>NC_141691.1:111301839-112784985 GCF_964263255.1 Lissotriton vulgaris | reverse complement strand
AAAGAATTCTGGGATAGATCTTCAGAAGCTGGGACAGGGGACAGGGGCCAGGGGGACCTGAAAGTTGAGGTGTTCCTTGATCAGTGCTGTGCCATCATCCGAGGTGGTGCATTTGAGAGAGTCCTTGCGGATGTTGGCAATGCCTCCGCCGTGTCTTCTGAGAGCGTCGTGGTGGATCTACTTGCATTCGGGAGGTGTCACAGTGGCAATGTCAGGTGCCAATGAGTGGGTGATCCAGGTTTCTGTGATGAATATCATGTCGGGTGACAGTGGTTATGGTGTCCCAGATTTCCATGGTGTTCTTCCAGAGGGATCGGGCATTGGACATCGTGCAATGGAGCTGCGGTCTCTGGTCGAGTGTTGGCTTGGTATTGATCGTGGGGGTTCCAACGTTATAGGTGAAGCAGCAGTGTTAACAGGTGAAGGGTCCTTCCGTGGAGTGAGTTGAAGCCTGTCCGCAGCTGATGTCCATGTTCTTGGGGTTGAGGGCTTGGAGATCCCCGGAGGTGTACTAGAGATAAGTGGTGGAACCCGGGTTTCTGGCACTGGGCGCGGACTAGGCGCAGATGGGCTTCCCTTTGGCATGCCGGCAGTGCACTGATGGGCGCATCCACTGCAGTAGGGCAGTGGTCGGGAGCTGTGGAGGTGGTTAACCGGAGCAGACCGGTTGTCTAAGGGCCCAGTATGGGGGAGAGGGAAGGGAGCTAGGAGGGAGCGGGGAGGATACCAACAGCGAGAGGCTGCGACGAAAAAGGAGAGAAAGAATAAAGAAAGTGAAGAAAATAGGAGCCAAAAACAGGCAGGGAAAAAAGAGAATAACGAAGGGAATCAAAAAATAGGAAAGCGAAAGCAAATAAAATTAGAGTGAAAAAGGACCAGGAAGTGGGCAAGGAGAGGGTAAAGGAACAAGAATGAAAAAAAGGATGGGCAAGAAGGGCGATGTTAGATAAAATTAGAAGGTACATTGGGCAAAGAGGTGTGCAAGGATAGTATGAAAATAAATAAAATAAGATAATAAAGGCTAAAAGAAGGCAGGGAGCAGCTCTGGAGAGACCAGTGGTTGAAGCACAGGCAGTGACGCTGGAGGGCCAGCCCCTCTGTGCTACTGCAGCTGCTTGGGGGGATGTAGGGGTGGGTGGCGATCTGGGACCAGAGGAGGTCTAGGGTTACTATCAAAATTGTTTGTTCTGAGAAGAACTTTTTTGTGAGGGTGGGGCTGAGGTTTTTTCTTTTTGGTTTCATTTGTTTCAAATAATGAAAAAGCTGGAGAGGCATTCATACATTTTCCATTAGGAACTGTTTGTTCCAGATTTAATTATGCATAGGATTTGTTACAGTGTTATGCCATTTTGTACTTGTGAATACTAGGATTATGTTCACCACACAATATTGCTACAACTCTATGGCAATGTTAAGAGTTGTCCGCGAGGCCTCCCAAACCTCAATCAGGGCATTCATTACTTGTGGTGAACTATGTTCACTCCAATTATTAATTCACTTTCTTATAATTTAACTAAATAAAATGAAAATAAATATAGCCTGTGAAACATAAAAGTAGTATTTACAAGAAGTGTACAAATAACCATCTATCTGCTTGCTTATTAAAACAGTAAAGGTTAACTGATGTCAGAAAACACTTCTTATTGTTTCACAGATGCAATTCTATAACCATTTTATTGGTCTTGGCCCTTTCTGCAGGGTCAGCTCAAACATTTTGCCTTTTCTGTCCTGTTTTTACAACACATTATTATTGGCGGCTAACCAGTGATGAAGTGCTGGTGCTCTCTCCCTTAAACATGGTAGAGTTGGCTTAACCCAAATAGCACATTTAATTTCATGGTATGTCCCTCGTATGGTGGTACTACATGTACCCAGGACCTGTAAATTGTATGCTACTAGTGGGCCTGCAACACTTATTGTGCCACCCACCTAATTAGCCTTTTAAACATGTCTCAGGCCTGCCATTGCAGCCTATGTATGCAATTTTAAACTGCCATTTTGACCTGGCAAGATCAACCTGTTTGTATCATGTTTAAAATACTGTTGAAGCAATGAAATACCAATTGATTCAATGAACATTGAGTACATGTTTTAACTTTAGAGAAACACTATAAATATTCTTTAAATATTTGAAGAAACTTCGGGCACATAGCTGTGTGTTGTGACGTGGGACAGAGTTTCTTTGTCTCCTATATTCAAAGAATCTCTAGGTAAGGATAGTGGCAGACCCTCATAACAACAGCACACATGGTTAATCAAATTACAGAGTAAACACATAGGCATACAAATATAAAGACAGTGTGCAGGTTGACAACACTTTCATAAGATAAACCTTTTGCCAGGCCTAAACCATTCTTTTCAATACACCTAAGTCATCCTTAGGGTGGGCCCTATAGAGCCCAAGGAGCAGTGCATGGAAAGAGTGGGGCATGTACTTAATTTTTATATGTCCTTGTCATCAAAAACCCTTAAATCTGGATTCCGCTACTGAAAGGTCTGCCTCTCCCATAGGATAACATTGGATTGACTTATTATATTTAATAAGTAATAAGGTTTGATTGGGAGAAGGTAGGATTGTAGAGTGTGGTGTCTAAACAACTGTAATTTTAAACCCTATTTATTGGTAAAGTTGGATTTTAAGCCACAGTTATGAAAATGTCGCTTTTATAAAGTTGGAATTTTTTTGTCCTAACCATTTGGTACCTGCAACTGTATCCTGGGTCACATGACAAAGTGTATCTGGCAATTGGTCTTTGTGTAATCCTCCCAGACAGTGAGAGAAAGCAAAGGGAACTTAGGTATTGGTGGGATGGGCCATCCCTGACTTGATGAGGGGGGGCTAACACCCACCCAACTTGCACATAACAAAGGCTCTGCTTGAGTATACTCTCAAAGGGTTTGACACTAATTGTTTGTGCCCTCAGATAAGATGGGGGCAGGGAGGCAGGAAATTCCAAACATCTTTGGGGTTCGAAACCTCTAGAACCTACTACTACTTCATAGTGGGCAGCACGTATAAATATTGGACCCTCAGACCTCACTCTTCAGTACACCTCTTGACCTGTGGAAGACTCAGAAGGACGGATCTGGAAGAAATACTGCTACTCTGCTGCCTAAGTGAGAAGGACTAGGCGTGCACCTTGAACCAAGGACCACCAGAGTGACTCCAAGGGTTAGTTGACTAACCTCCTCAGGGACACAAAACCATCTTAAACCCAGCACCAGGACTCTATGTGCTGTGAATCTTGCCTCAGGTGGTGCTACCCCAGTCCTGGACCCTTGCAAGTGGGCCTGAAGGTGCTCTGTCTGAAGATGCTCTGCCAGCACTGCGGTCCAGTAAGCATAACCGACACAGCTTGATGCATCTCCTCTCAGCCACATTGGATACGCAGCAGTCCACTACATGCCTGATGCCGGACCTCGCATCACAGCATGCATTCGCCTTGGAACCGCAGCTGTGTGATACATCCTCAATGCATCACAAGCCCCTCGTCAAAAGCATCCTCAGTGACAATGCAGAACTCTGAATCACAGCTTGCTACTTCTTCAGAACCTCCAATTCGCGACACCTCTTCGCACAGCTCCGCTAACCAGGATTTAAGGTACTTTGTTAAGTGGGCCTAACTTGTGTCTGTCACGGTCTAGCTTGACCAGAAAACCACATTTGTCGCTTTGTGAGTTTAAGCACTATTTTCACTTAAATCTTTTAAATTGTATATCTCCAGTACTATTGATTGGATTTTTGCTGTTTTGATCTCAAATGATTTAATACATTTTACTCTATTTTACTAAATAGGTGTAAGATTTTTCTTGTGGTGTGTTTTCACTCTATTACTGTTTGAAGTGCTGCCTAAATACTTTATACATTGGCTCCAAGTTAAGCCTGACTGCTTTTGTGCCAAGCTACCAGGGGAATAAGCACAGGTTAATTTGGGGTTTGCTTTTGAATTCATACTGACAGAAATTGTGACTGCTGCTTGACTAGGGTTTCACTCTCCTCAACCAGTCACCCAATTTCCAACATAGTTTGTATTAGAAACCAACTGGGAAATATTTATTATTATAAGAAAATTTAAAAAACACGCCCCTGGGGGATGAAGTCTCCAGCGCCTAATGAGGCTCAGGGAGGGAGGCCATTTGCCCCACCTTTACAATACATAAGGCCATGGGGTTGGGATCCCTAAGGCATAATGAGGCTTGGGGAGTGGGCCAAACAGCCACTCCTCTTTTGTAATTGGTTTGGCCCTTGGGGGCGGTATCCTCTGGGCGCATTAAGGCTCGGGGAGGGGGCTGCATACCCCCTTTCCCTTGGATTTTGGCCCTGGGGATGTGGCACCCCTTGCCTACTAAGGCTCCTGGAGGGGAGCAGTACACCCTCCTTCACTGTTTTGTTGTATTTGTCCCCAGTGGATGGAGTCCCCGGGCCGAATGCAAAATTTAAGCTACACAGGGAAAAGGCTGTGTGGGACTGGCAGCCTGCTGGGGGTTTTGCCACTAGGCTCACTGTGTCACCGGATTCAACCTAGCTTGGCTGATATGGGGTGATGCCCCGAAATCCATCCCAGGATGCTTGTTTCTGGTCCAGGGAGGACCTAGTTCCCAAGGCAAGCGCTTAGAGACCCCTGGGTGATAAGCGCTATATAAATCCAACATACAATACATACAATACAATACAGTTCGCGCTGGACTGTTTCCATAAGGAACAGGGTGAAGACTGATTTACATATGGCTGGGTCTAAACTGGGGTGGCATAGTGAGCAAAAGAACAATGGATTTAACCCAGATCTCTTGACTGTGGGTGAATGTTGCATTTGCTCTGCATTCTATCGATCATCTGTTTGTCTTCAACCCGCCTATCCAATGCGCAGGGTGAGGGTTGGCTGCCTGCAGGTAGTTGAAAGCAGAGCCTGGCTGCAACATAGGCCCTGCAGCTAACCCCGTGCCATGCACAGGCAAAGGCCATGCACGACTTAGGGTTGGCGCCCTCTGGATGGCTGCCTGCAGGGTGTTGGATGTAGGGTTTGGATGGAAGCCAGGCTGTGCGGCCAATCCCACACCGCAAGCGATGAAAGGCTATGCACAACATGAGGTTGGCTGCCTGCAGGGGTGTTGGCTGCCTCCACTGTGTTGACAACAGGACATGGACTCAGGCCAGCCTCTGTTGCCAATCCCCTGCTGTGCACGCCAAAGGCTGTGCACAGTTTGGTGTTGCCTGCCTGTAAGGGGTTTGTAGCCGGGCCTCGCCACAGGCCAGACCCCGCAGCGAACTTCCCACTGCGGACAGCCAGAGGCCATGTGTGATGGCGGGGCTGCTTTTATGGAATTTATTTTATGGAAATAAAATATTTCTTTATGTAAAAAAAAATACAAAGGTTAAAGTAACATTATAGTTAGGTGTGAAAAAAATCTTTTTTTTAATTTAGAAATTCACGGAAAAAAAAAGGTTAAAGTAATGTTATCAGTAGGTGAATAATGTTTTGAACCAAAAAAACACACAGAAACTCACCAGTTACAGTTTGCAGGGCTAACTACAACTTGTGCCTCCGCAATGAACTGCTTATGACCTCTAATATTACATCACTGATTGCATGTTCTTTGACATCCTTTATGACATCACTGATAACCAATATGAGGCATCATTAATGCCATCACAAACACAACTCCCTTAGGTTTAGCAAGCATATGTTATGTGTAACGTAGACCCTATACCATACACTTCACGGATAGCCTAGTTCACTTTAACAATCAGCCACAGATATATGAGAAACCCTCATTGCACACAGTGTTCAATATGTGTATAACTGGTCAGAGAAAGTCAAGTTCCTCAAGTTACGTAATATCTATTCCATAATGAATGCGCAACTGCAGACATCTTTTATCTGTAGCAAACCCCTCACAGTCACCGAACCTACACTGAAAAATAAAGTTGATCAGAGTAGAAAAGTGTGTATTGTAAATAATGTTTACTCAATGCAGAGTTTACTTTATCCCACACTGTTTGTAGAGTGGGAAACCCTCATGAGAAATACACCACAGAGTTCAAAGTCTCTGCTATCTATTAAGAACAGTGTGCACTCTATGCAACAACAAAAAAGACAGTATTCACTTAAAATAATTAAGGTGATAAGATCATACTACCTACAGCCTTCATACTGTGGTGAAAATTACAGATAGCCTGTCCTCTGAAGCAAAACATGCACATGTACAAAGATTAGCATGATATGTAGAAATTGTCATGGTTTGTTGATTCTATCTAAAACCTCAAGGCTGTATAAAATACTTAGTATCTCCTACGCAGATTCTCTGCCCTGTTCGCAATTTTTTCTGCAGAACCAAAAAACTTGTGTGGCACATACTGGACCCAAGTCATCAACTATCATCTGCACACAGTGTTATCCTTCAATACAAAGGTTTATAACATGTTCAATATGTTTACACACCTATGATATATTAGAGCACATGAGTTTTGTAAAGTATAAGTATAAGTATAAACTATTTTGTAACGCGCTCTGTTACTGGAGAGTATCTTGGCGCGGGGAGGGAAAAAAGTAAGGCGGACAGCAGAACACAGAGGGACCATCCTAGATTGCACTCTTGAATAAGTGGGTTTTCAGATGTTTTTTGAATACAGCCACTGTAGGCGCAGAGCGCAGGTGGAGAGGGAGTGCATTCCAGGCCAGAGCCACAACCACAGATAGCGACTGACCACCAAGTCTAGCACGTTTAAAACGGGGAAGGGACAGTTTAAACAGAGTAGAAGATCTCAGGGTGCGTGCAGGGGCATAGCTTGTGAATCTCTTTCTCAGGTACAAGGGGCCTTGATCATGAGTTGCGCGAAACGCCAGCACCAAAGATTTAAACAAAATGCGTTGTGCAACAGGAAGCCAGTGGAGCGTGCGCAACTCAGCGCGAACGCTCTTCCATCTGGGGATGTTGAGTAGAAGACGTACTGCCGCATTCTGAATAATTTGCAGGCGTCTCACCAGATATGCCGGAATGCCACTAAACAGTGCATTCGCATAGTCGAGCCGGGCCAATATGAGCGCCCTGGCAACCGACTCCCTGGCCTCCCTGGGGAGCAAGGGAAAAAATTTACGGAGCATTCTCAGAGTAGCAAAACAAGTGCCTGTAAGCTTTTTAATATGGTACTCGAATCTGAGATCCTCCGTAAACCAAATGCCCAGATTTTTGGCTGGTCTCCCCATCTCTTTTGGGCTAGGAATGTTAGAAGGCCAAAGTGTGCTCATAAATGAGGGGGGAAAGGAACCATAAAAGAGCACTTCAGATTTGTCCTCATTGCATTTCAACTGGGCCTGTGTTAACCAGCGAAATACAGAGGACAAACACAGATGAACTGTAGACGTATCCAGATTGTCGTCTGGCCAAGTAAACAGTAGTTGGGTATCATCTGCATACCCTATGATCTTAGCCCCAAACTGTTCCGCTAGATAAACCAGGGGGGTAATATACACATTGAGCAGTAAGGGGCTAAGAGTGGACCCCTGCGGGACCCCTGTAAGCAGAGGCTTGGGCTCAGAGGCATGGGGGGCAGCCAGACCTGCTGGATCCTATCAGATAAAAAAAGAGGACAGCCATGTGAACACATGTGCTGGACAAACGTATACAGAAAAGTGATATGGTAGTTGCTCTCCATTATGTAAACTATAAAACAAACTCATTGGATGATGTTATCAGGGATGTCATCGTACATTTGGGGAATAAGGTTTTGATTAAAACATACCATAAACTCCTTGTGGGTGTACTATCACCATGGGAGGTTAGAATGCAACAGCTTTGAAGTTTCATTTATCCCTGGAAAAACAAATGTTATGATGGACATTTTGTTCTGATTACCTATTGGACCCCTAGAGGTTCTGGAAGAGTTTCATGAAAAGCATTGTATCACCACTTTGACAAGTGTTGTGAGTGATGTCGTTTGTGGACTTTCTAAACCAATCTGTCTTGAGACAGATGAGGGTGATGCACTGCTGAATTATTTACAAATGTGGGTAGTAAAGGGTTGGCCAAATTCGAAAGCAGTTCAGTGGAGAGTCTCCCTTTCATGTTGGTTGAAGAAAGATTGGAGGTTGAGGGAGTGCGGTTGTTCAAAGATGGGAGAGGCCTGCCTCCATTTGGGTTGAGGTGAAGAGTGTTTGAGGCAGCTCATGAAAGTCACCCTAGAAATGTCTACAATCAAGAGATTGTTGCTTGTGCAATTTTGGAGGCCTGGGATGGATAGAATGGCTGATCATTGGGTATGAGAGTGTCCACAGCGTAGCTGCATAGAGAGGATTTTTAAAGTCAAGTCAGGTGAATTGGCCTGAAAATCCTTAGGAAAAGGTTGGATTTTATACTTCCAGTCTGTTTCAATGCCTCCCAAGTCAATCAGTATGCAGCAGAACTAGATGATTTTCCTTACAAAGGGCCCACAATGCCATTATCATTGATAATGGTGTGCAGCTCACTTCCCTACAGTTCAAAGAGTTTCTGTCCACATACATCAACCATCTGACCACTGACCTGTGTGATACACAGTGCAATGAACACGTGGGAAGTTTTAAATGAGTACAGAAGGAAAGTGTGACGAGGGCGAGAGTGAATGGACTAAACTCGAAAGTTTTTTTTTTGCAATCTAAATTGATTGTGGATGTGCCACACAACACCTTACAGTGCTACAGGGACCAGTCTATTTAAGTTGCTTAAGTGGATGGAGCTGGCCTCCAAACAGTACTCTTAAGGGCCAATTTACAAGCCCCTTGTGACATCTTTACAACATTGTTGCTTCACTTCTGTGACGCAGCTGCGTTGTAAACAATGAGCAACTATGCAACATATTTACAACGTGGCACATCTAGTGCGATGCGTCATGTTGTATAGCCCTGCGCTACCTTATACCTTCCTCAGGTCTAATGTATGCAGGGTGGGCGTTCCAAAGTAGGAAAACCTCATAAAAGTGAAGCAGTGAAATCTACAAGAATTCACCGAGTCACTTTTACGATGCCACTACGTCAAAACCTTACACCTGCTTAAAGCAGGCGTAAGGAGTGACGCAGCATGTTAGGAATAGTCATTCCTGAGCATTGCTGGAGTTGCATCGTGCTTGCGACACGACTCCAGCAATGAGATGCCTATACGCTAGAAGATGCGTCACGCATCTTGTCATCCTTCTGCCACGATGCACCGCGTTGTAAATGCAGCACATCGAAGGTGGCGCAAGGCTATTTTTCAGTGACCCAATATAGCTGGCGCAGCTCTGCTAATATGCAGAGATGCGCCAGTTATTGTAAATCTGCCCTGAGGTGTGTTAAAAAAATTTAGCTTAACCCCTTCCATGCTGATGACGAACCCCAGCCGTCATGCACTACGGTGCTCGTGTGCTGATGACGGCTGGGGTTCGTCACGGCCCGCCCCTGTTCGTGCTGTTTACAGCACACCAAGGGAATCGCGGCCGCATCGAAAGGGTTAAAAACAACTTTGTGGTGAGGAATTGCATCAGAATTTGAAAATCAAGATTTGTGAAAAAGCGGTCTTCCACATAGGGCAAGTCTCTGAATGTTGAAAAGGTTAATCCACAGACTGTGGTGACTCAGGATGGTCTAGTTCAATTGTTTGCGACCCACGGGTGAGTCATGAGCCTATTTTGGTGGGTTGTGAAAATTCAAGTAATAAATAAAGAGGCCTTTAATGTCTGTATTTATCTTGTCACATTTGCTGTGCTTCAAAGACAGAGGTCAGATGTCAGGCTATGTCTTCTGACAAACTGCTGCTTATTTTTTAACATGGGGATTGGTGTTTACAAATCCTCACTTTGCAGTCAGAGAAAAGAAAGTAAAGTGAATTATGTGACAATCTTGCTGGAATACAGGAAGTGTCAATGGAAAGGCTGTAGTAGATGTAATCTATACTACTATTATAAAGAGAGAACAGAAACATTTAGGCAAGGTAAACTCGGGAACCACAGCGCCAATCCACACACCCAATACAATGTTGTAATCCTCAGGGTATGTAGATGGACATAGGCTGCATAAAATAAAAAATAAACGTAAATTAAAAAATTAAAGTTTAAAAACAAAGTAGTCCCCTAAAACAAGCGCTGGCCGTGACATAATGCTGACCGCGCTCTACACCTGCGTGATGACGACAGGCGGGGGGACGGCCGGGACTAAACAAATGCTCTAAATGCAGGCCCCAGCCCCCTTCTGCCCCCGGGCAACGCCGGGGCGGGCTGCTAGTTTCTTGTAAAACAAAACAAAATGTAAATACCTGTAAATGACCTGTATACATTCAGCGATTAGGAAAGCAACAGTGAAGCATTTTTTTGTATTTCTGAAGTGTGATGGAAACAAAGATTTTTAATAGGTTCAAATCAAATCAAAGACATTTTACTTGGTTATCCGCAAATGATAAGCACTGACTGAAATCATGGGCGTCATTGAGGGATCACCAGGGGTCGCAGATGCGACCTCTGGCTTCACAGGTGGCAAAAATAGTGCCAGGAACACAGTGACAGACCATCCTTGTGGACGTTGGTTGGGGCTTTGTTTTCTCTCAATATATATTTTTTTATTACACTAATGGTGAATAATGGGTACAATTTGCTGGAATATGGCCTTCCCTCGCAGATGAGGTAAGTAAAACAAAATGCGTATAAGTGTGTGTTGTGCCTGTGCAGGTGGATGAGTGTGTATTTACGTGACAGAGTGTGTGTGTAAGTGTGAATGTGTAAGCATGTGAATGTGTGAGTGAAGTTGAGGGTGAAAGGACATGTGATATCACTTCCGCTACCCCTGGCATTTTGGTGAATTCATGACTGAAACCTGATTTCTGCACATTATCATGTGTGACAATATAGTTTTATCCGTAAAACTGTAAGTCTGCACACTTTTAGTGGCCATTTCAATGTAAAATAAGCTGTCTGTAAATGACAGTGCACTGCCATAGGATGCTTTAGATACATTAAAATATCCCTGCCTCATGTCCTTTAAAGCTAGGTGGTTCAAGAAAGTTTGTCAATCTGAAAAAAAAGTGGGTCAAGGTTCTAAAACGTTTGGGAAGCATTCGTCTAGTGTGGGTTGTGCACTTGGTTATAAAGCGTGCATATATGCAAGTGAGCCTTCGCCTTCCGAAGTGTGGGGCATATTATCAAGGGGGTTTATCTCTGCTTTTTTGGCTTTAAAAGCCAAGAAAGCGGAGATAAAATTATCTCCCTATTACCTAGCTGTCGCTAACACCAGTTAGCGACAGCTAGTAGGAGATGGCGACCATCTTGGGCCCCACTTTGCATGTCAGTGATATTTATCACGAATGACATGCAAAGTGGGCGTGCCAAGATGTTAGCGACTGAAAACAGTTGCTAACATCGCTATCTCCTATTACCAACTTTTGGAGATATTCGCGCTAAGCGCGAATATCTCCAAAAGCTAACACCTGCCCTGAGCAGTTCTTAGCCATGTTATCCAATGGGAGGTGGATAACATGGCTAAGAGCATTAGCTCGGTAATGCATGAATATCGCTGACTTTTCAGCGATATTCATGCATTGCCGCGATTTTTATCGCATTTGCGATAAACCTTGGTAATACCAAGGTTTATTTGCGGTAAAAATTGCTGCAGCTCAGCGGTAAATGTTTGTCTCTAACCAAGCAATAGCGATAATTATCGCTATTGCTTGGTAATATGCCCCCTTATTCTGTAAAAGTGTGCGAGGTAAAAGGGGACATTCCTCTTGAAGAGTCACCACATGCCGTTATGTTATATTGATTTGTATAGCGTGCTCATTGCAAGAGAGGGTATCCAGGCGCTTGCTCCTCCTGTCTTCGATGAGCTACCGGTTGTAGTGGACAGATTGGAACATGAGTCTGAAGAACAGATTTCAGGAGCTCCCATTGCCAAAAGTGCTAAGTTGATGACTCGCCACTGAGCATCGTCAATAAGTCTTTTGTTAGTTCTTGCTCCTTCAATGTTATTTCCATGTTCCATTTGTTTCTTTGTTTTCCTATAGGGGAGAATGTGTTTAATATAGTTTCTATTGAGTGTATTTTCGATGCTATTAGATTGTTGAGGGCTTGGCCTCCACACATCTTCTGAAGCTCGAACGGGCACGAGAGAATCGGGTAGATTTGTATTAGCACGGTGTGTGGAATGCACAGTTTAACCGGATCTCCAGTCTCTGTGTATATTGCTAACATAACAACCGACACAGGGTGGCAGTGCTGCATAGGAAACATAAACCTTTCCCTAAATGCCTCGGTATTTTGTATCGCGTAGGGAGGCGAAGTTCCATGGTCAGTGCTCAGTCACCACAGCTGTACAGAGAACATTGTAGGTTCTCTAGGTCTCACCTAGGCAGCGCTTCCGCTGTTTCCTCGAGACTAGCTGTATTCAAACAAAATGGTAATAAAGTATATGTATTACCACTTTATTTTTTATCCACCCATCCTGAACCGAGCAACAGGACGAGGCAGGCTTTCTGAGTGACAGCAGTAGGAAAGAGGGTGGGCTGCCTGGGAAGTTCAAAGTGTGCATGTCCCTTGGGCCGTCTGTCTTGTGACGGCCTGCCAGACATGTGAACTTTGACATCACTAACCCCAGACTACTAGGTTAGACCAAGCCCAGGCCACCAGTGCCCTCGGTGGCGCGAGAAAGGCCGCACCCTCCAATCCTTACACTGCTCTCATGCTGGCTAACAGCATGAGAGCAGCACCAGGATTGGTTAAGAGAGTTGTTGAGGGGCCTGCACTGGAGCCAGAGCCGTGAAGCCGGAGCAAGAATGACGTTTGTTGGGTCAGTGCCTATTTATTTATTTTATTTGTTTAATGTGTGCAGTCACCCATCCACCACCCATTTGCCTGCCCCACCACTATCTAGTGCTACCAGCCGCGGCTGTGACAGAGCAATGATCAGATGTGCCAATTGTGATTATATGCGCGGGGGGGGGTAGAAGTCAGGGACTGCCGGGGATGAGGGGGGGGGACCAGACCGCGGACCTCAGCCCGCCCTCAGCTTCCGAGCCGAAACAAAAAAAAAGATTATATGCAAAAGTGTGTGAAGGAGGTACACACCTGTCAAAATACTGACAGGGCAAAAATGAAAGAAAATGCAGTGTGTACTGGCAACTGGATGAATTCTGGGTGTGAGGAGGCTGGTAAAGATGCATGGAAGAGAGGGAATGTCAGATATACAGATTAAGTGGCTCAGAAAGATATGAAGAGAAAAAGACAGATGAGTGGTGTGAAAAGGAAAATGGGAGGGATTGAGACACACCAAATACGTTGCCCCCTCCACAGATCATAGTAATTTTTAATTTACACTCTGGTAAAAAAGTTTATTACCTGTGGCCCATTCAGTGCCCCTTTAACAATCAGATCTAGGTATGGTACTGCTCCTGCTTACTTGAATGACAAGCTCACCATATCTGATGGCTCTCCGCACACACACAGCTAGGACACCTTTCATATAGAAGATAAAGAAGTGCAAAAAAAGAAGAAAAAAACAAGCCAAGAGACTAACCAAATCTATGCACCAAGAATCTGGAATTATATCCCCTTATCTATTGATGCAGAACCGACCCAGCACCAATTTAGGAAACCGCTTATATGCACCATTTTAATGAACACGGTATCATGATGCAGTAACAGTCCACAAATCAGCTACCCCTCCCCTTCCTACCACATGTTCACTCCTGTCTTTGACTTTAACCCTAGACAGCTGTCCACTGCCCTTTGGCTAGGTTTGCGCTATGTACATACCACTTACACACATAAAGCACTAATCTGGAAACAATTTGTTCGCATTTGATTAAAGATATACATTTTGGAGACGCCTATGCAAGCCTTCCACCCAGCATGACTAAACTAAAATGTATTTGCACAAAATAGAACTTTAAAGTACACATACATATTTTAATAGTTATTATTTATGTTTTTATTGTTTTATTGATATCAAGACAAGAAAAGTTTCTTCTTGCAAAGATGAATCAATGTTGCCATAGGACTAATAGTCAATTTATTACACTAACTGTGCTTTAATTTACTGTGATGTCAGATTGGATGCAAACTAGAGGGGACCTCTTCATTTCCTTTCTGGCCAAAATCTGAAAAACCCTAAAACCTCCCCTGAAGCCAAACATGCAACCATGAAAAACAAATGAAAGGAAATTATTTGAAGTAGAAAGCATTCCCTTGAAGCATTGTAGCTTGTCCTCGCTGACACTGCACACAACGCACAGCAAACAAGTCCACTTTGTTACCCACAGCTGGAAAACAAGTTCACTGTCACATGATTAGGGTCCCTCAATGAAGCCAAGCTGTTGGTGGGCGCATTTTCATTCACAAGCTACACTTCTAAAGTTGCTCGAGTTCTGAAGGCTTCAAAATAGTAGTAAATGTACTCCAGCTCGAAAGGTGCTAGCAGTATTTTCCATGGGAGTGTGGCATTATTCTGATGAACAGCTGAACAACTAGAGCACCCAGATTCTGAATTTTTGACAGGAGTGTGACACACCAGAGCATCATCTTAATGGAACAGAAGCTGGTGATCTCAAAGGATTGGAAATGAACGAAATGAGGGGATTCATTTTGTCACTGAAATTCAGGTTAGTGTTCTATAAAGCTAAAACGAAGACACATTGGGCCTCATTTATGAGAAATGATGCATCGCTGCGTGAAAGCAGCGATGCGTCACTTCTCAGTGCGCCCTCCTTGCACCATTCCTGATGCGTCATATTTAATATATGACGCATCATGTCGCAAGGAGTTACAGATACGTCAGTATTTCTGACGTATCTGTAGGCGCAAAAGTGACGCATTGCTGGAGTGTGTCCCAAAAGTGACGCTACTCCAGCAATGCGTCCTTTCACATGGGGCTAGCCCCATGTGAAAGGGCCTGCATCAGTCTTACGCCTGCTGTGAGGCAGGCACAAGATTTTGACGCAACGGCGTCCTAGAAGTGACGCAGTGAAATCTCATAGATTTCACTGCGTCACTTCTACGACCCTTCCTTGCGCCAATACGCCCCCCTTGCATACATTATACCTGGCGCAGGTATAATGTGGCGCAGGGGTTTACAAAGTGACGCAGCTACTTAGATGCGTCACTTTGTAAATAGGGCTCAACAAGGCGCATTTTTAACGCCACTGGTGCGTCACAAAAAGTGACGCACCGGCAGTGTAAAAGTGACGCACAGCCTCATAAATGAGGCCCATTGTCTATAAACTCTCAAATATCTTCCTCATCAATGTCAGAAAAAAAAGGCTGGGACGCTAATTGAAACTGACTTCTAACACCAGGAGGAGGCCGTCAGTTGATTCCTCAGTGTTCTACCGCAGATTAGCCACACAGCTCCAATGAGCAACCAGAGTACTAACCTCCTGTATTTATGACAAAAGTGTGGCACACCTGAATGCCACCTTCATGGAATGCATTTTCTACAAAAGACACTGCAGTAAAAGAACACAATGAGGGGTTTCTATTTGTCATAGAAA
Source organism: Lissotriton vulgaris (assembly GCF_964263255.1). Classification (NCBI taxonomy): domain Eukaryota; kingdom Metazoa; phylum Chordata; class Amphibia; order Caudata; family Salamandridae; genus Lissotriton; species Lissotriton vulgaris. The sequence continues at coordinate 112,769,505 of NC_141691.1, read as the reverse complement.
TTATCATTAGTCCTCTAGAAAGCTAAAACCCTATGTAGGGTAGTATATTTAGGCAATGTCCATGGTTGGCATGGTAGCTTCCTATTTAGAGAGGTTTCTATGTCATCCCCATCGATGCACTGCAGAAAGAAAAGAAGAGTCTTCAAAGACCAGGAGGTTTTGGTGAAGAGGGTTCCTTTGGTCTACACAAGGAGTACTCGCAAACATTTTCCCAGGAGCCAAAATGTGTGGTCGGTAGTGTGCCCGAGGGCCATACTTATGCCTGCAGGGTTATACTGAGGTGTTGTGGGCGCTGGGTGTAAGATTGGTGTAGGAGAAGTAAAGTATGCACATGGTGTGGACAGTGAGTCGAGGAATCATTTTGAGGGTTTCATTCCGTGCTGCCCTCTAAATTAAGCCCTGGTCCATAGGAGAGTTGTAGATTTGAGAATTCTGTATTATGATGTAACCGACTCTCTATCCCTCCACCACATCTTGGGTAAGCCTTCTCTGCTTGCTACTGTAACATTGGGAAAACCAAGTGTACAAATGAAGTAACTTGATTATTGAATTGGAATGAAATAGAATTGCACAATGTGGAACCAGAAATCCAGGGATCAGTCCCGGCTTCCCCACTCGGCTAAACTGTTTGATCCAAGGCAATTGTTTTATTGCATTTTGCTTCCTTTCTTCTTTATTATCAGACTAGCAGCCCGTCCAGACCTTGTCCGGGAGCAATCAGGCTTCCCCGACCCCCGCCTGCCCCGACATTGTCCAGCATTTCAGGCCCCCGCCCGCCCGACCCCCGCCTGCCCCGACATTGTCCCCCGGAGCCTTAAAAAGGCGACATATGATAGTCACAGCAGTGCACTATAATGTAAAACCGTCTCACTGTATTGGAGCTATTACTCCAGCCTTCGCCTGGAAATTACCATTTCAATGTGTTTAGAGTGGGGATAAACCGAACCAGATTTCCTGGCTTTCCTTCGGGCTGCTTGCTTTCCCTGACCCCGCCCGCCCCATCCCCCGCCTGCCCCGACCCCCGCCTGCACCGACATTGTCCCCCGGAGCCTTAAAAAGGTGACATATGATAGTCACAGCAGTGCGCTTCGGGCTGTTTGCTTTCCGCATCCACATGAAAAGTACCACGAAAAGAGGGCACATTTAAACACGGCTCCGAGGTTGATGGATCACTTTCGCCTGCGGGGTCTCTTTGAGCGGTGTTTACCCTTGACGGAGCTCGGCGTGCCGAGATTCCAGCATGGTAACATAATGCCCGTGTGTCAACCTAAACCCTTAAAGCTGAAACGGTGAAACGCTGGCGCTCTGCAGTTCAACTTCCTGAGCTGTGTTTGAGGTAAAACTAATGAGCGTGATCGTGGTAGTTTGGAGCCTTACATCACCCCGTCCCCCCGCCTGCCCTGACCCCCGCTGCCTTACCTCAGTCGCCGCTCCTCACTCCACCGCTCCTCGCCGCTCGTCACCGCTCCTCCCCCGTGCCATGTCCGCCACTCCTGGACGCCGCTCCTCCCCGTGCTCCTGACGTCAGCACGCAGGTCGCGGCCGGCGCTACTTCAAGGGGACTACATTTTTTATAATGTACATTTTTTAAATATAACGTATTTTTTTACTTTATTTAGCCTATGTCCATCTGCACACCCTGAGGATTCCAACGATGTATCGGGTGTGTGGATTGGCGCTGTGGTTCCCGAGTTTACCCGCCTCAAAGTTCTTCCTTTATAATAGTAGTATAGATATAGATATAGAGCATCTTGAAATACACAAGTTAAAGATGTGTGCTCTACAAAACCTTCTCTTGTGTTTGATTTATTAAACTATGATGCCCATATATAATGACAACACAATAATAATAATAATAATAATAGGGGGTCTTGTAAAGCGCTTGGTGACGCACAACGGCGTGTCCCCGCGCTAGGATGCGAGCGGTAGCAGGAGAAGGTACTAAGGTGGGAACCCACTACCGGGCATATAGAAATGTTTTTAGCTTGGCTCTGAAAATGGTCTCTGAGGGTTCCAGGCGCAACGCCACAGGAAGTTTGTTCCAGCTAGATGCAGCCAGATACCTGAAGGATCTGCCGCCCATCCGTGCTTTGGACACCTTAGGGATGGACAGCCGCCCGAGCCAGAAGATCGAGAGAACGAGAGGGCTCGTATTGTGTCAGCAGACCCTGCAGGGGAAGAGGTGCCCTGCCGTTGACGATCCGATGACAGGTGCATAATGCTTTAAATTCCACCCTGCTTCTCACCGGAAGCCAGTGCAGGGCCTGGAGCGCGGCTTTAGAAGCTGATCTTCTGGGCAGTCTGAGAACCAACCGGGCTGCGGCATTTTGTAGAACCTGCAGGCGGCTCAGATTCTTCTCAAGAGTCCCCAGGTAGAGCAGGTTGCCATAGTCCATCTTGGACGTGACTAGTGCATGCACTAGTGTTTGGCGGGCTTTGATAGGAAGGAGATCCAGAACCTTCCTGAGGGTCTTGAGGATCCTGAAACAGGTACCAACCACCCGATTCACCTGGGGTCCGAAAGTTAGGTTGGAATCGAACAAGACACCTAAATTCCTCGCCTCCTGGCAGGGTATTGGTGCTGGTCCCAGGCAAGGTGGCCACCACGCCGACGTCCAAGCCGCTCGGTCTCCCCCCACCACCAGGCGTCCAGAGGGGTCCACGTGACAAATGAGTTTCCCCTTCACTATCGGCATTGTCGTCAGGGTGGGAGGCGGAAGGAACGATCCTACATTCAATTTTGAAAACTATCACTTTCAAAAAATACTTCTCAATGCACTGATACAATCTGATGTACTAAGGTGTAACGCTTCTGCATGTTAGCAAAATAAAAGTTTTACAATTTTGAAGTGACTTTCATATTTTTACTTGTTTGTTGCAAGATGTCTTTAAAATGAAGGTGTTCCTAAAGTTAGGTGGTGCAGGTCACCTTCTTTGTTGCTTTTCTTTTACTTCAATTAGTCTGTAATAATTGCATGCAGTGTGCTTAACGTTTTTGTAGTGGTTAATGCTCTGTGATGTAAACAGCAGCCCAGGGCTGCTGTTCTCCAGGGGGCCACACATGTACGTCAGGGGGGTGCACTTTGATGATCATTGGTCTACACATTAGAAAACAAAAGGGGTGTAAAAACAAAAAAGCTGTTTGTTGTTCTGCTGAAAAAAAATACTAAGGGGCATATTTACAAGGGCTTTATCTCCACTTTTTTGGCTTACAAATCCAAAAAAGGAGGAGATAAAACCAGCACTCTATTTACAAGAGGGTGCTAACGTACATAATCGCATGTTGGCACCCTTTTTCTCAACAACTCACTTTTTGATCTCTAATGAGATGCAAAGTGTGCGTTACTGGGCGTACCCAAGATGGACTACCTTGCAAATATCGCTGATGTTTATATCACAATATTTAAGAGGCAGCCCACATGTTTTTAACACATATTAGATTTTGGCGAAAACTGCAGTTTTCGCCAAAACCGAACGTATGCTAAAATCCTGACTTAGCCTTCCCTAACATAGGGGGTGGATTATGCTGATACAACCCTGTGAGTCGTATCAGCTAGGTTATCGCCCTTTTGCAGGGAACATCGCTGGAAAACCAGAGATGTTCCCTGCAAAAGGGCGATAACCTCTCTATCTCTGGAATTTTTATCGCCCTCGAGGAACGCGTTGTTAATAACGTGCCACCAGGGCGATAAATACCAGAGATACCCTGCGATAATATAATTATCGCTAAGCACGGCCAGCGATAATTATCGCTGGCCGTTGTTAATATGCCCCTATAACACTACCTGGCAGTCACGTATCTCTCTCGGGGGAGGGGATGGGGGGTACATATGTGATAGCCACAGAATCCTGAAACAGGGTCAACAAAGTGTTTCAAATCACAACAGCTGATAATCAGAGAAGACTGCAAACATGGTTAACGTACCTTTCTTGAAAGTACGATCAGTAATAGGTATTAGCTGTATAGGGAGGCTCTGATGTTGTAGCTCCTGATATTTTCCCAGCCCCAATAGGAAACTGAGACAATTACAGAGCAAAGGAGCATTAGCAAGATGTCCAACACCCCTCTAATTAAGAAATGCTCATGTGGTAAGGGTGTTAGGAGTCAGGCAAACGTGTCAGAAAATCCCCCACCAGGGGTGGCCTTAGGCATGGGCAAGCTGTGCACTTGCACAGGGCCACCAAACCCCAGGGGCCACCACTCCAATATATATCCTTAATATAATAATCCTATGAGGATCAATACATATTTCCATGGCGGCCCCTGGCAGGGATTTGGCCGCCTCCGGCTCTGTTCCATTTCCAACCACCCTGACCCCCCCCTCTTCACTGGCCTCCGTGCCTGCGTTCCTCCTGGTTCCTGATTGGCTTCTTTTTTTTCCTACCCACTGCTGGCCAGGTCAAGTATCACAATACCCTCCTCCTCCTAAATTTAATCGTTCTGAGACGAATTCGGAAGGGTAGGAGCAGCCGCAGGTACTGGTCATCTAACGCCTTTTCTGGATGATTTATTAAAACACCTTCTGAGCTCCGGGGGGCTTCGCCCCACCCGGACCCCCTCTTCCGGGCCCCCTACCTACGCTCCCTGCCCAGGGCCACCATGACCCTAGAGCCGCCCCTACTCCCACTTGGAGGCTATTATACGGAGCCTCGCCATGAACCCCGAGATCAGTACACAAAAACATATTGGAATGTTACAATAAACGAATATATGTGCTATTCTTCTACAAATGAAAGAATTACCACCATAAATAACTAAGCATAAACTAGATAAAAGACAACTCTAGACACACTCTAGCCATGCATTTATACACATCTCTAATAAAATGGTCTAAACCTTATCTATATATAATTAGCTGATTTACAGGATAGTCATTTCAGGATATTTTATGCCCAGTCATGCAAAGCTTCCTGTATACCTTCATACCATTAGCCCAGAAGTCGGAATCTCTATCGCAACAAGTCCATCTGCTTCACCCCACCCAGTCATCTGTATCTTTCTTGCTTTTCTCAGTCTCGCCTAGGACAGCACAAGCACTGTCACTTGAAAGATATTTTGGGCCTCATTTATGAGGTTTTGACGTAGGGAAGCACAGCAGGCCTTCCTGCTGCGCTTCCCTACGGCAAAAGAAAAGGGCAGGAATGTGCCGTATCTATGAGATACGGTGTATTCCTGTCCTTTTCCCCTGCGCCGGCACACAATGGGCTGCGTGCGCCAAGGGAGGCACCTTTGCACAATTGTGCAAGGGTGCCTGCGTTGCGGGGATTTATTTTATTTTATTTATTGCGATTTTCTATAGCGCAAACATTACCCAAAGGTGTCAGAGCGCTTTACAAAAGAACCAGTTGCACTACATAAGGATTTAGGATTACATGAGTTACATAAAAGATACAAACAGGAAAAAAAATTGCAAATAGACAAGTTGTAAAATAACACAGGGAAGCGATACAAATAGAAAAAATTGCAAATGTAAAAGTTGTAAAGTCACTCAAAGAAGAGATAAAAATGGATAAACTCTAAGAATCACATAGGAATGGTAGTGAGTACAAAGGTATACTACATATACTAGTGGTTAAAGTTATCTCTATATACATATATACATAAATAGTAGATTTTCTCAGGATTCCATTTTACCAGCGATTCGGCTTGGACAAGTATATATCACATATTTACAGAGTGACAAGAGAAATAAATAAATAAATACAATTAAAATAAAAAGGGGTGGAGAGTGGTATGTGCGGGAGAAGAGTTGGAGGCCGAGATTGGTGAGAGGAGAGAGGGGGACCTGAGGGGGAGAAAGAGATAAGGCAGTCCAGCGTAAGAGAAATGTCTGAAGGTCAGCAGGATGGAATACAAGGGACCAAAGGAAAGGACAAGAATCAACAAAATGGCGGACCCGGGTCGTGGGCATCGATGGAAACCATCTCAACATGACAAGATGTACTCAGGGCAAGAGCGACAACAGGAGAGGGTCCCAAAATGGTGAGGCGCACTCGAGTTCCAGTCCAAAAGTTACGAAGGCCAAGTTCAAAGAAAACCAGGTAGCCGACCCAACGGAGGAAGACCAAGAGGGGAAAAGGAGCCAGACAGTCAAAAGGAGGAGCATCTTCAGTATTTGCACCTCCTTTCACCACTGCTGCACACACATGATCCCTGGTCTAAATGCTCCCACGCTCCTGTACTGGGCACACCAGTCCACCCTCGTCATTAGCTGGAGGGGTGTTAATACAAATCCCCAGGGCAACACCCAGCTTTCATGCTCGACAAAAAGCTGATGTCTATCTTGGCGCTCCCAGGGGGGACGTTAGCGGCTTCGTCATATGTAGGGGGTGAGCGCTGTAATTAACAATCCTCTCCCGGTCGTGTAACCTGTCCCGCCCGTCCACTGTGGCCATGGGCCCCCATCCACACACTGCGGTCGGGCCACACAGGGTAATGGAGGCTGCAGATCCGGCGATCACGGGCTACACCAGCTGCGGCCGCCTGCCGGGGAAGATGAATGGGCAGCAGGGGGCTCGCTCCTGATGTCACGGCCCCGCATTGTTACCTCATAACGTGGGTCCGTTTCACTGTGGGCCCCCCCACCTCTACCTCAGTTTCACCCCGGTCGCCATCTTGAGGTGTTATCGCCAGGGTTGGATATTGCCGATATCACGGCAGAGCAGCCGCTGGAAGTATCAGCGGCCCCAGTGGCAGACGCTCCAGATCGTCAGATTTTGGCATTTGGCCCTTACAGATAATTTAGTAGGGCCTGGAGGGCTGCGTTAGGATGTTGTGCGCGGGGTTTCCACGGAGCTGAAGCTCCGTGCAGCCATGTATCTCCCCCACCGCGGAGTGCAGCTGGACACCGAGTTCACGATGCACACTAATCACAATAGGCTTTTACTCTTTGTATGTGTGCTCCAGAATGCAGCACACATAGAAAAAGAAGAAACGAGGAGAAATGAAGATATTTCTCCCCGTTGCGCCTCCCTAACACTTCCCCTGGGGAGGCGTAAGCTTTTGGCACTGCCTCAGATTTACGATTTCTCGTAAATCTGGGGCAGTATCAAAAGGCCATGGATGTTGCTGGGGACGCCCCCAGCAACACCCATTGCATGCACCTTTAACGCAGAACATTGCGTTACAGGGACTGATATATATAAGGCAGCATTAAGCCAAAAAAAGTGGCTTAGTGATGCCTGATAAATATCACGCAGGTTTCTGCGCCACGGAACATCACAAAAAGTGAAGTTCCGATGGCGCAATGGGCCTCATAAATGAGGCCTTTTGTGTACCTACAGTGCGCTTACAGCCCACCCATTCTTCTTCTCTCTTGTTTCCTTGCTTCACTCTGGTTAGCACATGTTAGCTTCTCTTTCTTTTTGCTTCCGCTAGAACATGGCTGTAGTACTGCTGCATTGCCCAGTGTCCTTCCCCTGATCGCACTTTTGGAGCTACCTTTTTCTAGTCCTTGTCGCACTCCATAAGAGTGCATGTGTTTACAGGCTGTCTCCCCTCCCTCTCCTGCTCAACATTATTGCTTCCCTTCCCACGTTGTTGCTTGCCCTGTTGTTGTTGCTTACTCCGTCCTTCATGTGCCCTTGTTCTGTCTCTCCTGCTCTATCCTACGTTGTTGCTTGTTCTGTCATCATTACTTGCCCATCCCTCATGCCCCGTGTTGACTGCTCTGTCCCTCCCACCACGAATTTCCCACCTCTCACATTGTTGCTTGCCCTGTCCTTCCTGCCATCTCCCACACTTACTTGCCCTGTCCCTTCCGCCCTCCCCTGCCCCTTCCCTCCTACCCACTCCTGCATTTTTGCTTGCCATGCACTAGTCCCACACCCTGATGTTTTGTTGCTTGCATGTCCCCCAACTGAGTTGTTTTCATGACCCGGCCCCGTCATCCTTCACTTTTGTTGTTTGCCCGCTTCCTCTAACCCTCTATTGCATTGCTGCTTGCCCTCTCCTACTGAACCCCCATCCCTGCATTTTTTCTTCTGCCTTTCAGCGCTAGCGGCATCGTATTGCTTTTCCCCCCTAATTTCAGCAATGCTGCACAACAGCAGCGCTGTTATACAATATGCCAAGAGACATTGACATTGCCAATAGCTCTTTTTCATAGACAGTGGTCTATAAAGATAAGAGGGATTGGTCACATGCGCCTCCAGAATTTGTTACACTGCACGGCAAAGAATGTTTCCCTTCAGTTTTTAGGAAACACATAGAAGCTTTGGCTTTTACTTCCTTTCATCTGATGTAAAATCATCCAAGTTTGTTAGGTCTCACCTACGCAGCGTACATGCGCTGCATAGGAAAAAGACCTATAGAAATCGCTTCGACTTTTCAGCCAAAAATGTGCTTTCAATGGCAATGCGTGCACGTTTGGCAATTCCCTTGCAGGAGTAAGCTTTGGCAACATATGTTTGCTCGCTCCCGGAAGGGAATTGCTGTGTGTTCTCTCGCACTCCCCCACCCCTCCCACCTTTTAGCCCAGTACTGTTTCATTTTCGCCGGCAGAGGGGCCGCATTTGTGTTTCAGCGCTTGTTTGCTATTGGGAGCTATTCAGAGGCAGCGTGGTGAGCCCGATATCTAAAATTATGGAAAGTATTTTGTCAGGATGGTACCTCTGAACGTTTGTCTGTTAGAGTCAGGGCAGTGCCAGCATCGTGGCTTTTCGCCTGACTCCTACTATTAATTTCTGTATGTTTATGGTTTCTCGAAGTGCTTTGAGGAGGATAGGATGTATTAAGGCACTTATTTGTATAACGCTACTGCACCTCTGATCTGAAAGGATTGGAGGTCTAGAAACAAGCACTCTTCTCTAGAGGCCCCTGACAGAAGTCACTCAACTTGGCGCCGGGTCCAGTTGACATCTGTCGTCTATGGCTGCAATCTCGCGCATCAGTGCTGTCAGGTGTGCGCGTGGGCCGCACAGGCTGTGGAGAGACGTTCACTTTTGCGTTTCAAGCATCGCTCGGTGAGGTAATGTTTGCCTCCATCATTCGAGCCAACAAATGATGCGAAAACACGGGATTTGTTTGTGCTAGCGATTCAAGCAGAAAAGACTCTAAGGTAACCTTCCCAGGCCCCCACTGTGTCCTCCTCTCGCCCCCATCCGGGATCACCTGATGGCGGGAGGAGTGTGGGAGGCCGAGATTCCGGCCAGTCCTGGCACCGAACCTTTCTCTAACCTTAAGTCGTCCTTTGAAGATGTTGGTGTTACATTTCTCGGCCTTTTTCACTTGTTATTCAGGCCACCTCTTGGCGCCTCCCCAGCGGCCACGCAAAGGCCACTTTATCTTCTGCCAGGCCCGGGAAACAAGGAGACCTTGTGTTGGGCAGCTGTGGGCGATGAAGAGGCTATTCTGGAGCGAGCGGGGACAGGGTGGGGGGGGGGGGGGGAGGGCATGATCAAGTGTCACAGGATGGCAACAAGAGGGGCAGCAATGCCGAACAGCACCACCAGGCCTCTTGGAAGAAAAGGCCTCTCACCTGCCGGCTTGAGAACAGGTTGTGACTCGCACTGTTCATGCTAGGCCCGGGTCATGCAGTCAGCGAGGCAGTTAACGGCTCTGGCACCTTCTACAGCACCCAAGGAAAGTAACGCCCTCCCGTCGCCCGCCCTGCCCGTCAGCAAGCAGAGCTCGGTGGCAGGAAGGTTGGAGGGGCTCCAATCCTCCTCTCCAGAATCTAAGAACCAGGTTTGCAGGGTGAAGGCAGCTTTTTTTATTTTTACAGTTTTATATAGCTCGAACTTACACGAAGGTATCAGCCATTTGCATGAGCAACAGTTGCATTACAGACGGACACACATATTTTTTGTAGACATGAGGAGATTAAGTGATTTGCCCAGGATCACAAGATTTTTGAGTGTCTCGCAAGGTGACTTGGTGCACTGCACTGCGTGACTTGGTCATAAATGTGGCACTTAATGGCATCTTTATGAGTCCTGTTGTGCCGCTCTTGCACCACATAACGTGGTGCGAGAGCGATGTAACTTAAAAATGAGATTTATTAAGCCATGCAAGGCCACCTTGCGTGGCCCTGAGTGGCTTCTTAAATCTTGAGTAATGCAACGCAGCACAAATTGCTGTGTTGCATTGCTCTGCACCAGGGAGGCATTTCCAGAGGCGTTGTGTGGGTGTTCCCACACAACATCCATGGATTTTGACGTATTCCCAGATTCACCAGAAGTGCTAGACCTGGGAATGCGCCTAAAACCTGCGCCTCCCCAGGTAAAGTGTAACGAGGAGAAATATCTTTAGTTCTCCTCATTTGTTCCTCTTTTTATGTGTGCTGTAGCACACATAGAAAGAGGGAAAGCCTCAGGAGCGAATATGCTACTTACCAGTATGCATCTGTTCTTGGCATGTAGGGCTGTTGACATTCATATCTGTGCATAGATCGCCGCCTAGTGTTGGGTCCGGATGATTGCACATTGTTGTCCTGGAAGAGTCTTTGAAGTATCACAAGATAGGTGGCTCCTCCCCTGGACTACAGTGTGCATGGGCATCGACTCCATCCCCAGATTGTTTTCAGCCATTGTGGCCAAGATGGAGTGAATGATGACCATGCTATGAGTATATATGTGAATACTGCAGCTGCTACAGGCGCCGGGGAGGAGGGCGGGCCATATGAATGTCAGCAGCCCTACATGCCAAGAACAGATGCATACTGGTAAGTAGCATATGCGGTTCGAGGCATGTAGGCTGCTGAATTCATATCTGTGCATAGAATACATAGCAGTCCCTCCATTAGCGGCGGCCGCCCGTGCCAGCTGCAGCAGTTTGGAAAAGTGTCTTGAGAACAGCCTGCCCTACAGCTGCCTGCTGTTTGGAGTGCACATCAACACAGTAATGCTTAGTAAATGTGTGTGTGGTAGACCATATGGCTGCTCTACATATGTCCTCTAAAGGAATGTTTCCAAGGAATGCCACAGAGGCCCCCGACTTTCTGGTGGAGTGGGCTCTTGGTGGAATGGTAAGAGTGCGTTTTGCTTTTGCATAGCAGATCTAGATACATTTAACGATCCACCTAGCAATACCAGCCTTGGAAATAGGGTTACCTTTGTGGTGTGGCGCAAAGGCGACAAAGAGTTGCTTAGTTTTTCTAAAATCCTTGGTCCTATCAATGTAATACATTAGGGCCCGTTTAACGTCAAGGGTGTGGAGCATCCGCTCCGCTAGTGACTCAGGATTTTGAAATAAAACAGGTAATTCGATTGTTTGGTTGATGTGGAACTGAGACACAACCTTGGGCAGAAACTTAGGGTTAGTGCGGAGCACCACCCTGTTGGAATGAATTTGTATAAATGGCTCTTGGATTGTGAGGGCTTGCAATTCACTAACCCTCCGTAGCAATGTAATTGCTATGAGGAAAGACACTTTCCATGTCAAGAACTGAATCTCGCAGGAATGCAGTGGTTCAAAGGGAGGACCCATCAGCCTGGTAAGGACCACATTGAGGTTCCACTCAGTAGCTGGCGGAATGACTCGTTTGAGGCCTTCCAAAAAAGCCTTGATGGCAGGCACCCTGAAGAGGGAGAGGTGCTGCCTATTTTGGAGATAAGCGGCCATTGCAGACAGATGAATGCGAATGGAAGCATAGGCCAGATTACACTTGTACAGATGGAAAAGGTAACAGATGATGTTCTGAATAGAAGCATCCAGCGGGTTAATGTTGTGGTCCGCACAATAAATGACAAACCGCTTCCATTTTGCCACATAGCAGGCTCTAGTAGTGGGCTTCCTCGCCTCCCGAATGATGTCCATACAGTCGGGAGGTAAGTGCAGGTAGCCAAACTCTAGGACTTCAGGAGCCAGATCGCCAGGTTGAGCTGTTGCGGATCAGGGTGCTGAATGTCACCATGGCTCTGCGTCAGAAGGCTGGGTGTGAGATGTAGCCTCTGATGCGGTACCACGGACAGTTCTAGAAACGTGGTGTACCATGGTTGGCGAGCCCACGTTGGCGCAACCAGGATGAGAGTCATCGAGTGCTGCCTGAGCTTGCGTGCCACCAGCGGTATCAGAGGTGCTGGGGGAAAAGCGTACGCAAATTTGCCTGACCAGTTCATCCATATCGCATTGCCCTGCGACTGTGGGTGTGGGAACCTGGCGGCGAAGCTTTGGCATTTTGCGTTCTCCTTTGTGGCAACAGGTCTATCTCTGGATGACCCCACCTTTGGAAGTACGGCTGGAGTACTGATGGATGTATCTCCCACTCGTGCGTCTGGTGGCTGTGCCTGCTGAGCAGGTCCGCCATCTGATTGTCCTTGCCTGGGAGATGCTCTGCCATGAGGAAGATGTTCCTCTGAATGGCCCACTTCCACATGCTCTGAGCCAGATGAGACAGCTGCGGAGAGTGTGTTCCTCCCTGCTTTTGAATGTAGTACATTGCCGTCATGTTGTCCGTCCGGATCAACAGGACCTTGTTGCACAGATGTACTTTGAATGCTTTTAATGCCATGAAGATTGCCATCAGTTCCAGAACATTGATGTGCACCTTCCCTTGTTGTTGCGTCCATAGTCCCTGCACCGTGTATTGGAGTACATGCGCTCCCCATCCCTGGACAGAAGCGTTAGTCGTCAGGATAATCTGTGGCACAGGCTCCTGGAACGGTCGGCCCTTGCAAAGGTTTCGTGGATTCCACCAATGCAGAGAGTTGTATGCCCGACCGCTCACCAACACTAGGTCTTTCAACTGGTTGTGAGCCGGAGTCCACTGACGTGCCAAGCACACCTGAAGCGGACGCATATGTAGTCTCGCGTGCGGGGCAATGGAGATGCAGGAGGCCATCATGCCTATCAACTGCACTCTTGCTGGAAGCGAGTGTTGAGGTCTGAATTTTTGGATCAGCGATTAAACGCTGCTGACTCTCATTGAATTCGGCTGTGCTGTGGCCGCCAGAGTGTCCATGGTCGCACCCAGATACTGCCGTATGTGGGCGGGCTGGAGGTGGGATTTTGGGTAATTCAGTGAGAATCCCAGATCGTGCAGGAGGTGAATGGTGTGGGACACGTGGTCGGCACACTGCTGGGCTGACTTCGCTTGGATGAGCCAGTCGTCCAGATAGGGGTAGACGTGGATGTTTTGATGTCTCAGATGTGCCGCCACCGTCGCCAGGCACTTTGTGAACACCCTGGGTGCCGTGGTGACCGCAAAAGGCAAAACCCTGAATTGGTAGTGATGGTTTTGGATGGTGAACCTGAGGTATTTTCTGTGTGAAGGATGTAGTGGAATGTGAAAGTACGCATCCTTTAGGTCTAAAGTTGCGAGAAAGTCCCCCTGTTGGAGCAGCAGGAGCACTTGCTGCAGTGTTAGCATGTGGAAGTGCTCTGACAGGATGTAGAAGTTGAGGGGCCTGAGATCCAGGATGGGCCTGAGGGACCCGTCCTTCTTTGGAATCAGGAAGTAAACTCCTGTGCCTCTTTCCTGCATGGGGACGAGCTCTATTGCCCCTTTTTGCAGCATGACGTTGACCTCCTGCTGCAATAAGTGCAAGTGCTCGCCCGACATAGGACGGTGCCTTGGGGGTATGTTGGGGGGAGTGGATGTTAACTCCAAACAACCAAATTGGATAAGCTGTCTGACCCACCTGTCCGTGGTAATAGACTTCCACACGGGCAGGAACTGCTGGAGTCTCCCCCCAACCGGTGTTGTGTGGTCGGGGGCAGTGACAATGCGTCACTGTTTGTTGGCGGTAGAGGACCTGGAGCTGTTGTTGCCACGTCCTCTGCCTTTGGCGCTGTTGCCGCGGTATCCACCTCGACTCTTGCTGGTATAAGTAGTCTGGGTGTTGCCTTTGTAGAACTGCGCGGACTGCGAAAGTTGACCCCTTGAGGTGCCCCTGGTATTGGAGCGACGAAAGGACCCACTCCGAAACTGCTGGGACTGTAAGGCACCCATGGATTTTGCAGTGTCGGTGTCCTTCTTCATTTTCTCAAGGGTGGTAACAACCTCAGGGCCAAACAGGTGATCTGGGTTGACTGTTTGGTTCAAGATGGTGGTTTGAATGTCCGGCTTGAACCCAGATATTCTTAGCCAGGCATGTCTACGAAGCATAACGCTAGGGTTAATGGCGCGTGCGGCGGTGTCAGCCGCGTCCAGAGCGCACTTTATGGAAGCGTTGGAGATCAGCTTCCCCTCCTGTATTAGCATCTCAGCCCCTTCCTTATATTGATCAGGCAGGTGTTGTAAAAGGGTCTCTAGGGTATCGTAGTGTGCCCTGTCATAGCGCGCCAGGAGCGCCTGCGTGTTTGAGATGCGCCATATGTTGGCTGCCTGCGCTGCTACCCTCTTCCCTGAAGCTTCAAAGACCTTCGATTCTTTGTCTGGGGGAGGAGCATCACCCGTAGTCTGCGAGTTGGCCCTCTTCCGGGCATTGGAGACAACCAGGGAGTCCAAAGGAAACTGTCCCCTAATATAAGTTGGATCTGTGGGCGCTGCCTTATACTTCTTGTCGATCCTCGGGTTGATGACTCTCGCCCTGGTGGGCTCTTTGAAGACCTCAGCAGTGTGCTTTAAAACACCCTTCAGCATTGGCAGAGTTTTTACAGTCTTTTCAGAGACAGAAAAGGTGTCAAAGAGGAAGTCTACGTCCACAGGGTCAGCATGCAGCTGGACGTTGTGATTGGCTGCTGCCCGCTCGATGAGGGCATTGAAAGCTGCAGAGTCTTCAGTGGGGGGAAGTTTCAGAGGAGAAGAGCCGAGGGTCCTGTCCAGAATGTGGGTTCCCATGCTCACCACCAGCAGACCAGGGCTCTGTCACATCCTCTGGATCTGTGTAGACTGGATAGCTATATTCATCTTCGTCATCGCCCTCACCAGCGTCCACATCGGAGTGAGTGGGCGAGACTTTGTGAGCTTGTGGAGAAATGGACTCCACTAAGGATGGAGTACCAGCAGAGTTCATCTTCCGTTTTAGTGGGATCTTGTACGACTCCAATTGGGGCTCCGGGGTGATTTTCCTCTTCAGGAGGGAAAGCCTGTCCGTTTCGGCGTCGATAAAATGTTCTTGACGCTCCTCTTCTGAAAGTTGCCGAGGCCGCGGGCCATGGACCACCATCGATGCCTTCGGCGTAGAAGAGACCTTTTCGGGCACGCCGGCCCCCGGTTTAGCAGCGAAAGCCTTCGGCGCCGTTTTAGGCGGCAAGGTAAAAAGGATCGGCTTGGGCGCCTTCGCCGTTTTCTCCAGAGGCTTGGCCGGCGGAGGGTCCCTTATGCGCTGCAGAGACTCCGTGACCTTTTTCGTGAACGCGGCAGATGGACGTGCCGGTTCGACGGAGTCCTTAGAGGTCGGTTTTGGAGTGGAGTCCTTCGAGGTCCCCTTCGGAGTCGACACACTTGGCGCAGCCCCTTTGGCCTTGTCGTGTGGAAGCGGGGCAGAGAGGGCCTTCGGGTCGTCGGGCCGCTTCTTCGAGTCGGTAAAAGACCTTTTGGGGTCGTCGACCGTCTTCTTGTGATCGAGTCGACCCTTGCCGGCGTCGACTGTCTTCGGCGCCGATGCGGCCGTGTGCGACCCCTTCATTTTCAGCTTCGACGTAGGAGCCTTCGGGTCGGCCATTTTGACTTGGCCTCCGAAGTCTTCGATCCGACCAATGCGATGCGCACTTTCGGTTTCGATATCTCTGGCGTCGAGACCGTAGATTTCACTTTCGGTTTCTGTTTCACCGGGAGTGAATCGGTACCAATGTCCGTGGCGGGGCCATGAGGCGGGGCCGAGGAACTCACATCAAGGTCTTGGGTAAGGCCCGAAGGCGCTCCCTCGACCTGGGCCTTATTGATCGGACTGGCCCCAGAGTCAGATTGAGGAAGCTCTTCGTCCGAGCTATCCTCCATGGCCCCAAGGGCCCCGTCGTCGTCTACTACCTCCTTGACGACTTCACCGAAATCTTCGGCCTCTGCGTCGTAGTCGTCCTCGACCTCCGACGCGGGGTTAGATTCTGAGATGTCCTGGAGATCCTCATCCTCGACCTCCCCAGCATCGAAAATGTCCGTAGGCACCGGTGCAGATCTCTGGGCCTCCAGGCGCACAGCTCGACGGAGCTGGAGCGTCTTCTTGGACCGGAATCTCGAACAGGCCATACACTTGGCCTTGTCGTGGTCCGGCGACAGGCACTTGTTGCCCAAGGGCCCCGTCGTCGTCTCCTACCTCCTCGACGACTTCACCGAAATCTTCGGCCTCTGCGTCGTAGTCGTCCTCGACCTCCGACGCGGGGTTAGATTCTGAGATGTCCTGGAGATCCTCATCCTCGACCTCCCCAGCATCGAAAATGTCCGTAGGCGCCGGTGCAGATCTCTGGGCCTCCAGGCGCGCAGCTCGACGGAGCTTGAGCGTCTTCTTGGACCGGAATCTCGAACAGGCCATACACTTGGCCTCGTGGTCCGGCGACAGGCACTTGTTGCACACCGGATGGACGTCAATGTGTGGGTACTTCGAGTAACACACCGGACATCTTTTGAATGGACTTCGGTTTTCCATGAAGGTCAATGAATCTGGAGCGTCGACTAGGCCCTCCACGTCGAAAGCACGCGGAAGCACAGAGCTCGGCTCGGAGCCGAGGAAAGTTGCAAAGCCGAACGCAAGACAATACCGACACAAGTCCTAAAGACCTTTTGGTCTCAAAGTTAAGTTAAGTTAATTCTTATCGATTCCGACAAGAGGGAATCAAAGACATCCGAACCCAATGGCGAAAAAAAACAATCTGGGGATGGAGTCGATGCCCATGCGCACTGTAGTCCAGGGGAGGAGTCACCTATCTCGTGATACTTCGAAGACTCTTCCAGGACAACAATGTGCAATCATCCGAACCCAACACTAGGCGGCGATCTATGCACAGATATGAATTCAGCAGCCCACATGCCTCGAACCTTCTTCTTTTTTTGCAGGCAGGTGACACTTCTTGCACTAAAACAATCCTCCTTACAACGCAGGCACCCTTCCACCATGGCGTAAGGGTTCCTGTATTGGCGCTAGACAGCCAAAATGGTGCCAGCGTAGGAGAAAAGGCAGGAATGCGCCGTATTGACTTAAATACAACTCCTTTGTGCTCGCCCTGTCACGCAGTGCAGTGCAGCAAGGTGACTTACTGCACTGTGTGGCCTGGCCATAAATATGGCCCTTCGATTGCTAGAACTGTTAAAATCATAATCTTTGTAAGTGAAACTTCTTCAGATGTCACGGCCATTAACAGCATGCAAGCAGAAGTGTGGTCGAGGCCTCATGAATAGATGAGGGGTCGGAGGATAACCTCACTGTTGCTTCACAAAGACTTAGAACGACCTGGGTCAACAGTCTTCGCAGAATCCACAGGGCTGTGTAACTTTCTGCAGACACAGGTTACTTTTACATACAAAGCAAATTTGAACGTAGTTCCAGCACATGCAGAACAGCTTGAACAAAGTAATCTTTCAACGTTTTACTGACCTTATGAGTTTTCCTAATATTACTAGGTCTGTTAGCACCCAGCAATGTACAGGTACAGAAAACAATGGGCGTTAATTGCAATTAGAATGTCTCCTTTCTCAAACAGTATGCTCAGTGAACAAAAGGAAATACTGATGCTCAGCAGCGTGGTTTGGATCTATTATTATCAAAATGCACTACTGTGCTTAGGGGCTAATTAGCTGAATGAAAAACAACCAGATTGTTACTGAATGAAATCTCTCAATTTTACCATATCCACAGAACAATTATTTTACAGAAAAGACTTTTTTGTCTAAGTGCTCTGTGAACCCAAACTCTGCCCATGCTAAGATTATCAATATAGATGCGCTCAGCAAAAAGGAAAAGTTATTTATTATTTATCGTTCCAGGGGAACAGCACTGATAGTAATACACACTTAACAGTATCCACCAGGTGCGGGATCCTGGAGCACCACTCAAAATATGTTCCCTTAGAAATGCCAATTTGTTTAAAAAAAATATTAATATTGACATCAAATTTGCTATTTTGGCTATATTGTGTTTATTTTTTCATAAAAAGCCAAATGACATTAAAAAGTCACTCTACAACAAGTGATTAGAAATATCGTTCAAAAACGTTCTTAAAGGAAGAATGAAACTAAATAGGATGCCAGCAGTTCTGTTTCCATTGTGTGTTGGATAATCTACAACCTTCAAAAATATCTCAGTCAACAACTTTTGCGTTCAGGAGTATTTTCTGATAGGAAACATGTTTTCCTTTCCAAATATTCCATACTTCCTTGTGAAGTGGCCCTTAGATGGCAGAAAAAATGTGGAAAAGTGTCCCCTTGCATCATGTTTGTTTTTCTTCTCTGGCACAGCCACAGCAAGCTTGAGTGTCCCTTTTGTATGAAGGGCTCCAGGAAATGCTTTAAAGTCGAACAGAATAATCTGCATTTGAGGCAGACGAGGAACACTGCATTTACTTGAAGCTGACGAAAGTCATATCTTAAAAGAAAGAGGAGGATGGAGTAAGGACTCCCTGTGCATCTGCTTCTGAAGAGTCCACCCCAAGGAGATTCAAAAAAATGTCTTATTGCATACACCTCTGTCCCCAATTGAAATTTAAGTCATCGGTGTTGAGAACAGGTAGGCTGCCACCTATTTTCTGTCAATAGCTGGGTCATTATTGAGAAATTCAAGATAAAAGATGTCCAAATCTTTGATGCTGAAGGGCACCCGACTTTAAAACACAATAAAACACTTTTGCATTTAACGTTTAGTCAAACACTCTTTCCACTGGTCAGCATTGTGGCTACCATCTAGGCATCTTCCATCAACATTAGACTACATATTCAGGAGCATACTCTCATATAAGGGAGGAGACATCTGTCAGATTCCAGATTCTCTCACACCACTTCCACAGTCACCATCACACCTGATTACCACATCTCCAGTACTGTCTGCTGTCCAACACTTTTAAGAGGCCAACACCTTCTCCACACAGGCACTAATCTAAAGGTGAACATTCATACCAGTACAGTCCAGAAAACATTTAAGAACTCATATCTGAGACCATATGTAAAATAAGATACTGTGGGCATCACTCTCTCCAACAACTTAAAACGTTTAAACGACGTGAGAGCCACTTTGAGAAGAACCTTGAGGAGTCCAATAAAATAACCAACTATAGACAGAAAAAACACTAAGGAAAAATCCTAGACTGGTAAAGCCACATATCTTAAGACCATCTAAGTTTTCTAGAGGGATACCCAAGGCCCACTACCACCACTTACAGACTCTTACTCCTGATAGCCACTTATCAACTTACAGGCTGACAGTTGCAGCAGCTGTGGGCAGAAGAGGTTGAGACCAGAGTAGACAACGCCACTCACAGGCTGGAGCAGAAGAAACCAAAACGTCCTCCTTAAGAAAGAGGGAGGTACCCTCATTACTGAAACTGCTAGAATTGACAATAGAGCTGGGCCTTTCTGTGAGCTCTTACACCATTAACTTAGTTCCTATATCTACCAAACTATTCTACACGCCTCCTAATTAAATGATAACTATCCATGATGTGAATAGGAAAAGATATTACAATATATTTCAATGGTGGGCAGATCTCATGAATATTCAAAAACGGCATGAATGGATGACCGCCGGGAGAGCTTACCTTAGTCTAAATTGATGTTGACTTTCATAAATTTACTTCAATTAAAATGTCATAAAAACTATTTTGAAAGAAGGCTAGAAATATCTGCTGTACTTTAGCAGGTATTAATAACATGAACATTTCAGGTTCAGGTTTTTAAAATGCTACTTTATTTGAGATTTTGGTGTTCTAAAATAATTTCACTTGGCAAAGTATAGTAAATAACCAATCAAAATTTAGCTGACTGGTGATAAATTGTTTTTTCCCCATCTTTCCAAATGTTTTAAAAAAATTATGTTTACTGACCTGAATACATTTTTAGCAGTAACTCAGACTTTTGATACAGGTATGTGTGCAAACTAAAGCGGCATGAGTACATTTGACTAAAATGACTGACCTCTCATGTCATTCTACTAGTATTGGTGTGCACAAGTAGGTGTGGAGAAGAAAGTCGGATGCCTTCTCAGTATCCTAGCAGCAAGAAGGGCGTGACCTACTCTAATTCAAGCAACAGTAAAATGTGCTTTGTTCTAAAAAACAAATACTGAACAGGCAAAAAGGTCAAAACACTTGCTGAAAATTAATTCATTTATACTTTTTTGGTGTAGGCATATCAATGCAGAAACTAAGAAAGAAGATTAACTTCAGAAATTCAAGCTCTGCGTACAAAAAATATTTCCAAATGTATAACTGTCACCAGCCAGTACATAATGGATGCAGTCCTTGCAGCACCATTTCAAAACAGAGTAACACACCAGCTTACACCCTGCTGATAGAGATCAGCAAAATTAACCCCAAATAAGGGAGTTACAGACAAACATTCTTTGAGGACTGCAGAGATATTCTACATTCAATAGAGTAGGACGCTTTCCTTATACAGTAAATTGTTTGCATACAATGCAATAATTTCAACTAAAAATGTGTTTGCCATGGCAATCAATGAATTGCCAGTCTGATGCATATTTTAGTTCTCCCAGTCTCCATTATCAGTTTAACACTTTCAGTCAAGCACTGCTTCTGTGGCCTCCTCAATCAAAGTATTTACAGGACTCAGGATAAACAGAGGAGGTTCTTTATATTCCCCATTCATGTCTTCCGCAAGCAGTGGCATCTCATAGGCCTCCAGCAGGTTCACTTGCTCATTGAGGTTTGGAGGCGGTGCTTGCAGGGACGTGTCAGAGTTCAATATGATTGGCTGTGTGGCACTATCATCCTCCTGTAATACTCTTAGGAGATCTTCCGAATCTTTTTCCACCATGGCCCCTTCAGCAGATGGTAGATCACCAAGTAATGAAAAGATGGTATTGCCCATGTACTGCATCACCTGCTTGCCTGTTCAGAAACAGAAAAAACAAAGACTCATAAATCCAAAGTCACGCTGCATCCAGTTAGGATCCAATAATTGTTTATAGAACTTGGGGCTGATCAAAAGTGTTTCAATTTACTCAGAGTCACACTTTACAGTATAGCCTGGCCAATTTTCTACTAAGCCATTAAAGCCAGTTGTATTCACACAAAGTGTGACAGAAAACACCCCTGATACTGATTGGAGGGGATTCCGTGACCTAGCTGAAGCCAAAGGTAGATTCAGATATACTGAATGCCTAGGGCCACATAACATCGCCAGGGGTATGACTTTCAAACACGATTCTGTCACAATCACAAATATCCTGTGGGTAATCGACACTGCCCCGTCAGCCTATGTATCACTCCTCTACTCTTCTCTTCTACCACCACATATATTAGCTTTGTAACATCCTGGCCTCGCAATAAAAACAAGAAAATATTAAAATGTCCCTAATAAGGTCAAACTCCAGTTTCGTAAAATATAACAATACCTAACGCACTTCAGTGATCGATATCATTTCTAATACTCATAATTTCATTATAATGACGTAACAAAGATGATACGCAAGATACATATTTGTATTTTTTTTTAAACTTTCGAAGAGAACTACTAATGCAACAAGTGATGGTGGGCACTGCACAATCCAAATTTCCATAGTGGCAAGATGAATTCATAATATTTCTTGTATGTTTCAAACTAAACTGACGTTTTGTGCTAAAACTCTTCGCATGGTGGACATATTTCTCCAGACACTGAATAGCTTAAAGCCAATAGTTATTAATTTCCCGATACAAGACAAATTTACATTTTATAAAATATCCAACTATTATAAAAATCTCTCTTCAGAACAATACTAAACAAAACAGTTCCCACAATAAACCACACATGGCATCTTAGCATTTAGAACAGTAAAAACACATTAATTTTTCAAGCTTGGTCGTTGTGGCACAACTAGGTTCCTCCGCTCCATCCGAGGAGAAGCTGCAGAGTGTTTATTGCACTGTGGCAAAGATGGATTTCAGTCTTCTGCATGCACTGTGATCCCGGGTACCCCATAGAATTGATATCCCCCTAAGGGCGTACCTCAAATACGGTATGATTGCTACATGGATGTGCAGTTGGTTGCACAACAAAAACAATCGTGACATGTACAATGTCCATTCCAGGATCCTAGTTAAGGATTCCGAATCAACACGTGTTTCGAGTGCCGTTGAGCTGCAGTTCTATGAAGCTCTGGTTGGGAACCATCCTATATTCGCTTTGTCCCCCTCTTTGTTGTGTTGGTTCAGCACTGCAGTTGAAGCTTGTTTTTCAGTAAGCCACTTTGGGCTGAGTAGTCATTGAAGGTCTGAAGCACAGCAATTTCCACTTACATACTCCAGTCTGTAGTGGCTCTGATCAAGCCTGCTCGCTGCATTGGCCAAGTCTTCGTATGGCCTTTAAATCAGTCACCGAGAAAACCCGACAAGGACAGGACAATTAGCTCATCGTTAAACACACCTTACTGGAAAATCCGGAGATACAAAATCAGTGCCATAAATGGGCAGAGAAAGTGCCAAAGCAGGGAAGGGATAGTGACGGACAACTCTGGACTAGGATAGTGTTCCAGATACTAATAGCATGGTAGGATAAGACGTCTGGCTTCTCGGTTCCTTCACATATTTAAACAAGCATTTGCAATGCAATGGTCTCGGCATCATTAAAGGTAGAGCAATTGGCATTGCTCATGACATTTCTTTTTTTTCTTTAAATCATAAATAAATGGCATTGTCATTTACATTGCCAATACACACCACTCTGCACCTGCACTCACTGCTCTGCACACTCACTGCTCTGCACACTCACTACTCTGCACACTCACTACTCTGCACACTCACTGCTCTGCACACTCACTGCTCTGCACACTCACTGCTCTGCACACTCACTACTCTGCACACTCACTACTCTGCACACTCACTACTCTGCACACTCACTACTCTGCACACTCACTACTCTGCACACTCACTACTCTGCACACTCACTACTCTGCACACTCACTACTCTGCACACTCACTACTCTGCACACTCACTACTCTGCACACTCACTACTCTGCACACTCACTACTCTGCACACTCACTACTCTGCACACTCACTACTCTGCACACTCACTACTCTGCACACTCACTACTCTGCACACTCACTACTCTGCACACTCACTACTCTGCACACTCACTACTCTGCACACTCACTACTCTGCACACTCACTACTCTGCACACTCACTACTCTGCACACTCACTACTCTGCACTCACTACTCTGCACTCACTACTCTGCACTCACTACTCTGCACTCACTACTCTGCACTCACTACTCTGCACTCACTACTCTGCACTCACTACTCTGCACTCACTACTCTGCACTCACTACTCTGCACTCACTACTCTGCACTCACTACTCTGCACTCACTACTCTGCACTCACTACTCTGCACTCACTACTCTGCACTCACTACTCTGCACTCACTACTCTGCACTCACTACTCTGCACTCACTACTCTGCACTCTGCACTCACTACTCTGCACTCACTACTTTGCACTCTGCACTCACTACTTTGCACTCTGCACTCACTACTTTGCACTCTGCACTCACTACTCTGCACTCACTACTTTGCACTCTGCACTCTGCACTCACTACTCTGCACTCACTACTCTGCACTCACTACTCTGCACTCACTACTCTGCACTCACTACTCTGCACTCACTACTCTGCACTCACTACTCTGCACTCACTACTCTGCACTCTGCACTCACTACTCTGCACTCACTACTCTGCACTCACTACTCTGCACTCACTACTCTGCACTCACTACTCTGCACTCTGCACTCACTACTCTGCACTCACTACTCTGCACTCACTACTCTGCACTCGGCACTCACTACTCTGCACTCACTACTCTGCACTCTGCACTCACTACTCTGCACTCTGCACTCACTACTCTGCACTCACTACTCTGCACTCTGCACTCACTACTCTGCACTCTGCACTCACTACTCTGCACTCACTACTCTGCACTCACTACTCTGCACTCACTACTCTGCACTCACTACTCTGCACTCACTACTCTGCACTCGGCACTCACTACTCTGCACTCACTACTCTGCACTCTGCACTCACTACTCTGCACTCTGCACTCACTACTCTGCACTCACTACTCTGCACTCTGCACTCACTACTCTGCACTCTGCACTCACTACTCTGCACTCACTACTCTGCACTCACTACTCTGCACTCACTACTCTGCACTCACTACTCTGCACTCACTACTCTGCACTCACTACTCTGCACTCACTACTCTGCACTCACTACTCTGCACTCACTACTCTGCACTCACTACTCTGCACTCACTACTCTGCACTCTGCACTCACTACTCTGCACTCACTACTCTGCACTCTGCACTCACTACTCTGCACTCTGCACTCACTACTCTGCACTCTGCACTCACTACTCTGCACTCACTACTCTGCACTCTGCACTCACTACTCTGCACTCACTACTCTGCACTCACTACTCTGCACTCACTACTCTGCACTCACTACTCTGCACTCACTACTCTGCACTCGGCACTCACTACTCTGCACTCGGCACTCACTACTCTGCACTCTGCACTCACTACTCTGCACTCACTACTCTGCACTCACTACTCTGCACTCACTACTCTGCACTCACTACTCTGCACTCACTACTCTGCACTCTGCACTCACTACTCTGCACTCACTACTCTGCACTCTGCACTCACTACTCTGCACTCTGCACTCACTACTCTGCACTCACTACTCTGCACTCTGCACTCACTACTCTGCACTCACTACTCTGCACTCACTACTCTGCACTCACTACTCTGCACTCACTACTCTGCACTCACTACTCTGCACTCGGCACTCACTACTCTGCACTCGGCACTCACTACTCTGCACTCTGCACTCACTACTTTGCACTCTGCACTCACTACTCTGCACTCACTACTTTGCACTCTGCACTCACTACTTTGCACTCTGCACTCACTACTCTGCACTCACTACTTTGCACTCTGCACTCTGCACTCACTACTCTGCACTCACTACTCTGCACTCACTACTCTGCACTCACTACTCTGCACTCACTACTCTGCACTCACTACTCTGCACTCGGCACTCACTACTCTGCACTCGGCACTCACTACTCTGCACTCTGCACTCACTACTTTGCACTCTGCACTCACTACTCTGCACTCACTACTTTGCACTCTGCACTCACTACTTTGCACTCTGCACTCACTACTCTGCACTCACTACTTTGCACTCTGCACTCTGCACTCACTACTCTGCACTCACTACTCTGCACTCACTACTCTGCACTCACTACTCTGCACTCACTACTCTGCACTCACTACTCTGCACTCACTACTTAGCACTCGGCACTCACTACTCTGCACTCGGCACTCACTACTCTGCACTCTGCACTCACTACTCTGCACTCTGCACTCACTACTCTGCACTCTGCACTCACTACTCTGCACTCTGCACTCACTACTCTGCACTCTGCACTCGGCACTCACTACTCTGCACTCTGCACTCGGCACTCACTACTCTGCATTACCACTCTGCACTCACTACTCTGCATTACCACTCTGCACTCGGCACTCACTACTCTGCACTCGGCACTCACTACTCTGCACTCGGCACTCACTACTCTGCACTCGGCACTCACTACTCTGCACTCGGCACTCACTACTCTGCACTCGGCACTCACTACTCTGCACTCGGCACTCACTACTCTGCACTCGGCACTCACTACTTTGCACTCGGCACTCACTACTCTGCACTCACTACTCTGCACTCACTACTCTGCACTCACTACTCTGCACTCACTACTCTGCACTCACTACTCTGCACTCACTACTCTGCACTCACTACTCTGCACTCACTACTCTGCACTCACTACTCTGCACTCACTACTCTGCACTCACTACTCTGCACTCACTACTCTGCACTCACTACTCTGCACTCACTACTCTGCACTCACTACTCTGCACTCACTACTCTGCACTCTGCACTCACTACTCTGCACTCTGCACTCACTACTCTGCACTCTGCACTCACTACTCTGCACTCTGCACTCACTACTCTGCACTCTGCACTCACTACTCTGCACTCTGCACTCACTACTCTGCACTCTGCACTCACTACTCTGCACTCACTACTCTGCACTCACTACTCTGCACTCACTACTCTGCACTCACTACTCTGCACTCACTACTCTGCACTCACTACTCTGCACTCACTACTCTGCACTCTGCACTCACTACTCTGCACTCACTACTCTGCACTCTGCACTCACTACTCTGCACTCTGCACTCACTACTCTGCACTCACTACTCTGCACTCACTACTCTGCACTCACTACTCTGCACTCACTACTCTGCACTCACTACTCTGCACTCACTACTCTGCACTCACTACTCTGCACTCACTACTCTGCACTCACTACTCTGCACTCACTACTCTGCACTCACTACTCTGCACTCACTGCTCTGCACTCACTGCTCTGCACTCACTGCTCTGCACTCACTGCTCTGCACTCACTGCTCTGCACTCACTGCTCTGCACTACCACTCTGCACTCACTACTCACTACTCTGCATTACCAGTTGGCTTAAGTTCACTTAAGTTATTAAAGATGAGCAAACAGGAAAGGAAATACCTAGGTACTTCTCATGGTGGCAGCGTGGTGGGGACGCTTGATCAGTTTATTCTTAGGGGACCTCTGTACCGAGCATCTGTTGTCTCTGGTCCAGTTATTAAATAGGAGATCTTCCCTAGGGACTATAGCTACAGCTCGCTCGCCAGCTCATCAAGATGTAATCATTATTATACCATCGACTAATATTGAGGTTGGCGTTGAAGTTCCATATCCCCTTGGAACACTAGAGGATTCCCCAAAATCGCCACTGACCCAAAGTAACATTACAGCCAGCGTCTCTACACGTGCATCTGCCACATCCCCAAATAAAAAAACCTCTACCAAATGATTAACTCTGGAACCGGCAGTAAAAAGGAAGCGGGGAGGAGGACCACAAAGGCCTTGTAGAGCCTTGTAGAGCAAAAGTGGCAAGGTCGAACAAAACCCGTGACAGTGTCTCACCCGAGGAGGGCAGTCCTATAATTAATGCCGATTTGGTTGATGGTGATACCAATTATGCAGCGGGAAATGGTATTAACTCGAACTGTGATTTAGAACAGTGGAAGACATTTGAGAGTATTTTAACTACCTTGCTATCTCCTATTACACAAAAACTAACCAAGATAGAGGAATGTTTGGACAATTACGAATCTCTGGTGAGGTCAAGGTTTGTTGTAAAAAGGGATAACATCTGCAATACACACACACTTGGATCGACAAGCTTTTATACCCAACGAGCTGCAAGCGAAACCTAACGTGGGGCGGGACTGAGAAAACGAAACCTATCGTGGGGCGGGACTTCCGTTTTGTGAAGCCCGCGCCCACGGAGTGCCTGGAGGAGCACCGAGGGAGAGCCCCGCGGTCGGAGGGCCTTTGACCGGTGAGCGGAGCGGAGGGGGGGGGGGGGGGGGGGGGGGGGTCCGAGAATGCCTGTATGTCTGCGTGTCCGGAGGGCCTTTGACCGGTGAGCGGAGCGGGGGGGGGGGGGGAGAGAATGCCTGTATGTCTGCGTGTGTGTGTGCGCGACGGCGGAGGGGTGGGGGGCGGGGTGCGACGGCGGAGGGGAGGGGTGCGACAACGGAGGGGTGGGGGGGGATGCTCGGTGCACGTGTGTGTGTATGCATGCGACGCTGGGTTCGCTGTATGTGTGGGTGCGTGCGTGCATGAGCGCTCGTGTGTGTCTGTCGCTGTTTCTGCGCATGCGCGTGTGGTGTAGCTGCTTCCCAGGAGACAGCAGCTGAGCGCGTGGCCAGCGGAAATCGCCTCCAGAGAGGCAAAGCGCGCGACAGACCCTGTCTCCTGGGAAGCATCGTCCCTGACATAAGATCTCGGCGGAGACGCGCTTACGCGCGTCTTTTAGCCGAGACCTAAAAATGTACGCTTCATCATAAGGCTTCTCCTCAAATGGGTCAAGCTCTGTAGCACTGTGGGCTACTACCCTAATCGTATGGAAGCTCTTGATATCCTTGTGTACCCTATTCGGGAGAAGAGGATGAATAACACTACCTACAGGTAGGCTATTGCGTTTATTTTTGTGAACAGAGTTAAAACATGTCAGGGAATAATTCGATCTTGGTACAAGGTTGACATGTTTCTGCCACAAAAACACCCTAATCAGGTCAATGGGCTTTCATCAGAAACATAACCCTTTCTACATAAACAATATTAAGCTCTCTAGTAAAATATTAACCAGATTAATCCAATGGCGGGAGGAACATCCACCATCCAGGGGGAACCAAACAAAAATATTTAATGAATAATGTGACTTGATTATACACATTAAATACAAAAACAGCTTACCTTGGTTCTGGAAGGCATCAGATTCATCTATTTGTGGCTTTTCCACATTTTCGGTGGATACCTGAAGCACAAAAAAAAAGTTCCTCATGTGGCGAGTACTGAGGTCACTGCTATTTATCTTTAGCTCACCTCACTGAATAACCATGATCTAAATCACCCTAGCTGTATACAGCCTGAAAAAACAGCATTGCATACAGGCCACTGGCGTAGATATCCAGTCAAATAATACAAGTATAATGCACAATACATGCTTCATTGTGGCATTTAGTGGATAAGGCAAGCTTCATGCTTCAGTGGATATGGTTTCTCAGGCCAAGCAGGATTTATTTGCTTTTAAAGGGCTGGGTCATGAGACACTTCACGTGTGGCTTGCTCCCCAGCAACAGTGAGCTGTGCACTGCACCCCAGAGTGCAATCATGTATCACTGCTCAGGTGTACACGAACCAAATCTGAGCAAAGGCCTTCAGACTTTGTTGTTAAGTCAAAGTAGCCCATGGCCTATGCACACTAATTTTACATTGCCACAGAACGTTTTCTGATTTATGCAGTGCTCTCATATTACTAACCATAGCTGACCACTTAACAGACGGATTTAAGTGTTGCAAGATTAGGCCTAAGTAGACATCTAACTTATAAAACAGCATGAACGAACGAGGCATTCAAATATCAAGCTGGGAATACAACAGTTTTGCACAGCTCGGCCACAAACCGAATAGCAGTATGATGGCACAAGGCAAATACGGAGTTTTAAACTAACTGTGAACATTGTTTGGGGTAGATATTTTATTCATCCAAACAACATTTATTAATAGTGAGGTGTTTATTATAAAGATAGCTTTTACACAAAGGATTAGAGTACGATTAGCACATGTAATTGTAATTGCATTTATATAACGCTTACTACCCCTAACGAGGCACTAAATAGCTTTACGCTACTCGGAACACAAGATTAATGGTTAATCCAGTGGTTAAATGTTGATTTTTACGATTAGTCATCATGTGCTCTCAAGAAGATAAAAAAGACAAATGCATTTACTCCAATTACTTTGTAATAGATTATATTAATACCAGTTCGGTGTGATCATTAATGGGGGCTGGGTGGTTTCAGGTGAATGGCTAGTGTGATAGATAGTCTGCGGGAGATTACGTATATAAACGCTAGTTATTATATTCATGTTTCCTTCGTAAATGCAACAGGTTCTCTCACAGATCAGTCACATTCTAAGCATCCCTTCACTTCTTCATGTAAAAACCAAAGTCCGAGTGGGATACACCTCTTGCTTTTCCTTTTGTATGCAAAAGCTGCAGTCTGCTGTAGGGCAGAAAATTCACCGAGAGCGAACACCAAAAATGTGGAGTATTAATAACAAAGTTACTCAAGGAGAAATAAAATCTCATTGAAATAGTCGCACAAGTTACTACTTGTGTTACGATATATCTGTAAGAGACATTAGTTAGTGACAGATTCCTTACCTTAGAATATCCCGAGTCGTCAGAGTGGATCCGGAAAGTTTTGCTTAGCAGTACTCCTGCGTGTCAGTAGGTGGCGTCGTGCAGCTCTGCGTGCGTCGCTGGTGTCGAATGCGCCGAGATGACGCCACGGAGACTACTTAGGCGCCACCCATGCGCGCTGATGTCAGTTCTGTACACGACTTTCAGTGCCGAAACGCAGAGCCATGCAAGAAACTGACCATTGGTGCATAAAACTAGGGCACAAAAAGGGGATGACCGTAACATTAGTAATCAGTCGCAGAACGGGGAGGATGGGCGGGGCGGTAAGGAATCTATCACTAACTAATGTCTCTTACAGATATATCGTTACTCAAGTAGCAACTTGCGCCTCTGAAAGACACTTTAGTGATCGATTCCTTACCTTAGGATAAATACCCCAGCAATACCAACCCCGGTGGTGGGTCTGCAAACAAGATTCACCAAGTAGTCACAGAGCACAGAACGGCCAAAGAAGCCGTCCCTCCGGACTTGACTGTCAAGGCAGTAGTGCTTGGTAAATGTGTGCATCGAGGCCCACATAGCTACCTGACAAATGTTCTGCAAGGGAACGCCGCGTCCCAAGGCAGTAGTGGCTGCAGTTGCCCTGGTGGAAAGGGCAGGCAGCCCCACAGGAGGCTCCTTCTTGGCCAAGGAGTAAAATGCTTTGATGCACAGAACGACTCACCGGGAGATGGTCCGTTTCTGCACACCCCGACCTTTTTTGGCACCCCGTAGCCAACAAAGAGCTGATCATCCACCCAGAACTGTTGCGTAAGCTGCAGATAGAATGCTAGCGCACGTTTAGGGTCCAGGAAAGGAGGTTTGGAAGAAAGAGCCTCTGGCAGAGGTCATAGCTACCAGGAAAGACGTTTTAAAGGTTAGAAGACGTAAAGGACAGTTATAAAGGGGCTCAAAAGGACCACTCACCAGAAAAGTCAAGACAAGATTCAAGTCCCACTGAGGCATTATGAAGGGCACAGGTGGGAACGTATGCGTAATGCCTTTGAGGAAACGGTTAACAATCGGGACTTAAAAAGAGAAGGCTGATCTGGAAGCCGTAGAAAGGCGGAGATGGCCGAAAGATAACCTTTGATAGTGCCCAGAGAAGAGCCCTGCTGGGCCACAGAGAGAAGGAACAGAAGAACCTCAGAAAGTGGGGCAGAAATGGGATCCACAGCCTTTGCTGTGCACCATGCCACAAATCTGTTCCACCTGCAGGTGTATACCGTTTTGGTGGAGGGACGCCTGGCTGCCAGAGTCACATCACAGACTTCGGGAGGAAGATCGAAAGGTGTCAACCGTCATCACTCAATCTCCATGCATGGAGGTGGAGGCTGTACAGTTTCGGGTGGAGGACCGTCCCCTGCTGCTGCGACAGAAGATCCTCCCGAAGAGGCAGACGGATCGGGGGATTGGCACACATACTGAGTAGCTCGGGATACCATACTCTTCGAGGCCAGTCTGAGCCACAAGAATGACTTGGGCCCGGTCGCGCCTGATCTTCTTCAGCACTCTGGGCAGAAGTGGTATAGGCAGAAAGGCGTACAATAGACCATAGCTCCACTCGCGTCGAAAAGTGTCTCTGAGCGAGTGCCGCCTTGGAAATTCCAACATGCAGACCTATCAACATTAGGCGTTCTCTTTGGTGGCGAATAGATCTAACCAAGGCTCTCCCCACTGCAGAAAGAGACCTTGCGCCACGTCAGAGTTCAGATGCCATTCGTGATCCAACATGTACGGGCGGCTGAGTTTGTCCGCCCTGGCGTTCAGCGAACCTGCCAGGTGTTGAACCACCAAGGTAATGCCTTGATGTTCAAGCCATGTCCAGAGGCTTAGAGCCTCCTGACATAGGGTCCACGACCCCACCCCGCCCTGCTTGTTGCAATACCATATGGCGGTGTTGTCCGTGAACACCTGCACTACACTTCCCCAGACAGAGGGAAGGAATGCCTTCATTGCCTCAATGCCTGCAGCTCCAGAAGGTTGATATGGAGCCGGGACTCCGCCGGAGACCAGAGGCCTCTGATCTCCGCCTCTCCCATGTGGCCTCCCCATCCCGGGAGGGATGCATCCGTCACTGTGTGCTCCGGTTAGGGAAGGGAGAGGGATCTGCCTCTGACCTGATCGAGATTTGTGAGCCACCACTGCAACTGTTGTGCAGTGCCCTCCAAGATCTAGACATGATCGGACAGGTTGCCCTAATGCTGTGTCCACTGGAACTTAAGGTCCCACTGCAGAGCCCGCATTTGCCATCTGGCATGTGTCATCAGGCCAAGAACTGCAGGGTTATCCTGACTGAAACCCTGGATAGAGGCTGAAAGAGCGGAATCATAGCCTGAATATCCCGGACTTGCTGCTCGGGAGGATAAACCCGAAACAGCGTCGAATCCAGAACCACTCCGATGAAAGGGAGCTTCTCAGAGGGACTCAGGTGTGACCGTGGCACATTGATTGAGAATCCCAGCAAATACAAGAGGTCGGCCGTAGTCTGGAGGTGGGTGACTACTTCCTGGGGCGAGCCCGCCTTCAACAGCCAGTCGTCGAGGTAGGAGAAAACTGACATCCCTGACCTGCGCAGATGAGCTACGACCACTGCCATCACCTTCGTGAACACCCGAGGGGCACTGGTAAGGCCGAAGGGGAGCACAGCAAACTGAAAATGCTCCCAGCCCACCGTGAACCGCAGGTAGCGCCGATGGGCCTCGCAGCTTGAAGGTCTTCCACCCAATCCCGCTCGGAGTCACACTGCCGAGCAAGGGGGTCCTCTGAGACATCCCAGTCCTCGTCCGGCCCTGGAGTAGAGGGAGTCGGCTGCGGCAGCAGGGCCGGAGCCGAGGAGGGGGCAAGCAGCGTCAGGAAAGGCGCCGGTCAGGGCTGAGCCGGCGCTGCATCCCAATGCGGATCTCAGGCCGGAACAAAATGGTCTGAGAACCAGGGTAGGGGTGGGATAAACGGCACCCAGTGCGGTGCCCGCGGCAGAGCCAGGGGCGGTGCCAGGGCCGGAGGCAAGGGCAGCGCCGGAGCCAGCAGCGCTGCACCTTGTGGCACCGGGGCCAGAGCCAGCGGCGCAGATTATTGTGGCCATGGTGCCGCTGGTCCAACAGGATCTGGACACGGGACCGCGGGGCCCGAAGGAGAGACCGCTGGAGCCCGGGGCCTAAAAAGGCAGTCCGTGGCAGCAGGGAACTCTTGCATCCGTTTGGGAGTCGCGAACGGATCTGGGTATAGCGGGTAGGCCGCAGGACTCCCCGGCTCCAGGTGAACTGCAGGGGCGGAGCCCCTGTCCCCCTCGTCTGCCCCCGTGGAGGGACGGGGGACGTCAGAGAGCGAACACGCTTCTTCAACCTCTTTTTATGGCGTCGCTTACCGGAATCCAAAGGTGAAGACTTGGAGCATGAGGAGCGACGGCTCCGGTTGCGCTAACGGCCCCTAGACAACAACGCTCAAGACAAAAATGCTGGTATACAAACAATACATATCACAAACCAGACAGGTGGCAAACGAAAAAAAAAAGATGCACGTTACAATAAAGGAACTGTCCCAGGGAGCTTGGGCCTGATACAGCAGAGTTCATTTGGGCAGGGGGCCCTTCCAAGGCAGACTGGAGTCTGGAACAGAATCCTGCTCCCTCTCTTTAATAGCTCAGACAACAAGCTGCTGCTGAGGAGACAGGTAATGTCAGTGGTTCCCATAGGATCTATTGGCAAGATGGCTTCTGTTTTCGGAGTGTAGAGACCCCAAGCCTGTTGCCACCAGGAGGTTGGTTATACTTCAGAAGTACAGGGGTTATCTTCTATCTCTAGCACTTGTCATTCCTTTTGCAGGACATCTTGGGAAAAGCAAGATTTAGGACAGGCTTCTCCCTCATTTTCACTAGCCCCACATGTCAGAAGGCACCAAGGAGTTTTGTCGCTCCGGTGTCACTTACCATGCCAGTGGTAAGTCAGGTGACACTACAAAGACCCCCTTAACCCTACTTCAAGTGGTTGAGGTTCCCGTTGAGAGGGTAAGGATAGACACAGTTGGTCCCTTAACCCCTTCAACAGCATCTGGACACAGTTACATCCTAGTGGTAGTGGATCACACCACTAGGTATCCAGAGTCTATTCCACTTAGGAACAATACAGTACCTGTAGTGGCTAGGGCCCTTCTGGGAGTTTTTCCCACAGTGGGCATTATCAATTTATTGTAATGCCTTTTGGCTTGCAAAAATGCACCTGCAGGTTCAGTGGGCAGTTAGCTGTCAGAAGGCATTTGATAACCTGTAGCAGGCTATGTGAACTGCTCCCAGCCTGAAAAGTCCTGATGACTCCAAACCCTTCATTGTCCAGATAGATGCTTCTGAGATAGAGGTAGGTGCAATATTATCACAACTTAATGCAGATGCCTAGGACCAACCAGTAGCTTTGATAAGCAGAAGGTTAACCACCCCCCAAATCCCCCAGGGAGAAGCATCGGTCAGCTATTTAGAGGTAGTCATTTACTGTGGTCTGGGCCTTGAAGAAGTTGAGGCTATAATTGCTTGGTACTCAATCAATCGATCACAGACATTTATAGAGCGCACTACTTACCCGGAGGGTCTCAAGGCGCTAGGGGGGGAGGGGAGGGGGGGGGGGGGGGAGTTCTGCTACTGCTCGAATAGCCAGGTCTTGAGCTTCTTCCTGAAGGAGAGGTGGTCTTTGGTCAGGCGCAGGTCGGTCGGGAGGGAGTTCCAGGTCTTGGCGGCCAGGTAGGAGAAGGACCTTCCTCCTGTTGTCATTCTTCGGATGCGGGGGACGGCGGCGAGGGCGTGGCTGGCTGATCGGAGGTGTCGTTTGGGAGCGTAGAAGTTGATGCGGTTGTTGAGGTAGCTCGGGCCTTGATCGTGTAGGGCTTTGTGTGCGTGGGTGAGGAGGCGGAAGGTGATTCTTTTGTTGACGGGGAGCCAATGCAGGTCTCTCAGATGTCCGGAGATGTGGCTGTGTCGTGGGATGTCGAGGATGAGTCTGGCTGAGGCGTTCTGGATCCGCTGGAGTCTCTTCTGGAGCTTGGCGGTGGTTCCGGCGTAGAGGGCGTTGCCGTAGTCCAGTCGGCTGGTGACGAGGGCCTGGGTGACCGTCTTCCTGGTCTCGGTGGGGATCCCCCGGAAGATCTTCCGTAGCATGCGCAGGATGTTGAAGCATGACGAGGAGACGGCGTTGACTTGTCTGGTCATGGTGAGGGAGGAGTCCAAGATGAAGCCCAGGTTGCGTGCGTGGTCTGTCGGTTTGGGTGCGCTGCCCACGGCGCGGGGCCACCAGGATACGATCCAGGCGGAGGGCGAGGAACCCAGGATGAGGACTTCCGTCTTGTCTGAGTTCAGTTTCAGGCGGCTGGTCGTCATCCACTCGGCTACGTCTTTCATCCCTTCATGAAGGTTGGCTCTGGCGGCGGCGGGGTCGTTGGTCAGGGAGAGGATCAGCTGGGTGTCGTCAGCGTAGGAGATGATGTTGAGGTGTTGGCGTGCGATGGGGCTCATGTAGACGTTGAAGAGGGTGGGGCTCAGCGAGGATCCTCGAGGGACGCCGCAGATGACTTCGGTGGCCTCTGACTTGTACGGTGGTAGACGGACTCTCTGTGTTCTTCCGTCGAGGAAGGAGATGATCCATTCCAGTGCCTTCTCCTGGATTCCGACGTTGCTGAGGCGCTGCACTAGGGTGCGGTGGCAGACAGTGTCGAATGCCGCGGAGAGGTCTAGGAGGATGAGGGCCGCTGTTTCTCTGTTGTCCATCAGGGCTCGGATGTCATCGGTGGCAGCGATGAGGGCGGTCTCGGTGCTGTGGTTGGCTCGGAAGCCAGACTGTGAGGGGTCGAGGGATCCATTCGTCTCGAGGAAGGCGGCCAGCTGCTTGTTGACTGTCTTCTCGATGACTTTGGCTGGGAACGGGAGGATCGAGATGGGGCGGTAGTTCTTGAGTTCGGTGGGGTCCGCTGTAGGTACTCACTTCATTATTCAGACAGACCATAAGCCCTCTAATGGCTAAAGCAAATGAAGTATGAAAACGCCAAACTTTTGGAGTGTTCCAAAAGTTTGGCGATGGGGATGGACTTTTCTATAAAACAGAGACCTGGGATTAACCATGCCAACGTAGATGGACTCTCCGTATTTTCCACTTAAAAAAATGAAGACTCAACTGGGTTAGGTTAGGCTCTTCTCCTTTCGTTTTTGGAGGGGAGGGAGGAGGGTTGGAAAGTAGGATCTGCTTTCATGGTTACCCCCACTTTTTGCTGGTGTCAGAATGTTTTTGTGACAAGTCTGGCTGGTATCCTGCTAATCAGGACCCCAGCCACTGTGCTTCCTCCCAAAATGTGCTATGGTAAGTGTAAGAAGCACGCTCTGTATATACTATACCAAAGTATGGTATAGTGTTCACATAGTCCAGGGAGTCTCCGGAGGTATAGCAGAGGCTAAATTAGGTTAATTACTAACAGCTCTCTTTATGGTAGTGTGGGCGAGCAGTTCAGCTTATCCAGAGAATGTGTTGAGCATTTATTGTATTCACTAAATCAAGACTGAAAGCACACCCTCAGACAGATCCAGACCAATTAGGTAAGTATAAAAACGGTATACTTATGTTTTATTTTTAGAACCAAGCAGGTCTTGGCACAGGCATGTAAGAAAATACTTTCAAATGCAAGCTGTACACAGAAAATGCAACTGTGGATTGTATAGGAATGGATTACAGGTTGGTATTACTTTTAAAAGGAGTTAAAAATACAGAGAGATTACTTTTGATTACTCTTGGATTACTTTTTAGTTACTCTGCGGACTGGAAGCGATATGCCAAGATAACACACTAGGATTGATCACTTTCGGGTAAGTACGTTAATTCTTAAAATTAAGCAAAGTTACTTTCTTGTCATAGAAAAAACGGTCAGCAGAACATATTAGGCCAAAAATCTCATAACATGGGTTCCTATGAGAAAGAAAGGTTAGCGGTTTCACAGGTAAGTAAATGTCTTACAAGTGGGGGTTTTGGGGGTTAGGACCAAGGTACCCCAAGGTCTAGATGGGCACTCACATCAAACCACTAATGGCACTGGGGTGCAGACTGCCCAATGTTAGCCAGTGGGGCTAAGGGGGCCTTCAGTTAGGAACTGCTCACGAGCAGGCCACTCTGATCTGGGAGCAAAGCTCATGGGGTTAAGGTTAGCACTGCAGGGGCCAACAATCCGCACAGAAGCTGCACTACCAGCGGCACAGGGGCAGCCGGGTGCAGAGTGCCAAGACGACGTCAGGGACCCTGTGGTTGTCAATGGAGACCTCCGGTTGGGGAAATATGATGCAGGCACGGCAGGGAGAGTTCCTGAAGGAGATCACTGGCTGGAAAGGTAAGCTGGGATCTTGGGGGATGCCTATTCACAGTCGGTTGGGCCACCCAAGGCCGTGGTGCATCAGGTGCAAGGGTTTCTTTAGGCATCAGGCGTTTTCTCACCGGCTCCGGTCGCAGTCGGGGGGACCCTTCAGGTTGAGGCTGCAGGCTCTGTTTTGAAGCTCAAGGGAATTTGATGATCACCGGATCCCAGGTCAGCATCGCCGGGGAGACCTCCTTGTGGTGTTCGGCCACTTGAACTCAGGCCGTGGGAATCGGGTGCAGAATCGCAGCGTTGCAGGAATCTGGATTCTGTGGGAGAGTCCTAATTTTGAGCAAATCCGGTGCTTACGGGAGACAGTGTCTGTCAGATGGTTGCACGGCAGGTCCTCTGGGCTCTTGTGATTGCTGGCTGCTGGACACACTGGGGATTGCGCTAATCGCGCTATAGGCAGGTCGTAGACGGGACAGGCCGGTAGGACTGGGACCAGAGCAGCTGGTGTCCTCCTCTTCTTCCTGGGTCAGCACAGCTCTTCGGTCCATTTTTCTTCCTCAAATCTGAAGAGGCAAGGTTCAGTGTTGTCCCGTAATACTAAATGTATGTGTGTTATAGGTGTGCAGGTCTGGAACAATGGATCCCTTCCTTGGGGTGGGTACAACTCCCATTATGCCATCCTCCAGTAGGCAGGGGCATGAGCCTCTCCCTAATTGGCGGAGTCCCCCATCTTCAAGATGGAGGGGACTGAGATGTGTTCTCCACCTCGCCTCCCCCAACTGTGGGGTGGGGTTGGGTTGGCAAAGGAGGGCCCACTTCTCCTCCTAGCTTGGTTTTCCTGCCGATTCTCCTGCCCAACGTCAGGGCCAGAACCATTGGGAGCGAGTTGCTGGGGGGCACTAAAGGCAGGGACAGTTTTCAAAGGCAGACGGCCTTTGAAACTTACCCTTTCATGGACCCAGCCCATCTTGGGGGAGGAGTCATGACAACTCTACTCAGGATGGGTTTGTTTCTGTCCCAGAGAGCGCACTCTATCCATGTGGCCAGAAACCTGTCTGGTGATGGCAAAGGTGGGCAGCCTTTCAGGAACCACACCAGGATATTAAAGGGGCATCTCTAAAATGCTGTCTGAGTGCATTTTACTTAAATCCCACACACGCATCAGTGTTGGTTTATGTACTGGAAAGTTTGGTACCCAAAGACCACATAGTCTGAATGGATTTACTAGACTTACAATAATTTCTAGGAACAGACTTAGACACTGTAGGGGAACAGGGCTCATGCCACTGTACCATCACCTTTGGGCTGGTGCACCCTGCTAGAGTGGTGACTTACCTAGAACTTAGTCAGTGGGTTGCAGACATGGCAAACAGGGATGTGTTCCATGTCGACTCTTCACTTTTTTTCTGGGTGTTAAGGTAAAGGTGGTCAGAGTGATAGATTGTCCCACATGAAAAGGCATGATGACTTTAGGAAGAAATAAAGGTTTTGTCCATGGCACAACTTTGTCCGGATAGGCAGATAGGAAAGGGGGCTTGGAAGATAAAGCATGCAGCTCGCTCACCCAACGAGCAGAGGCGATCGCAACAAAGAATGCAGTTTTGAGAGTCAGCAAACTGGCGGGGCAGTTATGAAGAGGCTCGAAGGATGAAAGGTGAGAACCAGATTTAAATCCCATTGGGGAATTACAAAAGGAGACTGGAGGGAACAGATGAGTAAGGCCCTCAAGGAATCTCTTTACAACAGGAGATCTGAATAAAGATGGCTGATCTGACAGCCAAAGAAAAGAAGAGATAGTTGCAAGATACCTATTAAGAGTGCTCAAAGCAAATTCCTGCTGGGTAAAGGAAAGAAAGTACAGAAGGACTTCGAAAAGAAGAGCAGAAAAGGGGTTAACAGCCTTTGCTGCGCACCATGCCACAAATGTGTTCCATATCAAGGCATATACAATTC
Organism: Lissotriton vulgaris; assembly: GCF_964263255.1. Lineage (NCBI taxonomy): Eukaryota > Metazoa > Chordata > Amphibia > Caudata > Salamandridae > Lissotriton > Lissotriton vulgaris. The sequence goes on along the minus strand of NC_141691.1, from coordinate 112,730,347 downwards.
TTTTGAAGGGACGCCGGGCTGCCAAGATAACATCACAGACTTCGGGCAGTAGGTCGAAAGCTGTCCACGGCCGCCGCTCAATTTCCACGCAAGGAGGTAGAGCCTGGACAGGCTTGGGTGAAGAACCCTCTGCTAGTGATGTGGTAGAAGATCCTCCTGAAGGGGCAGTCTGATCGGAGGATCGAGGACCATGCTCAGAAGGTCAGGATACCAGACTCTGTGTCTAATCAGGAGCTAAAAGAATGACTTGAGACTGGTCATGCTAGATATTCTTGAGCACTCAGGGAAGAAGTGGAACAGACGGAAAGGCATACAGGAGGCTGAAGCTCCACTCGCGATGAAGTGTCACCAAGTGAGCGCAGCCTTGAAAACTGCAACATCGCTAGTTCTCTTCCGTGACATACAGATCTAACCAAGGCTCTCCCCACCGCTGAAAGAGACCTTCCAGGTGAAGACGACATTTCCTGAACTTGGAGGGTAAAACTCACTAGAAGTAGCGTCCAGGTGCAGGGTTCAATTTCTAGGACTTTTTTGTCCCTGTAGGTCAGAACAGGAAGCAAGTCCTCAAGTCCTCAGAGTTACTCTGGTAGTACTGGATTCAGGCAGCAAGCCAGGTTTCAAGCAGGAGGACAGTTCTCTGAAGGAACAAGGTGCTTTTCAAGCAGCAAGGCAATCCTCTGGTAGCAGCAGGGCAAGAGTTACAAAGCAGGCTTCAAGCAGCAGGCATGCCCCTGAAGTATAAGGCAGGCCTTCTGAGTGTCTTCTGCACGTCCAGAAGTGTACTGAAGAGTTAGTCTGAGGGGCCAATATGTATACCTGGTGCCAGCCTTTGAAGTGGGGGCAATTTCTAGACTCCGCCCCCATATGTGCCTCTGGATTTTCCTTCCTCCCCTGCCCAGGCTCCAAGAGGTATACAATGACAAAAGATTGGTGTGATGTTCTTTGCGAGTGTGCTGGAGGAAGCTCCTTTGAAATTTAAATGGGGCAGGGAACTGCTCTGCCTCTCCCATTCTGGCAGAATGGCCCATCCAGTCAACACCTTCTCCCCGGTGTCTCACTGTCTGCGATGAATACACAAATGCCAACTGCAATTCTGGGCTAGAATCCTAAAGCCACTTTTCAACTATGCTTTTGCTAATGCAATGATGCAGATAAAAGGGAGACCGATTCAATCCAGCAAACTACTGACTCATCACCTTCCTCAATCTTGAAGCTAAAGCCTAGGCCTGTATCCTCTTGGAGGACCTGGAAACCTAGGCCTCAGAAAAAAAAATTCTCATTTTTTTACCAATCTGGTTTCAGGCTTGGCTGCTCAAAGATGGACAACATCATAGCATTGGCGCTTTTATCCAACCAAGCTGTTAAGAGGAAGCAACCCTCATTGTTCTGCTGCTTTATCGACTATAGTGCTGTTTTCGATAGGGCCTGAATATTTGGGGGGAAGCTCACTGCATGGGGGATCTCGCCTTTGCATCTTAAGGTAATAATATCTCTAGATCAGGAGACTTGGGTCGGGGTAACAATAAGTCCCTCCATAGCCACTGCTAGGGTGCACACCAACAACAGGTTCAAAGAGACCTGTGTGCTGGCAGACCTCTTTTTTTATCTTTACACTGCACATCTGGGCACTGCTCTGGAAGGGCCCAGCGTAATCACACCAAGGCTTGGTAGCGTGCACATTCCAATCTTGCAGTATGCAGATGACTCCGCAATCATGGACTATACCAGAGCCGGTCTACATGGAGCCCTCAACGCCTTCCACCATTACAACCAGGAGAGCAAACTTCGGGTGAATCAAGGCAAAACCAAGGTCATCATACTTGGTAAATACAAACCTTCACTGGCAGCTTGAAGACCTACAGATTTTGACAATTCCTACCTATATTTATCTTGGTTTCTGGTTCACGGCAGGGCCAAACCAGCAGTTCATCTAAGGCACCTCAGAAACAAGTCCTTGTGTCAGCCATGGTATGACATGCCTAAATAACCGACTAGAAAGCCAGACTGCAGATCCAATGATTTCAGTATGAAGATCAAAATTGATCCCATCCCTTAACTACGGCCACCTAGCCTTCCCCAGACCCTTCAACACACTTCTTAACCACATGCGCGCTGTGCTTATTCTGCTGGTATGCTGACATTTTCAAAATCCCATCCTTCATGACGAGCTGGGCTCGTCATCAGTGTTTGAGGAGGCTACACCATGACGAGCCCAGCTCGTCATCAGCCTCGAAGGGGTTAAGAACTCCCAGATAACCGCATACAAGAAAGTCCTGCTTGCCGCACGGCAGGCCAAAACAAAAAGGCTGAGACTGGAGCTGGGTCTCTGGAGTCCAGACCTTGTGTCATTGGGGACCTAATAAAATAATACCGTGGGGTCCTGTGGACCCCAGAGCCCTCCCTCAAGCATCCCCTCAAATCAATCTTTGAAGGAGAGGGCATCCAATGGCAAACTGGGTTAGCACTGGCTATCAGCAGTTTGAACATTGTGGCCGCTAGCCTACACACCAAGAAATTCCATACTCGCCTTGGAAAAGAGTTGGTAACAGGCAGAGTATGCCTTCTACATTCCGGGGAAGGCCCAGCCCTACTTTCAACATGCACTCTCAGCCCAGGCATGCAGGAAAATCCTCTTCATAAGACTCATCGCTATGCCAATCTGACTTTAACCCTGCCTGGTCCCGCCGTGCAGAGGCAATATCTTGCAGGCTATGCAACTATTGCAAAGAATCTTGGCTCCATATATTGTGCTGCTCCCCCAAACTAGCTGGTGGCCGCTGCCGATTGCTTCTTTCCCTGTTCTGGGCCACAGGGAGCAGACGGTGCAGAGAAGCATCGGATCTGTGCTTTCCTGACACCACACCAAGCACCCTAGCCAGATTGGGGAAATTCACAGAATCAAACCGCCTCACACTCCTCAATGTCCCTACAGGGTGACATTGGCTTTTGTCAGTGTACCCTACGCTCCTTGTCTAACCCCATGAGATGCTGCCAGCCTCCACTGTCCACAGCAAGGGCCACACTCAAAACTCCCCAAGTCCTGGCAGCTTACAATACCAAAGGATGACCGTCTCCTATTTTCCATCTCAATGCATCACCCTTGTGGGCCTCACCCAGTGGTGGCCGGGTCGCTTAATCAATCCAAACCAAATTCCCGGCGTGCCCATTTGCTAAGCACACTAAGTTCCAAAAACGCACCAGGACTATCTAGTTCACTCTTTGCACTTTCTTGGATGTTACCTTCTTTGCACCAAACTGTTAAAACCTTCTAGTCTTTTTGATCTAATTTTTCTATACCAAAATACTTATTGAATGTATTAAGGTAACCACATTTTATTCTATGAGAGAGGTAGGCCTCACAGTAGTGAAAAAACGATTTTTTTTATTTTTCCACTACCAAGACTTGTAACACTTGAAAGCACTTTTTAAATACAATAAAACCTGCCCTAGGGGCTGTTTAGGACCTACGTTAGGGGTGTCAGGTATTAACAAGCATCGGCCACGCCAACAGATCTGGATTTATAGGAATATTGTATGGGAATGTACATTAGATAACATGGGAAGATATATATTTGTGTGGAAGAAATTAAATGTAGAATATTGGTGTACATTAAAAGTCAGAGCAACTGCTGTAATGGTAAGCCAGACCTAAAAATATGTGTAGGTTAATGATTCCACTCCTCCCATCTGTGCTGCTGTCAGAAAAACACTATGCATTATCTATGTATCTAAAACACTGCATCAGCATTACACTGTTGCTTGTGCCCCTGAAAGTTTAACCTCAGGCAGAGGGATAAATAAATGATTACAGCTATGTGGAGGGTAATAATTTTTTTAGGTAGAGCACACAGCTGTTGGCCAATCAAAATATCTAATCCTGGCTACCAACAAGTAGGTGGAGCCAAAGCACCTCTTATGTTGATTCTCTCAATTATCTGGCGACTGCTGCACTGTCATGCTATACCATAAAAAGGAGGGATTCGGGTTAGCTAAAGGTTTATTTTGACATGTAAAACTTCCAGTTAAAACCACACAAGCTGCAATGGCAGGTCTGGGACAGGCTATTTAAGAGAGTGGCACAGTACGTGCTGCAGGCCCACTCATAGCATTTAATTTACAGACCCTAGATACACGTTGGAACACTTAACTAGGACTTACAATTAAACTAAATGTGCCAATATGGATTAGGCCTATTTTATCGTGCTTAAGGAGTTGACACTACTACTTTAGCACTGGCTAGCAGTGGTAAAGAACACAAAGTCCTAAAGCCAGCTAAAACAAATTTCAGCAACAGCAGGTGAGTAGGCAAAGGTTGGGGGGGAAGGGGGCTTACGTAATGCTGACATGTCTAATAGGCATTAGATGCATACAATAACTCAGTGATTCATTTGGGGGCTATCAATTGTGTATTCTGTCCCATACTTTTCAAACGGGTCTCCTGTTGGTTAGTGCACAGAGCAAAAAGGAAGGGGTACAGGACACAACCCCATGGACACTTGTTTCCAACACATTCATTGACAAACAGAGTTTAAACAGATGGAATACTAGCGCAGTTCTCTGGAGGAGCTACCAGCATTGGAGCCCTACTGCTGAACAGGGCAACTGTCACTACCATGTGGGGCCCATGGCTGTGCCCCACTGATGCGTACACACCCTTGATGACTGGTTGACCTAGCCAGCTAACCAGTTTGGCACTCCGATATTACATTATTCTCTTCCTTCCATTTCCATTGCAGCACAACTTCGGTTACATCACGGGATACACCTAAACAAAACTAACATGTGTCAATAAGTCCAATAGTGTTAGACTTGGCATATTTAGTGTGGTTTCCCCGGGCTTTTTACCTCTACCTCCTGTATTTTTGATGCTGTGCTGGATTGCATTTTTACTTGCTTAGATTCTTTGGGCACTCTGCCACTGCTGATCAGTGTCAAAGTGCAAGTGCTCCCCGTGTAAGTGCAAGTGCTCCCTGTGTAAATTGTTATTACAATTGGTTCTCCTTGGTGGTATATCTGATTTACTGGTAAGCCCCTATTAAAGTGCACAGAGTGTGCCAAGGCCTATAAATCAAATGCTATTAGGGTGCCTGCAGCACTGATTGTGCCACCCACATGAGTACCCTGAAAGGTATTTCAGACCCGCCACTACAGTGTATGTGCACAGTGTGTTAACTGCCATGTCGACCTGACAAGTACACCGACTTGTCAGGCTCTAACCTTCCCTTTTCTTAAATTTAAGGCACTTCTATGGTAGGCACAAGGTACCCCCTAGCCACGGTGCAGTGTATGTGAACGATAGGACATGTACTGATGTGTGTGGCATGTCCTGATAGAGAAATACTGCCAATTTAGTTTTTCAATATTGAAAGCCTATTGGTCCCAAAGTATAGAATGGAAAATACTTGTAACACCTTACAAGTATAACTTTCCATTGGGACAAGATAGAGAAATACAGTTCAGGCTCTCTGAACTCAGAATTTAATATCATTCTGGTAAAGATGTTTTTTAAATTATGTGTTTGAAAATGCCACTTTTATAAAGTAGCCATTTTCTTGTTTAACTATTCTGTGTGCCTCTGCCTGTTTTTGGATTGACTGTCTGGTTTTGGAGTGACAGGGGCTGGGGATGGGCCTTCACTGTAGACAGACACTGGGGGGTTAAGGTGTGCCTGGCCCTTCCTGGATGACTCTGAGCAGAAGTGAATAGTTCTTGGCTGAATTTAGAGTAGTGGGAGGAGATTTCCTTGCACCCAAACTGGGCCTGTCTCCCTTGCACAATGCGGTCTCCACCTCCTGTGGTCATACTGCACCAGTGAGGACAGAACTGGTTTGGACTGGTCTCAAAGACCCTTGCACAAAGAGAACAAAGACAAAATGAGGTATAAGTAGTATACCTTAAACCCCAGAACTTTAGATCACTTCTGGACTCGAGAGGAACCTTTGCCAAGGAGAAAAGCTGAAGAGCTGCGAGTACTGCCCCTTTGCTGAGTGGGGTTGGCCTGCAGTTGCTGTTCCTGACAAGGAAAGGACAAAGACTGAAACTTTGCTGTGAATCTACTAAAGAAGGATCTCCAATGGCCCTCTGTGTGCTGACCTCCTCTTGTGGGAAACTCCGGGACATCAAAGTTTCCAGGTACACTTTCCTAAAACCGCTCTGCGTGCTGTACTAGCACCCGAACTCTGTTTTGTCTCACAGGGCTCCAGTGTGCTTTAACTCCGCAGAGCAACGTGTGTTTAGCTCTGCAAGGGCTCTGTGAGAATCCCTTTTTCCAAGAACAGTGTGCCTTGCTCCCTCTGCACTGTTTCCGGGAGCTCTGTGTTTGGCTCAAGTCACTGTGGGCTCTGTTCACCCACTGCGCTGCGAATTGCTTTCCAGTCTAGCCTACGGCTCTCCCTGAGCTTCTGTGTGGGAGGAAGCTATCTGGTAAGGTTGCCACCCCGCTCATTGCCTGTGGCCAGAGTCGGAGTTCATCATTCCCTTTTTTTCTATAGAGGCTCACGCTGGAGCCATGTCTACTAGACGTTGCAGAGTAACCGTGAACAACGAGAGCAAGCCACGGCTGCTGCTGCAGCCCTGCCCAGCAAGACGCTGCGTCGATCATCAGAGTGGTGAGGACATTAAGAAAGGTATTCTTAATCAAGTTACATACCTCGAGACTCTGGTGTTTCTTACAAAGTGATTGATACTACGTCATTCTCTACTAGGGTTTGCTAAAACAACGGTCCTTTTGATTGGAGTCACTGCTAAAGCTCATTTTACTGCAAAGTAATGGGTGTACAGAACAAAGATTAATTTATAAGATCAGATGTGTTTGGTGTATAATTCTCTCTCAAGAATTCTTTATTTCGGCCAATATGACCATAAAAGCACAAGTAAAAAATATGTAACAATTCATACAGTTCCAAAGGTAAAGTGCATGTGCAATATAATATCAAAGAATTAAGATTAAAAGTTATAAAATGTAATAAATACATTAAAATAGACGTTAGTGGCATTTAAGGTTTAAAAAGGGTGAGGTTGGTACCAATATGAAATCACAGAAAGGTGATGGGGTGATCAAATTAGGTAGAGCCTGTTTATAAAATAACTTATGCGCGCACACCACATGGAGAATAGGTATCGGGAGACAGAATATACAATGGGCATACTAGTATCATATTTTAAAATCCTATAGGTCTCCCATAGTGATGTGTTCCAATGTTTCTGCATATCTGTACTAGCCATCGGCATCTAGCCTTTTTGTATATTGAGCAAAAAAACAGTACATGTTGAACTTTCTCCGAAATGTGGTTGCAAGCTGAACAACCCCTAGTTAGAATTGTTCCCCCCCCCCCCCAGTTATTTGTCCGGGCACTAAGTGGCAATGCTCCGTGCCTGAATTGTAGAGATAGCTTTTTCGCAAGACGAGGCTGGATGACATCAAGAACCGGTTCTAGGCTATATTGCTCTTCAATCTCTAGGAAGTTATTGTACCAGTCGTGGGGTTCCTCTTAAGTTTATTCATTTTATATTCCCTAAAGATCTTTGACAGGGTCTTCCTGGATATTAACATGCTGCTTCCTTCAGCGTTAGCCCATAGGTCGTCCATCCCCATAGCTTCTAAGGGGTTTTTAATATACGCCAGCCATGGTATTTTCCTAGCTCCTTGTAGGCTCAGCACTTCCTTTAGCTCAGCTCTAAGAGTTTCTAATTCTGGGGTACACCATAAGTGTCGCCATTGTAAAAGGGGTCTCAGGGTGGCTTCCGCTGCGATTGGACCAACCCCAAGATCCATTCGAAGTGGCGTAAGTGGAGTACTTGTCAGGAGGCCTAGGAGTTGCCTAGCAAAGGAATTCTCATTCTTAGATAGGGGGTCGGTTTGGTGTATAATACAAAGGATATATTTTTATACAACCTGTGTGGAGCCTCTTTTGTGGTGTGCCTAGTGTGTGTGTTGCACTAACATTTTACACATTGCCTCTGGGATAACTAAGCCTGACTGCTTTACCAAGCTACCAAGGGGGTGAGCAGGGGTTATCTTGGTTGTGAAACTCCCTTATCCTGCCTACAGTGGTGGGTTCTGCCTGACTTAGGTGCATACCCTAGGATACCCTAGCCAACCAGAAATCCAATTTCCTATAAACATAGTTATTTTATGTTAACATGTTTTTTTCACCAAAAAGTCAGACTTATTGGATTTGCCAGTTCCAGTTAGAGGGAATTAATAACTACAGTTTGTGTGGAAAAAAGGTCCAGTAATTGTTCAACCATACTTGCTTAACGCCTGGAATGCAATGATTGTAAAGAATGCGTACAGACATGGAAGCACATTTAAGAAGAATGTTCTCGAATCATCATATCAGATGGGATTAAAAGTAGATTATTTTAAAATCATTTTGTTAAAGAGAATAACCGTTTACTGTGAAAAAACGGTACTGAGAAAATGGCATCACAAAGACATAAAAATGTCAGTCTAACCTCTCAAATGCATTTATTTTGCACGAAAGGAAAAAAAACTATTGGTGATTAGACCCAATATATTTTTTCAATCAATGTATTATTAGGAGTAAGGACTTCTTAAAACCCTTTAGCCCCCATAAAACATAAGTGGGAGAAGGAGATGCTTATGGGGCAATGATTGTTAGTTAATAAAATTGCAAAGGCATTCAATGCATAAACATACAAACATAATAGCAAGTGTCAAATGGTAATTGCAAAAAAGAAAGGAGAAAAGCGTGTACGCGGATGATTTAAACCAGCACTGATTGTGAAATCTGGGTCAATTACAGCCCAAAAGCATGAATAGATAGATATTCGACTTACACACGCGTCAGCTGCTTCTGTTAAGCTTGTGTCCAAGGATGTACGGTCAGAATTATTCATCTGTAAGAGAAGGGGGTTTAAAAGTTTAATGATATTTAATATACTGTTACGTTAAGCGACTGATACCATGCTACGAAAACCACAGAGGTAATTTTAAGGGTCTCGCTACAAGCAAGCCAAACAATTTTGCATGATGAAGGGAAGGTGGCATAGTGAAGTATGGGAGACCGTACAGTTCTTTGAATCAGAACAGAAGCCCACAAACCTGTCTAAGTAAAGTTGTTGAGCGCACACACACCGCAAACAGCCTTCGAGTGCGCTGGTTCAAAAGGACATACCACTACTTTAAAAATGTTTTTGGTAAATGTTAAGGAAAAGGTGGTTTAATGATAGGAGCCGAAGTTTTGAACAATTCCCACAGATTCAGAGCAAGTTCCCTACCTGGCCTTAAGTGCTAAAACATGAATTTGAAAGGCTCCATTATCCTCACAGAGAAATAGCATGCACTGGCAAAGGCGCCCTACGACCTATCTACGCATTTAAACATTCACGGTACAGGAAGCCAGTCCAGTGAAGATTGCTACCAGCGAGTACGCCCACTACTCAACACTTTTGCTACGACTATTTTTGTTGCTGAAATTTTCAATAACTTTCCACCTAAGCATGCTTCGGATTTCGTTTATTCAACATGGACTTTACTGTTTATGCATGTTTTTGTTAATCTTTTTGATCCATTTGTAAACAGAACGGGCTGAGGGGACTTCATCTCTCCAGATGAGTTTTCCCCTTAGTTCTTCTACATTAGTTTCCTAACATTTCTTGTAGTGATGGCTTCATATTTTTTGTACATTAATTCGGGAAACTTTCTTGCACTCCGCACCAATACCACTCTACATATGTCACACTGCCTCTTCCTCCATTCTTACAGTTTTTCCATCACTTTTTCAGGCATACAATAAACAAAATCCACGTTAACATTTCTTTGAAGTTTGATGCAATCCACATCATCCACCTGAAACGCTATGTAATTGGCGGTCTTTGTCTTGAATGAAATAGAAGCTGGCCGCTCAGGTAAACGGCTCATACACCATAATCCTTCCCCCTCTGTCCAACAAACCAGAATACAACTTGGTATTAGGCGTCCTCCTTCTAAAACATTCAAAATCTGAGCTTTGAGGAGTGAATCGATGTGCAGCCACCCTTCACACCACCTCACTCGTTACGTCATTTCCAGGACTCATACTTAACATAATTCCCTGCCACCCCCACAGCCACCCCCAAAACCTAGGAATCATCCTAGACAACAAGCTTGACACGACAGCGCAGATAAACGTGGCGACCTGCACTTGTTTCCACATCCTTAGGATGCTGTAAAAAATCTTCAAGTGGCTACCAGAGAATACTAATAAACCAGTCACACAGCCCCCGAAAACCAGCAGTCTGGAATACAGCAACACACTCAAGCAAGGAATTGGCAAACAGCTCCTGAATAGGCTCCAAACCAAGGTAAATGCTGTGGCAAGACTCATCACCAACCTACCTCGCTGCATCCACATCACCCCAAACCTCAAGGAATTTCACTTACTTCCCAGTTGAATACACACCCAGCTCAAGCTCCTCAAACACTTATTCAAAGCACTATACAACCCCCTCCCTAAACAGCCACTTTCACCACCCTATCCGGTACCTCCGTTCTGCTGGAATCTCAGTAGCACACGTATCCCGCTAACAGGAAAACAGAGCTGGAGGTCGAACCTCCTCAGACATACACACCCCCAACGCATGGAACGAACTCCCACATCACATCAGAGCCTCCGCATTGATTCTTGAGTTCTGTGAAAAGCAGAAGACCTGGCTCTTCAAATAACCGCACCTGGGAGATAGGTGCCCTCACACCTGCTTAGTGCCTGGATACCCTCACAAGTGGTTAGCATGCTATACAGACAGACTTAGGGGGAGGTCGGGGATCACCAGGTCAGGATTGTTGGGGGAGACCTCCTCGTGTTGTTGAGCCAATCGAACTAGGGCTATGGGCATCTGGTGCACAATTGCGGTGCCGTCCGGATCCAGATTCTGTGGGTGAGTCTTGGCTTGAGCAAATCCGGTGCTCACAGGAGACAATCTGGTAGATGAGTGCAGGCAGGTCCTCCGGGCTCTGAGGGTTGCAGGCTGATGGACTTGCCGGGGTTCCTGCTGTAGACAGGTCGTGACAGGATAGTAGAGCTGGGGCCAAAGTAGTTGTATCTTCTTCCTGCGTCAGCACGACTCTTCGGTCCTTCTTTCTTCCTCGAATCTGAGGAGGCAAGGTTCAGGGTCGCCCCTAAATACTTAATACTTAACAGTGAGTGGGGCATGAGCATCTTTCTGATTGGTTGGGTCCCTTTATCTTCAAGATGGAGGGGACTGACATATGTGCTTCACCTTGCGTCCCCACCTGAGGGGTGGGGTTGGCAAAGGTGGGCACACTTGTCCTCCTAGCTTGGTTTTCCCGCTGATTAACCTGTCAAGAGTGGGGGTAGAATCGATGGGAGCCAGTTGATTGGGGCAACAAGAGGGAGGGACAGCTTACAAAGGCGGCAGGCCTTTGAATTTTTCCCCTTTCGTGGACCGAGCCCATCCTGGGGGAGGAGGAATAACACCTCTGCCAAGGATGGGCTTTGTTTCTGGAAACATAGCAGAGGCTCCCTACCCAGGGGTCTTGACATCTGTCTGGTGGTGGCAAATGGCAGGCAGCCATTCAAGAACCACACCAGAGCTTGTTGTTTTTCAGGGGGCATCTCCAAGATGCCCGAGTGCATTTTACATTAAATCCAACACTGGCATCAGTGTGGGTTTAATGTGCTGAGAAGTTAAATACCAAACTTCCTAGGTTTCAGTGAAGCCATAATGGAACTGTGGAGTTTGTAATGACCAACTCCAAGACCATATACTCTATGGCTTCACTGCACTTACAATGTGTAAGAATGAACTTAGACACTGTAGGGGTACAGGGCTCATGCCACTGTACCCTCACCTGTGGTCTAGTGCACCCTGCTAGAGGGGTTATTTACCTAGGCCTCAGGCAGTGGATTGCAGGCATGGCAAGCAGGGATTTGTGCCATGTTGACTCTTCACTTTTCTCTAGACGAAAAGCACAAGTTACTACTTGAGTAACAATATATCTCTAAGAGACATTAGTTAGTGATAGATTCCTTACCTTAGAATATCAGTCAGTAGGTGGCATACTGCGATTCGGCGTCCGTCACTGATGTCGTCAGCACCGAGATGACGTCATGGAGGCGCTACCCATGCGCACTGACGTCAGTTCTGTACACAACTTTCCGCGCCAGGAACGCAGAGCCGTGCTAGATACTGACCATTGGTGCATAAAACTAGGGCCCTGGAAGGGATGACCCTAGTAATCAGGTCTCAGAACGGGGAGGATAGGAGGGGCGTTAAGGAATCTGTCACGGACTAATGTCTCTTACAGATATATCGTTACACAAGTAGTAACTTGTGCATCTGAAGGAGACACGTTATTGATAGATTGCTTACCTTAGAATAGATACCCAAGCAATACCAAACCCGGAGGTGGGTCTGCGAACAAAATTACACCAGAAAGTCATGGAGAACAGAACGACCAAAGAAGCAGTCTCTCCGGACCAGACTGTCAAGGGAGTAATGCTTGGTAAACGTGTGCAGCGAGGCCCACGTAGCTGCCTGACAAATGTCCAGCAAGGGTACGCCATGTCCCAAGGCAGTAGTAGCTGCAGTTGCCCTGGTCGAATGGGCAGCAAGCCCCACAGGAGGCTCTTTCTTGGCCTAGGAGTAACATGCTTTGATGCACAGAACAACCCAGCGAGAGATGGTCAGTTTGTGCACGGCCCGACCATTTTTGGTGCCCACGTGGCCAATGAAGAGTTGATCATCCACCCGGAACGGCTATGTACGCTGCATAGAAAGCGAGCGTACGTTTTGGGTCCAGACGGTGGAGCCTCTCTTTTTACCTTGAATGAGGCGGAAAGAAGGTGGGCAAAGTGATGGTCTGCCCGATGTGGAAGGGCTGACAACCAAGAAAGAAGGACAGCTCCTTAAAACCACCTTGTCCAGGTGAACAGAAAGGACAGGAGGTTTGAAGAAAGAGCCTGGAGCTCACTCACTCTTCTGGCAGAGGTGATAGCCACCAGGAAAGCAGTCTTTAAAGTGAGAAGACGTAGGGGACAGTTATGAAGAGGGTCAAAGGGGGCGCACATCAGAAAAGTCAAAACAAGATTTAAGTCCCAATGAGGCATTATGAAGGGTTCGGGTGGAAACGTATGCGTAATGCCACTAAGGAAACGGTTAACAACCGGGGACTTAAACAGAGAAGGCGGATCTGGAAGCTGTAGAAAGTCGGAGATGGCCGAAAGATAACCTTTGATAGTGCCAAAAGCAGAGCCCTGCTGGGCCAAAGAGAGAAGGAACAGAAGAACCTCAGAAAGTGGGGCAGAAAGGGGTTCCACAGCCTTTGCTGTGCACCATGCCACAAACCTGTTCCACGTGCAGGCGTATACTGTTTTGGTGGAGGGACGTCTGGCTGCCAGAATGACATCACAGACTTCGGGAGTTAGATCGAAAGGTTTCAACTGTCGCAGCTCAATCTCCACGCATGGAGGTGGAGACTGGACAGGTTCTGGTGGGGGACTGTCCCCTGCTGCTGAGACAGAAGATCCTCCCAAAGAGGCAGACTGATCGGGGGATCGATGCTCATACTGAGTAGCTCGGGATACCATACTCTCCGAACCCAGTCCAGAGCCACAAGAATGACTTGGGTCCGGTCGCGCCTGATCTTCTTCAGCACTCTGGGCAGAAGTGGTATAGGCGGAAAGGCGTACAACAGACCGCAACTCCACTCGTGACGAAAAGCGTCTCAGAGCGAGAGCCGCCTTCGAAATTCCAACGCGCAGAACTGAGGACATTGCACGTTCTCTTCGGTGGCAAATAGATCTAACCAAAGCTCTCCCCACTGCAGAGAGAGACCTTGCACCACGTTCGAGTGTGGACGCCATTGGCGATCCATCATGCACCTGCGGCTGAGTTCGTCCGCCCTGGCGTTTAGGGAACCTGCCAGGTGTTGAACCACCAAGGTAATGCCTTGACGTTCCAGCCATGTCCAGAGGCGCAGAGCCTCTTGACACAGGGTCAGGGCCCCACCCCGCCCTGCTTGTTGCAATACCACATGGCGGTGGTGTTGTCCGTGAACACGTGCTCTACACTTCCCCGTACAGAGGGAAGGAATGCCTTCAGTGCAAGACTGATCGCCCGCAGCTCCAGATAGTTGATATGGAGCCGGGACTCCGCCGAAGACAACAGGTCTCTGATCTCCACCCCTCCCAAGTGGCCCCCTCATTCCAGGAGGGACACGTCCGTTTGGGGAAGGGAGAGGGATCTGCCATTGACCCAATCTCGATTCGTGAGCCACCACTGTAATTGTTGAGCAGTGCCCTACGAAATCTGGACACGATCGGACAGGTTGCCCCGATGCTGTGCCCACTGGAACTTCAGGTCCCACTGCAGAGCAATCTGGCATGTGTCACCAGCAAGATGCAGGAGGCCATCAGGCCCACAAGCCGGAGTGTCAGCCTGACCGAAACCCGGGATAAAGGCCGTAAGATCGGAATCATAGCCTGAATATCCTGGATTCGCTGCTCGGGAGGATAAACCCGAAACAGCGTCGTATCCAGAACCGCTCTGATGAAGGGGAGCTTCTGAGATGGACTCAGGTGCGACTTCGGCATGTTGATGAAGAACCCAAGCAAATGCAGGAGGTCGGCCAGTCTGGAGGTGGTTGACGACTGCCTGGAGCGAGCCCGCCTAAAACAGCCAGTCGTTTCAAGGTAGGGAAAGACCGACACCACTGACCTGCGCAGATGAGCAGGGACCACCGCCATCCCCTTCGTGAACACCCGATGGGCACTGGTAAAGCCGAAGGGGAGCACAGCAAACTGAAAATGCTCCTGGCCTACCGTGAACCGCAGGTAGCGCCGGTGGGCCGGCAGTACGGGGATGTGAAAATAAACGTCCTGCAAGTCCAATGCCACCATCCAGTCTCCAGAGTCGATGGCAGTCAGGACTTGAGCCAGAGAAAGCATTTTGAACTTTTCCTTCCAGAGAAAGCGATTTATGGCCCTGAGGTCCAAGATGGGGCGCAGGCCCCCCTTGTCCTTCTTGGGGACCAGAAAGTACTGGAAATAACAACCACTCCATACTTCCTGCACAGGAACGTACTCTATGGCCCCCTTGGCCAAGAGGGCCGTGACCGCCTGTTGAAGAAGAACCAGATGCTCCCACGACATGCGGTGGCACAGAGGAGGCCTGGCTGGAGGGGAGGACTGAAAGGGAAGGGAATAACCCTTGCAGATTATCTGCATCACTCACCTGTCCGATGTAATTTTGCGCCAGTGGTGGAGGTGGTGGTGGACCCTGCCACCCACTGGCGTGGGGTGCTCCCTGAAGCTTGGATTAGGAAATTTTTCCCTCCCTGGTTTTATCTAGGAATTTCCTATATTTTAGCTGTAGAGGGCGGAAAGCTGAAAAGGAAAGTAGATCCCTTATCTCTCATCATTTGGCAAATGCCAGGAGACACGCCCAACCAAGGGGATATCATGGGCCAGGTTAAGCAGAAACTCTCTGTACTGTTGAGAGACCACAAGTCCAGGGTTTCTGGCCCCTTAACTCACTGTAAAGGAGTCCCTCCTCTCAATATACCTGATGGGTACCACTGGTATTCCCTTTTACCGGTTTAACAGCTAACTGCTGCAGGTCTTCTAGAGTGGGACAGGCACTTTATCCATTGCACAGGTCCTGTCTGAAGGAACTCCGCACCCTTGAAGTTTTGCTAGATCGGACAAGTTTCCAGGGGTCAGTTCTTCCTCAGGCATCTGGCTTTCTCCTTGAGGGTTGGGCTAGTTTTGGGATTATGTTCTTTTGGAGCTGGGCTGCCAGCCTTCGTGCCCCCTCTCTTGGCTTTAGGCACTTAGGGCTAGATGTAGGTGGGCTAATACCTGTCGGTAACGGCCGAAAATCGGTAAATTTCCCGTTACCGACCGTTAGCCCTTTGAGATGTAGGAGGCTGGATTAAAGGATTCAGTAATTTACTGATTTGTTATTTTAAGGAAATCAGTAAAATACTGATGACTTAATTTAAGGAATCAGTAAATTACCGAATCCTTAAATCCTATGTGGCGAGCACTCAAGTGAGTGCATTGTTGGTTTAAGGATTTGTTATTTACCACCAACTACAAGTTGGTGGGAAATACCGGATACCTTTTAAAAAGCTATTTTGTGCTTTTTTTAAAGTGCCATGTGGTACACATACATGCCGTTTCAGGGGTGCAAAAGGGTGTCAATGTGACACCCTACCACCCTTGAATATGCTCCCCCTATTACCGATTCAGTATTTACCAAATCGGTAATAGTGAATGGCTTCCCATTCATTCCTATGGGCCCCCAGGCCCAAAGGAATGAATAGAAAGGTATACCTTATTACAGATTCGGTAAATACCGAATTGTTAATAAGGATTAGTTACTTACCTGTAATCCTAGTTCTCTTCCAGGGGTATCCTCATCAAAGTCATAAGCATTAGAATATTCCCGCCCATGCGCGGGACCCCGGAAACAATATATTATATGTGCCCCACATATATATAGACATATATATATAAATATATATATATATATATATATATATATATATATATATATATATATATATATATATATATATATATATATATATAAAATAAGCAATTGCAGCCAAATAAAACCGTAGAGCTGGAATATGCTGTGAAGAATTTCCACCATACATGTGTATTTGCATTAGAAACATGAGAAACAACACCAATGCTTGTTTAGAAACTGTTTTAATGCTTAGAAAACAGTAGAAATTCTTATAACACACTGTAAGCATATACAGCTCCCAGGCTGCATTGCAAATACCCAGTCTAAAAAGACTGAAAAGCTAACTTGTAGCTGAATGTACTAAAACTGACGCCGTGCCTTTAAGGCACCTCTGCCCCTAGCTTCCCATCATGCCACAGGGGTTACAGTTAGGTCAGTTCTTTTCGGAGACTGAAAACCAAACCATGGTAATAACAGGTTAAAAACATCGCCTACTTAATAAACAAAGTCCTTTGCCCGGGGAGGCGGGAGGGTTGCTTATGACTTTGATGAGGATACCCCTGGAAGAGAACTAGGATTACAGGTAAGTAACTAATCCTTCTCTTCCAGGGGATCCTCATCAATAGTCACAAGCATTAGAATAGAGTAGCGAGCCTCACCTCATCCCTGCGGGCAAAGGAATCAACAGATAACATTCATATTCGTAGGCCCAAAAATAGGCCTTATTCTACCCAAATAGGTTTCTCAAGGAGGCTTGCCCTACTTGAGAATCCGCTCTGGAATCAGACTCCAGGCAATAATGCCTTGTAAAGGTATGGACTGATTTCCATGTCGCAGCCTTGCATATTTCTGACATAGGAATGTCATGTAAAAACGCTATTGTGGCTGCTTTCCCTCTAGTGGAATGAGCTTTGGGTGATTGTCAAGTCAAGTCAAGTCAAGTCGATTTATATAGCGCACTACATACCCAGAGGGTCTCAAGGCGCTTAAGGAAGGGTGGGGAATTACTCAGTTGCAAAAATTTAGAACACCCCGAAACACATGCAATCCTGCTGCTAGTGCTAACCCTAACTAGTCAAGTCAAGTCAATAAATTTATATAGCGCGCTACATACCCAGAGGGTCTCAAGGCGCTTGAAGAAGGGTGGGGAATTACTTGTCAAATATCCAAGTTTTAAGTTGCTTTCTGAATGCTAGGTGGTTCTGAGTGAGACGAAGGTGAGTGGGGAGTGAGTTCCAGGTTTTAGCTGCCAGGTAGGAGAAGGATCTACCTCCCATGGTGGTTTTATTGATGCGAGGTACGGTAGCAAGGGCTTGTTTGGAGGATCGTAGCTGGCAGGGGGGGGGTGTAGAAGGAAAGTCGTGTGTTGAGGCATTCGGGTCCAAGTTCATAAAGTGCTTTGTGTGCGTGGGTTAGGAGGCGGAAAGTAATCCTTTTATTGACGGTGAGCCAGTGGAGTTTTTTCAGGTGGCTGGAGATGTGGTCTTTACGCGGGATGTCTAGTATGAGTCTGGCTGATGCATTCTGGATGCGTTGGAGTTTTTTCTGGAGTTTTGCGGTGGTACCGGCGTATAGGGCGTCCAGGCGGCTTGTAACCAGTGCATGGGTGACCGTTTTTCTGGTTTCGGTGGGGATCCAGCGAAATTTTTTTTTAGCATGCGAAGAATGTTGAAGCAAGATGATGAGACGGCGCTGACCTGTCTGGTCATCGAGAGTGAAGAGTCTAGGATGACGCCCAGGTTCGTGCGTGGTCCGTCGGGATGGGTGCTTTTCCAAGGGCCTCTGGCCACCAAGAGTCATCCCAGGCGGAGGGGGAGGTTCCTAAGATAAGGACTTCTGTTTTGTCTGAGTTCAGTTTCAGACGGCTATGCTTCATCCACTCGGCTACTTCTTTCATTCCTTCATATAGGTTGGTTTTGGCGGTGTTAGGGTCTTTGGTGAGTGAGAGGATCAGTTGGGTGTCATCAGCGTAGGAGATGATGTTGAGGTTGTGTTGGCGTGCGATGGGCGCGAGGGGGCTCATGTATACGTTGAAGAGGGTGGGGCTGAGTGAGGATCCTTGTGGTACGCCGCAGATGACTTCAGAGGCCTCTGACTTGAATGGTGGGAGGCGGACTCTCTGGGTTCTTCCGGTGAGGAATGAGGTGATCCATTCCAGTGCTTTTCCTTGGATTCCGATGTTGCTGAGGCGTTGTATGAGGGTGCTGTGACAGACAGTGTCGAAGGCGGCGGAGAGGTCGAGTAGAATGAGAGCCACTGTTTCTCCGTTGTCCAGTAGAGTTCGAATGTCGTCTGTTGCTGCGATGAGGGCGGTCTCCGTGCTGTGTTTGGCCCGGAAGCCAGACTGTGAGGAGTCGAGGTATTTGTTGGTTTCGAGGAAGGCGGAGAGCTGGTTGTTGACAGCTTTCTCGATGACTTTAGCTGGGAATGGAAGGAGCGAGATGGGGCGGTAGTTTTTGAGTTCGGTTGGGTCAGCTGTGGGTTTTTTCAGAAGGGCGCTGAGTTCTGCGTGTTTCCAGCTTTCCGGGAAGGTGGCGGAGTTGAGGGAGCAGTTGATGACGTCTCGGAGGTGTGGTGCTATGATGGATTCTGCCTTGTTGAAGATGTGGTGAGGGCATGGGTCGGTGGGGGATCCTGAGTGGATGGAGTTCATCAGGCGGATGGTGTCCTCAGTGGAGATTGGGTTCCAGTGGTTAAGGATGTTCAAGAGGGTTGCAGATGCGGCAGAAGGTAGAGTGGGTTGGTCTCCGGATTGGTTGTCGAAGCTGTTGTGGATGTCTGCGATTTTGTTGTGGAAGAACGAAGCTAGGGAGTCGCAGAGGGCTTGAGAGGGGGTGATGTCGTTGGAGTTGGCTGAGGGGTTGGTAAACTCTTTGACGATGTTGAATAATTCCTTGCTGTTGTGGGCGTTGTTGTCTAGTCGGTCTTTGAATGCAGCTTTCTTTGCAGTCCGGATCAGTTGGTGGTGTATGCGGGTGGCGTTTTTGTAGGCGTCCTTGGTGCTGTTATTAGGGTCCTTTTTCCAGGCCTTCTCGAGGGAGCGACAGAGTTTCTTCGATTTCTTAAGATCATCGTTGAACCAGGAGGCGTTTTTGCTGCCTAGTTTGATTTGACGTTTTTTCAGCGGTGCTAGGATGTCGGCGCTGTTGGATAGCCATTGGGTGAGGTTAATGGCTGCTTGGTCGGAGTTTGAGGAGTGGACAATGGGGTTTTGAAGCAGCGATGAGGAGATCTGGTCGATGGTGATTTTGTTCCAGTTTCTTCGTAGAGTAGGTTGAGGATGGTTGTGAGTTGTGGTCTTATTGTAGGTGAAGTGAACGCAGCTGTGGTCCGTCCAATGTAGAGTTGTGGTGTGACTGAAGGAGACATGTTTGCTGGAGGAGAAGATAGGGTCGAGTGTGTGACCTGCGATGTGGGTGGAGGTAGTGACAAGTTGTTTGAGTCGGAGGTTGGCGAGATTGTCCAGAAGGGTGGTGGAGTTACTGTCATTGCTCTTTTCCAGGTGAAAGTTGAGGTCTCCCAGAAGAATGTATTCCTCGGAGGGGAGGGCGTGTGGGGTGATAAAGTCAGTATGCTAGCCTGATATATGAGACAATCCATCTGGAGATGGATCTTTTGGCTGCTGCAAACCCGGTCCTCATTGAACCATAATTGACAAAGTGTTGGTCTGTCTTTCTAGTGTCCTTCGTCTTTTCTAGGTAAAACTTTAGCACCCGTTTAAGATCCAACGAGTGCAACGACCTCTCAGCTGGGGTCGAAGGGTTAGGAAAGAACGAAGGAAGGGTAATCGTTTGATTTATATGAAAATCCGATACCACCTTTGGAAGGAAAGATGGATGAGCCCTCATTACCACTCTGTTGTGGTGAAACACAGTGTAAGGTTCCTTGGTGCAGAGTGCTTGTATCTCGCTACCCCTGCGCGCAGAGGTTATTGCCACCAAGAAGGCCGCCTTCCAAGTGAGATGCTGCAAGGAGGCCTTGTGTATAGGCTCAAACGGTGTAGACATCAGCCTGGAGAGAACCAGGTTCAACTCCCAGGGAGGAGAAGGATTTCTCACAGGGGGATAGACCTTCTTTAATCCCTGAAGGAAATCCTTAACCACTGGGACTTGAAAAAACGATGTTTGTGTAGGTGATTTTCTGTACGCTACTATGGCGGATAGGTGAACCCTAATAGAAGCGCATTTCAACCCTGATGTAGCCAAGTAAAGGAGGTATGGAAGGACTACCTCTTCTTGTCCTTTGGTGGGATCAAAGCCCTGGTCCTTACACCAAATGAAAAATCTTTTCCACTTGAACGCATAAGACGCCCTTGTGGAAGGTCTCTTTGCCTCTCTTAAAATATTCATACATTCCGGAGGCAGATTTAAGTGTCCATATTGCAAGACCTCAGGAGCCATGCAGTCCGGTTCAGCGACGGGAGGTTGGGATGCAGGATCCTCCCGTTCATTTTGCTCAACAGGTCTGGCCTGCACGGCAGGCGTCTGTGTGGACACAGCGACAGATGTAACAGGTCTGGATACCACCATTGTCGCGGCCAATCCGGAGCAATTAGGATCATGTCCATGCTCGATCTGATGAGCTTGGCCACCACCTTCGGAATCAGTGCCAGAGGAGGAAACGCATAGGCGAACATTCCTGTCCACTCCAGCAGGAGAGCGTTCCCTTGCGTCCCTGGCCGGTGGAACCTGGACGCGAAGGCGTGGCATTTGGCGTTTTCGTCGTCCGCAAATAAGTCTATGTCTGGACGACCCCAGCAACGGAAGAGTTCTTCGACTACTTCGTCGTTTAGCACCCAGTCTGGCTGATCTTCGAAGTGCCTGCTGAGTGCATCCGCTTTTGTGTTTAGCTCGCCTGGAAGGTGCACTGCGACCACCGACAGTCCCCGAGCCAGAAGCCAGTGCCAGATTGTCTGGGCCTCCAGAGACAGAGGGCGAGATCGAGTTCCTCCCTGCTTGTTCAGATAGAACATAGTTGTAGTGTTGTCCGTCTGAACCAGGATTTTGTCCGTTGTTATTGCTGGAAGGAACGCTTTGAGCGCCAGATGAACTGCTCGAAGCTCCAGCATGTTGATGTGGTATGTCTGGAGGTTGGTCGACCAACGACCTTGAAGCTGAAGATGACCCATGTGAGCACCCCAGCCTTCTAGAGATGCGTCCGTTACAACAGACAGCGAAGGAAGAGGTTGCTGAAAAGGGACTCCCTGCAGGACATTCCGAGGGCGAGTCCACCACTGTATGGAGGTCAATGCTGCTTGAGACAGGATGATTCGATCCTCCCAATCTCCCGTCGCTTGGTCCCACTGATCTTCCACAGACTCTTGTAGAGGCCGCATCCTCAACCTGGCGTTCGGTATTAGGAAGATGCAGGACGCCATGGAGCCCAATAGAGATGCCACTATTCGCACCTTTGGACGAGGAAACTGAAGTAACTTTATGCATTTCTGCCCCATGGAAGATAGTCTCTCCTGCGAAGGAAACGCTCTTCCTAACTTTGTGTCTAGAACTGCTCCCAGATAGTGGATAGTTTGCGTGGGCTGCAGGACCGACTTTTCTGTGTTCACGTGGAGGCCGAGCCTGTGTAGTTGTTGGAGACACAGGTGACAGTCTTTGGTGGCTTGACGAGGGGACGGACTCTTCAGGAGCCAGTCGTCTAGATATGGGTACACAAAGACCTTTTTTGTGTAGACATGCCGCTACCACTGCCATGCACTTGGTGAATACCCTTGGTGCGGATTTGAGTCCGAAGGGAAGCACTTTGTACTGGTAATGCTTGTTCCCTACCAGGAATCTCAAGTACTTCCGATGACCTGGTGTTATAGGAATGTGGAAGTACGCGTCTTGTAAATCCACCGAACACATCCAATCTCCAATTTGTAGATGAGGACATATCTGATGAAGTGCCAGCATGCGAAACTTCTCTTTGACCACCACCTTGTTGAGGGTTTGAAGATCCAAAATCGGTCTGAACTTGTCCTCTTGGTCTCTTTTGGGGACTAGAAAATATCTTGAATACACTCCTCTCCCCCTTTGGGATGGGGGTACTTCTTCGATTGCGTTTTTCTTTAAGAGGACGTTCACCTCCCTTTTGAGGAGTTTTAGATGGTACGAGCGAGTCTTTTTTGGAGGAATCGGTTGTGGTCTCTTCCGGAAACGTAGCGCATATCCATTGCGCAGTATATTCAGCACCCACCGATCTTTTGCTGACCCACTCTGCCAGGTGTTGCGAAGCACTTCCTCCCACTGGAGTGGGTAACGGCGCCAGAGGAAGCCACTGCTCAGGCCTTGCCTCCTCTAGGCGTGGTAGAGGACTGATGATGTCCGCCTCTGCCTCTGCCCGATTTTCCTCCTCTGTATTGCGCCTTCCCTTGTGGCTTGTTTTGAGACCATTGAGGGGTTTGAACCCTCTGTTGGCCTCCCCGGTTCTTGTTGGTTTTGAAGCGTCGTTTGAACGGCTCTTTCCTTTTCTCCAGACCAACCGCCTTCACTGTGTCCAACTCTGTCTTCATGCGGGTCATTTCCTGATCGGCATGCTCCCCAAAGAGTGAAGATCCGGAAAAAGGTAAATTGAGGATGCGCTGCTGGGCATCTGGTTTGAGACCAGTTAAACGCAGCCAAGAAGATCTCCTCGCACATACCCCATGTGAGTAGGCATGTCCTGCTAGAAGGGCGTTATCTGCTGATGAACTAATCATTTGGTTCGCCACCAAACAGCCCTCCGTCACTGTCTCCTCAAAGTCCTTCTGGTCTTCCTTGGGCAATTTCTCTTTGAATCGTTCCATGGAGTCCCATAGGGCTCTATCGTACCTTCCCAGAAGGGCTGATGCACTAGAGACTTTCAGGGATGAAGCTGCTGTGCTGCATACCCTGCGTCCCCAAGAATATTGCGTCTTGCTGTCTTTGTCCGGAGGGACCGAAGAAGAAGGAGCGACTGTGATTCTTTTTAGCTGAGGCTACTATGACCGAGTCCGCCGCAGGCTCTCCCTTAACAAAAATAGGATCTGAGTCGGCCGGCCTATATTTCTTCTGGATACGTGCCGGTACCGCCCTGATCGTTGCTGGCGTGAGGAAAACCTCTTTGATTGGGTCCATTATCCCTGGAACCAATGGGAGTAAAGGCCGTGTATATGATTTGTGACGAAGGGTCTCAAAAATCACAGTAGTGGACACCTCCGGAACAGCCATCTCTATATTAAGTTTGTGAGCCCCACTCTGTAAGACGTCCAGATACGTGTTGACGTCGTCAAGCGGGAAAGCTCTGGAGCGAGGGCTGTCTGCCAGCGTTGGAGAGTAATCCCCTTTAGAAGATCTAGATGAAGATGAAGAAGAGGATGATGGAGTTCTCCTTCTTCTGTAGTGAGTTTTCCTCACTGGTGATCTTCTCGGTCGTTCTTCCCTTCGAGGAGAACGTGATTTTCTCTGATGCTCCCTTCGAGGGAATCTCGATCTCTCAGTCCGCACCTTCCTTCTCGGTGTTCGAGATCTGGGTTGCTCCCTCCTTGGTGATCGGGAGACCCTGGGGGTATGCGACCTTTCTGCTCTCCTCTCGAGAGAGCGTGATTGGTGACTGGTAGGACTCTGTCTGTCTGCCTCTTCTGCCAGCTGCTGAAGAGGGGACCTGTGGTCTGGACTTAAGTATCTTCGTAGTCTCTCCGTCGCTCCAGAATCCTTCCATTTACTCAACGGACCATACCATCTTGGCGAGAGTCTTGCCTGTGTGATATACCGTCGCTGGGGTGTCTTTTGCACCGGACTCCTACTCCTAGAAGAGGACCTCGATGAACCAGAGGTACTCAAGGAGGAATGGTGAGAAGCAGATTGTGTCACTAGAACTGTCGAAGGCACTGAAGGAGATCTCCGTCTCACCGGTGTTGGAGGACGTCTCAAAAGTCTTTCCCTCGACGTCGAACGCCTCTGCGGCGTCGACGGAGTGATAACCTTCGACGTCAAACGCTTCGACGTTGACCTGTGGTCCCTTGACGTCGATCGGCGATGATGAGCCGACGACGGAGTCTTCTCCCTCGACGTCGAACGGCGTCGTCCTGCCTTTGACGGAGGTCTCGACGTTGAACGGCGTTGCCCTGCCGTCGACGGAGGTCTCGACGTCGACCGACGTTGGTCTGTCGGCGACGGAGATGTCAAACGACGTTGTCCTGTCGTCGACGATGCTCTTGACGTCGACCTGACATGTGGCGACGGCGGAGGATCGGACATCCTCGACGTCGAGCGCCGACGCGCCGTCGACGATGATCCCTTCCTCGACGGCGAGCGTCCGAGGGGGCTCTTGCTCCTCGACGCCGAGCGCCTCCGTGGAGACGTCGGCGGAGGTGTCACACTCTTAGAAGCCTGTCGATGTGGAGACGACGGCGAGTGTGATCTGTCTCTCGACGCCGATCGTCGCCTGGTTGACGACGGCGGAGTTGACTTATGTCTTGACGTCGATCTTCTCGTCGACTGTGATCTTGTGGCTTCTCTCGACGCCGATCGTCGCCTAGTTGACGACTGCGGAGCTTTCTTCGTCGTCGCCGGTCCCGACGTCAACGGAGTTTTTTCTCTCAAACTGTCCATCAGATGATGTTTTTTCAGCGCCGAGCCCGGTGCTGAGGTTGATGGACGCTCTGACTTGCCTTTGGAGTGAGTTCTGGTTCTCTTTGAACTCTTCCTCTCTGTAGATCTTCCCCTCATGGATCTCTGGGCCAGACCATAGAGCCTGTTCCTCTCTCTGTCTTTAAGAGTCCTGTCAGACAGATTTCTACAATGTGAACAGTCTTTAGGATCATGATCCTCTGGCAAGCATAAAATACAGACCTCATGAGAGTCTGATTTTGCCTTCTTGTGGCCACAAGAAGGGCAATTATCAAATAATGTGGGCATCCTGACAGGAAAACCTCACAAAAAAATCGACTGCTAAGCAGTTATTTACTTGACACTGATGTTAAAAGTCAAAGTAAATCAAAAAATTGTTCTTTAGAAGATTTTCTGACTGAAAAAGGCAGAAAAGTGTGGAGCTGTGTATCCAGGGTCCTTCCTGAAGGAGCCGGAAAGAACAACTGACCTAACTGAAACCCCTGAGGCATGATGGGAAGCTAGGGGCAGAGGTGCCTTAAAGGCACGGCGTCAGTTTTAGTACATTCAGCTACAAGTTAGCTTTTCAGTCTTTTTAGACTGGGTATTTGCAATGCAGCCTGGGAGCTGTATATGCTTACAGTGTGTTATAAGAATTTCTACTGTTTTCTAAGCATTAAAACAGTTTCTAAACAAGCATTGGTTTGTTTCTCATGTTTCTAATGCAAATACACATGTATGGTGGAAATTCTTCACAGCATATTCCAGCTCTACGGTTTATTTGGCTGCAATTGCTTATTTTATATATATATATATATATATATATATATATATATATATATATATATATATTTATATATATATGTCTATATATATGTGGGGCACATATAATATATTGTTTCCGGGGTCCCGCGCATGGGCGGGAATATTCTAATGCTTATGACTATTGATGAGGATCCCCTGGAAGAGAACAAATATTACCGAATCGGTAAAATTTATCGATTGTTTACCTACATTCTATTTACCGATTCTTAAATACCGAATCAGTAAAATTCGGTATTTAGGAATCAGTAAATAGAAATTACCTACATCTAGCCCTTAGTCCAGTTTCCGGCTCCAGAATCCCTCGACTTTCTCTCGGGGGCTTCTGTGCTCTGGTTGCAACACACACATCCCTAACGGTAGACCCAGCATGGCTGAAAGGATCCGCCTCACTACTCCGGCCCAACCAGAAGTCTGCACATCATTGCCCAGAAAACACTCCACTGGGATAGCAGGGGACACAACTACCTTCTTTGGGCCAGTAACTCCTCTCCACTTAAAGTCAACCACAGTCATAGGGTGTGACTGTAGAAAATTGGGCGTTTGTTACAGTTTCATCCCCTCACACACTTTTAGCCCCCTTTATAACTCCTTGATGCTGATTTTTGACTGACAGTGCACTGAAGCCTGCTAACCATACCTCAGTGCTCCTTCCCTAAAACTAGGTGAGGTCTAATTGTTATACAATTGGTTA
Organism: Lissotriton vulgaris; assembly: GCF_964263255.1. NCBI lineage: Eukaryota > Metazoa > Chordata > Amphibia > Caudata > Salamandridae > Lissotriton > Lissotriton vulgaris. The sequence continues at coordinate 112,703,827 of NC_141691.1, read as the reverse complement.
AGTACTTTTGTACCACCTAAGTCCCTAGTAAATGGTACCCCAGGTACTTAGAGCATGGGTGCTAAAGTGGGTCCCTAAGGGGTGCAGAGTGTATGCCACTCTGACGGACCTGAACACCTATTCCATACAGCCCGTCACTGCAGGCTGCATGACATTGTGTAAACCATGTTTTAAAACACGACATGGTAAACTCTTGTGTGCCATGCCAGAGTTACTGCATGGACTAGATGTTAGTTAACCCTAAAGTAGGTTTCAGAGCCCAAGGGCAGGGTGCATTACAGCATATGCGAGAACAGATCTGAAGGAGCAGACAGGACTCTAAAGTCTAGTTCCATTGCTGGATATTACAAATGAACAAGGAAGGTATGTACATGGGCACTGGCCAAAACGAGTTTCCTAACTACATTATGGTTTCACTGAAGCCTTTGGTGTTTGGTATGAAACACCTTGTATTAATAAACCCATACTGATCCCAATAACGGATTTAGGAATATGCGCACCCAGAGGGTACCTTAGATGACAGGGAGAATACTTCTTCCAACCAGACCCCCGATTCAGTGACACGCTAGCAGGAGGGGAGCCCGAAAGCATTGGAGAATAATCTCTAATTGAAAAGGGAGTAGTGTGTGTGGATGGTTGAGTAGTGACTTTGGAGAATGTGAAAAGACCGTTTTCTGCCATAACGTCTGCGATGCCTTAAATGAGATCTGGATCTCCTTGGGGAAAAGGAATGTCTAGGTGTGCTAGATCTGTTGGCGGAAGTTTTGTGTCTGCGCAAAGGCGAAAGAGGCTTTAATTGCTCTTTTTGTGTCAACGTTGATGGTGATTTTCTCGAAGTCGATAGAGGCCTCGCCATCGAAGGAGGTTCTTGCCTCAACGTCAACTGCAAAGGTCCTCTTCTTGACAGCGAGTAAGGCACCATAGTATCAGTCTTCAACGTCATAGGTCTTGACAGACAGTGAATAATATTTCTCATGATTTTTGGTACTCTTTATATCTACTTATATCTCTTTATATCTACTGCTAGGGTAGTCTGTAGCAAGGGAAGTGTGTGCAGAGGTTAATTGGCAAGTGATCGCCTCTCCCATCCTGATGCGGGGTCTTGAAGCCTCTCCTGAAGCCCCAGCAGATGAGCCTGGACATCTTCCTGCAGAATTTGCAATCCTCTGGATGATGGTCTGCAAGAGGGCATACCATTCACATGTTGTGAGGGTCTGGCTGGGATTTTTGTCTAACTACAGTTAGGGCACTTCAGAAAAAGTGAAAGATTTTTTGACAGGAACTGCTCAAAACAATTCCTGTCAGAAAAAGCTGGAATATTGCCATAGTGCCAAATGACGTTGGCGGAAAATGTTTAGAAAAGCTTTCAAAAAGGATTTTGAACAATAAAGCCAGAAAAGGCTGAGCTCAGGGCTCCATGATCCTGCTGACTGGAAAAAATATACTGACCTAACTATCGCCTCTGGTTTATGATGGGACACAAGAGCAAGGCCGAACCCTTAAAGACACAGTGTCAGTTTAATGGGTTAGCTGCTTAGTCTATGTTTTACAATAGACCTTCATTTCCTTCGTTTTTCCATTTTAAAAAGAGAGGTTTGTGACAAATACTTCTAATCACTTTATCATATATGTATTGCCACAATTGGAAAGTCATTTAAAAAATGAAACGGGTTAAATTTGGGTATTTTCTGATAGAGCGATTTCCTTTTCTGTAGCGGTGTGTGTGTATATATATATATATATATATATATATATATATATATATATATATACACAAACATATACATATATATACACATACATATATAAAAAAATATATATATATTATATATAGATAGATAGATAGATAGATAGATAGATAGATAGATAGATAGATAGATAGATAGATAAAGTTAAATTGGCTGTAAATCTAATCCTCGTCCAGGAGAATCTTCTTTAAAAGCAGCCCCATCTACCTCCCTGGACAAAAACAATTATGGGGTTTTTCCCTTTTATTACTTTAGATAGAAAAAAAAACTATCATCTCTGGGTAGGATGGGCCACCGAAGGAAAGTTAAGGCCCTTAAAAGGCACAGTGCCAGCTTTCATGTTCACATCTAGGCTAGCATGGACATAGATTCACCAACATGCCAGAAGTGGCATCACGCATCCTTAGACATCATAGAAAGTAGTAAATCTCTAAAGGCTGATGACACCCAAATCGAGGTTGCAATAAGACCTGAAGTGCTACACAACACCGCAACCAGACTACAGGACTGCATGTACGCAGTGGGTAACTGGATGGCACAGAACTGCTTAAAGCTAAACCCCAATAAATCAGAGATTGTGCTCTTTGGCAACAGTCCCATTTTCTGGACCCCAAACTGTTGGCCGAACTCCCTTGGTCCGCTGCCATCTCCGACCAGGAAGGTGAAGAACCTGGGAGTTTGGATTGATGACACTCAGCTTCAAGGGCCAGGTTAATTCAGTGGCATCTACCACTTCGTTCATTCTCAAACATGTAAAAAAATAATGCCCCTACTTTCTAAAGATGCACAACAAACAGTGGTCACAGCACTGGTAATGTCCAGACTGGACTACTGCAATGGTCTTTACCTTAAGCTTCAAGAAGGATCGATGAACAAACTACAAATGCTGCAGAATGCTGCTGCCAGACTCCTTACAGGAACTCCTAAGTATGCATCGATCACAGCATCCATTAAAAAACTCCACTGGCAACCGGTCAGAAAGCGCACCCAATTTAAGGCCATGTGTCTGGTTTTCAAGGCTCTAAATGGATCAGGGCCTGACTTTCTAAAGCAACAACTCCGCTGGTACTCGCCAAAAAGAATACTCCGGTCATCAGACGCTAAATTTGTGACAATGCTCCTAGTGAAAAAAAGCTAACTTGGGGGGGGGGGGGGTACGTGGGGGGACAGAAGGCATGAAACGCACTTCCATTACATCTGAGACAAATTACCATTTTGATGACCTTTAGGAAGGAATTAAAAACCTGGCTCTTCACAAACTATCTCATAATACACACAATTTCATAAATCTACGCTAGGTCTTCACCTCAGCGCCAGGACACCTTCAGATAGCAGCAGTACTTCGGGTACTCTAGTCAAATTTCATCTATTTATTTGACTTATTCTAATAGTAGGGCATCAAAAGATTTTTGTGAAGTCATCGCAACCTCAACTTATTGAGGCAAACTTCATCATTGGATGACCTCTCACATCTGGGTAAGTAAGATACTACCTAGGCGGACTTGACCAAGGGAAGCTAGTCTGTCCCTGGGAGTTCTTTAAATTTGAATTCAGGACAATTACTCGTGGTCCTGTTTCTTTGGGGGATAGTTTTCAATATAAAATATATCTAGTGGTATATTCAAGACAATCCTTTATTTAACAAATACCTCCCGGTGTTTAGAAGGATACTTAAAAGAGTAGGGGTCTTATCGTGATTTACAATGGATCACTAGACTTAGAAGTCCAAATTAGAAACATGTTTTGACCGTTCTAAGAGCCTATACAGGTCTATGGTCTTCGTCAGGGTAATGTGATCAGCAACAGTCTATTGTTATTAACATATAAAGAGGTAAGTTTTTATTATAATATCGGTACCTCTTTTGAATCCGTAAAACCAAAGGGGAAAAGTAAAAACAGACAGGAGAGAGTAACAATCTTCCAATCAAAAGCGCCCACTAAAAATTCAGGCCATCGTACTGATGGTCATAACAATCACATGGAAATTGCTTTGTCAATATCTTGCAACACTCCCCCCACTCTCACCGTTATCATGCCAAAACTTTTTTTTTAAACAATTGAACTTATATATATCGTGATAATTATTACTGGTGTAACCACCTTATGTTGTGCTATCGTTCATGGTAGCATTTTTTACGTATATGTAGGTATACAGTACCACAATAGCATTTTTTATATATATACACATGTATGAAAGGGAACACATCCAGCTGACAGCCCTGGCGAATGACGTCCATGTTTGGAAGCCTACCTACTAACATTGTCCTTCATTTCCTTTCTTGTACCTTTTAAAAAATTTTTAGTCACCTCTCGATAATCTACTTACTAATTCAGGCCTTAGGACTATTGATGAAGAGAACATTTGTTTTGGGGGATGGGTGTCGTAGCGCTCACTGCTTTGCAAGGTGCTACCAATGTTAAGTGCATGAATCATTTTGATACGGGCCATAATACTGCCTAGGACAGTTATATTAAATATTTTCTATAAAAAGATCATAACATAAAAAAAAAGACTTACACTGTCAATGAGTTCAGTATCAAGGCTGTACTTGGTCTTGGACAACAAAACTTGTAACTCTTCAAGGCTCACATCAATGCAGTCTAGAAAATCTTGCATTTCTTCCCTAAAAGTTAAACAGAATTACTAAGCACTTTCGACTCTCACAACAAAGTATTTATCAATAGAGAATGGCACATGAGATTCTTCTGAACGGCGCCTAATCAATGAGCAGTTTACAAGCAGAAGGAGATTATACTTTAACCATTGTGACCCCCTCGACCCCAAAATTCAAATTTCACATTGCTTTCCTCCTCTTGAAGATAGTTTCAGAAACAAGAGTAAACCATATTTAAGTTCTTGAATAATGGGAAACTTCCTTCCACAACAGAATTTGTATGAGTTTCCGCTACAATCAATTAGATACTACCTACAAACCATATTTAAGTAATTGAAAAATTGACAACTTACTGTCAGAATAGAATTTGTATGAGTGACAACAACAATCAATCGGATACTGCCAACATGTGCTGTCATCCTGTTAAGCAGGCCCATGTTCAATAATGTGTTTTGATATTTGTGAAATCACCACAGGCCTCACGGAAAACTAAACACAACGGAGGGGAAATTGGTTTCTCGTTCATTAGAACATGGGTGCCCAACACCGGTCCAGAACGACTGACTTCATGCCCAATTTTTAGAACTCTGAAGAAAACATACATACCATGAATTAAAGTGAAACTCATGTACGTATTTTGTGGTTTGTGGCACTCTTAGAACACTTTGAGCGAGTCATACACTTCTCAATACAAACAAGTGCCAAAACGGACAGGACTGGAATAACACGTTACTTGAGTGAGCTAATGGAAACATCCCTCAGGATAACCCTATAATCTGTACTTTTATACGAGTCAGGATGGTACTGCTTTGTGATAACCAGACACCACCACCAGTATCATAACTGATGATCACTGTTTAGGAGTTGGCGGTACTCCTAAAACTACTTTGGATACCCCAGACTAGTAACTAAGCAGGTCCAAGAATGAATCTACAGTGGAAGAATGGAGGATACCTATGAAAATAGATGGACAACGTGGACATACATTATATTAACGTCATATTCCTATGCATCAAGAGGCTATCACATTCTAAAAATAAAAATAACTTAAGGGTCAAACACATTATTCTCCATTTTCCCCTTTTTTGTGTAAACACTAGCAGAGGGAAGGCAAGAAGGTCTCAGAACATTTCTGGAGAGCAGCAATTAGTAAGAGATTAGACAGCGGAGAGGCGAGCAGTATGTCAAGGTACGTGAACCCAGCCAACACAAAAAGAAAATGCGGAAGAATACAGAATTAGCCTTCACTTCTTGTTTGGCCACAGTTTTCGATGTAAGCGCCTGAATACCATACAATGCCACTAGAACATAGTAAATCCTTTCTGTAACCCGCAGCAGTTGGGACCATGGCGGCTCTGGTTGATTATTTGGGTTAACTGACTAGCAAGCTAGATACCTTGCAACAAATGAGGAAATGGAAAAATGCTTGACTTGATATCAGCCACTGGTCATCTCTAAGTCTGTACACAATTGTTTTGAAGCCATTGTGTCACTTTGGGAAGAAACATATGCAAATCAGCTCTGGCCCTATTGGAACAGGAACAATCCACCCCAAATTACTAGCTCACCTCGAGGCGTGAACAATTGAACTGGAATGCGGAACTAATTAATCACCAATGACTAGCAAGGTAGATCTCATCAAACATTGTTGGATTTCTTGTTGTACAGAACTGACTTCTGCAGGAAGAGTTTTGAACATATTCAACTTCTGAAAGGCTGTGAACAGCAGGCACGTGACAGTGGGGTGGCTTTGGTCTCAACTACAGAGGTGTAAACCTCTATTGCTTTTGATGCGACACTTCATTGATAGTATACCGTCTCCTGGTTACGTTTACATTGAATATAGAATGAAAACTGTAGAACTTTAATTAGCATTAGTTTGGATCCGTTAGTCTGAGATTAAATCTACCCACAATAGACATCTTACCTGTCTAGTATTATGTCACTCTGGGTTGTTGAGGTGCTCTCCTTCAGAATAGAGTTTATAACTGCGTCTGAGTCCTCCCCATCACTCTCCACAAGGGAGGGCAGTTCCAGTGTGCCACCTTCTGTTCCACCAGTGGTCACAGCGTTGCTAGTGATTTGCTGCGAATGAATTGGGGATCCTTGCTCCGTAACAGAGGCTTGTGACACACTGCCTAATGATTTAGAGTGTCCTGGGCTCGAGAGATACTGCCTAAAAAGTAAGGAAATATGTAAGTCATTAACCCGACTATCTCTTGTACTCGTGGTTCATTTCTGACTTACTCCTCTATTGTATACCAATTGTTCAGTTAATGTGAAGCACTCCCTACCACAAAAAGATCTTTACACCCAAATAGCAAACCATTAATCAAACAGAAAAAATAGACACTCATCTGTTAAACCAACTGGTTTCTTCATTAAATTCATATTCTCATGTGCAGGACTGGCACTTTATTAGATAGAAACAGCTCTCCAACTGTGGCAAAGCCTTTTAAGTTCAATTGCTATCGCTTTATAGTGGGCAGATAGCTCAAACCCCACAATGCAGCAAACAAAAAGAAAAAAATTGTTCCAAAAAAGTTCATTTTGACAATACACTAAAAGAGGCAGGGTGTAATACGAAACCTAATATCCCAATCCACTGGCTCTTTTGGGGAAGAGGGTGGCATGCACAATATTAAAGCTACCATCGATGGAGACTTGGTCTTACAGTTAACTAGACTTTTCTTCTCTATTATGGGAACTTGGTTAATATTTATAGGAGGCTGGCTCAGTACATGGTGTACACCTATTGGCAAGGTACCCGAAACTGAGTTCAGTCAAGCCTTGTGGTAGTTGTAGTGGTCCATGACAACCAAAGCTCTAAAAGGGTAGCTCTGGAGAGCAGTTAGGACTTCGTCAGGAGGGTGTAAAGCCGGTGCATTAACACAATAGTCAGTCAGTAAGCTTACACACAAGAAAGAAACAAAGTACTTCTGTATTTATTAAACACAACACTAAGAACTATTTTGTATATCTGCTACCCGTAGAAATCAATACACATAAGAGGAGGGGTCAGGCCTGTCTGGGATATGAGCCTTAACTGTTGTAATGCTTGGACTGTTGATAGATCTGTTGCTGGATATTGAAGGGGCCTCCAGTATATGCACCTATGTCATCCTGCGTTGGAGAGACACGCCCTTGTTCGGGGGAGATGTTGCTATCTGTTCTATTTATCACCGATTGTCAATGTGTATTGATGCCTGGATATCTCACACTCGTGATTTAAGTGTTTATTCTTTAAAAACAAATGCAAATATATGTTTTTTAAATCAATACACATAAGGAAGTACTTTAAAACAGGTAGGTAAGCACAGGAAAATACACGGGTCCCTATTGGGGTAGTGTGGGGTGTGGTGGAGTGTGTAAACGGACACACAGGACACCATATACAACAAGCATTGACATAGCCAATAGGCCTCGCCTTTGGGGTGTTATAAGTATTTAGCCAAAGTTATTGGCTTTGGCTATGTTTTTAAGCTATGTTGGCCGATGTTGGATCGCCTTCCTGTACCTTGAGTGTAAGGTGTGCAGAAGCGCCAGTGTGGCAAGCACGCCCCACAGTAATAAATTGCCAAAAGGAAATTGAGTAACATGATGTGTACGTGTTGATGAACAGCAAATGTTGTGTAATGAAAATGATCCTTCCTGCTTTGCTCTTCCAAACACACCCAAGATAAATATTGTTAATTCGCTGCTTGGAAGCGAAGGGAGATACACCTGTTGTCAAGTGTCTTTCCCAGTTACATCATGCGTTCACTGTAAAGACAGACAATTGGACAGCAACCCAGCTCTGACCTTCAGGCCACTGTGAATGAACACAAGGTTAAACTTAACACCAACTCACAGAATTTGTGTTATTTGTGTCACACAGCAGATCCAAGGCAGAACTAAGGTGAGTCCAGCTCCCTCTGAAGCGGCCAGTTACACTCACAGAGTTTAAAAGTAACATGTCCACGGTGCACTCTGGTGCATGTAGTCTTTAAATGAGTAGATGCACCGTTAACACAGTGATTGTGGATAATACAACCCCAGCAGGAGGCCAGCGCTGTGAATCGATAGGCAATTAGGACATTACAGGTATTATGTTGTATTCTAAACTGTGTGAGCAGGCTGGAGCGGGCCCTGCAGGACAAAGCTGCAGGGGCATTGGAGGACGGGACCCTTGGGAAAAAAGCACAGTCAGGGGACTGTGTCCGACACTGGAACCGGGTGAAGGAGGGGGACATCTCTAGAAGATAGAGACCAGGGAGAGCTGCTTCAGACAAGGGGAACCTGGGTCAGGGCGATCAGCTCCAGAAGGAGATATGAGACAGAAGCTTAGTAGCGCCTATGGCAAGCAGTTTAACACAAGCGACGCTGTGTTTAATCAAATTACCCTTATTATGTCATGGTTTCATCGTTGCATGCATTGTATATGTTGGCGAGTGCAACCATATGTTTCATTCCCATACATTTTCAAACCGCAAAGTGGGAGATTTTGAAAAAAAAAAATCGGGAGATTTTTTTTTTTATCATTCATGTATTTTGACGTAGATGGAGCTTAAGTGGGAGGCACCTAAAATAAAGCAATGATTTTACTTTAAAATCGCGGATCTCCAAATAGGTTACAAGTTAATAGTTTTCATATTGTTAATAGTTAATAATTAATTAATTAATTCATAATTAGTTAATTAATAGTGAAGTTAATAGTTTTCATATTTTCATTTCTGCCATCTGTACGGAATTCCGACCTTTACATTTAGTAATGATTTTCTTTAATGATAGTGCTGACCGTACCAAAGCACTTTTCCCAGCGGTTAAACTGTCAATTTGCAGAGATGACTATTTTCTCTGACAGTGAATAAAAGGTATGTTTGCACTACGCCTATCCCTCAGAACTTTGACTTCGAACTTATTGAAGGCGCGTTCTCCCATGCTATAATTCAAGGTGGAAGCAGTGCGCATCCACCGCAGTGGAAACTTTACATTCCATAATCATGGGCTTTATCTTCCGTTTTTAAAAAACCTGAAAAGATTTTTCACTTGAGCTTTGTTCCGCAAAAAAGTTGCCGGCTCTGTGCTGGCTCCACAAAATGTCTATGAAAAACAAAGCTTGAAATCTCAAAAGGTGGCCAGAAACCCAACACTTGCAAGGCAAGCGCATGATTGCACTGTGCTACTAAGAAACATCTGGCCTGGATCCCAGATTTTAGCTGTGCACAGTGTGATGTTGGGGGTGAGGCGGCCAGCGTGGGGCGGAGAGGCAGCGGTTTGGGGGCTCAAAACAGCAAACCCGAAACCAGAGACTCAACTACTGAGGAAATAAATTGAGGAATCTAGCTGAAAGCAGACCATAATTCCTTTAACTCATCCCTACAGCTCGCAGCTGAACAGTGCTCGCTGAAAGTGCCACCGACACATGATCCAACTGATTGAGAAAGCAGAGCGCCCGCCCTGGGAGAGCCAGTGTCATTCATCATCAGCACCACACGTTTGTAAAGTAGATGAGTAAGAATGTGAAAGTGAGCTTTTCAAACCTTGTAAAGCAGATTCCAAACCCTGTAAGATGTGCGGTGTGGCCTCTGTTGTGCCTTCATATGAAGCAGGTTTTGACGGGTTCATTGCCTCTGTCTGACGCGCGCGAACCCACACGTGCCTAAGCACATGCACATACCTTGAGCTTAAAGATACAGTAATCTAAAAGCCAATAGTTGTGAACACATGAGAGGGATGCAGGCGCAGAGCGGCCATTCTAGGATCAATGACGTCATCTCAAATGCAAGTGTTTCTAAAAGATAAGAATTAACCAGATGTGCCTCTTACACTGCATACGTTTCTACCCATTAACAAGCCCGGGAGTGGTGCGCGCGCTCTAAAAGGAATTTTTTTAAAAGCCAGCCAGTGGTGTTTTTCTTAGAAAGACGCACGCAAAGGCCAATAGCGTATGAGCAAAAAAAGTGCGGGCCGCTGCTCGCTCCCTAGGCCAGGGGAGAAAGAAGGCGGGACATGCACGCACCTTTGGCCAATTGCCTGCCGTCTTTCTTAGAAAGACGCGCGCAAAGGCCAATAGCGTGTGAGCAATAAAAAAAACACACAAACGTGCGTGTAGTCAGAGATGGAAGTCCTTACAAGATGTCTCGCAGAGCAGCGCATTCACCCTGGCTCAGGCGAGACCTAAAAATATTGAGATGTGAGGTAAGTAACCAAACAAGGCTGATACCCAAAGATGGTGCCAGGGGAAGCACGGAACCACCATGAGTAAGCAGCTAGGGAACCCAGGCGCCTGGGTGCAGAGGTGCTACACTGAGTCAAATGTCCATAGGATAACACAGACAAAGTCAGGGTGGTATTTTACTATTTCAGGACTATTCCTAAAGGACCCAGAGGATATCAGTTGGATCAAGGAAGGTTGGAGAGCCATTCCACCCAGTGATACCCTGGAGCCCGGATACCTACACCAGGGAGCCCAGTTGCATAGGTATGCAGTGGTGTCGGAACTGCCAGCTGAGGTTAATGGAGGATCTTGGAAGTCCAGTGGCTACAGCATCACGTGGACTAGGTCGGTGGAACCAAAACGTGAATTATGGTCAAGAAGTACTTGAAAGCAGAAGGAAACCACCCGGAGGTGTCCAGGTGGAGGAGAAGCACAATGACACCCCTTGTCGGAGGTACTTGCTTGATGTAGCAACTGTGGAGTCCCGGAGATAATGCAGGAGCCGTCCATGAGCTGTCCCACAACGGTCGAGGAATACAGGAGTGTCAGTGGTCGGCAGGATGCGGGACCAGCAAGGTTTGGGGGAATAACCCAACAAGGGTAAGGCAGAGCAAGCACTCTGCACGCAGGAGAGCCAGCAGGAATTGCTGGAGACCCCTGGAGGAGCCTCTGGCAGCCGGCATAGGGAGTCACATGCAGGCTTCTGAAGCCCACAGAAGATGGACGCCCAAGTCACAGGAAGTGCAGGAAAGAAAACACACTTGGAGCTGTGGGATGCTTGAGGTAGGGGCATCTTGGAGCTCAAAGATCTTCATTCAGGACAGTTGACAAGCCTTGGCAACGGCAGCCAGACAGTTCACAGGGATGCGGTTTAGGTCGGCTGGAGAGGGATTACAGTTTCCAAAGTTGCAGGGATGATAGTTCAGGCATCTGGGGAGCAAACAAACAACCACCTGTGTTGCAGGAGGTGTCCATGGGACAGCAGGATCACCAAGCCGGTAGTCCACGCTGAGGTGCCTTCAGATGCAGGGTAGAGACTCCTTCACTCCACAGGAGATTAATTCTTGCTTGGATGCAGGCAGAGTACTGGGAGACTTGAGGGATGCACAGCCAGGGAGTTGCAGAAACTTGGAGGAGCAGATGGATAAAGTTGCAGTTCCCACCAAGAACAGTCTTGTTCCTCCTTGGTCCAGCAGCAAAGTTCCAGTGTCCAACAGCAGTAGTGTCTTCAGGCAGGGCTTGGAGAAGTTCAGGACAAATCTAAGGTCCCACCCTCAGGAGAGCCCTTAAGTAACCCAAAAAGGGGAAAGGACACCTTCTGATGTGTGCCACCTATCAGAGTGGGTTAGGGACGCTACTCTGAGGATCTAACCAGTGAAATGCTTCCCAGGAGCCAAGATTCAAGATGGCAGAATCAAGCTGCCACCTGGTGGAGCTCTCGGCATCTCCCAGGGGAGGAGCAAGACTGGATGGTTTCCCCCGTCCTTTGTGTTGTTTTGCACCAGAGTGGGAGCCAAGGGCTCGTGTACTGTAATTTGCCCTTCAGTGCAGTCTGGAGGTGCTTTTGTTCGGCCTTCCCCTGCCAGAGTTAACCTCATCAGCAGGGGGGCAGAACAGTATCTGGGGTCAGCAGCAGCACGAGCTGGCAGGTAGACCTTGCAAGGCTACCCGGGTAGGTCAGGGTGGTCCTCTCAGGAGCCCCCCACCCCAGTACAATGCATCATGCAACTAGCACTGGAATCAGCGTAGTTGCACAATTCCAACATGTTTAATACCAAACATGACCAGGTTAGGAGAAACTATTATATAGCTAGGCATCTCGAGTTGCCAGTGTCCACTACATACCTTAAAATGGCTGCCCCACACTTACAAAGTCCAGAGAATGGAGTTTGTGGGGGTACCTCTGCTCGTGCAGGGGGTACCCACATACCTAGAACCATGCACCCTGCCTGTGGGCTGTAAGGGATACCTTAGGGGTAACTTATAGGTCTTAAGTGCAGTACATGGGATAGAAGGAAAACCTTATATCTAAAATGAAAGGTGCATGCACCATTTCACGCAGGCTGCTATGGCAGACACGTAGACACTGTTTGCATGGGCTCCCATGGGTGGACCAATACATGCTGCAGCCATGGGAGAACCCTTGTGTACCATTGCCCCGGGTACCTCCATACCACATACTTGGGACTTCCAGGGGAACACCAGTATACCAACTGTAGGGTGTACAAAGTACTTACCAAATAATTGAGGAGAGAGAGAGCAGACACACTGGGGTCACTCTTTCATTCTTTCTTTATTTCTCATTCCTTGTCTTTTTCCTTCCTTTCTGCTCTTTTTCTTTTTCCTTCTCTTTCTTTTTTGCCTTCTTTCTTTCCTGCCTTCTTTAATTCTTTAAGGCAAAAGGTTTGAAGCCAATGCCTTTTTTAAGTCTGCCCGTACAGAGGAAGGCGTTTTGAAGCCCGTATCCGCGCTCGTTTATTTAATAATTTAACAGCGCAATTTGCTTTCACAACGCTGGTTTTCTTTCGGCTTTGCCAATGACTACAGCTTCTTTTTCTAGCCAGCTGCAGCGCCGCTGTATGGACAAAGAAAGGCGTTTTGAAACCCTTATCCACGCTTGTTTATCTAAAAGTAAATTTTTGGTTTTACTCCAGTGAAGGTGCGTGTTTAAAATCAGGGCCGGACTGGCCGTTGCGGGCACCAGGCCATCCCCTGGTGTGCCGCAAGGGTGGGGGGCGGTTTTTGTTACAGGGCCTTTTTGGCCCTGTAACAAAATCGGCCGAAAACCACCCCCCCCCCCCCCCCCGGCACAGCGCTCGGTCACACCCCCAACGCCCAATGGGGGGGTAAGGGGGCGGGCGGTTGGAGCAAGCACTTTGCCAGGGCCGGTTTTTGTTCCCAGTCCGGTGTTCTAACTAGATGATCTCCCCCGTCGGTTTGATCTCCCCCTACGTCAGAGGGGAGATTAAACATACAGTTCGAAGCTAACTGTCTCCTCTTCCCCGTCGGGTTGATCTCCCCCTGTCAGAGGGGAGATGACAATTACAGCCTTAAGCTAACTAGCTCCGCTCCCGTAGTTTTGGTCTTCCCCTATGGGGCTCACAAATACAGCTATAAGCTGCTTTTTTTGCCTGGTCCTATGTCCATGCCTCTTATGGCATGTGTAAAGTTGGCATATATTTATTAATTTATTTATTTTATGCGATGTTTTTTTTTTTATAGCGCGGACTTTACCCGAAGGTGTCAGAGGGCTTCACAAAAGGAACAGATCTGATACACGAGGAGAACATTAGAGTGAACAAATTACAAAAGCAGACGTTAAGTTTCATGAGGCAAAAGTGACAATTGTGAGCAAACAAAATACAAGAGGAAGCAAAAGGTGCATTACATGAGGAAACAGTGACGTGTGCTGGTTTTCAAAAGCGTACTAAGTACAAGTTTTGGTATAATACTGCAATATATGGCAAACACAAGAACAAACGTTACGTTGGCAATGGTGGTACTTGTGACAGTATCTAAAGCAAACAAAATGTATGAGGTAGCAAACTGTGTTACAAGAGAAAAGTGACGTATGCTTGTTAAAAAAGAGTACCAAACACAGGTAGAAGGATAATACTGCAATGAATGGCAGACACTCCAACCACAAGAACACACTGGGAAGTCACTTCCAAAGTCATGGAGAAAAGGATTCTCTATAATGGAGGGTCTTCCTTCAGATAATATAGAGGGTGTGAATTACATTTGGAAGTGTCTTTGAAGGAGGAGAACTTTGAGGGCAGTTTTGAAGGCTTGGGGAGAGGTGGTGGTCCGAAGCTGCGGCGGAAGTGAGTTCCAGATTCTCACTGCGTTGCCTGAAAAGGATTGGGCCATCGATCTTTCCTTCTTTGAAAATGGGAGGATCAAGCAGTACATTTTCCGCATTACATGATGGTCTAGAGCCTCCAGAGAGTTTCAGTTTATTCGCCAGCTAGCGAGGAGAGGAGGAGTTCAAGGCTTTGTGTGTGATACAGGCTGTCTTGTAGATAGATCATGCCTCGATGGGAAGCCAGCAGAGGGTGGATAGCATGAGAGTGATGTGGTCGCTTCTTTTGGCCCCATAAATGAAGCGAGCTGCTGAATGGAGAACAGATTTAAGGGGGGACAGGTGGGATTTGGGGAGGCCAGTGAGAAGAGAATTGCAGTAGTCCAGTCTGGAGCGGACCAGCGATTGGACCAGCGTTTTTAGGTCTTGCTCCATGAATAAGCGACAAATTCCCCAAAGAAAACGCAGTTGGTATCAAGCAGACTTTGCAATGGAGTTGATGTGGGAGATTAGATTGAGTTTTTGTCAAGTATGACACCCAGGGATTTGCGCTGTCGACAATGATGGGTGTATTGTTAAGTAGATTCATCTGATCCATCCATGATTGAACCGGGGGAGGAGAGAGTGGGGAGGAGAGGAGGGGGAATTCAGTTTTGGGGGTATTCAGAATCAGTTGATGTGTTCACATCCAGTTTTGAATGGAGTCCAGAGTAGAGCTTAGGACGGAGAGAACGTGAGTGGAGGCAGCCTTGTGGTAGATTTCAGTGTCGTCTGCGTAGAGATGATAGTGGACCCCGGATTTGCTTAGGAGATCTCCCAGTGGTTCTAAATAGAGATTGAACAGTGTGGGTGCAAGTATAGAGCCTTGAGGAACACCTTGACCTACTGCCAAAGGAGATGATAGACTGTTGGCTATTTTGATCATTTGGCATCTATCAGAGAGGAAGGAAGCAAACCATTTAAGCACAGTGCCCTCCAAGCCCATTCTCTGTTGAAGAGTGATGAGGAGAGTGTTGTGATTAGCAGTGTCAAAAGCTGCAAAAGGTCAAGAGAATTAGAAGACAATAAGTGTGAATATATTTTCGTATGTAGCATATGCACGGAAAAAGAACATTTTTGTTTTCACCAATTCTTTGGTATCTGAAGAATTTTTAGATTTTGACAAAGTAGTATTTTTTGTTAGAATACCAAAATGTTTTATACATATATTTATACCTACATATATATCACAATACTTATAACAATGAGAAAGATGAATCCAGCAAAGTACAATTAATATGCTCTTTGTTGATAAATTGTGTACTCCTACTTTTGCGCTCCACTGCCTTCAACCTATTTGCTCCAAAAACCTAAGGAGGGGGCTTTCAAACTATGCAACTACATGTCTGAATCATGGTTGCATCTTCTTTTTTGTTATCCCGCCCTTGACGCTGCCAGAAGACTTATTTTAAAACCCTTATATTTAAAAGGGGGCATCAGTACATCTTGGGAGGCATCTGCTCTCTGCTTTACTTCCCCAGATATTCAATTGCTTGCATGGTCTGGAAAATATGTGAGACTCCTGGACAGTCTGCTTTCACCCTCTTCTGTCCGCACCCTATCATTTCCCCTCCTCTCCCCAAAAGCTCATCACCAACTATATTTGCACTTTGCCATAGCGTCTATGTACCAAACTATTTTATCCTTGGTTTTGGGAACCAGTTACAAGATTACAATAGTAACCACAATACTGCTTCATCACTAATATGTGTATCAATTTAAATATTGATGGTTTGCTTTGTTTATGCTTTTTAACGTTGTAACAGCGCTATGATGACATTTTATTGCATTCGTTTTAATCAACTGTGCTAATTTAATAAACTAGACTGCCATTCATTTGATCATTTGAATTTTTTTTTAAAGCACTTATAAGTCTAGCGTGAAGCACTATGTACAGATTGTAGCATTTGTATTTTAACGCCTTTGCTGCTCGGGCCTTTCCCGCAACCCCTTGCTCAGCTTTATTTTGTTTATTTGTGGTAGTTTGCACTTAGGCCCCTGTAACTTTTTGTCCACATAAGGTTTTTTTGGGATATTCAAGTTTATTGGTGTTTTTGAGAACAAATCACAAAAAATAATGGCAGCACAATCAGACACGACGTAGAGATAAATTACATTGGGAAGAAGGACGTCTGATACTCGTACTACACTTTGGGAATGAATAAAGCACTTGCATGTAAACAATCTTATACAAGACGCATGTGCGCCCCTCAGGGCACCAAGTGTAACCACTTGCCCCATATCTTACCAAAAAGCTTGGGACGGCCCCGGGCCTCAAAGAGTGGTTCCTGCTGAGTTCCTCACCAATCCACTCCTTGTCTCCATGTCCGCATAGTAGGTGGCTTGGCCTGAGACCAAAGCGCCTCTATATCGCATTTTGCCACCGCCACTGCCGTTCCGAGGATGCGCTTATCTGTCCGAACACCATAGAGACCCTCTAACAAACTCAGGATGAGGCGTAGGGGTCATGGAGAACCTCCCATCCCAAGGTCTGTGTAAGCTCTAGCGCTACCCCTGCCGCCCATAATGGTGCAAGAGCGGGGCATTGCCATGTCATGTGGTAGAAGTCCGCAGGAGCGTGGTTGCA
Source organism: Lissotriton vulgaris (assembly GCF_964263255.1). NCBI lineage: Eukaryota > Metazoa > Chordata > Amphibia > Caudata > Salamandridae > Lissotriton > Lissotriton vulgaris. The sequence continues at coordinate 112,686,837 of NC_141691.1, read as the reverse complement.
TCGCGCGCAGGATGGGGATGGCCGAGTGCGGGCGCTGTATAGGCGCGCTGGGGTGAGGTATGCCGTGTGGAGGTAGTAAAGTTGGACTAGACGCAGCTTGGAGGAGGTCTTCAGTGTTTTAAGAGCCATAAGGGCCTCCTTCCAGTCCACTTCCTCTAGGGGGCCCAGCCATCCATCCCAGCGGGCACGCATCAGGTCCAGGGATGTAGGGCCATTCCAGGAGGGAGGTGGGAGATGGAATGCATGTTTGGAGGGCATGCCTTAGCTGTAAATATTTGTAAAATTGGGAGGAGTGGAGGGTGTGGCGGTGTTGTAATTCTGCAAACAATCTAATGTAGTCCCCTACCCAGACATCTCCCAGCAACAAAATCCCGATGAGGTCCCATCAGCGGAAGTCTCGGAGTGACAAGACCTCCTCCAGCCAAACACCACTCCACAGAGGCATCTGCCTGATAAGCTTCCGGTCCCATTTCGTGTGGCGTAAGGCCGTCCGCCAGGCCATAAGTACCGTTCGGGTGATAGGGGGGAGGGCTTGTGGCACGGGTGTCCCAAAAGGTAGGCTTGGAGCTGTGGGAAATCCATTGACTGGAGTTCCACCCGGTACGCCGGGTCGGACCAGTCGCCCGCGAACCAGTCATGGATCACAATGAGCTTCGTGGCCAGGTAGTAAATGTGAAGATTGTTTACCCCCATCTTAGGGAGGTATGCAGCACTGCACCAGAGACAATCGTGACCTCCCGCCACCCCACAGAGACCGGGTAAGGGCACTGTCTATTTCTCGGAACCAACTCCCTGGGAGATGAAGGGTGATATTCTGTAGAATGTATAACAAACGGGGTAGGACCATCATTTTAAAAAGGGCGCTCCTGCCAAGGGGAGGGATTGCCACTTCTTCAGGTCCGCCTTGGCTTTAATGACCAGGGGCTTTATGTTCAGGGCCCATTCGAGGTCTGGGAGGAGTACGGCCCACACCCCCAAGTACTTAAACGACTGCCTACGCAGGGGGATGGTCGTTTGCCAGTCGAAGCACGCCCGGATGGATGTAGGGGAACCAATGTGGACTTCGTCGGTTTGAGCCGGATGCCGGAGACACGTTCAAAGGCTAGGAGGGCCATGTTGGTCTCTGGTGGGAAGGACCCCTTGTCTACTATATGTTTGAACAGCTCCACTAAATGTGGGACCAGTGTTTCACAGAAAGTTGCATACTATTCTTGCGGGTAACCGTCGGGCCCGGGCGTTTTGCCGGAGTGCAACAGTGTAATGGCCCCGTGGATCTCTTCTGGGGTGAGGGGGAGATCAAGCTTCTCCGAGACCGTTTGGGAAAGACAGGGCAGGTGAGTCCCAGTCTCAAATAGCAAGTCAGCCAAGGTGGTCCTGGGAGGTCGGGCCACATAAAGGGCAGCATAATAGACCGCGAAAGTTCAGGCGATAGCTTGGGAGGTGGGGTGGCAAGCCCCGGTTTCGTCACAGATCTCAGGGATAATGCGGTTGGCTTTAGGGTAGGACACTAAAAGACAGATTTACAAGCCCCTTACGCCACTTTTTACATGTTAAAAGTGAAGCAAAAGTGGCGCAAGGGGCTTGTAAATATGCCCCTAATTTGTGAACTAGTTTGCCGTTTTTATCGCAGCACCCATACACGCGTGCCACAGAGGAGCGCCAGGGCATTTTAGCGGACTCCAGTGAGATCTGGCAGTTCTCTTCCCAGATCAATGTTAGCCGACAATCGGAGTTATCGCAGTCCACGCCCATCAGGGCCCCCTCCAACTGTGCTGCCTGGGCCGCCAGCTGTATGAGTCAGGCGGTCTGCTCCGTGCGCTTCGCATGGACCAAACCTCTAGCCACCCCTCGCATGGTGGCCTTGTTGGCCTCCCATAACGTCCCCGGTGAAGAGACCGAGCCTGTATTAGTCTTAAAGTAATGCCTCAGTTCCTGACAGAGTGATTCAACAAATTCCGCGTCCTGCAGAAACCAGGCGTTCATCTGCCATGCTGTACGGGTACCATTAGGGGGTTCCCGAGACGCAGGGAGATGGGGAGTGATCCGAGATGCCTCTCGGCAAAACAGAGGCCCCGGACATCAGTTGACAGTCTGGGGCAGGTAGTAGAAACAGATCGATGCAAGAGTGAGAGTGGTGGGCCGTTGATCTCTGAATATATTGTTTTCTGCGAGGGTTCCACACCCTTCAAGCCTCGCAAAGACCCAAAGAAGAGGACCAGTCATACAAGCGCTTAGCGAAGGCAAGGCGGGATGCCGAAGGGGCACCTGTTGTGTTGTGCGAGGGTTGCAGAACAGCATTGAAATCCCCTCTGATGACCGTCAGACCCTGAGTAAAGGAGGAGACCATGAGTGTGAGACGGCGAAGGGCAGAGGCCATGGTGGTGGGGGAATGTAAGTACACAGGAGATTAACTGGGTCTACCTCGATCTTGCCTGTCAGGGCCACGTGATGGCCTTGTGAGTCCGTCGCGGCCTGCGCCAGGGAAGGCCCTTCTGGAGCAGCATGACAACCCCCCGGGAACCCCGCGTAAAACCTGAATAATAGACCCTGTCGAACCCATACCGGTCGAGAAAATTGCATTGGGTGCCCAGCAGGTTTGTTTCTTTTTTTTTTTTTTTCTTTTTTTTTTTTTTTTTTTTTTTACTTTTTTTTTTTTTTTTTATATCCTCATTTGCCTGGCCACCTCTTATTTAGCCTCCAGCTGCCAACCACTCTTTCCAGGTGCAGAGTTTCCTCTGCATCTTGTATTGTGTTAGGTGGAATTTGGCAATAGATGGCCCGAAGAGTATCGTGGAAAAAGACTCCAAACTTGAAGTTCTATTCAGTTGAACTAGCCATTCTGAGCCGACTGGGGGGAGGCCTAGTTCTTGGAGTTTCAAGGCATAATCATAGGACCGGGGGAAAAAAAAAAAAAAAAAAAAAAAAAAACCCCGGTTATTGTCTCCAACGAACCAGAACGTCCCAAAAGATACGACTACGCTCACCGCCTGATCTCCTCATGTCAGTTTTAGAGGTTGCGTAGAGAGACGACAGCCAGCTTGCATGGGATGGTGCTGAATTTTCAATCCAAACCTTACATATCTCTCTTCTTGCAAGCAATATGGCGAAGAACAGAAATGTCCTAGCGTGGCCCTTTATGTTATTGTCCCAACCAAATATAATCAAGGAAAGTGTGATGGAGATTGAAGTATTAAGGATGGAGTCTAGGGTTGCTTTAACTTCATTCCAAAATTGTAAAATGTTGGGGCATTCTTTAAACATGTGGACGTCTGAGGCTGCGATATGGCCACATTTATTGCATTTCTTCCCTGGGATAAATTTAGAAAGTTTTAGCGGGGTAAAATATGCACGGTGAATTGTAAAAAAGTGATTACGTCTTAGCCATGCAGGTTTGACACACTTATATAATAGGGTACAGGAATTCTGCCAGGTTTCGATGCTCTGGGCCCCCAGATCTGAGCCCCATAGTTGTTCCTTCGTTTGGGGATACAAGTCAGCAAGAATCTCGTGGAAAAAGCTGAGGAGGAGGAGGGAAAAGGGGGGCCTATCCCTACCAGATTTACAATACTATGCGTGGGCATTCCAACTTTCCCATTCGAGGATGCTCTTAAGAGTGCCATCCAATACATCAATAGGCCTCATGTTTATGGCAATGCTGATTGGTGCTGGCTTACCAACTAACGGCTTCATGTTCAAGTTTGGAGAACAGAAATACTTCAAGAAAGTTAAGCAGGTTTGTTTCTTGTAGTAACAAGACATCTGGTGTATGTTGCTGGTCGCTACAAAGGACAGCATTGCCTTTTAAGCTTTCTAGGAGGCTGTTGACGTTCCACGAGAGGATGTGGAGGGGTCTATGTAGGGTGGATGTCATCGGGGTGTAAAGTGCGTGGAAGAGGTAATGCAAGCTCAGAACGGCCCGGTTCCCAAGGGAAGAAACGTGTCATGGCTGGGGTCTTTGGGTAAAAGTTGTGCGTTCTGGTAAGGCTCATGTCATCGTCAGTAGCATACATGAGTGGGTAGCTACCAAGGAAAACAAGGAACAGCGGCCCATAGGCGGCTAAAAACAACAAACAATCGAGAGACAACGGTCTACCCACTCTCCCTTGCCCCCCAACTCCCCCCACCCTACACTTCTGAAGACAAGGCATCTGTTGCCCTGAAAAGGAAAACATTCAAAACAACAACCCACTAGTGAATCTTAAATGCTAAGTTAAAATGGTTAACTGAACATGAACGTGGCAGAGATGTACCCCCATCCATATAGCTGGATAAGAGATTCATCAACAGCTGTAATTACTTTTAAACAAATATGCATCGAGAAGTACACATAAGTTCAGGAACTGGAATAGGAAACAGTTCACTGAGCCGTGGTTACGGTGAAGATGGATCGCACCTACTATAGAGGTTGGCAAACAGTCATAAGTGTAGGTGCCATATTGGAAACAAAGCAAGAGTTCCTGTTTAGTCAGCAGTTCAAGCTCTCCCATCATCCCCGGATCCATGAAGCGCAGGGCTCCTAGTCAGGTCTGAGTCAGATAGGGAGGAGCGCAAGGCCTTGGAGGGGTCCAGGACATGGCTCAAGTTAATCACAGAGTTAGTAGGGCTAGGAGTGGTGGACCTCTGAGTTGAAGCGTGTGAGGGAGGGCGCTGAGACAGTGCACCTGGTTAGCGGGATGCCTCCCCCGATGGTCGTTTTTCTTACGTGACCTAGTCTGGCGTCTTTGGGGCTTAGGCAAGGTTGGGTGGGGCTGCGCGGGGGCCAGCCGGGTTGGAGAGGGGGTCGGCCGATTCAGGAGGGGCTGGTCTTTCATGAGCCGGGTCCATGCCGCCTGGGGGTTGTCAAACAAGAATGCCTTGTCTTGAAAGACCACCCTGAGCCGGGAAGAGAAGACCATATTGATGACCCAGGTTGCAGAGATTCTGCTTCACCTCGTCATAGGTTTGACGCTGTGCTTGTACCTCAGGATGATGGGTCTGGCAGGAGCCCCCGGTGGAGGCTTAGGGGCCAGGGAGCAATGTGCCCACTGAACGGCGAACCAGGGTGAAGAGGACTCCTTGGGCATCCCTGAAAGCACCCATTCTTCCACGAACGTGTCCGTGTGACCATGCTCCGTTCCTTCGGGAAAGCCTATGAGTCTCAGATTGTTCCTTCTCGACCTGTTTTCGGCATCATCCACCCGTCGGTGGAGCTCTGAGGTCTGGGTCTGGAGGCGGGCCACCTGTGTTTTAAGATGGCCAATGTCATCCTCCGCCGTGGAAATGCGCAGGTCTTGGTGGATAAGAGCCACATCCACCCTCACCTCGCCAATCTTATTCTCGGCGGAGGCCTACGAGGAGCTTATCACCTGAAGGATGGTGGAGAGATCATCCACATAGGGGGCAGGGGCCTTGAATGCCCCACCTTCAGGATCCCGGTCCGACGTGGTAAATTGATCCATTGTGGTGTGGGCTGGAGGGGCAGTGTTCTGTAAGGTGCGAGTCCTTCCCATTGCCTCCAAGGATGGGATCTGACCTCGGCCTGGGCAGGGGGAGAGAACAGCGGTCCTGCAGATGAGGAGGGGGTCAGGTCCGGGCACCCAGGTCCACCCCCGAGCCCACTATGAGCAGCGAGATGCATTTAGTGCCCCAGGGCCGGGTCCGCACGGAGCACACCAGTGGAAGGCTGCTGGGCCGGGTAAATTTGTTTCTACAAAGACAAATCCCACGCTCGGACCCCCTGTCCGGCAGAGATGGCCTCTCTCCCGAGAGGGTAGCTTGAAATGAATAGGGGTTAGGGAGGAGCCAAGTTCTGTGGTGGGTCCGCCGCCGACACCGGTCAGCCGGAACAGAAGGGCCCCAGCTGTTCTCAGGGAGGCACTCTCCGACGAGGAGCATGGCGTATGAAGGAGGGAGAGTAGGCAACGAGGGAGCAGTAGAGGTGGCGGAGGCACCAACTGTAGCCCCCTGCGCCGCCACCCGACTTGGTGGCCGGTTCCCACTCCCCAACCCCACTCACTGGTGGCTCTCACCCGTCCTAGGGCCCAGTCGCCCGACAGCAATAGTGAAGCTGCTGTGTCCTTGTGGGGTTAGGAGGTGTGATGGTTCATGCCCAAAGCAGCCCAAGCATCGGCTACCAGGGGGAGCCCGCTAGAGGCCGCAAAGATGGGGGGGCCACAGCCCAATGCAACGCCTAACTCCAAGCGGTCCAGTAACTACAGGCCAGTGGCCGACAGTGAAGGGAACCTGAAGGAATAGGCCCAAACCGTGGGGGGAGTAAGGAGAATGATGGAGTTTGGTGGGGCAGGGCACCTAGCCACCCCTCCACCCTGCCACCCGACAAGATGGCTGGACACCCATCCCAGGCCCCACTCACCAGTACAGCCACTCTGCTTGAAAGTCTCAGGCTCCCCCAAGTCAGGCTGCCACCGATCCCATATCGGCACAAGCTAGCGGGTAGGGCAGGACCCAGGATGACCAGGCCCAGGGCAGTCCAGGCGTCCGGACCAGGAGAGGCGCTGCCAGAGGTCACAGCGTTGCGGGGCCCACCGCTCCCCAGGCGGCCCCAAGAAGGCCTATAAGCGGCACCCCTCCCCGGGTCCAGAGGGCGTCCGCCACTGGCTTGCAGAGAGGGGGGGAAACACACGTGGGGAGGCCGCTCGACAACGGCAGCCGAGGTCTGAGGCGCTCCACATCAACTACAGGGGGGCCAGCAGATCAATTTAGCAGACCAGTCTAGCCCCGATCTATGGAGCCCCACACGTAGGCGGAGTACCGGTCCGCACAGGGATATTGTCAGGCCCGGGATCGGGGCAACTCTGGGTCTGCCATTTCGTGGAGTTGAGTCTGCCGGCTTTCGAAGAGCCTCCCCAGGCTGCCGAAGCACCGAACCTCCCGGGAAAGGGACGGGAGCTGAGCCAGTGAACTCAGAATGCACCCTGGGAAAATAGAAGAGGTGAGTAGCGGCTGTTGGCGGTAGATGCGAGGCAGATGATGGATGGGGTTTCCTGAGCACTCTTAGAGTGCATTTGCCATCTTGACACCTCAGGCCACGCCCCCTCCATTCTCCACTTAAGGTTTTAATGTTAAATTTGTGCCCTTATTCCCAACACCCTGACGATTTTAAAGGTACCCAGGGTTTGTGTATTCCCCTGGAAAAGACCCAGAAATTTTCAAAAATACTTTAAAAAATGTGCCTTTTTCTAAAAACACTTGTTCTAAATTGCTGCAGTAGAAAGTGTCTGGTTTGTTTCTCGTAAATGGCATCAACAAAGTGTTTGTGGTGATGAAATTACCATCATCTCAGATTTCTGGGGAAAGTAGACTTTTGACAGTAAACCAACATTTTCTATGCAGTTTTTATTTTTTACTGTGACATAGTCTATTGTTGCATTTATTTTTTCTTTCAACCTCCTTCCAGTTAGTGTTAGGAATTAGTTTCAAAACAATAATGGATCCAAGAAAACTATACATTTTTAAAAACTAGACAAAAATTAGAATTCAGTAATAGGGGCATTTGTCTCTATCCTTTAACGAGTTCCTATACAAATGTACATTTGACTATAGTAAATATTGCAGTAAAGTATAAAAAAATAGCAGTTTGTGTTAATGTTTTCACCTGTAATTTTTGTAATTTTGCCTAACAATATAACATTGAATCAGCATGATCGTTCTTTTTTTGGAATATATAGGACTCATAGGTTCACCAAGAACCCGAGCAACCCAGATCCAAAAACTGAGCTGCGTCTTGCACTGGGTTTTCATTGTGTACTGTGTTTCTCGCAATTCTTGTGGTAAATATAAACAGAGTAAAATAGGTACAAAGGAAAGCAATATATTTCTTAAACAAAATATAGAGTTTATAAACAGTGTGTTTTGCATATCTCCAAAATGGTGCACAGACATAATATCGAGTCCAAAATATCGTTTGGACAAAATATCGAGTATTTAATATAGACTGGACAAAATATCGACAGGACAGACTATAGACAACAAAAATATCGTTTTTAAGGTATGTGAAGTAATATCGACTGTAAAAAATATAGATAGATAAAATATCGAAATATATAATATAGATAGTTAAAAATATCGATTTTTTAATAATATATAATATTTTAAAGTGTATTTTTATGTTATAATATGTGTGAAAAGTGTGTATTTATGTTATAAATAATGTTATTAAATGACATTTTTTTTAATGAATATTGCGTAATGTAATTCTGTAGCGGGTTGTGGGTTTATAGGGGAATAGGGTGGGAAGTAATTTATTTATAATTATTTAAATATGTAAATGTATTTATTGATAGTAATTAGTAATTAATTGTAACTTAATTTATATTTGTTAATTAATTTAATTAGAATTTTCAAATCATTTATATTAATTGATTAATTGGTAATTATGTAAATTTTACTAATTTAATTTCTGTAGCGGGTTGTGGGTTTATAGGGGAATAGGGTGGGAAGTAAATTAATTATAATTACATGAATATGTAAATTTATTTATTGATATTAATTGTTAAATAATTGATATTAGTTTATTTATTTAATTATAATTATTAATTTATTCATATTAATTGATTAATTGGTAATTATGTAAATTTTACTAATTTATTTTCTATAGTGGGTTGTGGGTTTATAGGTGCATAGGGTGCAAAGTAATTTTTAATACTTAATTAAATAATAAAAATAATTGAACGTTATTTATTTGGAAATAGTGAAATAATTTTTAGGTATAAAAAATAATTGTTAATGTATAATTAAGTTGTATTAATAGGTGATTAATTACAATAATTATTGTTAAATAGTAATTTTAAAATATTATTTATTCTATTAGATAACATTTTTATTTATTTTTTATTAATTATTAATAGATATTCATTGTTAGAATTTTGAATATTATATGAAATATTTACTTTCCCTAATGTTGTATTCTCTGGAGTGGGAATAGTCATTTCTACCCCTACCCTATCCAACGCTTTCCCTAATGTTGCACACACTGGAGTGAGAATAGTAATTTTAACCCCTACGCTATCCAACACTTTCCTTACTGTTGCACCCACTGGAGTGGGAATAGTAATTTTAACCCCTACGCTATCCAACGCTTTTCCTACTGTTGCACCCACTGGAGTGGGAATAGTAATTTTAACCCCTACGCTATTCAACGCTTTCCCTACTGTTGCACTCTTTGGAGTGGGAATAGTAATTTTTACCCCTACGCTATCCAACGCTTTCCCTACTGTTGCACCCACTGGAGTGGGAATAGTAATTTTAACCCCTATGCTATCCAATGCTTTCCCTACTGTTGCACCCACTGGAGTGGGAATAGTAATTTTAACCCCTACGCTATCCAACGCTTTCCCTACTGTTGCACTCTTTGGAGTGGGAATAGTAATTTATACCCTTACGCTATCCAACGCTTTCCCTACTGTTGCACTCACTGGAGTGGGAATAGTAATTTTAACCCCTACGCTATCCAACGCTTTCCCTACTTTTGCACTCTTTGGAGTGGGAATAGTAATTTTTACCCCTACGCTATCCAACGCTTTCCCTATTGTTGCACCCACTGGAGTGGGAATAGTAATTTTTACCCCTACGCTATCCAATGCTTTCCCTACTGTTGCACTCACTGGAGTGGGAATAGTAATTTTAACCCCTATGCTATCCAACGCTTTCCCTACTGTTGCACTCACTGTAGTGGGAATAGTAATTTTTACCCCTACGCTATCCAACGCTTTCCCTACTGTTGCACCCACTGGAGTGGGAATAGTAATTTTAACCCCTACGCTATCCAACGCTTACCCTATGCTTGCATTCTTTGCAGTGGGAATAGTAATTTTTACACTTTTGTCATTGTAGGTTAATAATATTGGCTATTATTTAATTATATTTTGTTACTCTATATATGTTTTAAGAAATATGATTAAAAAAAAATTATTTTGACTTTCATTAATTATTTAATTATTATAAATTAATTTAAGTATTTTTAAATATATTTTAGTAATTAATTATTAATATTAATGTAATTTAACATTGTTTTTATTAAAGTCGATATTTTTTACAACTATATTTTTGTAAACGATATTTAAAACTCGATATTTTTGTACTTACCTGTTAGTACATAGAAACTCGATATTTTGACAGTCTATATTTTGTCAATGATATTATTGCAACTCGATATTTTGGCAATCGATATTATTTCAGTGATTCCTCCAAAATTGTGGCTACCCATGCAAGCATGTAATTTAGATGCAATTTTTTTTAATTTCTTATTATTTCCCATTTTTTACATTAGGAAGGCTTAACTGCAAGGAAAGTTAATTGGTAATAACAGTTCTTCTACGAATCTGTTTTCCCCTAATTCTCCCTATAAAAATGCTACCTTACTTATGTGTGTAGGCCTAGTGCCCGCGACAGGAATTGGCCCAAAGCGCAACGTGGACCCACCACATTTCTAAAATGAAAACTGCCCCCTTTTTTTTTGCCTCGCTATGGATTTTGAATCCTCGCTCTTCCGGCCCCCAAGCAAAACCTTGCCAACTTATACATTTTTGAAAATTATACACTAAGGGACCTATGAGGATGGTGGGCGGACAACCCTAGCAGTGTTGTTACCATCTGCCAGCTAGGGGAGGTCCCACACTGCCAATTAGTAGCAACCACTACCGTGGCGGTCGTATCCTGCATCTTTGACTTTGCTTTGTGCGCTTCTGTTAGCAGCACCCGCCGCAAAGCCTAAGAGGCATGTCGTGCATTGCCATGGAACAAGTGGCAGGCACGGCGCGGTGCCTGCTACCTTCTGGATGGCAATGGGTGCAGCCCTCCACTCCTCCAACCCACTTGGGGACTCGCAACAGGCCACTAAAGCAATTCCTGCCATCATTTCCATGGCAGCGAAGCCGCCATGGAAAGGCCTTCACATCACACCTTCCTAATATGGAGGGCGGTTCCTGGCACCGCCACCATAATAGTTATGTCCGGATGGCAATCGGAATGATTGCCGGCTGAAAAGTGGCGAACGCAATTTGCGTCCGCAGTGAAACCCCTCACCATTGTAATATGAAGGGGGGGTTTCAATCATTACGTTGTGGTGTGGTGAACGTCATGACATCCTAATGAGCCCCCACGTGAACTCAAGTATGGGGTCACTTGTGTGGCTCTCTTCAGGTTCTGTGTTCCAGAATTCCTTGCAAACCTCAAACTTCAAAAACAATCTACACATTTTCCTCTAATTTCTGTGATGGAAATCTGCCAGTATCTACAAAATTCTACCCATCCCGTATTACACAAGTCTCCTGATAAAATCGGTAGCTCACTTGTGTGGGTAGGCCAAGTGCCTACAGCAGGAAAAGTCCCAAAATTTAACGAGGACCCAGCAAATTTTTACAGTGAAAACTGACCCTTGTTTTTCAAAGTGCATAGCTTTGTATTTAGAATCCTAGCTCTGCTGGCACCTAGCGTAACCTAGCAAACATATACATTTTTGACAACACGACATCCAGGCAATTCCATGATGGGGTGACTTGTATGTCATTTACCATGTTCTGTTACCCAGAATCCCCTTTTAACCTCAAGCTTAAAAAAACAAAAAACTATTTCCATCACATTCCTGTGATGGAAAGTTCTGCAATCTGCGTTGTTCCACAAACTTCCACCCACCCCTCATTCTCCAAACTCTCATATTAAAAGTGCTACCTCACTCATGTGGGTGTGCCAATTAACCGTGTCATGCAAAGGCCCAAAATTGTATAGAGGAAACATCAAAATGACCTATCACAAAATGGCCTGCTTTTTAAAGAGTGTCACCAGGGTTTTTGGCCCCTTGCTCAGTGGCCATCTATGGAAACCTACCAAACCTACACATTTCTGTAAACTAGACATCTTGGCCAGTACATGGAGGTCTGGCTTGCGTCTATCCCCCAAAAACTTTCCTACCCAGAATACAGTGCAAACTTAATTTTTAGTTTTATAAATCACTTTTTCCACATATTTTGTTTGTGATCCTACCACACACCATCCTCCTAAGTCTCCGGAAGAGAATGATCCTTCACTTTGTTTAGTGTCCAATACATATTTGGCTCAAACTTCTTTTTGCCGCCTCGAAGCCAGACGGAATGACCGTTTGAATTCCTTTACGACCGGTATCATGAAAATGAGACACTCGTAAAGTAATCTTGCAGGCATATTATGATGCCGCTGTAAATGCTCTGATGAAGGGTCGGAGACTTGTACAGCTGCATCTTAATAATCCCCTTAATAATCTTATATTTTAAAATATTATTTAATGTACATTTTCAACCTGAAATCAAGTTTTATACATAATATTTTTTTATACATTATCTTTTTATATTTTCAATTATTTTTCCTACATTTTTGAACTGTTGTGTATTTCTTTTATTACAAATAATCAACAACAAATTAACCAAACTAGTTTGAATATATAGTTCGAAATGTGTGTATATTATAATATTAAATAGTATATATTGTATAATTTCGTTAGCCTATTTCATAATTTTTTTTAGAATTGAATATATTTTTGACACATATATTTTTAGAATAATATTGTGTTATATTGACTTCAAAGGTACACATTATTTTTTCCAATTTTTATTTGGTGTCCAAGTAGATTTTTTCATCCAGCCCTGTTATTGTTTTGACGCTTTTGGGGAGAGAAGCTTGAATTTGTTAGCTACGGTTATCGGTTAAGGTAAGTTTATTTGAAAAAATTAATTTCAGTTGCTTTAACATTAGAGGGGAGTTAGTTAAGTTTTGTATATCATTTGTATTGTCTTTTTGATGATTTTGATATGTTGTGTAATAGATAGGTACAGCTATATATTTACTACCATGATAACCTTTAAGGCTTAGCAATATGTAGTATATTAGGTGCTCATTATGATATCCATCACATACAGATTTACCCACCGCCTTATTAGCATGGCAGAGGGTAGTGTGGCGGTTGCAAAGTTCGTCCTCCACTTTTCCACTGGTGGCAATCGCACCTATTGCCTGGTGGACGGCAAAAGTCCACTAATATGTTGGCGGTGCCTAGCAGGCATTGTCCGCCATATTAGTTTGTGTCCTGTAAGAAGCCTTTCCATGGTGGCGGTGCCGCCATGGAAAGGCTGTCGGGAATTGAACTTGGTGGCTAGTTGTGGGCCCCTCTTGTGGGGGGGGGGGTAGCTGTACTGGGACCCCCTGCATTTCCATGCACCGACTGTCAGGCATTTTGTGGTGCCTGCCATGTGGTGCAGGGTAATGCGGAGCAAGCACCTTTAACATTGGGGACAGCGGTTTAGCCCCCAGCACTTCCTATGTTAAAGGCCCAGGATGCGCGTGCCAGTTTGGCAGGCGCATCCTGATGGCAGTGGTGGGACCGCTGAATGTCTGGCGGCCGGTACCAATCACTGCTACAGTGGTGGGCGGACAAAGTCCACCCATCATCGTAATCAGCCACCTAAGTTATGTTCACATTAGTATATGTAGAATTATTTCATTTGTTTTAAGTCTAATATATAGGCCTTCATTATGATCTTTTTATGAAAGTCTCCGACCTTAGGTCGGAGGCTTTCTGACTCAAACCGTCATTTTCACTTACGACTGGCTGATCATTATACTGCCGGTCTGAAGTGAAACTGGTCGGTTATTCACGCTGGCTTCCAACGGGCTCCTGGAAACTGCTGTCCAGTCTCAATTGACATGTAATTTATATGTATGGCAATTTACGCTGTCTGGATTACGATGCACTATTTATGGTAGTGTTTTTTAATATCCTGCTTTCACACACGGAAAGCATGTTTAAAACATACTTCACCCTGCGGCCTACGGTTGGTGCCTAATGTGATACCTAGCATGCCCACTTGTTGATACCTGTACCTTGTGGCAAACACCCTGAATTCCCTGGTACACGGTGCATGGATAAACTCCACCTCCTATTTCCCTATGTGAGTTTGAGCTAAGGCCAGTTTACGGCTGTAGAAGATGTTCCTGTATTGGAATTTGAGAATGCGACTGCACCACACCATGCGTGGTCTTATTTTAATCAGTTGTTCGGGACCGCCGTTTGGAGGTTGGCCGGTCATGTTTCCGCTATGGTGCCGTACACCATAACAAGCCCTCTAATGTTATTAATATATTTATGCGGGGGAGGTATTTTATTCTCAACTGGTGTAATTCCTCCTGATCTTCAGTTCCAGGGACAATGTGGTTACCATGTTTTTAATTAAATGTGTTTTTTTTTATAAATTACTAAATATTTTAAATTTTCTTGTATTTTTTGCTATCCTGAAGCTTTTATTTCAGTTGATCTATTTGTAATATTTTTTTTCTTTACACGCTATGGATGATTAGATATTTAGCTTTAAATGTTTCTCAGATGTATTTACCCTTTTCTTTTTGCAAATTACAAAAGAAAACAGCGGAAACATTGGGAACCCCTTCCTTGTGCTACAAAGGAGAGCAAAAAAGGTGGATGAGAAGCACCCACTGGTCACTCAGGCCGTAGTAGCACTTTATATTCACTGTTCTTTAAGCAAAGCACACGTCCCTTAGGTCCATGATCTCCATCATCCATAAAGGTATGTCCGCTTTATACGTTAGAACCACTTCTTGCTTTCAAGAGAGACAACCACCTTCTTATCCTCATCGTTCTGCGTCTCTAACTGTAGATGGAAGTTTGTCCTAACATGATTCGCTGAAGTGTGATCATGTATTAACCCTACCTTTGGTGGTTAAATAATTATGTAAGATAGACCTTAAGTTTATTGTGTAAAACCTTCAACATGATCTTTATATCTGCATTTATGATCAATATTGGTTCGTATTTTGCTAATTGACGCGGGTCACAACCAGGTTTGTTAAATTAAGGTGTTTTCAGACAGACATATGTGTTTTTAAATGTCCCCCCACCGAAATATTTATTTCTAAATATCGTGACTCAGAAATCATGATGTTAAGAATATTGTGTTTAAGAATTTCGGTTATAAAACAAGAAATAGCATTTTCAATATGAATTTTTTTTCTTAAATGAACTTGTTTTAAAAGAATCTTTTTGCCATTTCTATAATAATTTGTTACGTTTTCTAACATATGTGTTACATGTTTAGTAGATATGAATTGTTTTTTAAATAAATTTTGCAATTTTTTTTTCCATAGTGCCTAGTGGGTTTCTAGTTGAGTAGTTTTGGAATTAATTTAATGTTTATAAATTCATGATTATGTATTATTTCGTATTATTACTTAATTTAGATTTTCATAGTGCTTTTTGTAAATGTCTACATTTTTTAGATGCATGATTGTGTGGTTTCTAGGGGGACAGTGTGTGAAGCAATTTATTTTTAATTCATTAATAATAAGTTCTTAATGAATATTCACTAATTAATTTCAAATTACATTTGTAAATTGTGTAAGTTTTTTTAGGCGTTGGTTGTGGTGTTTATATGGGCTCAAGTTTGGTAAGTATGTAAGCATTTTAACATAATCTTTAGTTTATTATTATTATTAATTAATTGATATTTATTTTGCGTTATCGTTTATATATTTGTTGTTTGCATATTACTTTTATAGGGGTAAAGGTTTTGAAGTATATGACTTTTACTTACCTCACAATCACTATTTGAATTCTATTCGCTTTAATATTTACAATTATTTTTAATTCTGTTACTTTTTTACATTTTAATTTTAGCTTAGATTTTTCGCGTTTATAAGTGTGTAAAGTGTGAGAATTTTCATAATTTTTATAATTCTTTAATTTTGTAATTCATAATATTTCTTTAATTGTTAATTACCTATGTCATTTGGTAAGTACATCTTTTCTTTAATTTAGATGTAGGTTTTGAATTTCGTGGTGTTGTAGGGTAGGAAATAAAAATAAGTAAATTTACGTCATAATTAATGCATTTTTTTTTAAACAATTGGAAAGCAAAATTAACAAACAACATTTAATATAATTTTTGTAGTTATGGGTCATATGCATTTATCATTAGGATCTTTATTGTTCAATATATTATATTAAATATATTTTTAATTTAATTTGTGTCATATTTTTTACATACCCTCTTTTTTAAATTTAGTTTCATGTTGTTAATATTTTGTAATTTTTTATTTTTGTACTGACTGTAGCGAGAATCTTAATTCTAATAATTGATTTAAGTTGGAATAGTATGTTTTACCCCTCTACTATCCAACACTTTCCCTACTGTTGCACTCACTGAAGTTGGAACAATCATTTTTTCTCCTCTGCTAACAAACACTTTTAGATCTTTTGCATTAATTTGAGTGGGAATATTCATTTTTACCTGTCCACTATCCAACACTTTCCCATCTGTTTCACTCTTTGGATTTGTAATATTAATTTTTAGCCCTCCGCTATACAACACCTTCCCTACCGTTGCAATTACTGGAGTCGGAATAGTGCATTTTATCCCTAGCCTATACAACATTTAAACTACGGTTGCACTCATTCTAGTGTTAAATTGTAAATTCTACTCCACCACTATCCAACACTTCCACCACTGTTGCACTAACTGTAGTGGGGAAAGTAATTTGTTTAATTCCAATATCCATCACTTTGCCAATTTTGCACTCATTGAATTGTGAATTGTTTTTTTTTACCAGTACGCTATCCAATGCTTTCCCTACTGTTACACTTACTGGAGTGGGAACAGTAATTTTTATACCTAGTCTGTAGAACACTTTCACTATTTTTGCATTCACAGGAGTGGGAAAAGTAATTTTAACTCCATCGCTATTCAACATTTTACCTTCTGTTGCACTGACTGGAGTACGAGATTTAAGTTAAAAAAATGTAAATCATTTCATTTTTTGATTTTTAATAAAATGTTTCATTTTATTATCTTTTAGGTTATTGCTTTATATAAATACATATATATATAAATAGATATACACATATATGTGTGTGTGTATATTTTTTTAATAATTTTTAAAGTATAAAAGCAATCTTTGTTTTTTAAAGTATAGATCTATATATTTATTTATTATGTATGTTTGTTTAACTTTTTCATTAAGTTAATTTGGTATATTTATTTTGACAATTGATTTTACACACACACACATATATATATTTTATTATATATATTTTGTATAACTCTCTTTTTAACTTTGATTACTTTTATTCTCAATTTTTTGGTACTGACCAGTTAAAGTATTGGTAATTATAATTTTTGCATTCAACATTTTATAACTATATTATTTCCATATGTATTTTTTAAATCAATATTTTGACAGTCGTCAAAATAATGAAAATAAGCCCCCTACTGAATAACACGAGAGGAGCTGTGATGCTGGATATGCACATATCAGTTAGATTAAATAAAGCCATTATCATGTTAAGTGATTTTGTTGAATTCAATTGGAAAACTGCACAGTTGTCATCTTGTAAATGACCTGTGCAATTTATTGAATCACCTGTTTTGTGGAATAATGTTCCGGCAAATTTAACCCATTGCCTGCTTATGACGAGCCCAGCTTGTCATGAGGCACAGTGGAGCTGTGCTCACGACGAGCTGGGCTCATCATAGCAGCCGTGGCACTCCCATGGTAATTGATTCCCCGCCTGTGCGGGAGAATCAATTAGTGGGCGGAGTCGTGACGAGCCCAGCTCATCATGAGAGCAGCTCACGAGCACCGCGGTCCCCTCTCCCGCCCCATGCCATGGGGGAATTACCCCAGCCGCCAAGGGGTTAAGCAGGCAAGTGCCTTGTTAAAATGTCCATTATCCTGCAATATGTTGTGCTGGCCAGTGAGTGGCATATCACATGCGGATTTGATTGTCGTTATCATTGCATGTGACTGTGCCTAACGCAACTGTGCATCAAATCAGCACCCAGCCTTTATCTATTCTTTAACTGTCTTTGTTATAAGAAAAAAAACTGTTTCTCTTATTTCTCCTTGTAATAAGGGATTATATTGATCATGGTGAGGAAAAGTAATATATATGTGCGGGGTGTTGGTGAAGTGTTATGTGCATGAGTCAGGCAAATGATCATGCCCTTTAACTACTTGCATTGTTTCACCCAACAGTGCTTAAAGGCTGCTGATTTTCTCAGCAACGTTCCTCTCATGGATTAGTTTCTGTCTGTCCAGACTACCTGTTCATAGGAAACTGATAAAGCATTCTCATACAAATTGCATTACAGTTAGTGGCACAACCAATGCTTCTCCTCAGGGACCTTGTACTGTGTTCTGTTCATAAGCCAGGGCTCCTGGTGGTGTTGCAGGAGACAGAGGTCAAGGTATAGCAACACGCTGACTTTGTCAGATGTATGCTTCAGGACAAACGGGGCAGTCAGTAGATCTTGTTTTTCAGAAAAAAAAATTGTTATATTAAATACTGCCATCCATAAATATTTTGTATGAAATATTCTCACACAGATATAAAGTGTGCAACATTATCCGAATCAAGAATATCCATTTTGATGTAAGTAATACAGTTGTTAGTATTAATGAATGTATTAATATATTTTACAGAAATATCACAGTTAAGAATATTCTAGTTAAATTGGTTCTTTCTTTTTAAATATGTTATCGTATTTTATTGGGTATAAAGGGGTCGATTTCGATTCGGGAAAATCCACTCCGACTAGCTGTACGGAGCGTTTTTCCCGTACTCCTTCAAAATCCCCGTATGTACGATCAAGTACGATTCGTACCAAGAGCCGGACTCCGTACGAATCGTACAAAGACCGTACAACACGATATCCACACAATTCACCATCTGGACCCGCTGTATGCGGCATCCGTACGGTTCAAAGTAGGGATTCCCGACCCAGCAAGTACGATTCGAGTCAGGTACGCAACGTACAATGCTTTTCCTACAGGAGCCAAAAACATCCGGAGATGCAGAGTTCCCCTCGAAACAGGTACGGAACGCCCCCCTCCAGGTACGGTGCGTATACCCCATGATCGCAGGGGTACGATACGTACACCCCATGATCGTAGGGGTACGCTCCGTACCCCTGCTATCATATGGTGTACGCACCGTACCCCATGATCGCAGGGTGTACGCACTGTACCGTGTGTGTATGATTGTGTGTTTGTCTGTACGATTCGCCCTTACATGACGTGGACCGTACGAATTGCGTCCTCCTACCCCGGTCCGGATTTGTACTTGTCGGGTCATACGGCATCTGCACTATTCGTACGGAAGACTGTGGGTGTACGGTTCATACTGATTTTCTCTTGCTTCTCGTACGGATCGCACAGATTCATACGTATTTGCTCAGTACGAATCGTACTACGTGAATTGTACAGACTTGTGCGATTCGTACGGAAAGGGCAGTCCATACGAATCGTACGTAAATATTTCCTCCAGGATCGGAATCGGCACCAAGATGTTTGTTTAATTTGGATCTCTTTTATTATCGTTTTTAAAATGTTATTACATTTTTTTAATAAAATATGTATTTTAAAAAATTTACAAAACCCTAAGTGTTTTGCTTTTCATAAGCATTTATGGTGATAATTAAATACATTATAATTCATCAGCAAACAATTAATATGTAATAATTTATAAATATAACTAATAATTGTTGATTCTATAATTAGATGTCTTTTCAGATGTAAGATTATGGAGCATCATATGTTTTGTTTGTGCATAGACAGTTAAGGAAATGAATGAATTATCATTAATTATAAGGTTTTGGTTATTATTACTTCTTTATTTGTCAAAGATGTAAGTCAATTGTAACTACAATTTTAGCACTATGGGTGTCATTAGGATTGCGGTCGATAATCACCACGATCGGCATGGTAGCGGGAAAAGACCACCCGCAAGGGCCACGAAATAACCGCCTGTCTAATTAGTATTTTCCACAGTCCAAATCCAACTGCGGTGGTACAATCACAGCCATTAACATTGCGGCGGTTGTTGCTACCTTCAGCACCGTTGCGATGTCAAAAGACCATGTCCTGCATTTCCCTGCACTGTGTGGCAGTGCATAGCCCCTGCCACCTGGTACAGGGACATGTAGAGGGTAGGGGGTTACCATGGGTACCCCCCAGTGCACCCACACACCCCCAACCTATTGGGGGCCCGCAATGGGCTCCCGGAACCAAAGCCAGCCTTTCAATGGCGTTTCCAACGCAGAGGAAAGGCTGGCTTCTGCCGGCATCATAATTTGGTAGGTGTAGACTTGCCCTGCACCAACTCTTTTATTGATGTCCAGCTCTGCCCAGCAGGCAAGCGTGAGTACTTCTACAGACGGAAAAGTTGCGGTGGGATTTCTCATCCCTGCGGTCATCACCGCAATGCTAATGCGACCAGCGGTTTTTCTTGTTTCATTCGCAGACGGATGGCTGCCGCCGAGCCGGCGGCTCCCACCGCCAGCCTGTGGTGGAAATCCTTCCGCCATCCTAGTAGACCCCTATGTTATAGCTGAGCGGCTTCTTTTGTGCAGTGCTATATGATGTGTAGTAAAATATTTCTAATTAAATAATTGTTTGTTTATTAATATTAATTTGACAATTAATTTTGTTTATTCTGTAATACAATATGTTATTTCTGGTTTATTAGATTGGTATGTTTAAACCCTGTGAATGGATGTATTTTTAATCGTCTAGGGTCCGATTCCGGGCCAATTCCGATCTCGGTCGGAAGGGCACCGAATCCGGTTCGGCATTAGTGGATCGGATTCGGAGGCTGAATTTCTATCCGGTTCGTACACGGGTCCGGACGTCGATGTACGAAGCGAACAAACGCAAAATCTCCGTCCGAATCGTTTCCGGGTCTGAACCACCCCTTACGTCTTGGCCGTAAGCTAACCGTGGCGCTCAATGGAGACGTTTCATGACCGAGCTAGTACGATGCTCGATTCGGACAGCCGGATCGAGTCAGAGCTTCCTGCTCGCAATAGCTCCCAGAGTTGGACTTTTGGGGTCCGCATCAGACCCCCTGTTTCCCGCAGCCTTACAACTTGGACACAAGGGGAGACCCATGTGTCTCCCTAACACAGGCATGTACGGTGCGGATGGCAGAGATGTGTACCCACTGTAGGGGGTGCACTTGTCCGCAACATACCCATTCAGTCAATGGGAGCCCATGTACGCGTTGTATGACCGGCTTCCATTGACTGCTATCGGAGTGCGACCGAACCGAGTCTGACAGCATACGGCCGCATCGTACTCGCTTGGTCAGACTACAGGAGTCCAGATCAGTCAGGAAACAGCACTGATCCCGCTCAGTCGGAGTGCTTTCCGACCCTGATCGGAATCGGCCCCTAAATAGAATGTTAATCTATAATAAGTAATGATAAGTTAAACATTTATGCTTAATATGCACTTGAGATAACGTTTATTTGATATCATTGCTGTGACTTGTGGCATTTGTATGAATAAATGAATTTAAGTACATTTTTATAATTTAATTTATATACTTAATCATTTATAAATAGTGTTTAACTGACAACTATCAAAAGAACACAGAATATTATCTTAATTATAAATATTAGTTTTGGTCTGAATTGTTATTCTATTCTTTGTTGCTATAATAATACATTTATTACTAGTCATTTCATTATTTACAAATTATTTTTTTATGTTAATGTATTTTTTAATTGTGTTCTGCTTTTTGAATGTAACTAACATTTGTTCTGATTAGTTTTGCATTTGGAAGACTGTCCTACCGCCATTGTGGAAGAATGTGACTGACTGACAGGTAGTCAGTAGTCCCACCCACCAAATTTGTGATCTGACTGCCTTTGAGTCATTTGTAAACATGTCTATTTTATAAAGGCTTGTGCAGCTGCCTGGTAAAGGCCCACATCACAAGCTTAAATCCTAAGAGGCATGTTTTTAAACTTTCCTGCTGCCCAGGGAAGGCACAGCATGCAAGTATGTTTAGGTGGTGCACCATGGAAGGATTTCACCATTGCGTAGGTCTATGGGTGGCAGAGCCCCTGATCGTGACCCAAACAAAAATCTTTCTACCAGCTTTTTATAAGTGGTTGGAGGAATGTTGCATCGTAATCCATTGTGGTGGAATGCAATCGGACCGAACATCGTGCTCCTTGAGGATATTGGAAGATGTTGCTCGGTTTATCCTTTCTGCAATTCCAGCAAACCTACTGCAGCCTAATATGCATCTGGCTAACTGCTTGTACAGATCTCAGTACTAAAGACACCAATGCTCCTACCGATATTATAATTCGCCCCATTGATTTTAGAGTTGTAAAAAATATGGAATTTATATTTTTTTAAATATTAATACTTTTTTTTGTATTATTATTTTAATCTTTTATTATGTTTTATTATTTTTTATCTCTTATCAAATCTGCAAGACCTTTAGGGCAATGCAACGTGTGGTGGCTGAAGAGGGGTAAACCTTATTCTTGCAGTTCCCTTACATGTTGTTTCAGAGGGGGATTGCCAACAACCAAAGCCAAGCGGCTCCAGCTGCGGTCTACAACTGTCCTCAGAGCCCCTAGGCGCTCGACATGCTGTTTGGATACAATAGCTGGTGCTCCCAAGAAGAGGCCTTCATGTTTCAAGGTACTCACAAATGCTTTAAACATTTTTTATCGACATGGTTAAGGGTGGCCTGTCTAAATGTCTACTAAGGCTCTTTATAAAATAGTTTGCCAAACAGATGTTGGGAATTACATGCTGGCCCGTGTCCAGGCCACTCTCAGCAGAAGGGTACTTGGTTTGCTTCTTGCCTTGCTCTTGGCTTAGGCGACGGATTGCCTTGCGCCTTCCTTTTAGAATAGATATCCTGAACAAAGAGTCCTAGTATTCCCTTATTAATAGGCATGGGTTGCTTTAGCAATCCAAAGGTTTCTTTTACATGGTAGAGTTGTTGAGTATCCTAATGCTTATGTCCAAGTAATGTTAGACAACTGCAAACACACACACTATTCAATAATTGATTTACAAGACTCAAGGAGATCTATACGAATGTATCCAAAGACATGTACCTTTATATATATTTTTGCCCAAGAATCAATAGGATCAGTTAAGTATGGTTTGCAAGATAACCATTTTTACGTTTACAATGTCGAGAATGCGGTTTACATATTCTGCAAAGTTGTCCTATGGGAGGAGAAACAGATATGGCATATAAGGGCTTTGATGTAACTTACAACAGAATCCGCTTTCTTTAAGTTTAATATGGGCTAGTTCCATGGCAGCAACATCAGTTTACTCCCAGTGGCAATAGGCCGCACAGATGCAATTTTTCCAAACAAAATTTGCTTCACAGTGCAAGTCAATGTGAATCAGTCTTTTCATACGAGTTGAGCCTGAAATTAGTATGTTAACAAACTTTACTGAAAAAATATTGTGTGATATATCGCAATGTTCAAATATTGTGGTATAAAATATGAATGTAAAAATAATCAAAATTAAGTGTCTCATTACTATGTAGGTCTGAAAGCCTCTGGCCTAGTCGGGTTCCCATCACCTGAGTCCTAACCCATCTGCCGGAGTCAGTTGTGATCAAATCAGCCAGACCAATTACAATGATCGAGGTCTGAAGGGTAACTGTTTGGTCATGTGTAATTAGTCACAAATGGCAATCGAAGACACCAAGTTGGTCGGAGGGGATCTATGCAGTTCTGCAGATACGTTTTCCAACTGACCCATTCCGATTTTGTATTCTGACAGTCTTTCTTACTCTGTCCAACACATAAAAAGGCTGATGGAAACTGACTTACGGGGCTCCTATAAGGTCACTTTGCATGGTGTAAAATTTATGTAAAGATGAACACACATTTTCATTGAACATTTTTACAAGTATATAGATTTTGTTGAAATAACAGAGTGGGATGTTTTTTTCATTATATTGAAGCAGTGATATTTGTTGCGCACAATTAAAATTTGTTGGTACATTTACTCATTTTTTTATTATATTTTTGGGAAAAAAAATGTTTGAATTGTTGTGCTAAAGATGTTTTTGCTTTTATTTTTTTCTTAAAATGTAATAGAATTTTTTTATTTTATGTTGTTGCAAAATACAAATATTAAAAAATGTACATAGTTACGTTTTGGATATAGTTGTTACATTAATAGGTCAGAATAGTTGACATTCAGATTTTATATATGACAGGTTGTGTAAATATTATATTTAAAAATATGTATATTTTTTTAAAAACAAGGTACAGTATTTTATGTTTATTATCATCAATACTACATTTTTTATTATTACATTTTTCGACTTAAAGTGAAAAAAAATAATATTAAAAAAGACATACTTTTGTGAGGTGATTTTTTTGTAACTTCTTTGTCACTACTAAGTTTAATAACATTATTTTGATTTTGTGATTATAATGTCATCTATTTACTATTTCAAAAAAAGGTATGTTTGAATCATTATATGTTACCTATATTTAAACAATAGGTGATTACTATTAGTCTTTTTTTCTTACTTAGGTGAATATTACAATGCCGGGTGGACCTGAGCGCAATATGGACTGATCGGCATTTGTTGGTCACGACACTGTTATATGGATGCGAGTGCACATGGTGTGATTGCAAACGACCATTTCCCATATGGGAGCTTGTGCTGCAGTTGGAACCAGACCGCAGCACTACCTCATGTATAGGAATAGAAGTTTGTGTAAATCTCTGCACCATGTGAAATGAGAGTGGTCTGGATTTAATTCTGACTGGCGTGAGAATTGTCGTGGAAGCAAAGTGTACTAAATGAAGTTGTGGGAAGTTTATCATCGGTTGGCATGGCAAACTGATTCATGATGTCAGAAAATCGCTTGAGTTGTTAATTTTCATGCAGATTTGAAAAATATTTTCCATTTCTAATTGTGGATCGGAGTAGTCAAGGAGATGTTAGCTTGTGTAGGAGATTTTATATTCTGTACTGTGTAAATGCGGCTCATTGGAATATTGCCAATATTCATTTGGGGGGGGGTGGCTAAAGCAGACAGGGTTGTAGTGCTGCCACGGGTGATAGCAAGACTACATTGCACAGAAGGGTGGTGAAGGTAGGTGAGGGAAGTAGTGGTTGTTGTATGGTGATCACAATGGGGCTAGAGCCTTGTAATGGATGGGGGGTGAGTTAAGTTATTGCTAAACTTATCTTGAATGTCGTTGATCACTTTGTCAAAGATCTACATGTTTAAATTATTTTGGATAAGTGACACAATATTACGATCACACATATTTAGATACTTTAAGATGGTTTATAAAAAAATATAAAAAGAAAAAAATTAAAAATGAATGAAGTATAACTTTATGTGAACAAATAAACCTTCAAGCATAATAACATTAACATTGAAAAATACAGACAAAAAAATTAAGGCAACTAAAATACCAACTAAAACTAATATTATTTAGACAACAACATTTTTAAATATACAAAAATAATTTTTAAACATATCTTAATATTTAGAAAAATGTAGTGACATCTGTGAATATGACAGATACTACAAAAACTAGGATGTATAGAGTAGGAACAACATTGAATCACTGGAGTATAATGAATAATATTCTCATCCTTACTCTGTGCAACATTGCTGATAGAGTAAATAAAAAGAAACTGACACATCTTAGAAACTCAATTTAATTGGCAACAATGTAAGATTCTTCATTTAAAAATTGAGTGGAGATCTTTGAGAAGTAATGTAAACAATTATACTTCGTATTGAATATGTTTAATAATCATGTTTGTTTTATTAATATCCCAAATTAATCCAACACTATATTAAGATGAATTTGTAAGCAAAAACATATAAATAAAAAAACATTACTTAATAAATATAACATTAAAAAATTTGATAATTTCTAATTACACAAATAAATACTTTCCCACAAGATTCTCTTACAAATAGAGCAAAACAAACCTAGAGCCCGGATTTCACTGTTGGTCTGAATTGCCTACAACCAAAACTGTGTGAGTTTGTGAATCGGCCTTCCATAGGCCTGTGATTCCACAGACTGATTTAGGATATGACCACACATGCTGTGTTTGCCAACTCCCAATTATGTATGTGAGCTTAAGCTAAGGCATGAAACAGTCAGTCTCACAAACTCCCATAGAGAAATGGAAGTTTGTTTAACAAAATGCACTATGGAGATAGTGGTGATCACAGCACAATTGTGTAGACAAGTATTCAATTCTTGCCTCAACTTGATGATTGCTAATTGAATGTGTTCTCATCCATATCAGTCTTCAACCGCCTAGACTACAGCAAACCACCTGCATTTGCTAGGGTACATTTTCAACTTGCATGAAGTCACACCTGGTTTACACTCAACGCTTACTTTCATTGTATCAGTTCTGAACACTGTGCAGTTTAAGGTTTGTCATCCATAGCAGCAATTCAATTATATTAAGTCTACGATACTGATGTTTGAACCTCTATACAGGATTTTGGAGATAATGAATCTGAGGCAGTTCGGCCTCCTGCACCCCTCTTGTGGATCATGCCACATGGCAGATTTAGGGTCAGCAATGGGACCTGAAAATTAACATGGATCTGCATCAGGTTAATCACACCAACCTGGCATTTACCAGCCAATTTGCAACACCGATTTAAATTAAATACAAAAAGTAAACCCCCATAATTCACATAATTAGATATCAATCAAACAAATAATCATATTTTTTTTTAAATTGAAAAGAACAAAGTTACTGTACTAACCTTTATGACCTAAATCCACAAACAAAATAATAATTAAACAATTGACAAAAATATGAAACAACAATTAAATGACGATTTATGAACAAATAATGATTATTTGAAAACTGAATTACTTTCCCCCATCTACCACAATAAAATATTTTCACAATTTTAAGAAATACTTTTACATTGATGAATTAATATAAATTAGCAACAAATCATTATATAATGTAATCAATTTTTCTTCACACCATTTACAACTGTTAGCCACACATCTCACACATCACAAATTTTTAAGCATTGACATCTTCATTTTTTAAATTTATTTTTAACATAAAGGGGCCCATTAGGATCTCAGGTGGATAGCCGGTGGCGATCCTCCCGAGATCCGTCCACGCCTGCTACCCATTTCCCCCTCTGCCATATTACTATAGCAGGGGGGACTGCAGCAGAGGAAAAGACCGTCCGCTGCTTTTCCGCCCAGTCAACAAGTCAACCGGGCAGAGTTTAATATGGTGGCAGTGTCTATTAGACACCGCCAGCCATATTACCATGGGGCGGAAACATGCCTTTCCATGGCGGCATTGCCACCACGGAAAGGCATGCAGGAATTGCTTGTAGGGGCCTGTTGTGGGCCCCAAGGGACTCTGGGTGGTGGGGGTGCACATGGGGGTACCTATGGTACCCCACTGCAGTTCCATTCACAACATGGCAGGCACCGCGCGGTGTCTGCCATGTTGTGCATGGAAGTGCACAACATGCCTTCCTGGCATTGTGGCGGACGGTGCTGAGTGCACCGCCCATCACAATGTCAGGAATGCAGGATGCGCCCACCACTGTGGAGCGGGCGTATCCGAATGGCCCACACGGGACCCCCACCCTTATGGCGTGCGGTCCCATTTCATGATAGGATGATGGGCGGAAAAAGTCCTCCCGCCATTCTAATGGCCCCCTAATTAATAAATATATAAATAATTAAATAATTATTGATTAATAATAAAACTATCACAATATGCCAAAAATAAATTTTACCACCAATTTTGTAAAACATGGAACTATTTGCATAATTAAATAACAATTAGCATTTCAAATATAACTAATTATTAATAAATTAATTTATACATTAGAGAAAGTAAAATAAAATGAAATTAATGTTACTTTTTAAATATTAATAATTGGTTTAATAAATACATTATTTTCCACCTTACTCCCTTATCAACACTCAACCCGCTCTTAAAAAAATTACACAAATCAAGCTGCTAAATAATCTCCCTGACCCCCTACAGAAACTGCGAGAAAAGTGGGAGGATGAGTTAGGTGCTATGGATGAGACGGACTGGAATGCTGCTATGGCGTCTCCGAGAGAAGCTGGGGTATCATCCAGGTTCAGGCTCATACAGTTAAAAATACTGCACAGAACGTACTATACAAGGACCACCCTACACAAAATGCACAGGGCTGACTCCCCTCACTGTCTCAGGGGATGTGGGGAGGACGGCACATTATTACACACACTGTGGGGTTGCTCTCTCATCGCCAGATATTGGCAACAGGTCATGCGCACAATCTCACAGGCCCTTGATACCTCCCTCACACCAGAGCCACGCCTTTGTCTCCTAAATATATGGGAGGGCACTGATCTTAACCTCCGACAACAGCAATGGGTTACAATTGGCACAATGGTGGCAAAGCGTGATGTGGCGCAGAGATGGGGGGTGGCGGAGTTACCTACTTTGGCGTTATGGTGTAAGACCATGGACAAATTGATGTTAACTGAAAGAACTGTATATAAACTCAGAGCGAACCCAAAGAAATGGAATAGGGTATGGGAGGCTTGAATAGGTACAGAGGGGACCTGTGTGACCCGCTGCAGG
Organism: Lissotriton vulgaris; assembly: GCF_964263255.1. Classification (NCBI taxonomy): domain Eukaryota; kingdom Metazoa; phylum Chordata; class Amphibia; order Caudata; family Salamandridae; genus Lissotriton; species Lissotriton vulgaris. The sequence goes on along the minus strand of NC_141691.1, from coordinate 112,658,402 downwards.
AGGACGAAGACGAGGACTCAGATGATGAGGAGGAAATGATTGATTAACCTGTAGGATGCTGTGGGGTGGAATTAGAAATGTACTCTTGTCATTGGGACTCCGGCTCACGCTGTGTTTGGGGGTGGTGGGGGATGGCCTGGGGTTGGGGGTCGGCGTGTTCTACTAGCAACTCTTTTTCCATATGGCTTAATGTCTATTCATTACAAATGAGCCACTACATTTGGTTTGGTTTTTATTTTTCATAAAAAGGAACAAAACAAAAATGAACCTTAAAAGTAAAACTTCATGGCTCCGAAAAGTACATCCTGATGGTCTGCCATATCATCCTCATCCTGTGCTGCCGGACCGGAGGGTTGTCGGCTGAATAGCTGTGTAAAAGTACGTGACGTTCTTTGTCTCAAACCGTGATTACTGTATAAATGTACTGCTGATACGTGGATGATAAATGTCAATAAAAGTTTTACACCAAAAAAAAAAAAAAATGACACAAATAAAATAATTGCTAATTAAATAATAATAAGTAAAAACAAAATAACAAAATAACAAAAAAGTTAATAAACAAATTACCACTATTAGCAATCCTAATTCAAAATTGGTATTGAATTATTTAAAATTAAATTAATTAGCACGATATTCCCCTGCAAACACAACCCGCTCTTATGAAAATTAGACAAAAAACATATTTAAGAGTTAAATTAAATAATAAATACAAATTAAACAATTATAGATAAATTAATTATAGCTTAATACCCAAAAAGAACACTATAAATGTAAAAATAAAATGTATTTATAAAGAATTATTAATGTTAGTATATTTAAATTACCTCCCCCTTATACCTATTTAAACGCACAACCAGCAACACATTTAAAATGCAAAATATTCTTTTTTTAAACTGTATAAGTTATATTGTTTGATTACAAATAGTAATCGACCAAAGCAATAATTACACACAAAAAAATGAGCACATACAGTTAAATGTGAAAGTAAAATTACAAACAATAATATTAAGCTCGATATTGAAAAAAAAAATATTTCTTACATGAACCTTGATTTTCTTGACCAGCATTTTCCTGCAGTCAACATTTAGGAATGTAAATATTTTACACTTGATGTCATTGAAAGTCGACTTTTGCTACTCGATATTCTCACTCTTTACCCTGCTGTATAGTTATGGAAAATTGAACATTGCAAGCTAAAGTTTTCCACATCCCTGAGGAAATTTGACAAAGCTTTGAAAACTTTGAAGTAGCCCTGCATTGAGCAGACTGCTCACATACGCTAGTCAACAGCTACCTCTGTGTATGAGACATTATAATCGCTCCGGTGTTGATCGATCATCCACTGCCACTGTTGTAGGGATTGCAATCCCTCTGATGACCTCATTGATCCTGTTGGATGCATGGAGATCAATGTATCTGGCAGCCTTCTCTCCGCAAGCCATCATAATCATTTTTGCTATCCTGAATGGTCAGATGGAGTTGGTCCAGGCCCTGATAGGCTGACGGTGGCAGTCAAAATGGCATACTATTGAGCCCACATTTGCGTTTGCATAATAATCCAGTGCGCGTAACCAGTGAAGGTGTCGTTGTAAGGCAAATATAACCCATATCATAATGATGCTTTATCTGAAGTATTCCATTGCAGAGGGGTAAAATTAACTCTCACACATCCTTTCACTGCAACAATAGTGTTGGATTGGGAGAGGTAAAATATTAACTATAGTTAGTGCCAGAGAAGGATAAACTTTTGACCTGTAAATGAGTTTATACTTTCTATTCACACAAATTTGAGGCCAATATTATATAAATGTTCGTGATGCAGAATGTTAATATGTAACATTCATCCACCATTGAATTCAGATTCATTAAATGAGTAATACACTTATAATTAATAAAAAATAATAAAATACATTGTAAAACAAAAAATATATATCTAATTGGTAATTAACTAGATATTGTCATAAAATATAAATACATTGAACATAGCTTAAAATGGTTAAATAACATAATATACTGTTAAAAAATGTTGATCTAATAAATATTAAGCAGGTAAATCCAAAATATTGTTTTATAAATTGAAATATATATAATTAAATAATAAGTATTAAATAATTCAAATATAATGGGGCCCATTAGGATGTCGGGCGGATTGCCTCCGCCAGGGTAGCGGTGGCCACCGCCACCCTGGCGGAGGCAATCCGCCCGACATCCTTCCCTGCATTCCCCCCCCCCCCCGCCATATTACGATGGCGGAGGGGACCGCAGCGGTGACAAAGACCGCCCGCCTGTTTTCCGCCCCGGTCGCATAGCGGCCGGGGCGGAAAAGAGAGAGCATGGTGGCGGTGTCTATCAGACACCGCCAGCCATATTAGAATAGGCATTTGTCAATGGCTTTCCGTGGCGGCAATGCCGCCACGGAAAGGCATGCGGTGTTCACTCGGGGGGCCGCTGTGGGCCCCCAGAGTGACGGGCAAAGGGGGGTGGCACACGGGGGGGTACCTGTGGTACCCCCCTGCATTTGCATAATCGCAGCCGCAGGCACCGCGTGGTGCCTGCCGCCTCGGTTATGCAAATGCGTGCATTTGTTTTGAACATTGTGGCGGGCGGTGCAGTGAGCACCGCCCGCCACAATATTAACTTGAGGAATGCGCCCGCCACTGTGGCGGGCGCATCTTAATGCCATTGTCGGGACCCCCGCCTTTTAGGCGGGCGGTCCCGATCTCAGTTAGGGTGGCGGGCGGACTGTTTCCGCCCGCCATCCTAATGGACCCCTTAATTTTAAAATAACTAGTGAGTGACTATACATTGTAACAAATGTAACATGTAATTTTTCTTATTTTTAAAAAAACTGTATATATAAATACTCCAGTAAGACTAAAGCCATTTTAACAAAAACTTTTTTTTAAATCCTTAATCTATTTAAACAATCTTTCTAATTATATTTAACTCTACAGGCAGTGCAACAGTAGGAAAACTGTTGGATAGTGGATGGATACAAAAAAATTATTAGCATTCACAAAAAGTTAAACAATAGGGAAATTGTTGAATATTAGAGGGCTAAACATTAGTATTCACACTACAGTCAGTGCAAGAATGGTGAAAGGCATAGCGGAGGTGTAAAAATTAGCATTCAAACTCCTGTGATTGAAAACGTGGTGAAAGTGTTGGATAGCGGACGGGCAAAAAATATTAATCCAACTCCAATGTGTGCAACAGTAGTAAAAAGGTTGAATAGCTTAGGGGTAAAATGTACTATTATCACTCCAGTGTGTGTAACTGTAGGGAAAGTGTTGGATATTGGATGTGTAAAAATTATTAATAGAACTGCAATTAGTGCAACAGTAGGGAAAGTGTTTGATATCAGATGGATAAAACATACTGTTCCCACTAAAGTGAGTGCAACAGTAGGGAAAGTGTTGAATATCGGTCAGGTAAAAATTATTATTCCCAATCCAGGGAGTGCAACCGTAGGGTAACTGTTGGATAGTGGAGGGATAAAAATTACTATAACTACTCCAGTCAGTGCAACAATATGGATAGTGTTAGATTGCACAGGGGTAAAATCAACTCTTCACACTCCGGTGAGTGCAACAATCGGGAAAGTGTTGACTATCATAGGGTTAAACTCTAATATTGACTCTTCAATAAGTGTAACAGTATTAAAAGTGTTGGCTACCGGAGGAATACAACTAACTATTACCACTCCAGCTTGCGCCACAATAGTGAAACTGTTTGATACAGAGGACTAAAAAGTAATATTCACCCATGGGTGAGTGCAACATTAGTGAACATCATGGATAGTGGAGGTGTAAAAGTTAGAATTCATACTCCAATCAGTGCAACAGTATTGTGTTGTTGAGGGGTAGCAATAAATATTCTCAATACCGTGAGTTCTCAAATAAATATAAGCAAAGTATTAACATCCCAAGTATTCATAGAACAAAAAAAGGTAAAAAAAAGATATAAATATGTTAAAAATTAAAGTATAAATATATTTAATCTTTGAAATGTAAATACAAAATATTATAATGTGCAAAGCATATAATGCAAACCTTGTGATATTTTTGTAAATAAAATAAAATGTTAAAGTACATATATTTACTTTAAAATGGTTTACAAATAAAAGCTTATTTATTACATAAATTTACTTTTTATATTTCCTAAAGTATAACAACGCACAATTAACATAAAAACTGTAAATGAAAAATTCTAAAAAAAATCTCTTTTTTAGGGTATATAATTATTTAAAAAAATAGTAATAAATAAAACTCTTAAAAATCATTAATCTTAAACAACTTTAAGACTACCGAAACCACAAACTACATTTAACTTAAAAGTTTTAAAATAAAAATAAATACAATTAAAATTATTTTTCATTTAAAAAAACAGTATTAAAAAACGAATTGAAAGGAGGTCAAATTAATGTACTACACACCCTTTACACAATAAAAATGCAACACACCCCAAAAATATAAAGAATTACACTAATTAAATATCCATAAATATTTAATATCAACGATCCAAAAATTATTACAAAATTAAACATGATTCACTTTCCAACCGTAAGGCATATGAACACCAGAACCCACACAAAAAATACATTTAATAATTTCCGTATTTAATGTTGCAATAATTATTATTCATTCAGAAATAATTAGTAATTAATGAAAAATAATTACTTACTGCCATTTACACCAATAAAACTCTTAAGCTGTGACTAAAATTAAATACACAATTTCCGTAATACATTTTCAATTCATTAATTAATAGCAATGAACAGCAAATTGGTAATTAATTATAAAAACATTACTTCACACACTTCACTACCTATAAACCACACAATCGGTATCTTTAAAAATATTACACAATGACCGTTATAATTAGCAAGTAGTTAATTAATATTGGCGAACTATAATTTTCTAAGTAATTAATAAAAAAATAATTAAAATATTCACAATATGACGTCATAATTCAAAAAGTATTAAAAATCAAAATATAATCCATACATTATAATAATGAAATTACTTCACACCCTATTCCACCATTAAATCAAGTACGCAAACCGAAAGGAAAAATACATTAATAAAATTATCTACTCCAAAAAAATATTATACAAAAAAGGGATTTACATGTAAAATATATACTAAAATACATAACACTAATTAGAAGTTTAAAAATGTAATTAGCACATATAAAAAAGTATTATCGAAGATTTCTATATTTTTAAAAACAGAGGGTTCGATTACGATGGCCCGCTGGTGGGAAAGGGACCGCCGGCCATAGGTGCGGCGGTCCCACACAACGCATTAGGATGTGGGCGCATCCTGTATGTTTACATTGTGGCGGGTGGCAGCACCCGTCACAATGTAAAAATGCATGTTTTACACTTGCATGTACAACATGGCAGGCACCGTGTGGTGCCTGCCACCTTGTACATGCAAATGTAGGGGGGTACCATAGGTACCCCCCACGTGCAGCACCCCACCCCCCCAACCCCCTGGGGGCCCACAACAGGCCCCCAAAGGCATTTCCACCTGTCTTTTTGCAGCGGGAACTTCAACGCAAAAGACAGGCATCCAAATGACCACGGCGGTACCTGCACGGTACCACCTCCATAGACCCCTTGTATCTGAAGGCGGGCGGAAAAGGCCTGCCTTGCAGGACCACAGCGGATGGTCTTTCCATCCGCTGAGATACCTTTTCACTTCCCACCATCATCGTAATGTGGCGGTGGGAATTTTAAGGGTGATGACTGTCGGGCCTGTGGTCCTCACCACCGGGCCAGTGGTTGCAGATTTTCTGCCATCGTAATCAGCCCCTATATTTATAAAATTACAACCAACATTTAGGGGACCATTAGTATGCTGGGCGGATCGCCAAAACCAGCCAAGTGGGGGCAATCCAAACGCCATCCTGCAATGTTTCACCCCCGCAACCACGTCGGACTGGATAGGCATGCGGTTTTCAATGTTGGGGGCCGGTAGAAGGTCCACTGAGTGTTGGGGGTGCATTTGGGGGGTACTCGTTATAACCCCCTACATTGGCATGGACAAGCTGGCAGGCACCGGACGGTACCTGTCACCTTGTACATGTCAATGCACAACATGCATTCCCAGCATTGTGGCGGGTGGCGCTGTGAGAACCGCCCATCACAATGCTGGGAATGGGTGATTGCACCGCCACAGTGGCGGCGCCATCCTAATTACAGGTGCGGTACCGCCGCAAACCTGGTGGACGGACCTCCTTACTGTTATGGTGGCGGGCAGACTCAGTCCACTCGCCATCGTAAAGGTACCCTTAGTACTCAATATTTATGTTGTTCGACATTTCGTACTTGATAGAATGTCTGAACACCAATTACAAGTTTCCAAAACATATAAATGTATTCATATCGATATTTTTTAAAACTATATAAACTCAAATTCTGAAAATAGAAACCGCCAATAAGTACCATATTTTTAACATTCATAAAAATTCTAAATAAAATAAAATTGTAAAAATGTACTTAAGTACAATAAAATAAGCATTTGTAAAAATGTTAATAGTTAAATAACTTTATACCCTACATTTCTACAAACCATATAACACATCCCCACCCCACAAAAAAATAATCGTATGTACATGTAACTGAATGGAATATTAATAATAATAGTTACAAAATTAGATTTTTACTATAATAAGTGAATGTAATGTACAAAAAGACCGTTTGATAAAACATAACCAACACACCCAAAATATAAAGTAAAACAAATCTGATCACCATGATTTCTGTACATATTTTTAATTGTTTTTAATTACGATAAATCTAGTGTAGTCCATTGCATTTCCACACTTTCCTATAACAAATGGTACAACTCACTTACTGCATATAACAAACTATATATTAATTACATAGTAAACAGAATTTTTTATCTCACTCTTGAAGTAATTAATATTAGTACATTTTTAAACAGTATTTAACAGTTATAAAATAGTACCAAACAAGATCTAAATCTTATTTTTAAAAAAGTTTAACATTTTTTTAAAAATAACAATTAAATTAATATCTTATGTAGATTTGACACCAAACACCTACAATAGATATAACCTGCACCTAAAAAATTAAACACAAATATTTATTTTTAACAATAAAATAACTAAGTATACGTAAAATATATATGGCCCTATTCTGATGTGGGTCAGAGTTGCCTTTGACTGACAACGTATAGGGCCCCATTAGATGTCAGGCGGATCGCCACCGCCATGCAGTCGGTGGCGATCCGCACGACATCCTCCCCGCCCGCCATCCATTTCCACCCGCCATATTACTATGGACGCTTTTCTGCCCGGTAAAGGAGTTGCCCGGGTGGAAAAGGGTTTCATATGGTGGCGGTATTTGTTGGACACCACCATCCATATTAGGTTGTGGGTGGGAACATGCTTTTCTGTGGCGGTGTTGCCGCCACAGAAAGGCATGCAGGAATGTCCTGTGGGAGCCCATTGCGGGCCCCTAGGGACTCCGGGGGGTGGGAGGTGCACTTCACTGTACAACGTGGCAGGCACTGCATGGTGCCTGTCACGTTGTGCATTGAAGTGCGCAATTTGCATTTTTAGCATTGCGGCGGCGCAATGTTAAAAATGGGGAATGTGCCCTCGAGTGTGGCGGACGCATCCTAATGACCCCCATGGTACCGCCGCCCTTATGGCGGGAGGTCCCATTTTACATTTCGGGCCCCTAGTCCTAATGGGGTCCCTAGTGTGTGAACGGGCCAACCGTAGATTGGCAGTTCTGGTCGCCTGAGTACATAGCAAGCACACATAGAGGCCCATTAGGATGGCGGGCGGACTTTGTCTTCCCACCATTCCGACGTAAAAAAGGACCACACGCCACGGACAAGTATATCCCTGCCTTCTCCCTAATATGGATGGCGGTGTCTAACAGACACCGCCACCATACGAAACCCTTTTCCGCTCGGTCAACTCCTTGACCGGGCCGAAAAGCGGCGGACGGTCTTTCCATCCGCCACGGTCCCCCCTCCATAGTAATATAGCGGGGGAAATGAGTGGCGGGTGGGAAAGGATGTCGGGCGGATCGCCACCGCCCGCATGGCAGTGGCGATCCGCCCGACATCCTAATGGGGCCAATAGTGAGGATGCAAAAACCGACATCCATAGAGTAGATTGAACGCTGTTCAAAAACACGGCATAGCAGAAGGTCTCATAGAGAAATGGGAATATCGGCAATGTGTGAATAGGACCATAGGGTGCCAGCCAGACAGTGCATGGATTTCAAGAGGGGCACATGACCAAAAACCGTACACCTCCAAGTAAAGGGAGCCCTGCCACAGGCTACAAAATCAACTTTCTGCAAGCCTTTCAATGTCAGAAAAGCCTGAATGGAAAAGATGCCAAACATTGTAATCCTGATAATGAAAACTCTACCCTAAGGGGATTAGACTGCATTTCCGACTGGCCAACAGGCCGCTTAATCATGTTGAAAGTAAGTCGGAACGATCAGGCATTTTACACTGAAAGAGACAACATCATAATCCCAAATTCACACTGTAAAGCTGCCATGTCGGGCTACAATTCTGCATATGGCCGAGATACCCGCCACCCCCTCTCAACACAATCCCCAAGAATTGGGAAACCGGAAACGTTCTTGAATTTTTGGAAGGCGGGAAGGGAGTAAACCCTTCCCGGCCGTATTTATTAAAAATATGAAACAAAATTAAAACATTAAAATAACAGTTTCATATTATGTACAATTTCATTTCCACATTACGATGTTTGGCTAACCTTAACAGATCTCTAATACAGAGGTTCTCCTAGCCGAACTAACATCCTACAAAACATTTGACTTGAAATTGTACATCCTAACGTTAAGGGCCAACGGCAAGGTCGTAACCGGTGTCAGATCCCTAAACCAGACATACCCCCCTCACTTGTGAGAGGAGCGACCGCACCGAGGCGTACCTCAAGTGCATCTACCAATTTCCCTTTGTACTTGACGGGGGCCCCAATAGACTCGACGCCATTTAACGGTCGTTCGAGGACTCGTGTGAGGTGTCTAAAAGGTAGCGTAAACCCCCTCCCGCACCCCACACAACTTACCCATCTGCCGTCGCAGATGTCCTGGCCCCGGGAAATTCCCCAGGAGGGGCCGTAGCCCCTCCTATCCAGGAAGGGGCCTTGACCACCTTTCCTTTCCTTCCGGCGGCCTCTCCTTAGACGGGACCGCCTCCCGTTGAGGGGCCAATTGGCCACCTCCCCCGAGCGCTCCCATCCGTAATGGGTGACGCCCCCTCATAGGGATCTTCCAATTACTGCTCACCGATCATGACCTTACCGCCACAGGCCGGATAGTTGACCGGCTATCCGGACCCCCCACAAAACTCCTACCTAAAGGTCATGCTGTAAACTCCTTAACCAGGCTACGAAGTCTCCTATGAGTAACTCATTCCCCACCCGGGACAAATGAACCCCGTCCCTCAAATACATACTGTCCCCTTTGATACAACCATGCGAAACAGAATGTAGTGTATTTGAACGAAACAATCTACTCACTTTGTTATTTATTTTCTTTACTGAATGATTCAGAGCAGTAACCGAAATAGCCCCCCGCCACACTTTCCGTGGGATCATATGGGACCATGCAATTGTGCACCCTGGAACTCTTCTTGCCAACCAACTTACTGTGGAAAGCATTGCCTCAAGAAGAAGTCGTCTACCAGTGGCCACCAGATCGTTACCCCCAAGATGGACTATGATTATAGACGGCGGTGACCTTGTCCGCTCTAACAAACCCTCAAAAAAGAATTGAAACTGGTCAATACAGAGCCCGCCCTTTCCGTAGAAGGACACCCTGTACCCGTATTCCCCAGCCACGTGAACCATATCACCTGCTTTGAGTACGTCCGCGGCACGCCTCACATATGAGTGGCCCACGACCCACACCTCCTTATTCGCAGACGGTGATTTCTGACCGCTGGTCCCCAGGAGTCGGGTCGACTGTACAGTCCGCCCCGCTTCGTAAGCTTGCGTAACTGAAAATCAAACAGAAACAAGAAGCGTGAGTATATCATTACAGCTTCACAACATGTGCAACCGCACATACCTTTTATAACAGTTCGAGGACCAACGCCCCACACGTTTTACTTGTTCTACACTCAGACCCCTGGCTGTAGCCTCAGTAGCAGCCCCTATCTGAAAGGAATGGGTCCCGAACTTGCCGGGGTTCAAGCCCGCGGCCGAAATCGACATCGCAAGCACCCTCTGGAACTGAAACCTCGTCAGTGGGGTGGCGTCAGCGTGTCTCAAGAAGGTCCCCCCCATGCTGCAACCCTCTGTGCCAAATATTCCTCTACGCATACCACAGGGCACATGGAAGACCCGGGGATCCTCTGAATGATTACGCAGTCCCCGATTGCTCCTTGATCGGATTTGGACCTAACAAATGAGACCGTCATCATCTCCCCCCTGACCTGAATGTGCTCCCGGCACAATCCCCCCATCGTATCCCGCTTGTTCTTTGCCACTAATTCGCTTACCCGCATAGCCCCATGGAATGCTAGTGCAAATGCGGCTCGGAACAACACTGCTTCATACTGGGATGAACACGTTGCCGGGAGCATAGACAATAACCGGGTCAGCCTGTCCCAACCTATCGGGTGCCTCTCGTCTACTCTGCGACCCTCAAGGCGTTGCCACCCACGTAGCGCTTTCTGCACAACGAAAGACGCTGTCGGGTCCTGGATCCCATGAGCCTTTGCCATAAAGGAAATGGCGGCCCGATGCCTCTGGGCCGTAGCTACTGATTTGCCTGCCTGGTGTAAAGAGAGCAGAAATTTCACTACAAACTCTTCCTGACCCCAAAGCTCCCCCCTAGCAGTACCCAAAAAGGCCCAATAGGAACGGAACGCCCCTTCATATGCCTTCCTCGTCCTGGGTGCTAAACTCTCTCCCACGAGGTTTTGTAGTTCGGGGCACCGAGAGACCAGAGAGCTTCGGGAAAGGGTGCCGCCACCGGGTCCGCTGTGGGCAGAAAACCCCAGAAGGCCTGCATACGGAAACGAGAAAGCGCATCAGCCGCTTGGTTCATCACCCCCGGCACATGTCTTGCCCTAAACAGTACATTCAGTTGCATGCATAACAACACAATTTCCTTGAGCAGTCTCAGAATCAATATGCATCGTGCTGCCTGACTATTGATACACTCAACCACGGTCAAGTTATCAGACCAGAACACCACAGAGTGATCACGGAAACCCCCGGGCCACGTTTTCAGGGCCACCAAAATAGGAAAAAGTTCGAGAAAAGCAATGTTACTCGTCAACCCGCACTCATGCCACCATGACGGCCATTTTTGAGCCGACCATTGTGTACCAAATATGGCACCAAAACCTATACTCCCCGCCGAATCTGTCCAAAGCCCCAGCTCCTCGGAGGACACCGCTGGTTTGTTCCAGACAATTCGACCATTGAAATCCACCAGAAATGCCAACCTAATGCGCATGTCCTGGCGAACCTCTGCCGAGAGTCTCGTGCGGTGATGTCCTTCCTTCAGGCCGACCATGGCTTGTGCAATCGAGCGGGAAAAGGGGCGCGCCATTGGTATCACTCTTAGGGCAAAATTCAACTGACCCACCACCTGTTGCAATTGATGCAGGTTTACTTTTGTTGCACGAATACATGTCTCAAGGGATAACCTGAATTTCAACACTTTTTCCTTGGGTAATCGAAAACAACCTTCTACTGAGTCGAGCTCGATCCCCAGAAACTCGATCAAGGTCGAGGGACCCACAGTCTTACCTGGCGCCAATGGCACACCAAATCGATTCATTAAGACACAAAATTCATGTAAAGCCTGTCCACACTCAGGATCCCCGGCTGCCCCCAAAAACAGAAAGTCATCGAGATAGTGCATAACATGTTGAAAACCTGTCTTCCTTGTGAATACCCACTGCAGAAAACAACTGAACTTCTCGAAATAGGCACATGAAATCGAGCACCCCATTGGCATACATCTGTCCATGTAATAGCGACCCTGAAACATGAAACCAAGAAGACGCTGATCGTCGGGGTGTACCGGGAGCAACCGGAACGCTGACTCGATTTCTGATTTTGCCATCAGCGCCCCGGGCCCCAGGCGATTCAACATGGCTACGGCCTCATCGAAAGATGCGTACCGCACTGAACACACTTCCGGGTCTATCGCGTCATTCACGGAAAGACCACGTGGGGCTGACAAGTTATGTATCAGCCGAAACTCACCCGGGTCCTTCTTGGGGACCACCCCTAGAGGGGAACAAACAAAGTCAGCAACCGGTGGCAAATCGAATGGACCGGCGACATGACCTCGAGTCACCTCCTTCCCAATCTTTACCTGTACCACCGCCGCGTGCTGCAAGACCGACAGTTGATTCTTACAATTTGCTACACCCTGAAAATCCCCCACTGGGATGCGGAAACCATATGAGAACACGTTTCGCAACACCCCAGCGGAAACATGATCCGGGTATTCGTTGAGCCAAGGAATCATTGCCATGGTATCAATCGGGGTAGGTAAAGGTGCCCCTCGGACTATATCAGACCTGTTTGGTGCCTCCCTTACCACCGTTATCACCCGTTTTGGCTCTGCACAAGGACTCAGGATGGGATGGCTGCCCACACCCCCCACACTCATGTCTGAATTTGCATGACCCCTGGGGCCTCGTACATTTCCCTCTGTTAAAATTCCAACAGATCCCCCTTTTCCCTGTGTTGCCACTCGGCTTCGAGTGGTACTCGTTACCTGCACCCGTCCGAAAGGATGTCCCAGAGTTTTGGCGGGAAGATTCCCCTCCGTTACTCCCTACCAATGGTACCTTCAACATTCCTGTACTCTCCATTTTTTGCCATGACACGGAGTCGTAACAATCCCAGGTCAACAATGGGTCGTGTTCCTTAGCTTTTCTAAAAAGATTGTCATAGCAGAACCACTGATTGCCCCCATATGCTACAGAATACTCCATAATACGTGACTGATAAATAGGTAACTCGGTCAGCAACTCGGGCCTGCGCTCGCCCATGATGGAGGTAAATATGCCCCACGCTCTGCCCCAAGTACCAATGTTCTCGTCAACCTTAAAGGCGGCCATTTTTGCGCGCCAAACACTCGGATGCAGGAGCTCCTTTTGGCTCTTCACATGCTCTATCTCGTAATGGTCGGTAAGCAATGAAAACATGTTTACATACTTATCCGCCCAAATCAATTCCTTAATTTCTAGTGGAACATGCTGGGCAATCTTCTCCCTTCGAGAAGGTACAGACCCCTCCCCCGCAATCGGCAATGGCCGCTTACCTGAAGTAGACCCTGCACTTGCCGCCGAACTTGGGCCTGCTGCACCTTCAGCCGCCGGAACCTGTGGGGGAACAGAAGATGGCGCCTTCGCAGCCTCCCTAGATTCCCGCAGTTGCCTCATTACTGCCCGGGCGTCGTCAGCCGTGGCGCCCTCGCTATCTTTTCCCAACCACGCTGCCAATTGTGCCGCTAACTCGGGGGGCATATCATCCCTGTTCACGGGGGTGACCACCACAGGGATTGGATTCCCCTCTTTCGGCACCGGGATTGGCTCCTCACGTGGGGTATCGGGAACCGGGGTGTCCCCCCCAAGTGCCCCCCTTCTGGGCCTCTTGCTCCTTCCACCGGGGACTGCTCCCTGCAAAGGCCGTTTCGGTCCTCCCTCCCCGTCCTTAGCCTCCGCCTTTTTCTTCAAATCGGCTATCTCCTTCATGAGCATGCGGAGCATCTGCTCGGTACCGACCCGCTTTCCGACTTTCTTAGGCATTCTCCGACGGGATATCTGTAAGACAAAAGAAAGATTACAACGCTCAAAATTGGCTCTTCGTTCCGTCTCGAGCTCACGTGCAGCGGGGAGGTGCAGCTTCAGAGCACAGGAACAAGAGGATGCTTTCTTGGCTTCCGCTCCTTTTATCCGTCTTCGGGGCGGGCGTAAACCCGCCCCCGCCTGCCTCCGAGGGCGTGGCCGGCCGCGTCAGTGTCTAGGACAGCCCATTCTAGGGCGGGAAAAAGGCGCGCCCCGGCTACGCCGCTTCGGGCATACCAGCCGAGACTCGCCTCCCGCCCAAGATGGCTTCCCGGGGGGATCGTGGTACTCCACCATACGTTCGGGGGGACCGAATGGTCGCCCCTTTCCAGGATCAACCGCCACTAAAGACCGACCGCGGCAGTAGCGGTGGAAATATACCGCCCGACGCGTGCGGTGATGCCAAAACTCCGACTGCGGCGGCCGGAAAAGCAGCGGAAAAGACAAAAACGTCCACAGGTAAAGCGGAGACACCGCTCAGGAAATTAGGATATCCCTAGTGTCCCGCGGTCGGAGTCGCTGTTTCCGACCGCCGCGGTCGCACACAGGAGTGAATGGGAGAGACAGCGGAAGAGCTGCAGTATAGCCACCACAGCGGAATGAACCTGAAAAAAATGGCGGACGAATCCAATACACCGCAGTGATGACAAACATTGAACAAATCAATGTAGCTAAGCCCCCACCCCCTTAAAGAAATACAAATAGCAATAAACATTGCCAAAAATAAAATACAAGGACAGGGCAACTCCCACAACACACTTGACATCCAAATACCACTTGGCCACACCCACACAGCTGAGTATAAAACCACCAGCTTCACTGACCACAATCCTTTGCTATACTCCAGAAGAGAAGGCCATACACCACATCTTACAGGAGATGCAAAAGAGCACAGCACACACACAAACACCACAACCATCACCATCACCACCACCAACCCACCAGCACCAACAATCCCCCAGCACACCTCACACCTCACACACCAACATCACACCCACCACCAACCCACCAGCACCAACAAACAATCCAAACACAACACAACATGACTTCACCTAAAATGCCCAAATTTACTGAGAGTGAGTTGACAGTCATGGTCAACGAGATAGTGAGAGTAGAGCCACAACTGTTTGGTAGCCTGGTCCAACAAACACCATTAGCCAGAAGGAACCAATGGTGGGAAAGGATAGTCCAAAGGGTGAATGCAGTAGGGACCACCCCAAGATCCAGGAAGGAGATCATGAAGCGGTGGCATGATCTCAAGAGGGTTGTCAAGGAGAGGAGGAGTAAGAACTGGACGCTGGCGAACGTGACTGGCAGTGGCCCTCCCATCTCACCGAAAACATTCACACCATGGGAGGAGAAGGTGCTTTCCATACTGCTTCCTGAGAGTCTCACAGGAGTAGCCAGGGGAGCGGCGCTGGTAAGTACAAACAAATGTCAAAAAACACACTGAGAATTACTCCCTTGCACAACCCAAACCCCATCACACTGTCCACTCTCACCCAACAGGTAGCCAGCCATCTTACCTTGCAGCAATGGATACCTTCATGGGGTGGTAGGCCTGTTTCACTACTCCCAGCATGCCCCCTGCCCCACAGCCCAGCAGCATGGAGGCCTCCCCCACCCAGGAGCATGTGGCAGCCATTGTACTGTTCCCCCTCACCTAACAGGAAGGTAGGCATCTTGGAATAGAGGAATGTGTGTGGGTGGTAAAATAAACAACTTGCAATTCAAAAAAATCAGATAAGAAATGCTCACAGCTGCTGACCACCACCACTCTAAACATAAATCACACTCAGCCAAATAGCAAACAGTGTGATCTTAGGCACACAGCAAGTTTTGTGTCGTTGGTATATTTAGTGAACACAAAGGCCCTCATTAGGATGGCGGGCGGACTTTGCCAGCCCTCAATCCTCACGGTGCTTGGGACAGCCCGCAATAACGGATGAGATGAGTGAGAGAGCGATCAAAGGAGCAGGAGAACGAGAGTCGGAGGCGTGTGAGGAGCGGAGTAGGAGAGAGGAGGCGACCATCGGAGGAGGAGGCGAGGCGTGTGAGGAGCGGAGTAGGAGAGAGGAGGCGACCATCAGAGGAGGAGACGAGCCAGGTGAGGAGCGGAGTGCGGAGCAGGAGGTGTGGCAGATTCAATGCAGCGTAACGGCTGGAGGACCCACCGTACACTGTGCACACCCGGTCGGCAGAAGGGGGTGAAAGACGACCCAGCTCCAGACGCCACGGCCATGATGAGGCGTCGTGGTTCAAGGAAAGTACCGCTTGGGGGGTCTTTTTGGTGGAGGTGGTGGGTAGGTCAGTGAAAGTAGGGCGGCTGGCTACACGGGAGTTGAAAATTTGTTTTTTTTTTTCATTTTCAGATCCCAACACTCTCCTTTTACCTGAACACTCCCCACCTTGGTGACGGTTGCACTGCCTTACAGTTTAAGTTCCCGATACTGACTCCATCATCGCTCTTTGTTTGCTACCCTTACCCGTCAGATGAAAGAACGAGAGATGTCTCAAAAGACCCTGCTAGCAGCAGCAACGCAGGACCGAGAGGGCGGGGATCCCTGACTGCTTAGGTGCTTGGACGCCACACAATCCGGAACGGACCTAGAGACTGGTGTTTTTGAACAATTGTATCTCCAATAAAGGAGTCACTAGAACTCATCCATAGTTCTTGTCTTCCCTCTCAACATCGTGACTGCACAGGCGGTCACAAATATTCTTCCCCGGACCTGGTAGACGCACTAGCGCTGAACTATGCATCCGTTTATCGAAAGATTTTATAAAGACCAACTGAAGGCTGAGATTCGTTGAGCAGAAATCTCCAAAGGGGCTAAAGTTCTGGTGGCAAAATCTTCCTAACAGACCATCTGTTGAGTCTTCCAGATAGTGTACTGCCCCCCACAAAAGTCGCACAGACTCATTGAGCTCTTTGCAGAACTACTATCTAAATCCAATCACGGTACCAATGTATTTTGGTGATGGGGGATTTCACTTTCCACTAGGATCACGTACACAATGACTGTCAGGCAAAACAGTTGGAGGAGGCACTGATGGATCTATGATTTTCCCAGCTTGTAAATGTTCCCACTCTTGGCAAGGGAAATACACTCAATCTAGTGTGGAGATCTCATACACTTACAAGCCCTATAGTCACCATTCCTTGCTCTTGGTCTGAACACTATGTAATTATTGGTTGTCTCTCGCTAAATAAAAAGAGAGACAACGACTTGGTGACCCCACTAGATAACTCTGCCACATCTACACAGTGTGATATCGATGTTAAAGCATTTCTCTGTTATCTACATTGACGAACGCCATTGATATGGTGGCCCCGAAAATAAGAAAAAGAATAAGGGATAAAGGGAGAGGGTGCTACCTGGGTCAGTGACATTTTAAGAAACATAAATCAAACCCTTCACCACTGCGAGAGAGCCGGGCAGAATGCGTATGACCCAAAGGCCAGGGAAGATTACGTGTCAAACATTCACAAGCTATAAAAAAGCCAACAGGACAAAAAATAGAGATTTTGATTAAGCAAAAATCGTGGCTGCTGATAAAAAAAGAGAACTTTCTAATCCTGAAAGAGCTGAAACAAGAGAAGAAATTGAAGTATTAATTTTGTAAGGAGAACTGTAATAAGTTCGAGTCCTTCTTCACAACGAAAGTGAAGGATGACCTGCTGGAAATTTAGAGCATGACAAAATTCACGTTAACACTTAACATTAGCTCCCACACTAAGGGCCCCATTAGGATGGCGGGCGGACATAGTCCGCCCGCCACCCTAACGGAGATCGGGACCGCTCGCCTAAAGGGCGGGGGTCCCGACATTGGCATTAGGATGCGCCCGCCACAGTGGCGGGCGCATTCCTCAAGTTTACATTATGGCGGGCGGTGCTAACTGCACCGCCCGCCACAATGTGAATTACAAATGCACGCATTTGCATAATCGAAGTGGCAGGCACTGCGCGGTGTCTGCCGCTGCGATTATGCAAATGCAGGGGGGGTACCACAGGTACCCCCCGTGTGCCACCTCCCTATGGCCCACAGGGGGCCCACGCAGCAATCACCGCCTGCCTTTCCATGGCAAGGCCCCGGAGTCGTATCCAGCCCAAGACTCTACTATGTCGCCGCGGGTCAACACAGCTCCAGTCAGCCCCTCAGCCGGCAGCCCTTGGTGTCAGCAGTCCGCTCCGTATCGATATACGGGCAGTGGTCACAGGTAAGGGGAGGATACAGAAGGATATTTCACGGTGGCCTGGAGGAGCAGCACTACAGCGCTGCCATCTTGCCGCGCGCCAAGCCACGCCCCTGCTACTGCTGAACTTGGAACACAAAATTAGATTTTTTTTATTTTTGGCATGCCAGTTTACTGCTTTGTATGGAAAAAACCAAGCATGCAAGTGCAGCCAATGTAAGAACAATACATGGGGCTGGGAGGGTGTGGGATGGCGCAGAGGGCAGTGAGGGTGGGAGGCAGGGGGCCATGTACTTATTTTTAGGTGTCGGCTAGCGTAGGCTGCGCTTGCGCAGTCTTGCTGGCGAGATTTTATGTTTTCTAGTAGTGGGGCTTGAACCCGCCACTCTTCTCCCTTGGCTGGCCTCCTAAATGCTGGCCAGCCATTGGAGAAGAGGTTTGTCTTTCCAATAAAGCCCCGTCTTTTTCGGATTTGCGGGTGTGTTTTTTAGGTTCTTTCACTCTGTGACGTCTCAAGTATTTAAAAAAAACAGGCCCCCCAGTCTGAAAAGGACAGGGCTTACAGACTCCTGCTGCTGTGTTGAGTCCTCTCCTGGTGCGCTGCGAACACTACACGCTGCTGTGTGCGCATTGAGTAGTTCAGTTCACTTGGTGCCAATAAACAGCTGTTTGTGGCGGCATGCCCAAGACCAGTCCGCACTCTGCACACCCAGAAGCTTTCACAGCAGCAGCATTCGGAGGCACAGAGCAGAGAAAAAAAAATCGCAATTGGATAAAGGGCCTACAAGAAGGCAGGAAGTCACAGAGCCATACCCGAGCTCAGGGAACCACTCACAGCAGCGGTGGCACAGTATAGGGCGGGACGCAGAGCGGAAGAGACCATAGGACCGGAGGTCGGTAGCCGTGGGAGGGAACAGGAGGTGACACGTTAGTACCGTCCGGCCGGCCCTCCGGTGGAGGAGCGCGCCACAGACGCTTCTGCGTGGCTAAGCTAGAGTCCAGTAAGACTAAGCCTGTTGTGGTTATGAGCCTAGTTACCTGCACTGTTCACATTTGCATGAGGGGAAGGTGTCTCTCAGATGGTCTCACATACGGTAGGCTCGGTAGGCCTGGGACGTAGGTTTTCTCACACAACAGTAAGTCACTCAGTAAAAGGCCAGGATTTCAGCCCTCGCGTCGGTGAAGCCCGCCCACTGATGAATGGCGGGACGTGCAGCAGCTCTCTCCGGGGTCCCACAGCCCATGGAAAACTGACAGACGGTCCACTAGCCAATGCTAGGGACGATGCAACCTTCGTGGGCCCATAGCCAATAAATAAACGATAGCAGCTGTGCTAACCAATCGTTGACCGCTGTGTACTTTCTGGAACCGTATAGCCAGTAACCAACTAACAGAAGTTCAAACAGCCAATACGGTCACCCGCATTCTTGCAAGCAATCTCCTTTCACTACACTGTTCGTAGTGCTAACAGAGTACGTTTCCTCTTAACTCATTGCCTTGAAGCAATTGATTGTCCCAGCTCTGGCGCTGCGGTTCGCTTAATTACCGTAAGGGACAATAGTCGTCAGTAAGGGAGCCCTGGTGACCCAACTGGTTTAAATCTCCGCTGAGGACTGCGCAGGGAAACTGGACACAAGTGATCATGTTCTTTAATATGGGAAACCAGACTCAGCTTAAACTTTAAAGATAGATGAATGGAAGTCAATGCATATTTTGGAGGGGTGGACTCATAATCGTTTGCCCAATTATAGAAATAATCTGGGATTTTACCCATTACTGGGAGTCTTGTGTCTAAACACTTACATAGACAGTCGATGACTTGACTGATTAATTGGCAGCGCTGCACATGACTATGAGGAATTCGCTGACCCAGTATGTTTTGGGCTGTGCCTACAGCATCATGGCTTGTCAAAAACATTTGTGGGGGACAAATATCATATATGAGAGGGCCTCTCAAGTTTTCTCGTAGCACAAGCACCTCAAAACAGAAGCAATATCTGACGAAACATTTGGAGCACACGGCGCAACCTTGTTGCAGTTGCCTTTACTTCTCTCATGAATATATCACAAAAATTGGAAGCTGTCTTAACTTGTCTAATACTATACCGCAAAAACATGTGACGCCCACATTTGGATTAAATACTTAGATTGGACAGTAGCAGTGTGTGACTGTGTAAAGTGCTGTGCCTGGGGCAAACAGCCCTGGCAGTCCCCTACCTCTCTTTGTAACAGCCCTGATATATATTGAAGAGATTAACAAAAACGTGGCCCACCTACAATTACTACAACATTTAACAGCAAGACTTCTCTCAGGGTTGGATAATTTTTCAAACACTCTTAGTACACTACACTTGTTGGCAAAAAACACAAACATTATTAAAGTCAATAAGTCTGGTATTGTTGGCTGCTAACTTTTGGCTTTGCCAATTTTTGTGATTTTGTTTGTTGTAAATTTGTTTAAATGAAATACTACCTCTCACCCCCTCACACCCCCTCACCCACACCCTCACCCTCACACAACCTCACCTTCACCCCCTAACCCCCCTCACCCTCACACTCCCTTACCCACCCTCACTAACCCTCACACTCTCACTAACCCTCACACCCCCTCACCCTCTCACCATCCCCCCGGCGCTTCTGTGTGTGTGTAGCTGTGTGTGTGTGTGGCACTGTGTGTTTGTGTGTGTGTGACACTCTGTGTGTGTGTGTGTGTGTGGCTCTGTGTGTGTGTTGGGGGCTCTGTGTGTGTGTGGGGTTCTGTGTGTGTGTGGGGCTGTGTGTGTGTGTGTGTGTGTGTCTGTGGCTGTGTGTGTGTGCGTGTGGGGCTCTGTGTGTGTGTGTGGGGCTCAGTGTGTGTGTGTGGCTCTGTGTGATTGTGTCTCTGTGTGTGTGGGGCTCTGTGTGTGTGTGGCTCTGTGTGTGGTTCTATGTGTGTGTGTGGCTCTGTGTGTGTGTTGGGGGCTCTGTGTGTGTGGGGGGTTCTGTGTGTGTGGGGCTGTGTGTGTGTGTGGGGCTGTGTGTGTGTGTGTGTGTCTGTGGCTGTGTGTGTGTGCGTGTGGGGCTCTGTGTGTGTGTGTGGGGCTCAGTGTGTGTGTGTGGCTCTGTGTGATTGTGTCTCTGTGTGTGTGGGGCTATGTGTGTGTGTGGCTCTGTGTGTGGTTCTATGTGTGTGTGTGGCTCTGTGTGTGTGTGGCTCTATTAATCAACTAGTCACTCTCTACTAACTATTAATCACTGTTAATACTCTCTACTACTCTCTAATGCTTACCTAGTGCCATTGTAAATGACAATACCATATATTTATCGGTTTAAAAAAAAAACAATAAATGGAAAAAATGACATTTGCAATGCCAATAGCTCTAACTTTAACAAAGACGAGACCATTGCATTGTAAATGCTTGTTTAGTTTGGGCCGTGAGGATTTGCAAGAGAATGGTGGGTGGCTGCGGGGTGACTATTTTTTATTGCACTGTAAGTGGGCATGGAGGGTTTCATGCAGAGGGTGGTGCAGATGGATGGCAGGATTCGAGATTGGCGGTGAGAGTTTTTTCAGAGGGTGTTGGGTGGCAAGAGGCCAGGTATTCATTTTTCAATTTTGGTAGGGGATATATGTTGAAGGTGGTAGGAATGGGTGGCACAAAGGCAGGTTTAAAAAAAATGTATGTTATATGTGGCTCCTCCATCATTCACTCCTCTGCCTCTGCGTACATGCTGGAAACCGGAGCAGATGATTTGGATTGCCATATGCAACAATAGGTATTGTTTTGTATTGTAATTGCATGTATGTAGCGTGGGGAACTCGGATTCAGTTGTTCATGAAACTGGCAGACAGCCCTGCGTAGGGATAAGTTTCTGCTCTTGGGTGATCTCAACATCCATCTGGACAACCTGGCAGACAAAGATATCACCGATTTCTACCAGCAGCTTCAATCCCTCCAATTATCTATTGGATCTAGAGCCCCTACCCATATCAAGGGCCATCTGCTAGACCCAATTTTTGCAAACTGGGCAGACGTAGAAGTCCAGGCTCCAGTTCCTCTCCCATGGACTGACCACTTTTTAGTACCTTTTACTATAACTATTCCTGCCAGCAACGTCCAAAAATTTTACAATACTAAATATCTGAGTCGTAGATGGGCTGCATTTTCTAAAGCCGGGTTTGATGCCGCCCTTATCAACGGTGGCAGCCCAGGAGGGGAGGATGCTGCCACAGCATCTGATAGACTTGATGAACGCATTATCAACGCCCTGGATGGCACAGCCCCTCGTTGCTATAAGAAACCCGGGAGCAGACCTCGCAAATCTGCCCCCTGGTTTAATGCAGAACTTCGCTTAGCCAAAACTAAATGCAAGCAATTGGAAAGACAATGGAGGGTGGCCTACCTCGACCAAGCTAAACTGAGCTACATAGACAAACGCAGGGAATACCATAAGCTAATTAGGCGCGCCAAAACCAACTATTTTTCTGATAAGATTGGTGAAGCTCACAACTCCACGAAAGAGCTTTTTAAAATATATAAAGAAATCTCCCTAAGTAGCTCTTCTGTTGATCCTTCCTTGGTTTCAGAGGAATCCTGTAATCGCATCGCCACTTACTTTTTTGAGAAAGTGGCTACTATCTATTCCGCCTTCACAGGGGGTAAGGAGAAGGCAATAGAATTCAGTGGAAATTTACCATCAGAAGAAGGCGCAAATAACCTAAGCAAATTCGTTACTCCACCACCTAATGAGCTTCAGCAAATCTGCTGCTCGATTAAGTCAGGCTCCCCCCGCGACCCGGCATCACCTAAACTCCTTGGAGGGAGTATGGAAGCTCTTGCGCCTTACATTAGAGAGGTTTTGGATCTCTCTTTTATGAGCGGCACCGTACCTAAAAAATGGAAGCAAGCGATTGTGCTCCCGCTCCAAAAGAAACCTAACCTCAGTTGGGATAGGCTAGACAATCTTCGACCTATCTCCCTCCTTCCCTATATGGCCAAAGTGGCAGAGAAGATCGCCAATCTCCAATTGATGACCTTTGTGGAAGATGCCAACCTTCTCCATCCGACCCAGTTTGGATTTCGGGCGCGTCACTCTACGGAATCTGCGATGCTCCTGGCAACTGAGACCATTAGGCAGGGTGTAGATGAGGGGCATACCATGGCTCTCATCTTACTCGACCTAAGTGCCGCATTTGACACTGTAGCACACTCCACCTTGCTGCAGTGTCTGAACAATGGCGGGGTAAACGGGATGGCACTCAGCTGGATGCAGTCCTTCCTGTCTGAGAGGGGCTTTCAGGTCAGGCAGGGGGAACACTACTCTCGGGTGTTCAATCTCGAACAAGGGGTTCCCCAGGGCTCGGCCCTCAGCCCCACCCTGTTTAACCTTTACGCCTCCCCTGTTGCCACCATTGTGGAAAGGCATGGCATCCAGCTGGTGTCGTATGCTGACGACACACAGCTGGTCATCTCGTTATCACGGGCACCCGATACTGCGGCACTCCACTTCAGGGCCTGCATGCAGGAACTTGCTTCCTGGATGTCCAACAACTGCCTGAAGTTGAATGGGTCCAAAACGGAAGTGCTCGTGGTAGGGGGAGGCCCATCTGTGTGGTCCTCAGCGTGGTGGCCTGACTCTCTGGGCTCTACCCCCACGCCGAGCCACCAGGCAAAAAATCTTGGGGTTCTATTCGACTCTGATCTATCCTTTGCTCCCCAGGTTAACCGGGTGGTTGGAATGTGCTTCGGGATACTGAAGAGCCTTCGCAAGGTCCTTGACCTATTACCGATTGGTGCCAGACAAACTCTTGTGCATGCTTTGGTCACATCGAGACTTGACTATGCCAACCTATTATATCTGGGTATTACGGCTAAAAGTCTCAACCGTCTCCAAGTTCTACAAAACGCCACAGCCCGGCTGGTACTGAGACTCCCCAGGAGAGCACCCTCTAAAGCTGCCTTGAGGTCCCTTCACTGGCTTCCTATCCGGGAAAGGATTACCTTCAAGGCTCTCTGCATGTGCCATCGCATCTTTGGAGGCAAAGCACCCGGCCCGCTGAACAGCCTTATTACTCCCTACAGACCTGAGCGGCTGCTCAGATCCTCTGGGATGGGTCTGGCTGTTGTCCCCAAAATCCGTAAATCTCGGATAGGAGGTAGATCTTTCAGGCTCCTTGCAGCCAAGAATTGGAATTTGCTCCCCACTGAAATGCGTCTCGAACCTTCTGAGACTAAATTTCGCAAAACCCTCAAAACCTATCTCTTCCGCCTAGCATTGTTATAATCCTCTGACTCTCTTCCAGGTTCTCTTCAGCGCGGGGACACGCCGGTGTGCGTTACCAAGCGCTTTACAAAATTCCAAAATGAAATGGCTCTTATGGAGTTTTTGCTTTGGTTCATAAACCCATTGACTTCAGGGCTCTCCTGGATCTCCTGGATCCCATCGATCGACTTGTGGTAGTTAATTGGTCCATTAATAATCATTCCATTCTGCTGATAAGAATTAGTGGACTTAAAACAGACAGCCCAGGTTTCTACAACTCATTTCTAAAGTTGTGTCACAATTTACTTGAGACATAGGCCAATGGTAGTGCTTTTAATATGGTTTGGGGTATTTATTTGCCTATGGCAATACGAGAGTTAAACATAAAATTCTGTTTCCCAGCTTTGCATCAAAGAGTCAGCTGAGACTTGTGATACCATAAAAGGGCTAGTGCAAAAATACAATACTAGCTCACACCTCTTGAGAATGCTGACTAATAGAAAAATCTATGCGTGGTGACGTGCCTCACACACACTAGCCCTTGAGGCTAGAAACATGGTCCAGTAAGGAAGCGCAGCAAGCAGTAATGGTTCTTGATGCTAGTTATCTTGTATTTCTCACAATGCATGTTGTATGGCCATTGGCGCACGCTCACACCCCATTTGCCTGCTCCCCCTCCCTGTCCCCATCTGCGAGGCTAAGCATTCATTCATCATCCATCCATTCATACATCCATCCATTCATCCATCCATCCAGACATCCATCCATCCATCCAGACAGCCATCCATTAATCCATCCGCCATCCATTCATCCATGGATCCACCCACCCACCCACTCACCACACACACATCCGCCCACCCAGCATCCATACATGCATCCATGCATCCATCCACCCATACACCGACCCATCATCCGCCATCCATTCATCCACCCAAGCACCCATCCATCCATCCAGCCATCCATCCATCCATCCATCCATCCAGACAGCCATCCATTAATCCATCCGCCATCCATTCATCCACCCACCCACTCACCACACACACATCAGTCCACCCAGCACCCATAAATGCATCCATCCATCCAGATATCCATCCATCCAGACAGCCATCCATTAATCCATCCGCCATCCATTCATCCATGCATCCACCCACCCACTCACCAGACACACATCCGTCCACCCAGCACCCATGCATGCATCCATGCATCCATCCACCCATACACCGACCCATCATCCTCCATCCATTCATCCACCCAAGCACCCATCGTCCCATCCATCCAGACAGCCATCCATGAATCCATCTGCCATCCATTCATCCATGCATCCACGCACCCACTCACCACACCCACATCCATCCACCCAACCACCCATAAATATTGACACCTGAGCCATTAGTGATAGGCTTTGAATATTTGCAGTCTTACAAGGGAACAAGTGTTGCATTGTTGAAAAAGCCTGTTTCCGTGACGTGATTAGGGAACAACTGTTGCATTTTGGAAAAAGCCCGTTTCCGTGACGTGATTATTTGCAGTCTTCAGTTTTTAGAAGGGAACAACTGTGCGTTGTATTGGCATGTGAGAGTCAGCATTTTGCCTTTAACATCGCATGCATTGTAATAAAGCCCGTTTCCATGACGTGATTATTTGCAGTCTTCAGTTTTTAGAAGGGTATAACTGTGCGTCGTATTGGCATGTGAGAGTCAGCATTTTGCCATTAACATCGCATGCATTGTAATTGCATGCGATGTTAATGGCATCAACCGCAGGTAGTACTTTGTGGCAGGGCTGAGGTGCGTTGGCCGAGGGGGAGATCATACAGACAGGCGAAAGTAGTCTTGCAGCATATGCGCGTGCGTAGTGAAATACGCATGCGCAGATTGTTCGGGGAAGATCATCCAGATGGGAAGATC
This sequence comes from Lissotriton vulgaris, assembly GCF_964263255.1. Taxonomy (NCBI): domain Eukaryota; kingdom Metazoa; phylum Chordata; class Amphibia; order Caudata; family Salamandridae; genus Lissotriton; species Lissotriton vulgaris. The sequence continues at coordinate 112,632,207 of NC_141691.1, read as the reverse complement.
ATAACTACGGTACACCGGCCTGGTTTCAAATCCATTTAAATATCAGTATTTGCTCCAGTGGCTGTATGTGTATAAAACCCTTTAAAATACCAGTTTTTACTACAGTGAAAGTGTGTATACAAAACCTCTTTAAATATCACTATTTACCCAGTGACTGCATGTGTATAGTATAAACTCCTTTAAAATGCCAGCCTTACGCCATTGACTAGCTGACTCGCATTGTGGTGTAAGCAGCCGTTTTATTTGAATTTTGGGATGGATACATTAAGCATGATTTGCAGAGGAGAGAGTAGCGTTTAATGCGGGATATATATATACAGTTTGAAATAAGAGAGTATGTGCCGAAACTTAACATCAGGAAGGTGTCAAGGTGCTGCAGGAGAGGTGCGCGTCAGGACAATTTAAAACTTGCAAGGAAGCTGGGTGCTCGCATTCGCTATGTGTGATCTGCCCCCGGGCTCGGGCGGCGAGGGACGGGCTCTCAGTGGGTGGCATTTCGACCCATCCTCATGGAGCCCCTCCATGGCTCAGCCTCCAGGTGTAGTAGGGGCATCGTAGCCACAGCAGCGCAGGGGGAGGGAGCAAATAGGCGCTGTGATTTAATGTGCTGGGGTCTTGAATGCCAGTTTTTAGGTTTTGCCTCGCCGAAGGATGCGCTCTGCGCATCCTTTCGGCGCAGGCGAAATCCTGTTGAGTTCCATAGTGTGGCTTGGTTCGGCCCTCGTCCTTGATTGGCTGGCTCCGTAAACGGAGCCTTGCCATTGGACGAGGGGCCTGTCCGTCAATGCCGGACCAGACACGGGGGCGTTCCCGACATTCTTTGGCTTTTGCCGACGTCACGGGACGCCGGGAACGCCCCCGTGTCTGGTCCGGCATTGCCGGCACTACTGCGTCTCTTCTTCCCGTTTCCCGCCCCGTGACTGGCCGGCCGGCCAATCCTAGCGCGGCCGGCCGGAAGTGCCCGCCCCCCGCAGCCCGGGGGAAGAAGGAGAAGAAGACAGCAGCAGTATGGCGGCGCCCGCGGGGAGACCGGAGAAGTCTTCCAATAAATGTTGGAACAGGTACATTGATATTTTCACCATCCGGGCAGACACAAGACAAAAGCTGGCGAATGTGTTGGCTACCTCCTGTGTGCACGTTGGAGGGCTCACTGTTAGGGCTGTTTAAGCACTCGAAATTTGCAAAAGCTGCAAAAACAGTCATTAATTTGGCACTGCTGATAGCTCACACATTTATAGTCATGTATTGGAAAGCGCAGACGTTGCCAGGCAAAATCCCCTGGTGCGTAGCGACGCTCGAGTGGGGGCTGGCATTTGGGCGGGAAGAAGCTCGCATACAGCACAAATACCCCGCAGCAGTGGACTGGAAGGTGCTGATAATTGAGTTGCGGTTCTCCCCTGCCAGGGACTGGCCTGTGATGGCTCCCTTTGTGTCGTGTTCTGTGCGGCGGCTGCCTTTGTGAGGAACAGCTGACTGCAGCATTGTACTCGCTGCTGTATCCCACTGTACATAACACGGCACCTTTCCTCTCACATATCCTGCTGTGCGTGTGTTCTTTGTGTATAACTCTTGCTGTTTTGTGTCGTATTGTGCGAACCGGGCGCCATTGCCGTCTGACGGATGCACAGCATGATGGTAAACTACATCTTAAAATCGTACACGTACAGAAACCGACCAGGTTGTGTCTTCCCCAGATGAAGGGGTGGCGCTTGCTTCTCCATATGTTTTTTGTCTATCAATGCTGTTTTATCCAAGAGCTGATGGCAGAGGGAACGTGCCAGCGCTGTTGTGGGGTTGTAGCAGGCATTGCCAATCTGGTGAGTAGCTCCAGTGCCCAGATGTTGGCTTTCTGTTGCTTTTGTTCGCTCGGCATCACCAGACATTTATCAGTGGCTTCATCTTGAGAGTGCCTTTAGAGTTGGTGTGAAGCCAGCTCCTGACGTCATCTGCTTGGAATGAGTCCTGCCCCCTCACCTCTAGAAAAGGCGCCAAGCATTTTGAACTCCTGACTCTACCCCAAACCCCCTCTCAATCCCGTGCTATCTCGCTTTTTTTCTCATTCTCCCTCTCACTCTTTCTCCCCCGCATTCTCTCTCCTCTATCCTCGTCTCTCTCTGTTTCTTATTCTCCTTCCCTCTCTTTTTCTCTCTCCCCTTTCGCTCTCCGTCCTTCTCCCCTTCCTCTCTTTTTATTCTCGGCTCCCCTCTCTCTCCATTTCTCACTTTCTCTCTTTTTTCCCAGGTACTGCGAAGGTGAGCTGCTGAGTCTCAGCCGCGTCTTAAGGTCGAATTCTGCTGACTCGGTAAACCTGTACACAGGCATCTTCCCACCAGGCTTTGTGAAAGGCAAAGCTGGTCCATGTGCACCGGGCTGTGCTGTGTGCAGGGGTAGTGGAAGCAATTACTGCAAACATGGCCTCATGTGTACCTTCCGTGCCCCTGGCATTCTTGCGGCTACTTAAAGCCTCCCTGGGGGTGGGAGATGGGGGGTACTTTCCAGGGGTTACATAGGTGAACACAGCATTCGCCTTTTAAGAAATGCAGCGCTGCCCTGTTGTGAATAGGGGGACAGATGGTCAAAGAGAGGTGCTTTACTTTAGCACCCAGTGGTTTAGGCGCCCAGTGCTGAGCATGGGCAGAAGCTGCAGCGTGAATGGCTGAATGTAGTCAGTAGGGTTGTCATTAGTGCAATTTACCAGTGCTGGGGGGAAGGGGGCAGCACTGCCCCAGGAGACAGAACGGTCGCGTAGCTAAAGTAGAAAGACTCAGACAGAGAACAGTCGGCATCCGAGGGCATGCCCATCCAGGGCAGAGACTGTGAAAGTAGCTCTGAGAGGTGGGCTCCAATGCTTTAGGCGCTAAATGACCTTGGGACGCAGCAGCCCGGCCTGTGAATTCCCACCCAAGACTTGCGTTGTCTTAAATGCTCGCGGCAGAGCTATGTGTAACCAGCCGGACACAGCCAACATTCAGTGCACCAAGTCCTAAAATGGTGGCGTTTGGTTTCAGTCTCAGCCCCACCGGGGTGAACAGCGCTGCTGTCCCCTCCACTACCCCTGTGACCTCCGTCCGTCGTGCATTTCACACGGTGCTGGGTAAGGCTACTTACCCCGCTTACTGTTTGCACCTTTCGACCCAGGATCAGATGCGCTGACACCTCCCCCCCACCCAGTCACTGAATGCTTACTGTGTCTTAATGCCACTGCACGTTTGCACCCATAATGAGGCCTAATTTGTTTGTGTGGTTTTTTTAAATACAAATCGAATGCTTTGTCATTTCAATTTGTTTTGACTAATTTTTATCCTTACAGTCCATTATGGTTCCTTCTCATTCCTCAAAAATATGAGCTCAAATCATTTTCAGCCTGCATTAGATTCATATTTTACATATAGTCCTTCTACTGAATCTGCATACAAACTCCCGTAGATCCAAGTGTATCAACATGTCGTGCTGCTATCGGACTCAACCCAAACAATAAATCATGTACATCAGTGTGCGTTAGGTCGGCTTCATAGCACCCACTGCGGCTCCTCCCAAAATTCTTTTCTATTGAAGAGTGTGTTCAGAAGAATACATTGGTTTATGTGCGTATCATGCATCCGCAGGAGCTTCTGCTGCATTACCTATCAAGAACTCCCAGCTCTGAAACCTCCTCAAAAGGGCCCCCTCCCATAGCCCCAAACCCCACCCTGGCCCTTGGTTTATGGCCTCTAGTAGGTTCGTGCCCTGGAGTCCTCTAAACCCAGCCTTGAATCAGCGACTCCCGCTCCTCCTCTATTGTTTTCCCGTCCTCTTTCCTGCCTGCATCCCCTCCCTTCTCTTTCTCAGTACAGACCTGCTGCGTTTCAGCCCCCCCTCTTCATATTCTCTGTCAGGCACCCCTTTGTTCTTCATTTTAGAAAGTTCTAGAAGTTAGAATGAATTAACATTTTACAAGACAAGGAGTGATGTCACACAACCTTTAACCTCAATGGCAAGGAATTGACATCATTTAAATGATAACATTTAAATGTCGAATTATTAGAATAACAAGGTAGTCAAGGCTGGCAGAGTTTGTGGAGCAGCATCCCGATGCATCGAAGCAGCTCTCCCCGTTTAATGGAGGACTTCAGAGGGGCTCCCTTAGAGGTGCTGTTGCCCCCAGTAACTTCTGGAGCTCCGGGGGTTCACCCTGCACACAGCAGAGCTTGTGCTCGAGTACTTATCAGCAAGAATGACATCTAGCCTTCTGCCACCAGTTCTACCTTCTATTAGCTGCTTTTCTGTGCTTGGCAGTGGTGTATGGATGGGGGTTCCTGTAACTTGATGAAAGCCTAAATAGCTTTGTGTGTTTAGAACTCTTGTTGTGTCCTTCTGCCCTGTCTGCCTCGTGATTTGTGCCATTCTGGCCTCCGTTACAATCATCCCGCCCCCCCCCCCTCGTTTTTGTGTCCTTCTTTCCTCTGTCTGCCTGTTTTTTTGTGCCAATCTGCCCTCAGTTATAATTGTTTCCCCTCGTTTTTGTGTCCTTCTGCCCTCTGTCTGCCTGGTGTTTTGTGCCGTTCCTCCACTTGAACTGAGCCCTTTAAAATAAGGCCATGCTCCAAAAAGTACCGCAGCCCCCTGCCCTGAACCATAAAAAACTGCCCCCTACCTCCGTGAAGTACTCTGACTCTGCTCCCTACCCTCCCTTGGCGCCTAAAACTGTCCCCTGCCATGCACCCTACAAAGCCTCGACTTCGTAAACTGTCCCTTCTCTGTGTGCTTCGAGGCCGTAAAATGTAAGCCTAGGCACAAATGTCTCACTGGGAAAGGCCCGGCCTATTTGGCCAACAAATTCATCCCGTATGTTCCCACACGATCTCTCAGGTCTAGCGAACAGGCTCTGTTATGCGTACCTATGGCTAGGAAGGCAAGACAGGGGTCTAGAGCTTTATCTGTGGCAGGTCCAACATTGTGGAATGGCCTTCCCTTATCTATCAGATAGTGCAGGGAACACCTTCCTTTTAGGAAAAAATTGAAAACCTTTCTCTTTCAGAAATAGAATTCCACTCCGAGGTTAGGACAATACACAGCTAGTGTCTCTTTTGTTCGCTGAAGGTGCTAAAAGGCGCGGAGATACTCCTTCGGGAGTCGATTCGTAGCGCGGTACAAACTTGTTAATAAATAAATAAATGGTTGGATTTGTGGGGTAAAGTTTTATTTAATGTGATTTTATGTAGCGCGAACTTTACCCAAAGGTGTCAGAGCGGTTTACATAAGAACCAGTTGCCAAACCTAAGGACTTTGATTTACATGCGTTAAGTAAAAGATACAAACAGGAAAACAATTGAAATGTAGTCACACAAAGAAGAGACTGTTGATTCTTGTTATATTTCTATATACATATGGAAGGGATATGAATAGATGTACTGCAAGAGTCACATAGGAATGTTAGAGTAGAAAGGTCTACTGCATATACTAGTGAATACAGTCATCTCTATATACAGAAAAAATCAGTTATATTTAGAGGGGTCGGAGTGGGACACAGTGGGTGGATGGATGGATGCATGATGGATGGATGTATGCATGATGTATGGGTGGATGCATGGATGGGTTGTTGGTTGGATGGGTTGGTGGATTGCATACATTGTTGAGGGATTGGCTGTATATATGCATCTATCCATCCACCCATCCATGCATCTATCCATACACCCATCTATGCATGCACCCATGCATGCATCCACCAACTCATCCATGCAAGCATTACAACAAGAGCCCGCAGCTCTCCTTCGTCTCGCCCCCCCCTTCCCTGAGCCCGCAGCTCTCCTTCGTCTCTCCTCGCCCCCCTTCCCTGTGCCCTGCCCTGCTATTGTAAATGACAATGCCATTTATTTATGTAAAAAAAACATAAATAAAAAAAATGTCAAGAGCAATGCCAATAGCTCTAACTTTAACAAAGGCAAAACCATTGCATTGTAAATGCTTGTTTACTCTGGAGATCGGCCCCCAGGAGTGTAAATCCTGGGTGTCAGCTTTCCCTGTATCTCTCCTCAAATCTCGAAGCTTGAACTTTGTGAACCCTCTATATGCGAACAGCTGTGTCAGAGGGAAGCGCACTCCCCTACAGCTGTGGGGATGGGGAAGCATGCGGGCAGTTATGCTGCACTCCTGTTTAAGGTAAGCCATGTTTAGTGTGAACCCCCCCCCGTCTTTACTGGAAAGCACGTATTTCAGTCCTAAGTGCCCCTCAGCACATGTATCTCTTTCCGCCCCGCCCTCTCCCTCCGACACACAATGGCCGCCTCTTCAGCATGACCCTCCCAGGGACGGGCAGCTCCGTTCCTGAAAACGGTGCACACCACAGGGAGCATGGAAGGCCCAAGGCATTCACTCTCAGAGCGAGGGGCCGGATTACAGGTGCAGCATCTCAGCAATAGGTTCAGCAGCCTCGTTTGAGGGCAAAATGAGAGGCAGGTGTCGTGCACCTGTCATGCACAGAGAGATGTATGTATGTTAAACATTATATGTATAGTTGTAAACATGAGGCATGCAGCGGGTGCACACACTATGTAAAGAGGCAGGTAGGTCTAACACACACTCTGTATAGAGTAGGCGCAGAGCACACAGAGTGCACAGTGCTTAACTGTAAAATCTTAAATGTCAGGGCCCTCCTGAGGAGGCCACTGCAGATTGCCCCACCTATTGCCCCTGCCAGCACTGCCAATAAAAGCATCAGCACAACTGTGTGAAGATCAGCTGCTGTGTTTTATTGACAACTCCTGTTTCTTCCATTGAGACTCCTTTCTATCCTCCTAACGCTATGCTTTAAACTACTACACACATAACAATTACAATTCGAACATAAAGGCACAACATATCCCATACAGACACTCAATAAGACATAGCTAAATACAATACCATTAGCAAAGCAGATGGCTTTAACTTAAACAAAGGTAAGACCTATTGCATTTCTAATAATGGTTATTTTTGCTTGCTTCTTCTATGTGAACTCAGTCCACTGTCAATACGCTGCTGACAGGGATGAGCCTGAAGTGAAGCCCCCAACCTCAGTGAGGCTAGTGACAGCAGAGACAAGTGATCACCGATATGTTCACTGAGAAGAATTTGAGGAAAAATTTATACTAATCTGCACACTGCTTCAGCAATTTTCATCAAAACATAACATATGAGGGCTCACGGATTCGGGACATTGTTACTGGAAAAGAAAAGGTCACTGTAAGAGGAGGAAGCTTAGTTTTAGGAGAGCTGATGAAGGCTTTCAGAAATCAAAATACCATCGATCAAATCGGAAACAATTTATTTATGTTGAATGAGAGATAGGTCATTCTTACTCTGTACTTGGACAAGCTTCCAAACCCTTAGCCGGAGAATGCACCAACTGAATAGGACTGCGTGTGGAGTCTGTGATGTCTTGAATTACAACTCCATCAGTTTCTCCACTGCTGTCATGGTTCACACCGAGCTCTAGCTGCAGAAAAAGTATTAGGCAAATACACAAATAGATCAGACATTAGACTAGGTTTACTACTAGCAGCACTTTCAAACCAGATTTAAAGGTTTTGTCTCAAGAAAATGAAATGATGTTAGCACGCAAATATTAGTTAAGCTGCATGCCTAACCTAGTACATAAGCTTAGCCAATAACTCTCATGCACATTGCTCATAGGAGATTGACACTGTGATAGCTCTCCTCCTAGCATCAGTATGTGAAAAAAGCAAGTGTCTTGGCCTAAGCAATAGCCTGGGCAAACAGCACATCTTGCTCGTGCAAAGATCTCTACAGACTCCACCCTTCTCTGCTGAGGAGGTAGGGATATACAGCAGCTAGGACATATGGCTATCCTTCGGACGATACCACTTACTAATGGGTGTCAACCAAACCACAGGGCAACACCTGGAGCACCATCAGGCATTACTCAGGTGCATCGGGAGGGAGATGACTAGCGTGTTATTGGGGTAGCGAGAGGTGATGGATGTGAATATTTGAGTGGGGATGCGACCATCCTTTGGAAGAAACGATCTGTTAGAGGAGTCTGTTGACTGCGGAGGAGCCGTGGTCACAGAAGCCCCTGTCACTACTAAGTGCGACAGTAACCACCACTGTGCGGGACGCACACATCGTTTGGAAGGGACAATCTGTCCAAGGAGACTGCTAGCCGAGTAGGGGCGTGGTCACAGAAGACCCTGGTGCTATAAAGCAAGACCTTCAACACGGCTATCACAGCGCTGACCTTGTGATACACCCTCAAATGTGACAAAGCGTCATACATCAATAAGACAACCTAAACAGAGACTAAAAACTCAAAATCAATGTGGAGTAATCAGGCTACTGCCTCGGTTTCCAAAAACTCACCACTGTCCGAAGGAATCTGATAGACGGAAACAAGACACAGACGCAGGCTGTGTAGGCCGCACTTGGGCCATGGGTAGGCCCGCCCCTCCACATTAGTCGGAGCCCAGAGGAGGCTGGGCCCCAACATCAAGGTACACTGTGTGTGTTTGGTTTGTCTGACCCCTAGTGTCTCAATTAAAAAGCTCTAACTTGGACCTGGTTACATCTAATCAATTTGGGTTTCTCCAGGCGTTTACAGTGGACCAGTGCTTAAACTTAAACCGATTCTTTGGCAAATACACCTTTGCAAAGCGCTATCCACAGTAGCTGGCCTTTATGGATCTGTCAACTGCCTTTGGTTGAGTCAACAGAACAAAGCTCTGGTTGATGATTCTAGATTTATGGGTGGAGCTGGCATTAGTAAACTTCCTGCACTCCTTGCACGTAAACCTGGCAGCGAGGGTCTGGTATGGCATGACAGGTGAATTGTGTTGATACATTTCTCTTTGCTCATGGGGTGCACCAAGGTTGTATCCTTGCCCCACTTCTCTATCTATACCAACAATCTTGCCAACCTTGGATAAAGCCACCAGAGACATTTCGATCATTAAGCGAGCTTCTGTGCCAGCACTGCTTTAAGCAGATGATGTGGTGCTTATGGCACGGAGCCTAAGGGCCTTGCGATTGTTGGTGAAATCCTTTATATCTTTTATGAGTGAACTGGGCCAGATCACTAACTATGGAAAATCCCATATTATGGCATGTGGGCCAGGTGAGAAACCTATGACCAAATTAATGACCGGGGGGGGCCACTGGGAAGCGTGAACAGTTTTAATTGCTTGGGGATCACTTTTAGTGTTGAGGGGTCTAGGCACTCGCAGGTCAGAAACTTAGGAAAATCCAGAGGACCCTTATTAGTTTACCAGGCTTAAATTATTAATGCCAAATGTTCTCTTTTGTGGTAGTGTGGGCGAGCACTTTAAAACTGCATGCCAATACGAGGAGTAAAGCGTATCCCAACAGTGCAAGAGAGTCTACAAAACAGAAAAGGGCATGGACCATGATGGTTCGCCTTCTTGGTCCTTGATAACGGGATCAGGATACAAACACCTTGACTGGGACCAGCAGAAAGATGGTCCTCCTGCCTGGTGCTTTTACCTTAGCATGGGTCATTTGCATCATTTGCAAATAGCTGATTAGGGTGATCTATAGACATACTCTAGGATAGCTGCACCTGGGCATGATTATTTAGTGTTAGTTACCATCAATGAAGATCCCACAATGGAAGAATAGTTTTTCATAAAGTCATAATAAATGATTGATAGAAAAAAAAAATCTATCTAATCGATTAGCACCATTGTCCATCCACAGCACTAGGATACCAACCAAATCAACATAAGAAATTTAGACAAAATATGTGTGGACATGAAAAATCAGCTAAATAATAAAAATAAATACCAAAAGAGGCAGCACAGATACTCTGCGAACTAAGTGGGTGTAAAGTAAACAACCGATTACTGATCTTCCTTTAAAAATAAATATTACATTAAGCATCACAAAATATAACATGTTTTGTAAAGCGCTTATTCATTGAGCGGCAATTTTTTTAATGCTAACCAACATTTGCTTATTGTTCCCCAACTTAATGGTACTCATGTTGATTACCTGGGAAGGATGAACATCTGACTGACCCCTTTTACTGGCATTCAGACCTACCATTATGCGGTCAAACATAGATTGATGCAGTTTCTAAAACGATTGCTGATTTGCATTCCTGGTTCTGAATCGTAGTGATGTTTATTGAAGTCAAAACACTAGAATAAGTCTCCACTGCGTGAGGAGAATTATTCTAACGTTTGTGTCTATCAATGAAGATCCTTTGATGCAGAAGTATTCATTGAATATGCCACCAGACCCAGCCAAGTCTTCCTAAACAGTCTATAAAAGTGAAGCAAGCATCTTACCGGTGGTCTATTTTCAACAGGAATGTGTAGGTAGTGACGGCTATATTTATTTGAAGACGTGGAATTAGTTGCATCCAACAATGGTCTGTAAACGAAGAGAATTCAGATTTATACTAAATTGAAACAATGGCGATTTCAGTAAATCTATTATGCACAAATAAAATAATTTTGTATTACAAGTATTTTATGTATGATGCGGCTTGCTTCTTTAAATAGTCAGGTGGTTATTCACCAGCTCATTCTTCGGCATCATAGACATTGTTACCAGACCTGGGCTTTGGGTGAAAGTTTAAACCCCCTCGATAGTGTAGTCTTGGTGTGAAAGTATGGATCGAATTAGAGGGACACACGTATTCATTATTTGAATGTGAAAACCCCAAGGTTGTACACATTGTACATAATGACATGACCATCATGTGAGGACCTCCTTATAAACCAGGTCAACGTCCTAGGTTAGATCTATGCCGTTCACCATTCATCTGTTACCAGTAACTATTTGCTGGCCTATATATTACCACGATATCAGTGCTCTGTCTCGCTGAAGGACAACTGCTGAGCACAAACTTTATTGTTTGCTTTAATAAACCAACACTGTTGCTTACATATATTTACTATGTTCTTTACCATAGCATATTTTTTTCTTTCTTCCATTGTCCACTCTCCAAAGCAGGGAGTTCCCTCAGGCACCCTACTGGACGGTTAGCACATACAGTTTATTTACCAAAAAAAGCAAATCTATATTTATTTTTTATTCATGTATTTAGAAAGGCGAATTTCAGAGTTGAATTACTTATACTACATAATACTGAATCAAATTCACTCGAGACAGATTACATTTCAACATATTACATTCTGACTAGTCTTCTCAAACAATGTATTTTATTTTAAAAATGACATTGACAAAAAGCAACGTTTTTCTTTGCTTTCCAAACGGTGAACTGCAGATTAATAATAATACTTTAGAAAGAAAACTATTTACGAAACCTAGATCTGTTATTAGCATATTCTATTTTAGGACTGGAGGCGCCGATTATGCTCTTCTTCCTTAACTTTATTTTAACAGCGGTCATAACCAGTACAATGAGAAAAGGGATAATGTTACTTACCCAGGAAGCATCTGTTCTTGGTATGTAGAGCTGTAGATTCATATGCTTTGCATACTCCTTCCATCGAGTGTTGGGTCCCGATGTTTGCAAGTTGTTTTTCTTCGAAGAAGTCTTTGCTGTCACGAGGTAGGTGACTCCTTGTGGTTCCGTGGTCCGAATTGGGTTCGATAGTTCCGAAACCCGATTTATGAAGATCGTCGGAAATGGACGATTTTGGTCTTTACAGACCGCAAATGGCGAGTGTAACGTGTCTGAGTGTTTTCGTATGAATCAATATAGGAGAACACTCTGCATTTGAGGATTTAGTTTGAACCCTCGGGTTCCATTTTGTATGTGGCAGCCATCTTGTATGGTTGCCCTAACATAGGCCCTATGATTGTGGCCGAACGAGTCCTTGACACGTATGCCTTAGTTGACTTCTGGTTGACCTGGCCGAACTGACTTCTCGCCTGGGGCGAACCCCGCTGTGCCAGTTCCTTGTTCAGCAGCTGGCCTGATAAAGATCAAAGAGCAGGACATGCCCTGACTTTATGGCACACTGTTCCCACTCCTCTATCTCCTTTCCATCTGTTTCTGCCTTTCCTTTACGACATGTTCTTCGATCTGGGTTGAAGGTTTTATGGTGGGTTTGTCCGGCCTGATCAAACAGGAAACTTCGCATATGTGCGATTGTTTTGGTGGGCTGGACAACGGAAAGTGGGATTAACTTTGACTGTCGTGATTCGCTACTTTTTGAAATGCTACTTGTCCATTGGTCAGTTTTGTATGCACCAAATGTAAATTGTGATGTTGCCAGAGGCGTCATTTTCGGCATAAAAGACCGAGTTTTGTTCATTGAGGTGGTGCAGTCTCTGTCGAACTACCCGTGTGTACTTCGTAGACCTCTGTCCCTGGTTGCAACCAATAAACTTTGGTCTTTGACGTCATCAAGAAGTATCCCGTGTCTCTGTTTGCCAGAACATGGGAATCCGGGGTCTTTGGGTGTTGCCCTGACACCGCTGGGTTATTGTAGTAGTATCTGTTCCGAGAAAACCCAGTACCTCAATTGGCGCCCAGCGTAGGGCGACTTCAGCGATACTGGTCCAAGCCAGAGGTTTGTGAGGAGCTTCGTGAGAAAATTCCAGAGGTTGGCCAGCCACTTCAGCGACCCCTGTATGTCGACGTGGTTCCGAAGGTCTTTGCTGCGAGGTTTCCCGCGTCCCGACGGCTACGAAGGACTGCTGCCCTGACTGTCGCCCTGTTTTGGAGCCGTAGACGTTTGTAGAGCGAGACGATTGACGGGTCTTCTGGTGACGCCATCGACAACTCAGTTAAGTATAAAGGGAGCGTCTCCTAGTTCTTAGTTTGTTTTGTATCCTTTAGTGGATAGCTTTGATTTAGTACCTGCAGGCCCCAAAGCCAAGGGATTTGTGTATTCACGAGCTTATCGATTTTAGATTACCCTGGTTGTTTGAAGCTAGACTAGTGAGCAAGATGCCTGGTTTTAGCAGTCTTAGGAATTTGTTTAGTTGTGGTACGTTGAGGGATTCCCGGTTAGAGGATTCGTGTCCGGTTCCTCCGATCGGAACTCCTACATACGAGTTGTATGTGAAACATGGAGTAGGTCCTATTAGCTACAATGAGATTTGGGTAAAATATACGAAGGATGACGGTGTCCTACAGTGGCCCCGTTATGGTAGTTTTGAGTCAGAGTCAGTTTGTAGCTGAAGCAGGGTTTGATTGGCGCTGCAAGTGAACAAAGGACCTGGATAATGTTTAGTTCTGTACAACTAACCAACAAAACTACACATAAAACAGTAAACTTTCGTTTAATAGGAAATATATTTTGACACTAGGAAGTTTGGAGTAGAGCACTCTTAGGTTTTTCATGTTGCTGAGACTGTAGAAAAGTGACAAAACTAGCTGAGAAACCAAGAATTTCTTCAAACTAGGACATTCTATAATTAACCTGCAGATCCCTTAGCTAAGGTGATAGAAAGGGCCTTACCTTTTTCTCTTAACACCCACCATGTAGTTTCGCCTCATCAAACTCAGGATGAACTGAAGAATCTGAAAAACATGAAACAAGATTTCAATAGGAGCCACAAATCAACCTAAATACAATCTAGATCAGTGGCAGATAAAAAAGCCAATGTGATAGAGCTAAAAGTGTCAGATGATCTAGCAATAATGGAAACATATTATGCTCAATATATTCTAAAGTCATACAATATTACAACATAGGTCTACAATCCTAAATGGTTGTCAGGTCTCACCCCTTTCCCGCTGTGTCAGAGAGCTCTCCAGGTCTTGAACCCAGGGCGCTGTAGTGAGTTGTTTTAACAGGGCACAGCACTGGGATCTACCCTGTTGAAACACCAAGATGTACTCAGTGGTCTGTGCCACAGGGTCCCCTTGGGTCGTGCAATGCGCTGCCATAGTGGTAGAGATTTGACAGAGAATAGTTTCCCAATAGCCAATAGTGACTGCCACCTGCGGCAGGTTCCACTAGTAGCAGTCAACTGCGGCAGGTTTCACTAGTGGCAACCACCTGTGGGAGGTTCCACTAGTGGCAGCCACCAGCGGCTGGTTCCACTAGTGGCAACCGCCTGTGGCAGGTTCCACCAGTGGCAGCCGCCTGTGGCAGGTTCCACCAGTGGCAGCCTCCCGTGGCAGGTTCCACCAGTGGCAGCCTCCCGTGGCAGGTTCCACCAGTGGCAGCCTCCCGTGGCAGGTTCCACCAGTGGCAGCCTCCCGTGGCAGGTTCCACCAGTGGCAGCCTCCCGTGGCAGGTTCCACCAGTGGCAGCCTCCCGTAGCAGGTTCCACCAGTGGCAGGTTCCACCAGTGGCAGCCGCCCGTGGCAGGTTCCACCAGTGGCAGCCGCCCGTGGCAGGTTCCACCAGTGGCAGCCGCCCGTGGCTGGTGCCACCAGTGGCAGCCGCCCGTGGCAGGTTCCACCAGTGGCAGCCGCCCGTGGCAGGTTCCACCAGTGGCAGCCGCCCGTGGCAGGTTCCACCAGTGGCAGCCGCCCGCGGCAGGTTCCACCAGTGGCAGCCGCCTGCGGCAGGTTCCACCAGTGGCAGCCGCCTGCGGCAGGTTCCACCAGTGGCAGCCGCCTGCGGCAGGTTCCACCAGTGGCAGCCGCCTGTGGCAGGTTCCACCAGTGGCAGTCGCCTGTGGCACGTTCCACCAGTGGCAGCCACCTGCGGCACGTTCCACCAGTGGCAGCCACCTGCGGCAGGTTCCACCAGTGGCAGCCACCTGCGGCAGGTTCCACCAGTGGCAGCCACCTGCGGCAGGTTCCACCAGTGGCAGCCACCTGTGGCAGGTTCCACCAGTGGCAGCCACCTGCGGCAGGTTCCACCAGTGGCAGCCACCTGCGGCACGTTCCACCAGTGGCAGCCACCTGCGGCAGGTTCCACCAGTGGCAGCCACCTGCGGCAGGTTCCACCAGTGGCAGCCACCTGCGGCAGGTTCCACCAGTGGCAGCCACCTGCGGCAGGTTCCACCAGTGGCAGCCACCTGTGGCAGGTTCCACCAGTGGCAGCCACCTGTGGCAGGTTCCACCAGTGGCAGCCACCTGCGGCAGGTTCCACGAGTGGCAGCCACCTGCGGCAGGTTCCACGAGTGGCAGCCACCTGCGGCAGGTTCCACGAGTGACAGCCACCTGTGGCAGGTTCCAGTAGTGACAGCCGCCTGTGGCAGGTTCCACTTGTGGCAGCCACCTGTGTCAGGTTCCAGTAGTGGCAGTCACTTCTGGCTGATTCCTTTATTTCGTTTTTTTAAAACTGTTTCCACACTCAGTATTTAAGTTCCTGGAAGAATCACAGGTGCAAGGGGCACTTCCTTCTGCAAATATCTATAAAACTTCAAGTGCATCCCTCTGGACACCAACAGGATGTTGGTGACACCTAAACCGTGGGGGGCAAACGGGTCTCACAGGGAGAAGTGCTGCTGAGCCATTTTCTCCTAACTGTGCTTGGGCACTTGTGCACGATAGCATCCTCGACTACAGCAGGGGGTGGACATTATGATTTACATGACCAAGGTTGTGCATGCCTTGAGAAGGGAGCATCTGTGTTACTGTGAACATTTATAGTACAAGACTTGCACCTTTTGAAGAAGTGCTCTTAACTAACAACCCAGATTCTCTATAAGAGAAAGAGATTGTTAGCAACAAGACTAGATGCCAAGAGCAGAAACTATAGCATTATTTAAGACAGTTGCTCCCTTATAATAAATATTTCCCCAGCAGGGTAACAGAGCAGTGTTGCGGAGATTCTGCAACTACACAGATCTATGCGCAGGAAAACAGGACCTCTGTGTGTAGGGGCTAAGCCTTCCTACCGCCTCAGTACCAAAAATCCCGAAACTGACTAGCTATAGTGTCTCATTTGTTCTCCTACATAATCACGAAGCTACAAATGATTAGACAGCCCAGAACACAACACTCCTGACTCAGGAATCGCGGGAACAAGACGTACCCTTTCGCTCACTCACTTGTATTTGTCTACAATAAGAATAAACAGATCACTGTTATAGTTCAAACCTTTTATTTGTAACTATCGTACTCTATAATGCAGTATAGGAGCCACTACCAGCAGCAAAACGCATAAACCTAAAACTGTTAGCATTGTAACAAGTCCACAGACTGTGAGAGGGGATGTCATCTTATAAAGATCGTGGATAAAGTATCATAAGGTCTAACCACCCTCCCCTTGGGAAGAAGAAGTTTTATTATATAAAAGAAGATCTCTGGGCTTTGTCAGCAGACCCCATACCTTAGTGCCTAGATTGTAGTTTTTACATCATAGGAACAGCATAGCTCTTCTCCCTTGAAAGGTCCCTCTCCAAGTGATGTGATAAACCAACATGCAACCCCATAATATCAAAGTATGGGTTTCCAGCAGCTGCAGCTGTGTTGAATGTTTTGTCTAAGTGCTAGGGTCTGACCAGAACAGAGTAACAAGGGGCATTGTTTATCGGCCTGGCAAGTAGTGGTAAACTGCTCAGAGTCCTAAGACCAACAAAAAGATTCATGAAAAAGAGGAGGGAAGCAGGCAAAAAGTTTGGGAAAACCCTGTCGGGACTGGTAATTTATCGGCCCCCGGGGAGTGAAGTGGCCTTTAGAGCAGCGTTACCCGAGGCTATTAGCAATCTGGCTACGGGGTGCTCCAATTTTACCATCATTGGAGATTTAAATCTGCACTTTAACAACTCCAGTAGTCCCTCAGTATCCAGTTTCCTGGCAGACCTTGAGGCGTTACAGCTGAATCAGTTGGTGACGCAGCCCACACACTCAGGGGGTCACACCCTTGACCCGTTCTTTACCAACCTGACGGAAGTCTGTGTCACCAGCTACACACCCCTGGCATGGACTGATCACTATTTGATACAGTTCCACTGCCCTATCGTGGCTAGTCCATCTAAGCCAACGGTGTGTTCTGTTCCAAGAAGACGCTGGAACAAACTTAAGCTGGATGAGTTTTTTCATCTCTTATCAGCTGACCCGCTTGACTTCTCAGGTCCACCGGATCAGATGTACGACAGGTTTAGCGAATGGGTCTCCAGGGCCTTGGACACCCTCATCCCCTTGGTGACCTGTAAAACTAGATCTGGCAAGGCCAGCCCTTGGTACGACGACTCTCTGCGGGCTCTGAAGGTGTCTTGCAGGCGCGCAGAGCGGGCATGGCGCAAAGCCTATTCCAGCTCTAAGAAAGTCTTTTATCAGGCAACAGTGAAGGTGTACCATCGGGCGCTGTGTAGAACCCGTGCCGCTTTTTATGCGACACAATTCAGGAACAGTTCAAACCCGGCAAAGGCTATCTTTAAGGTATTGAAAGACCTCACTGCCAAAAAAGTTACAACATCACACCAGAGCTCTCTGGAGCACTGTGAAAAGTTGGCAGAGTTTTTCCTGGAAAAGGTGAATGCCATCTATCGAGCCTTTCCTGTGGTCGTTCCCTCTGCGATTACATCTTCTAAGCCACCACCATCTGAGGGACTATGTTCTCTACCTTTGTTAAATTCTGATAGCCTAGGCACTTTGGCTCGCAAAGTGAAGTCTGGGTCCCCTGAGGACCCACTTTGCCCTGAAGTGTTCAAGGACCTGGCGGCACATGACATCTCTCCGCTTTGTTCCTTGGTCAATGCGTCACTTACATCTGGCGTAGTTCCACTGAAGTGGAAGCGAGCCATGGTTCGTCCGATCCTGAAGAAACCTAGCCTGGATGGGAGCAAGCCGGAGAGCTATCGACCTATTTCACTCTTGCCGTGGCCGGCTAAGGTGATGGAGGCACACGTAAATGCCGCTCTCTCGGAACATCTTCGTCGAGCTGATATACTCGACGCCACGCAGAATGGGTTTAGGGCAGGGCACAGCACGGAGACGGCTCTGCTTTATATGGTGGAGCACCTTCGCTCCGTGCTTGACGCGGGACAAACGGCAGCGCTGGTGCTATTAGATCTAAGCGCTGCCTTTGACACCGTCTCGCACCCTATCCTTCTGCAGCGTTTAGAGGAGGCTGGTGTTACCGGCACTGCTCTCGACTGGTTCCGGTCGTTCTTAACCAACCGGGCCTTTAGCGTGACCGTCCCACCTTATCAGTCAAAATTCCATCCGTTGAACCTGGGCGTCCCCCAAGGCTCCTCGCTGAGTCCTACGCTGTTCAACCTGTACGTAAGGCCGCTAGCTGAGGTTGTCAAACAATGGGGTATGACCATGGTGTCATATGCCGATGACACCCAGCTAGCGGTCACGATCAGCGGGGATGCGGAAGTCGACGCTCCTAGGTTTCAACAAGGACTGAGGGCGGTCGCTAGCTGGATGACGCTCAATTGTCTCCAGCTAAACGCTAGTAAGACCGAGGTGATGGTATTTGGTAGGCAACCGGAACTGTGGGGAGAGAGATGGTGGCCGGAGGAGTTGGGTCCTGCTCCCATCCCAGTCGCCGAGCTTAAAAACCTCGGGGTCTGGTTGGACCCTTCCCTTACGTTTGCATGCCACACTAAACGCACGGCTGCTTGTTGCTTCGGCATCTTGCGTGGGCTCCGTCCTGTGCTAAAGTTCTTCGATGCCCCCACTCGACAACTCATGATCCAAGCTACCGTCATCTCCAGGCTGGATTATGCTAGTTCTTTGCTGGCCGGATTGAACGTAGCTGAGATCGGGCGCCTGCAACGGATCCAGAATGCAGCAGCGAGAGCGGTGGTAGGCCTTCCAAGATTCTGTCCTACCTCCAGCACCATACGAGCGCTGCATTGGCTCCCGGTGGCGCAGCGGATTCAGTTTAAGGTCCTCTGCGTCGCCTATAAGATCTTGAAGGGGTCCCCGGCTATGATCCTTACGACCCTCATGGCCAACTACATCCCAGTACGACCCTTAAGATCGGCAGACCTCGAATTGGCCGTGGTTCCTCGCTTTAAGCGAAGCAGGGCCGGTGGACGCTCATTTCGAGTGCGGGCCGCTGCTCTGTGGAACTCCTTACCCCCGGCAATTCGCGCTATGAGCGACTTGCTTTCTTTTCGTCGCGCCGTTAAAACATTTTTATTCCCTTAGTCGTTTTGCTTGTGCTGTTTTATTTAGTTGTGTTGTGTAGCTGCCTTGTCGGGCGCCAGGACGCTCCTTAGCTGGAGCATCTGTGCGCGTAATAAAAACCACATAACATAACATAACATAACATAACATAACCACCCTAAAGCTCACAGGTCTAACAGTAAGCTTGAAATGTTATTCTTGCCTCTCTAATAATGTCAGCTGACTCTGATGACTGGCACATGCTTCCAAGAAGGGTGGAGTCAAAGGGAGGGGGGAAAGCACCTTAGTAGACAAGAGTTTCCTCTGAAGTAATGCCTAGGCCAGAGTATTTGGAGGCACAGAGAAAGATGGTGTTAAGGTCAGAACTGCTGGCATTGCCAAAGCCGCAGGACTTGACCTGTCCTTAGGGTAGTGGTGCCCAAACTGTGCGACGCTGCACCCTGGAGGGCCATTAGGGCGTGTTTGGGGTGTCGCCCATCTCTTGGGAACCTGGAGAAGGTAGTATGTTCTGAATAAGATTTAATGCAAGACGGTTGTAAATTAATTATTTGCAGGCCAGAGTAACCCATTTTGCAGTGTCATGTGTGGGAGTTACTGAATCCCCACCCGTTGGCATTTGGATCATGGTTTTGCCCAGCGCATTACATGCTTCAATGCAATAAAGAGCCTTTGCTTTTACGGGACTGCTTCTCGTTTCCCTTGCTGATAGATTTCCTCATTGATTGGTGTCAAAGTACATCCGCCCAAACGGGATTGCTAAAAGGCTAATTGAGGAACTTAAACAAACAGGAGTGTGTGACGTACTGCTAACCAGAGTCAAATTTAAAATTTATCACAGACAGCACACTGCATATACAGTGATTGAAATCTCAATCCCCTGATCCTTCAAGGTGTAATGAAATGAAATACCTTCACCTACCTTCTGACAGGACTGCTCCATCAAAGCATCCTTGCCCATCATACACTTGTTAACGTCATAATCTGGGCGGTTTCTAATATTAATGATGAAATACCTTTTTACAGATGTAAGGATAATTGATGTTTCTTCCCTCTGCACTCACAACCCTGCGTGTCCTCTCCCCCTCCAGAGTTTTTCGTGTTCCTTTTCACTTCTGAACCCACCGTGTATGCCCACCCACTAATGTGCACCACTCGGATGGAGGAAGGTTTCAAAGAGTGATAAAAACGTATGTGTTATATTTATTTTAAATTACTCGTTTCTTAATTTATCAAAATCTCCTAATGCCAGAAAAACAGTACCTTGGTAGGCATGTGCTTTACAAATATTTAAATTATACCAGACAGTCCTCTCCTCACGGTCAGGCATCTCACACTCCGGCGGGAGCGCAGCTTTCTTTGCGCACAGCGGCAAAAACGGGCTACAATTGATAGTTTCTACGCAGGACTTGGATTTTAAAGCTGTTTCTGGTGCCGACTGGTGGAAGCTCGTCAACCTTGGCTCTGCAAAATTTAGGATTGGCTGCAGAGAACTGTCCATGCCCTTAAGTGCCCCTGTGTAGGCTGTGCGATGGGCATGTGCAGGAGTAAAGAAGGCTGCAACGCGTAGCAGAACACAGAAGAGGCACCCCGAAGGGTGACCCCCCCCCCCCCCACCGGAGGGATCGATCCACCAACTAGATGGCAGCACCTCAGAGCCACCCTAGACGTGTGAGGAAGACGCGAGAGGCGCTCCCAGGCGTGTGAGTGCTCTAGAGCCAGCCACTTGTCAGCTTGCAAGGATGCGAGTGAAAGACTCCCCTCATTTGTGAAATTCCCATCGCCGCCCTTCTACGGCTAAATAACCCTGAACCAACCACATCTCGATGAGTCTCTTATACTCGTCATTAATCTTCATGATATTTAAGGGTAGCCTTAGATTTCAGTGCCTTGTGCCCTGCAACACATTTTCAGCCTCAACTGGGTGCCCAGCAGCCTCAAATTAGTGTCATGGTGGTTGTTGGAATGGGAATGTTACCTGCATAGCAAACACATATGTACCCCTACTGTGTGTACCTGGCTGCATGTGAACCTACAATTGTGATTCTGTCTAGCTTTGGCAACATGCAGGTATTAGGGTGTACCTAATAATGTGTTCATGGTGATGCAAGGTGCAGAACATATGTTGTGACTTTGAGGGGTGCACAGTGATCGCCCTCATAGCAGACGTAGAACAACTTTCCATGTTCTGGGTAAGTTGCACAGAGAGGTGGCGGCAGCACGACTGGCTTTTGTAAATCGGTTGAGTGACTAGACATTTTTATCTGTGCCAGGGAGAGGGTAGTCAACTCACAGCTCACATGCAAATGTCTTCTTTTATGTGAACACTAGATACTTGTTCTGATATCACATGCGTGCATACAGTGCATGTATATGCAACAACTGCTTGGCACGTGTATGTTAGTGGGACTTTCGTGTGTGGTGAGAATTTTGTACTGAGACCAGTGAGATCTATGTTGGATGGCCTCTTGTTCAACACAGAACACGAAGGAGGGTTGATACAGCTTTACTTGACAGTGGGATGTATGGTATGGATTTCCTTGAATGAATGCCCTGTTAGTAAAGTGATTAGGTAATAGGTTCTTCTGGAACACGGATGTTTAGCGGATGGTAGGGGCGAAGGTGGGACTGCACTTTATGTTGTTCAAGGTGAGGAAGTTTCTAGACGGGCTTGACCTTGTCTGTCTCTAATCATTGCTACAGAAAGGCTAATAACAGCCAGGTGCACATAACTCACTTCATTGTGCCCATGTGTTATACTCCTGCTTGAAGCCAACATCGTTGCTAACTGCTTCTAGAGAAATCACCTACTACTACAATAGTTCAGTCTTTGGAAATTATGGACTCGTGTAATGCAGGAAGACTAGCAAACACCTCAAAATGCTGTTGTCCATTTGCTCTCCGAAGGAAGAGACAACCTTATTGAGGGCCAGAATAGTTAGCCAGGTCTACAAATGTATTCACGCGCTTTCCTTGTGCATCTAAGGAGCAAAAATAAACTCCCTAACCCACACCGGATGGAACTCAATTCAAAAGGCAAAAAGTCTGCTCTCCCACAAATTCCTACCCAGAAACATGTGGGAAATCTCCTCCCTTGGCTCCTTCAAAAAAAGGAACTAAATATGGCTCTTTTCTAGGGTAACTAAAATATCTGCTCCACGAGATCCTAAGGTAATGAGCCGAGTCTGGGTGTACACCACCTCCCCCCGCCCCACGGAATAAAAATAAAGTGACATAATGGGGAGCCACGTCCAAAGGCCAATAAGTCAAGGGAGCTGCAGGTCGAAAAAGTTTGAGATCGACTGCCCTAGGTGCAGACGGTTGTGCAGCCATCTTCAAAATGTCCAACATGGCTTGTCAAAGGGCCCAAACTGGGATAGGTTGGCAGAAGGAGTCTGAACACAGATTTAATTTTTTTTCAGAACTGAAATAGGCTCCAACAACAAGGAAGAGTCTGGTGTCTTGGAACAGAAACACCAAGCACCAAATTTTACCAGAAGCTGGACCATTACCAGGAGGAAGAAGAGGAGGACTCCTTCTTGTGGAAGATTTTTTTTTAAAACTGTAGGAGGGAAATGCACTGCTCTCAAATATCTTTACTGGCTCTTTTCAAGAATTTTTTTACTACTTCTACCCCGATAGTATTCAGGTGCATGGGCGCGCAAAGGTACAGGCAAGGCGTTTGGTTTGAACCCAAATACCATAGAGAAATGATTTGTAGATGTGATAAGGACATCTTCTTACCTCCCCATTGGTGGGGTTTAATCCTCGAGACCATAGGAAGTGACATTTGACCTAGTCCCTATTGAATTTCACAGAGAAATACTTTTGATAAAGACCGAAGAAAAGCGACGGACCAGCATCAATGAGATAAGAACATTAACTAACGTCAGTGTGCGACTTCACGCCATATACAACCAGATATAATCACATCTGGTGTGCGTGACGCCATGCTAAATTTGTGTGGCAACACCTGGCAGTGCTAGGGATCTCGTGCTAGGAAAGGAGTTTCTAGATTTAGTCGAGCACCTGGAACATATTCATTTGATGAGGAATCGGCAGGAAGTAGTATCCATCAGAGCTAATATTTAGAGCAGAACAGAGAGACTTTTTTTTTTTTTAAACAAAAAAAACACGAAAATGAAACAAGCTTCCAACCTAACAGAAAATGAACAACTTAACTTTCAAAGCAATTCAAAACTTCTTTTGCGAGCAACGTTCCCAGAGTAGGCAGCATTACTTTGTCATTTTGTCCAGTTCACTTTTCAGAAACTGTCAGGGGGAGATTGGTAAGCAGTATTATTGATTATCATGCACAATGTTGTCGTCTTACCTTTGACAGCAGCTTCTGCTGTTGGTTGTGCTTCCTCCTCAGTGTTGAGACTTCGTGCCAAAGAGCTTTATTTTCTCTAAGTATTGGAATATCAAAAAGGCAGAGGTCACAGGGGAATTTATTTTTTTAAATATAATACACTGTAATAATTCAAAACAACTAGCCTCAAACCACCAAAAAGAGAATGTCACCAAATCAGTAAAAAGCATTGGCCAAACCAGGTTTGAGGTGTGCTGCAGGTTTTACCAGCGTGTGTTTATGTATTGGGGAGTGATTGTTAAAGAAAGCATCTAAAAGTAGCTGCCACTTGAAAAAAAGGTTATTTATATTTTTCTAGCATTCACTTTTCATACTGATCACTGGCCAGAGAGGAGGACCTGGAAAGGTATACTAGCTTCAATTAGGTTAATCTGTACCATGACATTAGCTGATATGGATTTATTTTTCGGGCTCATATTGCCGCCTGACATGTGGAGATCCGTGCATAAAATAGATGATAGCGCAGCATATGGGGCATTATGGAAGGAGAGGGAAGATGAGGACAGGGAACCAGCGAAAAAGCTGTGTCAGTTGATTTTAGATCTTCCCGGAGCAATATTAGCTAAGTTAAAAACGATTATTCCCCCTAAAAAGATTGATTGGACTATTCTAGCATCTTGTAAGCAAAAGACAGAGGAATCAGTTTCAGATTTCTTCACACGTTTTGAGGAAGCTTTTCATGATTTCAGTGGCCAGTCGCTAACGGACGATACGGGCTGACACTTGTTTGTAGATAAGTGTGTTACAAATTTATTACCAGGAGTGGCTAGCCGCTTGAAAGCTAGCGAAAGCTCTTGGACCACCTCTTCTCCGGCATCCGTCCTGACAATGGCTCAATATTATGAGCGTCAGGAACTAGAAGCGAAGGGCAACGAGGATTAAAAAGTTTAAAGAATTAAAAACAAAGGTTATGTTATCTCAGATTTATGGTCCACCTCTTTGAGGTTACAATAGAGGCGGACGAGGATTTTTTAATTCCTCTTATACTCGTCCCTCTTTGGCCGTTGATCAATGTGCGTATTGTAGAAAATTTGGTCAATGGGCAGATGAGTGTCCATTGTTGCGCTCACAGTGCTATGTCCGTGGTCGAGGATCCATGAGGAACCGCTCGGGGAACTCAGGACCTAGAGGTGCTATGAATGATCGTGCTAGGTTTGATTCTAATGTGCGGGTACAAAATGGGTTCAATACTGTTGATAGGCGCAACCAATACCAGATTATGTGCAGCCTGAGTCGCATGATTCTGCTTATGCATAGGATAGCATAGGATGGGGTAAGAAATCAGTTGAAGTTCCAGTAGATCAGAGGGGTGCTTATGTTACAGCACATGTTTTGGGTTCTACTGATCAGTTTCTGGTTGATACAGGAGCTACTCGTAGCGCTTTGTCTAAACAATTGGTTCCAAGGGCTCCCCTGTCTGGCTTAACAATTACATCGATAGGGTTCGATGGAACACCTTCCCTTAGCCCATTGTCACAATCACTTGCATTTCAAGTTGATAAGTTTGCTGCTCCAAGCCCGTTTTTGCTTTCCCCAAATACACCAGATAATATTGTGGGTCTTGATTTGCTCAAGTATTTCAGAGCCACAATAAGATGTTCCCCTGAAGGAGTGCGAGTGATGTTGAATGACAATTATCCCATAACAGATAAGAGTTTATAGCCTCCCTACCTAACTCTTTGTGGGCTACTTCAGATACCGATGTGGGTCAGATGGTTATTCCACCAGTGCATATTAGTGTAAAGGAGGGAGCTGTGTTGCCACGCCTGCCTCAATATCGAATTTCACAGGAGGGTGAGGAAGCACTCATACGAATTGTACAAGATCTCATTGAGGTTGGAGTTGTTGAGGAAGTTCCATTTAACATTTGTAACAGTCCGATCCTCCCAATTTTAAAGAAAGACACTTATACCAGGATTTACAGATTTGTTTTTAATTTATGGGAGGTAAGTAAGATCGTGGTACCACAATATCCAGTGGTTTCTGACATCACAACACTTCTTACTTTAGTTCCACCTACTGCAACTACGTTCTCTGTTATAGACTTGAAGAACGCTTTCTTTTCGATCCCTATTCATCCTGATAGCCGATATTTGTTCGGTTTCACTTTGAATAATCGATCGTACAGATTTTGTAGAGTTCCTCAAGGTTATACTGAGAGTCCTAGTATTTACAGCCAAGCATTGAAAAGACCGCTTGATTCTTTTGTTCTACCCGAGGGTGTGGCGCTCATTCAGTATGTTGATGATATTTTGTTGGCAGCCGATACCCCTGAACAATGTGAGAAATGTACCTTGTCTTTGCTTCCTTTTCTTGCCTTACATCACCATAAGGTATCGAGAAAGAAACTGCAGTATTGTAGACCAAAGGTAACCTACTTAGGTCACCTTTTGTCTAAGGAGGGGAGTGCACTCACATCAGATCGCATTCAAGCAATTCTAGTCACACCAGTACCTTCCACACAGAAAGAGGTTCGAGCATTTTTAGGTCTTACTTCTTTTTGTAGGCAATGGATATTAGGATTTTCACATATTGCTAAACCCTTGTTAGCGATTTTGACAAAAGATACTCCAACACCCCTTCCTTAGACAGATGAATGTGAGAGTGCTTTTCGACAGTTACAAGCTCTTTGTTCAGCACCAGTGTTAGGTACTCCAGATTACATGAAGCTCTTTACATTGTAGGTACACGAGAGGGATGGATGTGCATTGTCAGTTTTAGTACAGGCACATGGTGATAAGCAACGCCCTTGTGCATATTTTTCAGCAGTACTTGATCCTGTAGCTTGAGCGTTGCCTGGTTGTTTTCGCTCAGTAGCAGCAATAGCTGTGTCAATACGCCAGAGTGAAGGGACAGTCTTATCACATAAGCTGTTGGTGCTGGTACCTCATGCTGTTGATGCCCTTTTAAATCAAACAAAGACGCAGCACTTAACTAGCGCTCGTCTGACAGGATATGAGCTGACGTTGCTAGCTCCTCACATTACATTGAAGAGATGTGCAACACTAAACCCAGCCACATTGTTGCCATTTCCGGCGACTCAGCCTGAGGCGCAGGAAACACACGATTGTATTTTTCTGAATGAGGAACAGACAAAGGGTCGTATTGATTTGCAAGATACGCCCCTTCCAGATGTGGATGGAGAATTGTGGGTTGACGGGTCTTGCCTGAAGTTACCGGATGGTACAACTTTAGCCGCATATGCAATTACTACGCTTCACACGATAGTAGAGACAGCTCGCATACCACAGAAGTCAGCTCAAGCAGCAGAACTAATAGCTTTGACGCGAGCGTGTGAGCTTAGTACAGGATTGCGTGTAAATATTTATACAGATAGCCGCTATGCTTTTGGAGTGGCGCATGATTTTGGCCTGCTCTGGAAGGAAAGAGGCTTTCTGACATCACACAGGATGCACATAATGCACGGAGAACTAGTGCATAATCTTTTGACTGCATTAACATATCCAAAGAAAGTAGCTATAGTGAAATGCAGTGCGCATAAAAAGGTGACAGGTAAGGTGGGACCAGGAAATGCTTTTGTAGATCGAGTGGCACGTGAGACTGCGATGCAGCCTGACACTACTTCCATGTATGTAGTAAAATCACAAGCTGAGCGGTGGCACGATGCTAGGAAGGAAGTACTAGAGATACAGAGGACCGCTTCTGACAAAGAACGAGAGCAATGGTCCATAGATGGAGAGTTGGATGATGAAGGTTGTTGGCGAAACAAGCAGATGGATAGATGGAAGTTGCCTATAGCTTTTGTACAACCTATGGTTCAGATGGCACATGGGCTAGCACATGTTGGAGTTTCAGCAATAGTGAAATTGCTTACACAAGTCTGGGAGCATCCAGAAATTGCTAGCACAGCTAAGAGAGTAGTACAGTCCTGTATGATTTGCCTACAATTTAATCCTGGAAAAGGGATATGAACTCCAGCAGGAGGATTTGCTACACCGACTGCACCTTTTGAAGTATTGCAGATGGATTATATTCGGCTGGAACGCTGTAATAATCTGAAGTATGTCTTGGTGGTGGTATGTGCCTTCAGTAAATGGATTGAGGTGTACCCCACAAAAGATAATACTGCAATTACTATGGCAAAGGTGCTTTTGAAGGAATTCTTTCCTTGCTATGGTGTTTGTAGATTTTTGTGGAGCGATAACGGACCTCATTTTGTAGGGGACGTTATAAAGTATGTCCTGAAAGGATTAGGGATTAAACAGAAGTTTCATGCAGTGTTCTACCCACAATCAGCAGGATTGGTGGAAAGATACAATGCTACTCTGAAACTGAAATTAGCTAAGATACAGGCTTCTACTCTGAATTGGCCAGATGCGTTGCCACTGGCATTGTTGTCAATTAGATTGGTGCCTCATTCTTGAACAGGCCCCACAACCTATGAGGTCCTGTTTGGCAGGCCCATGAATATCTGGGGAATTCCTAAACCGAGTTCTGTGTACGATGTACCCTGTGCTGTAATGAATGACTATTTGGCACAAATAACTGATAACTTGGTTTCTATTCATCAACAGGTTCGAGAAGCACTTCCTGACAGATACACAGGCGAGGGCCACTACCTCCGGCCTGGCGACTTTGTCCTTCTAAAGTACTTCGAGAGGTCGAGCAGTTTGGAGCCAAGGTGGCGTGGGCCAGAGCAAGCGCTACTTGCCACGAGAACAGCAGTGAGAGTCACAAATTTGAAAAACTGGGTCCATGGTACCCATTATCGCAGAGTACTTCCGACTTTGATGGAGCCTGCCGTGTTGACCGACCATCAAGAGGTTCTGACTGCAGAGAGAGGCGGTGCTGTGACACCGGACGGATCTGAGGAGTTCTTCCCGGACCAGACAGTCCCTGGAGCAACAAGATATAATTTGAGACAGAGAGAGAAATCTGCAGCATTTGTGAAAGTTGTCTGAGCATTCCCTGGGTCAGTGAAACGGAGAGCCGATGTGGCAAGGGGGGGGGGGGGGGGGGGGGGGGGATCAGCCCTGCATTAGAGTAGTGACACCCGTCTTGGCCCGTGGTGAAGAAATCAACGGCTACCCAGGGGTAAGAGCTCTGACAACTACTTTAGTTTCAGGAAGATTAGTTTTGTGTTGGGACTAAAATGGAAAAGAAGAAGATTTTTTGTGCTATAGGGTTTGTTGCTTTGATGAATGCGGCAACAATAACATGGTCTGTTGAGGAGACAACTCGTGCTCGTGAGTTGTTTGTTGTTACTACACCTACAGCAGAGGAGCATAATTTCTTTACGCTCCCATATCAAGAATTGAAACATCGACAATCTTATCTCAATAATACCTTCATTCAAATGCTAAATCATACCCACATCGCTACAAATGCTACAAACTGTTGGATTTGTGGGATGATGCCTGCACATCAAAAGAAAGGAAGTACACCATTCATACCTCTCCTTTTTTCGCATAATGGCTCTTGTCGAGCCTGGTATGCTTTGCTCTTTGCGACCAGGAAGCCTACAATGGGCAGACTTTATTTAACCGGAAAAGCAGAGTGCCATCAAGACAAAGCTGCCTCCTTCCAAATTACTCTGAATCCTAACTTCACGCTTTCCGGCCTCTTAATATACAGACCTCCTGGGAACGCTACTACCTGGACAGCCAGCCTAGCAAACTATATCTCACCATTCCTATTAGACCACAAAAACTTTACACTTTACAAATTTGCACCTTGAGGACCCCTCTAACCTGGCGTGTTGCAGTCTATTAGATGACTTAAATCTATCACTCCTCAACCCCGGTCCCACGCACAAGGCAGGACACTTACTAGACCCCATAATTTCAAATCTCCCAGAATTAAAATGGACTCCAACCAGCCCTATATGCTGGTCAGATCATTACCTTATCAGCTTTCGCCTACTCTGTACTCCCTCCCCCAGTAATACCACCCGGTCCTCAAAACCCATGAGAAACTGGAAACGATTAGACATCAATAAACTGAACCAAGCGCTAACTACTAGCACACCTCACCAGGACCAAAATGTGGAAAATTTCGCTGTAGCCACAAATCAGTGGCTGGCTTCCGCTGTCAATCAATGCCTTCCCTTACAAAAGGCAAATAAAAACTTCCACCACCCCCCAGCCCCATGGTTCAACGAACTTCTCAAAGAAGAAAAATCCAAGTGTAAAGCACTTGAAAGAAAATGGCGCAAGGATTACGACCCGGAAAAAAAGACCTTATATACAATAAGGCGAGAAATGCCTATCACTCCTCTTGCACCAAAGCACGTGCCCTATATGAGGCAAACTCCATCAACAATGCTTCAAACAAAGCCAGGACTCTATTTAACACAGTAAAGGACCTAGCTGGGGCCCAAGCAGCTGCTACTGTCCGCCCCCTAACTAAAAAACAATGTCAGGACCTTGCGACATTTTTAAATGACAAAATTGAAAATATATTCACACATATCGCGTCCAGGCCCCTTTGCAATTGCTCACGCCAGGACCTTCCCATGGCCCTTGACAAAATAAACACCTTGGACAACTGGCCCCTGATAACTAGGGACTCACTACAAACCTCCCTAAAATCCATCACATCAGGCTCCCCCTGCGACCCTCTCCCTGTGAGAGTTTTAAAACAGCTCGAACCTACCCCCTTGACTGTCGTAACAGACATGCTAAATGCTTCCCTTCAAACCTCCACCGTCCCATCTAGTTGGAAGCATGCAGTGGTGACCCCACTACTGAAAAAACCGTCATCCGATCCCACAGTTCTCTCTAATTACCGACCTATCTCTCTGCTCCCTGCCTTTTCCAAACTCATGGAAAGGCACATACACTCCGCCCTCACCTCTTTCTCTGAAGACAACAATCTTCTTCACCCCTCACAGTCAGGCTTCAGAGCAGGTTACTCCACGGAAACTGCCCTATTGGGTGTGACAGAAAAAATTTGACAACTCCTGGACAAAGGTCAAGCGGTCGCACTCATTCTTTTAGATCTGAGTGCGGCGTTTGACACCATATCACACAAAACTCTTCTGGCTACCCTAGAGAAAAACGGCATTCGCAACGACGCCTTACAATAGATCAAGTCCTTTCTTTCCGAAAGAACTTTCCAGATCAAATCCCACATCGCAAGCTCAGACATCTTCCCCGTGCCACATGGAGTTCCACATGGAGAAGTGTGGCTCAATGGTTAGAGCGGCAGACCCTGATAGAGAGGTCTAGCCCGGGACCAGGGTTCAATTCCCCGCCTCGGCGGGTTTTGGGCTCAAAATTCCATGGACCTGATAATTCTCGCCTCGGTGCCTATTCCAATCATAGAGTCCCACTCTGCAACTCTGGGCAATAGCTTGCTTAATCTCCACAACGGCCCCCACAACGCTAAGGATGCCTGGCCTTCACCCTGGGGGTGCCCAGGAGTGGACGCCTCACAGGGAAAGCCAGGACGGGTTCCACAGCGGTATTCGTACAAGCGCCTTGAGACCCTTGCGGGTGAGTAGTGCGCTATACAAATATCAATTTACATTTACACAAGGCTCCATCCTGAGCCCACTGTTTTTTAATCTTTACCTCAGACCACTGGCAGACCTGGCCGATCGCGTAGGCCTGACTTTAATGACCTACGCCGACGACTCCCAAATTATCTTTTCCCTATCCGAATCAAACCTGTTAGCCCCCTCCCTACTGAAATACGGACTCCAAGAGATTTTCAACTGGATGGCCACCAACCAGTTGAAACTAAATGGGGACAAAATGGAGGTTCTTCTACTGGGAAGAAACAAGGAACTGTGGACCCCTTCCACTGGCCGCCTGAGCTGGGTAACATTCCCCGCCAGCTTCTCAGGTAAGAAACCTAGGGGTTATTTTAGACAATACCCTTTCTATGAAACAGCAGGCAAATAAAGTCGCGGGACTCTGTTTCACCATAATAAAATGGTTAAAAAAAAATCATTTGGATGCTGCCCCTAGATACGCAAAAAACCGTAGTCAACGCTTTAATAACTTCACGTATTGACTACGGAAATGCTCTCTACCTTGGATCCAACTTAGCAGTAATCAAGCAACTCCAACTGATTCAAAACTCTGCTGCAAGACTCTTGTGTAGAATTAAAAAGTCCGAAAGCGTTTCAAAACACCTGAACGAATTACACTGGCTCAGGGTTGAACATCGGATCAGCTTTAAAATACTGAGCTACATGTTTAAGATTAAAAACAAAACGGCACCCTCCTACCTACAATCCTTAGCCTTTCCCTACCTGCCAACAAGAAGTCTTCGCTCTCAATCGGCTTCGAACTTTGCCGTCCCCAGATTCAAACTACAAAGATCTGGAGGGAAATCCATTTCTGTCAGAGGACCAATACTATGGAACTCACTCCCCCTTCATATCCGGAAAGAGGACAGCTACATTAAATTCCGGAAACACGTACAAACCTGGCTGTTTCAGTAACAATTGTGCTAAACTATTTACTCAGCATTTTCCTTTAACCATCTATATGTCATAGGCGCCGGGAAACCCTTGTTGGGTAGCTGAGCGCCATACAAATGCATAAAAAAAATAAAAATAAAAAAATGGGTATCCTCAGGCGAATGGAACAAAATGGGAGTAGAAGGAATATCGACCGGACAATATTTCAACGCCATATATCTTTACCAACACAAGAGACTCATCCAATCACGAACATTTTGTTATTTCCGTTACTCAAACTCAAGCAGAACTAGGTGTACCATTGGACATATCCCTGTTGGGATTAGTGAATGTATTACTGTATTGAATATAGATGGTTTAAATAATAGTACCTTTTTAGCTTCACACAATACTTATTTTGTGTGCGGAAATCGTGGATATTATCGACTGCCAGCCGGCTGGACCGGCATTTGTTATGTATCATTTTTATTGCCCCCTGTGTTTCTAGCACCTCCATTGTATCATCGAAATCTTAAACTGTTTAACAATATTACTGTAAATAGATACAAAAGAACTTTGACTATTGATAGTACTGATCAAACCGACACCAGCCTACAACATTTTAATTTAGAATTGTTCTTTTTGTGGGTGCTGCATTAAACAGCAGAAAAGTGTGACGATTGACTATAGTAGTGGAAGCTGTCACAGATCAAACAGCTGTAGATTTAGGACACATCACCGAAGAATTGCAAATTGCTAGAATTGTGGCTTTGCAGAACAGGATGGTGTTAGATGTTATGTTAGCAGATAGAGGTGGTGCATGTTGTGTTATAGGTAGTAGCTGCTGCATGTTCATACCTGACCACACCCCATCAGTGTATAAAGCGATTAATAAACTTCCTAAAATCGCTGCAGACCTTCACACAGAAAATGGTATATGGACTTTTACAGGATGGCTTTGGACTCCGATTTTTGCCGGGGGCTGGAAAGTATTAACATCCCCTATGTATAATAATTGCAATAATCTTCACTTGTTGTGTATGTATTCAGTGCAGTCCGATGATATGTTCTATGTGTGTTACTGCTTGCATACCGACCAAAAGCAATATTGCAGAAGTCAAGATGCAGAATGATTTGAAAAAGGAGATAGCTAGTATGATGGTCATTGATGTAAGAGATGAGTATCTAGCTTTTCCCAGGAAGTCAAATGTCTTCAGCTAATGCTGAAAGGGTTGTCTGTTGTAAAACAACGGCGATTAGGTTAAGCATTAGCAGAAGACATGCTTTGTTTGACCATTATCGTAACAAATGAGCCGACTCCATTTTGTATTTGCAGCTGCCATTTTGTATGCCATACATTGCCATGTGCTCGTCATGTGCTTTGTCCTATCTTCTTGTCAATTGCGCCTGAAGTCTGCCCGGGAACAGGCATAATTTAGTATTCCCCGCTTCCAGCATGTCCAGACATACGCAGTAGGGTCAATGACCGTTACTAATTGGTTCCAGATAGGAATGTGTTTACCAGTTACCGAAGACTTAACTGCGCCCATCTATCGATTGACCCTTCTAATATGTCCTTGTATGGTCATGAAACTGCTCTTGTCTTCTGTACCGTCTTCTCTTGGGCCCCCTCATTGTGTATAAAAGGGGCCATGTGCTTTAGTTTGGTGTGCTATTCGATACAATACTGAAGAGTGTTGTGTGGACTGTAGTACCACCTTTAAAGGTTTAATAAACTTTGCTTTTGTATTTTTCAGTTTCCTTACCAACTTCTTCCTAAGGTCTGAGGACTATGTGCAGGGAAGGGCGAACCCCTTGCACTAAGTAGGCCTAGCTGAGGTTTGCTTACAACACCTCGGTATTTATGTGTACAGAACACAAGAAAATCAGATAGAAGGCAATATCCAGCGGGCAAAAACAGGGCCCCGGGCCAGTGGGGGATTCTGGTCTTCTTTGCCTCTCTCAGTAATGGGGTGGGTCGCTATCTCAAAGATGGTGATGCTACCCCGTTTACTATACTATTTTGTGAACTTGCCGGTGGTCCTCCCACAACTCATTTTTACTACACTGGACACATTACTGACTACCCTCATCTGGGGCGTGGGCGGGAGACGGATTAGCCTTCGGAAACTTCAGCTGGGGACACAGAATGGTGGCCTGGGAGTCCCGGACTTCCGAGGTTACTACTATGCTAGCCAACTCCAGTGCCTGTCATATTGGACTGCAGGGAGGAACTTATGCGAGATTGGGTTCACACAGCAGAGGCTAGATAGAGGGGAACTACATACTCTGCTGCTACCAAGAGCCAGGATCCCTCCCAACTGCGCCCCCCCCCCCTGCTGCGGACTACCTTGCTCTGTTGGAAGAAGGCCTTGGCTCACACATCTGCGGCAGGCCTGTACACTGAGAACATACCTTTAATAGGCCTACCCACAACACAGGGGAGACTCACACGGACTAGACTCCAGACTTGGGTGGACAATGGGATAGAAGGGGTGGGGGGCTTTCTTCAGGGACGGCACACTGATGGACCACAATTCCTTTGTGCGGGCCACTGGAGCGCCACCAAGCCTCTATCTGCTACATGCTGCTATCACACACTACATTAGAGCCACCTGGGCCGCACAGAGGAATGAACCCCCGCAGCACACCTTAGTACACCTCCTATACTACATGGGACCTGGGGGACATCTGGTGCGTTGGTTATATACTGGAGTACGGGCACACGCAGCAATAGCTCTTACCTCCCTTAGGGAACAATGGGCAACGGACACCAGTGCAGAAATTACAGACCATGCATGGAGGCACAAACTGGAGTATCCCAAAAAAGTATCAGGTAATGCACAGCTCAAATTCATACAGACGATGGTACTGCATAGATCATACCTAATGCCAAAGCGGATACACTACATGTTCCCTGATCTCCCCCCCCCCAGCTGCCCCAGGTGTAGAGGAGAGGAGGCGGGCTTCCTCCATGTGCTATGGTCCTGTCCCCGACTGATGGGCTACTGGGAGGGGGTACAACACTCCCTAACCACAGTGACACAAATACCGATCCCAGATGACACCCTGGCTTGCCTGATGGGCCTTCGCAGTCGCTCCCGGGTTCAGAAAGTGCGTCTAAGGTTTGCGGATCTGGCCCTCCTCTTGGCAACCAGGGTGATTACAATGAGGTGGAAGTCCCCCAGATGCCCGGCAGTCACGATCTGGCAGACGGATGTGCTCCAATGGGGAAGAGCGGAGGGGGCTGTCCTCCGGAGGGAGGAAGAGAGAGGGTTGAGGCAACAACACATCTCCCTGGACTGGGAGGCCATGCTGATTGGGCTGGAGACATTAGACCTGGCTCCCACACAGGACGCCACGTCACAGTAAAGCGAAGAGTGTGAGTCCATTCGGGCCTGTACGCCCGTGGAACAGAGATATTATGAGATATTATGATTCTACCCCCCTGTAAAATGTACCCTTGGGGGATCGCTCTTAGAGTGACTCCCTGTTATCATCATCGCCGACGCAGTGCAGCTGACCAGGACGGGGTTAGGGTGGGAGAGGAGAGTGGGTGGAGGGGTGGGGAGTGGGGTGGGAGAGGAGAGTGGGTGGAGGGGTGGTGGGGGGAACAGTTGCGTGTTTCCTTTATGTCACTGATTTGACTTTAAATATGCACTACTTTGAATTGTGGATATGACACTGCATGTTCATTATTGGCTTGGAGAAGATGCTGCATGATATATTGCGGTCATCAATAAAGTGTGTTAAAAAATATGTGTTTATTAAAAAGGGAAGCGTAGAGAGATTTTGATGGTTCTTAAAAACAGATAGGACAGATGCTTTTTGTGATAAAGCTTTAACACTTTGTACCACATCAAGAATTGTAGCTTGGGGTTTTCCTCCAGGCTCTTCCCTCTCTGCCCTGCTGCATTACTGATACGGATATTAGGTGAAATTATTTACATCTGATGTTTACGTTTTAAACATACAAGTATACAAATAAATGATGGATGGAATGCTAATGCTTGAATTAATTCTCAACCATTGGTAATAACTCTGAGCAGCATCCCAGTCCATCATTATTATGCACACCATGCCACCTCAGTTTGGGCCTCAGTTTGGGCCAAGGCATATGCAAATTATTCTTGACCATGATTATTTGGTAACAGTGCAGCCAGAACTTCAGGCTATGTCCTCACTAAACCGGAACACAAGCAACCCACGACCAGTTTCAGACTTAATTGGCTCATCAGTCGGGTATAGCTGGGTTTTAGTGGCAAAGTAAGCACAGGACCCATGTCCTGGCATATCCGTCCCACTTAAGGCATCACACTGAAGTATACAAAAAAAGTGATGGATGGGCTGCATCCCACTTCATTATTATCTTGCAAACCAAACCACCTTAATTGGGACCCAGCCACCTCAGTTTTTGATCCTGCTCCAATGGGAGAAGTCTAGCTCAAACTGCCAGGCGAGATCCTCCCTGAATCGAAGCTCATGTAACCTAGGCCCTTATTAGGGCGTATCAGTCTGGTTTTTTTAAAAACAGCATCTATGTTGTTAGCACAAATGTTATGTTAAAACATGGCACATATGGTTATATGTTGCCTTCTGTGATGTTAAAGCAGAAAGTAAAATAACTGAAACATAGAAGAGCCTACCTTTTCATAAGGTCAAATTTAGCATCCATGTTGTTTTGCTCATCTCTCATTTCCTGGACTTCTAGAAGCACTTTATGCAAGTCATCATGAGATAATTTCCCATCCTCTGGTCTCACAGACGACACCTTGTATGTAAATGTCAAGAAGATAACTCAGACAATCATGGTGAAGTTTCTTAAAGTTTAGTGCACGTGTGGAACAGTAAAGGCAGAAGAACAAGTAGTAAAATGAAAAGTACAAAATACGGATGTCTTATTAGCATACCAAATAAGCATCTGCTTCAAAATGAAAGCAATATCTGCTATTCAGTAACAGTATGAAACAATGTAGATTTGGGAAGGGAGCCTCAGTTATTTGAACTACAAAAATAAACCTAACTAAAGTTTGCCATCCCTTACATCCTTGACACAACGTTGGCAAATCATTTTGCATAAATAATTTTAGAAGTATCATCTGAAAATACAAATTATGACCACAGTATGGATCTTGACGTATGGTTTTGAAAATATTTGAAAAATGAATTTAGGGAATCACATACATTTGTAAAGATATTCAACAGTTAAATCATACCAGATGACATTTTGTTGGCACGTGGTGATGTAGTGTATGATGGAGTATTCTGGTATTTGGGGCACCATCTCCCAGTTCAAGTAACAAGGCCACTAAATTATACTGTTAAGGGCTTGTTAAATTCAGCAGGCAATGCGCTCAACAAAAACATCATAGCGGCAACAGTAAGTTGTATTGCATCATCAAAATATAAGATATAGTTAGGTTGTACGGTACCTTCCGTTTGATGTGATCCAATAAATCTGCTTGGCCCTGCTTGAAAAATGGATGCTGAAATTCAATAGTTGAGGTTTTATCAGGTTTGAAAAGACCGCTTTCCAGACTGATCACCTTTCGGAATCCATCTGTGTTGAGATAAGCAATGAATACTTTATTAAAACTGCACGGAAAACAGTTTTCAAAAAGATCTACACACTCATTTTACAAATGTATTAAAATATTGCCTAATTTTGTCTGCTCTTTTTTCCTACCGCATGCAGTGCAGGGAAAAGAAGCCTGTAACAGTAGACCGCAAGGGATCCAACCCAGACTTATAACTTTTGAGTGTACAAAAATGGTCTGTACATATTTCTCTGCAGCCTTGAGAAAGCACAGGGGGCGAAACTTATGTTGGCTGCTGTTGCTCTCCATGTTGTAAGAAGTCAAATAAAGCAAACAGAAGGACCTGATTCAAGACTCTTTAACTTCGAACCAAAAGGATATTGATCTGTGTCAAATTGACACACATATTGAATTAAAAAGTAAAATGGAGTTTTTATCACTTCTTTTGACTTTGGATAATAGTTACAACAACTTGGTGTGCTTTGGTGTATTTTGGTTTAAAACCTCCTTGAAGCCCCCTACCTGCTTAGGAGTCGAGAATGAGCAAGCGAATGAGCACACCAGCTTTAACTGTGGAATGAGGTCGAAATCATAGGATTGTAGCAGAGTCAAGCCACTGGGATGCCTACAGTGCAAACGCTCCCTGGAGTGGGAGAAAGGAGGTGCTGCTTATGCCGAGACTACTTCTTGGATTTCATCTTAGACTCACTCGAGGATACGACCTGTAGTAGGACTAAGACTTGGAGCAGGAACGGGTCAAATATTAGGAGCACGTACATTAGTTCTCTTCACCCAAACACCTCTATTATCACATTTAGAGCAAGTCCATTTCATGTACCAGTAGAGCCACAAATATCTGAGCCGGGAAAGCCAAGGTACAAAGTTGTTACATCACAGACATAAGTGTGTTAGATGCTGAAAACCTCAAAGCAAGGGGTACAGTTGCGTATTGTTGCTCAGTTTTAGTTGCAGGTGGGGCAGGGAAATCTCGGTCTTAAAAAGATGAGAAAGGATTCCCAAATACGCTTGGGGCGGGATTGAGGTGACATAAGTTTGCTGAAGTGAGACAATTTGTCTTGACAATATGTTGCTTCCATCAAACAGGCCTCAATAGTGGAGTCAGGCAGTCATACCCAATCTATGGCAACTCTGCGTTTGGCCAAGAGAAGCATAGCGGTGAGGCTACGACTTCCCACAGGCACATCCCGCACATAACCCAGAAGGTGAACCAGGGAGCTGTGCGAAGAGGAATGACCTGGACAGTGGAGAACACTGCAGACATCCCATGTGAGGTATACAAATGAAGCTTGAGGTGTACAGTGAAGACAGTCTGCAGAGGTGACCAGCCCCATATGGAGGAGCTGTTAAGGGGATCCATACAGGCGATGTAAGAATTTAAAGTGGGTGATACACAATCTTTAAATGGGACCACAGCAGTAGGAGCACTATGCGTCAGTTAGTGG
The DNA here is from genome assembly GCF_964263255.1 of Lissotriton vulgaris. Lineage (NCBI taxonomy): Eukaryota > Metazoa > Chordata > Amphibia > Caudata > Salamandridae > Lissotriton > Lissotriton vulgaris. Next base: position 112,593,566 of record NC_141691.1, on the reverse strand, counting down.
TGAATCAGTGTCAGCCTCCCAGTCAGTGCACGTTGCCGGTATACGAACAGGAGCCATAGCCTGCATGATGGGGTAAAGGCGCGTGGTTTAGCATGAGCGGGGATGGATTTGTGAGAATATGTTCAATGTACAGGAGTCGGGGGGAGGAGAGAGAAAATGCGTTGTGCAATGCCCGGCAGTTGTCTCGAACAGGTGATAATACAGGAGAAGCTCAAGCGTTGTGGGGTGTGTCATTCCCTGGACTTCAAATGGAGGCATGAACTGGTCGTCTGGATAAGATCTGAAAATAGAACAAAGCTGCGTCCGGGCACCCTCGCCCTGGAGCCCGCATCCTGCAGGGGAGGCAAATGGGGCTGAACAAAATTGATAAATAAGGGCTATATACGCATGAGAGCCTTGCACGTTTCCTCATGCCAGTGCACACACTCCACAGTGCTGATCGTCAACCTTGGAGGTTTGCAAGATAGACTCCGGCTGTAATCAGGGGGCAGGGTGCAGCATGGTCTGCCTCAATGGCCGTATGCAGTAGGGATTGAGTAGGATAGAGCCAAAGTGTATGTATTTTGACTGTGCGCAAAGTGCATATAATGGCATGTCCAGGCCGGTGAAACCTCCCTCCTCCCCTCCCACCACACCCCACATGTTCAAGTGGTGATGTGAGAATTTCAGAGCAGAACCTAAGTTGCTTGACAGCTCAGGTCAGTGAAACCAAGTTGGATCCCATTTGCCGGAAGAAGTGAAATAAGAGGAACTGATAGATTGAGAAAAGTTACAGAAATGTGGGTAGGATAATCATTTTGGAGATGGCAATCCGTCTAGACCCTGAGAGTGGTAAGCAAGACCATACCTGAACTCTGTCTTCCAACGACGCCATAGTGTGGCCGTAAGTGGCCTGCCAGAGCTTGTCCAGATCACAGCTAAGCCGAATTACTAGATAGCGGAGGGAGTATGCCATCTCTGCAGCAGGAACTCTGAGGGAAAGGGCTGTATGCAGGTGGTGAGAGGAAAAAGTGTTTATTTGGAGCAATTGATGTGTATGCCCAAAAAAAATCCATTGATGAGGGTGGTCTCTTGTATATTCGGGACTAGATTCTCAGTACGCCTGCGGATATAGCAGGTTATGTCATCTGCGTACATTAAGACTCAGACCTCGCGCCGTGAAGCTGAGGATGTGATGGGAATGATGTTCCAGAAGGCGTGCCGCAAGGATGTCCATCGCTAAAGCAAATAGGAGCAGGGACAGTGGGCATCCCTAGAGTGTCCCTCGGGTTATCGGAAATGGATCTGATAATATGCAATGGAGTCGGATATGGGAAGTTGGAGGAAAGTATAGAAGTTAAATTTGTCGGCTGAATGTGGAGTGAAACCCAGGCGTTTGAGTAATGTAAAAAGATATGGCCAATCAAGAGAATCAAAAGCCTTAGTGGTGTGAAGGAGTGCGGCAGGGGCAAGTAGTTGTGTGTCATGTGTGTGCATGAGGGCAAAAATCGTACGCAGATTGGGAGATGTAGAGTGACCCATGACAAAACCAGACTGGTCAGGTTGCACGATGGACAGGAGCATAGGAAGGAGGCAGTTTGCCAATTATTTGGCAAATATTTTGTTATCGAGGTTGATCATAGATAGCGGCCGACAGGAGTCACATTTATTTGATGGATTGTCTGGCTTTACGAGTGTCACTATGACTGCTTCGCAGAGAGATGGTGGTAGAACCCCTGCTCCAAAGATTTCTTATACATCAATAACAAATAAGGCACCCGCTTTGACGCAAACTCCTTGTAGAAGGAGGTGGCCAACCCACTGAATCCCTGCGCCCTGTCACAGAGGAGGCCATGAATGATCTGCACTATCTCCTCCACTGCAGTGGGGGAGTCCAAGGCACAGTCTAGCCATAGTAACTGGATGTAGTACAGGTAGGCAGCCAACTTATCTGCAGAGTGCAATGCAGTGGCTGTATAAAGTTAAAAGAAGAAGGAGGTCATGGTGTGCAATAGTCCTGTGGGTGTGGATTGGAGTTAATGTTTGTCACTAAGTAGCTCTATCACATACAGGAGGTCCTGGTCTTGCAGAGCAAGCCCGCAAGCGTTTTACCAGGGTGTTCACTTTCACCCTATATGTGCGCCCTCCCATCCCGGTCGAGGTATTTTGTCTCATGTAGTGCCAGCTCATTGAACTCCGTCGGCTTAGCCCAAATAGCGGCCATAGTGGCAGCACTTTTGGTGGGGACATATTCAAGTTTGAGCGATTGGATTTCCCATTCCACTTTGGTGAGCTGCCTCCATATCACCTTGAGGATACCGGATTGTTTAGCAATGCAAACTCCCTGGATCATGACTGTAAATGCCTCCCACAATGTTGATGGGGAAGACATCAAACCCTTGTTGTGTTCGAAATAGTCAACTATTGTGCTATGTATCTCGTCTCAAAAGACTGGTTCATGAAGTGCACCGAAGGGGAGGATCCAAGCAAAGGCCCGAGGGAATAGACTGTGGCATGTCCAGCTCCAGCAGGATGGGCTTTGGTCTTAAGGGTACAGGGCAGATGTGATATTTTCGTGACCCAGATCCTTGCTAATTGGGAGATCAACCTAAAGTCTATGCACGACCATGTGTTGGGAGATACTGTGATATAAGTGCCCTCCACGTCCAACATGGATGTAATCCGCCAAATATCATTGAGATAGTGGTTGTGTATGATCATGTTAAGTAATGTTGCAGCGTTAGGGTGAGGCAGTCTGGACATTCTTATATGGTCAGCCCCAAAGAGTAGCAGCCAGGCCTAGCCCATCCACAAGCTGCCAGAGCTCCGAAAAGTCCAGACTGTCAGTGTTAGGGCCATAAACAGCAGCTAGGATGGCCAGGTTTTTGTGGAGGGTGCCGGTCAGCATAACAAGTACTGGCATCACAAATAGCATGCCACATCCGCCAGGGCAGGTCCTTACGCATCAATATTGCTACCACCCAGCATAGTTGAAGTATAGAGAGGTGTAGTCATCTGCGCACCATCGCGCTTGCAGTCTTGATATCGTGGCCTGCGTAAAATTGAGTTCTTGGAGAAAGCAAATATCAATGTGCTACTTGGTGAAGCAGGTATGGACTAGACAGACCGTTCTGCAGTCATTGAGGCCACGAATGTTCCAAGTAAGATATTGGGTGGTAGTCACAGAACCAAGTGAAAGGTTTTTGGGGGCACTGAACGAAGTGGCAGATGGGGACATGCCGCTGGGTGACGCGAGGAGAAGGGATGGGGCACTGCAAGGTGGGAAAAACAAACGATAATGTGAGAACCCTTACCTCCCGCTCCCAACCCCCAAACATGGTTGAGCGAAGCAATAGGTGATCGATTCACACCTGGTCCAAAAACCCTTCTTAGGTACTACATGTGGACTAGGAATCATCCCGGCAGGAGGAGCAGAAACAGACGAACATCCCAGGAGAGACCCGCTGGGTGGCTAAGGGGGCTTGCAGCCCCAAGAGTGTCAGCAGGGGCTCCCAATTGGTAGTAATCTACGAATGTTCACGACAGCCTGTTGATAAGAGAAAGCCCATGGGTTTCGTCTTCACCTGACAGTCTAGTGTCCCTCGAGCAAGCAAAGTGAGCACCAAGAGATGGATCGGCCCGAGATGTATCCAAAACATGAACTCTTAATCATTGTCACTCATGTGAGTGTCTCCTGATGCCACAGTAATGAGCGAGGATGTCGATTAGGCTGTGATCTGCTTAGCAAATTTAAGGGTAGCCTTGACCATCAGTCAAATAGTGTGGTTTTCCTCTTGAGAGATATGCAGCTTGGCCAGATAGAGGAGAGCATATGGAGCATCTGATTTTTAAGTCGAGCCTAGTGCAGCGCTCATGCGATGTCTAGAAAATGACCTCTTGGAATCACTTCAGCTTTTCAGCAAACTTGTGCGTGTGGCTAAAAAAAGACCCACAAACGAGTTTACTGAAAAGCTGAAGTGAGTGGCCATTGCGTGTGGCTTTCAAAAATTGAAAGCCTGCAATTGTCCTGCCTTCTCTTTAAACGTTGACTCCCATGGCCTAGGGGTCTTGGGTGCTAGTAGCAGTGCGGCCGGGTGCCCGCTGCATTCCTTACATTCCTGGAAGTGCACGTGTGCATCACAGATTGAAGCTCTCTAGTAAGTAGATTGCTGAGCGGAATGTATCCTTTCCGCTGCCTTCAGACTATGCAAACATTTCTACCGAGAGATCTGTGAGGTCAGACGGCGCTTTATCGTTCGTGGAAAGAGGTCACGAGCAAGAATGTCGTCCTGATACGGTCTCATGGTGCCAGGCTTGAGAGAATGTCTACCGCTACATACTCCCTATTTATCTATTCACCCCCTCTCCGGGTACCTTTAAAGATTTTTTTTGCTCTTCTGGCTCACAAACCCAACCACTGCAAGTTCTTTCTGTGGCGTTAAACTGGTTTTGATATCTTTTGTTTCAAAATGATCTTTACAATGCTTCAGGGGAACAACTTCTCGCGGAGTCCCACAATACTGCTCTCCCAAGTCGCTTTTCCAAGTGGCTGCAGCTGCTGACCTTGTGGGTGAGCTACAGAGCGTGACACTTTCGTCAGCGACTGGATTTCAGGACTCTCATCCTCCCCAAATAATAACCTAATTCCTGCCATAATCCACTTTTGGCCATAAAAATTGAGAGATAGAATGGGTTGGACAATGCTAACCTCACATTACATAAGTATTTCTCTAAGCACTGTTCAACCTGCAAAGGCAACTGTTTTTATACATTTTTGATTGCTCACAATGACACCACTGATTCGGATAAAGGCCTTAATTATACCTATGAGCTATTATTAAACATGGTCCGGCTTGTTTCCAAAAATAATAGGTTGCTTGTTCTGTGAAAAGCCCTTGTAGGAAGGCTGCCAACTGTGATGTTCCTACATCATTGCAGAGCCTACAGCATTATCCCCACTATAGGAGTTGCTTGAGCAACGCTTTCGGCTTTTCCAGTTTTTCCTGATTTAAAGGCGTTCCCCACTTTCATTGGTGCAAAGGGAGCTAGAAACAGGTTACTGATGCATGGCAACAGTGTAATGCAATATAAGATGGGTTTGTAAAGCACTGCTTGTCATCCCCGAAGGCATCTAGTGCAGGGGAGATGAGCCAAAATTCTATAAACTCTGAAATGCTTGAGGATTAAAGGAATGTCTACCTCTGTTTGTGCCTCTGATGCTCTCCAAAACTGTCACTCTCTGGACTCATAGGCATGTGTCAAAACATGCATGCCCATACAGGTCTGTCAAGTTGACAGGGGAATGTTTATGATACGTAACTATTTTGTGTGTAGTTCTAGTCGTGGATACAGCCCGACATTATATTATTTGTTGCTTAAATTTCACTTTGCTTACCAAAGAGTGCCAAATTAATATTGCTTCAGCTGGAAATGCCATTAGGGAGCTTCATATTTCATAGTTAATAATGTTTCTTACATAACAAATACTGCACCCCTGCCCCCAAGTGAATTTGCTATTTTTAATGCATTAAAAGGGGCAGCACGGGTCCGAACAATGCACCTTCAACTTGTGAAGCTCATGGGCCGAAGGAAGAGAGGGGAGTCAATTAGGAAATTGGGTCCAGCTCATTTCAGGACAGCTAATTAGTGTCAGCGTTTGAGTGTGGGATGAACACTCAAAAAATAAATTCAGATCACAGAACATGGTTTCTGCACATTCAAGTAATTAGAAACTACCAAATGGTTGCACTTCAGCATAAAAATTGGGAGATGTAATTCTGGCCTGGCACATTTATAAACATGCAAGGAGCTATAGATTATTTGTGATGTAATTTTATTCTGATGGATTATTTTCATTGCCATTTAGTAAGCGTGACCTGAACTCATTCTACAAAATAATTAAACTCCCTTCAAGAGTATGTAAAAGAAATCCTCTATGCCGGTGCCCAATCTAGACAATGTTTGACTGCAAGCAAACTTTTCGCTAGGTGTTTAAAGAACTCCATAGAAATACAGGTGACATATTTATGTGGTCCTAAAAAACAATCAACTCAACCTCATGGCGTTCTAAATCTTTTATAGGTACAGGAATAGGGCTAATTTCCCACATCCAACATCCAAGTAACCACATTCTAGTCAGACACATCTTAGCAATGCTTCACAAAGTGAAGACTGTTAGACATGGCACCCTTGTATGGTTCCCCACACGTTTAGCCTTCTGACCTCCTGTTTTGCTGACTCCCATTTTGATGGCTTAAGGAATCAGGGCGATTTACCACGGCTAACTAGTGCTAAAGTGCATTTGATCTATATTTAAAACATGGTAACACTGGCTTATCCACAATTGGCATATTTTATTTATCTATAAGTACCTGGCAAAGTGCAGCACACGAGCCCATGGACTGTAAATTAAATGCTACTAGTGGGCTTGCAGCACTAATTGTGCTACCCACTTGAGTAGCCCTTTAAACATCTCAGACCTGCCACAGCAGAGCCTGTGTATGCGGTTTTAAAATGCAATGTCGACCTGCCAAGTGAACCCACTTGACAGGTCCAAACATTCCTTTTTATTACACATAGGTCACTCCTAAGGAAAGCACTGGAGAGCCTAGGTTCAGGGTGCAGTGAATTTAAAAAGTAGGCCATATACTTTATTTACAATGTAAAAACACAACTTATGGTGAAGGTGAATTTTCAATTACACTTCTGAAAATGCCACTTTTAGAAAGGTGGCATATTCTTACTGTAACCATTTGGGGCCTTCTGCTGGTCTCAGAGTATACTTCTTGGGAGGGTGACAGCTGGCTTGGTATATTTCCTCTAGACAGCCTCACATAGATTAGGTTTGACTTATGGGCCATCCATATCGTGATGGGTTATCCTGGGCAGGGTGGGAGGAAGGAGCCTACTCATCTGAAAGGGCTGTGTTCTGTTCCCACACAAAGGGATGTAATGATGCTGGAGCCAGGGCAAGAAATAAAAGAAAAAGGGATTTGTATACTTCAAAGGCATCTCATTGAAGTCTCCCTACTTTAAAGGCTCCACTGGGTACAAGTACTGGACCTCTGACACCCCCATCTCAGAACACTTCTGGAACGGAGGACATTCTACCAGGAAGGAGGACTGCTGTGCAGCTAGATGAACTGCAACTTTACTGTGTTGGCCAGCTGCCCTCCTGCCTGGGTGTGAGAAGGGCCGGACATGCATCGCTACATTTCAGAGCCTAAATATCTCCAATGGCTTGTTTACTGGATGTATGACAGTACCATGCAAGACACAGCTTTACAAAGCAGTCATTACAACGACCGTGGCACTACCACACAAGTCTTTACCATACATGCCTTAACATCGAATTCGCATTGTGAAGGTATGTATGATAAAGGCATTGGCATGTCAAAACCTTTCCAGGTAAGTATAACCTCAATTGATAGATATAGATATAGATATATAGATATAGATATATTTTTTTTTATACACACACACACACACTACTTTTTAAATACATATTTAGTAATACTATACACACATATATATATATATATATATATATATATACACACACACAAACATGCATATACCCTTCCCACCCCACCCAAAATTAACCTTACCACCCCAAAACCCATACCCATGCTAAAACCCAAAAAACTTCCCTTGCCACCCAGAAACCCATTCCCACCCTAAGAACCATGCCATCCAAAAAACATACCCACCCTAAAATAATTCCTACAACCCAAAAAGCCCATATACTCATACCCACCATAAAGAAAAAAACATATATATATACACACACACACACCTATATATATATATATATATATACACACACACACCCCTCTTCCCCCCACTTTAAACATAAAACCATTAAGGCAAAGGTATATTAGTTTTAAAATCCTGCGTGGTAAAGACTAGTGTGGTAGTGTCGCCTGCGTGCTAAATGCAATTGCCATTGTGTGCTTGACTCCTGTTTTTTGAAGTCTCAGGGATATCAAAGACTTCTCTCTTGAACCTGCAAACAGCACTTGGACTGTGTCTGCTGTGAGTTCTCCTCGGCCAATCTAGTCCTGGGCCTGTGGGGGTGAGTTTAAAGTGATGAAAGTATGAAACTCCAAACATTGGCAACATTGCACCGATCAAAACCGGCACATTTCTTTGACGCTAGTGCATCGCCGCTACACGAACCGCGGATACCGTGACGCATCATCCTCAGTTTCCAACACATTTCTGACTTTGCGCAGCTCAGCTCCAATGCTTTGCGTCATGTTGCTCATATCTCCTTCAGCCCAGCGGTTCAACAACTCATCGCCCAGGTGTTCTATGTATTGCCTACGTCTGCGAGATACACGACAGCGCATCGCCCACAAAGCATGCAAGGTACTGTTAAGCAGGCCAAGACTGGTCCCTGTATCAGACCCGTGCTCTGTTGTGGACGGTCTGAATCTTTGGGTTTGACTCAGTCGAGTGCTATCAGATAGCCCCGATTGCTGAAATTCGTTTCTAAGCAACACAAAAATGCTTATTCTTTAAAAATGTGTATCTTGACTTCTACTAATTGGATTTTTTGTCATTTTGGTCTTGGTTTAGTCATAAAAATATAAGCTATTCTTCTAAACTAGTGTGGAGTCTTTTTGTGGTGTTTTCACTGTGTTACTGTTTGAAGCATTGCATAAATACTTTACACATTAAGTTAAGCCTGTCTGCTCTGTGCTAAGCTACCGGAGGAGGAGCACAAATTCATTTGAAGTGCGTTTCAGACTTACCGAGACTAGGACTTTGGTTCTTGCCTGGACAGGGTGCAAATCTCTGCCAACCAGAAACCCAATTTCCAACACCAACCATTATCTCTCACCATTATTGATCACAAGGAGGTATAAATCTTACTTACATGATGTCAGCTCGTTAAAACAGCTGACAGAAGCATGTGTGCCTATATAAATATATTTACCATTCGAGTGAAGAAATTATACATGCAGAGGTCAACGCTTAATTAAAGTTAAACCGTTTTCTCCTTTGGCTTAATGTGCTCTAGGCTTCAGATTGGAGTCAAATCAAAAACTATTATCTCTTTAGTAATCATTTTTTTTTATAAGATCATAAAGCAGTCTATCCATAAGATTACATTGCTATGCAGAGTCTAATCCTCCTTCTACCACGGAACATATACTGTAACAAATGCTTTGTCAGATTTAGTATTGCATCAGTCAAAATGTTTAGCCAACTACCTCTGTACTGTTATCCATGTCTACTAACGTGACTAAAAGAAAAACACCTTCCTTCAAACAAACAAAAAAAATTATTAATTTTGCTTTAGTCTAAAAAGAAACACTCCCGTTTGAATTTCTGTCAGCGGAGGACTGACAACTACAAAACTTACCTCAAACTTTCACGTTAAACCATTCTGCATTTGATTTCGAACAAAGCCCTACTGGAAAAACCCTCTCAGTTTTTTCAATTAAGTACGATCGCATCCCGAGATTTATCTCCACTTTCAAATCCTGGTACTTACACATATTGAGCTGTCGTATGAAGCTTGACAGATTGTTGTGCTTGAAGTACTTGGGAAGTATTTCTTTTGCAAAACGCTGTTCATCCATAATGCGGAAGGCCTGGCCATTCTAGAAGCAAAAATAATGCCTGTTGTAATGGACTGAGAGAGCAAAGCAAACCTTGTCTGTGTTTTGCATTACTCCTAAAAGCAGATGACGATCGCAACAAATGCCAAACACACTGAAATGCTGCTTTACTTGAGATTGCTGGTGTATCAAATCGTATGGGAATGACAGGGATTGGAATTTCACTGCACGGTTTTGGCATGTACAAGTCTCAAAGCCCTTTAATGCGGTAAATTATCTATGGAATCACAAGTAGTTCCCAGTCTTAATGTGCAAATGGTTTTGGAAACCATGTTCTGCCCTGTGATGTGCTTATGTTGGCTAGGACATCGAAATGCCATTTGACATTGAGAACTGGTTATTTTATAGTGGGTAGCAGGTTACTAATGTGAAAAACGATACATAACAGGCGCTAGCTGCTGACAAACACACTGGTTGCATTAGTGAGCTAAACAGTAATGCCTATTGAGCACATACCGCCTCTTTATGCATCCCGTAAAATAAAAAACAGTAAAACTAGAACACACCCATTCTGGATTTCTAATTACAATGCCAAGCGGGTTGGGGCACATACTCCGTGCTCGTGGACAGTAACAGCGATTCCTAAAAGCAAACAACGACCTCAGAAGATCCGAACGAAGGCCTAATTGCTCCTGGTGCTATTGTCGACAGTCCTCAAAACCCAACACTTTTCTCTCAGACATTTGGAGAGGGAGGTGGGCAGAGGCTATTTTTGTTAAAGAGCTAATAATGGCTAGCATATCAAAAGTCACAATAATGTGGTATGTTTACCTGGACTTAGAGTCTACCTTCCTTCAGACTCAAAGGAAGAAAGCAAATAGGTACTCTAAGGGACAGGGGGACTTAAAGAAACCAAGGCGAACAGTCCCTTTGAAAGACTGTTCCCCAAACTGATGTCATCTCTGGTCCTCGCCTTATAATAAAGGGTCCCAATGAGAGGCTATGAACTCCGCTCCATTAGAGGAGGACCACCTGCCAGATTTAGAGACAAGCAAGCAGTGGTATTAATTACTGCCTTCAGCAGTACTACCGCTGCAGTGGTACCATCGAAGACACTAAAGCTTTGCAATACAGGCCCCATGTTTGATTCGCCCACTCGGAAAGTTCTTAGTTTTCAGGAAAAAAAATAATAAAGCCCCAAAGTGCTAGCCTGTTTAGAGAAAGCCAAAAAAAGGAAACAAAATAGTGGAAGGAGTTGTCCACCCAGTCCCGGGGAAGCTAAAATGAATGAGGGTTGTCCACACTACACATAGAGTGGTGCAAGTGCCACTGTGACCGGGCAGCCTCCGGCAGGCAGGCGGGCCATCGAGTCAATGGCTTAGGCTATCAGAGGTAGCTGAGGCTTTGCTGGTGTACATCCAACACTTCCCCCAAAGTTAAATAGAGCAGGAGAGCTGCAATTTTGGAAGGCCAGGAGCTCTACCGCTCTTGCTCTGTCAAACTTTAAATGACGCCTACAGTGCAGGCCACATAGCCTGCAGATAAAATTTAATGAAAGATAACATAGAACAAGTACTGGCAAAGTCAACAGGTTTTCCCTATGTAAGATCTATTGCCACTGTCAACGTTTTTTAGACATGTTGCTCAGCAGCGCAGGCTGCTATCCAGCAAGGCTTCACAAAAAGGAAATAGTGCTGTGACATAACTACTTTTTAGCCATGCTGCACAGCAGAGACCGCAACCTGTCGACCTTGGAATAGGATAACTGGGTTGGTGTCCCAGTAGAATGGAGTGAATCAGAGTAGAGTTGAGTGGGGCAGAGTGTAGTGACACTGAGTAGATTGTTTCAGAGTGGTGTACAGTAGAGTACAGTGGTGGAGAGTAGAGTAGCACAAAGTGCAGAGTAGATTAGAGTGGCATATAGTGCACTTGCGTAGAATAGAGTGGTACAGAGTAGAGTGCATTGGTGCAGTAGCACAAAGTACAGTGTTGCAGAGTACAGTGGCATAGAGTAAAGTGGTGCACAGTGGAGGGGTGTAGAGTGCAGTGGTGCATAGTGGAGTTGTGTTTGTAGAGTTCATTGCATTGGTGTAGAGTGAAGTAGAGTGGAGTGATGCAGAGTGGAGGGATGCAGAGTAAAGTGCAGTATTGCAGTGCTGAATGGCATGGAGTGGTGAGTGGCAGAGCGTGGAGTGGTGCAGAGTGGAGTATAGTGGAGTGGAGTAAAGTGAAGTATGCATGGTGTGTTGTGTGTATTGGTAGCACACTACCACATCTTCAATTTAAATGACAATTACATTTGCACAGACATAGTTTGGTCTTACTCTTAAAAGTATACAGCGAACAATAATGTATGGAAATGTGATCACCTAGTGTATTGATTTGCTTTGATATCGTAATAAAATATTTGTTCCTATCACACATCGGAATTGCCAAAAAATGAGCTTCATTATGCTTCTAACTCGATTATGTGCTGATCTACACAGTTCATATAGAGACATTCAAATCGGTTGTGTTCCATAACAAAATGACATTGTACAGCCTTCCTCAAGCACTTGACCAATATCCAGCAGGATTGTCACAAAAACTGTCACTTAGAAATCAGAGAAATAAAAATAACACCAAGCTCCCTTGGAAGACAGAGACTGAGATGCGACCTCTGTCTCTGAATGCAGAGCAAATGTGACAAGATGAGAACAAGATTTAAAGGCCTGTTTACAGAAAGCAAGCACTAGTTTATGAATACAGTAAATAGGTTTTGGAGATGGGATGAACGAACTCGAGCTGGACAGCCTAAAACAAATAGAGCCAGCAAATAGAGAACAAGCAAATGTGAGGTCCAAACCACAAATCAAATGGTAAGAAAAGGGCGGATTGCCTTCCCAGGAAAGCTTTCCACATGTCCCCAAGATGTCGTTAGCAAATTAGACAGTTGTGCGTATGGTAGTCTTCGGCCTAAAAAGGAGTCCTAATACAGGAGTTTGACAGTCACATGTTCACTCACATTAAGGCAACCCATGCACTTGGTCATGCTGAAATCACTGCCTATTCGACCTGTACTGTTGGTTTGACCCAGAGCTTCCCATTGTTGCACTTGCCAACATGATGTAGAAAAAAAGGTCCATGTTTCCAGGTTTTTAAAATACATGCTTATTTTATTGATCCTGCCACTCAAAACGTCCACAAGAAACTCTTGGCTGTGACCAGTATGATCTCAGGTACAGCCCGTGACTCCCCTGTGTCACCCAAGTGTATCACGGAGTACCTGCACCATGGCCAACCACTACACTCTTAAGGCTGGCTCAGGGGTCACTGGACTAGCAGGGTTCCACGAGCTTTGCCTGGGCAGTAGGCTAAATCCCCATCACCAGATCCATGAATTGCTTATTTTATTGACATTACTCCATATGGGTAAAGTAGACTACTTATGATCATGTAACAGTATTTAATACAGATATTAACTTACTTGGAACTATGTGAGCTATACCTTCTGGACAGCTAGCATGGGTTTCAGAAGATTACATCTGAACTACAGACACCTAATGTGCATGAAACTGGGGGGACTGGAATAACGCAAATGCACTACGATACCTAGTGACGATTTTCTCATATCTGTTGACTAACATTACATGACAAGGCTTTTTCTACTTGGCATAATTGTATCTTTATTACCATTTAGAAAGGACAATGCCTAATAAGAAATGGTCAAAACGCACTGTTCAAGTGCGCTCGATGCCTTAGGGTCACTGACCCTGGTGATGGGTTCTTAAATAGTCTAGATGCTCCTCCTGACTAAGTCTGCTGTCAGAGTATCAGCAACAGACGAAACACGTGTTGGCATCATTGAAAGCAAGGGCGAATTGGAGTAATAGACACCCAATAAAAAACTGTTGAGAACCACAAGCTCAACTCTGGACTTGTGTGTGTTCGGAGAACTGCAAACTGTTGTGTTAGTTTTGGCACTCTGAGGCCACAATAGCATTTCTGAAAAATGTGGACACTGGTACCCTTCTTGGCATTGTACTAACAAAAGGTTTTAGACACAATCGTGATGGAGGTTTCTATACCCTATCTATTTGATAAATGTTTTTTATTAATGCGGTGGGAGTACGAGTGTAATTTGTCATTGTATAATATTTCTTAGCACTACTATGTGTATACGTCTATTGAACAATTAGGCCATGTAATGTAAATTCTTTGAATTTTTTGCATTTACTGTGAAATGTTAGCAGTTACAAGATAGGTACTTCATTTAAAAAAAAAAAAAAAAACATTTGTATCTATTTATTGCAGATTGTAATGTGTTAACTGGGAATATACTATGCTTTCCTGAAGATGGCGTTGGCTGTTGATTATTTGCCCAACGAAACGCGTCGATGCTCACAAGAGTGGAAATTACTCTAAGTCTGAGGAGACAATTTATCTGAATAAAGTTTGGAATAGAAATCAGAATTGATCTCTGTTTGACTATTGTATTTTCTCTCCTCAAATAGGAATTATATAATTTCCTTACTGTATTCCCAATTGTATGTTTCTTGCAATGTTTTTTATATGTGTCATATGAATGAACTTTTATGTTTCATTTTGTATTGTAACTGCTCTTTTTTAATTGATTAGAATTGTATCTGTGACAGGGAACAATCATTTTCGGACACTGCGTCCGATATGTTTTTAATGATTTTTTTAATAAATTGTATACACATTTTTTATATTTTATTGTTACATTTCCTCTTTGTTCATCCCACTGGTGTGCAATTGGTGTTTATGGCAAAATTATTAGGTCATGTGTGAGAATTACCAGAGGGGGACTTTTCTTTGGACAACTGCTCTTGGCGTCCAAGGAAATATTTTCTATGAATGATTTTTACCTTTGTATCTGCATGCTGTTTTGTAAGAAATGCACAGTATTCAGCAATAAAGTTTAAAGTAAAAATCACAGGACTTCACTGTGCAGTAGTGCGAACAAGGATCTTGTTTGCACAGTGTGACCACCCAGAGGAATGATGGAATGAATCAATATTAGGAATCCTATAGGTTTTACTCAACCTCTCCAGTGAGGCCTAGTCCGCTGCTCGTTTAAGGGGCACCTTGAGGGAAGCAGTAGAGAGGCAGACAATTTATGGGTAGAGCAGAGCCAGTGGTCTGGCTTGGCCCCAAGAGCCCAAATACGAGTTGAGGCCCCGGAAAAAAACAAGTAACATGAGAGTGGAGAGACGTGGTGCAGCAGCTAGAGCTGCAGACTTGAGAGGGATCCCAGTTTGAGTCTTGGCGTCGCAACATGCTGCGATTCTGGGGAAATCACGTAATCTCAACAGGAGATAAATTGGGCTATATAAATCTGCTAATTTTAAGCATCATGCAAGACAAAAAAACAAAGAGGCATACATTTATGAAAAAATAATATCACAGGTTTTAACAGTTTTTCGGCTATGAGAAACTGATAAGTGAAGCAGAAGAGTAACAAACACTGGTAAATGCAGTAAAATATGCTACAGTCAATAGAAATGGAGGAAGACTAAGTGGCAAACACAGGAACCAATGGAAAGTGAAGGAGCAGGATGTAAGGCACTTTTAAAGATTTATATTCAAAACAATAGATGTCAAAAGCACAGTGCAAGCAAAACCTAAAAACTGGAGGGTTTTGGTCTCTTGCAACCTGGATACCTTTACTCTGCCAGTGAGTCCACTCCCTGCTCACACAGATGGTTACAAGCGGCACTGCCGCCAAGTGGGTTTACATAAAGTACACCTTCATTTTATTACTAGCCCTGCTCTGCCACCTTAATACTGATGGACATAACAGGAATCAGAATATGGAGATCATAAGGGAGCACCCCACACTTCTGCAGGCACTGCTGTAAGGACCTTGGTGGGAACCAGTGGGCCCTTCATTGTGCTTGTCTGTCGCTCACTGCAGGCGCTATCACGAAGGTTAACTATAACAGTTACCTGCTGCACGAATATCACAGGCACACACATATACATATATCCACAAGAAGACAAACCAAATACAGGCAACGACAGTGCAATAGGTCGACTTATGAACGCACTGCCAAGTCAGACCAAAAAATCCATGTACGTTAATCACTGCCTTCTCCCATTTCTGCTACCAGAGAAAAAAATACACCATAAATTATCTAGTGATCTATAACACTTTAACAACATTACAATAGCACGTGTGTGCCTCAGAAAGTTCATGCTCAGGCAGCTAAACAAACAAAATGACCACAGCTGTGTGGACAGCAATCGCTTTTTTATGAAAGTACACAACTTCTGCCCAATCAGCACATGCATTATTGACTCCCAAAATATGGGCGAAGCCAAAGACCCTGATGGTTCTCACATAATTGTCTGGTGTCAGCTGTGCTGTGAAGCCAGACCAAATAAAGTAAACAAGAATCCGCCACTCCCCAAAAGTGCAACATTAGCCAAGTAGTTAACCAAGTACATTGTATTAGACAGGAATCGCCATACATTAGCAGATCAGAGATTGTACCTGCAATAAGTGTCTGTGCCGCATGTATAGGACTTTTTCCGTGCACTTTTGACTGCTAATACAATAAGGTGATTTTTCACTATAACTCGAGTGACAAACTCATTGAATTTTTCAGTGTTCTTCTTTTCACAGACTATAAACGAAGTCTAACACTCATCAAATGTAATTCAATTGGTTACAATACAGGCAGATGAACTCAACTTAGTTTTGCTGTTGATATTTGTACTATGAATGGTAGTGATGGAGCAAGGACTCGTAGAAAAGAGACTTGCTTGGAGATAATCCTCTCGTTTAACTTCTAATATTGTATTAATCATGTATTGTGTAAATGAATATGCACAACATTATACCTACAAGAAAGAGAAGCTGGTCTACGTGTATTACTAATAAGTAACTCAAGTGAATTTCTAAAATGTCCGCTAGCGGAAAAACTGTACTGCGCATGCGTCAGCTGCATCTATGCAGTATGACGAGCTGTCGCTTGGAAGGAATTTCTTGCGCAAATACTATTAACATGGCTGCCTGAAAGCTCAAATGGTCAGCATCTGCTCTGCCAAAACTAAAACATGCTATTTTATTAATACTAATGCAGGGAAAGCATAAATAAATTAATGGGATTAGAGCAGAGATAGGTGGTATACAGTGAAACCATTTATGTTCAAATTTAACATATATCTTTTTGACCCTTATTAGTGTGGGTCTTGGGCCTCTCACGCGAGACTAAAGTCTGTGGGTCACCAGATTCTTCATTCATGCGTGAATGACCGCGCTGAAAGAAATTATGTGACATAGAACGTGGTCCAAGGCCAAAACGGATACATACCATGGGAAACAGCTTGAGAACCTCTAAGAAGAAAGGGAAATGGATGGAATTTATACTTTTGTTTCTAATGTGATGTGAATACAGTTGGCAATTAAAAGTTGTGAATAAAAATTAAGGGGTGGGATCTTTAAACAACAGACTGTAACACAAAATTGGAAAATAAGCATGGTGTGATGATCACCCTCCTTGCCTATCCAATAAGAGTTAGGAGTTTCATGATAATGAAACATTATTGGGAGGTACACGATTATTGTAGAGTATAATTGAGGTAGTTCTTAGCTAGTTATTGAGCATGAGATCGTGATGCTTCCCGAGAGGGAGATGTTGATGCTGAATGCTGCAGAGCTCAGGATGCGGTCGGAGTCACGAGAGAAGCTGAAGAAGAAAAGAAGAATCCACTGTAGAGCCACTTTATCTTAAATTAATTTACTTAGAAGATCACTGAAGAATCTCGAGGAGGAAGAGAGTGTCAGAGAGGGGTGCTACGCAAACATCGGTTGTAGAGAGGTCATCTACCCTGTCCTGATTCCGGTCCTGAAGCCTTTGTCGCCTGATCTTTCCCGGGGGACCCTGACCAGGGGGCCGGTTTTCACACCATCCTTGGTAACTATATTTTCATGTATGTGCAGATGTGCTTTTCTCCTTTCTGAGCAACGTCATTGCAGAGAATGATATTTATTTGGTTGACTGATTGATTAAATAAATCTTCTTTCCTATGAGTGACGGAGACTGTACTGTACTTTATAGTGGTTATCATGAAATTTATCTAGATAAAGATTTAAAGTATTTACAGAGTCTGTGGTTATTTATCAAATGTACAAAGAATATATTTATGTCATTTCACCATGAACTAGTTCAACTAATTTGGTCCATTGACCAGAGGAAAGAACTTTTTGATCAGTGAAAGATCGGCTTGCGCTTCGCGCTTGATTAAATAAGCGTTTGCTGCCTGGTCAGAGACTTCCCAGCGCTCTTAGGCGCTTCGTTTGCTCCCTTCCCCTTGCCTGGGTATTCAGACCGCCCTCGGCCGAGTATGGACGCCGAGGGCTGGGATCTGACTTTGGCCGCCATCTTGGGGGTAGGACTCGCCGCCCTCGCGCTCTAGTAGCGCTATAAAAGGGAATCTGTTCGTTTGCTCAGGGATTACCATCTGCTACAACCTTTTCCCTCCTGAGGCGGAAGCCGGGAGGTCTCCCTTCTTTCCTTGCACATTTTATATGTGTGTTTTGACTTGCTTGTTCAGTCATTTTATTTCTGTGCAGTTAGGCTTGCGCTTCGTGCTTGATTAAATAAGCGATTGCTGCCTTGTAAGAGACTTCCCAGCGCTCTTAGGCGCTTAGTTTGCTCCCTTCCCCTTGCCTGGGTATTCAGACCGCCCTCGGCCGAGTATTGGCGCCGAGGGCTGGGATCTGACTTCGGCCGCCATCTTGGGGGTAGGACTCGCCGCCCCCGCGCTCTAGTAGCGCTATAAAAAAGCTCACCTCTTTCTCCGCACAGCGGACGCGTACAGCGGACGCACCGGACCTGCGCCGGAGTTGCGCCAGAGTCCTGCCCGTCTGCGCCCGTCAGCGTCCCGGAGGCGTACGGTGTGGCAGAATCTTAGTCCCTACGCTTTTCTTTTCTTTTTTACTTTTTTACACATATCATTATGTTATCCTACTCATCCCAGGAGCTCCACTCTCATGCGAAGGAACATCACACTAAACACCTTTGCCTACTCCTTAACACCAGATCGCTGCACAGACATGCTCAGGAGATCTTTGATCTCCTGATTACTGATAAACCTGCCTTTCTGATGCTCACTGAGACATGGCTCAATGAGTCCTCCCACCCAGACATTGTTGCCGCCATCCCCCCTGAGTATAACATCTTTAGACAAGACAGAGATAAGGGTAGAGGGGGAGGAGTGGCCCTTATAGTGAAAAAAACTATCATGTGTTCGCTCATCCACGCAGAAACCATCTCAGGCACCGAATCCCTCGCCTTCTCCCTATCCCAGTCACCTCAACAATCTGTCAAGGAGCTTCTAGTCTACAGACCTCCGGGGCCTGTGGGGTCCTTTTTTGAGGAACTCCAGCAAGTCATGTCCACATTAGTTCTGCGAACGGAGAGGTGTGTACTAGCCGGGGACTTCAACTTCCATATGGAAGATTGTTACGATCCGGATACTACTAAGATGCTGGATGTCACGTCCTCCCTGGGCCTACTTCCCTATCTGTCTGGCCCGACCCACGACAAAGGTCACACCTTAGACCAGGTCTTTTCCACCTTTCCGGTTGAGGTGACTGCAGTGCTGCCGGTTCTATGGTCCGACCATCGACTTGCTCATTTCCAAATACTGGGCACTGAGAAACCAGCAGCCACCGCTCTGAAACAGCAGGGATGTGCTTTTAGAGCATACCATCGGGTGACCCCAGACCTGCTAGCCCAGGCCCTTGTGAACCATCCCGTGTCCTATACTGGCGACCTGGACAAGGATCTTGAAACCCTGCAGACCTGGCTTTTAGCCAGACTGAATGAGCTTGCCCCTGCACAGCCCCCCCGTACCGCCATCAAAAAGGTCTCGGCACCCTGGTTTACGGCGGAACTGGCTCACTCCCGTAGACAATGTAAAATCGCCGAACAGACATGGAGAGCTCCGTATGATACCGAGGCAAAACTGACCTATAGATCTATGATTAAATCCTACCATAGACTAGTCCTTCAGGAAAAGAAATGCTACTTCGCTAAAAGAATCGAGGAAGCAGCAAATTCCTGTAAGGAGATTTTCCTCAGTCGTTGGAGAATTTACCACTCAGCGATTTAACTCAGCACAGGAAGCCCCGGCTGAGACCTGGGCTGATACTATAGCCAATTTCTTCACCACCAAAATTAGGCAGATACAGGATTCTTTTCCCCCCCGAGGCCGATAATTGACTTACCGCCCTTGCCGGAGGAGTTAGCCCATTTGCCTACTTCTGGCCCTCTGCTGGCGGTTTTCCCGCCTCTTACGGTATCTTCATCACTAGCATTAATGATGAGCCTCAAATCTGGATCGCCACGTGACCCTTGCCCTGCCAAATTTTTAGCCAGAATGGCAGACGTTGTTAACCCACTAGCCAACCCTATTCTAAATCTTTCGTTGAGTCAGGGGACCTTACCACACTTGTGGAAACAGGCCATGGTCATTCCTCTTCTTAAAAAGCCAAGCCTTGCCCCAGAAGTCCCTGCCAATTATAGGCCTATCTCGCTCCTTCCGGCTCTCACCAAAATTTTGGAGAAACATGTTCATGGCGTGCTCTCCAATTTTTTGGAGTCCAACGAGCTTTTGCACCCGTCTCACTCAGGTTTTCATCATAAGCCAAGTACTGAAACCGCGCTCTTGGAGGTTTCAGAGATTGTTAAGGAGTCGTTGGATGCCGGAGGCAGGGTGATATTAGTTATGTTAGATCTGTCGGCGGCTTTCGACACCGTCCCCCATGAGGATCTCCTCATAAGACTTCATGACATCGGTCTGAGGGGGACGGTGCTCAGTTGGTTTCGTTCCTTTCTAGCCAACCGCCGACAAACGGTCTGGGCCTCCCCTGGATCTGCCGAAATGTCGCCATTGGGAGTCGGAGTTCCTCAGGGCTCAGTATTGAGCCCAACTCTATTTAACATCTTTATGACCCCTCTGGCGGCATTGGTGGAGTCCTACGGGGCCCAGATCGTTTCCTATGCTGACGACACCCAGCTTCTCTTCACCTGCCGGAAGGGCGAAGAATTCGAGGGTGAAAGTATCCGTGAGTGCCTTGGGGCTGTTTTTAACTGGTTCCAACTGAACAGCCTCAAGTGCAACTCGGATAAATCCGAGATACTTTTCTTTGGATGCCCCTCTGAACCGGACTGGCAAGGCTGGTGGCCTGCCGACATGTTTCCTCCAGCGCATTCCTCGGAGTCAGCCAAGAACCTGGGAATTAAAATAGACAATGGGCGTACGCTCAAATCCCAGGTGTTGACCCTCACTGGAACATGTTTTGGTATCCTCAGGGTGCTGCGGAAGTTCTTTCTGCTGCTTTCTGAGGACCATAGGAGAATTATTGTTCAGGCCCTCATCGGATCCAGGCTCGATTATGCCAATATCCTGTATCTGGGTCTGCCGGAATACCTCCTACAGCGTATGCAGGTGGTTCAGAATGCAGCCGCACGAGCCATCTTCGGCTTGCATCGACGAGAGAGAGCGTCTAACTTACTGCGAACTTTACATTGGCTCCCCATCCGGAAGCGGATAATATTCAAGGCCATGACATTGGCTCACAAAGCCCTGCATGCTACGGGTGCCAAATACTTACAAAAGAGGCTGGCCTTCTATCTGCCGGCACGATCCTTAAGATCGGAGTCATTGGCACTTGCAGTAGTCCCCAGCATAAAGAAAGCCCGTGTCGGAGGACGGTCCTTTAGGCTGCTGGCCCCTCAGCTGTGGAACTCCTTACCTTTGTCCTTGCGTTCCACGCCTAATTTACTCGCTTTCAGGAAGTGTTTAAAGACCTGGCTCTTTACTGGCTAGAGTTCCCTAGTTCTATCTTTAGATCTGCTGTTTTGTCTTTCTATTGTTATGTTGTATCCGTTTTCTTTTTTTCTAGGTCTGGAGTATAAAGCGCCGGGACACTCCTTTGGAGTAGCCGTGCGCTATAGAAGACCTATATTAACATTAACATTTACATAACATTACATAACATTTACATAACATTACATAACATTTACATAACATTACATACCATTTACATAACATTACATTTACATAACATAACATTTACATTACATAACACCATAACATTTACATAACATTACATTTACATAACAACATTACATTTACATAACAACATTTCATTTACATAACAACATTACATTTACATAACATAACATTTACATAACAACATTACATTTACATAACATAACATTTACATAACATTACATAACATTTACATAACATAACATTTACATAACATAACATTTACATAACATAACATTTACATAACATTTACATAACATAACATTTACATAACATAACATTTACATAACATAACATTTACATAACATTACATTTACATAACAACATTACATTTACATAACAACATTTCATTTACATAACAACATTACATTTACATAACATAACATTTACATAACATTACATTTACATAACATAACATTTACATAACATTACATAACATTTACATAACATAACATTTACATAACATAACATTTACATAACATAACATTTACATAACATTTACATAACATAACATTTACATAACATAACATTTACATAACATAACATTTACATAACATTACATTTACATAACAACATTACATTTACATAACAACATTTCATTTACATAACAACATTACATTTACATAACATAACATTTACATAACATTACATTTACATAACATAACATTTACATAACATAACATTTACATAACATAACATTTACATAACATAACATTTACATAACATTTACATAACATAACATTTACATAACATTACATAACATTTACATAACATAACATTTACATAACATAACATTTACATAACATAACATTTACATAACATAACATTTACATAACATAACATTTACATAACATAACATTTACATAACATAACATTTACATAACATAACATTTACATAACATTTACATAACATAACATTTACATAACATTACATAACATTTACATAACATTTACATAACATAACATTTACATAACATTTACATAACATAACATTTACATAACATTTACATAACATTACATACCATTACATAACATTTACATAACATAACATTTACATAACATAACATTTACATTACATTTACATAACATTTACATAACATAACATTTACATAACATTTACATAACATAACATTTACATAACATTTACATAACATTACATAACATTTACATAACATAACATTTACATAACATAACATTTACATAACATAACATTTACATAACATTTACATAACATTACATTTACATAACATTACATTTACATAACATTACATTTACATAACATTACATTTCATTACATTTACATAACATTACATTTACATAACAACATTACATTTACATAACAACATTACATTTACATAACATAACATTTACATAACATAACATTTACATAACATTACATAACATTAGTGGAGAATAAGAAGAGACTAATCTAGAATGATAAAAAGTACAAACAATTAACCCCAGCGGTTTATTATCAGGTAGTGTGAATGTGTGTTTATGGGCCCAGGTGAGTACATGGTATCAGAGTACCTGTTGCTGGTAACTCGCTGGATCAGTTTTCTGGTAGCAGAGCTATGGTTATTATTATTGTCTGGAAAAATTCCCGGGTGAATGAATAGCGGGTGGTGATAGAAGCCATACTCCAGTGAGGTTACTCGCCTGTTGGAATAGCACTGAGAAGCTACGCAGGGCTGGCAGTGCTAAATCAGGGACTATTTCATATAAAAGTTGAGTGTGAGTGAAAGCAAAGGGGTTCGCTGGTGAAACTTTGGTCTTATATCACCTAGAAAGGGTAACACTGAAGGAGTAATTGTTAAAACCTAGACTGCAGTGTCAACATTATCGGCGCCATCTTGCCCCCTTTTCGAGCCCATTCGTGCGCGTAAGCGGCAGCCATTTTGAGTACCATGGCCTCTCTGCCCATCGCCGATAGCCAGCGCGTCTCTCTCTCTCTCCTGACCTCGCAAGCATCCTCCGCACACTGACAGCCCCCGCTCTCACATGCCTTGGGTCATAAACCCCTCTTCAGCGCAGCTCTGCCTCAGAACCCTATCCTGTTCCCAGCGCGACACCTCCCTTCATTCCTTTCAAGATCCCGGGCCCTTTGATAAAACCCCCTTTCCTGTGTGCCCGTTTGTCTTACTCGTTCCCAGGCCGCCACCTGGCCCTGCAGATACTGTTTATTGCCCCCTATACAGTAGGAAGCTTCCCCCATCAAAGGATCCACGAGTTGATCAAAGCCCCCACCCTATGAGATCCGATAAACCACATACATTCCGTGAATCGGCGGAATGTCCAGCTGCGCGATAATCATCACCCGTTGTGACCGGGGTGGGGACTTCAACTGTAAATGTGTGTGGGAACGGGCCTGAAGCGGGGATTCCGAGGATGTCTTTCCGTACATCAAAGTATTGACAGAGATGTGTTTGATGCAATAAAACAAACTTGTGTATAAGAGGCCAAGCCTCAGAGATGCGGTCAGAGCACCTCGAGAAGATACCCTGTTGTCTGATTTGATGTGTTCTGCTCTGTCGGAATAAAACTTCTGTTTCCTGCCTTCCAGTCTCCAGCGCCTGCCTCTTTGTTTGGTAACTTGAGTGGGTATAGAGGCAGTTACCGCCGGGCAACTCTGAAAAAGGTCATCGGCCCTACCTTTTTCCACAATTGGCGTCCCAAACGTTGGACCCATCAGTGACTCGTGGATCCAGTGGGAGAGGTCCTGACGACAGAGTGAACGACTGCAACGATCGGGAGAGCTCCTGTCCGATAGACCCTCGTCTGACAGCCGATCATCCGAACTTCACTGGTTCCGAACAGACCTCTCTCGAGTGATCTACGGTCCTGACTGGGAACCATCAGGAGTGCCGCGAAGATCACGAAGGATAGAGGACGATCGGGCGCTGGATTCGGAAGACAAGAAACTGTCCATGCGGTCCGGGTAAGGTCGTGTAAACACGACAAATTGCGAAATGATTGTTTGATTGTTTGGAAAATACTAGTATTACTCTTTTGTTGATTTGTTTGGAGATTCACTGTCTGCAAACGGAGAAACAACAGGCTCTCTCTTTGCAAGCAGTGAAGGATAGGTAACGCAGACTTTTGTCCCCGTTGTAATCCGTCGTGCCCATCTTCCTCCCCCACTGATTGATTGTTTGGCCCGAACTGTTGTTCGCGGATTGTTTTCTGGAGATTCTCTGTCTGCAAACAGGGAAGAACAGGTTCTCTCTTTGCAGGTAGTGAAAGGGTAGGTAACGCAGACTTTTGTCCCCGTTGTAACCGGTCGTGCCTACTTATTCTCCCCATTGATTGTTTGATTGACCGAACATTGACTGTTCGATATTGGTTCTTTTGAGGTATTCACCGCCTGCAAACAACGAAGAATAGAAATATTCTGTCTAGTCTTTGCACGCAGTGATAAGATAGGTAGTGCAGACTTTTGTCCCCGTTGTAATCCGTCATGCCTATCTTCTCCCCACTGATTGGTAGCCTGTTTAGCCCGGACCGCTTATTAGAGATGAACCATCCGGCTCCACTGGAAGGCACCCCTAATAAGGACATGTTCATGAAGCATGGATTAATCGCTATAGCTTATAGCAAGCTGTGGCATAAATATACGAAAAAGGATCGAGAAAGTCAGTGGCCACTGATAGGATCCTTCGATGAGGATAAAATAAGCGCGCTAGAAGCAGCCCTTGGGAAACACAAGACAACGCCCACTTTGCTCGATAGTCTCGGCATGTGGCGCAAAGAAACCGAACAGCGTAAAAAGAGAAATGAGAGTAGGTTGGGAAAAGAGCTGCGAAAGGCAGCCCACCTAGCTGCTAAGAAATTAGAAGAAGAGATTAAGGAAAGAGAAGAAGCCAAACAGAAACTAGAGGTAGAAACATCAAGCCAGTGTTCGGTTAGAACGCCCTCTACGCTCTATCCTGAATTGCCCTTGAAACAGCGAGCCAACGATGAGCTTTTGTTAGGTCCTCCGATCATCTAAATGCCCCCTCCATATGCCCCTTCCCAACCCTTAGCACAATACCCGCTACCTGCCCCTTCCCAACCCTTAGCAAGGCACCCGCTACCCCCAAGCACAGACGAGAGTAGTCCCAGAGCTTCGGCCCCCATGGCCTCTGTGCCGGCCGAACCCCTTGTATTAGATACAGCACAAGCAACAGTGTTAGATGACCCCAAGACCCGAAAGGCTGATTCCGCAAGAACAACCGGATTAAGCAAGGATGAGCGAGCAGGGATTGACAAGATAGTGAGGACATTGGTAGAAAGAAAGGAAAGTGAAGAGTACATCACGGATATGTTCGACTCGTATGCAGGGAGTCACAGACGACATTTTACCGTACGACTGTGTTATCATGTCTTGAATGCGTACGAGGACCGATATCGAGACAAAGGTCCCGAGAGCCTAACGACTCTGTACAGGAAGGTCGATATCGGGGATGAGGGCGAGTGTGATGTGACGGACCTCCTTACGCGTACGCTTGAGGTTTTCCGCCACCTCACTGAACAGGAATCAGAAGCTAAACCCACGACACCCGTAGCAACCAAACCACAATTTGAGCGAGCTAGCGCTATGATGCCAATAAGAGAGGCAGCCCCCTACTGGGTTCCTCCACGAGGTCTAGGAACTCACGATGACGTCAACCACCAAGATGCAAGAGGGAGGGTAGTGTACAACTGGGTCTACCAGCCATGGGATCGGCAAGAGATTCTGACGTTTCGGAAATCTCTGCCTGATCTACGTAAAAACCCCACTGCCTTCTATACTGAATTAGGTACAGCCCTAGGTTCAACGATTATGACCCTGGCTGATATCGACTTGTTTTTCGGGTTATGTCTACCAGCTGATGTGTGGAAGCAAATCCGGAAAGTCGACCACCTTGAGCTGTTTGGACATACCTGGTCACAACTCGATGGCATAGATAAACAACGAGAACCTGGACAGAAGCCTTTGAAATCCATTTTAGACCTCCCAGATAAGATTGTACAGAAATTGAAAACCCTGATTCCAGAAAAGAAAGTGGACTGGTCGATAGTAACGGCTTGTCGTCAGAAACCCCAGGAGGATGTATCGGACTACTTCTCCCGGTTTGAAACGGTGTTCTCCGATTACAGCGGCCAGGACATGACCACTGCAACCGGACACCATCTGTTCGTCCAAAATTATGTTAAGGGTTTGTCACCGGAGGTCTCCCAGAAACTGCAGGCCAGCGAGAGTAGTTGGGCGGCCTCCAAACCTGCGGCTATCCTTCAGATGGCCCAATATTACGAACACCAGAAAAACGAAAACGATAGAGCAACAGAGAAAAAGAAGAAAGACTTAAAAGAGAGGGTGATGATTGCACAACTGTAAGGGGTGACTATAGGACGAGAGCAATACAAAGGGAACTATCAGACAAATGCCCCTAGGAAAGTACCTCCTAAAGACCGCACCCCGACACCCCACATTGGACGTACAGACATTAGCGAGGATCAGTGCGCCTTCTGTAAAGGATTCGGCCATTGGAAATCCCAGTGCCAGGTCCTGTTGGAGATGATCAGAAATAGGGACCCCAAGGACGTAGTGGGTGGACCGAGAAATAGAGAACAGCAACGGGGGACCGCAAATGACACGACTAACAATAGATCAAATAGATCAAATACATTTGACCGACCCAGACAGAACCAGTACCAGCAGTCTGACTGCGACGATGCCCACAACTTCGCATAGGACTGCCAAGGGCAAGGGAGGGATCCAGTCGAGCTCTTTGTTGCCCAGCAAGGCCCTTATGTCACTGCTAAGGTCCTGGGTACAAAGTCTCCATTTCTGGTAGACACTGGCGCAACACGTAGTGCGTTATCTAAACGACTGATTCCAAGGGCACCCTTGTCTGGCTCACTTGTGACATAGATAGGTTTCGATGGAACGCCCTCCACTAACCCTTTGTCCACTCCAATCCCCTTCGACTTAGAAAACAATACCACTGACATGACGTTTTTGCTTTCCTCCAATACTCCTGACGCCATTATGGGACTTGACTTACTAAAGCACTTCCGAGCGACTATTAGATGTTCCCAAGACGGAGTTTGAGTTTTCCTGTACGACAACCCCATTCTGCTTAGACATTGCCCTTCCCGACGCATGTTTTCTATCAATGACACTGACACGTCCCTGCTTGACACTCTGCCTCCGTATCTGTGGGCCAAGACAGATTCGGACGTAGGGCGCATGATGATTGACCCAGTGCACATTACTGTCCGACCGGACGCAATACTCCCAAAACTTCCACAATATCGGATATCGCCCGAGGGCGAGAAGGCATTGGTAAAGATTATTCAGTCACTGATAGACGCAGGAGTGGTAGAGGAAGTGGTTAGCAACGTTTGCAACAGCCCTATCTTGCCCATCATCAAGAAACAAGGAGAGGGAGATGAGAAAGCATACCGCTTCATCATTGACCTTCGAGAGATCAACAAAGTGGTTGTACCCCAGTACCCCGTGGTCTCAAACATCACCACTATCCTGACTTTGATTCCTTCTACTGCCACCACCTTCACTGTCATTGACCTCAAAAACGCATTTTTCTCTATCCCCATCCACCCAGACAGCCGATATCTCTTCGGCTTCACCCTAAAAGCCCGCTCATATAGGTTCTGCCGAGCACCCCAAGGCTACACAGAAAGCCCCAGCATCTACAGTCAGGCCCTCAAGAGACAACTGATCAGGTCCAGTTACCCGATGGAGTGGTGTTAATACAATACGTCGATGACATCCTTTTGGCGGCCGACACCACTCCACTAGCAGTTACAGCCACCATTCAACTCCTGCACTTCCTTGTGGAAAATGGCCACAAGGTCTCCAAAAAGAAGTTGCAATTCTGCCAACCCCAGGTCACTTACTTAGGCCACCTCCTGTCCAAAGACGGAAGGAAGCTTACTCCCGACCGGATCCAAACCACTCTTGAAACCCCTATCCCTAAGACTCAGAAACAGGTCCGCTCCCTACTAGGCCTCACCTCCTTCTGCCGACAGTGGTTACCAAACTTCAGCCTCATTGTGAAACCACTACTTTCTCTGCTAGCTAAAGATGTCCCCTTCCCACTCCCTTGGACCCCTGAATGCCAATCCTCCTTCACAGAGCTATGAGATGCCCTTTGTTCGGCCCCTGTCCTAGGTACCCCCGATTACACAAAGCCCTTCTCCCTCTTCACTCACGAAAGGGAGGGGTGCGCTTTATCTGTCCTGACCCAGTCCATTGGCCCAAAACAACGACCATGCGCTTACTTCTCTGCCACTCTTGACCCTGTAGCCAGAGCCTTACCTGCCTGCCTTTGAGCTGTAGCTGCCACTGCTATCTCTATCCGACAGAGTGAGGGGATCGTGCTCTCGAATTCCCTCACGGTATTAGTACCCCATGCAGTTGACACCCTCCTGAACCAAACCAAGACGCAACACCTGACGAGTGCACGACTGACTGGATACGAACTAACTCTGCTCGCACCCCACATCACCCTGAAAAGATGCACCACACTGAACCCAGCAACTCTGTTACCCCTACCAGAGAACGATCCCAATGTGCCCCCTGTACACGACTGTGTGACCCTCACGGACGAACAGACTAGAAGTAGAGTTGACCTCAGAGACACAGCTTTTCCTGACCCTGACGGAGAGCTGTGAGTGGACGGCTCTTGCATCAAACTCCCCGATGGCACCACTTCAGCTGCCTATGCAGTCGCCACGGCCCGAACTGTAGTAGAGACAGCCCGCATTACACAACGATCTGCACAGGCAGCGGAACTGATTGCCCTGATACGAGCATGCATCCTAGCAGCAGGAACCACAGCGAACATTTACACCGACAGCCAGTATGCCTTTGGGGTGGTTCACCATTTTGGGCTCCTTTGGAAGGAAAGGGGATTCTTGACCTCACACGGCACTCCCATCTTACATGGAGATCTAGTCTCCGCCTTGATCGAAGCTGTCCTTCTCCCCAAAAGACTTGCGGTCATCAAATGCCAGGCGCACAAGAAGGTGACAGATATTATTGGGCAGGGAAATACATTATTGGGCAGGGAAATGCACTAGCCGACATCACTGCTCGAACCACAGCTGAAAATAGGACGACAACACGCATGTACGTGACCAGGTCACAAGCAGAGAAATGGACTGACGCTAGGGACACTATTAGGGACATTCAAATGGCTAGCACACAACACGAATTGACTGAATGGGCACGGGTGGGATTGAAAGACGACGAAGGCTGCTGGCGGACCAAAGACACGAACAAATGGTTGCTACCCGACTCGTACCTGATTCCCATACTGACTATGGCACACTCCCCTGCTCACATAGGATCAGCCCCCATGATTGAACTTGTCTTCAGAGTTTGGCACAACGACAAAATCACAGACTCCGCCAAACGTCTGGTCCAACAATGCCTGATATGGCTACAACATAACCCCGGGAAAGGAACTGTGGTACCCCGGGGAGGGTTTGGGGTTCCCAATCACCCGTTTGAAGTCCTGCAGATGGACTACATCCAACTAGACAGATGCCAAGGCCTGAAATACGTACTTGTCGTGGTGTGTGCATTTAGCAAATGGGTGGAAGCATACCCAACCCGTGATAACACTGCTATGGCCACTGCAAAAGTACTGCTAAAAGAATTCTTCCCTCGCTATGGCCTTTGTCGAATTTTATGGAGCGACAATGGCCCCCACTTCGTAGCCGAAGTCATCCAGCTCATCTTAAAGGGGCTGGGTATCAAGCAAAAGTTCCACGCAGTCTTCCACCCCCAGTCTGCTGGACTTGTCGAGCGACACAATGCCACACTAAAGCTAAAGTTAGCCAAGATAGTGGCTACCACAGGACTAAAATGGCCAGACGCTCTCCCACTGGCATTGCTATCAATGCGTTCCACCCCCACCAAACACCACTTGACACCTTACGAGGTTGTTTTCGGCCGACCCATGAGTGTCTGGTCTGCACCAAAACCGACTTCCATTCATGACGTCCCGGACGTCCTAATGTCTGATTATTTGTATAAGTTGACTGAAACTCTGTCTGTCATTCACCAACAGGTGCTGCATGCCATCCCTGACGCTTCCAGGGGTCCCGGACACAACCTGCAACCCGGGGATTTTATACTCATGAAAAATTTCCAGCGCACCAAGAGTCTGGAACCCCGGTGGACGGGCCCCTGGCAAGTCCTGCTTGCCACCCGAACAGCTCTTCGAGTGGAAGGAAAGCGGACCTGGGTGCATGTGCACCATTGTAAGAAGATTCCCCCGACTCTGATGACAACTGAAGACGTGACCACCCAGGAAGAGCTCCTGAACAAAGACCGACCATCGCTGAATTGCTACCCGGACACAGAGACACTTGAACTTGCAAAGATTCCTGACCCTACCGTGCCATCCAAAGAAGGGTATAACCTGCGTCGAAAGGAGAGAGTTTTGGCTAAGCAGACCATTGACTAAGTCACAATTCTCAGATCGGTGGCCTAACACAACAAGGGCTGTCAGGAGAGAAAGCCAGACGAGGTCTTTGGTTCTGCCCGCTACCGAGCTCCCTTGAAGGTGATGGAAGCGCCCGATTAGAAGGTGATGGAAGCACCCGATAAGAAGGTGATGGAAGCAACCAGACATCCGAAAATTCGCTACAGAAACCCAAAGACAGACAGACTCCACAGCTCAAAGACAATTGCACTTTTCATCACAATCCTTTTCTGCTTTCTCCTCATGATCACACTCTGCATTGTGGAAGAAAATGCAACTGCTCATGAAACATTCCTGACCACTGCACAGCCTACCACCATGAAGGAACATTATCTGATCTCGCTCTCTCCTCAACTCAGAGAAAGGCGAAAGGAGTTTTGGAACAACTCCTTTGTGCAGCTGCTGCACCAGCACAATCTTGCCACCAATGCCACCAACTGCTGGATCTGTGGGTTGCTACCCCACGCCACTGGACATTCGATACCTTTCATCCCTTCACCCTTCTCAATTCACGGCTCCTGCCTTGCTTGGCTGATCCTCCTGCAAGAAAGCTATAAGGACAATGCCACCTCCAGCAAAACCATGACATTTCTTTCATGAGGTCTGGCGAAACAAAACAAAGACACACTTCTGCCCGCAGACCTCCAACGACTCAATCCACATGGACATCCCTGCTAAAGAACGAATTGAAATGCAGGTGTTCAACAATCCAACCAGACCCACCTTCTCCTACCTACGGAAACGAACAGCTGCCACTCTGACTGTGGCTCTATCTGTCATCAACGTCACAGGCCACATGTGCATAGAAGGGCTTGGGACACAGCTGGTAGGCCGCAGTGCTAGCCGCTTCACCAGAACTTTGGACTCCACCGATCCACCTTCCTTTGTATCCTCTCCAAACATGTACTTCGTTTGCGGCACAAAGGCTTACACCTGGCTCCCCAAAGGCTGGGGGGGGCACTTGTTTCATCTCCTTCATCCTTCCTCCGACCTATGTGGCTCCAGCGAATCAACATAGACAAAAACGAGCCAAGGACATTGAACAAGCCGACTCAACAGGAGCACAGTTCCTCGATGCTATGAAGGGACTTGTTCCACTCTGGGGCCCGATGGCAAACAGCTGTGCCATCCGACATCTGACTCAGGCAGTCGAAACAACAATGAACATCACAGCTGGTATCCTTGCAAACAACACAGCCGAGTTTCAAGCGGTCCGCCTGGTGGCTCTCCAGAACCGTCTTGTTCTAGATGTGGTTCTAGAGGACCGTGGTGGAGCATGCCGCATTGTTGGGTCCAGCTGCTGTACATATATACCGGACAACTCACCCTCAGTGTACAAGGCCATCGAACACCTCCACAGACTCTCCTCAGAAGTTCACCAGGAGCAGGAAGAATGGTCGCTTGGTGGATGGTTCTGGAGTACTGTCAAGAACTGGGGCTGGGGACTGTTTACCATTATCTTGATTCCTGTAGTTGTAATATGTGGATTATGCTTAGGAATTCAATGCCTGCCGCCTCTGTGTTCGTTATGTGCGAATTGTATTTGCCCTAAGACTGTGGACTTTGGAAAGGAACGCATGGGAGCATTATATGATGTCGAGGTTAGGAATTTAATGAAGATTGACATTGAGTAGACAAGCTGGCTAGATATGTTGAAAAGGGAGGACTGTTAAAACCTAGACTGCAGTGTCAACATTATCGGCGCCATCTTGCCCCCTTTTCGAGCCCATTTGTGCGCGTAAGCGGCAGCCATTTTGAGTACCATGGCCTCTCTGCCCATCGCCGATAGCCAGCGCGTCTCTCTCGCTCTCTCCTGACCTCGCAAGCATCCTCCGCACGCTGACAGCCCCCGCTCTCACATGCCTTGGGTCATAAACCCCTCTTCAGCGCAGCTCTGCCTCGGAACCCTATCCTGTTCCCAGCGCGACACCTCCCTTCATTCCTTTCAAGATCCCGGGTCCTTTGATAAAACCCCCTTTCCTGTGTGCCCGTTTGTCTTACTCGTTCCCAGGCCGCCACCTGGCCCTGCGGATACTGTTTATTGCCCCCTATACAGTAGGAAGCTTCCCCCATCAAAGGATCCACAAGTTGATCAAAGCCCCCACCCTATGAGATCCGATCAACCACATACATTCTGTGAATCAGCAGAATGTCCAGCTGCGCGATAATCATCACCCGTTGTGACCGGGGTGGGGACTTCAACTGTAAATGTGTGTGGGAACGGGCCTGAAGCGGGGATTCCGAGGATGTCTTTCCGTACATCAAAGTATTGACAGAGATGTGTTTGATGCAATAAAACAATAAATTTGTGTATAAGAGGCCAGGCCTCAGAGATGCGGTCAGAGCACCTCGAGAAGATACCCTGTTGTCTGATTTGATGTGTTCTGCTCCGTCGGAATAAAACTTCTGTTTCCTGCCTTCCAGTCTCCAGCGCCTACCTCTTTGTTTGGTAACTTGCGTGGGTATAGAGGCGGTTAACGCCGGGCAACTCTGAAAAAGGTCATCGGCCCTACCTTTTTCCACATAATAGGTTCTCTCAAGCTTGAATGAAGGGTAAGCGGAAGGTTTTACTCGCAGTGTAAGAGGAGAAATTCTGAGTCTCCAGAATAAGTTGGAATCTATCCTTTGTTTAGCGGAACAGGCATAGTAGCGAATGTTTTAATGTTGTCATTAACAGAATTTAGTTAAAGGGAAAAGTAAAAAGAAATAAGTTCTCGTATAACCTTGTGAAGGGAGGTTCAGTTGCCTAAGATGAACTGACGTTACAGAGTGCCACGCTGGGATAGGTTGAAACAGCGGGCGTGTGACTGACACAAATTGTATAGATGGTGTCAGTAGTAAGGAGCAGAACTGACGACATCAGAAAGGCTGCGTTAGCATTGGTCAGATCACGAGCGTGAGCTGCAATCCGATTGGATAAGTGAATGAAAGCTGCTTTTTGATTGGTAGATGGAAAATTTCTATGCATGATTCTAATTTGTCCTTTTATATATTTCGCCCTGACAGGAAAACATGAGGGTTTGCAGATCATTGTGTTATGTATTGAGTGTGCAGTATGTATGGAGAAAAGAGGAAACTGTCATTTATAAAGAAAATTACGAATTTAAGAAAGATAATCCTGTTTTGACAAGAGTGGGAATTCCTTTTACGCCATCTAAAACACCTGCTTCCTTTATGATGATGGAAAGAGGTTATCATACTTGTGTATGGATGGAACATTGGATAGAATACACAAAAGACGATGGTGTTTTAGCTTTTCCAGAGCATGGTACTTTTAATGGAAGAATTTTACAGAATTTGAGAATGCGAATGTATGAATTAGAACCAAGACCAAGATTAACTCAGTAGGGGACGTTAGAAGAATGGGAAACAGAGTCCTTTGAGAGAGAAAAGTGTAGAGGAGGAAAATTTACAGGATTTTATTCAAAACATAAGAATAGATCACTTGAAGATGAAACAATGGAGAAGAGCAATGGTATCAGAAGGTTTATACCCAGTATTATTGGCTGAAGAACAGACAGGGAGTAAATGTACAGAATAATTTAAACACTTGAACCCACAAGGATATGGTGAATCAGAAGATGAATTATTAGAAGATATTTTTACTAAAAATCCTCCACCGTACCAAGAAGGACTAAGAAGACTTACCCCAAGTGCACCAGTACTAGGATCACCGCTAGTTCCAAAAATTGTACATGATCCAACAGTTAACAGGGTACTTCAAGATAGGGAGAAAGAAGCCTTAAATAAAAACAGGGAAGAATTAATACAAAAGATAAGTCAATTAAACTTGAACCCTGTAACTTTGACAATACCAGTAACTATAGGTCCTATTGTTCCATTGTATGGAGACAAAGTCAATTGCCTGAAACCATCTGTTGTAATAGCTCCCTTAAGCAACCGGGAAAAGAAACTGATAATAGATGATCAAGCTCAGTGAGTGCAATTCAGTAATTTCATTAATGGATCTACCAATAAGAGTCTCAGTAAGTGAACCCCCACAAAGAGTAATCCCCTAGCAATTCAAAAGAAGGAAGGTCAGTGGCATCCTCTGGAGCCAAAAGTGCAACAGGAGTAACTCCAGAGGATCTGAAGAAATGGGCACAGGGAATAGACAAAGTACAACCCCTAAAATATTGGATATTTACAAAATGAAAGTAGAACTAGAGGAGAGGATACCTGGAAATGTGGGAATAGAAAGAATACTTAAAATGAGGAAGAGTTGTTGTTCATTTGTAGAAGTATAACCAGGGAATGCAAGATTATTTCACGAGAAACTGACAGAACTAGCCTCAGAGATGGGGATTGAGATAGGAAGATCAAAAGTACTACAGAAACCAATTTGAGTGGATTTTACGGACAAAGATTTAGAAAATATGAATGTGACTGGAATGAAGTTGCAGATAAAAGTTGTTGAATATTTTGCAAAAGTGGGGAGACATTGACAGGTGGAGAACGAGGTGGACAAGGAAAAAGGAGGAAGCACAGGCAAAGGAAGCATCTACTGCATACATGTTAAGAGAGTCAGGAAAAATAGAATGATTGTGTCCTATGAGAGAGGTACCTAGTGTTGGCTATGTTCATATTCCATGGAGTCGACAAGATATTTTGTCATTTACAACCGATCTCCCTAAACTGAGAGAGAAGCCAGTTGAATGGTACAAACAGGTTGAGAGGTTTGTGAAATGTTTGTTGAAAGATTTGGATGGTTTGTTTGAAATAGTGGTACCTGCTGATTTATGGACAGAATGAAAGATCACAATTGATTGGCATAGTGAAGATTACCCAAGAGGTGCAAAAATGGGAGTACCTTCAGATGATGTGATGAAAAAACATCACCACCAAGTAATTACTTTCTTGAAAGGGAAAATTCCTCCAAAAGAAACAGACTGGGTACAAATATATAGAAAAACCCAAGAATCAAATGAGCCTGTTCATTCATATAATGAATGACTGCTACAAGTGTTCAGAGCCACTATATTGTTCAAGAACATTGGAGATATGATAGTCATTTTGTGTTTTGATTTGTGTATGGTTCAAGACCAGAAATTAGTCAGATGATTCAACAACATATGTTGTGCTGTCAGAGCAAGATGATAGATGAGATTTTTAAGTATGCGAAGTTTTGTGGGGATGATATTAAGGCAAGGCATAAAAAGTTAAGAGAAAATGATGTGGGCTCAAGTGAAACTTGCAGAACAACATTAACTTACAGTAAATAGTCAGACGGATGGTCAGATGAAAGAACAGAATCAGAATGATAATGCGGGGAGTAGTGGTAAATCAAAATGACGAATGAGAAGAGAGGATGCAAAGAAGAAATTTCCTTGTCATGGGTGCGGAAAGCTTGGATATTGGAAAAACAAGTGTAAGAATATTCAGAATAATGGCCAAACCCAAACTTTAAATCCGCATACGCAAAATTAGGTGCTTATGAAAAAGCCAAAGCAGGTAGTTAATCAGCAGTGTGAGGTGCCACCTGCCCCTATGGCAAATTTTGTGAACCAGCCAAAGTACAGTGCGGACGCCGGATTTCCAGGAGGAAGTGGTAAGACAAATACTGTGTTTTCACAATATCTTTTGTTGAACGACACTGATAGCGAGAATGAAAAATGACGGTGCCTGAGGGGGGGAGGAAGAGGAATGCGTACTTGGCACATCCTTCCTGGTAGATCAGTCAGGTTCTTAATGGGAAAGTGGAAGGCAATGATATCACTTTTTTGTTGGATACTGGTGCTACCCGTTATACAGTGAGAACAGCGGACATCCCAAACCTACCCCTCTCAGGAGAAGCTATCCAAGTAGTTGAAGTTTCCAATCAGCACATTAGAACCCCAGTTACACAACCCATGGAGGTTCACATTGGAAACTTTAAAGATATGCACAGATTTGTGGTGTGTGATTCTAGCCCAGTAAATTTGCTAGGAAGAGATCTGTTGTTCAAAAGGAACTGCACATTTTTGCACCACAGATGGTGTTGCTCTCCAGACCCCTGATGAAGTTATGATATACAACATAAGTTAGCAAAACAAGGCACAGATATAGATGAAATGTATTCTTTGATGACCAAAGATGATTTACCAGAAGAACTCAAAATAACTGTGAATCTAGAAGTATGGGATTTTACAGCAAAAGAGATTGGGCTAATGGAAAATGTAGAACCAGTGAAAGTAACAGTGAAAGAAGGTGCAGTTAACCCAGATACCAGACAATACAAGATGAGCCCGGAAGTAAAGGAAAGAGTGGCTTCAATAATTAATTGTATGATTAAGCAAGGCATTTTAAAAGAAATAATGAGTAGTCCTGTAATTCGCCTATAATAGGACTTATAAAGCCTAGTGGAAAGTACAGAATATTGCAGGATTTGCGAAAGATTAATAAAATTGTAGTGCCAAATCCAGCAATTATTCTCTACCAGATACCTTTATTTATTTATAAAGTTTTATATAGCGCGAACAAGATCCCGAAGGATATTGGAACGCGGGCTGGTTTACGGTAATCGATTTGTGCCAAGCCTTTTTCTCAATTCCTTTGCATACAGATAGCCAGTATCTTTTCTCGTTTAACTTTGAAGATCTTTTCTCATTTAACTTTGAAGATTGTATCTTAGCATGGAACCATGTTCCTCCCTACATTTTTTATCAAATATTGAAAAAGTGCTTAGAAAAGTAAGTCATGCCCAGAGATTCAGTTTTAGTACAGTATATCGATGATTTGCTTGTAGTATCAAAATCCAGAGAAGACTGTGTTACCGATTCAATTATTGCATTTCTTATTGCATTTCTTATATAGCGCCAGAATCGACCCCCGAAGGGGTATCTCCGCGCTTGCCTTGGGAACCCGTCCTGGTTTTTCCCTGTGAGATAGCCCCTACAGGGCATCCCCAAGGTGAAAGCCAGGCATCCCGCCGCGGGGGGGCCATTGTGGAGATTAAGCAAGCTTAATGCCCAGAGTTGCATAGTGTGAACCCATGATTAGGTCAGGCACCGAAGCGAGAATTATCAAGTCCGAGGACATTTGAGCTCAACACCTTGCCGCGTCGGGAATCGAACCCTGGTCCCGGGTCTGACCTCTGCTTCAGGGTCTGCCTGCTCTAACCAGTGAGCCACACTTCTCCACATTACTAAATCATTTGGCTGAGGGAGTACACAAGGTGTCCCCAGATAAATTACAATTTTGCAGGACAGGAGTTAAATATTTGGGGCACCAACTAGAAAGATGAGTGAGAAAAGTGACCACTGAAAGAATCAAAATAATCAAGCAAATGCAATTGCCACAGACACAAAGGCAAATCAGAACATTTCTCTGAGTGGTGGGGTATTGACGAAAGTGGATTGTAGGTTTTTCCCTATTAGCTAAGCCCTTAATTCAGATGACCCGAAAAAGAGTAAAAGATCCAATAATTTGGGATGATGAAAGTGTGGAAGCATTTGTACAATTGTGAAACTGTCTATGTGAAGCCCCAGCATTAGGTATGCCTGATTATTCAAAAGAATTTGCACTGTTATGTTGTGAGAGAGAAGGTTGCGCACTTTCAGTCCTGACGCAAAGACATGGATTGAGCAGACATCCAGTTGCATATTTTTCTGCTACTTTAGATCCTGTGGCTTCAGCATTACCTGGCTGTTTAAAAGCAGTAGCTGCTACTTGTATGAGCCTAGAACAAAGTGAGTTAATAGTGATGAGACATCCAGTGAAAGTTTATGTTCCACACTCAGTCAAGATTCTATTAACAAGAACTTGAACACAGTATCTTACTCCTAGTCGGATGACTAAATATGAAAGAATAATATTGGGAGCAGAAAATGTGACAGTGATCAGATGTACCATGGTAAACCCAGCTACTCTATTGCCAGATTCACATTGTGAGGAAGTAAAAGATGAGGTTGAACATGATTTAGACGTAGCTGAATTATGTACAAAGCCCCGCCCCGACATACAGGAAGGGCCTTTAAAAGAGCCAGACCATGAAATATTTGTTGCTGGTTCTTGCTTAAGACTTTAAAATGGAGGACAAAATGACGCTTATACTGTTTACAAAATTTCTGGAATCATTGAAGCATCCTTTTTACCAGGAGTCAAGTCTGCACAAGTAGCCGAATTGATAGCTTTAATTAAAGCATGCAAAATTGGGAAAAACAGGAAAGTGACCATATTTACTGATAGTCAATATGGTTACGGGGTTGTGCAAAACTTTGGCCAGCTATGGATGCAGAGGGGATTTCTGACTTCCGCAGGGTCCCCTATTTGAAACGGAAAATTGTGAAAGAATTATTGGAAGCAATACAATTGCCAAAAGACATAGCTGTGGTCAAGCGTGCAGCTCATTAGTCAGGAAATGACTATGTGATGGCTGGTAACAATATGCGGACCAGGTGGCTCAATACTGTGCCAGAAATACCATGTCATTGAATAAGAAAATGGAAACATGCTGAATCAGCTGCCAAATTATGCTATTCTCAGTTTTCGAAACATGGGATGAGGCGAGACAGTTGCAGGATGAGGTGGAGGAAAGTGAAGGGGAAAAATGGAAAAAGTCAGGTTGCGACAGGAGGGCAGAAGATGTTGTGTGGGTGTATCCTGAAGGAAGACCAGTCGTGCCAGATTGTTTACTTTCTCAATTTGCAAGAATGTATCCTCGAGGCACACATGTAGGCAGAGATGCCATGATCAGACTATTTAGGCAAAATTGGTATAACCCAAGGTTTAGGGAAGTTGCAAAGTCTTTGCCAGAGATGTTTAACATGTCAACAAATAAACCCAGGCAGAAAGACAGTGGTATGTTGGGGAAAGATTGAAAAGGCAGAAGGACCCTTCATCAGATTACAACTTGATTTAATAGAGTTTCCACGATGCAGGGGAATAAAGTACGTCCTTGTCATAGTGTGCTTGTTTTCACGATGGGTGGAAGCATACCCTACTAGAAGAAATGACAGCATAACAGTTGCCAAGTTATTTTTAAGAGTTAATTCCATTCCACTCTTTGGTTTTCCAGTAACTTTGGAATCAGATAGAGGATTAATATGTGAAGCATTTAAAATTGATCAAAAACTGCACTGTGCATACTGCCCAGAAGCTTCTGGAGTGGTAGAACACTTGAATGGCACAATCAAGTCAAGATTAGCAAAAGATTGTGCATCCACCTTCATGGAATGGCCAGATACATTGCATCAGAAGTATAGGACAGAAACACAGGTCTCATGGGAAGGGTAATGAGACAAGCA
This sequence comes from Lissotriton vulgaris, assembly GCF_964263255.1. Classification (NCBI taxonomy): domain Eukaryota; kingdom Metazoa; phylum Chordata; class Amphibia; order Caudata; family Salamandridae; genus Lissotriton; species Lissotriton vulgaris. The sequence continues at coordinate 112,553,246 of NC_141691.1, read as the reverse complement.
TTTATAACAGGACATAAATTGCTGAATATATCTGATGATCTGGTTTTAGATTATTGCAAAGCATTGGCTGACCTAGTGCGTTCTTTCTCTCACCTGGTTGGAGAGACGCAATTGCCAGGCAGCCGGATCAGGCGCATGATTTGAATCCTGAAGACTAGGTGGGAGTGAAGAAGCACACCAGAAAGTCATACCTAGCACCTAAGTGGGATGATCCAGGGCAAGTCATACTGGTCACTACTACAGCAGTGAAGTGTGCAGGTTTGCCCAAATTAATCCATGCCAGCCACACAAAAAGGGTGCCAGCTCCTGCTGAAGAGGGACCACAAGTGACTAGAACAGTTGAGGCTGTTGAAGGTTGTACAGTCGAAGAATTTAGAGGAATAGATTCTGATGTGACTGACCAAGAACAACCGAGCACATGGACTGGATACCAGTGGTAGATATACCTGAGGTGGTCATTAAAACAAGAAGTAGAACAAGATTAGAAAGACAAGAAACTAGTGAGGACCAGATAGGTGTAGAAGAACACAATCAGGAAATGGAGAACAAAGCTATAGGAGACCCGGAGTAGGACCAGATAGAGACAGAAGAACATACTCAGGTACACCAAGCAACGGAAAACTCTGAGCAGGGACAGTCAGGTAAAGAAGAACATGTTCAGGTGGCAGAAGAACCAATTGTAGTAAGACCTGCATAGGACCAGTTACAATCAATCAATCAGGGGTTTATATAGCGCGCTACTCACCAGTGAGGGTCTCAAGGCGTTTGCCTTATGAGAAGAAGAGCAAGTTCGGGCTGAAGAAGAGCAGTCTGAAAAGATACCCGAACAGGAACAGTTAGAGGAAGAAGAACATGGTTCAGGTAGAAGAAACCACAATAACAAGTCCTGAACTGGGACAGATAGAGAGTGATATTGAGAAAAGAAAAGATAAGGTTGTGCCACAACTTAATGAGAATAAAAGAGCTCTTGAAAGAGGTAAAGAGGGTGAAAGTGCAGTGCAAGTTAAAAGGATCAGAAAAGGTGATAATTGGCCAGGAGGGGTCAAAAGCCTAAAATATCGTTTGAGAAAACTGAATAAAATCCCAAAACAATTGAACAAAGTTTCTAGTCAATCTCAGTCAGGACAATCAGTTGCTAAAAACATTAGGAGAAGTCCAAGATTGAAGGTCTTGAACAATAAATTCAAGGGACCTGAATGGACCTACATAATACTAGAAGATTTCAAAATTTTAGATTTAAACGAGGATACAGGTGAAGAAATAATTGCAGAACAGATTGACGAGGGAGAAGTGGGGCCTCCGTGAAGTACTAAAAATTTGGATTCATATCAAAAGAAAAGAAGAGAAATCTTCTTAAGACAAAATGGCTGCAGACAGGGTTGCTGAAAGACCAAAACAAAATTGTATAAAGAAATGCTGTAGGGTTTGCATATGTAGCATTTTGTTAGTGATCATAGTATGGCTATTACTAACAATAGTGGTACCTTATCTTATGATAACAGACAAGAAGAATGACACAGACACTAATGAAAAGACAGCTAACATGAAAGGCGATAGAATAGAATTAGAAGCAACAGATGAGACGGATTTGCATCGCACAGTAACAGATGATGACACGTCATTGAATGTATTTACAAAATTACTATTTCAGTATGTAGATACAATGGAAATTTGTGATTTTTAGGTTTGTATGAAATTACCAGCTTAAGTAGCAGAAGGAGTCACATACCATCATTTGTCTTTTACCATATGGTATTTCATGTAGCATATTGTCAAGCTTATTTTATAGAACAGGGAAACTTCAATATTATTATTCAAAAATAGATGGGAGTATTTACAGAAATTCCTATTCGAAAGAATATGAATCCAGTATTTAGTAGTCTAGATGCACAGTTTATGGGTGAAATTTTCTTAACAACAAAGTCATTAGACATAGCAAAGGCACACGAGAATAATCTTACATGTTTATTACGTGAAGAAAAGAAAGTGTTTTTGAATTTAGTTGAAGAAAGGAGACAGGATTTCCAAAGAAAAACTGCTGAACATTAAACCCATATCCCACGCTGGGCTGAGAAAGATGGAACTTATACAGCTGGCAAAGCTCATGCTGCGATGTCCTTTGACTTTGCAAAGACAGGGAAAATCTGACTCCACAGAATGAAGACAGACTATAACAATGTATGTATTGGTTCCAGTTAATGTGAACATAACTTTCTAATTTTGGGAGGTTGGGGACTAAAAGGGGGAACAGATCCAGTATTTCCTGGGGTTTACTACGTGTGTGGGAATAAAGCTTACTATAAGCTGCCTGCACAATGGTATAGGAGTTGCTACTTACCATGTAAAAAGAATCACAGGAAGCAATGAATACATCAATGAACTAACACGAAGAAAGAGAGCTCTTTTTTTAGAATAGGTGACATTTAGTGCATTGATACCTTCAGTGGAAGTCATTCTAAATTCACATAGGATCTGTCAGTTATCAACAGTAGATGATTGTCTTTCAACGGATACTGCTGTAGGATTTTTGATGATTAATACAGAAATAGTTGCAATCAGATCTATGGTTTTACAACATCATCTTGCGCTTGATATATTATTGGCAAAAGAAGGAGTCTGTAAAATTTTGAAACTGCAACATTGTTGCACTTACATACCAGATAAAAGTAAATAAATTAGAGGATAAATTAAGAATATTACGAAACTTCATGAAAAATTAAAACCACTGGAGGTTGATAATGTATGGGAAAGACTAACAAAGAGTATCTCCTCAATAGGGACTTGGTTTACTAATGTTGGGAAAAGTTTCTTAGGCCAAGTAGTTCTTCCATTAGTTGGTATAACTATAATAGTCTTAACAAGAGGGATATGGTGTAAGTGTTTCACAATTAAACTGAGAAGACAAAGATATGAAATAAATGGAAAAGGGACGAAAAGAAAGTATGACAAGATACAGTTAGAAGAAATCAAGGGAAAACTATATGACAAAATGAAAGATTTAAAGAACAAAGATATGAACAAGAATGAAAAAGTGAAAGAAAATGAGATCTGCTAAAGTTGGCATCTGGTTGGGATGGGAGATTTGCGATGGCTCAAAAATGCAATCAGAGAGGGGATTGATGGAGCAAGGACTCGTAGAAAAGAGACTTGCTCGGCGATAATCCTCTTGTTTAACTTCTCAAAATTGTATTAACCATGTATTGTGTAAATTAATATGCACAACATTATACCTACAAGAAAGAGAAGCTTGCCTACGTGTATTACTAATAAGTAACTCTAGTGAATTTCTAAAATGGCCGCTAACTGAAAAACTGTGCTGCGCATTTGTCAGCTGCATCTACGCAGTTTGACGAGCTGTCTCTTGAAGGGTATTTCTTGCGCTTTAGCAAATGCTATTAACATGGCTGCCTGAAAGATCACATGCTCAGCATCTGCTTTGCCAAAACTAAAACATGCTATTTTATTAATGCGAATATGGGGAAAACATAAATTAAGTAATGGGATTAGAGTAGAGGTGGCTGGTATTCAGGGAAACCATTTATGTTCAAATTTAACATATATCTTTTTGACTCTTTTATTAGTGCGCGTCTTGGGCCTCTCATGTGAGAGATATCCTAGGAAATAGCTTGAGAACCTCTAATGAGAAATGGATGAAGTTTATACTTTTGTTTATAATGTGATGTGAATAAATGGTGTGAATACAAATTAAAGGGTGGGATCTTTTAGCAATGGACTGTAAGACTAAATTGGAAAATAAGCATGGTGTGATGATCACCCCCCCTGCCTGTCCAATAAGAGTTAGGAGTTTCATAATATTGAAACATTATTGGGAGGTACATGAATATTGTAGAGTATAATTGAGGTAGCCCTTAGCTAGTTAGTGAGCATGAGACCGTGATGCTGCCCGAGAGTGAGATGTCGATGATAAATGCTGCAGAGCTCGGGATGCTGTCGGAGTGACGAGAGAAGCTGAAAAAGAATCAACGGTAAAGAGACTTTATCTTAAACTAATTTTCTTAGAAGAAGATCGCAGAAGAATCTCGAGAAGGAGGAGAGTGTCAGAGAGTCAGTGAGAGGTCATCTATCCTGTTCCGATTCCTGTCCTGAAGCCTTTATCACCTGATGATTCCAGGGGGACCCTTCCCAGCTCCTTGATAAGGGGGCTGGTTTTCACACCATCCTTGGTAACTATATTTTGGTGTAGGTGCAGATGTGCTTTTCTCTCGATCCTCTCCTATCTGAGCAATGTCATACATTTGGTTGACTGATTGATTAATTTAATCTTCCTTCCTATGAGTGACGGAGGCTGTACTGTACTTTGTAAGTGGTTCACATGAAATTAATTTAGATAAAGGTTTAAAATATTTACCAAGTCTGTGGTTATTTATCAAATGTAAGAAGAATATATTTATGTCATTTCACCATCAACTAGTTCAACTAATTTGGTCCATTTACCAGAGGAAAGAACTTTTTGATCAGTGAAAGATTAGTTGAGAATAGGAAGAGACTAATCTAGAATGATAAAAAGTACTAACAATTGACCACAGCGGTTTATTACTAGATAGTGTGAATGTGTGTTTATGGGCCCAGGTGAGTACATGTTATTAGAGTACCTGTTGCTGGTAACCCGCTGGATCAGTAGCACTTTTAGTAAAAGTGAAGAATAACAATAAAGGTAGTAGCAAAAGCCACCACGGTTTATGTTCCTTTTGTTCATCATATTTCATTTTTTTTCTTTCTTTTTTTTTCCCCCACACATCTGAGAGAGCATTGTTTAAAACCAGACTATGTAGTGCCTGGTTTACTTTTTTTTTCCTGCCTTTATATTTTCCAAAGGAACCCAGCCCTAATCCATCAGCTCCATTAATATTGAAATCACCTCCCAAAAAATTGTTGGTGCCCATGTTGCTAGCTCAACATCTAAAAATTGGAAGATATCAGGGTCATCCTCTGTTGAGCCATAAACAGTTGCAAACGTTATCCACTCTCCATCAATAAAGCACTCAACCATGGCCCATCTTCCCCATTTGTCCTGTGCTTTCTTCCTGGTTAAAATATTATTATTCCTAGCTAAAATAGCTACCCCTCTTTTTTTAACCCCTTGACTTGAGTGCACTAGCAGGTGAAATCCTAGCTGAGTCAGGAAGTGTGCTTGTGTTGTCATAATATGAGTTTCCTGTATAAATACAAAATCCAGATTCATTTGTTTCAAGGCTAGCGCTATTTTTGCTCTTTTTTGGGGATCATTTAGCCCACATACATTCCATGTTACAGCCCTAACACCCATCGTACACATTCTCACATATCTTTTCCCTCCTACACTCTCTTCTGTACACTATCCATTTAGTTATCCAGCATATTATCATCACTCATTAGCGTTTTTTCTTATATTGCCTCCTTTAAATTTTCGCCACCCCACCTGTTCCCCTTGACTAGAAAATGCCCTTTTTGAACTCCATCTCTCTATTGTGTGTCCTGCCGTGCCCTGTTCCCCCCTGAGTCCCACCCCGCTCCCCCTTCTCTCTCCCCTCCCTCCCCCCCCTTTCCCTTACTGGCAAATAGGTCAATCCTGACCTATATGTGACAGCCGCACCCCCCCCCAGGGGAGTTTCCCCCAGCCACTCCCCCTTAATACATCATTTTGAAAAATTAAATCATGTTATTCGAAGAAAAGAAAAAGGCTCAGTTATTTCTTTGTAATAGAAGCTACTTGTTTTAAGCTCTCTATACGATCAGATTGTATATTTCGATCCCTGTGTGTTCTCTCTTCTCGAAGAAAAGTCAAATACTCTTGCGCAACGATTTCAGAAAAGAAGATTCTGAACTGTCCATTAAAGCCTACTTTGAGGCGGGAAGGGAACAGCAAGTAGGCTTCACAGCCTATATTCTGAAATGGTACTATGAGTTGCCGCATACGCCATCTTCTTTCCACTGTTGTATGGCAAAAGTCTGGGCGGGCAAAAAAGGTTATGTCTTTATAAGTTCGTTTTTTCATGGGTTTAGCCTTCATTATCACTTCCTCTCTTAACAGATAGTTTCCCACATAGACAAGAATTGCCCTTGCTCTTACGCCCGCCCTACCTTTTTCTGTACAAGGGGAAAACGGTGCGCTCGTTGCACTTCTTTGTCCCAGTCCCATGCGTCCATCTCTGGAAACGCGCCTTTCAACAAATCTACGACAAAGGCTCTTATATCTCCTCCTTCCTTGCCTTCCTCCACTCCAAGCAGTCTTATATTATTTCTCCTCTGTCGATTTTCGAAGTCTTCCAACTTCCAAAGTATGTCAGATTCTGTTTTCCCCTGCATCTGCCTGAATTCTTGCATCTTTACCATCTCATCCTCCATTTTGCCAGTCCTCTGTTCTACCTCCGTCAATCTGCCTGTTGCTTAGGCACACATTTCCTGTCCTTTGTGGAGAGATCTCTGTATTTTCTTGTTGGCCCGCTTGGCTCTTTGGCTTTCCAGCCGGGCTTCCCCTTGTATCTGTTGCATTGTGGAGAGTAAAAGATCAAATTTATCCTTGTGCGGGTCGGTATCTGACTTATCCCAATCCGGCATTTTAGATATGCCCTTTTGCGGCAGGGTTCCTATCTTGCTATTTCTTACTCGGGATCTTCCCCTAGTCTTATGAGTTTTGCTTTTAATTTTGGGTTTCGGATTACTTTCTTTCACCGCTCTACTCTGCGCCTTCTCTAGACGTAGGGAACAAGTCTCAGACTCTTGGGATTCACTCAATGAAGAGTTCTCCGACTCTACAGAAGAAGTGATCGGTGATTCCGTCTCCTCTTCCTCCTCTTCCTCCTCCTCCTCCTCCACCAACTCATTATAATCACTGTCATCGCTATATAGTGACCTTTTAGTAGGAGAAAAAGGTTTAGTTTCACCCTTACCCTTGCCCTTATCCTTATCCTTATCCTTAGGGATTGCTCCTTGGTTCGATACTGGTACTTTCTTAACTCCAGTTGCTGCTACAGTTAGTATTGTAGTTTGTGATTTAACTATGTTGCCAATATTCAGCCCTTCTTCTATGCTAATGGCAGTCTCAACAGCAGCACGTTCATCACCGCTTTTTGCAGCTTCAGGCTCATTTACAGGCTCCTTTGCACTTTTACATGAGCCATCCGCCAATACTACTGATCGCACAGATATTTCCGCCTCCTTTGTAGGATCTTGTTGCATGCTCCGGTGTTCGGCATATCCTGTGTTTAAAGTTTGCATTTCCCCCTGTGGAGCACTCTGCTTCGCTCCCAGACCCACATTCGTATCCACATCCATTACTTGGGGCAGTACAGCTATCTCATGCATGTCATGCATGTTTTTGTTCATACCTATTGCTTCTTGTGAATCCGTGTTTTCCACATTACCTCCGCTGCCTCTATCATCCAGTGTGCTGGCAACCACGTTGCACATTTCTAGCTCCAGCCCGGTACAGGCACTATGTTCCCCCTCTCCCCCAGTATCTCTCAATAGGCCCGCTCCTCCAGCTCCTCCTCCTTCTCTAAGACGCTTCACCTCCACCTCCTTCACCTCCATGCCTTTGGCTCCGCCCCCATTAGACACCCCGCCTACTAAAGAATCATGAGGCATACATTCTGTAACCTCCGATAGAAGCGGATGCTGAGCCGTCGCTCCCGCCTCTGCACCCACCGCTCCAGTCACTTCGCATGTCTCGTTATCTCTGGCTCTTGCGGCTTCCACCACCGCTGCCGCCGAGCGCCCTTGTTCATCATATTTCAATTGATACCATTTATTTATTTGTCATGTATCAAAAAGGTACTACTGCTCAACAGTTGTACATGTCCTAGACAACGACCTTGTGTAACAGATGTACATTGCCAATTGAGATACAACTGCCTTACTGCAAACCATAAATGTGCTCTTTATGTTATGATATGCAAACCTTTATTTACCAAATAAACAGATCAAAGATACATTTTGAATGATGCAGTAGAGCAGGGGTACTCATAGTACGGCCCGCGGGCCGGTGGCGGCCCGGCAAGCCTTCCTTGGCGGCCCGCGGACCTTACAGACATGTGCCACTTTAAAAAAAAAAATAATTCTCGAGTGTCAGTAAACACCACCGGTTGCAGCAGCCTGGACTAGGAGAGGCTCTGCTCTCTGGGGGCTGAGAGATTACAGCCATAGAGTGGAGCTGCAGGGGCTTCAGAAGAGGTGAAACAGAACAAAGACTCATTAAAAAGTTAATGGTCTTTAAAGACGTGTGAAATGCTCCGGCGCGGCTGTGCGCACGCCAGGCAAGCTGTCTCATCCCGGGCTGACAAGGGGGTGGCAGGGGCATAACACAGGCCCCCCGCAGTCCCCGCATTGCGGGGTGCCCCTGCCCTCCAGGGGCCCCATCAGTGAGCCAGCAGGCACCACGCACCCGTCAGGTATTATTTAAGAATTAAAAGGTTTCCCACATCGCCGTCGTTCTTTTCACCAGCAGCCTGCACCCAGGTATACTTGTGTCCGCTCAGGCATGTACACCCTGCTTGGCACTATGATGTGGTAGGAGTAGCTCCATTCAAGAAAACAGTGCGAGTCTGGTGCACAGAGTTATTGTTTTTTAATGACATGTCAATCATTTCGTGGCACTGGTAAGGTAACGGCGTGTTTTAGCTTTTTTTCCAGGCTCTCTGGTGGAAAATCTTGACAGGGTTTTACAGACTTGTTCCCAAAAGCAGTTTACGGCAGTACGTGCAATGAGGCTTCTTCCAGTCTGCCACAATTTCCTTTCTATTACAGTGCTTTTGTTAAGAACTTCAGTGTATGTGTCGTCTTTAACCAGCAAATGTTAAACGTTGTGCCAAGTACATCTGCACTTGAAAGAATTACTTAAGTAACGTGCTTCGCAACAGGAACCAAACTGCCAACTACAACTCTGAACACTCTTTTTCTTATCACGGTGCCGGACACAGGCACAGGGAAAGTGGGTGGCCGGTGTGTGCGTGTGCTGCTGACCAGCCTTTACATTGCTGTCAGAGCACGACTTGCAGAGTTGCTAAAATGCATATTTTTAATTTTACCAGCCTTGCTGCCCTTTGCCCCCAAGAAGGCATTGCTGGGGCTTGGCGGGCTCCCGGGAGGGAAAGTCAGGGGAGGGAGAGAGAGGGAGGGGGAGAGAGAGGGATAGTCAGGGGAGGGCGATGGAGGGAGAGAGGGAGAGTCAGGGGAGGGCGATGGAGGGAGAGAGAGGGATAGTCAGGGGAGGGTGAGGGTGGGGGAGAGAGGGAGAATCAGGGGAGGGTGAGAGAGGGAGAATCAGGGGAGGGCGAGGTAGGAAGCGAGTCAGGGGAGGGTGAGGGAGGGGGAGAGAGGGAGAGAAGGGGGAGGGAGGAAGGCAGAAGTAGGAATGGAGAGAGAGGTAGGGAGACAGCGGGAGGGAGAGAGGGAGGGAGACCGAAAGAGATGGAGGGAGACAGCGCGAGAGAGGGAGGGAGACAGCGAGAGAGAGGGAGACAGCAAGAGAGAGGGAGACAGAGAGAGAGGGAGACAGAGAGAGAGGGAGGGAGGGAGGGAAGGAAAAGGAGGAAGGGAGGAAGACAGAGAGCAGGAGGGAGGGAGACAGAGGGAGGGAGGGAGACAGAGAGAGAGAGACGGAGGGATGCAGAGGGAGGGAGACAGAGAGAAAGACAGAGAGAGGGGGAGGGGGAGGGAGACAGAGGGAGGAAGAGGGAGGGATGGAGACAGGGATGAAGACAGAGGGAGGGATGGAGACAGAGGGTGAGAAGGAGGGAGACAAAGGAAGAGGGAGGGCGACAGAGGGAGGGAGGGAGACCAAGGGAGGGAGAGAGACCAAGGGAGGGAGGATGAGAAAGAGAGAGAGGGAGGGAGAAAGAGAGAGGGAGGGAGGGAGGCAAAAAGGGAGGGAGACGGGGAGGGAGACAGGGAGGGAGGGAGGTATAGAGGGAGGGAGATGGGGGAGGGAGGGAGGGAGGGATACAGGGAAGGAGAGAGAGGGAGGGAGGGAGACAGAGAGAGGGAGGGAGACAGAGAGGGAGGTATGGAGGGAGGGAGACAGGGAGGGAGGGAGACAGAGAGGGAGGGAGACAGAGAGGGAGGGAGACAGAGAGGGAGGGAGACAGAGAGGGAGGGAGACAGAGAGGGAGGGAGACAGAGAGGGAGGGAGACAGAGAAAGGGAGGGAGACAGAGAAAGGGAGAAAGGGAGGGAGACAGAGAGAAGGAGGGAGACAGAGAGAGGGAGGGAGACAGAGGGAGGGAGGGAGACAGAAAGGGAAGGAGGGAGACAGAGAGGGAAGGAGACAGAGAGGAAGGGAGACAGAGAGGGAGGTATAGAGGGAGGGAGACGGGGAGGGAGGGAGACAGGGAGGGAGACAGGGAGGGAGGGGACAGAGAGGGAGGGAGACAGAGAGGGAGGGAGACAGAGAGGGAGGGAGACAGAGAGGGAGGGAGACAGAGAGGGAGGGAGACAGAGAGGGAGGGAGACAGAGAGGGAGGGAGAGAGGGAGGGAGACAGAGAGGGAGGGAGACAGAGAGTGGGAGGGAGACAGAGAGTGGGAGGGAGACAGAGAGAGGGAGGGAGACAGGCAGGGAGGGAGACAGGGAGGGAGACAGTGAGGGAGGGAGACAGGGAAGAAGGGAGAGAGAGGGAGGGAGGGAGACAGAGAGGGAGGGAGACAGAGGGAGGGAGAGGGAGAGAAAGATAGGGAGGGAGGGAGAGGAAGAGAGAGAGGGAGAGAGAGAGAGAGATATGTGTGTATGCTGGATCTGGTGAGTCAGTGGACGAAGACGTCTGCTGCAGGGGCCTGTGTTCAACCTCATGGTCACAGGTTTTTTTTGCTCTAGCCCCGCCCCCTCTCTCACTGACCCCGCCCCCACCGGTGCGGCCCTCGGCCGCAAACCACACTGTAAATTTGGCCCCTGTGAGAAAGTTTGTGAGTACCCATGCAGTAGAGGATATGAAAATAGGTGTATTTCAAAGTAAGATTTGCAGAGCTGACCGATCGTTTTCATTCCTACCAAACCAGTCTCATTTTGCTCACCATCATACTACACGTAATTACATCACTCAACTATCTTCTACAACTGAAGACACTGGTTTAGCTACATAATTCACCAAGTCCTTTGATACGTGCAGTTAGTATCAAAAACCAGACCCTCCAGCTTATCGCAATTTCGCGATTCACGAAAAAAAAAAAATCGCGAAATCAGCTCACTAGCGCGATGACCGCGATATCTACAATTATTGCTGCGATATTTACCAAAAAAGTGTTGGCAAAACAAACAATGCTGTTTCATTGGTTGTGGGCGCACAAGTCACTACGTGCCGCCGTCCAGCCGTCCAATACCTGCTTCCTTCTGGTATTGCACACAAAAAAGGAGATAGGCCCTTAGTGGGGCTGAGGGAGGGCTGGACCCTATATAGTTATTACACACAAAAGAATGCCCCCCTCTCAGATTATTTTAGATTGAGGACCAAATGAACTATTGCATTGAATCTGGTCTGGTATATTTATTTGTACCTTTTACTTTTTTTCTTTCATACAAAAATTATTTCAAATGTCAGAAAGAAAATACACAAAACAAGCAATTACTAACAAACCTATCAAATGGACAATTGACACAAAGCATATATCACGAAATTATCAAGCAATAAACATCACTATTACATCCAACAAACAATATGAATCAAGGTAGAACAATTTTGCAATATATTATATCAATTCAATTAACCAAGCATTTTTTACATAAAAAAGTTACTACATTCAAGAGCAAATTTGTGATATTTTGTGATATTTGTGAGGTTATTTGTAGAGCGCAACGTTCGCTCCGGAGGGAGCATCTTGGCGCTGGATGGAAACATGTATCACTATTATCCTGGAAGACACACTAGTTGTTGCAATTGGCTCTTGCTGGAGTAGCCTTCTGGTATTGTACACGCGCGAAGTAAGGCTTTTTATGCATCAAGCTGTTCTGCATTTGGTTTGGAATTACTCAAATCTAGCTTGTCAAATCTGAATTGGAGCAGACATAAGCAGCGTGATGTTAAGAAAACGTTAGCTCGGCAAAAACAGAAGGGACAGCATGGTTTCATTACTATTACGATAGCGACCCCTGGTGGAAAAGAAATGGTTACCTTTTATCGGTTATTCAGAAGAGAGCGCGATGAATAGTTGGAGCTAGCTCAGCTGCAGAGTCCTCGCCTTACATGCATGAGGCTGAGACAAGTTCGAGTATGTAAGACGTCCAAGCATGTCAGTCTGACCCTGGTGTCTCCTGTGGATTAAGTGCTCGATTTCTGAATTGTAGTTCCACCGTACCTTTTACATGTTTTGTTTACTTGCTGTAGGGCATAAGTCCTAAAAAATAGAAGTGGGGTACTAACCCAATTGGGCAGTATGCAAGTGACATGACGTGTGGCATCATACAGTCCGTGACTTCACAGGAAGTGATTTCACAAATGACATCAGATCTGCAGACCTCACACGTTTTGAGCAGGTCTATCAAAAGTACATTTAAGCGCATTCGGAGATTTTGCGTTGGGTTTGTGCCAAAAAAGTGAGGCAAACTGGACACAAAATCTAGGCCTCAGCTTATACATTTTTTTTATAAACTCAGCAAAAATTAAATTGGCAACAAGGAGAAATGTGGTAGTAAATCTGTTCTGTTCAATTGGTTGCAAAGGTCTTGATTTTAAATTATCCGTTGGGGTTAACACACCTGCTGCAGAGATCTTTGTGTGCCCAGTAGATCCCAGGGAATAATAACAATGAAAAAACTCTGGGCGTTAACACATTTGGTGGAGAGATCTTTTGTTTTGTCTAACTGCTGAATAATGCTCCTGCTGTTGCGAGATAGCGTTTTGTCATGATAAAATAGGACAGAGGATTATTATGCCTTCTGCAAGGTATCTGAATCAAGTTTCTAAGGCACTAGGATAGTGTCCTTCCATTTCTGGTACTTGGCTTCCATTTCAAGATATTCTTAGAGTTTCTAATTGCTCAAATGGGGGTAATTTCTGATATTAATCTGTTTCCCTAGACCTCATTGCTTGATTTTGTTCAGGAGAAAGTGTCGCTCATAGTCGTTGAATGTCACTCAATTACACTGAATTTATGAAAATGTCACATATAAGCAATCTGAACTGCTGGGGATATTTTAAGGCCCCTTTTAGTCCATTGGGTTTCAGAAAAGAGGATAGTTTTTAATGATTTTTCTTGCCTTTGGCCACTCACAAAGTGTCACTTAAATTGCCACACTTAATTTGATGCATTACTTTCTAGAAAAGCGCTCTAGCAGCAAAGCAGGGCTTTCTGTATGGGTCATATTGGTATTGTCAATATATTTTCAATGTTAACAAGCATTGGAAATGCAATAGGTCTCGCACCATTAGAGTTAGTGCTTTTAGAATTGTTTATGGGTTTTTTTTGTAAATGTTTAGCATTTTTGTTTCCTGTAGCCAATGCTAAAGAATTACAAATAAAAAAAGCCATAAACATTTCTTAAAGCTCTAACTGAAATGGTCTGAGACCTATTGCACTGTGTGAGGGTGAGGGGTTGAGGGTGAGTGAGGGTGGGTGAGGGGTTGAGGGTGAGTGAGGGTGAGGGGTTGAGGGTGAGTGAGAGTGAGGGTGAGCGAGGGTGAGCGAGGGTGAGCGAGGGTGAGCGAGGGTGAGCCAGGGTGAGCGAGGGTGAGCGAGGGTGAGCGAGGGTGAGCGAGGGTGAGCGAGGGTGAGTGAGGGTGAGTGAGGGTGAGTGAGGGTGAGTGAGGGTGAGTGAGGGTGAGTGAGGGTGAGTGAGGGTGAGTGAGGGTGAGGTGTTGAGGGTGAGGTGTTGAGGGTGAGGTGTTGAGGGTGAGGTGTTGAGGGTGAGGTGTTGAGGGTGAGGGGTTGAGGGTGAGTGAGGGTGAGTGAGGTGTTGAGGGTGAGGGGTTGAGGGTGAGTGAGGGTGAGTGAGGTGTTGAGGGTGAGGGGTTGAGGGTGAGTGAGGGTGAGTGAGGTGTTGAGGGTGAGTGAGGTGTTGAGGGTGAGTGAGGTGTTGAGGGTGAGTGAGGTGTTGAGGGTGAGTGAGGTGTTGAGGGTGAGTGAGGTGTTGAGGGTGAGTGAGGTGTTGAGGGTGAGTGAGGTGTTGAGGGTGAGTGAGGTGTTGAGGGTGAGTGAGGTGTTGAGGGTGAGTGAGGTGTTGAGGGTGAGTGAGGTGTTGAGGGTGAGTGAGGTGTTGAGGGTGAGTGAGGTGTTGAGGGTGAGTGAGGTGTTGAGGGTGAGTGAGGTGTTGAGGGTGAGTGAGGTGTTGAGGGTGAGTGAGGTGTTGAGGGTGAGTGAGGTGTTGAGGGTGAGTGAGGTGTTGAGGGTGAGTGAGGTGTTGAGGGTGAGTGAGGTGTTGAGGGTGAGTGAGGTGTTGAGGGTGAGTGAGGTGTTGAGGGTGAGTGAGGTGTTGAGGGTGAGTGAGGTGTTGAGGGTGAGTGAGGTGTTGAGGGTGAGTGAGGTGTTGAGGGTGAGTGAGGTGTTGAGGGTGAGTGAGGTGTTGAGGGTGAGTGAGGTGTTGAGGGTGAGTGAGGTGTTGAGGGTGAGTGAGGTGTTGAGGGTGAGTGAGGGTGAGTGAGGGTGAGTGAGGGTGAGTGAGGGTGAGTGAGGGTGAGTGAGGGTGAGTGAGGGTGAGTGAGGGTGAGTGAGGGTGAGTGAGGGTGAGTGAGGGTGAGTGAGGGTGAGTGAGGGTGAGTGAGGGTGAGTGAGGGTGGGTGAGCGGTTGAGGGTGGGTGAGGGGTTGAGGGTGAGTGAGGGTGAGGGTGAGGGTGAGTGAGGGTGAGTGAGGGTGAGGGGTTGAGGGTGAGTGAGGGTGAGTGAGGATGAGGTGTTGAGGGTGAGTGAGGTGTTGAGGGTGAGTGAGGGTGAGTGAGGGTGAGTGAGGATGAGGTGTTGAGGGTGAGTGAGGTGTTGAGGGTGAGTGAGGGTGAGTGAGGGTGAGTGAGGGTGAGTGAGGGTGAGTGAGGGTGAGTGAGGGTGAGTGAGGGTGAGTGAGGGTGAGTGAGGGTGAGTGAGGGTGAGTGAGGGTGAGTGAGGGTGAGTGAGGGTGAGTGAGGGTGAGTGAGGGTGAGTGAGGGTGAGGGGTTGAGGGTGAGGGGTTGAGGGTGAGGGGTTGAGGGTGAGTGAGGGTGAGGGGTTGAGGGTGAGTGAGGGTGAGGGTGAGTGAGGGTGAGTGAGGGTGAGTGAGGATGAGGTGTTGAGGGTGAGTGAGGTGTTGAGGGTGAGTGAGGGTGAGTGAGGGTGAGTGAGGGTGAGTGAGGGTGAGTGAGGGTGAGTGAGGGTGAGTGAGGGTGAGTGAGGGTGAGTGAGTGAGGGTGAGGGGTTGAGGGTGGGTGAGGGTGAGTGAGGGATTGAGGGTGAGGGGTTGAGGGTGAGTGAGGGTGAGTGAGGATGAGGTGTTGAGGGTGAGTGAGGTGTTGAGGGTGAGTGAGGGTGAGTGAGGGTGAGTGAGGGTGAGTGAGGGTGAGTGAGGGTGAGTGAGGGTGAGTGAGGGTGAGTGAGGGTGAGTGAGGGTGAGTGAGGGTGAGTGAGGGTGAGTGAGGGTGAGTGAGGGTGAGTGAGGGTGAGTGAGGGTGAGGGGTTGAGGGTGAGGGGTTGAGGGTGAGTGAGGGTGAGGGTGAGTGAGGGTGAGTGAGGGTGAGTGAGGGTGAGGGGTTGAGGGTGAGTGAGGGTGAGTGAGGGTGAGGGGTTGAGGGTGAGTGAGGGTGAGTGAGGATGAGGTGTTGAGGGTGAGTGAGGTGTTGAGGGTGAGTGAGGGTGAGTGAGGGTGAGTGAGGGTGAGTGAGGGTGAGTGAGGGTGAGTGAGGGTGAGTGAGGGTGAGTGAGTGAGGGTGAGTGAGGGTGAGTGAGGGTGAGTGAGGGTGAGTGAGTGAGGGTGAGTGAGGGTGAGTGAGGGTGAGTGAGGGTGAGTGAGGGTGAGTGAGGGTGAGTGAGGGTGAGTGAGGGTGAGTGAGGGTGAGTGAGGGTGAGTGAGGGTGAGTGAGGGTGAGTGAGGGTGAGTGAGGGTGAGGGGTTGAGGGTGAGGGGTTGAGGGTGAGTGAGGGTGGGTGAGCGGTTGAGGGTGGGTGAGCGGTTGAGGGTGAGTGAGGGTGAGGGTGAGTGAGGGTGAGGGTGAGTGAGGGTGAGGGTGAGTGAGGGTGAGGGTGAGTGAGGGTGAGGGTGAGTGAGGGTGAGGGTGAGTGAGGGTGAGGGTGAGTGAGGGTGAGTGAGGGTGAGGGTGAGTGAGGGATTGAGGGTGAGTGAGGGATTGAGGGTGAGTGAGGGATTGAGGGATTGAGGGTGAGTGAGGGTGAGGGTGAGGGAGGGTGAGTGAGGGTGAGTGAGGGTGAGGGGTTGAGGGTGAGTGAGGGTGAGTGAGGATGAGGTGTTGAGGGTGGGTGAGGGTGAGTGAGGGTGAGGGTGAGTGTGAGTGAGGGTGAGGGTGAGTGAGTGTGGGTGAGGGTGGGTGAGGGTGGGTGAGGGTGGGTGAGGGTGGGTGAGGGTGGGTGAGGGTGAGGGGTTGAGGGTGAGTGAGGGTGAGTGAGGGTGAGTGAGGTGTTGAGGGTGAGTGAGGGTGAGTGAGGGTAAGTGAGGGTAAGTGAGGGTGAGTGAGGGTGAGTGAGGGTGAGTGAGGGTGAGTGAGGGTGAGTGAGGGTGAGTGAGGGTGAGTGAGGGTGAGTGAGGGTGAGTGAGGGTGAGTGAGGGTGAGGTGTTGAGGGTGGGTGAGGGTGAGGGGTTGAGGGTGAGTGAGGGTGAGGGTGAGGGGTTGAGGGTGGGTGAGGGTGAGTGAGGGTGAGGGTGAGGGGTTGAGGGTGAGTGAGGATGAGTGAGAGTGAGGGGTTGAGGGTGAGGGGTTGAGGGTGAGTGAGGGTGATGGGTTGAGGGTGAGTGAGGGTGAGGGTGGGTGAGGGTGAGTGAGGGGTTGAGGGTGAGTGAGGGTGAGGGGTTGAGGGAGAGTGAGGGTGAGGGGTTGAGGGTGAGTGAGGGTGAGTGAGGGTGAGTGAGGGAGAGTGAGGGAGAGTGAGGGTGAGTGAGGGTGAGTGAGGGTGAGTGAGGGTGAGTGAGGGTGAGTGAGGGTGAGTGAGGGTGGGTGAGGGGTTGAGGGTGAGTGAGGGGTTGAGGGTGAGTGAGGGTGAGGGGTTGAGGGTGAGTGAGGGTGAGTGAGGGAGAGGGGTTGAGGGTGAGTGAGGGTGAGGGTGGTTTACTGAAAAAAAAATGACCTTACGCGTTCATTATTAAATATGGCACACTGACAAACCTCATGGCATTTACGTGCTATTATTTGGTAAAGGCCCCAGTTTGATAACGGTGGGCTCTAAAGTTTGCCTAAAAACCCTTCTGTGCGTCATGATGCGAACCAGACAGTTGAGCCCAATTGATTCTAGTGCGTGATCTGGGGCAAAATACGACTTTTCAATTATGTCTCTATTGCCCTATCCATCTAAAATTAGCAGAGCGTGAACATGGGCTAAACAGAGGTATGACTGGCACCGACAATACAAATAACTGGACTCTCAAATAAATGTCGCGCAGCACAGTGCCCCTTTCGACGTACCTCGGTTTCACTTCATTGAAACTCATATCGAGAAAAACGGGTGTAATATTAACGCGCAGATTTGGAGTGGTTTGGCCCTCCCTTACTTTAATAGGAATTGCCGAAACAAGAAATACATGTCTAAGTGTGTAGCTGTTTCAATGGTGTGTATGTATGTTCGAAAACAGAGAAACACTCAGTTGTAAACAGAACTCTGTTCTATGTGTCTACCTAATAGGACTAGAGACTGGCGGCAATTGCGCTTACTCGGAACTCCTGCATTGGACACTTGACAATTGCAGCTGACCAATAGTATATTGCAGTGAAACTGTCGAGGTTCAACAAATCTCCTCCAGTCTCTAATGTGCAAGCTGTTACTACATTATGCCGATTCATTTTCAGCTCTACAGGGGGGCTGTGCATGAATTTGGGTTCTACACGACAGCTGGAAGATTGCGGCGTCGACTTCACTTACAGATAAGATACTATGTGGCTGTAATCGGCAAAAGCAAATCGGAACAGTGTGGGTAATAGGAATCAGTCTTCCTTACAAATAGCATTGAATGAAGAGCAAGGCAGGCGGCTGGGGGGAGGGGGGAGGAGAAATGCGACGCGACATGGCAGGCAGGGGAGGGGGCGGAGCGGGGGTGTGGGAGGAGTGCGGGAACAGACGGCGAGGGGAGGAGAGTAGGAGGAGGAGAGTAGGGGACTAGGCCGTGCAATCAAGAAGTGAGGGGGCGGGAGAGTAGGCAAGGCAGGCGGCTGGGGGGGGAGGGGGGGGGGGAGGAGAAATTGTTCCTATGCCAATACCACGTTTAGAAAAATGTTCGCATAAACAGTACCTCTGAAGTAAAACCTAAATAGGCTCATGATAAAAGTCAACACACATTTTATATCTGTTTTTGCGCTTTGTATTCTGATCGTAATGAGCCCAAATTATCGGGACAAGTGCCTTGAATAAGGCATGTTTTAAAACGAGAACAGTGCAGCAGAGCGATGCCTTTTTATGGTGCAAAACGAGCATATGAATCCGTTTAATGGCTTCCTCGTGGCATGTTCAGAATATGCATTCGGCTCGATCCCATGATAGTTAATGTGATGATGAACAACGGCCCAAGTAAATAAAATAGATATGGAAAAAGAAAATATGTTTTTCACAAAATTGGCAGTGAATTCCTGGAGCAGCCGCCAGCAGAGGTGGCGGAGACATAAACAGTAAATTAGTTCAGAAATTCCTGGGAGAGAATCAGACGAGGCCTAGCGCTGTGGAAGCAGCGCGTGCACGGGGGTGTGAGCCAGGAGCAGCGAGGGAAGCGGCAGACTGGAGGCACCTCGAGGTCCCGATCTCTCGGTAAATGAGAGGTTTCAAAGGAGCACTTGAGAAAGGGGCGGAGACAATGAAGTGTCGGGCCTCGAGGATGGGTAGAAAGGGAAGACATACGTAGGCTGCGGCGACAAGAAGGCAGACTCGCATTCGTCCTGGTTTCGAATACTCCATCACAGAATGGTGCTGGATGTTGTTTGGGAGCTGCAGTAGGCGGTGTGAGGATACTGGATGGAAGAGAGGGGAGGGAAGAGAGGGGAGGGGGGAGGGAAGAGAGGGGAGGGGGGAGGAGAAATGCGACACGGCGGGAAGGGGAGGGGGCGGAGCGGGTGGTGCTGGATGTTGTTTGGGAGCTGCAGTAGGCGGTGTGAGGATACTGGATGGAAGAGAGGGGAGGGAAGAGAGGGGAGGGGGGAGGGAAGAGAGGGGAGGGGGGAGGAGAAATGCGACACAGCGGGAAGGGGAGGGGGCGGAGCGGGTAAAACAAGACGGACGTGCACGCGCTTTTAAGCTCAATGCGCATGCACATTGAGCTTAAAAGTCACGGGCACTGCAAGGAATCGCCACGATTCCTTGCAGTGGATTAAGAGTGGATAAGCCCCTATAGTCTCGCTTGCTCGATGCGCATGCGCATCGACAGGCGAGACCTAAAAAGGGGGATAGAAATTACTGTTTTTTAAAATGGACGGGTCCAGGAGGTAGCGGTGCCCCGGCAGGGGTGCATACATGGGTGCTAGAACACCACAGGGAAAAATAGGGGCCCCTCTCACGAGGTGCAGATTGGAGCTGTGCTTCTGTAGAGCTGCAAACACTTTAAACATGCCTGTTTCACAGTGGAATTCCTTGCTAAATCAGTTTACATTGATTTAAGGCTGAAAGGGAATGATTACGAGTAAAATAAATTACCGCAATAATGCCACTAAATTTCCACTTTTATGCCGCTAAATTTCCATTTTTGTGTCGCTAAATTTGGAAATCTATGCCGCAATAACCTGGGGGGTCTGAAAAACTGAAACCAAAGCCAAGCTCACACATTCCTTACGTCAGTGCTCAAGGCCTGGGAATTTTGCCATTACAAAAACAAAACAAAAAAAACTAAAACATATATACAAACTCAGTATTATGGGAGAGGAGTTGGCCTAACGGCTAGGGTGGCCTACCTCGAATCTGGGTTCTAGTCTCTGCAATGACACTGAACATCTTGTGATTCTGTGCAAATCACTTCATCTCCCCGTGCCTAACAAAAATGAATGTGTCCTCATGTAATGCAACTGGTGCTATGTAAAGTGCTCTGATACCCGATTTGGGTCAAGTTTGCATTATATAAAGCTCTGTTTAAAAAAAAAATCAACTGTGGAGAACAGATGTAATCTATCAGTCATAAAAACAGTCTTGTTGGAGTATGTACATGAGTATTAATAGGCACTATAGTGCTTTTGATCAGGAATACAAGCTAAAATTAAAGCACATTAACTAAAATAAACTTGTAACTATTCTGTAACAATACAATACATCTGAGAACATAGCAGTAATAAAATAAGCAACTAATGGAGTTGTCGTACACCCTCACTTAAAGTTTTAGCTCCTCAAGGCAGCAATGGAATCAGTCAATGGGGTGAATTTACATGTGAAGAGCCCTATAACACAACCAAATAAAAGGCTAGCTCGAACCCTCTAACTAAAAAGAAAAAGTGTTGGAAGAAGCTGAGGGGTAGGGGGAGAGGAAGGAGAGCCATTAGAAAACAAGCATTACTAAATGCATTAGGTGTCACCCATGTGATTAATAATAGGCTTTTTTTTGTTTTAATTCTTAGCTTGCTAAGTAGGTGTACAATTATGACTAGTGTATGTACAAAAAGGCAACATATTGTACTGTTACTAGTGGTATAGTGCGGGTAAGTAATAGCAACATTTTGATAAGTAAAAGAGAAATATTGGAATTCATGTAATAGCAATATTATACTTTCCGGGCATTTATGACAACTTTTGGGCATTGTGTCACTACACCTGCTGCACCATTCAAACCAGCGATATAACTGCATTTGTGACTGCCTATTTAGTCATAACCCTATTGCCTGTAAGGTAACTGCACTTACGACTGCGTATTTAGTAGTAAAATATTGCAATATTTGGTATTTAGAGGGGTACTTAGAGCTTTGGGCCATTCACCTGCTACACCATTGAAATCATGGTGCTAGTGCTCGCTAGATAACAGCACTTATAACTGCCTGATTAGAAGTACAATTTAGTAATCTGCGTTTAGTGAGGTCCGTAGAGCTTTTGGCCCCAGTGGCACTGCGCCATTTAAATCAAGCCCCTTTTTAAACTGTTCTGACAACTTTTTGGTCCGGTGCCACTGCACCTGCTTCACCATTCAAAATCATGACCCTCTTGTTTGCAAGGTAACTGCACTTGTGGTTGCCTGTTTATAAATAAAATATAGCAATATTAAGTGTTTAATGGGGAGTCTGGAGCTTTTTGTCTGGGTGCTACTGCACCTGCAACTATTGAAAGCATGGCCCTAGTGCTTCTGCAAGGTAACTGCACTAGTGACTGCCTGCTTGGTTTTGTATTTTTAGCAATAATCTAGGTTTAGTGTGGTCCCTAGAGCTTTAATCCCTGGTACCACTGCACCTGCTCCACCATTCAAATCAAGTACCTTTTAACTGCAATTGTGAATGCCTGTATAGTAGTAAAATATAGCATTAGGTGTTTAGTGGAGTTCTGACAACTTTTGGGCCCGGTGCCATTGCACCAGTTGCACCATTCAAAACATGACCCAGCTGTTTGCAAGGTAACTGCACTTGTGAATACCTGTTTCGTAGTAAGATTCAGCAATTTAAGGCGTTTAGTGGGGTGGCTAGAGCTTTCAGTCCTATTGCTATAATCTGGGTTTAGTGGAATCCCCAGGTAACTGCACTGGTGGTT
Source organism: Lissotriton vulgaris (assembly GCF_964263255.1). Classification (NCBI taxonomy): domain Eukaryota; kingdom Metazoa; phylum Chordata; class Amphibia; order Caudata; family Salamandridae; genus Lissotriton; species Lissotriton vulgaris. The sequence continues at coordinate 112,531,497 of NC_141691.1, read as the reverse complement.
GCCGGTTTAGGAATAAAATGTAGCAATAATAGGTGTTTAGTGGGGTGCCTGTAGATTTTGGTCCTGGTGCTACTGCACTTGCTGCACCATTCAAATCATGACCCTAGTGCTTCTGCAAGATAACTGCACTTGTGACTGCCTGTTTGGTTTCAAATGTTAGCAATAACCATCTGGGTGTAGTGGGCCCTAGAGCTTTTGGCCCTGGTGCCACTGCAACTGCTGCACCATTCAAAACAAGTCCCTTTTAACTGCAAGGTAACTACATTTGTGACTGTCTGTTCAGTAGTCAAATATAGCAATAGTATGTGTTTAGAGGAGTTCGAACATATTTTGGACCCAGTGCTATGTTTATCACATTTAGAATTTGATTATACTGAGCACATAGATTACGTTGAAAAAAATCAATGTGATAATGCCTACAAAGTGAAAAGAAAGGTACTGATGCAGGAATAGGAAATGCCACAAACGTGCTAAGGATAAAGCATCTGCTTTACACATCTAAGTAATAAAAAGTAAGCATACTGTTGGAAGCAGTCTGGCTTTTCCTTGGGAAGAGATCTTATCTGGACAGTGATTGGGCCTTAAACAGTGTGAACTTTAGTAGAAGTATCGTAATTCCGGGCAGCCAGGGGAAGTTAACAAAAAAAGTTCCACACACAAGCGAATGATAAATGCCCCCTTTTAAGATATATTAATTACAAGCGCTGTGCAGGTGAAACCTAGAAAAGGAGTCAACATGCAGTGTTGAGCACCAGAAAGCTCCAGAAACAGTGCTTAGATGTGCTCCTCGTTGCAGTCATGCCAGAGGAAGACTGCTGCTGGCAGATCCTTCGCCCCGTAAATGTCTGCACCTTGGCCGGGGGCCCACCTCACACATGCTGAAGGCCGGCCCACTTCCTTCACCCCTCTCCTAAAACTAACAGCTGGGCACCCATATGCCAGAGATAAGCTGTGGGCGACCCAGGTGACACAAGAAAAGAGATGGTCCTTATTGGAAATAGTTGCTGACATTGGAACTGGTTTGAGTCCTGGCGTCAGGTCAACACCCTACGATTCTGGGCAAATCACTTAAACAAAATGTGACTGTTGCTAATGTAATCTGGTGATCACATAGTAAGGTGAAGTATTTTTATAACTTGTATTACCTACCCCTTACAAGGCATTTAGGCCCTCTAGTGCCCACGGGGTAAGTACACGCTAAATAAAACAGCAAAAAATAAAACATGTGGATGCAGAAGCCAGTCACTGCTGTTATGTAATCATCCAGGTTCTGACTTGTGAATACAAAGGATAGCTCACTTTATTCAACAGCGAGGGTGCCAAATTTCTTTCCTTCTAGAAACGAGGCAGCCACGGCGAGAACAGTGACGTTGTGTTATTTCTAGGTCGAGCCTAGGCAGCACGCATGCGCTGTCTGCAAGACTTGTAGTATCTCCTTTGTGGGCTTTGCACACCCATCAATTGTCATTCAATCATTGTTGTGTCATTCAGAAATGTGGGGTTTTTATTGGTGCATTGGTTCTCATTCTCCTGCGTTTGGATTCTTATTTCACGCTATTGGCCAGAGCTCTGCTGTATGCGAACTACCTGGATATTCCTTATATCACTAGATCACAAAATGCAGTCTTGCGGCCCTGGACCTGCAGTTATATATTGTATAGGCAATTAACATTGTTTTAGCCTTTCAGGCTGTTTCCCGGAGCAATGTTCTGTTCGGCATATTTCCTCAATATTAATCTCCGACAAGCTGTTTCGGCATTAGAATATGACTTTTTACCACTCCTACACCAACATTCTTCCCTACACCATGCTAGCCTCTGTCTACAACAGTTTCCTACAGTCTCGCCTTCTCCTTCCCATTCACTACAACCGCCCCTGTGGCAGCTCAGCTAACATAAAGCTATCTCAATATTACGGCGGTAGGACGAAAACTGGGAAAGCCTGTCCATTGGGAATGAAATTTAAAAGTAACCCGCCACCATTATATCTTGATACTGTCAAATAACAGGCATGGTCCTTTTTAAGAAAAAGTGATGCACTGTGTTTAAAGTGAAATCTTTGCTTTGAAATATCTGTTGGTCTTAATCCACTTCTTATCACGCTGTAAAAGAATGCTATTATCTGATCAATTTATCTTGATACATTTGATTATGCAACACTCGCGAAAATATCCAGTTGACAAAGATACAAAAGGGCTTACCGCTGACAGAAGGTCAAAAGACTGACTGCTCTGGCAGTCTCTGCCTCATCGCTGTATGCAGATTTAAATTAAAGCTACCGTAGACAGGAATGTTTGTTTGTGTCTCAATTTTAAAACAGGAGGTTTACAAAAAGTTGACACCATGTGGTCAAATCTTTCACCCTGCACACCAAGGGAAGAGCATGTTTGTTCACTTAATGATTCAGTCCATGTACTATTTGTCTGTCAGGGCCTATCCTTTCAGTAACAGTCATATAACTCTAACGCTGGTTAACCATGGGATTGAAACCTGGTCAGAAGCAATGACTTTATTTTTTATCTAACGAAATTAATACCCACTAATGATTATGTACTTTTTTATAAAATCCTTTTTAATAATTTAAGATTTTATTGTACAGTATTTAAATTAAACAATGTGATACAAATAAAAACAAAAACCCTCCTCAATAATAACCACACTGCCCCTACAGACATCCTGCTGTCATGTCTCATGGGTGAATTGAATAGCCCATCACGGGGTTTGCCTGGCAATAGGTTGAAATGTGTTCCTCCCCAAACGGTACAATAAATCATAGGAGTCCAAAATGGCAGAAGCACATAGTCCCGTCTGTACAGTGATGGCCGTATCGCCTACCACCGCCTTGGCAGTAGCTTAGATCCTGACAACTGTAGCCACATAAATCTCACCTGGGAGAAGCCTCTGCAGCATTCCCAGCTACAGCAGCCACGCCCCGACCCCCAGGAGCCACAACAACATTTCACCAACAACATGCAGATCTCCGAGACCAAGGCACAAGCCCAAGTGCTTGAACGGCAAAAAGGGCATACCGGCAAAGACCGGAGCCGCAACCATGGGGTTTCCATGTTATTGTGAAATACCATGAGCAGCGTCAGATGTGGCACAGGAGAAGGTGAATCCAGCTTTTCACATATATTAGAAGGGGCTCGAAGCAACGCCTTTAGGGGGCTTGTCGACCGTCCAGAGTTGTAGGCTTGTATGGTGTAGCGGCTGAAAATCTACAAATGCACCTACTTGCTCTAACTATGCTGCTGTGGGCTCGGCTGGGCAGTGTCTGGTGTCTTATCTTAAATATCACAGGTCTTTAAAGACCATTTGCATATTTACATACCATTGTAAACTGGTTACAGAGGCTTAGTTTTTAGGTCTCGCCTACGCAGCGCGCATGCGCCACATATGAGAGAGACTTCCAAAAATGTCTGCATTAGATACAGTTTCATTACTTATTACTAAAAATGATATTTTGTAAGAACTTGTTTTATCTCAATCACTGCATCATTTTGCAGCAGCCTACCGTAGAGTATGTAAATACTGTTTTAAAATAATGACTTGTATATTCACAGTGCTTTCTGCCACAGGCTGGGAACTCATAGCACTACAAACAGAGCCACTGCGGCAGGAGAAGGCCAAATTATTCAGCACAATGAGCCACATTTTATGGTTCGCATTACTTCATTATTTTGTCATTTTAACTCAAGGTAACGCAGTCAGGGGAAATATTTCACCTCATTAGTACCAGTTTTAAACCCAAGTACAGCAGTAAGCAACTACGGGATTACCAGTCTATCTTGGCAAAGGGCCTTCCACTGCTCTGGAACACATTGTCACGCTTTAAGTAACTTTTGTTCCATTTGAGCAAGAATCAGGTTTTTGTTGTTCAAATCTGCAGCATATGTAGCAAATGCAGTAATCTGGTAATTATGTGGAAAACGCTGCTGCTGCAGAAACTCATAATTCCAGTGGCCCTAGCTGTAAGTGACTTAATCAATTAATAGCTGGTAAGAAGGCTGGTTTCTTTTTTTAACTTTCTGCATACCAAAACACCTGTTGCTTTCAGGCAGAGGCACCTCAAAGTCAGTATTAACCATTAACCCCTTCGCTGCTAATGACGGAACGGTTCAGTCATGAGCATCGGTTGAGCTGTGCTCATGACGGAACCGTTCCGTCATGACCACGCCCGTTTTCATAATGGGCCAGCACCGGAGGGGAATCTGCATAGCATGCATGAGGTTAAGGGGCAATTGTTAGTGAAAGCTGAGTCCTTGGGGTGGTAGGTAGAAGGCCAGCAGGATTGCATTCAGATGCAGAGCCCTAATCCTCTTGATCCCTTTGACCTCACAGTAATGGTCTAGGAGACAGAGGAAAGGAGTGAGATTCATAGATATTGTCAAAGAGAAGTCCCAGAATAGGGAGCACTGTATGGGGGCTTATTTTTATGTTTACAAATGGCCAGACACCTTCTTCAGAGAGATACCCCAAAGAAGGGGACAATATGCGTTTTTAAGTCGTGCATTTGAGACCTCTTGTATATACTTTAGTATATACTTATACGTGTATGTACTTTGTGGACTCTGGAGATCACCCCAAGGACTGGTCTGCTTCCGCTTAGGGACTATTTTTTCTGTTCAACTGCCTCTATTTAACTGTCTTGATAGAAAACGACCAGCAGAGGTCAGTAAAATACCAGAATTGCTTTCTGCTTAGGGACTTTTTTCCCATTTTTCTGACAACTGCCTTTATTTAACTTTCTTGATATGAAACGACCAGCGAGGTCAGTAAAATACCAGAATCACTTTAGAATTCTCTAGATTCCAGTCCATAGAAATGGTCTTCCATGAGCACCCATAGACAATAATATGTTTTTCAAATCTTGTATTTTCAGTGATATGGCCTCCGTAGGCCCTGATTTTATATTAAAAACAGAGCTTTAGACTATACTATTTCCCACTTAAAGGCAATATTTCTCCCCATGTGTTCCCATACCAGGCGTGTCACGCAGTTTGGTACTTACTTTCTCACCATGTTAAAGAACAGTACATGTTTCAGCACCCAGCCTAATGTGCTGCATAGCTAAATGCATACAAGGTCCCAAAGGTGGGACCGGTTGCACTGCAAATGCTGGTTTCTTTTCTTTAACCACTTCAGCGCAGCGCGAATTTTTGCGCTGTGCTGAAGGTTCTAATGAGCCTATCGGCTCATGACGGAACGGTTCCGTCATGAGCATGGAAGTGGTTAAAAGGGACATTCATTAGTGAAGCTGGTACTGCTGCTAAGTGTGTAAGTGGCCACTGCTGGTGATCATTAACCCCTTCGCTGCTCATAACGAGCTCAGCTCGTTATGAGGCACAGTTGAGCTGTGCTTATGACGAGCTGAGCTCGTCCTGAATAGAGGGATTCATGGAATGTCAGCACAGGAGGGGAAAACCACTAGCAGCCAAGGTGTTAAGGAAGCAGATGCAGCAGGACTAAGGCCCAGTGATTTGAGAGGCCCACTGCATCACAAATATGACTGTCTGCCTTAAAAAAAAAGGGGCATCAGAGCTTACTTTCCTTCAAGCATTAGGACCGAGGTGATGATCCAACATGGTGGGGAAAAGGTAAAAGATGCAGAGGAGATAGCCTGTTACTCAGGACTGCAGTTACATTTAGCGCAGCAGGTAGTGTTGCATTGTGGTCAAAAAATGTAAAGGCTCACAACACCCCAACTATGGGGGAGCAGATTGTTTGGGATAATATCTCAGAGTAAAAAAGTTTGAAGACCTCTATCCTAGAGACTGGAAGCCATAAGAAATGCAGTGCGTTTATAGGTGGGCAAGCCAATGCATAAACAGGAAGAACCAAGGCAAGGGTCTGGCTCGGATCTTAGATCCTGTGCACAAGCCAAGCCTTGAAGTCTTTATTCACTAATATGTACATTTCTATTACGCATGGTGGAACTTCTGCAAAATAAAATGGTGACACTTACATAGCTCAAAATCACTTACTTTATAAGTTTATATTTTATGTCAAAACAACTTAATCAACCTGCCCCTCCTCCTTTCTTTATTTGGCTCTTAAAAAAACAGCAGGGCCATTTTACAGCACTGTTTCTCTTGCGTACATCTTGGTGGTACCGCCGCGCCGCCCCACCCCACCCCCCTTTCCCGGTGAAGACATTGTGCTGCATGGCTAAATATTAGACCCCAAAGGCAAGACCATTTTACATAGCTCAAACTAGACACAAAGGTCTCGGCCCGCCTTACAAGGGCACTAGTTATGTTACACAATAGCACATTAACTTTTTTTTTAAGGCACGCGGAGATTAAATGATTTACACAGACTCTTGAAATGTTGAGACGACGTGGGCTGTGGAACCTCCTTCCCCGGTTCCAAAGTCGGATTCTCTGGACATTAAGCCACATCCTCTCCATTCTCTTGTGCAGAGCGACACCGAATGAATTAAAACGAAAGTATCTGAGTGAAATAAGGGGGCGAGGTTTGTACGTTGTCTGAATAACAACCATATCACGCCTTAAAGGTGCAGCTGATAAACAATTTAAGACTTCGGACACAGAGCATGCAGAATTACTGTCCTTGCGCAAGTCAAACGAGGTCCAAGCGCCAGAGTTAAATAAAATTCTAAAAGTTTGAGCGGTGTAACTCAGGAAGTCTTAGAAACTTTCTGACAGATCGCAACACGCGTCTTGTCACTTCCTATCGGTATACGTCGCGGTACTACAGAAGCCCCCCATTACCAGACGCAACCTCCCAAGTTTACCCAGCTCCAGCAGATCAGCTGGTCGTTGCTCGGCTCCTCCAGCAGACTCCAGAGCTTGACAATGAAGGCAGGCACAGCAGCTGTCTGCGGGCTGCCGCAGACCTCGGGGTACACATCCATGGTCTCGGTGTGAGGGGGTCCCAACTCGGGATTCCTCCCCAGGACTCTACTGCGTCACACGCTAGCTCCAGCAGGACAGGCCGGTGACGACAATAATAACACTAGTTGCCGGAGACGCACAAGGCTCTGTGCTACACTGCGGCTGCGCGCAGATACCATAGACGGGATCCGATGTGTGCATGCGACGCGGCCATCTTCGAATAGTCTTGCATCTCCTTTGGTGCCGCCGAGGATTAATAAAACTAAAAAAAGCATAAGTTAAATGCGATTAGAACTTTTACACTTTTATGGTGAACTTTAAAAATAGACACAATATGGGTGTAAATATATTTCCATCGAAATATACAATGTAAGGGTTACGTTATAAATGTACCTGTCACGATAAGGAAATGTGCTAATTAGGGTTAAAATTAGTTTCTGTACACAGAGGACCTAAAAAGGGAAAGTAGTTATTATTTTATTGCAGTCATAAATACAAACTGACACCATTCTAAAATGGGCGCCACGAGGACACCCTGCATAGTTCATCTTCGGTCTTCTAACGTGGTAAGCAGCCGGTCCGCCTTGTTCTCAGGAAATCCTCGTTTGGCAACCCAGTGGCGAAAGAAGCTCATTTGTATTGTATATTGTTGCACAATTTAAAAGGCCAACACACCGCTGTTTTTTTTTTTTTTAATGGACACATTCTTTCTACCGAGTCATAGCTGCCAAGGTTTCAGATTGCCATGTGTGAGGATTTCATAACTTCAGTGTAATTAGGAGTGACATTTCAACAATTATGTGTGATATTTTCTCGCAAACAAAATCAAGCAATGAAGATGAGGGAAACATTTAAATATAAGAAATTACATTCTTTTGAGGAACGAGAAACTCTAATATCTTAAAACAGTTGTAAAGCAACAGTAATGGAAGGCCACTAACCTAGTAATAAGCAGTTACACACAGCTAATCCTCGTGAAAATACAGTTGTGCAAACATGCGTGGGTCATGTAGGTTGACAGCTAGTGTAAAAAGCGTAGTTGAGTTTTACGTTCCTCTCTGACAAAGAAATGTGTCCGGGCGCTTTGAAAATCTAAGGTTTGCTTAAAATGCAATGCTTTTAAGCTGAGAGCACGGAATGAGGCCTGCAGACAGACGTTTGCCCCAGAGTCCTCTCAGGCGGGGTGAGGAGAGAGTGCCCCATTAGGCCGAAGCCGGCACCCCGTTAGCAAGAAGGTGAGTGAATGATGACTTCTTCCTCCTGGGTTTGTGTACAGTCCGGGCTGCCTCAAAGGTGCCCTGAGAGGCCAACAGCCTGCTCTCTGGAAACTGCAGGTGAATGTATCCCAGTTGGGCTGGTGCGCTGTCACCAGCCCCTGCTTGACCTGCTTGGACCCGATTGCCTCAATACACGTCTTTCCTTCTACACCCCCCCCCCCCGCCAGCTGCGCTCTTCCAACCAAGCCCTCGCTGCTGTTCCCCGCGTCAACAAAACCACCATGGGAGGTAGATCATTCTCCTACCTAGCGGCCAAAACATGGAACTCACTTCCCATGCACCTTCGCCTCACTCAAAACCACCTAGCATTCAGAAAGCAACTTAAAACCTGGATATTCGAGAAGTAATTCCCCACCCCTCTTCAAGCGCCTTGAGACCCTCTGGGTATGTAGCGCGCTATATAAATCTACTGACTTGACTTGACTAAACCGCCCTCCCTTCCTTTTTGTTGGAGCCAAGCTGCAGGTGCGGGGTTTCCTCTTTCGGAGTACAGTGGGGCTCCCTCGCGTCTGCCTTGGAATACCGGGCCAGTGAGGGTCACGGCAGCGCCGGCTGCCTTTTCCCTCTGCTTGCGCCAAATCGTCACATTTAAAAAGAAAAAAATAACTGCAGCAAACCACAGCGGTGCACAAGAAACGTCAATCTTCGCCTATAATTAACTGAATATTATCTGGAAGCAAGCAGGTGCGTGGTGTACCTATACTGATCAGCTGTGAAACAGTCAGGCGCGTAATTAAAGAGGAAAGTATTGTGCCACATGGGCTCTGCGTGCTAGCACATTCGACCGTAAAATTCTAAAATCATGTACCTGGGCTACGCTGGGCACTTCCTGTGTCGATAGTCGGCCTTCAGTAAAGATCAGGGTTTACAATAAAGACAGTACCCTTGTTGCTGGGGAGTAAGGGTTTTATTGCATAAGTAACACTGCACATAGAGCGCCGAGCGTGCTGCCTCGACACTGCTCCGGCGCCCGACTGGTCGCGCTCAGGGCCGCGCGATCTCAAGATGGCTGCCGTTCACGCTACGTCATCACGCAGCGTGAACAACTAGAGCGGCGACTCTACATATCCCCCTCCTTTTTGTCCAAACAAGTAACACAGTTTATAATGGGTTCAATGTCCATCACCCATATCATAGTCCCAGAACCTGGAGGGTCTCACCACCAATCGCCCACCTCTCGTGCACCTTACCGGAGTGGACGTCGCCTCATTCTCCTCCAGTGTCAAGGATTCCGCCTCTTTACCTTTATGGACATACGATCACTCACCGTCCGCTGGATCTTTCCCCTCTCGACTTATTATCCTTGCTCTTGGAGTTTCTCCACCTTCTAGTTCCAACCTCGGTTCCATGCCTTCCATGTCTCCTTCCTGATTGTCGGTCCCATTCTCTGTTGTGCTCTGATCCATCACTTCTGGTTCTCGCCCCTCCGGAGCCCATTGCACTATCTTGTTGCATCGAACCATGCGATCCTGGGACCAAACGTTCCCATCACTCAACCTTGCTGCTCGGACAAAAACCTCTTTGACTTGGAGCGGTCTGCTGTATTTACTGTCCCCTTTACGCTGTAGTGTGGCCAGTTTGACTGTCACCCAATCTCCTTCCAACAACGTGTCCCTTACATTCCTTCTCTTATTGTAGTATTCTGAGTATATTCTTTGAGCCTTTTCCAAATTTGCTTGTACTACCGCCGGAGACCACTTGCTGGTTACTGTATTCTCTTTCCACGCCAAATTGTCTTTAGTAAACGGGTCTCTTCCTCTAAGAATCGGGAAAGGACTGTACCCCTTTCCAGTGGGGGTGATGCGATACGCCCAAATCATGTGTAACAGTTCCTTTTCCCAGTCCTTTCCCATCATCATGGCCGCTTGAATTGAACCCATTAGAACTCTGTTGAATCGGTCTACTTGTCCATTCCCTGCTGGATGATATATGGACGTGTGTTTGGAACAGACTCCATTCCTTTCCATGTATTTTAGCCATTTGTCAGAAGTAAATTGTGGGCCATTGTCACTTAATATGGATTTGGGGCTGCCTTCTCTGAGGAAGGTAGCCTTAAGGAACTTTAGTATGGTGTCTGTGTCCATCTCTTCATTGACATATATTTCTGGCCATTTAGAGTATCTGTCTACCAGGACACATAGATATTTTGGGGACCCTTGCTCATCCAGAATAGGTCCCAATATATCAATTGAGAGTTCTTCCCAAGGATTCCTCAGTGTATCGAATTTTCCTATGGACGGCCTCAATGGTGTCATCGTCTTATTGGCTTGTTGACATTGGTTACACTCCCTCACGTGTCGTTCTGTTTGTGTGTCCATGCCTGGCAACCAGTAGCCCTGTTTGGCCCTCAGTTTGGTCTTTACGATTCCTAGATGGCCCTTGTGCAATATTGCTAATAGTCTCGGGATGAGCCCTTCTGGGGGTACCACCTTGTCCCCTCGGTACATAAAGACTCCTTTGTCGCAGAGCGAGAGCTCCTCCCTCACTTCAAAGTATTTCCTCATGTCTCCACTCAGATGCCTTTTTTTCCGGCCATCCTCCTGTGATGTATCCTTTCACCTCGTGGATGCTCCTGTCTGCCTGATATGCATCTTTCCGTTCTTGGTTGCTTATTACCTTCTCCGGGTCTTCCATCAATGCCACCATTTCGTCCCCTTCTTCCTTCTCTTCTTCCGCGATTTCCATGGCTGCAGCCCTGCTCAGATAGTCAGCGACCTTGTTTCTACTGCCCGGGATGTATTCTACATCATATCGATACTCCAACAGCTTTAGAGTCATTTTTGCTATTCTCAGAGTGGCACTCGCATGCCCACTGGACGTGAGAACCCGCACCAGTGGCTTGTGGTCCGTTCTGAGCTGGAACCTTGTGCCCCATAGGAACTGGCGAAATCTCCCCATGGCCCATACTGCTGCCAGTATCTCCTTTTCAATGACACTGAACTTCTTCTCAGAGTCTGTCAGGGCCATGGGCGCAAAACGAAGGGTCTCCATTGTTCCACCTCCTCTGTCTTGCATGAGGACCGCACCAAGTCCTTTGTCACTGGCATCCGTTGTTACCACTGTTCGTCCCTGTGGATCGTACCCTTGGAAAAGTAAGGCTTGGACAACATCCTTCTTGACACCTTCAAACTCCCTCTGAGTCTCTTCCGTCCATGCAAATGTCGTTTTCTCTCTCGTCAACTTCCTCATGTTGTGGGTCTTGGAAGCAAAATGCTGTATGAATTTGCTGTAGTACTCGGCCATGCCTAGGAAGGACCTTACTTCCTCCTTGCTAGCAGGCGGTGAAGCATCGCAGATTGCTTTTACGTTCTCCTTCTTTGGTGTGATCCCTAATTCACCAATTTCGTGTCCCAGGTAAGTGACAGATGCCATGCCTAGGTGGCATTTCTCCCCTTCTGCTGTCAGTCCCTTGTCTTCCAGCACCCTCAGTACCTTAGCCAACTTGGTGTCGTGGTCTCGTTGATCACCTCCCATGACCAAAATGTCGTCTTGGAAGTATTGGACCCCTTCCATGTCCTTGAAGAGACTATGCATACGTTTTTGAAAGACTGCAGCTGCCGATGCTAGACCAAAGAGCATCCTGCAGAATTGGTAACACCCAAAGGGGGTGATGAACGATGTCAGCCTCCTGCTCCCAGGGTGTAATGCTATCTGGTGGTACGCCGACGTCAAGTCGATGGTGGAGTACCATGTCTTTCCTTTGGTCTTTGCCAGCATTTCCTCGATACGGGGCAACGGGAACTTCTCCACTACAATATTTTTGTTTAGTTCCCGCAGGTCCACACACAGCCGGACCTTGCCGTTTGGTTTCATCACCACCACCTGGGGGCCAGCCACTTCGCACATGTGATGGGTTCAATAATGCCATTCCTTTCAAAGTTGCGCAGTTCTTGCTGCACCGCTTCCCTCACAGCTACCGGCACATTCCTCACTTTGCGTGACACTGGTGTGGCATCCATCTTGAGGATAATCTTGTGTGAAAATTTTTCTAATTTCCCGACCCTTCCTCCGAATACCTTGGGGAAGTCTCTCTTCCATTTTTCCATATCTGGCCATGTTTCTGGTTCCGTCATCAATACTTGTACTGCTCCGCCAGGGTCCAACTTGATGCCTAAGTCTCCTTGGTCCATCCAGCCTAATACTGACTGGCCTTTCTCTGTCACGTATAATTTGCATTCCGCACTGTGTCCTCTGAATTTGAATGTCAGTGGTCGAAATCCTGCCACGGGGATGCGGTTTCCCAGGTACGTGACCGGTCTGATGTCTGGTGGTTCCAAATGCGGGCCTAAATGGGGCATGATTTTCTTTGTCAATACCGCCCTCTGTACCAATGTGTATGGCGACCCCGAGTCTGCCACGATGCTTATCATCACGCCACCTATCAGCATGTCCAGCACCGGTTTGTTCAGTCTCCTGGCGCCCACACTCAGGACTTGCTCCTCGATGTATAGTACTTCATCCTCTTCCACTTGGCATCTTCCTTCCCCGTCTTCCTGGTCCATGTCAACGAATTTCACTGTGTTGCGGCCCGCTTTTCTCCGTCATACCTTTTCAAAAGGTCCCATCACTCCGCACCGGTATCATGAAGTCTTACTTCCTTTCATCTGCCTCCCCGGCGGTCCCGGCTTTCCTTGCCATTTGTTGGGTCCTTTGTAGGTCGTAACAGTGTTCCTGTTCCAACCTTTGGGCTCTTCCTCCTCTATTCTGTTTACAATGGGCTTTGCCGCCATTTCTCGTTTTGCCACTTCCACACATCTTCGTGCTAATTCCGCCTTCTTCACCATCGCAATCGCCTCTTTCAACGTGGTATCGCCGCATGACCATAGTTTGTCCTGTACTGATTTCATAGTTGTGTGCATTACTATTTGGTCTTTGATGAAATCATCATGGAGTGCGCCAAACTGACACATGGACGCCAACTTTTTTAATGCCACCACATACTCATCGATAGATTCGCCTTGTTCTTTTTTCCGCTGTTTAAAGTTGCATCTGTCTATCGACACGCAAACTGCCGGTCGGTAATGTTTGTCGAGCTCTTCTAGGGCATGGGTGTCAGGATCTAGGACATTGAAGCGCCTACTTAGAACTACACTCCCCATGAACATCGGGAAAAGAACTACTGGTCCCATGCTCCTTTGCGACGCACGGATAAGGCGGGGCAGGGCCAGGAAACAGTGCTCGTGATTTTGTTGGAGGTCCAAGAAGCTTCCAGTTGGTACCATTTATTTTCCCTGTACTACATTCGCGTGCTGCTCCTGACACGCCGGTTCTTGTATCCCGAGGGAAGGATTTCCTGCCGGTAATGAGTTCGCGCTAACGCGCTATTGTGTATGTTTGCTCTGTTTTCCGAATTGCTTGCAGGCGGATCAGACTCTGAAACCCTCGCGGCTGCAAGGGGTGTCCTCCGTGTGTTTTCTTTAAGCATTAACGTACTGTTGTCATTTCACCTCCGGAGGGGGGTCCTAGCCTTTCTCGTCTAGTGACGGATTGCAGGGGGGTTGGCCCCCGCAATGCCGGCACGAAGAACAGTATTCATGTCTTGTAACGTATTGGATTACAAATGCCTAAGCGGATGTTGGTGGTGTCTTTAACTACAACATACCGTGTTAGGTTTAATGTCGTGGCTTATAACATAACGGATTACAAATGCCTAAGCGGATGCTGGTAGTGCATTTAACTACAACACACCGTGTTAGGTCTATCTCTGGTGACTAGAGATTCAGGAACTTGTTTTGCTTACTTCGAGCAGCAGTGACTTTGCCGGTTGGATGTGGATTACTGTATTTATTACATTTCCATACACTCTTAACTGTGAACTGCCTATTGAAGTTTCAGCCTTCTTAGAAAGGGTTTTATTTTCTATAAGCATTACTTACTACTGTGTGGGTAGGTATCTAGAGGAGTGCCTTTAATTTAGAAAGGTCAGGGTGCTATTACCTTATGTTGATGTGCTTGCTTCTTGTGTTATGCAGGGGCAGGAGGGACTTATGAAGACAGCTGTGTGAAGGGGCTGTAAGGAGTTTATCACAGGTGAAACTAGGATATGTTTCTTTTAGCGAGAATTGAATGAGAGTAGCATTAAGATAAATATTAATGCTTGTGTGTTTTTCTTTACAGCTTCTTTTCCCCCGCTGACCCTTCCCTTCTATCTTTTCTTTTGGGTTTTTTCCCCTTTTGGGGTTTTTTCCCTCACCGTATCACCTGAACACCCTGTGATATCCATTCAGGGTGTTTGGGGGGTCCGGAGGTGGAGCATTTCTTCTGCATACGGATCCTGCGGAGTGTGATCTTGACAATGGGCATACACATCGTCGTCTCCTGCTTGTCTCTGTTTTGGCACCAGGTTCTTGAACACTCTGATCTTCTCCTGGCCTAAGTTATGTAGTAAGATCCTTCTTTTTCTGACACTCGTGAATGCCTCTTCATTCTCGTCTTCCAGGACTTCAATGTAATTCGAGATGTACTCCTTCCAGTCCTCCCACTTCATTAGGGGCTCTCCTGGTTTAGGTAGGAATGGAACCGGTGCCGTCGCCGAGGATGACTGAGCGCACATGGTTTCCCGCCTCTTTGGCGCAACACTCAGGCTCTTGGGGCTGCCTGGTGCACTGCTCTCCTCTCCTTCACTTGGCTGGGGCTGAGGGGTCTCCCTCGTCCCCACTATCTGTGACCCCTGGTTCCGCCAGTGCTACTGATCAGCCGGTTGCTCCTACAGGATGTGACCCCTGTGCTGCCCTTCCAGCACGTGGTAGGCCTCGTGGGTGCCCCTCATACCACAGTTCCTCGAAATGCTCCTGGTGGTACAGGGTGCAGCTGCTTCTGCCGCGCTCTCTGTGCTTTCCCTTTTCCCTCGTGGTCCAGGCCTCCCTGCCTTCTGCTTGTGCTGTGCGTGGGGGACCCAGGGTCCGTTTTTCTTGTGTCTTCGTTTTATTTGTTGTTTTGTTTTGTTTTGTTTTTTGATCTCACCTCGTCGCCACTGTAAAGATCAGGGTTTACAATAAAGACAGTACCCTTGTTGCTGGGGAGTAAGGGTTTTATTGTATAAGTAACACTGCTCATAGAGCGCCGAGCGTGCTGCCTCGACACTGCTCCGGCGCCCGACTGGTCGCGCTCAGGCCCGCGCGATCTCAAGATGGCCGCCGTTCACACAATGTCATCATACAGCGTGAACAACTAGAGCGGCGACTCTACACCTTCAGCAACCCGACTGGACCCCGCTCGCAGCATTGAACAAGGCCGGCCGCCCGGAGGGGAGGAGGGGGCGGGCATGAGGTCGCGGCTGAGCTACATAGCAGCTGCTGCACAGTCAGGAAAGTTTTCTGGGCACTGCAAACCACTCTGGTTCCTGGTTCAATCATGAGCCTAAATGTTTGCCGCCAGCTGAGGATGCAACAAACTTCTAATTCAACTGCGGCGGCCGGGCAACTGCAGCATGACTCACCGCCTATCTCACTGGGCACTCGCCGACTCCTCCCACGTGATCAGTCAAATGGCCACGCAGTGAACCCAATCCTAATGACTGTCTGTTACATTGTCAACAGTAGCAGGTTCCCTCGAGCTCAGGCAGCCCCCAAGCCTGTTGAGACCAGCATAGAGCGAGCGCTGCCGCTCAGAACCTTTACTCTGCACTTTGTTCACAGTAAAAAATGGTGTGATAGCAGCCAGCTTTCTGGGCGCTTCGAAATGCGTGACTTTGCATTTCAGTGCGGTGATGCGAATCACCACACTGAAATGCGGTAGTGTCACTCCTGATGCGTGACACTTGGCAGGCCTGCCGAGTCAGCAGGCTTTGTATTTTGCTATTCCTGCAAGCAAAAAAACGATTCCTCTGGGGTTTCAGCTGACAGGGCTTGGTATTGTGTAAGGCTGTGGTTCCAAAAGTGTGCGCCGCGGCTCCCCGATGCGCCGTGATTAGAAGCCAGGGGCGTCGCAGCGCGGCGCAGGATGTGGGTTGTGGAAAATGCAGCCGCAATTCCTCCCCCTCCTTTGTGCTGCCCGGTCACGTGATCCTCGCACTCTGCATCTTAATGAGTGATTGATGGAGAAAGCCTTTAATTCTCACGTGGCAGACATTGCTCCAGGGCACGCATCTCCTGGTGTTTTTTCCGCACTCCTATCTGGACTGTTTCTCTGAGCCCGGTGCAGCAGCCTGTCCTTTTCTATGAGCCCGATTGCGCTGCCTGTCCTGTTTCTCTGCCCCCAGTGCAGTTCTTTCTGTGAGTCCAGTGAAGCTGCCTGCCCTGTTTCTGTGTCCAGTGGAGCTGCCTGTCCTGTGTCTGTGAGCCCCGTTAAGCTGACTGTCCGGATTCTCTGTGAATGAGTCCAGTGCATGTCTTCCTGTCTTGTCACTCTCTGAGTCTGCTGTTGCCCTATTTTTCTGCAAGGAGAGCCTGTCCTGTCTGAATGCGCTGTGTCCACAGTAGGCAGAATGTCCCACTGCCATGTACCCACTTGCACTCTACCTATGTTTGAGGTGCAGCACCCTGCCCCCTGACACGGACAGTCTTCACTCTATGAGCTGTCGGCTCTGCCCTGTCTCCTCTGGGTCGCCCGGTTTCCTGCATGAACAAGTGGCAGTCTGTCCCAGACTTTCCCCAGCTCAGGGCCAGTCCCCTGTGTGGCCAAGCCCAGTCGCTACGCTGAGAGAGGGCGTCCTAATGCTCCCTGCCCATTCCCAAGCTGCCTGCTGCACCCCCGGGCCTCCATTGCCATCTGCTGGTCATGTAGCTGTATTATACAGCTGCCACTTGCACCCTGCATGCTGTGCTTGGGGAGAGAGGAAAGTTGGGGGCACTGTGAGGTCCCTGGTGTAACTGTGAGTGGCCGAAGGTTGTGTGCATGTGAGCGGGGCACAGACGTGTGAGCAATGCATGAACAGTGACGTTTTGAGTTTTCGCTGAAGTTCCTACAGGGGAGCTTTTCATAGATAAGTTTCAGTGGTACAAAAACACAGGAGTAGCCAACGTGCCCCCTTTATTACGCTGCTTGTGCAAGACAACAAACATAGCAGGAACTAATGTCACACTATTTGTACACCGTTTATATATTAAGGCGGGGTGGGGTGAAACACATTTCCCTACTTTTCACATCTGAAAGATGGGGTGACATGAAGCAAAGTAAGCGTGTTCCATTTTAATTACACAAAACAAGAAAAGTACAGAACCAGTTCGCTCCAATTCGTTATAAAAAATAAGATCTGACAGGCGGGTGTCACCCCATCTGATGGTGTCACCCGGTGCGGTCCTCACCCCCCCCCGCACCCTCTAGTGACGCCACTGTATCTCGTGATTGCTTATTACGCTCATCAGCCCCAGCACCTTACCTGCTCCTGCTGCCCCAGTGGCGAGCTGCTCATTACTGGACTAGGGGACTCTGTAATTACTCCTAAAGGGCCCAGATGAGTGGTCACTCCTAAGGCTTAGGGGTCCTTTAGCCTTCCTTATAGGAGGCGACTCTGAACTATTGCAGAATCAGCTGACCTTTGACCCTTGGTAGGTGACCACGAACAGATTGTCCTCTAGAGCTCGGCCCAGGACGAGGTCTATGCCCTGATGCAGCCGCACTCTGCAAGCTTCTGTCTTTGCCTCACTCCTCGTTGAGGGGTCGTCACTCGTGCCTGCTGCATGTTGGAGAGCGTTGGGTGGGTGCAGGGTCAGGGGCCTGGTGGAGAGCCTTGGGTGGGTGAGTGCAGGGTCAGGGGCCTGGTGGAGAGCTTTGGGTAGGTGCAGGGTTAGGGGCCTGGTGGAGACCGTTGGGTGGGTGGCTGCAGGGTCAGGTGGTGGGGGGCAGGGGCCTGGTGGAGAGCGTTGTGTGGGTGGGTGCAGGGGCAGAGGCCTGGTGGAGAGGGTTGGGTGGCTGGGTGCAGGGTCAGAGGCCTGGTGGAGAGCGTTGGGTGGGTACGGGGTCAGTGGCCTGGTGGAGAGCGTTGGGTGGGCGGGTGCGGGGTCAGGGGCCTGGTGAAGAGCGTTGGGTGGGTAGGTGCAGGGTGAGGGGCCTGGTGGAGAGCGTTGTGTGGGTGCAGGGTCAGGGGCCTGGTGGAGAGCGTTGGGTGGGTACAGGGTCAGAGGCCTGGTGGAGAGCGTTGGGCAGGTGTGTGTGGGTTCAGGGGCCTGGTGGAGAGCATTGGGTGGGTGGGTGCAGGGTCAGGGGCATGGTGGAGAGCTTTGGGTTGGTGCAGGGTTAGAGGCCTGGTGGAGACCGTTGGGTGGGTGGTTGCAGGGTCAGGTGGTGGGGGGCAGGGGCCTGGTGGAGAGCGTTGTGTGGGTGGGTGCAGGGGCAGAGGCCTGGTGGAGAGCGTTGGGTGGGTAGGTGCAGGGTGAGGGGCCTGGTGGAGAGCGTTGTGTGGGTACAGGGCGTTAGGCCTGGTGGAGAGTGTTGGGTGGGTGGTTGCGGGGTCAGGGGCCTGGTGGAGACCGTTGGGTGGGTAGGTGCAGGGTGAGGGGCCTGGTGGAGAGCGTTGTGTGGGTGCAGGGTCAGGGGCCTGGTGGAGAGCGTTGGGTGGGTACAGGGTCAGAGGCCTGGTGGAGAGCGTTGGGCGGGTGGGTGTGGGTTCAGGGGCCTGGTGGAGAGCATTGGGTGGGTGCAGAGTCAGGGGCCTGGTGGAGAGCGTTGGGTGGGTGCTGGGTCAGGGGCCTGGTGGAGAGCATTCAGTGGATGGGTGCAGAGGGGAGAAGGGTGCAAGGGAGAGGGGAGAAGGGTGGAAGGGAGAGGGGAGAAGGGTGCAAGGGAGAGGGGTGAAGGGTGCAAGGCAGAGGGGAGAATGGTGCAGGGCAGAGGGGAGAAGGGTGCAAGGCAGAGGGAAGAAGGGTGCAAGGCAGAGGGGAGAATGGTGCGAGGCAGAGGGGAGAATGGTACACGGCAGAGGGGAGGAAGGGTGCAAGCCAGAGAAAAGAATGGTGCAAGGCAGTGGGGAGAATGGTGCAAGGCAGTGGGGAGAAGGGTGCAAGGCAGAGGGGAGAAGAGTGCAAGGCAGAGGGGAGAATGGTGCAAGGTAGAAAAGGGTGAAAGGCGAAGGTGGAGTAGGTTATAAGGGGGAGGGGGAGAATGGTGCAAGGGGGCGGGGGAGAAGGGTGCAAGGGGTAGGGCGAGAAGGGTGCAAGGGGGATGGTGATGAAGTAAAAAAATTGCCCTCCCCCCCGGAAACATTTCTGCGGATGCCCATGTTCAGAGCCCACCCCACGTAAACTTCTTGTAACGCCACAGAGCTCCTTGAGTCTCTCTAGCCTGGTTACTTTTAGTTGGAGTGCTTTATACTACTCTATGATGGTGTTGTATGCATTGAGATGTACTTTATAAGATCTTAGTGATTGCAAATAAAGTTTTATGATAGTGATGGCTACTCTCTGAATCCTTCATGTTGTCTAGGCTTGATTCTTCATGTAGACCAGTGGTTCCCAAAGGGTGCGCTGTGGCACCCCGGTGCGCAGGTAAAAAAATGGTGGGGAGCCACGGCCAACTGCCAATTAGGTCAAGGGAGCCACGTGTCAAAAAAGTTTGGGAACCACTGGTGTAAGGTGTTAATTCTTCCAGTGAGGGTCAGAGTGGTGATGCAGTGGCTCAAGCAGGGGTTAAAAACCAACAAAGCCTCATTAACAAGTACTGGGGTGGGGGCGCGCCTGTGTGTGCCAGGGAAGCTGTTTCAGCCCGGGCTGCCACATAGGGGGGATGGAGCAGTGCATGCACTGCCAGCAACATGCCAGACCAGTGCACAACACTTGCATCACCCTCTCTCTGTCTGCCATTGCGCACCATGCTTCTGCAAGGTATGAAAAAAACGTGCATTTGCGTTTCAAATGCCCGATCCTGCAGCAGCACACTTCCAAAGCCCATACATGCCAGTAACCCGATTCAAGGCCCAATTCTCCCGATTTTTTTTTTTAATCTCCCACTTTGCTCTTCTGAAATGTTGGCATGTATGGTAGCGTATGTAAACGTTTGGCTGCCCTACCCGGCCCCAGCATTTGCCACCCTCCTCCTCTGTCCCCCCCGCCTTGTCACGCCACTGCATATGGCTGAACAGACCGTTTCCTTTCGGCATGATACCTTTTGGTAAGCGTTTTCTGAAAAGCTAGAGATCGAAGTAGAAGTCAATATTGTTGTTATGACAGCAGTCACAATACGTTGATGTTAATAAGTCTTTATTAACATTTAAGTATACATTAAGCAATCATACAGACAGGTGGTGGCAAGGCTATCTGTTCTTCATGAAAGAACAGGCTTATCTCACAACAACATTGAATGGCATCACATTAGTATCAACTAAACATTTCACATGCATTACATCAAGGTACCGCAAGTTCTGATAGGTGACTAATGCCTGTGTACACAACCCAGATAAGTGTTCTGTGTGTTCATGTGTGAATGATGATATAACCTTAAAGTACTTAGTTTACTATGTACATCTCCCTTCTTTAAATTAAACTAAAAACTTACTATAAAATAAAATCATCAAATCTGTTTTGGTAGTTTCAACATCCTGCCAGAAGACAAAAGTTCATTAGGTATGACTTCACTCCTGTCTAATTTGTGACCTCACAAATTCCAATATTTTCCTATGAAACAAGAATTGGTTCTTTGAATGGGTCGATACTCTTGTTGAGATTGCATTTGTTAGAAACAACAGAGTGACTTTTAATTGCATCACCAGTCCCCTCTTCTCTGCTAGCACTAGTGGTGCTGCTCCCTTTAGCTATTCCACAAGTTTACATACTTCCTATAGAACAATCATGTTCCACCCCACCCCACCCCACAAGAAGTGATCACTTCCACAATTGCCAGATTCTACATCCGTTAAACGTTCCTCTTTGCCTGGTTCCAACTTCACAACATCATTTTTGCTCCACCATCCTTTATCCTTAAATAGTCCAGCCCCGTTAGAAACTTCAACATCATAAAATGCTGAAGTAAATACTGATTCACTTTTTGGAATTTTCACAGGTTTTTTGATAATTACAGAGTCTCCTTTTTTCAATTACTTTGTTTTTTGTTCTATTAACTGCATCATGATAATTGTACACCTTCTTTTAAAAATCTATTTACACGTTAAACTTAGCCCTTGGAGTGTAAATCCTATATTCCCAATAGGCTCTGCGCATTGGAATAATATATCCTATAGATGTGACGTAGGACTTAAGTCTACTAGGTCGCTATCGAATATATTAGACTACATTGTGACTGCCAGCTAGCTCAGAGGTCACTAGAAACTTTCTCGAGTCACAAGAAGGGACTTAGTTTCTGACAACCGCATAAACATGGCAACTTTGTTTCCCCCAAGATAAAACTGATCTTCAGAGTCATGGAAACAATAGATAGATATTTTACTCAGTCAATCGTGCCTGCTTTGTTTCACCAGAGTTGCAGAGAAATAGATAGATGGGCCTTTTCAATAAAAGGATTTATTGAACAGTCTTCTTTCTCAAGCATAAGAAATTAACTGCTACAATCGTAAAACTGGTTGCAAAATATAATGAATACAGTAAAAAGAGTAGCATAATATAATACTGTGAGAGCATTGAATGGTTCCTAGACCATAAATAAATACATACATAAATAACAAAGGCTAAAAAGTACTCAACTGGTGCTTCTAAAATACGCCTACCGCGGTGTACCTAACCTAAGCTTAGTACAAGGGAAGAAGTAAGTGAGGTGTAGCATAAATTTAGTATTATTTGCCAAGAATCTATCCAAGATTTCTCTTAGGGGAGGAACATCCTTTATAACGCGGATGTTACCCCGCAGTGCAGTTACGACGCGTCTTTTACAACGCAAGCCGTAAGCACGACTTGAGCTGGAGGGCGCTCTAGGCTAAGGAATACTATTCCAACAACTTCCCTACTGTACGTAGGCTGTTGTTGGAATAGTACATTTAACTATTCCTAAGTCCAGCACCTCTACAGCGCAAGTCGTGGTAACGACTTGCGTTGTAAAAGACGCGTTGTAAAGTACCCCAATGTAATACATCGCGTGGTAACAACGTACATCCCTCTTAAGGTCTAATCAGCTCCGTCCCTTGGTTTAGAATGAAGAAGATCAATCTCAGGACTCGATTTCCCAACAACCCGCAAGGGTAGTTTGGAAACACTGGAGCTGGATTTCTAGGCAGGAGAAAAGACAGCGTCTCTCTCAGAGTGTCTGCTGGTCACTTCCTTCGGCACTTGCAGTAGCAAGGCGCGCCGGGCAAGTAGATAGTCGAACTGCTCCAAACCACCGTGTGTCTGCTATGGCAAGTGTGGGCATATTTATACCTTGAAGGTACCGAGTTTGACGTAAAGGTGGACATAATAACATCATCAAAGAGTCTCAGTTCTTTGAAAACTCCATGAGTTCTGTGACAAGTCAGTATTCGAGCAATGGGAAGTCCCTAGCTGCTGAAGCCGAGTTTTCCAAGAAATCGTTGTAGATTTTCAGAACTAGTGGAAGTAGCCTTGCCGTATTTGGACTGCATGAGCTATGTCTAAATATGGTTATGATTATTATGCCTACATAAGGATATGGTGATTTATACCTATATAAGGGGATGAATCAGGAAAATTACAATAGGGTCCTGAAATACTATACATCACCCTTAGAAGATGGACTACATAAAAGGGGTTTTGTTCTGTTTTCTTCCAAGATATTTTTAAGAATTGGTCATTTTAGTAAATACTAGTTGTGTCTCATTATCAGATACCAATATATTTGGCTGACCTTCCAATGCAAAATTAAAAAAGTAAAATCTCTAACCCCCTCTGTAGTATTATTCGGAATACATTTGCAATGAATCCATTTGGTGTTGTAATCTGATAGGACCACAAGATATCTACAATTGGCTTCCAAAATATTGAATAGACCTGAAAAGTCAACGGCAATTTTGGACAAATGTCCACCAGGAATGGCAACCAACTGCATTTCATTTTCACTCATTTTCCAATGTTTGTCAGCCCTTAAATACTGTACACACGTCAACATATATATTCACATCTGCATCTATGCCAGGCCACCAGACCAGTAATAGTTTTGCTAAAGTTTTTTTTAATAGCAGTAGTGCCCGGGTGTCCTTTGTGTGCTAAACTAATCAATTACTTCCTAAGTTGATAAGGCGGTACAAATAAATCATGCCTTAACAACATACCATTCTCCATAGTTAATTCTTCAGCTACTTGTTGGTAATTTTTCAAATTTCTATCTAAATTCCTTAATGGTGGCCAGTTACTAGTTAAGTACTCCATCACTTTGGAGGTACCACTGGAGGATAAGGCTGGAGGACGATGGGCCAACTCACAAGCACGGTCTCCTGCAATGCCCGTTTTCGATTAATTCATTATAACTACATGCACCGCACTTATATGACCCCGAGGAGACAACATCCCATGACCATTATAGGTCCTACTTCTGCCTAGGTGTCACAAGGAAGGCGCCAATTTTCTGCTCCTGGATTGGGAATGCGCTGAAGTCAGTAGCTTTTAGACGGAGGTGGTAGAGCGGGTCAGAGGGAGTGTGAATAGGCCAGTGCATTTGATACCCTCTCATTGCCTACTGGGGTTAATTCGGAAACCTAAAAAGCAAAACAAGATAGCATATTGTTGTGTAGTACGTATAAACCTATATAGGATCATCACGTTTAGACAACATAGACTGTTGGATTGGTGTCCACACTGATTCCAGACACTCCGACCGGGTATGTTCATCTGTATACCAGCTAGCTCACAGTGCCACTAGAACCTCCTCTTACCACGTAGAGAATAGTTCTTGGCAACTATCGAGCATGACAACTCTGTCCCATCAGGGATCGAGGAAACAGAGCAATACTTTTCGCTCAGTAACTCGTGCTCACTTCGTCTCAAAGAATACACAGAATAATGGTGGGAATGTGTTCCAATAAGCATTTATTGAGCCACCATCATTCTAGTGTAAAATAGGTGTGCTGAAACAACCATTAGACAGAAACAGATATAAATGATCATAAGCACCAACAGAATGGGTAGATTTCTACCATAGTGCTAAAACAATGAATACAGGCAGGTATTAAAATACATGACAGTAATAATGTGTACTCCTACGATGCGACCCTAAGTAGATGTACTTAGCATGTATGTAGGTGTAAAGTCAAGAATCCCTCTAGGATATAGTCAACCCCATTACCTAAAGTGAGAGACTGTGGGACCCTGTCTTGGTCTTGAGATGGACACCGGCACGGGATGTCAGACCACTGCGAGCTGGAGTGTCTGCGTGCAGAAACCTCAGTGTCTTGCGTCAGTCAGTGTGTCAGCATGGAAGTCCTTCTTCTCCACTGCCTACCTCAGCAAGATACGGTGGTTATATACTCAAAGTGGTTAAGGGGTTCTACCATGCTGTGTCACGTCGGACTTAGGATGACGGAAGGAATGACCCTTATACATAGTTATTTTGCAGGAGATGGTAGTCCTGCTGAGTTTCCAAGAATCCACATGCATAATGGATGAGGCTAGTGTTCAGGGAGAACCCCGCATCCTGTAAGCAGTACCGTAACTAGGTAAACGGTCAGTCCCAAGAGCCGCTTTGTAGTGTAATATTAGGAGAGAATATAGGTAAAAGGTTAGGTGACTACCTCAGCCTATATTGGGGTACCTATGTGAAACATAACACCCACTCCTCATCTGACTGGACGACATATTAAAATCCTAACGTATTTGTAGGCATTTAAACGTATTTTTAGGGTTTAAAAATGTAAATCAAGCACAGATGATCTTCTGCATTATCCACAGCCGATGCTGGTGAAGCCTGTGTGACTTCCAAGCCCTGAATATTTGTTGAGGAGCCGGTATGTGTTCCAACAGGAGCTGAAGCATCCTGTGCTGGCTCTAAGAATGCAGACATCAACATGGGAATGAGCTGATGACACAGCAGAACATGGGACATTATCGGGTCCAGTAGAGCAACAACGTGCGGTGGCGCAACCAATGGAAGTGTTAGACAGAGATCCAACACACATTCTTGTCCGCAGAACAGGCATTGGAGGACAGGCAGAACACAGTCGATCTAGACTGGTCTAAATGATAGGAACCAAGACTCGCTAAGTTCGCGTAGGCGAGGTGTGCCATGATGGAATATTAAGCGATCACGGTATCTGCGCTCCAGGAGCATTTTTTCCATCTCCTTCGTGACTGGAACATCCATTGCGTTGCAGAAAAATTACAATCAGGATTCCTGCTATTAGGAACAAGATCAGCGGAAGTCCTCCAAAAATGATTCTGAGTACCGAGGGTATGAAGTTGGGAGCAACTCGGAAGACTGACTGAAAGGTGCCTAACATTTCAGAACCTATGGTCTTAAATAGGTGTAATATACCTATCGCATCAGACATGTTAAAGATACGTTGTACCATTTCTGTGAAATGGGAAGGGTAGTTCGTTCGTACTAGTGCCTTTATCACCGCAGAGGACCTTGCGACCTGAAGATCATAAGTTTCTCGGGCAAAGGTTAAGGGCACGGTTTTTGTAAAAGCATGGCTTTCATTCGGCTCAGAGTATCAGACCGTATAAAGGAAACATTAATCGAAGGCCATAACCACACCACCCTGACTGTTTGGGTCCGTGGAAACATACTTGCCTACAACAAGTAACCCTGGAGTCTACAGTGACAAGCTATGTGATGCCCGGAAGCATCCCACAACAACCTTGATCATTCAGCATCAAGTAACTCCCATTTGACAGCAACTTGAACACTGGATTAGTCACGGCAGCCAGGGACCATTTCAAGTGACAGGATAAGTTTGCAACTGAACCATTACAGGCCCCGTGAAGCATGATATCTTGGCATATGAGAGATCCGCTTAAGGAGTTCTCGCAGTTTGTACCTCTTAGAAACACTTCTATGTCCCCACTCCGGCATCGAAATCTGTATGGCAATTCACAAGATTCCTTGATGAGCTCCCTACCCATCGCCTCATATCTACCTGCTGTTTTAGGCAATACTGAAACTGAAAAGTTGTGACCGGTAATGTTATATGACCATGGATTACCCATTCTGTGGACGGTGAATCTGCCACAGTGAAAGGTAACTTGTACTGTTTTTCAATACGCAACGTTGTATATTTTGCTCTCCTTTGTGCCATTGTTATCTGTTTTTCAGTTAGATTCTATGCAAAGCACAAGGACATACTGTTGATTAATCGCCAAAGCACATAACCAGCGCGCATTGATTGCAGCGTCCAGCTCAACAACAAAATAGAATGCAGTTGAGATTGTCCATGCTGTCAGGTCCCAGCATGTAATGGTCGTTATTCTACCACCATTACATGCTGGGACCTGACTGCAACCAATTCTTATATCGTGCACATGATCCTAACTACTTCAAAAGAGTTAAATTCAAGACCGCAAGACATATCAAGAAAATCTGGGACCAAATTATGACTCTAGAAAGAATTTCTTACAATAATGCCGAGCTTAGACTGTGGGGCAATCCTGGGCTACCTGGTATTTTTTCAGACCGTGTAGGGAAGATATGGGCTAGGCATGGAATTATTACTCTGGGAGACCTTTATGGCCCAAATGGTTTTATAGATTTTGGCATACTTAGGCTTATATTTGAATTAAATGAGGATATGTATTTTAAATATATCCAAATCAGGGATTTTTTACTTCGTAAGATGAGGATTGTAGAAGTATCACACTCGGACACTTTAATATGTCTCTATTCAGATAAAGTTAAATCACTTATAAGCCTAAGCTATGGTTATTTGACTGCAAACAAACAGGATGACTGTGGGAATCTAGCGGCTAAATGGTCGACTAGACTAGGAGTCATCATTAACCCTAAACAGATCTCAGCCTCATTATGTCAAATAAACCGGGTAGTTCAATCCTCAAATTTAAGGCTCCAGCTATATCGAACAGTTACCCAGCTATATTATACTCCACAGAGAATAGCTAGTTGGACACGTGGTAACCAGACTAACGATCATACTAAATGTCCGAAATGCGATATGGATGCAGCTGGCATCGAGCATATGTTGGTTTTATGTCCGAAGCTATCTATATTTTGGAAAGGGATAACTGATGCTCTGTTGAAGAAAAAAATTAATACTCCGCCGATATCGCCACAACTGATCTTACTTGATATTCAAGACAACCATAGTCAGTGTAGGGATCTATTAACAATTGTATATGCATGTGCAAGGCTAGTTACAGCCAGATCTTGGATCTTAAAAGATCCTCCAAGCGTAATGGAATGGTGGAGCTTGATAAATGAAATTAATGTTATGGAACTTTCCTTAGCAAGACTTAGAGGACCGAATGCCTTGAAAAAGAAAGAAAAAATTTGGGGAACCTTCTTTTGTTTTGAACTGTAATTATGTTTAAAGGCCAGTGTTAAATCTATTGTTCTAACTATGGTTTCCTGAAAAGCATTTTTGAAACTATATCTGTTTATCCCCTGCTTTAGCTGTTAAATGAAAAATTGTATATCATTTTTTTAGTTTTTTTTGTTTTTTTTGTATAATGATGTTCTTCCTGCAATAATAAACATTTAAAAATTAAAGAGATTGTCCATGCTGTAATATGGATAGATCCTGTTCTAGAATATCTATAGCAGAAGATACAATGTTGCCCAATGAATAGATCCTGGTGGTTAATGTAGTCATACCGTTGTCAACTATAGCTAATGCATTTTCTAGGTTAATTCTATCTATTTCATTTAGTCTTTCCGCAGCTTCTTGTTGAGAGATTTTTCAGATTTCATTATAGACAACGTATAAGAAACGTTTTTGACGTGGCCTTCGGGGACCCAATTAAAAAATCCCTTAGATCCACCTCATCTGAGAGTTAGGATAGGTACTGTTTCACCTGGGACAGTGTTGAGGTTTTTAGCCAATCTAGGCATAACTTCCCAACACTTTATGATGTCACCACCCCTGGATGGTCTCTTTGTACATTGCATTGGTCTGGCCTATGGATATTAAATCTTAGGAGGTACCCCTTAATCTTGTTTGACATCTGTTTGTGTCTTTGGGCCAAACTAACCATCCCTTCCAATTTGGTCTGATGAATTATACTGTATAATGATATTTCACTGTTCACCAACATTCCTGATCGAAACTTTCAACAGGTTTGACTGTGTTTACACTCTTTGTGACGTGGATTGACTAAGGGCTCCCACTTATTCTAATGATGTTATTTGAAAAACTGGACAGATCTGTCACACCTTTACAGCGCGCTTGGGCTTCCTGTTTGGCATCGATAAGGCCTGCGTGCCTCGCAAGACCCGCACTGCTGTGCCTCTGAAGCATTGCATAGCTGTTGGTTCTACATTATTGAGAGCTGTCTCTACTTCCACTAAGTCTCCTGCGGAAGCTAACACGATTTTGTATTGGAACATTGCTGGCTTACACAATAAAAGTACTACGAGCGAGTGGCTCGATTTTAACTCCAAATTTCATATCTTATGACTACAGAAAAATTTGTCAGTGGACCTCATACATTTAGCTGGCTTCAAAACATGTCACTGTGCAGCGGTGCAATCCAAAAGTGGACGTCCCAAACGGGGTTTGTGTATCTATGTATCAAACTTGCTGTCTCCTTTGAATACAACTGTGATTGTCACTAGTGTATTTTATCTGATTGTTATTCTTTACCAGTGCTTAATTTGTGAAATAATAAGTGCTGGGGCTCTCGTAATAATGCAACTGCAGCTTGCAACACACATTTCCCCTGCCATGCTGCCAATGATAGTAACAACATGACTACTAACCATCACACTCCTTCAACTGTGTCGCAGGCTGGTTTATGTGTTTATTTATTTATCATTCTTTTAGAGCATAGACACCTGCTTCAGTGCGCTGGCAGCTCAGAATGATGTGCTGTCCACCAAACATAGTTCCTGACAGCTGTACAAGGTCCTAACCATGAATCATCATGGATATATGAGCAGCGGCGAAAGACTGGGCTGAAGGCGTTCTGGAAGGCTCTTTTGTTAAGAAACTATGAGGCAGTCAAGAAGTAGTTATTACTAGATGTATGCAACCTTTAGTCCCCGCTGCCAATTTGTTTGATGAATATTGTTCTCTCTGATAAGACTCATTTAGTCAAAAGTAATCTACCGATTTTGAGGTACATTTTGAAGATGAGCTGTATCCTGTGTATAAGTGTATGGTCCAGCGGGGGCTACTAGACTAGGCAGGCAGTGCATTATCATCTTCGAATCTTGTGGAGCCGGAGCTACCACCATGGTGATGACCATCACGCCACCAAGCTCCCCGACAAAAAAACAGCTTGGTTTGTAGATGGGCATGGCATAGTTACGCGCGCCTGCTACTACTTAGTACTTGCTTCCTTTACTCGTGGTGGGCCAGGCGGCTGGGACACTGCTCTGTCTGCCTTTAATAACTAATTAGGCCTGGTGCTGCTGCTACCTGCCCTCAACGTCATGGGCTGACTTAAATGACTCATACGGTGTGGATGTGCTAGGCCGTGGCAATCTTAAAAAAATCTGCGAGAATTGTACCAAGAGCCTCCCTGCGCTTATGGCTAAGAGTTATGACATGTGGTTGATGATGGGCGGTGGAGGTCGTGATCTTCAGCTGCTCACCTGTCCCTGCCTCTCCACTCTCCACTGCAGGGAGATATTGTTGCAAAAGGACGAATCCAAACAGGGTTTCACGCTTGCACAACTATGATACAGCTTTTGAGAGTGGTCAGCCTCGGGGCTGTAACGGGGGTGGGAGGGGCAATGAGTATCTACGAGTTACAGGATTTAGGCTCTAGAGTGGCGACTTTGAAGCTAATTACCGGGTTCGAGTCTTGGCAACAGGCTCAAACATTCTGTCATTCTGGGTTATTTACTTATTTTCCCTGTGCCTAATAATAAATGTGTCGGTCTGCAGTGCAGCTGGTGCAGATGTAAAGCGCTCCGATTATAACCTTCCGGTCGAGTACGCGCTACATAAAACAACAAAAAAATATTGCAGGGTGGCCATTATTTTGCTTTACGCCACAGGCTGGCCTTCCCCGGCGTAGCCTCTCATAAACTGTTACTATGGTTACTGGTCTTGGAAACACTACAACCAAATGGTACATTCCTCGGAGTGAAAATCTGCAGCACCTCTTTTAAGAGTTACTTTCAACTGGCAGGCTATAGCATCAAGGTTAAGGAAATCAAAAGGGGGGAGGAAGAGGTAGTGCTGCGTGGCACCGAGGTGGGCACATCCTCCTCATGCAAAAGTAACTGTAATCAAAAGGGTCCACCTCAAGGGGGTTTAGTGTGTATCCTGATGACTCTGGAATACACACACTTGTTTAAAAATACCCCTCACACACCAAAAGGGCCCTTGGTGTCATGCTTCATCATCGGGGTCTTCCCGCCCGGCTGCCGGACGGGGCAGTGCTGCGACAAGCGACTACGCTGGAGCACCTTTTTAATGGTGGGTGCTATGTGAGTGAATTGTGCTTCCTCCTCCGTCCGTGGCCTCCGTGGTAATTACCACGGAGGCCACGGACGGAGGAGGAAGCACAACAAGGCTGGGGGTTGATTGGACCCCTAAAATACCCTTCGATCTAGTGTTGGCCCATGAGGCACTGTTCCTCACCATAATAAGCATACTACATGAATATCTTTTTTAGAAAGGGATGTGTATTAGAATATAAAGTATATATCCATACACATAGATCTTTTCTTCACTTTTTTGTAAATACACCCATTGTGGCGACACTCTAGTGAGTGACAGGGGGATCTCTTACCCCGGTCCTGACGAAGGGGCATGGCGCCCCGAAACATGTCGACCCACACAGGAAAGTAAGCTCATAATCCGCTTACTCTTTCCGACTTCACTTTTTTTTTAACAATACCAGTCAGTGTTTATTAAAGAGTTTTTTTATCACTAGGCCAGGTATTTTTTAACATCACCTCTATATCACTCCTGACCCCAATGACACTCACTCCAATTCACTCACATAGCACCCACAATTAAAAAGGCGCTCCAGCGTAGTCGCTTGTCGCAGCACTGCCCCGTCCGGCGGCCGGGCGGGAAGACCCCGATAATGAAGCATGACACCAAGGGCCCTTTTGGTGTGTGAGGGGTATTTTTAAACAAGTGTGTGTATTCCAGAGTCATCAGGATACACACTAAACCCCCTTGAGGTATAGCATCAAGGTGACATGCAGCAGATTCGTGTAGACCCGGACCTGATAATTAAGTGCTGGTGCTTAGCACCAGAAAGCACCGGCACAAATTAAGCACTTTGGCGTCGATTCCGATCCGGTAAAAAAAATCCCCTGTACGATTCGTATTCGTAGCCGTTTCCGTACGACTCGTAAACACACCGTACGACCCGGCGAGTACGATCCGGACCGGGTGATCAGGACGCTATTCGTACGGTCCGCGTCAGGTAAGGGCGATTCGTACGGAAAAGCGCACAATCACATACACACCGTACGGCGCGTACCCTCCATGATCGCCGGGGTACGCGCCGTACCCCTGCGATCATGTGGGGTACGCGCCGTACACCCAGCGTACATGAGGTACGCGCCGTACACCCACCGTACATGGGGTACGGTGCGTAGTCCATGTACGCTGGGTGTACGGCGCGTACCCCCCATGATCGCAGGGGTACGTCACGTACCCCGGCGATCATGGGGGGTACGCGGCATCCCTGGGGGGGGGCATTCCGTACTTGCTTCGGCGCGAACTATGCGTTTACGGCTGTTTCCAGCTCCCGTAAAAAAAAGGGTCGTACGGTGCGTACCCGGCACGAATTGTACTTGCTGGGCCGTAAAAACCAGCCGCGAACCATAGCGATGTCACGTATAGCGGGTTCCGAGTGAGACTCGTACGGATATTTTAGTCGTACGGAGTCCTGTACGACTCGTACGGTCTTTGGCTCCTGGTACGAATCGTACTTCGTCGTACGTACGGGGACGTTTACGGGTACGATTCGTACGGGGAAAATTGCTCCGTATGACGATTCGGAGCGCATTTTACCGGATCGGAATCGACGCCTAAATGTCTGCTCGCTCCTCTATTGCTATTGTAAACTTTTATAACAACGGCTGTACTCAGAAAATTACTTTTGCTCTTAATCGTTTAGAGCATGACTTGGAGACAGCCTTCACGGCTGACTACAAGAACCCAATTATCCTTTAGGGGGGTGATTTCAATATGCGCGCCTGCCTGCGTCCATCTAATAGGGTCTGTGGCATGACATCTCCTGACAATAGTGATATTACTTCTCCCATTCAGCCTATGAGGACTTCCTAAACGATTTGCTTTTTTAAATATAACCTGTCTTTTTGTAATAATCTTATTAGTACTCCAGTTACAATGAGTTGTACTTACAAAGGCAGAGGTGAGAATAGCATGATAGATTTTATACTCTTCTCCCAGTGCCATTCTGAGTTGGTTTTAGGCTTTTCTGTACATGGTAACGCTATTAGTGATCATTTCCCCCAAAGTGTTGCCTTAAACACCAATTTTTGACCCAAATGGGGGATGGCCATAGAGGCAGCATCTTGGAGAACATTGAAATTTCCCGTCATAATGGGTATGAATTAAGATGGTCCCTGGTGGACCCTTCCAATTTTTTAACAACATTAATTAGGAAAGAGAGGGAGGCTATCAAACTGTTCCTTGATGACAACATGGAGGCACACAAGTTTACACAATTGTTTGATCATATAAAAAAGGGCATCAGCGAGGGGCTTTATGTCAACCGGAGTAAATCTAGGGCATCCCATCTTAGCTGCTTTGACTCAGCATGGTCAAAAACACATAGAAATCTAAAACTTGCCCTAGCAGGAAAACCGAGACAGGTCTTGGAGGTATGGAAATGCAGAGCCGCATATAAATTAGCCATTACACGACGGAAAAAAGCCTAAAGGAGGATACTTGGAATTGCTTACTTGAAGCCAGAGTGTCCAACGACAACATTACGTTTTGGCATATTATTAATACTCCTTCATACGACCCTGCAGACTTCCCCCGAGCTGAGATAGCCATGACTGAGGCTGCATGGATATCCCACTTCATAGATTTATATTACACCAAGAATGATATTTTGA
Organism: Lissotriton vulgaris; assembly: GCF_964263255.1. Classification (NCBI taxonomy): domain Eukaryota; kingdom Metazoa; phylum Chordata; class Amphibia; order Caudata; family Salamandridae; genus Lissotriton; species Lissotriton vulgaris. The sequence goes on along the minus strand of NC_141691.1, from coordinate 112,498,362 downwards.
TTTCCTTGTCCACTGCCCCTTTCACTCGTGAGTCTGACACTATCTCACCTATTACCCAAAGGAACTATCCTGTCTTCACTTTGAATGAGGTAGACCTAGCATTAAAGACAAGCAAGGATGGCAAAGGCCCTGGCCCGAATGGGATCCCCATTGATTTGTTTAAATGCAACATTGATCTCTAGGGCACCATCATTGCCCTTCTCTTCAGAGCCTGTCGGGAAAAGGGTTTTCTGCAAACCTGGCCTGAATCTCTCATTGTCCCCATATACAAGAAAGGTGACCGTAACAGTCCAGCACAATAAAGGCTAATTTCCCTTTTAGACTCTTTAGTGAAGGTGGCGGGGTGCATCCTTATGGATCGACTGCAGGTCTGGGCAGAGTCTAACAATATTCTCTCGGACCTGCGGTACAGCTTTAGGTCTGGGTCGGGGACCACAGAACAGGCCATTAACCTGGATTTCCTCATTGGTAAATACAAGCACATTAAGAAAGGGAATCTGTTTTTAATTTTCGCTGACTTATCTTCTGCTTTTGATTTTGTGGTTCATGAAAAATTATGGTTTATTATGACTAACATGGGAGTTGAGTGCACTATTGTAAATTTCCTTAGAGACTTGTATGCTCTTGGTCGAGGCAGGGTACACTACGGCCTTAACGGCAATTGCACCCAGCCGTACAATATAAGCAGAGGGGTATGACAAGGTTGTGTACTCGCTCCCTTCTTGTTCAGTCTTTATCTCAACAGTGTGGATGATACCTTGACAAGCAAGTGCGCTCATTTATCCCAAGTACGTCACCGTCCAATCCTGGCACTTTTTAATGGCAATGACGCGGTTTTAATGGCTTGTACTCCCCTCAGACTCCAACGTCTAGTTGATGAATTCGCAAATTATATGCAGGACCATGGCCTGAAAATTAACATTGATAAAACCTTCGCCATGAAAATTGGGCACGCGGCCTCTTGATGTCGTGACATTTTTATTGAGGGCATAAAAATGTAGCACCCTACTACTTTCTCTTACCTGGGGATAGTATTCAGGCATGCTGGGAAGTGGCAATGGGCAATAAAATCCAGGCATCACCATTTTGTTAAAACTACAAGGGCCTTGCTTCATTTTGACAGTACCCAAGGTATTAAACATTCGAGGGAAATGTTCACTATTCACAATGCAAAATGCAGACCCACTGCCATGTATATGTCTGAACTATTGAGAAATGGGCAGATCGATAGTCCTCAATTAGAAGAAAATGCTTTCTTAAGAAATCTTCTTGCTATCCCGAAAAGTAGTGCCATTTTTGTCTGTCATACAGAATTAGGAGACCCTTATATCACAGACCTGATTAGGATACAGCCAGAGCTGTTATGGCACAAAATGCGGTCACCGGATCATACCACACTTAACAGATCTATCATAACTGACTGTCTTAGATCCTCGTCCACCTTTAAAATTGCCTGGCTCAAATCTGTGCATAACTTTTTGGCAGACATTGGTCATCCTAAGTACTTTGACCATCCTGAGAGCTTAGTTTTCGTCCAAAGAAAAGTACTCAAAATGAAATGCTTCTCACTGTTAGAGGAAACAAGACTAGCATCTGCAATTCTGAAACCTTCTGTCCTGAGGAATCAGATGATACTGACTAGCTTCAATTTTCAATTTTATTTAGCTAATGTGTTCCATGCGCACCACAGGTTTGTGCTGACCCGGTTCTGATTGGACATTTTCCATCATTTAGTCAGCTTCCCCACTATTACCAACTGGTCACCTGACCTGGGGAAATGCACATGTGACGATATCTCCTTGCTGAGTGCTACGCACACTGTCCTATTCTATAAACATTATTCTGAGATGAGGAAGAGATCTGTAAAAACCCATGCTATTGAGAGAGCGCAATTTGAATAAAATGTATATCCGAGTCATACTTAGAGGTATATCATATAAACGCAGGAATGAAATGTATATCGAACGTAAAGTTGACGTCTATAGCATAAAGGTCAACAGAAGTGACAACGTGGTATAAGAAATAAATGTAATTGTATTCACTTTGGAATGTATTAGATTCAGAAAGCTCGTATATGTAGTGGGCTAATGTAGAAATGTGTAGAAATGCTCATGAACAGAAGAACGTGCAAAGTAGAATTCATGTACGTGTGTAATATTAAATGCAGAAACGGCGAGAAATGTAACATGAAGAAATGTGCAAGGAGCATACACACAACGATGTAATCAATGAGAATATAATTTATATTCTATGTATTAAAATTATATTCTACGTAATTGTATTCTATGTAAGATGTATTCACACATGAGCAAAGTATTTGCTAAAAGCGATCATATATATAAATGTATGTTAAAGGTTATACTGTGTAGAAGAAGTTTGTAGGAATTTTAGAAGAGTTTAGGTCATTTGTGATTATAACCTGACTGACCAAGGATTCGCAGGAGCGTAGTCCAATGTATGTAATTTAGTGGGCTCACAGGAGTCGTGAATAGTCTTCACTTGAAGGTGCGAGCCGAAGAGTCTAGTATTTGTTAGATTTAAGGTGACAAATGTCGAACGAAGTTTATTGCCTAAACATGAGAGGAGACGATTGGAATTTGAGTCTTGTTTTGAATGACCATTCGCAAGATCCAGTAAGGTCAAGAATCATAGTTGTAAGTTAAAGTCTTGTTTAAGTTCATTTGACTTTTGATCTGAAAAGTGTCAGTTGAAGTCGCCAACAAGAAGATGAAGATGACATCTAAGAAGAAGGGTCAACCTAACGGACGACGCAAAGAGATGAAGAAATGGAAAGAGCCAGAAACTGACATCATCGGGGAAAGTCCGTGGTGGGCGTCAAGGGGCGTTCCACCCACACTGTGATTGTGTATTTTAGGGACAGCACCCCGGGGAGAAGAGAGCAAGAGTGAAGGCGCAGATGGCCTGAGAGTTAGGAACAAGCGCTGAGAGAGATCAGAGCGCAAGGGAGCAGTAGGCCGAGGACCCTTAGAAGAGCGGATGGGTAGGCAGAGAGGGTACTGCTTCTTAAACTTAAGTTACCTTTAGAGGCTAAGAGAGTTTGAACTTCTTTGGGAGTCAAACTGCTGACACCTTTTTTTAGGGTTCTAGAAACTTGCGAAGTAGGGATGTCACCTAGTATAGAGTAGGGACAGATTTAATTTGATTATTTTTCTCTTTCTGTAGATGACGCAGAAGAATCACTTCATATCGATGCTTTTTAATTTGCTGATCTTGGAACTGACTTTAATTGTATTCGTTTGTAGATTGAGGTTCTTTAGGGAATATATGTTCCTATTGGTTCCTGTATATTTGATGAATTTGATCCTGAGAGGATTGTATATGCAACTTTTCTTAATTTTATATTAAACCTTTTAAACTATATCAGTTGTAAGTGGTTCTTCAGAGTGGCGTCAGTTAATGGGGTTTATCTAACCTATACAGAGGTTGTCTTTTACTCAATGACAGATACCAACGGTCCAAAAATTAGTTGAATGAGATAAGTCACCAGATTAATCATAAACGAGATCAAAATCTCATTCCCCGCAGTTGGTAGCAGAGGATGGTTATCTTCTTGAGGAAGACGACCTAGGCCAGGTTTAGTTTACCCCAAGGTCCCTAGTCATCGACGACCAGAAGAAGAATCGCAGCCGAAGACGGTGCTAACGGTGTGTCGAGAGAAAAGCAGCAGAATCGGTCGAGAGTGAGTATAAGGGTCATGCGTTGTAAGATTGCGGTGTTTTATGTTGTTCCCGTGTTGTAATGTCAAGCGGAGTTGAATGCCTGTAGTGTGATTGAGGGAAGGTTGTGAGCGCGCGCAACCGGATAAAATCTTATGTCCAGAGAGGGCTTAAGTGGTTCGGGTGTATCGAACACCCAGAGTAATTTGTCTACCATTTAAAAGGGGGTCATGAGGTACCATTGATCGCCCGCAGACCGATGATAGGGGGAGCGTTTGAGTGAGTGTATGAGTAAACGCATGCTGGTCGTACGTTTACTGTGTGTAAGTAACCTATCAGTTGAGGTGAACGTCTGACCGTAAGAGGAAGACGTTTCGCCAGTTGAGGTGACAATTACAGTTAGACTGTGGCCGTACAGTCAGAGAAAAGTGATCGCTTGGACGGAAGTAGTCATTTTTCAGCGTATGAATGAAACGCATGTGAGATCGCGAGACGAGTGAGAAACGAAGGAAATTCTGCAGAGAGAACGAATGACGTCAGCGTAGAACCGCGCTGAGATTGGTCGGTTAGCGTATAACAGCACTGGGATAGGCTGATTAGCGAGAGTTGCACAGGGATTGGTGGTTGTCATCGGGACGTAAACAAGGAAGAGAATTAATAAGAGAAGATAGTAGATTATCAAAAATGAAGTGCTTTAAGGGTTTAAGGAAAATCTTTAGGAGGAATAGAAGAAACTTTTATGCTGGAGAAGAAGCTCCACCAGAAGGCACACCAGCTTATCATATGGCAGTAAATGTCGGCTTACACTCAATAATGTGGATCTCCGAGTGGAATAGGCTAACTGAAGGGGAAAAGGAACTGACGTTTCCGAGATTCGGAACGTTTAAACTAGACGTGTTGAACCAACTGAAAGCAGTAATGCTTGCGACAAGACCTCTACCGAGGCCAACACAATTCGAAGCTCTTAGTGCATGGTTTAGAGCAGCACACGAGAAGAGTTTAAAGAGACGCCAGGAAAGAGTGAGACGATCAGTAAAGACAGTGCAGGATGCCAAATGGGATGAGGAAGCTAAGAAGTGGAGAGTACAAAAGATAGAAGCAGACAAACTGTTCACAATGATAGAAGCCACGGGAGAAAAGAAACCTCTAGAGGAAGAAGATGAGGAAAGCGAGACGGAGGAGGATCTAATAGATAGGCTGTTAACAGATAGACCACCTCCATATAGCGGTGAATCCGCAAGTCCCATATTACAGCAAGGGGACGGAGCTAGATGGGGAGAATATAAATCAATCCCAGTAACAGAGTGGGACTCCAACAAGAGTGAGGAAATACCCCAAGCTAGTTCCGAACAGAGAGTAGTGGGAAAATTCGTGGTCCAGAAGGCGCCAGAGACGCAATGTGCAAGGTCGTACCAAATGCCAGACGCTTTACAAGTACCTGTTACCATAGGCCCTATAGTGTCAATCTACAACCCAGAGGGGGTCCAGCAGGAGGAACAGGCACGATGGGACAGGGAAAGGGCAGAGATGGAGAATAGGAATAACACAATGAATCCTCAAAGACAGAGATTAGCACCAGTGAGTCGGAGTACCCCATTAGATTCCGCAACGGGTCCCTGGATAGAACAAGGGGGTCAAAGAGGATCAATGGATTTGAGGGGACCAAAACCAAAATCCTATAAGGAATTAAGGGAATATCTGAAAGAGTGGGATACCGCCGAAGAGGCTCGGAAAAAAAGTTTAGAAACAGGAGCAGAGTGGAGAGACCAGGATAACAAGATCCTCTCTCATTGTGGAGCTGGCGAAAGCATCCCGGAGTGGGAGAGAGGGAGTCAAGGAAGCAGAGGAGATACGTGCCCTACCATTAGCGGCAATAGGCAAAAGTGCGATGATAGGAGTGCAGGGTGTGGCGAAGTGCCTCGCGTCACTTTCAGTGAGGGAGAACGAAGGACGCAGGAATACCGAAACACTTTCAGATGCACACACCATACTCCGGATGAAAATGTGCAACATTGGAATCACGGGAACATGGAGAGTCGTGAAGCGTCTCGACATGCCTCCGGTGATTACGGACGGAATCACGGGAACATGGAGAGTCGCGAAGGGTCTCGCCATGCGTCCGGTGATCAAGAACGAAGTCACGAGAATATAGGGAGTCGCGAAACGTCTCGCCATACATCCGGTGATCACGAACGAGATCGCGGGAGCATGGAGAGCCATGAAGGTCCTTATCGTTTGTTAAGTGATACCAGACAGCAAGCAAGTTATAGTGGTTTAGAACAGCACGGAGGATCCTATCTTGTATCTGGAGAAACCGAATCGAAAAGACGGAATGTAGGATTAAGGGATGGAGCATTGTTCCACCACACCCCAAGGGAAGATGGAAAGGCTTGGGATCTAGAGAGGTGGGAACAAAGAGATGGAAGAAAGATTCCTCATAACTCACCTGTGCTCAGGCGTAGGGCGCATAGTGGAGGAGAGAGGGATGTAAGAGAACAACCTAGGACTGACGTACTGAAAGCTGAAATAAAAGCAAGACGCATAGATGTAATGAGTTTAAAATCAGACTTAGATGAAATAATTGACGGCACAGTGGCAATTGAGAGGTTAGAGCTGTACGCACCAGATGAGATACTGTTTTTATCCAAAGATGTTACTCGGAAAGCGAGAGCAGCTCATGAAAAGTTATCTGAATTGGCAGAAAAGTACATGATAGACATATCGCGAACTAAGGCTTTACAGGCCAATCATAGGCTGAATTGCACGGATCTAGATTTAGATGAGCGCAGAACGATTGGGCTAAGAGTACACATAAGGGAATTGGTCATGTGTATTAGGATATGGAGAGATCTGGATAGATGGGAGGAAAGATGGTCCAAGAGGGGATCTGTCAGACGGAGTACACTTGTAAAATCTCAGGATACAGACTTAATGCGAATGGAAGCTTTCCCTTTGCGAGAAATCGCGAACGGAAACTACGTGCATGTACCATGGAGTAGGGGGGATTTAGCGGCATTCACTAATTCCTTCCCGAAGCTCAGAGAAAATCCCGTAGAGTGGTACAAGCAGGTAGAGAGATTCGTGAAGATCTCTAAGGTACTGTGGATCGATTTGAACACATTGTTCGATATCGTGGTACCCGGAGATTTGTGGACGGCATGCAAACTTAGTATTGAATGGCCCACTTGTGAGCCTCAGAGAGATACCCAGACAGGTGGTCCATCAGACAGAGTCATGGAAAAATACGAAAGGGTAATAACATGGCTAAAAGAGAAAGTGCCGGTGCAAGACATAGACTGGGTTAAGATAGATCGAACAACTCAGGAGCCTAAAGAAACAGTTCACGAGTTTTATGAAAGGTTACTGAAAGCATTCAAGCAGTACAGTGGGCTAGACGTAATGGATCCTAAGGACATAGGACAGTTTGTGTCGAAGTTTGTTCTCGGATTGAGACCAGACATAAGCCTAATGATACAACAGCACTTGATCTGTTGGCAGAACAAACCTTTAGACGAAATTCTGAGGTATGCCAGATACTGTAGTGATGAGATAGACTCGAAGGCAAAGAAGCTCAAGGAAAAGCTGATGTTAGTACAGATGCAAGCAGCTGGAAAGAGTGGACAGCGACAGCAGGGAATAGGAACGCAAACAAAGAAACAGAACAATCAGAGCAGAGATGAGGAAGAGAGACCGAGACCGAGAATGGATATCGCAACACTGAAAAGGACAACCAGGTGTCATCAGTGTAACGAGGTGGGACATTGGAGACGCGAGTGTCCTTATAATGTTGAGACAGGGGAATTAGAACAGGAGGAGGAAGAGGTACAGAACAACGTGGTTAAGGGAGCAACAGTCCCGAAGGGAAAGTTTATCAAAGGGGGGACTCAGACTCCTCGAGCCCCGTTTCCTCAACCGCCTCGAATTACGAATGGAGGGAAAACCTATAGACAAATGCCATTATTCGTAGGAGGAGAAGAATGCTACTACGTTGATCCTCTTACAGGGCAACGAGTGAATAGGGAAGAGGACTGTACTCTAGGAGCAGCCCTGGAAGTAGATCAAAGAGGACCATACGTAGAAGCTGAAGTAGCTGGATGTCCTATGACCTTTTTGGTGGATACGGGAGCCACTAGATCCACGTTGAGATCAGCGGTAGTCCCAGGTCTGCCGATATCAGGAGAGATGATTCAGGTGGTAGGAGTCGCAAACAAGAGGATGACGAATCCTCTGACAGAACCAGTGTCAGTAAAGATAGGGAATTGCAGTGACGAACATCAGTTTGTGATCTGTGATTCTAGCCCGGTGTGTTTGCTAGGAAGAGATCTGTTGTGTAAACTGAATTGCACAATACATTGCACACCTGAAGGAGTAGAAGTGCAGACCAACGATGAAGATGCCGATTTTAAAGTTGTAAACTCGCAGGAATGCGTGGAATTATATCCTACCTTAACAATGGAGGAACTTCCACAGGACTTGAGGGAGAAAGTGTCAGCTGAGGTGTGGGATTTTACTGGAGAAGAAATAGGATTGATCAAGGGGGTAGAACCAGTAAAGATCATGGTAAGACCCAATGCCGAGTATCCAAGAACACCACAATACAAGTTGACACCGGAGACGATTACAGGAATAAAGCCTGTGATCGAATACATGATTAAACAGGGAATACTGAAGGAGATCGTGGGTAGTCCATGTAACTCACCGATTATGGGTTTACAGAAGCCTAGTGGAAAATACAGAATAGTGCAGGATCTTCGAAAGATTAATAACATTGTTGTCTCATGTTGTCCAGTGGTACCGAATCCATCAGTGATATTATTTCAGATACCGTTCCAAGCTGAATGGTTCACCGTGATAGATTTGTGCCAGGCTTTCTTTTCGATTCCTTTAGATGAAGAGAGCCAGTATCTTTTCGCTTTTAAGCTGGAAGATCGCGTTTTAACATGGTGTCGTATCCCTCAGGGGTATACAGAAAGCCCATCTATTTTTAACCAGCTTTTAAAGAGAAATCTTGAAAGTCTAGTGCTGCCCAAGAATTCAGTTCTAGTCCAGTACATAGACGACCTCCTAGTTGCGTCAGAGACAGAGGAAGCTTGCAGAGTAGACACCATCACCTTATTAAATCACTTGGCCGAGAACGGGCACAAGGTGTCTCCAAGTAAATTGCAATATTGTCTTACCGAAGTGCAATACTTGGGCCACAGGATTGAAAAGGGGAAACGGAAGGTGTCTCCAGACAGAATAGAGGCGATTATGAAAATGAACGCGCCTACAACACAAAGAGAGGTCAGGATGTTTCTAGGCATGGTCGGTTATTGTCGGCAGTGGATAGCCAACTTCTCACTGAAGGCAAAGCCGTTATTACAACTGACGCACAAAGGAGTGAATGATCCGGTACCATGGGACAAGGACTGTTTGATGGCGTTTTTACAGCTGAGGGAGGACTTATGTCGCGCCCCGGCTTTAGGAATGCCGGATTACACAAAACCATTTTTGCTTTACTGCTGCGAAAGAGAGGGATGCGCTTTAGCAGTTTTGGCCCAGATTCACGGAGATGCGCGTAGGCCAGTAGCGTATTTTTCGGCTACATTAGATCCAGTAGCCGCAGCGTTGCCCGGATGTCTCAAATCCGTTGCTGCAACGGGTGTCAGCATTGAAAGATCTGAGAGTGTGGTGATGGGACATCAGTTAGTGGTGTACGTACCGCATTCTGTGGAATTGTTAATGACCAGGACTAAGACTCAGCATCTGACGAATAGCAGGCTCACACGCTACGAGCAAGTCATACTGGCTGCCGAGAATGTGACCCTAAAAAGATGCTCCGTCTTGAATCCTGCTACGTTGATGCCACTTCCAAATGAGGTGGATGATGAAATTTGTACAGATCATGACTGCCTTGATGTGACTGAACTATGCACCAAACCGAGACCCGATATCGTAGATGAGCCATTGACTGACCCCGATGAAATTTTCTTTGTTGATGGTTCATGCGTAAGAGACGATATTGGCCAGCTGAGAGCAGCTTATGCAGTTTGTACAATTACCAGAGTTGTAGAAGCCGCTTGCCTGGAAGGAGTACACTCCACTCAGGTAGCTGAAATTATTGCTTTAACGCGTGCCTGTTTAGCAGGTAACAAAATTCGAGTCACCATATACACCGATAGCCAGTATGGTTTCGGGGTAGTTCACGATTACGGGCAGTTATGGTCTCAAAGAGGTTACATGACCTCCTCGGGTTCTCCCATTAGGAATGGAGAATTCGTGAGATTATTGTTAGAGGCATTGCAAGGCCCGACAGCTATTGCAGTGGTCAAATGCGCAGCGCATACAAAAGGTACAGATTTTGTGTCACAAGGTAACCGCTATGCGGATGAAGTAGCGCGTTACTGCGCAGAGCAAGGATATTCTCACACGGATGTGAAAGTGGGGGGAATCCAAGAAAGAACTGAATTGACAATGTTGTTAGACACTGTAGATACGTGGGATGAGCTAAGGAGTGTTCAGGAGAATGCACCAGATGATGAGAAAAAGGGCTGGGAAACAGCGGGTTGTATAAAAAGCGAGATGAATTTTTGGATCTCTGCCGATGGGAGAGCAGTTTTACCAAATGAACTTGTTAGTCCAATGGCAAGGAAATTGCATGGATCAGCACACATAGGTAGAGATGCCATGGTGAGAGTATTCAGACAAACGTGGTTTAATCCTAAATTTAGAGTAGCGGCAGAAGCAGTATGTCAGCGATGTGCGATCTGTCAGCAACTAAACGTAGGAAAGAGAACACCAGTTACATTGAGTCACATTGGGAGGTCTGGGGGGCCTTTCAATAGAATGCAGCTTGATTTTATAGAAATGCCTCCATGTAACAGACTCAGATACGTTTTAGTGATTGTCTGTATATTTTCTAGATGGGTTGAGGCTTACCCTACACGTAGATGCGATACACTTACAGTAGCAAAACTGTTACTTAGAGAGTTAATACCGAGGTTTGGGGTGCCATCCTCTTTGGAATCGGACAGAGGAACTCATTTCAACAGCGAAATAGTGAAGATGTTGTGCTCAGCTTTGAGTATCGATCAGAAGCTCCATTGCAGTTATCGACCAGAAGCTTCAGGGATTGTAGAGCAAATCAACAGCACAATTAAGTCCAGACTTGCCAAAGTTTGTTCGTCAACATCCCTGAGTTGGCCAGACGCACTACCAGTGGTTCTTATGAGCATACGTAGTATACCAGATAGAAAAACAGGTCTCTCTCCACATGAAGTGCTAATGGGGAGAGCTATGAGATTGCCATCGGTTCCGACTGCAGCGTTATTGAACATCACAGACGACTTGATCTTGGATTACTGCAAGGGACTATCTGATGCCATAAATTCTGTGTCCCTCCAGGTCCAGGCTGCAGAGGTTCCATCAGCACAGGACTTGTGCCATGACCTGAGTCCGGGGGACTGGGTCTTGGTGAAAAAGCATGTCAGGAAGAACTGCTTAGACGTACGTTGGCGAGGACCATTTCAAGTCATACTTGTTACGAACACTGCAGTGAAGTGTGGAGGCCTGCCAAATTGGATACACGCTTCACACACCCGAAGAGTGCCAACACCTCTAGAAGAAACAGCTCCTCTCTCGGATGAGAATCCGGCGGAAAGCGGAGAAGCCACAGAGGGGGAAAGCCAAGCTGTGGAGGTGATCGAAGAGGCTGAGACTGTGTCAGAACAGGTCGACGAAGGTCAAGATACCAGTGAGACCGAAGTCGCCTCAGGAGAAGAAAGTAACTGGGAGACTGAATCGGATACAGAACAAGCTGAGAGTGACCAAGAGATAAGTCCCAGAACAAGGAGCAGGAGGACAAGGAGTGACGAAGCCAGTTGGCCAGAGAGAAGAAGGAGTCCAAGCTTAAAGGCACAACCGGAGAAAACTCTTGTCCCAATCTCTGAAGAATCGGACCAAGAAGAAGAAACTACAGACTCAGGAACGGAGAGTCCAAGAAGATCGAGAAGGGTACGTGTGCCCTGCAGAAGGTACACCACCCCAGAGTGGACTTATCTAGCAGATGTCTTGGGGACAGAAATCTGGGAGAGTGAAGAACGTGAAAGTAATCGATCTCGATCCATTTGTGGCAGTGGAGATATGGATGTTGACTCCTGGACTCGAGACTGAGGGATTACTGACTTTCACACTTCCCATACCCCCATACTTGAGTCAGATTAAAGATTTAGTGCTAAACAGATTACAATTTCCAACATTTGGTCATCAAATTCCGGAAGAAGAAGGAAAAGTCATTCGTTTTGAATTATTGGAACTTGTTGCGAGAGCTGCAGGTACGAGAATAATTGTTGATGTATAAAGACTTTTGTATATAAGTTATAAAGAAGAAGATAACCTAGCGCTGAGTGGAAAGAAGAATAAAATTAGGGATTACACTTAGAGGACGGAGAAGGGTTAGGGTTGTCTGTTGTTAAAAATAAAGAGACATTGTTGCGAAAAAGAGACTGTTGTTGATAAAGAGCACTTTACAAACTGAGAAGAAAACAAAGCAAACTAAAGACTGAACTGAAAAACTTTTTCGCAAAAGAAAGAGTTGCGCTGTTTTTGACAACATGGAGAACGGCAACCCAAACAGAAAAGCTAGATGTATAATAGGTACACTTATAGCAGTAGTAATTTTTCTCATAATTACAGTAGTGACAATATCATACATAATAGGACATGAAATCGATAAGGAAATAGCAGATGTAAAACTTGTAACGACTTTGAAACCTGCTTTGATGGGAAAGAAGGAGGAAAGCAATGTTATACGTGAAAAGGCGTTACTAGCAGATGAAGCTCGTAGATTACACGTAGACGAGTCACAGGGAAACTTTAGGTCAAACGCATATGCTAAACTGTTATACGAGTATATCGATGCCATGGAGGCCAAGGATTGCTACGTTTGTATGCAATTGCCGGCTTCTGTAGATGAGGGCATCCGATATCATCATCTCCCATTGACTTATGGGATAACATGTAGTTTACTGCTAAGTATATTTTATGGTAGAGAAGGATTTGAGTACTACTTTTCAAATTATGATTCGGTACTGCCTGAAGTTCCGAATTATAAGCAAATGAATAAGTGGGACTATTACAAAAAGGAGGATAGACTAGCCAAATTCTTCCTTCCTTGGGATACATTAGATACATCATACGCACGCAGAAATAATTTGACTTGCAAAGTGTCAGAGATTGAGAAAAAGTTCATAGCACAAGTAGATGACCGATACAGAAGGCAGAAGATTCTAAAAATGTCAGGACAGTGGAAAACTGATTGGACCGAAGAAGAGAAGGCACATAAAAAGAAAGGGAGCAATGGTCCAATAGCATTGGATAGGACGCAGAAAGGAAAGTTATGTTTAACTCGAAGCAAGACATATTATGAGAGTGTATTTGTAGGTGAAGTAAATTGCGAACATGCTTTTCGATTAGAGTACTATACGAAAGATTTCATGAAGGAGATGCAAGTGATTCCTAATGTATATTTTGTATGTGGGAGAAATGCCTATGTAAAACTGCCTGACAATTGGTATGGTTCGTGTTACTTGGCAATTGTCTTCCCCAAAATATATCATGCAAAAGATTTAGTGATCATAGAAGGAAAGGCTTCGACAAGAATGAAAAGAGAAATAGGAGATGCAGAGGTAGTAGGAGACGTATTTGGAGCGATGTTTCCTATGTTAGGTTTAATACTTAACGATGTTAAGATCAGAAGGCTAGCTACAGTCGTAGATAGATTATCTGCAAGTACTGCAAGGTCATTAATGCTAATAGAAGGTGAGATGCAATCGATTAGAGCAATGGTTCTTCAGAATCGACTTGCTCTTGATGTGCTATTAGCAAAAGAAGGCGGAGTTTGCAAGACTTTGAAGGTTCAGGAATGTTGTACTTATATTCCTGATAATTCAAAACCACTTGAGAAGGTCATAAGAAACATTACACAGATTCATCAAGAAATCGAAGATTTGACAAAAATAAATGTTTGGGAAAAAGTAGGTAACGGAGTAGGAAAGGTTGGGAGTTGGTTTGCTAACCTTGGCAAAAGTATAGTGTGGTATATATTAAAACCTGTATTAATAGTATTAATTTGTATAATCTCATTGTTAGGATTAGTAAAACTATATAAATGGTATAGGACGAACCGGTTACAAAGATCTATGGGAGAACAAGAAAGGAGATTAGCTGCTTTACAAGATCAACAGTATAAAAGCTTGAGAGCACTTGAAATGATGAAAAGAGGGAATGATGTAACTAGTTCTGTTTAAAGGTGTTATTCAAATTGCATTTAGTGATGACTCCTAAAAGTCATCAAAGGGGGGAACTGAGAGAGCGCAATTTGAATAAAATGTATATCCGAGTCATACTTAGAGGTATATCATATAAACGCAGGAATGAAATGTATATCGAACGTAAAGTTGACGTCTATAGCATAAAGGTCAACAGAAGTGACAACGTGGTATAAGAAATAAATGTAATTGTATTCACTTTGGAATGTATTAGATTCAGAAAGCTCGTATATGTAGTGGGCTAATGTAGAAATGTGTAGAAATGCTCATGAACAGAAGAACGTGCAAAGTAGAATTCATGTACGTGTGTAATATTAAATGCAGAAACGGCGAGAAATGTAACATGAAGAAATGTGCAAGGAGCATACACACAACGATGTAATCAATGAGAATATAATTTATATTCTATGTATTAAAATTATATTCTACGTAATTGTATTCTATGTAAGATGTATTCACACATGAGCAAAGTATTTGCTAAAAGCGATCATATATATAAATGTATGTTAAAGGTTATACTGTGTAGAAGAAGTTTGTAGGAATTTTAGAAGAGTTTAGGTCATTTGTGATTATAACCTGACTGACCAAGGATTCGCAGGAGCGTAGTCCAATGTATGTAATTTAGTGGGCTCACAGGAGTCGTGAATAGTCTTCACTTGAAGGTGTGAGCCGAAGAGTCTAGTATTTGTTAGATTTAAGGTGACAAATGTCGAACGAAGTTTATTGCCTAAACATGAGAGGAGACGATTGGAATTTGAGTCTTGTTTTGAATGACCATTCGCAAGATCCAGTAAGGTCAAGAATCATAGTTGTAAGTTAAAGTCTTGTTTAAGTTCATTTGACTTTTGATCTGAAAAGTGTCAGTTGAAGTCGCCAACAAGAAGATGAAGATGACATCTAAGAAGAAGGGTCAACCTAACGGACGACGCAAAGAGATGAAGAAATGGAAAGAGCCAGAAACTGACATCATCGGGGAAAGTCCGTGGTGGGCGTCAAGGGGCGTTCCACCCACACTGTGATTGTGTATTTTAGGGACAGCACCCCGGGGAGAAGAGAGCAAGAGCGAAGGCGCAGATGGCCTGAGAGTTAGGAACAAGCGCTGAGAGAGATCAGAGCGCAAGGGAGCAGTAGGCCGAGGACCCTTAGAAGAGCGGATGGGTAGGCAGAGAGGGTACTGCTTCTTAAACTTAAGTTACCTTTAGAGGCTAAGAGAGTTTGAACTTCTTTGGGAGTCAAATTGCTGACACCTTTTTTTAGGGTTCTAGAAACTTGCGAAGTAGGGATGTCACCTAGTATAGAGTAGGGACAGATTTAATTTGATTATTTTTCTCTTTCTGTAGATGACGCAGAAGAATCACTTCATATCGATGCTTTTTAATTTGCTGATTTTGGAACTGACTTTAATTGTATTCGTTTGTAGATTGAGGTTCTTTAGGGAATATATGTTCCTATTGGTTCCTGTATATTTGATGAATTTGATCCTGAGAGGATTGTATATGCAACTTTTCTTAATTTTATATTAAACCTTTTAAACTATATCAGTTGTAAGTGGTTCTTCAGAGTGGCGTCAGTTAATGGGGTTTATCTAACCTATACAGAGGTTGTCTTTTACTCAATGACAGATACCAACGGTCCAAAAATTAGTTGAATGAGATAAGTCACCAGATTAATCATAAACGAGATCAAAATCTCATTCCCCGCACTATTGCTGCTGGGCCTTACACAATGCCAACCAGCTTTTGTGTACCTGCAAATGCTCCCAAACATCTACATATGTGCTGTAGCGTCTCGATGTTTGTGGGCCGTTATCAATTGCAGGAAGCAGCTATAGGTTACTGTTTACTGTTAGTAATTGAATTTGAAATTGATTGCGCAAATGACGATTGCATCTGTACCTTCGCACCGTTATTTTTAAAGTTCTTTAATCTATTTTAAGTTTTATATTGGTTTTTAACTAATTTTGTACAGATGTAATACTGTAGCTTTTATGATTCATGTGTGAATTCAAATAAAGCTTATTTTGATTTGATTTTTAGTGGATGACTTAAGGCTTTGGAGGAACTCTGTCATGATCTACTGTCTAATGGCCTACAGTCAGGGTTCCAAAACGCATCTCTAGTGGGCAGCCTGGCAGGAACTGAAGAAGATGAAGGGGATTAAATGTCTGTTGCACTTGACAAATTCCTGCCGTTGCGGGGAACTGTACCACCATGCCTTATGATCATACGCCTTCTTTTTACGGGCATTGTTTGCACACCTGTTTTGGGTTATTGTATCAAACCTTAAAATAAAGGTTTTTTTTTAGTATTCCATCACTTTCTGCAACATGTTGTCCTCTTTCAATGCCTCCAACCACTCATTTTCCGAAATAGCCCCATTGCTTAAGGTAATGGCATCTATGGGAGCCAGAACATTCCTTATCTTCCAAACACTCATCTACCTGATCTAATATTGGCAATCTGGGCAAACAGTCAGCACAACTATTTACAGCACCAGGAATATGATTGATCTTGAAGTTAAATTCCCAGAAATGTGGCTGTCGTTGCGCCTCTGTAGCCAACCCACAAGGACTCCCCCTCTTTCTTTGCTACTCCAGTCTAGAGTTACGCTTATCTTATCTCTCTTTTATTCCCTTTATTATTGTATATGATTTTATAAATTGGTGACAGTTTTTGTCGTACTTTTACCTTCCGCATGTGTTGTTTCCACAACTGTGGTGTGTGCTGCCTTAACACTTCCCCCTGCCTCTGGGGGCTGATCGGAGCTTCCGATCAGCGTGTGCATGTCCGTGAGGTGTCCCCACCCCAGTGCAACTTCCTTACAGTACGGTGGCCTGCACGGGGAGATCAGAGCGCGTTTTGCCTCTATGCTCGCTGTCAGCTGGTGCTTTTGAGATCATCTGCCCCAGCCCCGCAGCAGTGTCATGTTCCCGTGCTGGGAGCAGCTGACTGGTAGCGATGTGCCAGCTTTGCTGGGCTCGGTGAGCCCAATGATATTTTTGGCACAGGCCCATATTCCCTTATTGCTTCCTTTGCTTTCCTCCTCCAGACTGTTAGGTGTGCTCGTTCCCTATGTTAGTTAGTCCTTTGTGACCAGATATCCGCTCCAGGGCAGTGCCCTATTTTTGAGAGCTTAGTTGGTGGGGCGAGGTGCTGATCTCTGGACAATCCTTAATATTAGGACCTTGGTCCCCCCCTGATTGTACTGGGTACACCTCCTCCCTATTCTTCCCCTTATATTGCTGGGGTGCATTTTGGATTCTGCTATGGCTACTTCAGATGCTTAGGACCCAATTGAGCCTTATGTGGCAGAGGATTCATAGTGGGGGATGAATTGGCTGAAGCCCTGAACTCTTCAGTCTAATTATACGTTAATAAAACGCTGGCCGTTGCCCTGCAACCCCTCGCTTGCCAACTGCATGTGATTGCGTATCGCATTCCTGCAGCGTCTCTTGTTTCTCCTCTGCACACCCTTGAGCCTACACTAGGTACTTCTCGGGACTCCTTCCCCAGGCCATGGGGCAAAGCTTCCTCAAACTGATGCTCTGGTCGTTCTTTCCCAGTTCTTATTGATGGACCACATTTATAGTTCTCCCACTGGCCAAGACCCCCGACCACACCCCCCTCTATTCCTTTCCAGCTAGATGATGTCCAGACTGCAACCTCCACTTCATGAGACGAGAGTCCTGTCCCTCTCAGACATGTAACAGTCTGACCTCCTAAACTTTGTAACAGGGGGCATTGTCCCCGCACCCCCAAATGTAGAGAACCGACCCCCATACATGATGCTTGCCTTCATTCATACCTCCACAAGGGATTTGACAACGACATTCGTGCTAGGTTACAGACATCATTAACAATGCTAGAGGATAAGGTCACAGATACCTTGGGTGTGGATAGCAATATGAATACCTTTCTCAATAACTGTTCTAGCGATACTAAAAAGGGAATTAATTGGGCCTGGCGGTGGTGTTAGGATTGCCTCCTTGATGTTACTGGGCTGCTGACGAAGAACCATGAGATGGTAGAGAAAGCCATGCAATCAGGGAATTCTGTGGACACTGAGGGGTTGGTGGGGTGCAGTGGGGCCAATGGGCTATATACCAAGTGGAAAATGCTAATTGCGCCATTTAATCTGAACGCAGGAAATGTATCCTAATGCGTATTGATCCGAAGCTCTACAAGTTGGCCTCTGTGAAGATAGGTCCTGTGGCAAATGATCTTCTTATTACTGATCCCTTCATCAAAGACTCGAGCAAATTTGTTAACAAGTTTTAAACCTTTGGACACAGCTCAGTCCTTTTTGCCAGGAATGGGCGTTTCAGGGGCCATTCACCCGGCCAAGGCTTCAATAGAAGCTTAAAAAAAAACACACAAGATGATGGACGGAATGTTGCATATTGTCAAAACATTCACCCCCTGTCACAGATCTGGTTTTAATCCATCGGTATTTTGCTCACCACATTTTGCTCACCATGCCACCCCAGTTCAGACATGGCCATATGCAAATCAGTCTTGACCCTGTGCCTCATGGGTACAGTCCAGCCCGAAATGCCAAGCCATGTCTTCTCTGGACCGGAATCAAGCATCCTAGGACCGGTTTCTGGCTATCAGCCGTCATCAGCCAGGATAGCTTGACTCCAGTGGCGTAGTGAGCACGGGACCCACGTCTGGGCATACCCTTCCCACATAGGGCGAACAGCAAATCACACAAGATGATGGACGGAATGTTGCACATTGACAAAACATTCACCCCCAGTTACAGATGTGGGTTTAATCCATCGTTATTTTGCTCACCACGCCTCCCCAGTTCAGACATGGCCATATGCACATCAGTCTTGACCCTGTGCCTCATGGGAACAGTCCAGCCCGAACTGCCAAGCCATGTCTTCCCTGAACCGTAATCAAGCATCCTAGGACCGGTTTCTGGCTATCAGCCATCATCAGCCAGGATAGCTTGACTCCAGTGGCGTAGTGAGCACGGGACCCACGTCTGGGAATACCCTTCCTTCACAGGGCGAACAGCAAAACACACAAGATGATGGACGGAATGTTGCACATTGGCAAAACATTTACCGCCAGTTACAGATCTGAGTTTAATCCATCGTTATTTTGCTCACCACGCCACCCCAGTTCAGACTTGGCCATATGCAAATCAGTCTTGACCCTGTGCCTCATGGGAACAGTCCCGCCCAAACTGCCAAGCCATGTCTTCCCTGGACCGGAATCAAGCATCCTAGGACCGGTTTCTGGCTATCAGCCGTCATCAGCCAGGATAGCTTGACTCCAGTGGCGTAGTGAGCACAGAACCCACGTCTGGGCATACCCTTCCCACATAGGGCGAACAGCAAAACACAAAAGATGATGGACGGAATGTTGCACATTGGCAAAACATTCACCCCCCAGTCACAGATCTGGGTTTAATCCATCCTTATTTTACTTACCATACCACCTAAGTTCAGACATGGCCATATGCAAATAAGTCTTGACCCTGTGCCTCATGGGAACAATCCAGCCCGAACTGCCAAGCCATGTCTTCCCTGAACCGGAATCAAGCATCCTAGGACCAGTTTCTGGCTATCAGCCGTCATCAGCCAGGATAGCTTGACTCAAGTGGCATAGTGAGCACGGGACCCACATCTGGGCATACCCTTCCCACATAGGGCAAACAGCAGAACACACAAGATGATGGACGGAATGTTGCACATTGGTAAAACATTCACCCCCAGTCAGAGATCTGGGTTTAATCCATCGTTAGTTTTCTCACCATGCCACCCCAGTTCAGACATGGCCATATGCAAATCAGCCTTGACCCTATGTCTCATGGGAACAGTCCAGCCCGAACAACCAAGCCATGTCTTCCCTGGACCAGAAACAAGCATCCTAGGACCGGTTTTTGGCCATTAGCCAATAGAAGCTTCCAATGTGGCTTTGATGACTGTCACAATTCTTCCTGGCAGGATTCCAGCGGCACTATCTTCTACACTTCCCAGTCTTGTTTCCATAGAGGCAGACGTGACAGAAGCGGTTTCCATGGTGGAGCCCAAGAAGGTACTCAACGTTCCTTTACAGGTGAACCTGATTTCTCTCTCTCAGTTTGCTTTGGGGGGTTGGTTTTGCTAGTTTTCTCACAATTGGGCTCTGATAACTCGGGAGGGCTGGGTTTTTCACACAGCCCTGGGTTACCATATAGAGTTTTATGGGACTCTGTTTCAGAGTGTTCCCCTGCACCCTCTATCTTTTTCCCTTCCAGACCAGGTGGTCATCGACAAAGAGATCCAAAGTCTGTTCGCCAAAGGTGTCATCTTCCCAACCTATCATAACCTGAGGGAATTTTGCAGCACGATTTTCTTGGTCCCCAAGCTGATATGTGGTCACTGATTGGTCCGCAATCTTAAGGGTTTCAACGGAATGGGTGTGTTAACTTCACTTCAAGATGGAGGGTATCCATCTTTTTAGGAATCTTCTGAGAGAAGGCGAAGTACGGCTTGATCTGAAAGATGCTTATCTATCCATCTTTCCTTCCCATCGGCAGTACCTGAACTTTCAATGGCGAAATGCTTGTATGAATATTCAGCTCTTCCGTTCAGTCTTTCTTCTGTCCCTTGGTGTTTTCACCAAATTGTTGAAGCCTGTGGTGGAATTCTTGCATGCCCACGGGTCACATCTCATCTGCCAGGACGAGATTCCCCTCCTGGCTCAGGATCGGGACGTTCTAATGTCCCATTTGAGCATGACCTTTTTACTCCTTCAACAGTTTGGGTTGCTGTTGAATGCGGAGAAGTCTTGGTTGACTTCCTCTCAGTCTATAGAGTTTATGGATATATTCAGCAACTGCCCTCTCACAAGAAGCGGGAGGTCAAGAAGGAGTTGAAGTCCCTTTTGTCCATGGAGTCAGTTTCCATGAGGCATGTTGCTCGGATTGTGGGGCTTCTTGCCTCATCTAGTCAAGCCTTTTTTCCAGGTCCACTTCATTACTAGGTTCTTCAGAGGGTCAAGAGTCACCACCTTAGGAGGCGTCTGTCATACTTAGATTTGGTTCCCCTGTCTCAGGGTACCAGAAGGGAGATGGAATGGTGGTTGAGCCACATGGAGGCCTGGAATGGCACAGAGATCCCCAGCTCTCTCTGGGATATGGTCATAGAGTCCGATGCAAGCAGGTGAGGCTGGGAGGCCTGTTGTGGTTCAGCCTGCACTGATAGGTTGATGGTCGGTGGAGATGGGGCGCCACCATATCAATTGCCTGGAACTTCGAGTGCGTTCTTTTGCCATCAGGTCTCTTTCTCCTCTGAAGTATTTGAGGTGCATTCTTCTGAGGATGAACAACGTGTCAGCAGTCCATTACATCAACAAATGGGGGGGGGGGGGAGGGGCACCAGATCTCACATGCTGGCAGAGTCGTTTTGGCATTTTTAGGAAGTCTTCAAGGACCAAGCAAATGACTCTGTGACAAACTGTCAGCTCGAGAATATCCGAAGAAAATAATCCTCTCTTGCAAGAAACGTGCGCAGAACCAGCCTAGAGATGCATTGTTGGAAACACATCCCAAGACACAGGACAACAGAACGACATGCGTCACCACCTATAGTCCAGTCACCAACAAGGTTAAAAAGATAATCAACAAGAACTGGAAAATAATCACATCAAACAACCTTGACTGGCCAAAACCTCGCTTTGCCAACAGAAGGAGCAGAAACCTTAAAGATCTGCTAGTACACACCAGACCCCCACCTAAAAAGAAAAAAGAACAACAGGGCTTATGGAACACTACCCCCATAACAGGACATTATCCCTGTGGCACATGTCTAGCCTGTGAAACCACCAAACCCACCAAAGATCTACAATTACTCCCTGATCTGCTTTGGAAACTAAAAAGACACACTAATTGCAATACTAGTCATGTAATTTACATGATAACATGTCCATGCCAAATGAAATACATAGGCATGACCTGCCGCAAGGCCAAACAACGGATGTATGAACATCGCAGTAATTTGAACTGCAAACGGACAACAACGAAAATGTCAACACATTTCAAAGAATTGGGACATACGGTCAAAGATCTACAGTGGGTCATCTTAGAAACCCTCGAAACTGTAGATAGGAATGCCTCTAAAATCCTGTTCGAAAAGGAACAACGCTGGGTGCATAGACTGAAAACTGACACCCTAGGACTTAATGATTCTATCCCTTGGCTTGCCCTTAACAAATAATAAGTTCAATTCCAATTTGGCTCACTCCTTCTCAAATCCCCGGTCTATTAACCAATTTCAGGCTACTGAGAGTGCTCAGCGACAATTTAAAATTTACAATTTGCTGCTCTTTAGAGACTAACCATACACGTCATTGAAGTTTTAATTAACCCCCGGACGTCCTCGAAATATACAAAATACATCCACCCTTCTTTCCAACCCATAACGCGGAATTTATAATTGGCAAAATATACCTTATCAAAATCTTTAGGGGTTCTTACTAACATTCGCCATAACAAAGATTTTCTTTATTTCTATACCATCTTGCTTAAAAACATCCGCCTCGCCAGCCACCATCATTTCCGGGTGGACGGAGGCAGAGACAGCACATGCTGCAGGCGAGGACGCGAAGGCGAAAGGTAGAAGACGGAAGCTTCGCCCAACCGATAGACGAAAAGCGCAAGTAAAACCTGTCCTCACTAACGAATATTTTACTCCCCTTAGCGCTACCGTCTTCTTCAGAAAACCGCCCTCCCCTGATGAAGCAACTAGCTACTAAAAAAGAGGTAGGCACAATCCGCTGTCTTGTACAGTGACGCACGCCCAACCCGATAAGAGTCACAGGTTCCTGACCATTAACCATTAAAAAAAACTCGAAAGAAGTATAAAGAACTCCCGCCTTCCCCATAAACTCCTTAATAAACGCAATATGAAAGTTGTATACACCGCGTGACAACGATGACGTAATCACAACCAGCACCAAAACCCTTGATAACATCACATTAGCAGCACTAAATGCCTAGAATTAAGCATGCAATATCACCGTGCGAGAGAAATGCATAAACACCTATGACCGGCAAGAGTGACGTAATCACTACCAGCACCAAAATCTTTGATAACATCACATTAGCAGCACTAAGTGCCTTTAAAAAAGGATGCAATATCACTGTGCGAGAGAAATGCATAAACACCAATGACCGGCAAGAGTTAAGAGCACCAGAGAAACAGTATAGGACAATCACCTCACGCCGTCCTAGGCATGAGAATGGATGAGTTGACGCCTGATATGAGAGTGATTCTGTGCAAAGTATTGCCATTTTACAGTTTCTTTATTCGAAATCAAGTGATTTTGAATGTGTACATATTTGTACTTTATCTACTTCCTTTCCCCTTGTCTCCCTTTTTGTCTTTTGTCTTTGTTGTGTGCTTTCTATTTACAGGTACATTGAGACCTCTCATCACTTGAAGAATCAGGTTATAATTTACCTATTCTTTCACTTATTTCACCACTTTCACTCCCTGGTCCTGAAGAAAGCTATCTGACAAATAGTCAATAACAGCTGAAACATGTCGACCATTTTACCAGACCTTTAAGTGCGCTAGAATTCATAACAGATTCCACAGCAGCACGAACTTCTTTACTTTTAACAATAGCCCGAATCCAGACTCAATAAACTTCCTAGCACTGAGAATCCGGACTATTTTTTAAAATCACTCACCACTGCCTTGATCACTCCAATTCCACAATCACTACTGCCTTAAAACTTAAGGTATAACCTCCTGGTGGAGGGTGCACACGAATGAATTGACCCAGTGATTACGCACGCACGTGTGATATAAGCGGGGACACCTCATATACCGCTAACGTAACCAAGTAAGAGCAAAACCACACGTGTATGAGGGTCATTTTATTTGGAGACACCCAGTTACCAACCTGCAGACCTGAGTTTTTCGCAGGACAAGTGATCCTTTCCCCATTTGATGAAAAGCAATTTAACAGGAGTATGAAAGGATCGTATCTCTTACTCCCCCCAATTGATTATCTGGGTCAATTACTACCTGCAGAAAAGGGTCAGGGCCTAATGTATGCCTTTCCCCCATTTCTCATGATTCCTCAAGTGACTGTTCAAGTGTAGCATCAGGTGGCGAATCTGATGACTCCTCTCTGGAGAGTGAATTCCTGGTTTCCTTTCCCTTTGGATTTGTCATGCAATCTTCTGGTGCAGCTCCTGTTGCTGCAGGACCTTCTGACAGGCCCTTCAAGCAGTCCGCATCCTCCGATTCTTCAGTGGTACCGTTGCCTTAAGGCATTGTGTCCAATCTTGGGCCTCCAATACCAACAAACGATACACTTCTGCATGGCATTGATGGGTTGGTTGGTGTGATCCACCGGGTCTTGTTCCCGTGGGGGACGACCTCCCCATGTAGTGAATTTCTTGTTTTCCTTGGTGGTGGATGGCATGGCATAATGCTCTGTGAATAATTTTCATTCAGCCATTTCCACCGCCCTTGCTCCTATGCACGGTAAACATGCGGGGGAACATCCTTTAGTGCGTAGGGTTATGAGAGGTATTCGGGTTTCGAAGCCTCCACTCCCTAGCTATTCTCGCCTACGGGATATCAGTGTGATGCTGCAATTTCTTAAGGATGGCCAGAGAATTCTTTATTGTCTCGTAAGCAATTGACTATTCTTTAATGCCCTATCTCCTGTCGCAGCGTGTAGGACATCAGAGCACTCAACGTTTCAGGTAGAGTATTTACTCCAGAAGAGATTTCTTTCCAGATATCCAAGTGTACGAAAACGTTTTCTAAATGTATTTCTTATTCTAGTTTTCTTGATGTTCCTCATTTATCAGTTGTTCAATTTTTGAATGCTTATGAGCTTTGTACTGTTTTTGTCAGATGTGATTCGGATTGCTTTAGAGAAACCCTTTGCCTTCAGCCAAACTAGTTAGGTGGGTCAGATGGTTGCTGACTGAAGTTGGTGTGGACGCGTCCATCTTTGGGATGCACTTAGTTCAGGGTGCTATGGCCTCAACATTATTTGAATTGCTCTCTTGTTTAGAGGATATTACAAAAACGACAGATTAGTCCTTTAATTCTACTTTCAAATATTTTTTGTAGAAGCCTATTGTAAATGTTGCTTCCGTGGTGGTGTCTCAGCTTTGCACAAACATAATCAGAGCCTTTGGTCCTGACATAGAATGAACAAGTTTCAAGCATTTGCATCAAGAATTTTCATCTCTTTAAGAACACGGAGCAGAGGAATATCCCACCTGTTACTGTGTTGTACAGATATGTATATAAGTATTGCTTTTGTTCCCACCCATGTTGCTTGTTGGGTGGTATATGCAGAGTTTATGCCTTTCTTTTTTCAGGATTCAATCGAAAGCAGAACTGAACTTTTGCAGAGCTGGGGACCTACTGGCTGCATCTTATTAAAGATTTTCTGATTAATGGTTGAAGTTCCTCTACGATGGTCTCTTTGTTTATCAGTGATTTTGGGCTCAGTGGGCGATTGCAGCCACTACTGTTGGATTTATTGGACTATTCTGACTTTCCATTTTGTTGTTTGGACTGGTTTGCAAACAAAGAGGAGGAGTCCTCGTGGGTTGGCCATAATACAGGGGTTGATTGGACCTGATTAGCTGGAGGACTGATGGGAAATGTAGTTTTTGCGTCTACTGTATTTTGAATGACTGCTGACATTTTGCAGTAAAGTTAGAGGAGCATAATCCTCGCCTCCACCTCCTTGTCCTTAATAGAATTTAAATTTTTTTACACAAATGCTTGAAAATCTTTCAGTGTTTCTTTCTCTGTCGCCCGCATTCAAAGGTGGAAGCACGTCTGCCTCTGGAAGCCATCGTCGTTTTTTCATTTAAAAATATGTCACTATGTATTCTTTCTTTCAGTTAATAAGTTTAGTTGTGCTTGAAATGAACTGTCAGCTAGCCTGCCAAAGTAATTCTTCTCAAACAATGAAGAAAATTTCCCCTTTGACGTGAAATACAAATATTTATTGTAAAACTAATGTTTACACTGTAGCCCTTGTTTATCACAGATTGGTATACATCTCTGAAGAGCAGCTGTGCTGCTAGCCCCTTGGTGGTTTGCTTTACCACTGCCCAACCCCCCTGTGTGGTCCCTGCTTTGTGTGATGGAAGCTTGCACAGCTATAGCATGATATGTTTGGACGACTGTTCCCCATACAGTACCTACCTTGTGTTGTGTGAGGCACACCAAAGCGTCAGAGGGATGAGGCCTCCATATTGTAGCCTGACATTGCAGCTGGCAGCACACTGCATTCAGGGATTTGTAGCTGTGGGGGTGGGCTTGACAAACTGCTGCCCGAGCTGTCGCTGCTCTGGGCAGGGGAGGTTTGCACAGCGGCTTCTTATGCTGTATGCAGTCTGCGAGGGAGGCCTGCTGTGCGGCTGGCAGGGATGTGTGTGTTCTGAGTCAGAGACACAATACTTGCTTTTGCCCGTGGTGCGCCTATTTCATGTGCAGCGCTGCCAGTGTTACTCCTGAATAGAATTAGGAGTGCTTGCACAGCACGACTGCGGAAGTCTGTGTTTTATTTAGTGGTACCTTGTTATACCGTTGCAATTGCTAGGTCTCACCTATGTGAAGAACTCTTGTATAGCTACTGGTCTGGCCTGATGCGTCGGAATACTTACACAGCTGTCTGTAATAAATGCAGCAATTTTATGCAGAAATCTATCGATTTCTCATTTTGTAAGATTACGCCACTGCCATGCATTCAGCAGCTCACTATCCATGCACTCGTTCATTCATCCTTGTATTCAACTCTGCATTTATCAGTCCATTGACTTATTCTTGCATTTACCGGTTTGCCCATCTACAAGATCTTATACACACAAAGTCAACAAGTAGAGAAATTGCACTTTCAGTTAAAGGCGAACCTACTGGCTTTTCCAAGGCATATTTGGAATTTTGTGTGATGAGTCTGAACTTTTTGAATGATTATGCTGAAATGCAATTGAACTGCATGATACTAGATGATAAATAGTTAAAGGGCATGGTGCTGAAATGTTAACATTTTCCAAAAAAGCATTGGCAATTCCAATAAGTCTAAAAAATCCAAGAGCTATAGGCGTTGGCAATGTAAATGCATTTGTGTAAGGCTCTGGGGCTGTTTTTATTGATATACACAAATGCATTGACAATGCTTACAGCTCTCAGATTGCCGAGACCTCTTGCCTTTGCCAATACTTGTTTAATTAATGATGGCAACCCTGCCTGATGATTTAAAGTCCTCACTGCTGGTAATCTTGTATATGGTGACCTGGATTGCACTGGTAGTGGCTGACGCTTAACATAATTAAGGCATGCAAATTTGTATGTTTTCATGTAGCCCTTTTATATATTGAAAAATCAAGGGAACACGTTGCACTGCTGAAGTGTGTTTATGAACTAATAAACTGTATAGCAAGGAGAAAATATATAGGCAGTGTTAGGAGTATTTAAACTAAAGAAAGCAAGGAGCGCTGAATCATGAGTATCTGTACTACAAAATACGGTTTATCAAAAGGTCTGATTATCACATATATGTATCTTAGTATGCATGACATGCATCAAAATAAGAATTCTTCAGATGAATCTTGAATTGTAGAAATCCTTTGATTGTATTTTCTTGAAAAATTGATCATGACAGTACCAACAGCCGACGCGTTTTGTCCTGACAATAGGACGTCATCAGGGCTGTAAATACATAAAAATACATACATGAACTGAGATTCGTCAACATGCATTTCATTTGTTATATTATAGCTGATATTAGCAGGTAACAATAATAACAATCTAATTAGCACCAGTAACAAACAGAAAAAAAAGCTCAGTCATCCATTATTGAAACACAAATGACTGAATTGAGTCTCATAGGGAGATTGAATCTCCCAACGCATGTAAAATGACCTCATTAACAGTTAACCAGGACAGAAAGAAAAAGTTATGAGACAACACAATCCATATCTATTACAGACTCACATATGGCTAATCACAAGTTACTTGATACATCCTGAGTTCATGGGCAAGGCAGTATTATCTTGCAATTGTCACTCCCCCTTAAGTTTTTTGTATATTAGGTCTCAATCCCTTGTATACAATGGCAATTCTATTAGTGTTGGCTCACCTTATAAATTGAGAGAGTGAATTCCTTATTAAATCCTCACTAGGAAGTTCATGTTTTAAGGGCCTCCGAAACCAGCGTGTAACGCCTCAAGGCTTGACTACGGGAATATCCTTTACCTAGGGGCAACCCAAGCTGTAATGAAACGACTGCAGCGTGTACAATATGCTGCGGCCCGTCTGTTGCGCAAGTGCCACAGAAGAGAACACATGTCCGAACATCTAAAAATTTTGCATTGGCTTAAAATTGAGAGCAGAGTAAAATTTAAGACTCTTTGCTTTATGCATAAGATCAAATTTGGTTCTGCCCCGAAATACCTACAATCCCTGGCTCATGCCTATCTTCCCACTCAGCATCTTAGATCCTTTTCCCAGGGCCTTTTTAGTGTGCCAAAAGTCCGGCTTTCCAGAATGGGAGGCAGGTCTTTTTCCTACCTAGGTCCTAAGTTATGGAATTCCCTCCCCCTAAAAATGCGCACTGAAACCAATCTTGTCACTTTCCGTAGATCCCTGAAAACCTGGCTGTTCAACCAGTAGACAGGGCCTGGCTAACATCTCCCTCCCTTCCTTTCCCACACTCAATCTTTCTACCAGCGCCGGGAAACCCTTTTTGGGTAGCTGTAGCGCTTTACAAATCAAATAAAATAAAAATAAATAAATAAATAAATAACGTGGATACCCAATCTAAAAATACAAAGTCATACACTTAGATTCATTTCTTCCTACCCCCATTAGCATTAAGTAAGATACGACTTCCTTCTAACTTCATTTTTGTAACTTACACGATCAATGAATTAATGGGCGTTTCACCAATTAAGTTTGCTCACCATAATGTTATATTCCTATTCTTCGATGAAATATCCATTGTCCCATTTGTAGTAACGTAAGACACGGTCTAGTGTCTCAGTTCTTTCTGTAACTGCACACCTAACACCCACCCACCACCAGGCGTCACAGGTCATGTGACACTGGCCAATAAAGGGGCCGAGCGCTCGTGCTCTAGCCCATTCACCCATCTGTTACCACTGTGTCGGTGTCTGCCTCATTGTGTGCTTGCTGCGTCATGAGGGCCTAGCGCCCCTCACCTCAGAACCCTACAATGGCGACGAGGCCGGTAGTGTTGCCCATGCGTGCCACTACCCTCGGCTGGTCGAGAATAAAAAGAGGGGATGAGAGCTGCCCGCATAGAGGGCATCCCCTGTGGTGAGGCGCGACGCGCCGTGAAGCCGGTAGGCACGTCGGTGCCCCACAGCAAGCCGACCGGAGCCTACCCGCGTCGACCGCCACCAAGCAACTGCGGACCGCCCAGAGCCCACCTGCGACGGCCGCGAGGCTGAAAACCCCCATCGGAGAGGTACACGGGCCGGGCGGAGCCCACCCGCCGCGACCGCGACGGAGCATCTGGCCCGCCGGCCGAAGGTGAGCCCCACGGGCGAAGTGCCCGCCATAAACTGTGGTGATCAATAAGCAGCGCCAGCGGAGCCTACCCGCGGCCTGCCCGAGTCGTCCCCCGCCCCCGCCGCGTGTGTGCTTGGAAGCGGCAGGGGCACAGAGACGAATGGCGGCGTGAAGAAGTGCGGCCGGACCCGCAACACCCGTCAACAACGAGGGGAAGGGAGCGGAGTAGCTAACCGCCTCCCGACCCCCCTCGCGACGTGATCAAGACCAAGTGGAGCCTACCCGCGGCCTGCCGGTGACATCCCCACCGAAGAAAGACTCTGCAGCGCCAGCGGAGCCCACCCGCGGCCTGCCGACGGCACCCCCGAGTGGATAAGAACTGCAGAGCCAGCGGAGCCTACCCGCGGCCTGCGACGTCCGTGACAGGTCTCCGCCGCGCAGCGTGTGGAATGTGAAGCTGCTGCGGCGGGAGACCGGAGCCTAATCAGCATTGAAAAGGCAGAGCCGACGGAGCCTACCCGCGGCCTGCCTCAAGCACCCCCCGCCCAAGGAAGTGTGACCGGAGCGACACGCTCCCCGCCTGAGGAAGCATCAACCCCCCCCCCCCCGCGAGGACTGACGAGGCTGCAGCGGGCGGGGAGGGGAAAGAAGGAAGCGCATACACGCGGCCAGCGCCGCCGCCGATAAGATGAGCCTCCACCTCGTGGGCCCCATAAACAAAAAAAAAAACAAAAAAATGAAGTGCCTGTGAGCGGCCAGCGCCGCCAACCATAAACTGTGCCACGCAGAAAGGAAAACTTTAAAGACTATTACCCTGTGCACAGCCACGGAGCAGCACCTCACCTCTCACACACACAGCAAGCATGTGAGCATTGACCACATGATCCAGAATAACAGTGCCTTACTTGCATGCACGGGCACTCCTATGTGCCCCCACCCTGTGAGCAAACACAGATATGAAAATAAAAGAGACTCACCCAGCTCCCTGCTACCAGCAGCTCTAGCCCCCTGTGCACCGAGAGAGCACAGACAATAGAGTGCTCAATCAGCGAAGAAGGTATCAAGCAAGGCAGGCTGCTGACACAGTGAACACTGCCACCCAGTGGCCAAAGTCAAAGCGCACCTACATCCACAAGAACCAAAACAAGCATTGCACAACGCAAGCTCAGTCAACAGCATCAAGGGGCATCAGACTGAGTAGCGCCCCCAAGGAAAGCATCTAAACTCCCGCAGCAAGCAAGCATCCAACCTCACGCAGCAAGTAACTGCGCAACAGCGCAAATGACACCCACCCACACCAGCAAGGAGTCGGCGGCTGCCACTTCCAACGCGACGTGGGAAAAAGGCACCAAGGCCTCACAAAGCATCCAAGCCCTGACGTCTGGAGGAAACGACTGCCAAGCACCAGAAGAACGTCCGGGGAAACGACTGCCGCGATCAAAGGACGGAGAGAGCAACGACGCCTGGTGGCCACAGGCGCTCACCGCAGCATCAACTACTCCCGCCAACGGTCCAAAGCATCAAGTACCTGACGACAGCCAAAGCAGCAAGTACCCAACGTCCTGCAACAGGCGTCCCAGAACCCGGAACAGTAAGTGCGCAAACAACGCGCCACGTGGCGACGCACAGCCACCGCAAGCAGAAAGAAGAATGCATGCAGCGCCATCGCGCAGAACAATCTTCGCGAACGATCGCCCATCAAGTGCCGACCCGCGACAGATCCATGGCGCCTCCCAGGGGCCGATCCGCAGGATGATCGCCCATCAAGTGCTGACCCACAACGGGTCCCCCAGGAACTGTTGTAGCGCAAAGTCCGACAGGACGACCGAAAGCAACCTGCCCGGCATCGGCAGAAGTGGACCACCAATCGGTCCAGGACGTTCAACCATGAACAGGTCTACAAACATGGACCCCTGAACGTCACCAACAAGCATCAAGAAAAGAAAGCATCAAGAAAAGAAGGTTCGTGACACCAACTCTGGCTGCTGAGGAAGAAGGAGAAAGTGTCCCCGACGGGGACAAGACCAGGGGTACACATGCGGGGTGCGCGCACTGCATGGAGGACCCAGGTCAGAAGAGAAGACACCAAGATCGGTCCAAGTGATGTCGCGATGCAGAAGGAAGGAAAGGAGAGACCCGAGTGGCACGTCTGCCACCGCGAAAAGGAACAAAGAAAAGGAGAGATCTGAGTGGCACGTTTGCCACCGCAAAAAGGAAGGATCTGAGTGGCATGTTTGCCACCGCAAAAAGGAAGGATCTGAGTGGCACGTTTGCCACCGTGAAAAGGGAGGAAGAAAAGGAGAGATCTGAGTGGCACGTTTGCCACCGTGAAAAGGAAGGATCTGAGTGGCACGTTTGCCACCACCAAAGAGAAGAAAAGGAAAAGAGGTCAGAAGCACGACGACAGGACGACAAGAGAATGGAGGATAACCAAGAGGAGTGTGGACCAAAACACCACGACACTCAAAAGGGGAAACACCGAGGAGAACGTGAGAGGTGCACGACAGTCCACAAGCACGACCGGGACAAGTAACATCACTGGAAGGAAGCATCCACATGCGAACTCGACAGTCATCCATGGAAGGACAGAAGAGAGCACGCCAGTCTGTTGGCAACACCCACCTCTGGGATGGAACGGACGAAAGGGCCGCGGAAATCCAGGGGCAGAGGCCTCAGGGACACCGGTGGCAGCGGGTCCCACACGAGAGACGGACTGTTGAAGCTCACGCTGAAGATCCTGGAAGACCGAAGGTCGCACACGACTGAACCAGTGCCAACAACACCCTTTCAGGTGGAACTCGGACACGGAGAAGATGATCCGTAGCGACGACCTTCAACATGTTTGAAGAGGCAAGGCGGCATGCACACCGGTCCAGTGGAAACCTGGCAGAAAGGCCTCCGGGTCGTCCAGTGAGAGGGGACACCCACGAGAGAGGGGTATCCGTGAGAGGGATAACCTGCAGCTGAAAGTCCAGTCAGGAACAGACACCAGTTTCAACCAAGCACTTTGAACAGGACGGTCCAGCGAAAAGTAACACACTTGGGACTCAATGTATATTTATACTTCTGCACGTTCACAGGATGTGAAACAGAGCGAGAGAGACTGTAAAGCCCACTTACAAGCTGCAAGTCTGCCAAGGCAAAAGAAAAGACATTGCCAGCAATCAACTGAACCAGCAGTAAAGACCACCACGTGGGAATCGTCGTGTAAATCATAGGTTTTGTTTGAACTGTTATTTTTCCCCGCAGGTTGAACTCTAGTTAGGGTAATTTGCTTAACTAAGGTTGGGAGGGATGTAGTAACGTAAGACACGGTCTAGTGTCTCAGTTCTTTCTGTAACTGCACACCTAACACCCACCCACCACCAGGCGTCACAGGTCATGTGACACTGGCCAATAAAGGGGCCGAGCGCTCGTGCTCTAGCCCATTCACCCATCTGTTACCACTGTGTCGGTGTCTGCCTCATTGTGTGCTTGCTGCGTCATGAGGGCCTAGCGCCCCTCACCTCAGAACCCTACACCATTAACTATAAATGCCAAGAAAAGGGCAACATTAACATCCATCGCATCCATTCCACATGCCTATGATATTTTTGAGATCTGCCTTTCTGACTACACTTACGTTTATAAGTCTGTGCTCCTTCTCCTCACGATTCCTTAGTGCGTGCCGAACCTACGTTCATTCACTTGTTGAAAAAATACGCTCCAACCTTCGGCTAAAAAGAACAAGAGAATCTCTCTAAGTCTAACCATTAACTACAAATGTTTGGATAACACAGTATCAATGAAACCCATTCACAAGGGGGTGCCTCTACCTTAGAGTAAGGTCCACATTACATGCTCGATCGTCTCATTACTTCGCCATGTAGCGACGTCGCGTCCTTCACTTCAATTTCTCCTTGTATGATCTATTATGAATTAGAATATATCTTTCAGAAACTGCATCTTAAACACAAACAAATCTACAATGACCCTCGTGCTAACTAACTTTTCGAATCTTCACCCACCATTCAAAAAAATCTTGTTTTTTCCGTAAGTGCGCATCCCCAGGTCCGATAAATCCCGAGTGCGAGGTTACTTCCTGATTGGCTGTTTTTAAAGCAATAACTAACCAATCACAGCACAACATCGTTCCTACTTGTGTTAATTAATTGCACCTGTGAGGCTCGGTGTGCTCCCTTTCTGGTTCGCCACCCATAATCTTACCGGAAACTGACTGGCCCGCTGCTCATATCGAGGCCTATCTCCTTTAACTTCCCGTATAACATTTATCAGCCTCCCATGTCGATAGCTTCTTGTAAGCGTGTTTCCTATTAGATATTACGATGTGAAGCCCATTGCTATTGGTTGGTGTGCATTTGCATGCTTCCTGTTGTGCCGAAACGGGAAAAAGAAAAAAACAAAATTCAGGAGGAATTGATTAACCTTCAGAAGAGACTGAGCAGGAGAGGTGATGCTAAAAAGGATTTGGTACAGGCCAGTGTAAAAGTATCAAAAAAAAATAGGGAATCAACTTTGATTCAGAAAAACAGACAAATGGAAAAGAGGGGGCTTTCTTTTGTCACACGTATTGTACTCAGAGGGACCAGATTAGAAAAGCCCTAGGGAAGAATTGGAATTTACTTAAGGGCGTTCCGGGCCTGGTTACTCAGTTGGATGACAAACCAAAATTGATTTTCAAAAAATGTCCTACTGTTAACGAGAAATTGTCAAAAAACTATGTGCCATCATTGGTCTGTAGTACCTTGAATTGGCTACCACTACAGCCAAAGGGTTTCTTTGTCTGTGGTTCATGTATTGTATGTGCGCAAGGTCTGCATAAAATCAGAAACTTTGCATATAATAGTACCCAAAGATATTGGATTAATGAATTCATCAACTGCAACAGCGTTGGTGTAGTTTACGCTATTATCTGTGATTGTAAAAAAGTGTACATTGGTAGCACGAAAAGACCCCTCAAAATAAGAATAAAAGAGCATAGGCGGGCTGTAATTAATAATGACACTGAATCACCACTGTACGTACACATGGAGAGTGAGCACAAGTCAATGAAGAGTTTCAAGTTCCATGGTATTCAAAAAGTGACTCAAAATGTAAGAGGGGGTGACTGGGAGTTGCAAATCAGACAAACAGAGGCCTGCTGGATCAGCAAATGTAGAACGAGGCAGAAGCACAGACGTAGCGCGAATCTGAACATATCCAGTTCTGGAGAAGACTACATAAATTGTATGCCCGTTCTAAGAACGTTTTAAAATTTTACCAGATGCACGAGATTTGAACAAACGCCTGACAAGCTCAAAGCAAGGAAACCCAAGACAAGGAGCGCCTATCTTAGGAGAGAGAATACTTACCATAGATGCACGAGACTTGAATATACGCCTGTCAAGCCCAAAGCAAGGAAACCCAAGAAAAGGAGCTGCTATCATAGGGGAGAGATTGAAATTTACAGCTGAGCACATCCTGAAACGCCCCCCACATGATTTAAAAGATATGGTGTAACCATCCATTGCCCGAAACCCCAGAAAATAAGAAGTCCTGAGGAAGGTGCAACCAAATCCAGAGTACAGCACCGAAACGCGTCGACGCACTGTTTGTCTTTTTTTAATAGAATCCAATGAGGGCCGTATAAAACTTTAGATGGGCATTTCACTCCTCCACTAGAGTTTTACAACAACAAAACAGATTTAGGCCATTGGATCGGGTAAATGACAGTGGCATAGATATTTGGTTGGCCACATAGAAATTTAGGGGTTTTTGTGATTATGTGTTGTTTGTTGTCCATTTACTGTGAATATGCTTTGATCGTGTCTTTACTTATCGTGTACCGTTATATTGTGTTTGTGTAATACTGTTGAATATTCATGTTTATTTTTAACCCTCCAAAGTATCTTTTCACTTGGATTTTAAATTGTGTTGCAAAAAGTATATGAATTTACTCTGTTTTTTATTGTTTAATTGATTGTGATTTTAATAAATATAGACTGTAAACGATTCTATCTCAGTGTGGAAAACCTATTTTTGTGTTAGTTTAACACCTATTGTAGTTTGTGACCTTTTCTCCCTAAATAGGAAAGGCCAGTAGTTACTAGTCGACTATTCGACTCCAGGGATCTCCCTTTTTGACTAATTGTCTTTTTACCCTGTTCCCTGGGGGAAGTGGGGTACCCTCTCCTTTTTGAAACCAACCTGTCTTTTAGCCAGTAATAAAGATATAACACAGAACTTACGTTTTAGCGCACAAAATTGTGGGACAATACCAAGGAGACATGTTTGTATTGTGCATTCCACCTCCTCCTCTAGCATGATAGTGAGCTTGGCGGTAACGTCCACCCAGTAATCTGATATCTTGGCGCAGTGCCAAGCTAGATGTGTAAAGTCCGCACCTTCTCTGCTACATCTTTTGCATCTATCCTCATCTTGAAGTCCGAATTTAAGTAGTTTTGTAGGGGTATAGTATGCCTGATGAATGAATTTGTAGTGTATAATTCTCAGGTTCCCATTAGGTGTGAGTATTTGTGTCAATGCACAGGTCCGTTGCCAGTCCTCATCTGATAACGGATTCTCTAGCTCCAAGTCCCACCGTGTCTTAGCTTTCACAGCGGATTGTGCTATCTCGGACTGTGCTGCTGCGTATAATCTCGACACCAAGTGCGATAAGTCCTGTGTAGTTATGATTAGCTGTAGTGGCGCTAAGCAATCTGGTTCCGCGGGGAATGATGGATAGTGTTCTTTCAGTGCACGCGTCAATCTATAATACGTGAAACGGAACATGGGGGTCTTGTTCTGAATATATGTCAAGTGTTCGATGTCCAGGAATGCGCCCTCTTGAAACAGATCCCCCATCTTATCTATGCCAACTCTCCGCAGGAGAGACATGCCTACCCTCTCGCTTGTGACTGACAGCGCGTGATGGTGATGTAAGGGCATTGCTGGTGCATATAACGTGAGCTTGTGGGCCAATTGTCCGAGTTTACGCCAGGCTTTCACTGTGGTATCTATGGTGTTCATGTCTTTCGCATGCAGTGGTGGTCTAGCATGTGATACGATCGCTGACAGGGGGATAGGATCCGCGTCTCCCTCTTCTATGGCCGTGTGAGTGAGATATGGTATCTCATGATACCAATATGCCGCATACTGCGCTTGGGCACATAGGTAATACAGGAGAAAATCCGGTACTCCAAAACCTCCATGTATATATGGGAGTGTTAATGTCCGGAGATCTATACGGGCCTGCTTGCCAGCCCATATTAGTTTCAGTACTAGCGACTTTATACGGCGAAATATTTCTCCGGAGGGTGTGATGGGAATATTGTTAAAGAGGTACAATAGTTTTGGTAAGATATTCATTTTCACTATTGCTATCCGATCCGCCAGTGACAGCGGCAAGTGGATCCAGCGCTGGACTTTGTCCTCCAGCTTGGATATCACTACCCCATAGTTAGATCGTATGACTTCCTCTGGATGCCTATGGTACATGACCCCCAGATAGCGAATGGGATCCTTCTGCCATTCCAGCGGGTAATCAATGTCAAAGGGAGTGGTAGTATCCGTTAAGGGTATGATAAAGAATTTGGACCAGTTGATTGCCAGTCCTGAATGACCCCTGAATCTAATGTATTCTCTGAGTAAGCTGTTCAGATGAATGTCGGGATCGCGTACATATAGCAGCATATCATCTGCGTACAGAGATATGTGCAGTGGTCTGGCCGTGAATTGTAAAGCGGATGGTTTGTAATTTTGTCGCACTATGCAGGCCAGGGGCTCTAGCGCTAAAGCAAAAAGTAAGGGAGAAAGAGGGCACCCTTGTCTGGTGCCATGTTCCACGTTAAAGGGTGCAGAGATGTAACCATTGATAGGGACTCTGGCGCATGGTTGGGTGTACAGTAGGGAAACCCATTGGACAAAACGTTTGGGAAAGCCCATCCTGTTTAAAATAGCAATCATATAACTCCATTCAATGGAGTCAAACGCCTTGGTGGCGTCAAGCATGACCGCCACGGCTTTTCCGGAGGGCTGGAGGTAGTGGGACAGAGCAAATAGGGATCTTGTATTGTGGGAAGTTGATCTGGTGGAGATAAATCCAGTCTGATCTGGAAGGACCAGGTGTGTCATCAGAGGGGATAAGCGGACCGCAAGTAATTTCGCGAGTATTTTTGAGTCCACATTAATGAGCGATAGGGGCCTGCAGGAATCACACTCCTCCGGGTCCTTGGATGGTTTTAAGAGGGCAATGACTAACGCCTCACGGAGTGTAGGCGGAAGTATGGATTTCTCGAAGGAGGTGCCAAACATGTCCACCATGTAAGGCGCAAGAATGTCGGAAAAGTGTTTGTAGAATTCATTAGTGTATCCGTCGGGACCCGGTGCCTTGCCGTTAGGAAGTGATTTAATTACTGCAGTCACCTCTTCCACTGTAATGGGCATTGCTAAATGTTCCCTCTGTTCATCCGACAGCCATCCTATTGCTATATCCTGCAGGTAATGAAAAATCTCATCCGCCGACGCTGTGGTTTGTGATTTGTAGAGTGTGCTAAATGAGTCTACGAAGTTATGTAGGATGTCTGCAGATTGTGTCTGTATCTGACCATCTTTTGATTTAACGCGAAGTATGGCCGAGTGACACCTTCCCTCGCATATCTTCCTTGCTAGTGTCCCCCCTGGTCTGCCCCCTTCCCCAAAGGTCCTAGCAATGTGTTTGCGATCTAAATACTTGATTTCAGCAGCCACAAAATCATGATGTTCAGTATGTAGGTCGCGCAGTTCTGCTAACAGTGAAACATCCTGTGTGTTCTCAAAAGCCAGTTCTATGTCCCTTATGCGTGTTCCGCAGCACTTAATCTGACGTCTGATGTCCTTCAAAACCCCTATAGTGGTGCTGATGCATACACCCCTTGTTGTGGCCTTGAAGGCTTCCCACAATAGGCCTGGATCCTCAATGACTGGTGAGTTAATTTGGAAATATTCCCTGATCGCCTTTGTTAATGTATCTGCGTAGATAGAATCGGATAGGGCTTGCGAATTGAACCTCCACTGAAATGGGGGCGGTGTGTAGTGTGGTATAATGAGCTGTAGCAAGACAGGGTTGTGGTCTGACAATGTGCGTGGCAACACCTGCACCCCCTTTACCCACAAAGCAATATCATTCGTGCCTAACCAGTAGTCCAGGCGAGACCAGCTGCCATGAATCGCTGAGATGTGAGTGGCCCCTGGCTCGTTAGCATATCGATTTCTCCAAATATCGGTTAATGACAAATCTTTCAACATATGTCCTAGCATTGTCCGTGCTTGCTTATGCTGTTCCGAAGAGTTGGGGCAGCGATCCAGCCCGTCCGCCAGTGTTACGTTCCAATCTCCTCCACGTATGATATGCGTGTTTGTGAGTGGTTGTAAGTGGCCCCATACCTCACGGAAAAACTCCGGTGTATCCGTATTCGGACCATAGACATTAAGGAGTGTTATGTGTTGGCCACGCAATGTGCCCGAAACTATCACATATCTGCCATTGGGGTCTTGTACAATTATTATTATTATTATTAATTGAGTTTTATAGAGCGCAAACAACCCGGAGGACTCGTAGCGCTGTGCATAGTCAGACTATTGTAAGAAGAAAAGAATTAGGTGAACAGGTGAGTTTTCAGTTCCTTCCGGAATTTTAGAAGGCTGGGTTCACTACGAAGGAAGATGGGCAAGGAATTCCATGCCTTTGCCGCATTCCAAGAAAAGGAACGCCCACCCCATCTGGTGCATCTGATCTTGTTAACAGTAGCCAGAAAAGCTGTACTAGATCGCAGCGCTCTATGGGGAAGGTAGGGGTTTGCTAAAGAGCAAATCATAGTTGGAGCGGTCTTCCACATGGCTTTGTGCATAATACACATGGATTTGAACAGCACTCTAGCCTTAATGGGAAGCCAGTGCAGTTTCCTCAGAGCCGCTGTGCCTGATTCCCGTTTCTTGAGGCCTAGTAGAAGGCGGGCTGCAGCGTTTTGAGTCACCTGCATCTTCCTTATTGTGGAGGTGGGAGCCCCTAAATATAGGGAGTTCCCATAGTCCAAACGGGATAAAATAATGGCTTGCACCATTATTCTACGGGCTTCGAAGGGGAGAAGTGGTAGCACCTTCCTCAGCATGCGCATGAGCCCAAAACAGGTGGCGGACAGAGTAGTAGCTTGTTGCAGAAAGCTAAGGTTAGTGTCCAGCCAAATGCCCAAACTTTTTATATGGGGCTTTGGTTGGGGCGGAGGGCCCATACACGAGGGCCAGTCCATCTTGGGACTGGGGATGGTTGGGTTGCCTAACATCATGAGCTCCGTTTTCTCGCTGTTTAGTTTCAAATGCGAGGCAGCCATCCACTGGGCGACGACTTGCTGTGATATGAAATTTACTCCTTTACGAATCAGTATGAGTACTCCCCTTGAATAAGAGGAATAGGAAACCCTATAGGACGATTCTGCCCACCGTGTTCCCAGATGTGGGTGCGTGTTGGGTGCAAGATGAGTTTCCTGCAATATTGCAATATCTATATCCCACCTGTTTAGACAAGCAAAAATCTGCCTGATTTTCTTTGGTTGGGCGAATCCCCTAATGTTCCAAGTGAGGAAGTTTAAGTGTGTTCTACCCGTATGTCTAGTGCCCTGAGTCATCTAATAGGCCTTAGTGCGCCATCCATAAGCAAACAACAATCAGAGGTGAATTCTGAACCCATTGCATCGTGAGTACATACATTAGAGTCAACAGTCCTCTGCCAGAGAGAACCCAGTGTCATGCCCAGTTTCAATGTTTGCGGTCTTTCTAAACAACCAAAGCCCCCAAACCCACCCATCCCACCCACTCCAGCAACCCAAACATGCCAAAGCCATATTCCCTGTGAAGACAAATCCCACAAACCTGAACCAAACAAACCATTACCCATACTATGGAACTTGTGTTGGGTATTACCCTTGTGGAGGTCCGCACGGAGCACAACTCTGCACCCGATGTATCGGGTGTGGGCGATACTTTCAATAGCTGTCACAAATGCATTTTTGCGTGTCTGTGTACCCGCCACCCCCCACCCCCCACCCCGCCAGTAGTAGCAGCGGCACAGAGCGAATTCCATTTCAACAGTGGTCATCTAGACCGCCACATATACCGTAGTATGTTTCAACAGAAAAATGTGGGCGTCTCTGCAGCGTCAACACTATACAGCACCTCGCCCCCATAGATCCAAGCGTACTTTCAAGATAAAGCAACATACATTCACGGGATCACATGTGCGTTGAAATAGTTCTTGCGATAAAACAGCATATTCCTGTAGCCTTCTACAGTCAAGTATCTGCGCTGTCTACAACCCATTTATTTTATTTTATTTTAATTTCTTATATCGCGCTGGAATCAATCCCATAAGGGTATCTCCACGCTTTGCCAGCCAGAAAATTGTTGTAGTCCTCAAGGTGCATTAAAGGGACTGAAATGCTTCCTGAAAGAGGAGTGTTTTCAGGGCCTTTCTGAAGGCCAGATGATTGGTGTTCATCCTCATTTCTGTGGGAAGTTTGTTCCATAGGGCAGGACCAACCGATGAAAATGCTCGGTCTCCCTGCCTAGCTCTTTTTGTTGCAGGGGGTTTCAGGAGTGCTTGGTTGCTTGAACGAAGTGAACGGCTGGGTTGGTACAGTTCAACAGATTGGGAGAGATATTTAGGACTATCCCCAT
Organism: Lissotriton vulgaris; assembly: GCF_964263255.1. NCBI lineage: Eukaryota > Metazoa > Chordata > Amphibia > Caudata > Salamandridae > Lissotriton > Lissotriton vulgaris. The sequence continues at coordinate 112,457,170 of NC_141691.1, read as the reverse complement.
ATAGGCATTTGTGGACCGTGCAGCATATTTTGAAACTGATGCGCTGCTGTATCGGGAGCCAGTGTAGTTCCACCAACAAAGGCTTAGAAGGAGTCCTAGCCGGCGCACCCATGACCAGCCTAGCCGCCGTATTCTGGACCACCTGCAAACGACCTACTGCATCAGCGTTTGCTAGCGTCAGCAGGCCGTTGCAGTAGTCTAGGCGGCTAGTAACCAGAGCCTGCACGAGTGTCTTCCTGTAAGTATCAGGAAGATATGGAAATACTCGTCTTAGGAGGCCAATGGTGTAAAAGCATAGTCCTGCAATGTGATTGGTATGCTCCTTGGGGGTCAATTTTTGGTCAATCTTAACCCCTAGATTTTTAACATGAGGCTTTGATGTGGGAACTGGACCCAAATCCAGCGGCTACCATTCAGGAGACCAGAGGAGGCTCGCCCTGCCGAAGAGCATAACCTCAGTTTTTGCAACGTTACATTGGAGGCAATTTGCGGCCATCCAATGTGACACTGCCCTCATACCCTCAGCAAAATTTTCCTTGACTGTAGGACCAAGGGAGCTGAAAGGGTAGAGGAGCTGGGTGTCATCAGCGTAGGAAACTGGTATGAACCCATACTTCCACACAATCTCAGCAAGGGGGGCCACATATACATTGAACAATGTAGGGCTGAGACATGAGCCTTGTGGCACCCCCTTTGTGAGCGCCTTCGAGGTGGAGCGATAGGGGCCCAGGCTGACAGATTGCGATCTCCCGGAAAGAAAACTCTCCAGCCAAGATAGTACTGAGCCTCCAATCCCCACTCCCTGCAAGCGGCTGAGAAGGATGTTATGGGACACGGTATCAAAGGCCGCAGACAGGTCCAACAGCACTAATATCATGGACCCTCCTCTATCCTGTGACATTTTGATCTTATCAGTCACAGATAAGAGGGCCGATTCAGTGCTGTGGTTGGGCCTGAATCCAGATTGTGATTGGTCCAGGCCCCCTGTCGCCTCGATAAATTTGGAAAGGATGGTATTAGCGTGTTTCTCAGCCAGCTTGCTAATGAAAGGGAGAAGGGAAATAGGGCGCAGGTTGGAGAGTTCTGACCAGGGAAGGGTGGTGTTTTTTCGTATAGGGTTCACTACCGCTTCTTTCCAAGGTTGTGGAAGTTGTCCCTCGGCAAAGGAAAGATTCATAAGCTTCTGAATAGTGGGGCCTAATGATTCCACCAAGGGGGAGATCATTTTTGCAGGGATCAGATCAGTGGGGGAGCCAGTTTTCATATTACCAATAAGGGTGGTCTGGTCTTTTAGAGTAACTTCTGGGAATGCATGAAGCGTTTTGTCAGGGGTCGTTGAGGGGAGAGTCTCAGGAACCATAGTCCCTAAAGGACCTGTAACTTTTGTAATTTTCTTATATATCCCCTCAATTTTTTCTTCGAAAAACTGGGAGATGTTATTGCAGAGATCTTGAGTAAAAACATCCGGACTCTCACATATTACAGGGTTGGTAAAAGTCTGTATGATTTTAAATAACTCTCGAGTGGAGTTACCTGCTTCTGTTATTTGGGAGGTAAGACTGACTTTCCTTGCTCTTTTTATATTTTTATAATAGATGGTCATAGCTGTTAAATAACGATCTTTGTCTTCCCCCTTGTGTGACCGTCTCCATAGTTTCTCCAATTTCCTGCACCCTTGTTTTTCTATTTTAAGGGCCTCAGTGTACCATGCTTCCCTTTTAGCTATGGTAGGTTGTTTGACTACTTTCTGAGGAGCCAGAAGGAGTCAAATTTTGAGAGAGCTGTCTCAATGTCATCCAAATTTGTAAAGACTGGCTGTTTCCAGACTTGAGTGAACCTATCTGGGGTGACTTTGTGCCATGGTCTGAGTTTGATAGTTTGCATGATGGAACGATTGATAGGTTCAGGTAAATGGAGGAAAGAAAAGTCTAACATTTTGTGGTCCGACCAGTAGATATATTTAGGAGGGTGGCAGTAGACATTAGGAAGGGTAGTAAAAATTAAGTCCAGAGTGTGGCCACCTGTATGAGTGGGGCCATTATTACGGAGATGAAGGCCCAACAAGGCAAGATCTGTTAGAAGTGCAATAGTGTCAGGATGATCTGCAACATCAGTATGAAAATTAAAATCTCCCAGTAAGATAAAGTTTTCATTCGTTTTCATGTGAGGAGCTAAAAGTTCAGTCAAAGCTAGGGAGAACCCAGCATTAGGTCCGGGCGGGCGATACACTAGTGCTCCTTTCCAGTGAGCCTTAGGGCTGACTTTTAAATGAAAGATAATTTTTTCCATAGTGGGTAGCATTGCTTGTTCTAAAACCCTAATATTCAAGCTATCTTTATAAACAATGGCGATCCCGCCTCCTACTTTCTCCAGTCGATCTTGGCGGAGAATTTTATACCCCATAGGTATTCCCAAGGCGATAGTTGGAATAGTGTGGGGTTTGAGCCATGTTTCAGTTATGAAACAGATCTCAGGCTTAAAACTGTGTATAGAGTCCCAAAGTTGCATGTGATGCTTTGGGAGGGACCTCACATTAAGTAAAAAGCTTTTCCAGCCATTTGGAGTGACTTTATCAATGTTAGGGTTCCCAATTATAATATTCTCGTGAGTAGCTTGAAAACCACATTTTAAGCATGAAGAAGGCCCTTCAGGGCAGACTGACAGTCTGTTGGTACATCTGTGTGTGTCCTGGGGTTGTAGGGCAAGGAGGGCATGTGCAGAATACCTTATAAAGGGGACATCCATGTCCATGTTGTGAGGGGCAGAGTGGAGGGCCCCTGGTCCCGTCCTGTCGCGGATGGGCGCAGACGGGCAGCTCTTTGGCGGGTCTTCGGCGGGGCTGCGCGCGATCGCTGCGCGCTCGGGAAGGTGCGAGGGCTAAATAGCCCTGCGTGCAACCACTAGAGCGCTAACCGCTCCTAGTGGGACCGGAAGTGGTGTCAAAGCCTGCCACCCCCTTGCAAGTACGGGAGGTGGGAGGCGGTTACTAGCGCTACCGAAACGAAGAGGAGAGTGCAGGTGCTTGCGAGCTCTCGTAACCTTGCATAAAACGCATTGATGGACCCAAACTTCTCTCTGTCGGGCTTGTCACAGCTTAAACCTCTCAAAGTCCGGGTTTAGGTGCGGGTCGAAGTGTGCATTAAGCGGCGCCACAATGACGTCGTAGTCACTGACTGCTCCTGTATTGGGTAGGTGTTTGAACAGCAGGTAGACCTCCATGCCCCCATAGTGGAGGAGTAGCGACCTTCTGACTGCACCATCCGTTTCCCTTGTCGCCACAAAATAGTTTTCAAGGCGTCCCAGCCACGTCTTCCATCTTGGGGATGAGGTGGCAGGGTTCACTAGCTCACTGAATGGGGGCAAAAAACCTTTTGGAGCATGCTGCACGGTGGTGTGCAACTGTTACTGAGCCACATTTGCATCTTCAGCCATCTTTCCTGTGTGTGCAGAGCTCTATGGTCAGTGTATATTCTCTCCTTTCTTTTTATTAATTTCAGATTTGTTTCCTTCCTTTTTTTTCTAGCCAGAAGCAAAAATCCTCTTCTTTCTTTTCTTTTTTGTTTTGCAGGCACCATATCTGCGGATGTGAGCTTGTCCCTCATCTTCTTCTCCTAGAGGGGCTGGGTGTAGAGCTCCTTTGGCTGAGGCCCTTCTGCCACGTGTCTGGGCCTAGTCATGTGAGCAGTGCAGCAAGCTCTTGAGCCAGTGTGACGCGCCTGGGCGGTAGCTCGCACGCTTTCTGCGCCACCAGGGGATGACTTCTGGTTAGCAGAGCAGGGGGAGCTCCTACCGCCGCGTTCCTTCGAGGTGATCACGGCCTGGCGGATCCTCGCCTCAAGGCCTCCGAGACTCGACAGCTCCACAGGTGTCATTTCCTTTGAGCCCAGGCTAGAGAACAGCGCCAGAGGCGGACCGGTGAGTGGGCGCATTTCCGCCCTCGTCTCCAGTGTCACGGGGTCGGGCTGAGTGTGGCGTGAGGCTGGCCTTGTGCACTAAATTATACAGGGACACACTAGTTGGGTTAGTGGGCTGAATGACCACAAGCTATCATTCCCCTCTTTTATTTATAGCCTGGGCCACGCCTGGCCCGAGGGTGCAGGTGCGTCATTTCCGGCTTCTGCAGGGGCAAAAGACAGGACCGCTAATGTGTTACAGAGTAGAGTGCGCCAAAGGTGGCCATTGTAAGAGAATGGCCATGAGGGAAAGTTGGTAGAGTTAAGAGGTAGACCTGTGTGATTTTCTGGGGAAACAACCTTTACAACACAACTTTTACAACGCACTACCATTACAACGAAACTTTTACAATGCAAGATCCATTACAACGCATGCCATTACAACGCAACCATTACAACGCATGACACTACAACGCATACCATTACGACCTATGTCATTACAACGCAGTCATTACAACGCATACCATTACAACGCATACAATCACAACGCATAGTACCCTTACACTATCCAAAACGTACCCTACTGTTGCACCCCCTGGAGTTAGAATAGTAATTTTTACCCCTACACTAGCCAAAACTTACGCTACTGTTGCACACCCCTGGAGTTAGAATAGTAATTTTTACCCCTACACTATCCAATACTTACCATACATGCAATGTAATGGTATGCGTTGTAATGGTATGCGTTGTAAAGGTAGTATGCGTTGCAATGGAATGCCTTGAAAAGGTAGTTTTTAAAAATTCGTTGTAATGGCATGTGTTGTAACGTGGTATTTCCCTCTACTATGTTCCCCCTCCCTTTCCCCAACCATTGGTACACCCAGTGATAGAACGTTGGAGTGAAGCTCACCTTAGAATGCTGGTGAGCCCACTCTGGTAGTTGGCACTGAAGGATCCGGATGCTATTAAACTTCTTCTTGCCACAACTCTAGTGTACGTAGCATCTTTACAGCATGCTTTGGAATGGAATGCTTTTTAATGGATGTTGCGTTGTAAAAAAATGCGTTGTAAAGGTATGCGTTGTAAAAGTATGCGTCATACATCCGAATTTCTGCCTAAGCATGATTCCCTTTGCTGTTCGGTGGTATATAGCTCGACGTTTGCATGTATGCTCACATGCAGGCCTGTCTACGCATGAGGGAAAGGAGGGGGAGGATATTTGTGTGTGTTGGATAGAGCAGATGTGGGTGGATTGATTGAAATATTTTCCTCAGTCCCTGGAGTGTGCCACACTGCATCCATAAATATAGCTTTTTGTAAAATCAACTGAACAAGCACCACCGCACCTTATTTTCAACGATCAGCTCTGATATTGCTTAAACTAGAGAGCATTTGTGGGCAGTACTATAGCAATAGGTTGTATTACTGTTAAGTGAAAGATAAATACTAGCATTTTAAAACGTTTAAAGTATGTATTTTTAATGGGCAACAGTTAATGTGCTTCCTAAGTGCTGAGATTGTATCGAATTCTGACCCATCAGGAGTCATGAGTTCCTGAAGACTCTTAGACTCGTCCCCGAGGTCATTGGCTTCTGCCTGTCTGCCTGGATCCGTTCCAGCGGAGGGAACGTAGCTCGTCACGCTGAGAACATTCCACACGTCAGGCGTCAAGTAATTAAATACGCCACGTTGAAAGCTGACGTCACACCAGGCTAACTCCTGGATCTGGAACATTTTAGGGTGAGGGGCGCTTCTTACACAGACAGATATTTTAGGTATATAACGTGATGTTTATCTTTCATGCTCTCTCCAGTTATATAACTTTTATTGATTAGGTTTCTCATCTGCACGAGCAGCTTTATGCATGGGATACAGACTTGTGCATAATAAATCATTGCTTAATTATTTAAGAATAAACTCGATATCTCATCAGGAGGCGCGGCCGCACCATTGGACGATATAAGATTAAACCGAGCTGTATTCATGTAGAGAAAGTGAGCTGGGTCTGTGGCATACAAAGACAGTGCTCGTGACAGTTTCCCAAGGTAAAGAACCACAATTATATGTCTCACTAGAAATGGGCGCGCCAACAAATGAACAGGGGGAGCTGATCCTGAGCTGAGCCAATGGTCCAGCTCTGATCTTAAAGCCTGTACACGAGCCGAGCCACGAAAATATTTGCTATGTAATTCAAACAAGACACCACTTAAGATATGATAAAGTCTCATCTAAGTTAAAAAAAAAGTTTGTTCCTTTAATGTGTGGCATTGAGAAATACTTGTTATCAGAGATATTTTTGTACTACTGGTAGTCTGAACTCATATAATTGTAAGTGTTTTCATATACGCTAATGAAGAAAAAAGAGTTTTGGTAAAATAAAATCGTTTCCTAAGATCACACAATTTAAATGGGGAAGCCGCGATTCACCCAGGTTTTCTGGTTTCACAATGTACAAATCAGCCAGCAAAATGGGTATGCAGGGCTTTTTGATAAGCACCAGTTATATTATAGAAGGTCACATGCATTGTTTATAGACATGGGGAGATTAAGTGACTTGCTCAGAATCACAAAATGCTGAGCCGACTCTGAGACTCACATCTGGCCCCCCCAGTTTCACAGTTCCAGCTCTGACTGTAACACCCCATACTGTGTAGAGGGAGGCAGGCAGAAGCCACATGAAAGCTTGTGTTTTTGTACTTTATCGTACAGCTTTTCTCTCTGCTCACTCTTAGAGGATTTGACTGCAAGTATTGTATATTTCAGCTTAAACAGTACATGTTCTGTGTGTTTTTTGCATTTTTATGGTGGTCTCAGTGTTTTTACAATTTTTTTACAGCTCTTCTCTCACTCCTTGCACTTTCAGGAATTTTTACCACCTGCTTTTGACTGGAGATATTTTAAGATGGTATTTTCCATTGGTTTCTGATGACCTCTCATTCTTGGAATTGGGTATTATTTACAACGTGTGTTATTATTCACATGTGGTACATATCATAATCAGAATTGCGTGGCCCTTGATTGGGTGACCTCCCCTAGTCATAAATGGTTGAACCTAGAGTGCAAGTGTGACAATATTTTTGTACATATCATAATGCCATAAATGGCATGCAGTAAAAGTCCATATGGACCACAGACATACAATATTTAGCTCATCTGCAGGGGTTTTTAACTTGTAACCAGTGCTTGAAGGGTGGTGGCAGCAGTCACGAGGGTCCGCTTGCACATTTAAGGACAGATTGCGAGCTGGGAGAAGCGTGGAACTCCTCTGTTACCCGTTTTTCCACTGTGCCTTATGTTGCTTTTAAAATTGAATTTTTATCGTTTTGCACCTTCTTAACAATTTATTAATTTCCCTCACTGTATTTGCCTGACGTAATCCGGGACATATCGCGGGTGACTCAATACCTGCTTCCTCTCCAGGGTGTGCCTCCCTGCCCCGGTCCATCGTGGCTGACGTGCCGATTGCTGTGGAGGGCGGGCGCCATCTTGGGTGAGGACCTGGATCCCGGCGGTGCCGCTCGCTGCGGTCTAGCTGGGGGTGGGGTTAAGACATAAATAGTCCAGAGGCGTGGGGTGCCTTGCGGTACTTGAAGGGTGGTGGCAGCACTCACGAGGGTCCGCTTGCGCATTTGGGGACAGATTGCGAGCTGGGAGAAGCGTGAAGCTCCTCTGTTACCCGTTTTTCCACTGTGCCTTATGTTGCTTTTAAAATTGAATTTTTATCGTTTTGCACCTTCTTAACAATTTATTAATTTCCCTCACTGTATTTGCCTGACCTAATCCGGGACATATCGCGGGTGACTCAATACCTGCTTCCTCTCCAGGGCGTGCCTCCCTGCCCCGGTCCATCGCGGCTGACGTGCCGATTGCTGTGGAGGGCGGGCGCCATCTTGGGTGAGGACCTGGATCCCGGCGGTGCCGCTCGCTGCGGTCTAGCTGGGGGTGGGGTTAAGACATAAATTGTAATGGCCTCTCGCACGCGCAGCGGAAGAGCGCAGCGGGCGCGCCGAAGGTGCGCCTAAGGTAAGCCCGTCTGCGCCCGTCTGCGGCCAGCAAGGGGCAAGGGGCATGTGATTCTGCCCAATTTACCACCTACTCTGCCTCGGAACTGACACGTTTGCATGCCCATTGGCCACTCTGTCCCACTATACCTCCTAGATTGGACTCATTGGGACTTCTCTGTCCCCGGAAGGCTTTTCCTTAATTCGACTCCCCTCTAGCTAAGGCATTACCGTCCGGCATACAGAGCCCTCCAGTTGCCTCCTCTTTCCCTGCTAAAAGAGCTGTCAATTCCAATTTTACGGTAAGCTACCTGAATACCCACTCGCTGGTCAAGCACCAGTTGGAGATTTTCCAGCTCCTGGACGCTGAGAAACCAGACATTTTATTTGTCACCGAAACCTGGCTTAATGAGGAGTCCTCCCCAGACATCCTCGCGGCAGTCCCGCCAGGCTATTATATCCTCCAAGCCAATAGATCCTCAGGCAAGTCGGGTGGTGGGGTTGCAGCCACCATCAAACATTCAATTAGATTCTCCTCAGTGGATGTGGCCACCACTCCTTTAGTCGACTGTCTTATCCTTCGACTTGAATCCCCAGTGGCCCCCCTTATTTGTGCCCTGGTTTACAGCCCCCCCCAGCCCATGCCCAACTTCCCGTCAATGTTTGGTGACATGCTCTCCCAGTTGGTCATAAACAACTCAAAAATCCTGATCATAGGAGATTTTAACTATTGGCCTTCCGACGATAGAGAGAGCGTTTGCTCATCTACCTTCTCAGATTTTCTAGCTGGTATGAACTGCTCTCAGCATATTCACTCAGCTACCCATGTCAAGGGCCATATCCTTGACCAGGTCTGGACCTCCAATCTGGATATCTCTACCCCCCTTATCCTTCCCTGCCCTTGGTCGGACCATTTTATTATCACTTTTACCTTTGTTGTTACCTCTCATGCTAGTCGTACCTTTGAGGGCAACCTGCCAGCTAGGAACTGGAATAGGGCTGATCTTGGCAACTTTGTCACCTTACTTAGGGCCATCCTCCCCCCGAGTGTGATTCCTTAGACTCCTTAGACACCCAGGCACTTGGCCTAAAGCACTGGCTCGAATTAGCCAGTGACATAGTAGCCCCTCTCAAACACGTCAAGCTAAAACGACCTCATGACGCTCAAAGATGGTTTTCCGAGGAACTTAAAGCCATGAAGCTTAAACTTAGACAAGCCGAACGTTGTTGGCGGCGAGACCATGCCCCCGCCAAGAAGCTGGTTTTTGCAGCCACGCTTAAAGACTACAAACAAGCCATCCTGCTAGCCAAGACCTCCTATTTCTCAAAGAAAATCGTAGACTCAGCCTCTAAGGCAAAAGATATCTTTTCCATTGTGGAAGAACTCTCACATCCAGACAGGGTTACCCTCAAACCTCTTCCCTCTCAGCCTCTTTGCGACTCCCTCAACTTGTTCTTTGTTGAAAAAATTGCCAAAATTAAAAATAGCATTTTCTCCCCTGCCCCCCCAGCGCCGCCTATCTCGGCTACCATCCTTGCTACCCTTAACCCCCATTTAGTTACACAGATACCCCCGATCTTGGAGAATGATTTCCTAGTTCTGTTAAAAAAGGTCGCTTCCGGATCCCCCACGGACTGTTGTCCTCCCCATGTTTTACGCGAGGCTTTCACCGCCTGCCCCTCCCCTCCCTTGTCCCTTCTTAATAACTCACTCAGAGTGGGCCTGGTCCCTAGCTCCTTCAAGGCCGCTGAAGTGGTGCCTATCCTTAAGAAACCCAATGCCGACCTGTCCCTCATGAGTAATTTCCGTCCCATTTCCCTACTTCCCTACCATAGCAAAGTACTTGAGGCCCACGTCACCAACTTTTTGAGCTCATTCATCGAAAGTTCGCAGTTCCTCGACTCCCAACAGGCTGTTAGGAAACACACCTTTAAACGCAAGAAACATGGAGGGCGTAGATTTTCATTTCTTGCCCCCTCCTTTTGGAACGCACTCCCTTAAGAGTTAAGACTCACCTCCTCCAACTCCCAGTTTAGGTCTTTCCTGAAAACTCACCTGTTTCGCAAAGCACATGATTAAACTATTTCTGGCCCATCCCTTCTGCACCCCCCTTCTCCTTTCCATCTGTCTCCATGTGCTCATAGTGCCAAGAAACCGCTGGGTGTAAGTGCGCTCTACAAGAATTTTTTACATTACATTACATTACAATCAGATGATTCTGTAAATCTGTTGTGCCTGGTGAAGTGGCTGATTGCAAAATTGGTGGATCTGATCGATTGGTGTTCTGTTTGGTGCAGACTATGACCTCGATATAGAGACAGTAACACATTTTTTACCACCTGTAGCCATCACAGCTGATTATCTGTTCACCATGCATCAATGCAAAAGGCATTTCTGCCAAGCTGGTCACCTTTCTTGGTGAACAAGTTTTTGAATTCCATCTTCGACCTATGATGCACACTTTTCAGAAGTCCCATGTGGACAGTCACGTGTTTGGGGTGCTTGCATCTGAGCTGAATAACTCACTATCATGCAACTGCTTAGCAAAATAATAATTGGCGTTCAAGAAAGCAGCTTAAAATATAGCTGTTCACAAGATAAAGTGTAAAGTTGAACTGGTGTGTCAGCTCGCAAACAGCATCCATAAATAGATTGCTTCATCTGTTTAACCTCGGGGGATGCATTGTTGTCCAGAGGGAGAAGGACATCACTGCTGTCTGAGGTGGACACCTCCTGAAGGACAGCTCTACTGATTGACGTGCTTGCCATGCTAGGAATATTCTTGTGATGTCAGACATTGGCTATTACTCTAACCTGTGTGTGTAGCTCCGTTGTCTCTCTATGTCTGTTTCTGTACAGGAGTGTTTCTGTTTGTTGTTCATTGTGAACGTGTGCTTAAGCAGTTTGCCTGTCTGTGAGGATATCTGTAGGTATTTTAGTTTGTGTGGGGATTGTTCTCTATAGGTGTTCATTCTTCTTCCTTTTAAAGTAAATGTGTATGCTTTTTGTTTGTCACTGTGAGCTTTCTGTTTTTACATAGAATGTATCTATATGGGTACCACCAGTGCATGTGTTATCTGTGTCCCTGTATTTGTCTGTGAACATGGTACCAGTAGATCTTTTCATCCCTGCAACCGAAGTGCATTAAAACAAGTATGGGAACTGTGATCCTGTGTGCAGTGGGGTGGGGTCACTGAGCGTGGGGTGGGGTCAACAACGTGGCTAAAAAGAACAAAATAATCTGTAACTATTTTGTTGGCCTTTTGCTTTCCAGTGACTGCGTATAAAATAATGCACACACCTTAAATGAAACAAGCATTTGCAATGCAATAGGTCTCGCATTAGGAAAGTTTGAGCTATTGGTCTTGTAAATGACAAATATTTTATTTATGTGTTGGTTTTGAAAATAGTGAAATTAATAGCTTTGTCATTTACAATGCCAATAGTTTTAACTTTTGCAAATGTGACACCTATAGCATTTGTAATGCAATATGTGTTGTATTTACGTGACTTAGATGTATTGATATTACAAATAAAAATGGCTTTTAATTTTTTTAATAAGTAATACTTAAATAAAAGTTATTGTAATTTATAATGGCAATAGCTTAAACTTTTGTAAATAACCTTTGTGAAGATTATGTTTAGTGTATTTTATTGTGACGAAAATCCAAGAACAGAAGTGAAATATTAACATCTTTTTGTGACATTTGTAATAAAGCTTGAAACATTGAAAGAACATATTTGAACCAGTTGTTGTTGAATGGTTGCACAGATTGATGCTGTTGTGCCACTGAGTGATGCTGTGCTGGTGCTGAGTGATGCTGTGGTGATGCGATAGATAGACAGAGTGAGTGTGAATGATAGATAGAGGGAAGGTGATAGATAGATAGAGGGAGGGAGATAGATAGATATAGGGAGGGCGATAGAGGGAGGGAGATAGAGTGAGGGAGGGCGATAGATAGAGTAAGGGCGATAGATAGTGGGAGGTTGATAGATAGAGAGAGTGAGGGCGATAGATAGAGTGAAGGCGATAAATAGATAGAGTGAGGGAGATAGATAGATAGAGTGAGGGCGATAGATAGAGTGAGTTCGATAGATAGATAGAGGGGGGGTGAGAGATAGAGGGAGGGCGATAGATAGATAGATAGATAGATAGATAGATAGATAGATAGATAGATAGATAGATAGATAGATAGAGTGAGGGCAATAGATAGATAGATAGATAGATAGATAGATAGATAGATAGATAGATAGATAGATAGATAGATAGATAGATAGATGGAGTGATGGCGATAGAGTGAGTGCGATAGACAGATAGAGTGAGGGCAATAGATAGATAGAGAGAGGGCGATAGATAGATAGAGGGCGATAGATAGATAGAGGGCGATAGATAGATAGATTGATAGAGAGAGGGGCGAAAGACAGAGTGAGGGGCGATAGAGTGAGGGTGATAGATAGAGTGTGGGAGATAGATAGATAGATAGATATATAGATAGGGGGTTGTGTGTGTGTGGTGTGTGTGTGTGGGGTTGTGTGTGTGTGGGATTGTGTGTGTGTGGGGGGTTGTGTGTGTGGGGGTTGTGTGTGTGGGGTTGTGTGTGTAGGGTTGTGTGTGTGGGGTTGTGTGTGTGTGTGGGGGTTGTGTGGGGGGTTTGTGTGGGTGGATTTGTGTGTGTGGGGTTGTGTGTGTGTGGGGTTGTGTGTGTGTGGGTGTGTGGGTGTGGGGTTGTGTGTGTGGGGTTGTGTGGGTGGGGTTGTGTGTGGGGAGGGGTTGTGTGTGTGTGGGGGGGTTGTGTGTGTGGGGGGGTTGTGTGTGTGGGGTTGTGTGGGTGTGGGTGTGTGTGTGGGGGGGTTGTGTATGTGGGGGGTTGTGTGTGTGTGTGGGAGGGTCTGAGTGTGTGTGGGATTGTGTGTGTGGAGGTGTAGGGTGTTGTGTAGGGTTGTGTGTGGGGGTCAGGGTGTGTGTGGCAATATACCAACAAAAACAAGTGTCCTTCCAACTTAAAGCTGTGTATTAACGATTAGCCAAACTTCTAAAATACGTAATTACTTTATTACCTAAAATGTATTTGACTTTATGTACCTTAATTTAAGGAGTAATTTGTGCCTAATGAAAACATTTTACGGGGTCTGCTCTGAAAAGGGAATATTGAGTCGGCGGGCAAAAAAATAATATGGTTCTTGCTTCAGACATGAGGCATCAGCTTTCTGAGCAGTATATGTCTGGCGGTATCTGGCAAGCACTCAACTAAATGCAGATAGGACTAGTTTCGTATCGACCACCTAGCTAGTAAATGGAGTATTAGAAAAAGGTGTAATGCACAGCTTAGATATAAGTAGTACAGTGGGATGTACATTGCTTTGACCTTTACGCGCAAAATAAAGGCAAGCTTGGGGAGAATGAAGAGCTGTCAACGGGCTATTGTAAAAATATAATTCAAACAGAACGCCTACACCCTCATTTTCTCATTTCTGCGCTACATTAAATATTTGGTTTTCTTGTTACTTAACTGATCTTTTTCATTGCTGGGCTTATTAATGGGGAGTCTTCTCTGGTTAAGATGGCAGGTATTAAGTCAATAAGTGCCCACAGATCTTGGTTGTAAACGCGCTATAGAACTTCAGTGTATTATTGCAACTGTTTTGCTCGCTGCTAGGTGTATTTTCCTAAGTCTTGCAATGACATTGTAAATTCACAAGCCTGCTTTTTAGAACTGTGTCAACGATTTCAAAGGTTGATTAAGTGCATAGGCACGCTAGTGGAGATTTGACGTGAAAGTGCCAATATGTGTATAGACGATGGAGCTTTAATTCCATACGTATTCCAACTACATGGGAAAGATGCTTGCTTGTATCGTGGCAAGCAAGCAGTGTTGTGGGAGAGGGTTGCAAAGAGGGAGCAACGACCCGGGAGGAATGGGGGGGGCATGTTGTGGGAGGGGGGTTGCGGAGATGGGTGGAAGAAAGCAACAATGAAGGGGTTTAGGTCAGGGAAAAAGGTCAACCCAGTGATGTAAATTTAGACGGGGCAAACGGTACATGACATCACTCGCTACCACCCGTGCTTTTTAAGTGAACCGGCGTCCATGATTACAAATGAAAAAAAAGCACCCAGACTACGGAGGGTAGGAGGGATCTTTTAGAGATAATCAACAACACTGGTATGAAAGGACGGATGGTAGCCAGCAACTACACTAACATAGAGTGCTTAAAATAAAATTAAATGAGCAGCGCCGTACAAGCAGCGATGGGCAGGACGTTGTTCAAATAACAGAACAATGACACTACAGCCTTACAGTTCATGGATGCCCTTGCTGGACTCAAGGTCTTTATTCATTTTGGGGGCCCTTGACTTTTCTATATTTTAGCATTATTACTGCCTGCTGACAAATAAAATAAAAGTCTTAGTATACATTACACGAGTTTCCGGTGTGTGACCATGTGCCTTAAGTAAAGAGTACACAAGAGAACAAAATCGATAAAAAAACTGAGTATTTGTAAGACCCCTATCGAAGTGAGCAAATTAAAATGTGTATTTTAAAAGCAGAGAGTGGTTAGCAATCGGCAGAATCTATAATACACACTGCTACTAGTCTTCGTGATTCCGTAAACTCCAGGCTGGTGTAAAACTAAACAAATGGCTCCACCAATAACAAGGAACGCACCCTCCCAGCCACATTCCCACATGGTGTAGCTTACCATCCGTGCCGGGCTGCAGACGGACTGTCCAGAGCTCGCGCCGCCGGCCTGCGACCAGGAAGTCAGGCAGGCCGGGCGGGACAACCGGAAACAGGAAGTAGGAGGGCGGGAGCCTACCCCGCCTCCCACGGAAGAGCCGCGGCTGTTTGGAGCACCGGAGCAGGCAGGAGCCTACCCTGCGCCCCGGTGCCTAAGGAGGGAGGAAGAGTCCTGCTGCCGATGAGAGGAGCCGCCGCCACCGCACCAAAGAAGCCGGTGAGTGTGGCTTCGCCTTGTTGATGATCCGCGAGGGGGGGGCATGCTGTGTGCGCGTGTGGCGGTGGGGGGCTGTGTATGTGTGTGAGCGTGCGTGTGTGTGTGTGTGTGTATGTGTCTTGGAGTCTGTGTGTATGCGTGTGTGTGTGTGACTGTGGGGGGGGGGAGGGGGTTGCCTGTCTGGGTGCCTGCGTGTCTGTGTAAGTGTAAGTGCGTGTGCGCGTGTGTGTGCATGCATGCGCGTTAGGCTGACTTGCTGGGAGTATGGGAGGGAAGTGCACGGCGCGGCGCAGGACGGAACGTGCACGTTCGCGCACCCAAATCTGCCTTCAAAAGCTCGTGACAGTTTCTTGTCCTCATTCCCCCGTGTGCGATAGCTATAAGTCTCCGACCCTGGACGCATCCTTAGGATGCGAATTCCAGGGCGAGACCTAAAAATGAATGCAAGTTAAAAGAATTAGTGGGAAATGCTCTATTTTGATATGAAACCTCTGTTGGTTAACGCGATCACTGCAGATATCGGTGTGTGTACCCAGAAAGCCTCAGAATTGAATTTTGGTTTGTGCAATGATGGATAGTGACTTGTGTATTTTTAGTGCTAAGAGGTCCCTGTCCTATGACAAAAAGCATTGTGATTATTATTGTAAAGAAGGACTCTTGTGGTATGGGGTTCCCAAGGCCTACATGCTCCGAAGATAACCCACTTACACTGAAAGAACTGTTGGCACGGAAACTGAAAAATGCAAAGAACAAGTTTATTAAAACCCCATGGGGTGGTGGTACATTCCTACAGCACCCTTCGGTAATGCAAGAAGTATCACACCGAACATCGGTGTGACTTACTCTTTTATACAGTTTTACAGGTAATAAAACAATGGGCGGCACGAAGTTACAAGCGTTATGTACATATAAGGTCATCTTTGGAACACTGCCAGCTCATTGGAGGGGTTACAACTCTGTTGGTCAGTTTAGGCGGCACATTCCAGAGGGGTGACTGGTCAATGGGGACTGCGCATGTACGGGCTTGACCAGTACTAAAAATAGCCTGTTGCTGGGCAAACTCAAATGGTCAATGGCACGGACAACGGACTAAAGGCCATGCTGGCCACGAGGCTGCTTATGATCTAAGATGGCCGCCGTAACACACAAAATGGCGTTTCCGAGTATGGCCAATTTAAACGGAGAACGTGTAGCTACAGCTAAGCGCTAACTCGGCCATCGTCAAATTACGACAGACGACCCTTTTAGCGTTCAGCTGAAGCTACCTCATAGTGAACATAATCTGGGTGTTCATCTTCAATATCGATCAACATTATTTGGGTTACTTCTTTATGAAGCATCATTTTGTCATGAGCAAGAGCTCGCCTTGATGGTATACAAGCCGATAGGCACATAGAACACAAAGCTGGACCACATTGAATACATAGGCATACGCCAAACAGTATCCCCACAATAATACATAGAATCGTTAGCAATTTCCAACCCCAAGTGGTAAGCATTGACCAGAACCACCCTGAAAGAGTCCAAGTTCCATTATCCGGATGTATTTCTGCAGCTATCTTATGCAGTTTTGAAATTGCATCATAAACGGATGGTGAGTTGTCAGGTACATAAACACAACAGCTGCTTCCGATGATTCTACATGCCCCCCCACGATCGGCTAGAACTACGTCTAAAACCATCCTGTTCTGTAACGTAACAATCCTAGAAATCTGAAGTTCCTCAGTAATGTTCCCTAATGCAATAGCAGTGTCGTTCGCTACAGCCTCAACTACACGAGTCAGTCTTCGTATCTTCCGACTATTCAGAGCAGCCCCAACAAAGGAAAACAGCCCAAAATTGAAATCCACATACTGTTGCAAAGCAGTGTCTGTCTGGTCAATATCATCTAAAACGACGGCACGTTTAACACGATTCAGTATGAAATCATGGTACAAAATATAATCATTATGGTACATTGGTGGGGCAATGAATACAGGAGGTAGTACAAAAGATACATAGCAAGTACCTAACCATCCCAAAGGGAGCTGATGATACCCTTTTGTTCCGCAAATAAAATACGTATTTCGTGATGCTACAAACGATATACCATTCGGGCTGTCAAACGTTATTGTAGTATTACATTCGCTTTTCCCAACCGAAATCGTGCCTTTATTACGTATACACAAATCAGCTTTCGTGGCAATGACATTTATAACATGTGAGCTGGAAACATTAATGTTACGTTGATTGCTGTAAACACGTGGGGCAGATATATTGTCGGGGCGGTACTCCTCCCATTCAAATCGAGTACCCTCAGCTCGCGGATACCCATCTCGGTCGTGATAACATACTTTATTTAAACGGAAAAGCACCCCCCCTTTTGTTGGCCATCTCAAAGTGAAGAGCAGAGTGTACCAGGCATTGCAGGATCCATTATGTGAGAACGGGAGTGGAATGAGTGGAGTGCCCCCTTTCTTCTGGTGCCCAGGCAGCATCCCACACACCCAACAATTTGAGGTATTTGTCATATTATGTGTATGATGCAAGATCTGAATGAAGCTATTGTTCAGATAAGTCTGTCGGTGCCGTTCTTCATGGTAAGGCAAGGTGAAGTGAAAATGTTCAGATGGAGCCGGGGTAGTCGGCAGCAAATGTTTACGTGCGGGTACCACAAGTTCAACTACCCAGGCTATTACTGCTATCACCACAATCGTTAGGACAAAAAGGATGGCACCAAGTATTCGTTTATCCCGTGATGCAGACGACGCCATAGTTCAATTGTAGTTCAAAAGTCTTAAATGTTCAAAAAGTTCAGAAAGTTCACAAGTTCTCAAATGTACATATGTGTGTATTACACCTAAAAAAGAAAAATACGGTGCTGAGCTCCGAGGTAGCCGTTGTTTTCTTCTCCGGGGTCAAGACGGGTGTCGCTACTCTTGGCAGAACTGATCCCCCCCCCCTTGAGATTCCCGGTTTCCGTTTCACAAACCCCAGAGCGGTAACCAACCAGTCTTGAAAAAGCCCCAAAAAAATCTTCCTATCGTGGCCGCAGATTGTAGTGCTCTCGTCCAGAAACAGTGTGGTCCGGGAAGGCTCCCTCAGCTTCGGCCGATGTCACAGCTGGGCTCTTTTCTTTCTCCAAAATGTCCTGGAAGTCGGTCAACACAGCAGGATTCACCAGATCAGGAGAGACACGACGGCAATGTGTTGAGTGAATCCACCGCTTCCTATTGGTCACTCGTACAGCTGTTCGAGTAGCAAGGAGGACCTGCTCGGTGCCTCTCCACCTCGGTTCCAAGCTGTTCGCCCTCTCAAACGACCGGATCATGACATGGTCGCCAGGGCATAGATCATGGCCTTCTCCAGCAGAATTATCAGGGAGCGCTTCTCGAACCTGTTTATGAATAGAAAGCAAATCATTTGTTAATCGTGCCAAATAATCGTTCATTATTATACAAGGCACATCATGTATCAATCGCGGCTTAGGCACCCCCCAGATATTCATAGGCCTTCCAAACACCACTTCATATGGTGTGAGGCCTGTTCGAGAGTGGGGCACTGATCTAAGAGAGAGTAATGCTAGCGGTAAGGCATCCGGCCATTTCAATGACGTGGACGCCACGATCTTAGCCAATTTTAGTTTCAACGTGGCATTATACCGCTCAACAAGACCTGCCGACTGAGGGTGGAACACAGCATGAAACTTCTGTTGGATCCCTAACCCCTTCAGCACGTATTCCACAATTTTCCCGACAAAATGAGGCCCATTATCGCTCCATAAAAACTTGCAAACTCCAAAGCGAGGGAAATACTCCTTGAGCAACACCTTAGCTGTTGTTAAAGCTGTATTATCTTTCGTGGGGAAGGCTTCAACCCATTTGCTAAAAGCGCACACCACCACTAAGATATACTTAAGGTTATTGCAGCGCTCAAGCTGGATGTAATCCATTTGGAGTACCTCGAATGGTGCAGAAGGTGGAACGAACCCTCCTTTCGGAGTATGGGTCCCCTTAGCAGGATTGTGCTGCAAACATATCAGACAGGTCTGCACTACTCTCTTAGCTGTATTAGCGATCTCGGGATGCTCCCAAACTCGCGTTAACAATCGAGTAATTGCAAGAGCCCCCACGTGCGCTAACCCATGTGTCATTTGGACCATCGCTTGCAAGTAAGCTGCAGGCAATTTCCATTTCTCCATGTCCTTGCTTCTCCAACACCCTTCATCGTCTAGCACCCCATCAGTTGCCCATGCCGCAAGTTCTGATTCAGTAGCTGATTTCTGAATGTCTAATATTTCCGCTCTAGCATCATTCCATCGCTCTGCTTGGGATTTTGTCACGTACATGGGGGAGTCAGCTCGGGACATAGCCGTTTGTCTCGCTATGCTGTCCGCAAAGGCATTTCCCTGACCCACTTCATCAGTGATCTTTTTATGGGCGCTACATTTGATTATCGCTACTTTCTTTGGACAAAGCAACGCGTTGAGAAGATCATGCACCAACTCTCCGTGCATAATGTGTACTCCATGAGAAGTTAAAAACCCACGCTCTCTCCAGAGTAGACCGAAGTCATGTGCTACTCCGAAGGCGTACCGGCTGTCTGTGTATATGTTCACACATAGGCCAGCACTCAATTCGCAGGCTCTTGTCAGGGCTATCAGCTCCGCTGCTTGAGCCGATTTCTGTGGTATTCTAGCTGTTTCCACCACTGTCTTAAGTGACGTTATTGCATAGGCTGCGGAAGTCGTGCCGTCTGGCAGCCTCAAACATGATCCATCAACCCACAGTTCCCCATCCACATCTGGAAGTGGCATATCCTGTAGGTCAACACGACCCTTTGTCTGTTCCTCGGTCAGGAACACGCAGTCATGATGTTGTTCTTCCTGACCCTCCTCGACCGGATAGGGCAATAAAGTGGCAGGATTCAGAGTAGCACATCTTTTTAGTGTGATATATGGCGCCAACAGGGTAAGCTCGTATCCTGTTAACCGTGCACTCGTGAGATATTGGGTCTTTGTTTGGTTTAGCAGGGCATCTACTGCATGAGGAACTAACACCAACAATTTGTGCGATAGCACTATTCCCTCACTCTGCCGTATCGCTACTGCTGTTGCTGCAACTGCTCGGAAACACCCAGGTAACCCTCGCGCTACAGGATCCAGAATGGCAGAAAAGTATGCACATGGCCTCTGCTTATCCCCGTGTGTCTGCACTAACACTGATAACGCGCACCCATCTTTCTCATGCACGTACAATGTAAAGATCTTCGTATAATCTGGTGTACCTAATACGGGTGCAGAGCAAAGGGCTTGTCTCAATTGATCAAAAGCATTTTGACATTCATCTGTCCATTCAAGGGGCATTGGTGTAGTTTTGGACAGTAACGCTAACAGAGGCTTGATAATATGCGAAAACCCCATGATCCATTGCCTACAAAAGGACGTCAACCCTATGAAGGCGCGTACATCTCTCTGTGTGCGGGGGACTGGTGTATCTAATATTGCCTGAATACGATCTGATGTCAATGCACGCCCCTCCTTAGACAAAAGATGACCGAGGTAGGTCACCTTGGGTCTACAGTATTGTAGCTTTTTCTTAGAAACCTTGTGATTATTCTGTGCCAAAAAGGAAAGCAACGCAATCGTACTTTCCTCACATTGCGTGTAAGAATCTGCAGCAAGCAGAAGGTCGTCCACATATTGGATCAAAACAACCCCCGATTGCAACTCAAAGGAATCAAGCTGTCTTTTCAAAGCCTGGCTATAGATACTCGGGCTCTCAGTGTAACCTTGAGGAACACGACAAAATCTATATGATTTATTATTTAACGTGAAGCCAAACAAATATCTGCTATCAGGATGGACAGGGATGGAAAAGAACGCATTTTTCAAGTCAATTACACTAAAGGTCGTGGCCGTTGGTGGTACCAGTGTGAGCAAGGTCGTAATATCGGACACCACCGGATATTGGGGAATGACAATTTTGTTGATCTCTCTCAAGTCAATAATAAAGGGATAGACTTTGTCGTCAGTATCTCTCTTAAGAATCGGGAGAATAGGGCTGTTACAAACATTATAAGAAACCTCTTCCACCACCCCAGCAGCTATCAAGTCTTGGACAATGTGAGTCAGGGCAATTTCACCTTCCTTCGAAATCTTATACTGTGGCACCCGTGGCAAAGAGGCCCCCTCCTTAACAGTAATATGAATAGGTGGAATACGCATCTCCCCCACATCCGTGTCTGAGGTCGCCCATAACGTGTGCGGGAGAGAGGCCAAAGCGGGAATGTCTGATATGGTATAGAACCTATTCGGATCAGGGTAATTGTCATTCAGGATAACCCGCACTCCTTCAGGAGCGCACCGTATCGTTGCTCGAAAATATTTAAGCAAATCAAGGCCCAAGATATTATCTGGGGTATAGGGAGATAACAAAAATTGGCCAAAACTAAAAAATGTATCAAGACAGAGTGCAAGGGGTTTAGACAAAGGGCTAGGGGAGGGTGTGCCATCGAACCCTACACATGTTATCATTTCGCCAGACAGGGGAGCCCTCGGAACCAATTTCTTTGACAAAGCGCTACGAGTAGCTCCGGTGTCGACTAGGAATTGATCAGTAGAACCCAAAATGCCCGCTGTTACATATGGACCTTCCTGATCTACCGGCACTTCAATTGGTTCCGCACCCCATCCTACGCAGTCCTATGCATGCACATAATCCTGGTGCTCCACATTCTCACTCTCTGAAATCTGATATTGGTTCCGTCTATCAAAAGTATTTTGTTCATCCTGGCCACGGCCCCCTTGCTCAGCCCTTCCACGATCACCTCCGCCACCTCTCGCCCCCGCATAACCGCCCCGCGACCTACCACCTCCTCGACCACGCTGGCTACGTTGTTCCCGAAGTACCGGACAATCCTCAGCCCAATGACCAAACTCTTTACAATAAGCACATTGATCCTCCGCAATATCCGTACGACCATACGACGTATTTCCTCCACCTCGTCTACCCCTGTCGTTCCCTCTACCCTGTGTTCCACGAACCTGTGCCAACATCACCTTCGTTTTCAATTCTTTCGCTTTTTTATCAACACTTTCTTTAGCCTCCAACTCCTGCCGCTCATAATACTGAGCCATAGTCAACAAAGACGCAGGGGTCGCCGTGGCCCAGGAACTTTCACTCGACTTCAATCGTTTGGCAATCTCCGGCAGGAGATTAGCCACATACTTATCTACAAACAAATGCCGACCTGTATCGTCTGTTAAAGATTGACCACTGTAATCGTGAAACGCCTCTTCGAAGCGTGTAAAGAAGTCTGAAACCGTTTCATCTGGCTTTTGTTTACACGAAGCTAACATGGTCCAATCTATCTTTTTAGAAGGTACAAGCGTTTTTAATTTAACCAAAATGGCCGTTGGAAGGTCTAAAATCAGCTGGCAAGGCTTGCATGCCGGTTTCCTCTCTAAGTCAGCTTGATTTATCTCTTTCCATGTACCCCCTAGTATTGTCTCATCATTATTTTTACGAATTTGTCTCCACATGTCAGGCGGAAGTATTAACCCAAAAAACAAATCTATGTCAACCAGAGTCATCACACAAGACGAAATAGCCCCTTCCACCCCTTCATAGAATGCGGCCGGATTTTTACGAAGGTCAGGTAAAGAATTTTTCAACGCCATAACATCTGCTCTATTCCAAGGCGTATACACCCAATTATACACAAAATACCCCTTCGCATCCTTTGACCTTTTATCATCATCTGTACCTTCCCCCTTCGGTGGAACATACAAAGGTGCAGCTTCACGCATAGGCATAACATGCATTGCAGAACTCTTATCTGAACCCCGGAGAGAACACTCCTTAGATTGCCCGTCGAATTCCGGCCCGGACTCCTTAATCTTTTTCCGCTCGTCCCGCAATCTGATAGTCTCATCTCGCAGCTTGATCAGTTGTTTGTAAAAGGCATCGACATCTGCAAGAACAAATACACCTGTTTCTAGATTCTCACGATGAACTGACACATCCTTAGGTTCTAGCGTATCTGAAATTTTATGAAATGAGGTAACAACTTCATCTGCCAAAGTGGCCATAAAATACAATAACTCTTGGTCTGTCCAGGTACCCCTTTCAGAAACAATTTCAGACTGAGAAGCAAACTTCGTATTCACTCTACGAGCCCAACTACGTAAATACGCGGATCTCTCCGCCGAAAACCTGAGACCAGATACACCCTTCTTTCCCGACTTATCCTGTCCTTCATCATCCGATTCTGCAAGTGGAGCCGTAGGCGAAACGTACGGAGGCGGTGATCGATCTAGTAAAGAAAAATCATCAATTTCATTATTAAGGACAGGATAAAGCGGTCGACGAATAGGGAATTGACCAGTCGTTTGCAATTTACGTTCCCGTTCCTCCCTCTCTTTCTTTTCCTGCTCCTCTTTTTCCTCAAGCTGTAAAGCCTTATCCCGAGCAGCCTTGCGCTGCTCTTTGTCCGCCAAGGCGACTTCACGCTTCATTCGCTCACGCACCGCTTTCTCCCACATTCGCACACAATCAAACATGTTCTGTCTAGACCTTCGCTGAAACAAACATTGCTCCACAAACTGTACTTTTCGCAAATCGAACGACCCATGTAGAGGCCATTGCAATTCAGGATCAGACTTGGTGTACTTATTCCATAATTTACTGTACATTATAGGTGGAAGGCCATACTTTATGTACATGTCCCTATTTGGTGTTCCCTCTGGGGGAGCCGGCTGTGCTTCCGCTAACCTAATTGTGGTACCATTTCCAAGACAGCACATCCCTCTGAGTGTGCTTAAAACAGGCATGTTCAAAAGGGTACCACGAAAGCGCGATACCGTAGAAAAATGGCACTTACAGTACTTCACACAAATGTGCCGCTCGAAGAAAAAAAACAAAATTAGAGAAACATCACTACATGCCTGCCTATGTGAAGTGCACTACACATATACTTTTTCAAAGATCACAAATTCACAAATTCACAAATTCGCAAATGTTAGCTAACCCAAATCAAAATCATAGATCATAGGACTTCGGCAAGCGTCCGAGGACTACCTTACCGATCACAAATCATAGAACTTCAGTAAGCGTCCGCAGACTACCTTACCGATCACAAATCTTACCCGAAGCCTCAAAGGTCCAGTTTCCAACTGCCAAGGTCTTGTAATCGAATCAGCCAAATGACGCTTTATCCAGCAACACGGACAATCAAGGACTCAGTCGGAGACCGGCGCCACCTGGAAGGTCAGATCGGAAGGAAAGGAAAAAACACCGTGGGTGCCAAGACTCGGGTCACTCAGTGGCAGCGCGCGTCCATGGCGAGTATCCAGACCTTCGTCACGACCTCTCCTTCGGGCATCCGAGTCGCCGATGAGTCCCACCAGAGTCGCCAATTTGTGGTATGGGGTTCCCAAGGCCTACATGCTCCGAAGATAACCCACTTACACTGAAAGAACTGTTGGCACGGAAACTGAAAAATGCAAAGAACAAGTTTATTAAAACCCCATGGGGTGGTGGTACATTCCTACAGCACCCTTCGGTAATGCAAGAAGTATCACACCGAACATCGGTGTGACTTACTCTTTTATACAGTTTTACAGGTAATAAAACAATGGGCGGCACGAAGTTACAAGCGTTATGTACATATAAGGTCATCTTTGGAACACTGCCAGCTCATTGGAGGGGTTACAACTCTGTTGGTCAGTTTAGGCGGCACATTCCAGAGGGGTGACTGGTCAATGGGGACTGCGCATGTACGGGCTTGACCAGTACTAAAAATAGCCTGTTGCTGGGCAAACTCAAATGGTCAATGGCACGGACAACGGACTAAAGGCCATGCTGGCCACGAGGCCGCTTATGATCTAAGATGGCCGCCGTAACACACAAAATGGCGTTTCCGAGTATGGCCAATTTAAACGGAGAACGTGTAGCTACAGCTAAGCGCTAACTCGGCCATCGTCAAATTACGACACTCTCAACTAGCTAAGTAGAAACTGACTCCTTTATTCAGCCCTGAGCGAGTGTCACCAGGGCGTCTGCACTTATCAGCTGCCAAACAACGACTGTCAGCAGCTTCAAATCCCCACATTCTAACTCGAGTGTGAGTCAAGAATCTAATGACATCACATTTATGTAAGTAATGTTTTTTAAACTTGCCTTACGCATAGTATAAGATAGACTGTTGCAAATTGTGCAGTAATATTTAGATTTAAGATAAGTGGTTTCAAAATATAGATTTTAGTAATACGCAATCATACTGGATCTAGTGCAAACATTTTTATAAGTGTCCATTGAAGGATGAACTCAGAACTCTGCTAGTAACACCCTTACATTGCCTCTCAAAAACAATAAATCTTTGTCATCATGAAGCTTCGAGTGACTCCATCAATTAAAGCCAATATTAGCTTCAAAGCAGTGTTTCCAGTGGCAAATTAACCAATTGCACACATTTACATTTCTTTCAGTTGTCCGGCATCCTGGCGAGAAGAATTCTTTCTTCTTCAACTCCCTGCCTTCTGTACTTTGGAACCAAGGGAGGGACAGAGAGCTAAAGAGGAAACAAGCCACAGGAGATCCCACCTTCCTTTTAGCCTAGACCTTTCAACTGCCTGAATTATTGAGATGATAGTCCTTTAACAAAGTATGGGAGCTGTTTTCATTAGACTAAAAAAGGTACAGGCATGTCATTCTGCACAGTTCCTACTCACTTTGACCTTTGTTTCATCTAACCCTGGGCAAAGCACTACACTACGCTCGCGTAGTTTGCGAAGTTTCCGCTACTTCGAAGTAGGCGAATTGCGAGTAGCACAGTGCAAACACGCGTAGCGTAGTGCAGCGGTCATTTTTTACTTGCTCGCGGTCCTCAACGTCAAGTTGGCGACCGCGAGCAAGCAAAATGACATTCTGGCGAGACTTTTTCCTCATTCGCGATCAGCAACATCAAGTTGCCGATCGCGAGCGTGGAAAATAAACCTACCGGCAAGATTCTCAACGTGGGGAGGTCAGGTTTCACATTGCGACCGCTCGCAATGAGAAACTACCAGTCCGCGTTGAGAAAGCTGCCGCTCGAGTAAAAATCTACTCGAGCGGCAGAAAACTACAGCTGCAGCTACAGTGCCGGATGCTTGTTTCCACTGTGCAATCATTGAAAACGGCTTCTTGCACAGTGCAAACCGGGTACTACGCAGTTCGCATAGTGCTACTCGTAGCTCGCGTACTGCGAAGTGCACTTTGTATAGTTACACGTAACGCTACTTCGCGAACTAATCCAAGGGTTAGTTTCATCCATGTACATCAATGCCTGTGTGTTTGAGGTGAATGGCTGGTACTGCAGTGTGTTTGTAGTTCTGAATGTAAGTATGTCTATACCTGTGATCAGTGCTTGAATTGTCAAAGTGCAGGCACCCAGTACAGGAGTATCTGCTTGTTTCTGAGAAGTGCCAGCACTTTCCAATTAAAAGTATTGTATCACTTGTGAGAAGTGTAGGTACTCTCCCTCTCAAAACAAAAAGTGCAGGTACTCAGTACCAGCCCATTTAAAGCACTGCCTGTGATCATGCAGCTACATGTCTTAACCTGTGTGCATTGGTTCCTGTATGTCTGAGGTGACCTGGTTCTTGCATTATTTGTTGTTCTATGTGCATGGGTGATGAAGTGGCGCAGCCTAGAGAGGGAGAGTGAAGAGCACCAGGGGTTATGATTAGTGTAGGGTACTGCGCATGCTGGATGTGAGATTGGGGGACTCATTTGGGGTGTAGCGACAGGTGTATTAAAGAACAGAGGCCAGTGATGAGATCCTTGTGACAAGAGTGTTTGGGAAGGTGTGGAGTCTGCTGGACGGTAGGTGCAGAACCCTCATTAGCTACCAACGCCAGGTGTTCCTTTGACGCTGTGTGAGGAGTAGAGTGGCAAAGGTGGTCATTGTCAGAAGATGGTCACGAGGGAGAGGTGGTAGAGTTGAGAGGTAGACCTGGGTGCTATTCAGTCTAAGCATGATTCCCTTTGCTGTTTGGGGGTGCATGGCTCCACGTTTGCACGTATGCGCACACGCAGGCCTGTACACGCATGAGGGAAAGGAGAGGGAGAATATTTGGGTTATGTTGCTGTTTAGTGAAAGATACATACTAGTATTTTAAAACGTTTAAATTATGTATTTTTATTGCGCAGCAGTGAATGTGGTGCCGAGATCGTATTGAATTCTGACCCATCAGGAGTCACGAGTTCCTGAAGACTCTTAGACTCGTCACTGGGGCCATTTTCTTCCGCCTGGCTCTGTTCCAGCGGAGGGAACGTAGCTCGTCACGCTGAGAACATTCCACACGTCAGGCGTCAAGTAATTCAATAGGCAACGTTGAAAGCTGACGTCACACCAGGCTAAATCCGGGATCTGGAACATCCTTGCGTGAGTGACACTTCTTACATAAACAGATAATATTTTGGGTATATAATATGTGAAGTTTTTCTTTCATGCTCTCTTCAGTTATATAACTTTTATTGATTCGGTCTTTCATCTGCACAGGCAACTGTGTGCATGGGATACAGCAATGTCCGAAATTAATCATTACTTAATTATTTAAGAATGAACTTGATATCTCATCGGGAGGCGCAGCCGCCCCATTGGACGATATAAGATTAAACCGAGCTGTATTCATGTAGAGAAAGTGAGCTGGGTCTATGTGGCATACAAAGACAGTGCTCGTGACAGTTTCCCAAAGGTGAAGAACCACAAACAATTATATTTCTCACTAGAGGTGGGTGAGCCAATAGATTAACAGGGAGAGTCGATCGAGAGGTGAGCTCTGGATCTTAGAGCCTGTAAGCGAGTCGAGAAAATATTTGCTATGTAATTAATTCTCACAACAAACCACTTAAAATATGATGAAGTCTCTTCAAAATTCAAAAAAGGTTTGTTCCTTTAATGTGTGACGTTGAGAAATATTTATTGTAAGTGATAGTTTTGTACTACTGGTATTCCGAACTCACGTATTTGAAAGTGCTCTCATATGCGATAATGAAATAAAATGTTTTCCTAATAACACACAGTTTAAGTGGGGAAGCCACAATTTACCCCGGTTTTCTGGTTTCAGTGTGTACAAATCAGCCAGTAAAATGGGGATTTAGGGCTTTACATGTGCACCAGTTACTTTACAGGTCACATGCATTGTTTATAGGCAAGGGGAGATTAAGTGATTTTCCCAGAATCACAAAATGCTGAGCCGAACCTGAGACTCAAATGTAGCTCCCCAGACTCACCACATGCTAGATGGAGAGAGGGAGGCAGGCAGGCAGAAGTCACATGAAAGCTTGGCTCGTTATTGGTTCGAGGTTCCAACAGGACCTCGAGCTGAGCCAGAGCCAGGCTCGAGCTTTCAGTGGCTAGCCAACCTCTGTGTCTTATTCTGTAGACCTGTATCTAGAAGTTTTCCACAAAAGTGCAGTAATTGTGAGCATGTCTACTATGTACCTTGTTATTTATATATATATATATATATATATATATATATATATATATATATATATATATATATATAAAAAATATCAATTTTATTTAAATAAACCATACAAACAATAGTACAGTAAGACATATAGTTATTCGCCATAGAAGAAAATCACATGGCCTTTCTTGAAGTCAATGTTTGCACAACATTTTACAAGTGTTTGTGTTCTGACATGTCATAATGTTCAGCTAGTGAAAGCACCAGTTGCAGAGCCAGACCAGCCTTTTATTCTGCCAGGAGTTGGTTGGCTGGATCCCTTGGAGAACGATTTTGAAAGCCCAGGGTTGTTCCTGGTCCCTCTGTTGCTTTCCCCAGCTCCCCAAGGTTAGTTGCAATACAAAACTTAAGGCTTCAAAAGATACAGCGAAAGAGAGTAAAGGAGGCGAACAAGAGAGAAAGTGATCAGAGAAAGAGATGAGAGAAAGAGTGAATTGATGTATGGATTAATGAAAAAGAGAGCTAGCATTAGAAGACAGTGAGTGGGATGGTTTGAGCATTTTTTTAAAAATAATTCTATTTATTGACGACAAAGTGTATTGTAGTACAGTCATTCATTTAGATGCATACAGAGATTGACATATATTCAATGAACATTGCTTCATCACATCACATAGTGACTTGCTTCACTTATTTTGTGTCTCCTACATATCCTGCTACTAACTACCCCTATTTCTTGGGGCAGCCCAGAGATACATGCAATATCTTTTCTGTTATCAATCCGTGTTCCAGGCATTCACTGTTGGTTCCTCTTTTGCTCCCCATGCTTTTGCTATGTTTCGCTTGGCGACTACCAATCCCAGCGTCACACAGATTTTATCTTTACCACTTAGGTCTGTAGGCTCCCAGATGTTTAGGACGCACCTTTTGATCTCTGGTACCATCTTTGTTCCAAGTACTTCTTCCATGCAACGGAACCCCCCCGCCAATATCTTTTAACGTATATACAATCCCTGAGTATTTCGATAAATGTACCCTTCTGATTACACTGCATCTCACATTTGGAATCTTCCCTGTATCCCTTTTTGACCAGAGAATGGCCTGAGAGATATTTCCGTTCCCCATTAGACAATAATGACAACTGTATAATGCTAAATCCAATAGCAAACATCTCATGCATTAAAACCATAAGTTAAGAAAAGTTGTCGTCCATTGGACAAATTATGTCTTTAGAATATCTCTACTAAAAGTTCCAATTCAAATGAGTATATCGAAAAACGGACATTATTAAAATCTAAGTCCTCTCTCTAGCTCTACTCACTGGAATTACCGATATCGATGTTGTCTACATGACTATTTTTGAGATATAAGAGCAAAACCAAATAATATCTTGTAACCCAATGTCAATTTCAGTAATCGAGTGGATGACCGACTTTATTCCGTATTGTGATAAAAATTTCAGAAAATTCGGATTTCGGAATAAAATCGTTTATAATTATCTACTGATCAGGTCTTTCACTGTAATATACGTATGGGTTTCTGCTGCCGTCCACATACAATAATGCCAGGAGACAGATATGTAAAGTCTGGGCAGAAAATACGGCATCATTACACGCAAACTGGTTGTCATCTATTTACGAAACATCTAAGGTGGATATGGCCAGATCTTGCAGTAATCGCAACTTGGCTTTTTGGGACCTTTTGGTTCAGTGGAAATAGCTGCCGTTTTTTTTTTTCTTTTTCCCCCCGGTTCTATGATTATGCCATTCTACTCCAAGGACCAGGGCCCCTTCCCTTCGTACCATGGTTGGTCCTACAGGCTATTAATACCAAGATGGAGTAAGTGCAGGCCCGCTCCTGTTTATTCCCTATACCTCTTAAGGTCCATCTACTGCCAATCCTCAGAAATTGTGTCACTGAGTGGGCAACAGTATACACCTCGTACCTCGGAGTACGACACGCATGGTGGTTGGCGGCTTATTAAGAGGTGGGCAAGGCAAATGAGGACAAAAAATAAATAAATAAAAGAAGAAAAAAAAATAATAATACGAAGTGTAGATGCGAAACTTTAACAGTTTACGGAGTCCTCTTTCGACTTCCAAACACCAAACAGCACGTTTAAAAACACGCCGGAAACGATTCACCGTAATCGGGAGCAGAGCGAGCACCAAAGCCGGAACATTTCCAAGTGCGGGTGAGACTAACGGTAGCTAATTCCAAACTAAGACACTTCAGGAACAACTCAGTAAAGTTAAAACACACCTTTAAAATTCTTTTATGTTTTAGCTCAGGAGCTGAAAATCCTACGCTCCTGTGACAACAAGTTTATTTTCCAACTCAGGTAATTGAATTTCTCACGGTATCTAAATTCTTACACAACCCTTACGATGTAGCGTAACTTAAATAAATCTTTACAGCAGTGCCTCAGTGATTTACCCAAACAACGCAACCCTGATACAGAACGATTACATGATACCTTTCCATCTCCTATACGACATAGATTAATAACATTAGCCACTACACCGCTTTCTTGGCGATTAACATAACCTTTTTTAAGACAACAATCACAGTGATTATTAATGAGTGTGCTATAGTTTGTTGATACAAAAATTCTCCCATTCCTCCATCTGAGAGAAATAAATCCACAAGTCACGTCCAAATGTCGCTTCCCTTGTAACACAACATGATTGTTTTTTCCTAAGTATTTTACAATCCACATTAATGCAACAATAAGGCATTGTAACGTTTACCTCTAACTGAGTATATTTGATGTGAGCTAAATGAGCCTATTTAATGAGTGCTATAGCGTACCCCCATACTCCTTAATGTTTCCTTTTATTACAGGTGCAACAAGCCTTTTTGGATACTGAGTGATAACCAAATCACTTTATACCACACAAATTGTGTGCACATACATATATTCTTCTAATATTTTTCTAATTCTGTGTGTTTGTCCTGACGAATGTCCCTCAGACCCGGCTGGGCAAGATGGGACAGAAACATGTCGACCTTTTTTAAAGTGATATAAAAGAGATTCATTAACATGATCTTCTATTATACCCCTTGCTTTTAAACTAGAAAATTCACACCTGACAATAAAAAGTCAAAATCGGGTGAGAGTTTGTTTTAGTGAACATTTTTCCACCTTTTTGGGATCCCCCCCTTTCTTATCTCTGGACACTACCACGCTACACCAGAGATTGCCTCAGGTTTGAGGCTGGCATATAGCACAAATTTGGAACACCCAATGATAATGCCACAACACATTTGTGGGGCGGAAAAACGATATAAACCGCACAAGTAACATAGCGTTTATGAGGGTGATCCATGAAATCCGTTTGTAACGTGGTTTACAAGTGTCCATTCTTCACTTTGATTATATATACTGTAAGGGGGAATTGAATGGACAACTGAATCCCTCCACCCCATTTTGATTGATATTATTATTAGTATTTTAAGTTGTATCAGCCTTAGCCCTGAAGAGATTGCTACCTCTTTCAGGGAGGCTAGGGCCTCCTGCCAGTCTTCCTCCTCTTAATCCGCAATATTGTTCTCCCAATTCCTACGGAGTTGCAAGAGGGGGTCAGGCATATTGTTAACTAATTTTTGATAGGTCAAGGAAATGGCTTTTTTGGGAATAAAGCCATTGAGAAGTCTATCCTCGAGTGGGGAGGATTCTAGGGGAACCTCCCCCTTGCGGATGACTGCCTGCAGGGCGTGACGTACCTGTAGATATCGGAACATTTCTGTGTCTGCTAGTTTGTACTCTTTTTGCAGTTGTGCGAAGGGAGTTACTCCCCCTTGTCACCACAGATCTACCACCCGAGAGATTTCAATCATGTCCCAGCATTCAAATCCCTTAATCTTCCTCAGGGTTCAAATCCCATAGGGGTGGCTTGCGTGATCTTCCCTGCCCTGCCCAGGCTCTTACTGACTCTATGCCACACTTGGACTGAGTTTTTGGTAGGGCCTGTTATCTGTAGTCTCGCTGGTGTGGTGTAGAGAGCCCTAGTATAACTCCCCTCCGGTAAGACCCACTTATCCATTCTATATGCAGGGTCTTCGTATGGCATATAGGTGCAGTGGTTAATGCCTACTAACTGTGCTGCCTAATATTACTTTCTTATGTCAGGGCGTTCTATGCCACCATCGTATCACCCCCTCACCAGCTTTTGGGTTGCTAAGCCGGGCGGTTTCCCCACATACAGGAGTTCTCTCTGCTCATTTTCAGTTGATTTGAAATAGGCAGTTGGAACTGGATTTGGCGAATTGTGTAACACATTCAAAAAAGTGGAAGGGACATCATTTTAAATAATGCATCTCGGCCCAATATTGACACAGGATGTGTTTTCCAATGTTGCACGTCACTCTTTAGGTGCTGCAAAGGGGGTAGCAGGTTATAATTGTAAACATTTTTCAAGTCACTAGTTTTATATATATTCGCTATCTCGTACTACATGGGCAGAGGTAGAAACTCTCTCCCTCAGGACAAAGATTACAGATTACGTCCAGTTGATTGTGTAGCCCAAGTATTTTCCGAACTGCGCAAATATATTAAGAACCCTGTGTATTGATGATTTGGGAGATGCCAGATACAACAGTATGTTGTCCGCATTGATGAAGATGCGGTCCTCCTACCCCTCTCACCTTCTCAACCCCCTTATCAATGGGTCATCACGTATCCACAACTCTAGTGGCTCTACCATCAATGGTGACAGGGGGCAGCCCTGCCTGGTTCCTCTTTTGAGACCAAACTTGGGGATTTTTTATTATTTATTACTACTTGTGCTAATGGGTTGGTGTATAGGAGTTTGATACAGACCATGAAGTTGGGTTCAAATCCCATCTCACTCAGAACAGCAAACAAATGGGGCCATTAAATTGTGTCGAAAGCCATGGTGGCATCTAGGAACATCTCCACTGCATCTTCTCTTAACATGTCTGCTCTCCCTAATACTCTGTATAGACGTCGGAGATTTAATGACGTATTTTGTTCCGGCATAAAGCCTGATTGATCAGGGTGTACTAATTTCGCTATTGACTGTATCAAGCAAATGGCCAGTAACTTTGTGACGATCTTGACCTCAGCATTAAGAAATGAGATGGTATGGTACGTAGAACACTTGTTTTTAGGTTTCTCTACTTTATGGAGGACCACCATTGTTGCTGACTTCTGGTGCATAAGGTTACTGCCCAATTCGTGACTCTCTAAATACATAGCTCTGAGATAGGATGGAATCTTGTTGGGCACTAATTTATAAAGCTGTATCGTGAGGCCATTGGGCCCCATCACTTTCCCGGATTGCAGGCCCCCGATGGTCCGGGCCACCTCTTCATTCGTGAGATAGTTGTCTAGCAATTTAGAGTCATCGGTTGTGAGGGCTGGAAGAGGCATGTGTGTTAATAAGGCCTGAGTTTCCCATTTTGGGACGGTGTTAGTGGATTCAGTATGTTTGTGTGAAGTGCTTGGCGAACTCATCAGCTATCTGCTGTGGGTCATTTAGTGTTTCGCCTGTTTCTGCAATGAGTTCAGTGACTAGTCACTTTGCTTGGTCTTGCCTGTCAAGCCATGCCAGGTTTTCCCTGCCTTATCCTCAACCTTGTATATATTCTACTGAGAGAGGCTCTGTGGAGTGCTTTAGCAGCATCTGTGGCCAGGACGTGATATTCTTTCTTTTTCATATCTAACTTGTGTTTAATCTCACCTCTCAGCCTCCCCTCCAGCTGCTGGATCTCTCTCTCTAGCCTTATTAGTTCCACGTGTTTCTCTTTTCGGATCCCTGCTATTGAGGCAATGGCATGGCCCCTCACCACTGTCTTGAAAGGTTCCCAAAGCGTCTGGGCAGACTCCACCGAGCCTTCATTTTCACGGAAATAACGCTCTATTTCATGCAAGACTTCTTTCCTGATTGCAGAGATTTTAAGATGCCAAGGGTTTATTGGCGCTATTATCCCCACCTGTTGCTCACCCACCCCCACATGAGCCCAAATTGGGTAGCAGCCATTAATGCCCCTTGCCAAGTGCCTCATTTCCCTAATCTGCCCTACCTAATCAGCTAGGGTAAGCAAATAGTTTGTCCTTGAGAGGCTGTTGTGAGCTCCCGAATGGAATGTGAACTGTGTCTCATTTGGGTAATGGACACACCATGTGTCTACCAATCCCTCTGCCCCCAGGAAGTCAGGGAAATGTGGTAGTGTAAATTGTGTGTCTCGTGGGGGATGGCGGTCAAGCCGTACCTACACTACAACATTAAAATCTCCTCCTATGAGGATTCACTCCTCCGATAGAGTTAGTAATAAATTCCCCAGATCCTTAAATGCTAGTGTATGCAGGCCCGGGGGACGTTAAAGGACACTATTATGAGTGCACAGCCCTCCCAACTCCCTGATGATGCTGTGTATCTGCCATGTGTGTCAGTCCAGGTGTGATCAATTCACATGGAGGTACTCTTTCTAATCAGGATCCCAACCCCTCTAGATCCAGTGGAAATCCAGAGTGTACAACTAGTTTGTATCCTCACCTGGTCAGCGCCTTACATGTGTTGCCAATTAAATGGGGTTCCTGTAACAACACCACATCAGGGGAATGTCGTTTTATAAATTGAAGTATGATCCCTCTCTTTAGTTTGTCCCCAAGGCCATCAATGTTCCACAATAGTATTCTAAGTCCTTTTTCTACTGGCTGACCCATCTGTCTCCAGCAGGTTTCTCCCAGTGGCGTAGTCTCTCCACGATGCCCGGGCATCCCATCTCATGCTCTGATGTTCCAATGGATTGGGTAGGGGCATACGGGTATACCGCATAATTCGCTGTGCAACTCCATATTTCTAACTTAACTTCCACTTTTCTGTCATCTAGACTACCAACTAAGCCTTAGTACAACCAACCTTCCCCTTCCCTGCTATCTTTGCTTAAAACTACCCATGTCCCCAACTGTGCAGAGTGCCTGTCACCCTATTCCAAAACTAATTTAAGAACTGTAGGGGGGGGGGTGGACTGTTTTCTCCTTTGCCTACCACCCTTGCTTATTGTTACATACATTCCAGCCCCATTACTTCAAACATATTAAAGATTGTCACTTGGGCATTCCCCCAACATCTTTATTGGGGGAATACCTATAAACCCGAGATTTAGTAAAAGGTGGGTTTTTCGTGTGCAAGGCTTTGAAATTACTGCAGCTTGTTTTGAATGTGGATCTCTGTGCAGCTAAGATCCAGTGAAGATCTTTTGTCACTTGTGAGATATGGCAACGTTTGGGAAGTTGATGAATCAGCCGAGCAGCCTGATGTTGAATCAATTGGAGCCTCCGTGTAAGGTGTTTAGGGTTTCCACTTCTAAGGTGACAAGTCACGATTACAACAGATTAAGTTGTTTTTCTTCTCCACTACATAATTTTGAGTAATACGACATTACCTTCATATTACCCTTTGTATCTTTCCCTGCCCTGAGGAAGTCGCAGGATTATTTCCATTGGTGACGAAACACGTGTTGGCTGGTTTTCTCTTGCTCTGTAATCAGTATTAGAATGGCAGTGGGACCGCCATTGACGGACTGTCGGTGGCGGTCCCACCTTCATCGTAATCAGGCCCTGAATGTTAGCTTTTTTCTGAAGGCTGTGGGCTTAGTTTTCGAGTAGTGTTCTCCAGGTTGAGTGCATTCATTTTTTTTCAGTGCCCTCCAGCATGTGCTGGGTCCTTGATACACACTTCTGCCAGATTGCCCAGTGGCCCAACAGAAGGACTGTGATCCATGGCTTTCCAGACGTTAAATCTTTTGACCGGAAAAGTTATCTCTTTCAATAAGCAGAGTACCAGTTCTCAGAAGATCCTGCTGATAGCTCATCAGACCACTTGCAAAATAGGATTTTTTAAATTTCACTTCCCAAGTTGCACACATTGTTTTGCAGTTTTTTTTAGTTTAATATTCATAAAAAGAAAAGTTACAAAACAATTCCAACTCGTTTTAAAATATTTAAAAACGTTATTTAGAACCACCTTTATTGATTTAAATTAGAAAAAAATGGATGTTGTTGTTCATGTGTGTCCCTAACTTTGAATGTATGTAGTGTTACTATGCGCTTGTGTGTGGATCTTGTAACGTTAGATGTGCAAAAAGGGGTCGCAATATTGCCTCTGACTTTTTGCAAATTTAAAGCAATTTATGTACTATTATATCATGCATGCAGGCAGTCCTTGCACCAACACCGGGCGCAGGATAGCCAACCCCTGCTCCATAGGCGCTGCAGTCAACCTCCATAGGAAAGCCCACCAACCACTGCATTCATAGTGAACGTTCGTCAGTGGTTTCAAGGCTCATATTTACCATAATTCATAGCTCTGCCTCTATTTGCAGGATATTTAGCTTCCATATTTAAATAATAAAGACAAATAGATATTAAACAGAGCATCTCTTCTTTCATGCAGTACTGGTAAAAAAACGATTTTGCAATGACTGAGCGGCTCTTAGAGCTTCACTCAGCACACATGATAAGTTCACCTTTCTGTTAAAATATCTATTGTAAACATAAAACCCTGTAATGTTTTGCTATTCCACATTGCACTTTATTTTTTTCTATATGTCATGTTACTATAGCTTGTAAAGCGCACATACACCAGACGGTCTATTGGCGCTAGGTACCCTTCTGACATGACTCAGGATACTTGTTAATAAGCGTTCCAATTCTTCAGCATCAGTCTGAACTTCCCATAATTTGAGGTGGTCCTGAATTCCGAGAGTAACGAGTTCCAGACAGGAGGGGCAGAGATTGAGTACCTGACTCCACCTGTTCTATTTCTCTTAAATTGGAAAATCACTAAAAGGTTTGAATGGGTGGCTCTGAGATCTTTAGTGGGGGAATACCTATAAACCCGAGATTTTGTGAAAGGTGGGCTTTTCGTGTGCAAGGCTTTGAAAATAGTGCAGCTTGTTTTCAATGTGGATCTCTGTGCAGCTAAGAGCCAGTGAAGATCTTTTGTCACTTGTGAGATATGGCGGCGTTTAGGAAATTGATGAATCAGCCGAGCAGCCTGATATTGAATCAATTGGAGCCTCTGTGTAAGATTTTTAGGAAGACCCAAGAAAAAGGAATTGGCATTGTTAACTCTTGACATGACCAGAGCTATTATAACTTGGACCAAGGACCCGGTAGTCAGAAATGTCTTTATCTTCTTAATTCTGAGAAGTTGGAAAAAGCAGAAAGATTTCACGGAGCCAATTTGTGGTTTCAGAGAAAGATGCTCATCATTCATGAAGCTAAGACCTTTTACCAACTTCTTTGAAGAGGAGGGAGCCCATCTCATTAGAACAAAAGAATGGACTGCAAGGTCAAGCTTATCTTTTGTGACTACTATCTCTGTTTTGTCGGAGTTTAGTTTCGAATGATTGTTGTTCATCCAATCCAAGGATGATCAGCATGGTGTCTTGGATATGCAACTTGGAGTTAGGAGTGCTAACAATCGTGAAAAGGAATTGCATATCATCAGCATAATTAAAATAATTGTTAGAATAACTCTATCATGTGAATGAACTGGAAAATAAAAGCTAATATTAGAATGTTTTTAATTTCCTTTGAATGCATTTTGTATTTGTATGTAACATTTGTCCTATAATAATACCCATTTTTGCATAAAAAACTTTTAAAACACTTTAAATATAAGCATATCCCTAACAAAATCCCACATTTGTCAAAACATTGACAGACTTATCTGCTTACTCAGGCAAA
Source organism: Lissotriton vulgaris (assembly GCF_964263255.1). Lineage (NCBI taxonomy): Eukaryota > Metazoa > Chordata > Amphibia > Caudata > Salamandridae > Lissotriton > Lissotriton vulgaris. The sequence continues at coordinate 112,419,162 of NC_141691.1, read as the reverse complement.
CATTAAATGCTAACCGGATAAGGCTCAAATTTTCAAAATCATTCCACCAAGGGCTCAAATCAATTAATAAATCATTTAAATAAAAATAAAATCATCCAATGTAAAAATAATCTGTCATACATAGCATACATAACACAGCCTTATGTTGCCATCTAGGCGTTAAGGTGACATTTATAAACCATTGGTTCCTGAATTGATGGAGTTACGTTTCTAGCCCAGGCGACTTCAGGCGTATTGAAGTTTGAATCTTTTTAAGCCTCCATTCTCCAAGGCAGTAGCCAAGTGGCCACTGGACTTTCCAGTGCTCTTTGTGAGTGTCATGATCCATGGATGCCCTACCTCTAAAAAATCGATTCTGTGAACAGTGGTCTCTGAGATACAAGCCACTATGTACCTACTCACCACCTAAAAAGCATCTAGGATGACCTGGATCCTATCCAGACACTGCACCCTTTGAAGCCCAGTAGCTGTTGGACTTATTCACTAGAGTACACTATAGTGTTTGGACATTTTCCCTTCAACTACTAGTCAATGTTGACCAGATAATGGGTCATCCTTGAACACAAACATGAATGGCCCTTGGAAGCACCTAAAAGATTGTTTTACTGGGTGCCCATTTCTTCATTCTTTGGATGGTGGTTTTGACATCTTTTTAGGATTACAGCTGGTGCACGGTGTGTATTCCTGAGCATACGTCTTTGCCAACCAAACATATATCAGTGCACACACAACTCCGAAATTCATAGGCTAAAATCTTTTAATACACTTCTGATTTTTGATTCAGGGTTTAGAGTGCAGGCACTTAGCTTACCAGTAAACAAGGGCTGCTTCCTTATTAAAGTAAAAAATGTCCCCAAAAGTCCAAATATTATCTGTTTTCTGGAGTTACTGTTATTTGGCCATTGGCAACTAAAGGGAGCAAAGTTTCCAAGGATTACCAGGCGAAATGTAACGTTTTCAATGATAATGAGTAATTACCAGAGAGATTGATTATTCCAGTCTTTATTCCAAATGCTAGCTTTTGGGTAGCGTGGCTGGTGCCATTGCACTAGGTGGCCTGCAGAGAACTTTGTGTGCCTAGCATGTTTCAGGGGATAATAGCAATATGACTCTGGTGGTTGATGCACATAAGGGATAGATCTCTGATTTGTCTAGTCTTAGTTTTGAATGATCATAAATTAGTATAAAGAGTTAATATGCCTGCTGCAAAGCACAATGTGTAAGCAGATCACAGATTTGTATTTTATGTAGATAGCGTTATGGGAAACTGCTTTTGTCACAATTATCCTTTTGCTACTTACAGTTCATGAGCTACATTCCTTCCACTATAGCACAATGAGTAATGAACTGCCATCAATAACCTGCATACAAACTCCAAGTCATATGTTTAGAACAACACACATTCAAAGTATGGAAAGAGTTACATTTTGTCAAAGCATAGTAACTATTTGGTACTTGAAGGTAACCTTCCAGTTGACAGCCTATGCTTGACATCTGGCACACACCCTTGCAGCACAGGGCAAGCGTGTGCGTGTTGGTGCAAGGCAGACTAAGGTGTGCCAGCTCTATGGAAGAGAGCAACTTGAACAAGGCTTAGTAGATATGGCTCTATTAAACTCTCCCCCTTTTACTCCATGTAGTACAGAAACCTTGGTTGCGGTGCTGCAGAAAAACGTAGTATATCTACCCCTCGTTTCTCCAGATTTAGTACACTTAATATATAGAACCTATCAGTATGGATGATGTGTTACTCTAAATATTGCAGCCCTCATTGTTTCTACATTCCCATTACTGTATTACGTATTCCTACCTCTGTCTCTCACTCTCTGTCCAACCTCTACCTCGCTGTTTATTGATTCTTTCCCTCCTATTCCTTCTTTCCAATTCTCTTTCCCTCCTTCTGTCTCGTATGCACCTCTTTGGCTTGTATTTGTATCTCTCCTCAGACTTTTCTCATTTTCTCTTGTTTCACCTTTATTGCCCTTAGACCTTTTCTCTTACCCTCAATGCCTTCACGCTCTCTCTCACAACCTGTTAATCTCTCACCCTCTTGTATCCCACTGAATTAAATATAATACATATATGTGTCATTCTCAGCTAATTTTATTCCACTCTCCCACCGCCTCTCCCTTTCTCATACTTCCCTCTACTTCTTATTTATCTCTTCGATTTCTATATCCTTTTGTACCACCAAGGGCCTTGAATAAATATGTTTGCCATCCCTGGTTAAATGTACATTTTTCTGTACCACCCACTCTAGCAATGGTACCACGTTTTCTGCTTGTAGTGGAAATATGACACCCTCTGAGGGCTGCAGCAGAAGCATCTACCTAGTATTCTCTTCCCCAAAAATTGCCCCGGCTCTCATATGTCCCACAACAATGTCCACTCTTCACACAGCTACTCCCTTGTACTCTTTTATTATCATTCATCCCCTTCCTGTTCTTAAATGCATGAGCCTCGCTCTTTCTCTTCTCACCCCCACCTCCCTGTCTCTGTTTCACATACCTTCCTCTCTCATACTTTTTATGTGCACAGCCATTTCTGTTCATTCTCTGATACCCTGCTCTCTCTCAGTCTCTCTCTATCCTTTTCTGTTCCCTCAAGCACACACACTGCTCTTCCTGCCTTCCACCCCTCTATCGTATCCTTTCTCGCATTATTTTTTCACATATGTTCTAGGTTCACCCTTTCCTCACACCTGTCTCTCAGTCCCAAACACTCTTTCTGCTATTCCATCTTCATTCACGTGCGCTCTCGCATTCACCTCTCAATAAAATGGTCCTGTCACAGACACAAGCAGACACTCCGTTCTCTTTCAAATCTTCTTATCCCTTGCAACTCACACCCACTTGCCCATCTCTCACACTTAACCTACCCTTACACTTATCTGTCTCTCACTCATATCATTCTTCTCTGGGCCTGACTCTCAAAAGCACTTTTACTTGTTTGCTCTTTCTCTCTCTTACACAGAGTACACCTTTAAGGTTAGCTGTGATGATTTAAACAGTCCCTGCCACTAGTTGAATATTGAATGATCATTCTTTAAAATTACGCTGGTGGAAACAACACTGTGTCCCTTAATTTTGTAATCCTGACTTAGAGCCCCTGCTGACAAGTCTTAAGAGAAAATCCTATGCAATATTTTAGTCTTAAATCAACTTGTTGATTATTTCAAGATGAAACATGGATATTTAGTTAGAAAATGGGATCAAAATGAAAGTTTGGAACCATTTACAAATGACTGAAGTTTGTGTTGTGTTTTTTTTTTGTCCACATATTGAGCAGTAGCCATTACCTAATAGGTCACTATTATTTTCAGCTACACAGCCACAGCCTAAATTCCTATGCTCTAGACAGGCATGCCAACCTCTTGAAAAACGTTTTCAAAGCGTGGGCACCTTGTGCTGTGCCCAGTCTTGGTACTGCACCTCTTCAAAATGTTGAAGGCCGCCAGTGTTGCTCTCGGTAACCTCTGACTGCCCTCAGAAAAGACACACAATCAAGACTTAATACCACGTCTACCCCCAAAACTAATGACCTCCTCAATACATCATTGAAACTTTCTGCCTCAGCTTACGTCCCATTGCTCTCAAGAACTGAACCGCAACCATCACTAGGCTAACCTTGCTAACATTGCCATTGTACAACCTGGAACTTTTTTCTTGAGATGCTGGGTGGTTCTCCAAAGTAACCAAAAGGAGACGCTGGTGCAATATGATCCACTGAAATCATTAAATAAATAAAACGAGCTATATCACCGTAAGACCGAGTAAACCTGCAAGTTCAACTCAATGCACATGTTCACAGATTCCCTGCTGTTGTGATGTTAGGTCACAAGCGGCAGGAGAATTTGAGCCCCCCTGCCCCCAATAGTGACATTTTTCTTGCTGCCTCTTGCTGCGAATTTGCACCCCTTGCTTGTGGCATTTAAGACAGCTGTTGAGGTTGCCTTCGCCCACAACTGCTCCTTTTGTTGATTAATAAAATCTGTAGATGTTAACTTCCATGGACCACATCTGTCAATAAGTGTCCTTTTTACCCTACATGTACTACACACCCAGGTGATGGTGGTAGCAATATCCCCATTGACTTTAATACGCAGGGTATTTTTTTTCATTTAACGTTTTCTTTGATTATTAACTATTTGGGAATGAAGTTACGAAGCTATACAGAATACGTAGTATCAGCATGCAAAGTGCTGTTAACGGAAAAAAAAATTCTTAGCACCTGTGTGTCGTGATATCTTGTTTGCAAGGCACGCACGGGAAAGGAAACCCCCTCAAGGCGTGAGATTACGTAAAGTTAAACTGGGCAACCGCGTGACTCCATTGTAGTATCGTGGGATACGTTCTAGTGTTCCAGCATGTTGTATCACACACTGAACACCCACCCACCACAGGCGTCATCAGTCAGATGACCCTGCAAATAAAAGGGGCTGAGCGCACGTGCTCATGGCCAGTTAACCAACTATTACACCTGTGTCTGCGTCACCTCATTTAAGCAGTATGAGGGCCTAGGGCCCAAATACCACATTGGCGATGAGGGGGCTGTGCCCGTGCACGCAGCAGTCCAGCAGAGGAAAAGGGGGAGAGAGCTGCCGGGTGGTATCACGCCCCCCGTGTGAACGGCGCCGGCCGCCAAGAGGCCCGCAGGGCATGTAACGAGCCCCGGGCCAGTATGATAATGGGGAGGTGACCGGGAGCGAAGAGCGGACCGACCAGAGCCCACCTGCATCGTCCGCGAGGGAGTGACCCCACCGTGAGAAATGCGGGCCGATCGGAGCCCACCCGCATCGGCTGCGACGACTTGCCAGGCAGGTGGTGAGCCCGGTGAGTGTGCGTGAGGCCGTTGTGGACTACAAGAGAAGTGCCCCGAATGTTGAAGAGGCCAGCGGGAGCCTACCCCGCATCTGCCACGACAGGTGAACTGAATACAATCTATGCTTGAAGAACATCCTCCAGAGAGCATAACACCAGTGCTGTTAATTATGTCCTGTGCAAAAAAACTGATGAAAGAAAACTTTTTAAAGTTTGAGGACACCCTGTACTTGCAAGTCTCAGGGTCATCAATGGGCAGTGTCTGTGTGCCGAGCCTTGCTAATTTGTATGTCCATCACTTTGAGCAAACAACAATCTTGCTTGAAAGTAATCCGTTTTTCAGACACATTCGTGTCTGGAAACGGTATATAGATGACATCTTTGTAGTATGGAGGGGTGATATCTCTACCATTAAGGATTTTCACCTAGGGATCAATGAGAGAAATGCTTATTTGCGTTTCACCTTTGAATTTTCGCAACACAGCCTAGCCTTCTTGGATGTCCGGATCTTCCCCGAGAATGATGGCTTAGCAACAGAACTGTATAAGAAGCCTATGGCCTGCAATTCTCTTTTACCTTATCAAAGCTACCATCCTAAATCTCTTAGAGAAAATTTGCCCTTCGAGCAATTCCTCAGAATAAGGCGTAATTGTACGACAAAAGACAAATATTATCAACATGCAAGATCCTTGACAACCAATTTAAGGATAAAAAACTATCCTATATCTACAATACGCAACTCAAGGAAAAGAGCAGCTAATAACAACCGTGATGCTTTGTTGGAGATCCAGATGCCAAAAGAAAAAGAAAAAAACTCCCGGCTGACTTTTGTGAACACTTTCTCAAGCTACTCAAATGACATTAAAAAAATTGTGAATCGAATTTGGAAGATCTTGAACTCTGGCAATGATAGCGTATAAAAGAAGCACCAATCTAAGAGATCGTCTAGTACATACTCGACCAAGGGAGAAAAAGAAGAGTGAAGGTCTGGCCCCTCTGTGGAACCTTCCTCCAGTGAAGAGCCATTTTCCCTACGGCACCTGTGCAGTATGTCCACAAACAGAAAAGACGACGGAAATAGACATAGGTACCGGACAACCGTGGATACTGCAGAAACACAAACTGCAATAGTGAGAAACTTATTTATTTGATGTGGTGCCCCTGTAAGCTCTGATATGTCGGTATGACTTCACGAAAAATCTAATTACGAATATCAGAACACAAGAGCACCATCAGATGTAAAAAGCGATCAACAAAATTGATGAATCATTTTCTAGATCTTAATCACTCAGAGACAGAGCTTAGATGGGTGGTACTAGAACAACCCTGGGTACTCTCACACATTACAGGCATTTCCAAATTTCTATTTAACCGTGAACAGCGCTGGGTGTTCAAACTCAAAAGTGACATTAATGGGTTAAATGATGAGATACCCTGGTTATCTGTACATTAAATGATATAGAAATCACTGTACGATATGTATTAACAATCAACATCACATGATTCCGTCCTGATCCCTGGCTATCACACCACAAGTAAAGGTTGGGACGTGGACGTTCTATGACTTTAACACATATCATTGTTGCCCAGGCATCATTAGTGGTAAATGAAAGAAGACATAGGTGACAGGCCTTTTGTGAGTTTATAGATCCGGGTCACTCTGGTTACTTATAGAGCCCTATTCCAACAAATAGGACAGCCTGTATTAGTATAGTCTTATTGGAAAGTTTGTGTAGGGAGGTTTACTGTAAAGAGAAACACCTTCGCTAGGTTCTCTCTTGTCAGTGAACACTGTCTTTGCGAAAACAGGAAGCGCAATTTGCTTCTATTACTATGAGCTGTGCACCAGGTATGTTAACCTATCTCTCCAGTATCTTTCTGGCACAATAAGAATTCTTTATGTTTGACATACTGAAGCATTCTATACCAGCATAAAACTCCCTATTTGGTGATGCACATAAGATACAAAACGGTCTAATTCAGAGCTCTTAGTGAAAAAATAGTGGTACTTCAATGCGCATGCGCTTTCGCGTTTTACACTATGAGCGTGAGCCCGGTTTTTGGCCGCGCTAGAAGAATGTATTACATTTTAACAAACATTGCTAAATAGAATCGAGAATAGCAATCTATTTCGTTTGGTCTGCTTTTATATCAGAGCGAAATCGTGTAGATTCGATACTTGTTACACGATCACGGCTCAAGCGCGAAAAGACTACCATTTAGCCAGTAAGACACGCGCAGTGAATTGAATGAAGGGGTCTTATAGGCAGCTATACTAGACAACTAACGCCTGCACCTGAGACAAATCCCCGAATTTACTGGACTATTTAAGCAGAGCACTCCTGCCCGTTCGGTACCTCCCGGAGCAGCTCTGTTCAGTGTCGAGGTACCGACGGACAGGTAAGGAGCCTTCTGAAAGCCTGGATTATATCTTTTTAATAATAGTTCCTTTTGAGATTGCAGTAAGTTATATGTTAGTCTCTAAGCAAGAAAAGGGTTGTCTCTCCACTATGCTGTGTTCAGTACTAGTTTTTCTTTTACCTTTAAAACTTTATAACCTTTACAGTTAAAAAGACTAGTGATGGCCCATATTGAGAACCATATAAGCAATACAAAGCTAATATTGGTACCCTGAGATTGATGTCACACAAACCTCTTGTTTAACTCTGTAGCTAGTTGAGCACCTGATGCTTGGTTGAGAAGGGCATCTGTGGGAGTGATTTCACGCCGCTTCAAGAATTATTGAATACACCTAGAGCACCTTTTAAAATAGCTGATTCACTTCCAATTTGCAACAGGAGTGATTAAGCAATCTTCATTTCCCCACAGAGCGGGGCCTCATCCCCTGAGCTGTAGCCAGGTGGAGGTGAGACGACTTATCCTACATAGGAGGGTGAGTTGATCTACAGGCAATGAATAACATTAATAATAATTATATTGTCACTCTGATGATAAAATGTATCACATGATGGCATTAGTCAAGCACTACATACTGACTGTGAGTTTATTTCTTTTCTTTCTCTCTTCACAGATTGTCCCATTAAATCCTGATTCAACTACATAGGATTACTGGTGTTGTATTCATATGTTTATTTTCTTATAATTTGAGCACTTCATTATAATAGCAGCAGCAAATACTACTACTCTATCTGGTCCTGAAGAAAGCCACTGATACATAACCTCGAATAATTGGCTGAAACATGTTGACCATATTTAATGAGCAGTTTTAAATCCATACTGCTCTACTCACTGCTTTTTTAACTCTGCCAGTGAGAGCAATCTAATAAAGAAAAGAATCTTGCATCTTCCTAGGCAGTTTTAAGTTCATGGTTAGACCCACTCGTTTATATTAATTTTTGCGCTGCGCCCTCACTACAGACACTTTCACATATGGGATTCTAGCATCCTAGTAACACTAGGTAACATCTTGAAAAACATCCCTGAGCTCCCTCCTCACAGTGAGGGGGTTGTAGCCCTCAGCAGGACCAAGTTTTTCTGCTGGGAGGAGGAACCCCTATGATGAAGCATGTCACCCATGGGTGAGTGAGGGTTCTAGTCCTCAAGGGATGATTCCCACGTATTATTTATTTTACACACCAGTATAAGAGAGAATTCACATTCAATTCACACATAAACTCATGTGCTTGCAATACAGACCCGAGGTAGTATAGTGTTGAGAACTGAACCGTGCCCATAACTCGGCCATAAGTGAGCAGCGCCGACCCTCCCTCGCCCCGCGCAGCGTGTGAACTGAGAGGCTGCTGCGGGCGGGGAGAGCAATGAGAGAGTGGAGAAGGCAGCGGTGACTGCCTCGGGTGTGGGCACAAGCGGAGCCCACCCGCGACCAAGAGCAACCTTTTGCCCGATGAAAGTAGCCAGATAAGCGGGATGATGTGAATGCCCAAAGCGCGCATGGAGGCCACGCAGCAGGTGAATTAAAGCGATGTCCCAGGTGAAGCCCACCCGCATTGGAACTGTAGTGCCCTCAGCTATGCGACGTACGTTCCTCACAGCATCTCCAGCCCCTATCCGCACAGCATATGAACCGTGCCAGACTGCTGCGGTAGGGTGGGGAAAAAAAAGAATGCGTGCTGCCCGCGGCTGACCGGAGCCAGCACCTCCCCACTGCCCCCCCTGCGCAGCCCGAGAGAGAAGCAGTGTCCCGTGAGGGGCAGGAATCTTTGAAAGTAAATGGCAGACCGCCGTGTTTTGAAAGTGCGGGGGAATGGCGTCTGCCCCAGGACTTAGCAGTTATGCGCTATACCCTCCCGCAAGCCCACAATCAAGGTAGATTGCTGCAAGACCTGTGGACAGGAGCAGCAGATAAGTGCCCAGCCCGTGTGCACACACAAAAGCATTTTCCACAAACTCGACAGTCAAAAGTGTGGAAACCACCTACCTTGCTGCGAGTGCCTGAAACGAGTGGGGGACAGTAATGAGAAGCAGCTAAGGTCACGAGATAATCCGGGTCACAGCACACTCGGAGAAGAGTAGAGATAGCGCGAGGCCTTAGTTACCAAACGAACAGTCGGAGCCACGCTTCATAGTGGTGCTACACTGCCACCCAGTGGCCAAATGGCATAACTGTGCCTGAAGTCCAAGCATCGAGTGAGAGCCTGCAATACAACAGAGGCTGGACGTGCCAAATGCTGACACAGACACCTGGGAGACCAAAGCAGAAAATGTACTCAAGTCTTACTGGAACAGCCCAGTGCCCAGAAGCCAGCAGCACTGCTGCCCACATATGAAGCTCTACCCAACCACATATTAGAGTGACCAAGAGACTTGCCATGCCTGAGTGGCCCAAGCCATCTCACAGCCATTTAAAGTTGGTGCAACAAGGCGCAGGTGCGCGCCAGGAGTGCAGGAACTCCACACACAACCAGTTGGAGGTACGCTACCCAAAGCAGATAAGGACAGCAAACAGGATTTCACTGACTGGGCAGGCAAACCCCTAAGACATTGTCATTCCGCTAAAAAGGAGCAGCAAGACCATCCTGTGAAGACAACACTGGAGAGCGTCCAAGGTGAAGGCAGTGCAGGAGCTGCAGAACCCACCGACAACGAGAAGAGTATCGGCTGGAAGGGAACCCTGAACACAGTAAAACAGGAGGCGCAGCGGTACCTAGTGGCCACAGGTCATCGCTGCAGCACAGGAAAAGGCAGGAGCACCGCCAGAAACACAAGAGTGATTCAGGAACCCAGCGCCAACAAGTGCGCAGCAGCACATGAATAGCGGCTACAGATCCAGGAATAAAAGATTCAAGAGAGCGCGCAGCAAGTGCGCCCAAGGAAACAAATAGCGCAGTCAGAAGCGCGCCGAAGCACGGCGACTGCGGAGAGGCGAAGGAATGGCCGCACAGACCGCCATACGCCGACACCCCAATATGGTCGCCAGGAAGAAAAAGCCGACCACCCCGCCGGTCGCATGGAGGAAGAAGCTGACCACCCAGTTGGTCGCAAGGGAGAAGAAGCTGACCACCCCGCTGGTCGCATGGAGGAAGAAGCCGACCACTCCGCTGGTCGCATGGAGGAAGAAGCCGACCACCCCGTTGGTTGCTAGGAGGTAAAAGCCGACCACCCAGTTGGTCGCAAGGAGGAAGAAGCCGACCTGCCAGTCGGGTGGCAATGAGGAAGAAGCCGACCCGCCAGTCTGGTCGCAAGGAGGAAGAAGCCGACCCGCCAGCTCGATCTCAAGGATGATGCTGACTTGCAAGAAGTCCGCAAGCGAAGAGATCTAACAAAGACATCCGACAAGAGGAACGGAGAAGACATCTGTGAAGAGAGAAAACGGAGTAGATGTCCATGAAGAGGACCAGGAAGAAGACTGAAGCCAAGTCTAACGGAATCAACTAAATGTCAAAAGTAATCGAGTGAGAGAAGGTCGCGACGACAGGTCCAGTCACAGAGTGAAGTGAAGACAGTGTCCTAATGCTTGGTCAAGACCAGAGGGAAACGTGTGGAGTGCACGCTACACGGAGAAGCCTTGTTAGAGCGAACAACCAGATAGAAGACCAGACCGAGTCGCGAAAGAAGGAAGAGAAGACCAATCCTGAGTGGCACTACGCCACGACGAAGGAAGAAGAGAGGAAAGGAGAAAAGCAAAGAAGTCTGAGTGACGGAACACCACAACACACACCAGAAGGGGAAACACCCGATGGGGAAAGTGAAAAGATGCACGGACATCCGAACACAGTACCTGGAAAGCATCTGCACCACTGGGAGTACACATCTACGTGTAAACCCGAAGGTCACCCGGGAACGACAGAGGCCAGTAGGCCGGTCCGTTGGTAACAACCACCTCTGGAATGGAATGGACACAGGACTGTAGATATCCAAGGGGCAGAGGCCTCAGGGACACCAGTGGCAGTGGACCCCAAATCATTAGATGGACCGTTGAAGCTTGCTCTGAAGATCCAGGGAGAACAACGGTAGCATGAGACAGAACAAGTGCCAACAACACCCTTTTCAGGTGGAGCTTCGGACACAGAGAAGGGACCCGTAGCGACTCCTCCAACGTGCTTGGAGCGACAAGGCGGCAGCCCACCGGTCCAGTGGAAGCCTGTCAGCAAAGGGCCTCCACGTCGTCCAGTGAGAGGGGACACCCACGAGAGAGGGGTATCAGTGAGAGTGATATCCTGCAACTGCAGATCCTGTCAGAGACAGCCACCAGTTGGAGAAAACACTTCAACCAGGATTATACAGTGGACAGTAGCACACCAATGATCCACCATCATTCCATCTGCACTTTACACCGACTGCGGCGTCGGAAGGAAGGAACTGGAAAGCACACTTCCACGGCGCAAGTACAAAAAGGAGCACGTCCACAGAGCACCAGAACATCGCGACAAGGAGAAGGAGTGGTCCCAGCTGCAAGGATACCCTCGCCGTCAGATGACCAGCAGCAAAGAGATTATGTGGAAGTCGTCCACGTTGAGTTATGTTTTGGTTTGCAATTTTGTATTCTCTCCCACAGGTTCGGACTTCATTTTTGTTTGGACCTTAATTAAAGTTTGGGAGGGATGTAGTATCGTGGGATACGTTCTAGTGTTCCAGCATGTTGCATCACACACTGAACACCCACCCACCACAGGCGTCATCAGTCAGATGACCCTGCAAATAAAAGGGGCTGAGCGCACGTGCTCATGGCTAGTTAACCAACTATTACACCTGTGTCTGCGTCACCTCATTTAAGCAGTATGAGGGCTTAGGGCCCAAATACCACATCCATGTCATGCAGCTACTCTGTTTCCAGTCCTAGGGGGTGAGCATGAAAGAACATTCTGGAGCTTTGTGCCTCGGGTCACGGTTTAGCTTTAGTTATTTTGTTTATTTGAGCGCAGTTTTTGAGGAGTCAATTTTTGCACTGGATTGCTTGATTTTGCTCACGAGAAAGCGTTGATCATAGTCGCTGAATGTCACTCATAATTACACAGAAATTATGAAAACGTCACACATAAGCAGTCTGAAACCTTGGCAGCTATGTTGCACTTATTCGTGAACTCCTTTCCTCCCGAGTGGTGTATTTCACTTTTTTTTAATTTGCATTTTTTCATATTTCATACTATATACAGCTGTTTCTGGAGTGTATAACAGTATTAGTTTACAGTTCATTGTCTAGAAAAGCATCCATTGATTCGAATTTCGGCCTCATTTTCGTATTCCTAATTATAATTCATCAAGATCAGGCGTCCTTTATATGCCAGAATCGCCCTTATGTCTGATCAACACCATCACAGCCCGAACTTTCAGCTCATGATGAAATTGTGCAATATTTTCCAGGCACAATACATGCAATTATTGCTAGAATTACAAGTGTTATGCGAATTTCTTCTCAGCTGAGCTGTCCTTTTGCTCATATAGTGTCCTGGGTGAAACCAAATTTACTGCCCCCTTCTAATTGTCCCTTATTTCTGTTTGTCAAACACTTGGGAAGAGTGGGAGGAAGGGAAGGGATGCAGGATTAAGGAGAGCCATGAACAGAACAAGCATTTGCAATGCAATAGGTCTCGTATTAAAAAAGTTTGAGAGTACTTTGAGCTGACACTATCTGTGTTGTACAATTTTATTATATGATGGAAGCTTGTATTGCTGCTGCTAGTGCTGTACTATTGTTTATATAATGGATGCTTGTACTGCTGCTGCTTGTGCTGTACTATTGTTTAGATGATAGAAGTTTGCACTGCTGCTGTTTGTGTGGTACCTGTTTTATGTGTATGCGTGTACTGCTGCTGCCTGTGATGTACTATTGTTTATATGATGTAAGCTTGCACTGCTGCTGTTTGTGCTGTATTTTGTTTTATGTGTGATAGTAGTTAGAGCTAATGCTATCTGTGCTGTACACTTTTCTATATGATGGAAGCTTGCCTTCTGCTGTTTTTGTTGGACCTTTCCTATGTGTCAGAGTAGTTAGAGCTGATACTATTTGTGCTGTACACTTTTTTATATGATGGAAGCTTGCACTGCTGTTGCCTGTGCTGTATTATTGTTTATATGATGGAAGCTTGCACTGCTGTTGCCTGTGCTGTGTTATTGTTTATATGATGGATGCTTGTACTGCTGCTGCCTGACTGTGCTGCACTATTGTTTATATGATGGAAGCTTGCACTACTGCTGTTTGTGCTGTGAGGAAGCGTTGCGGCCGCCTGTAGTGCACAAAAACTTGCCTCACACTATCTATCCCGTGATTGCGCTCCTTGATATCGGCTACCAGTGCTTCTATGCCCCAATGAGCAAATCACTCCCGCCATTTTAAGAAATGCAGCCAATGCCAATACCGGCTTCTTGAACATAATGCGTTCGACTTAAGCGTTGTGGATTACGCTCTCGCTGCCTATTAACATTTCAATGTATATTTGTGAACACTGCTTTACAATATTTAAACACTGAAATAAGGAAGTATTTCAAAATGATTAGGATGCGCCTATATCGTGTCTAAAGTGTATACATTATACATGTGAAATGTGCACAGGTTTTCGGACCTTCTGACTACATTCCCCTGCTGCTGTGCTTACAGGCTCATATAAGGAGAAGTACCATTGCTCGCCTCATGCGCGGCAGTCATGGCAACACTGCGCAGTGACTCAAACAGCGCAGCTTTCGTATCTTCTGCCCTAACTTTGTTTCAGGGCTCCTTGATGCTGCTAGTGTGACATGCCAGGCATCCTTTCTGCTGGGGTGTCTCCCTGCCACACCGCATGTTAGGGCTGTAGTCCAACCTCTCCACCCGACAGGGACAAAGGCACTCACTTTCACTTGTGAGGGAAAAGTTCCAAACAGTTCAGGCTGCTGAAAATATGTACGGACGGGCTGGCAGCAGCATTGACGGGATAACATATGGCATCCAAGCCCGCTAGGTCAACCTCAACAGCAAGGCACAGAACAACGTAAGGGTTTGTGCACTGTGGCATCTGAATGAGCAGGCCAGCAACAAGTAACAAGGCGGTACCTGATTCCGAGACGTTCTGGGCTGCCGTGGAGCTTGTGGTGAGCTGCATCGGTGCAGTGGCGGTATTGATCGTAGAGTGTGGCGGCCGCGACGTGGAGCTGCAATGTCTGTGAGTTCTGTAGGCAAGGTGAGGGAGTCGCGTGGGACCTCCGCACACCGGCAGGAGGAGGAAGGCATGAAGCATATCGGTGCTGGGGAACTGCTGCCAGGGATGGCTGTGAGCAGCTTCAGTCACGCAAACATGCACAAAGCACCACGGCAACCACAGGCAGTGTGTGTGCAGAGTGAGCACGTAGGAGGCAAAACAGAATTAACTATTCGAGCACCGCACTGATGGAAAAAACAAGGGAGTAGTCCCTACATGACTACATAACACAGAGTAGCGGACCGACACTGTAGTTAGTCTGTGCTGCTTCCTGCAGAAGGGAAGCAAACCGTAAGTGACGTATCGGAACTCAAGCCAATGATAATCCTGCTAACAACAAAAATGCCAGAGTTAACAAATGACAAGCAGCAGCAGAAGCTACTGCCAATAGGCAGACTTTCACCTACCACATAGATTACTTAATGCCTCGAAGAGGCAGCGCATGCGCTTCCCTTTACGAGACCTAAAAACAGGGCAAACGCAGACATAGTTGCCAACAGCCGTCAGAAACCGTGTGTTCTTTGGACCCAGGTTGGAGGGAGACTGCTTTTGGTAACTCAGGCGCCCCTCTGCAGGTTGGCGCCCTGGACGTAGGCCCTTCTTCCAAATGCTAAAGGCTGACCCTGGTGGCTACCTCTGTGCACGGGGTATGCCCTTATTATTATTTTATTATTATTTATGACATTTGTTAAGCGCGCGGCTACCCACAATGGGGGTGTCCCGGCGCTGAGGACAGCATCGGCGTAGAACCTAGGAGTTAGCAGCTGGCGAATAGCCATGTCTTCAGTTTAACTCTGAACTGTGATTCTGATTCGGTCAGTCGAAGATTTAGTGGAAGGGAATTCCATAGTTTGGAAGTAACCACCGCAAAAGCTCTACCACCTTTTCTAGCTCGATGGAAGCGAGGGGGGAGCAGGAGACGGAGGTGATTCGATCTAAGTGCTCGCGATGAATGGACTAGCTTCAACCTTCGTCTGAGATACCCCGGACCTTTCCCGTTCAGAGCCCTGAAGGTAAGTACCAGGGCTTTAAACTGGACTCAGGAGGATATTGGCAGCCAGTGAAGGTTCTACAGGTGAGGGGAGATAGAATGGGGGTAGGGAACCTTGCAAATCAGCCCAGCCGCAGCATTCTGAACAATCTGCAACCGTTGTAGGAGATATGCTGGAGCTCCCACATATAGGCTATTAGAATAGTCCAGGTGGGAGGTAATGAGGGCATGCACTATAGTCTTCATAGAGTCCATGGGCAAGTAAGGGGAAATCTTTTTTATCATACGCAATTTGCCAAAGCAGGCAGATGTCACTTTATGAATTTGGATTTTGTAGGATAATTCGTTATTAATTTGAAAGCCCAGATTACGAGCAGCTTTCATGGGGGCGGGTTCAGCTCAGACGGCCACCACTTGCATGGTTGCTACTTGGTTGAAAAATAGCACCTCAGTTTTGTCGGTGGTTAGCTTCAAGGTGTTATATATAAGTCATCCAAGATACAATGTTGAAGAGACAGGCTTTAAAGTTCTCGAGTCCATGGTCAGAGTGGTCTCTGAAGGAGAAAATTAGCTGTGTATCATCAGCATATGAGACCACTCTGACTCCATATGCCTCTATCACCTTTGCCAGAGGTGATAGATAGACATTAAAGAAATGGGGGCTAAGAGCCGACCCCTCAGGGACTCCACAGCTGAGGGTTTGTTTTGTCTTTGGATAGAAAGGGTCGACACCACACCTGTTGTGTTCTGTCCGTTAGGAATGATTTTATCCAGGCCAGAGGAGTGTCACGTATCCCTATATTATGGAGCCTATCCAGCATTATGGAGTGGGAGACAGTATCGAAAGCCACGGACAGGTCGAGGAGCACCAACATGGCTACCTCGCCTCTGTCCACGCTCTCCCTCATGGTTTTAAAGAGTGCTGTTCAGAACATGCTTTCTTCAAAACCATTTGTTTTTGCTTACGGTTGATCCTTGTGTCCTGCAGGGGATCCTCGAGCAGCGCTGACCTTTTGGGGGAGGAAGAGTGAGAGGTCTGCTTTTGCTTGGCTCAGAAAGCCTAGTTCATATATGATAAAGACTCAAAACAGTGCATGTCTTTATTATGTGAGTGTTGTCCTACCACAACTGTCCTGGTGACAATGATATTAGTGGACCAAGAGTAAAGTCAGTTGTCGTTTGCCCCCTACACATGGCCTAGGTAGTTACTACACTCTCAACCGCTATATTTGAAGGTGCTGTCAAATGATGATGAAGCAAACGCAGGCACCGTAAAAAAGTAATTGCTTAGGTTTACACAATGTGGCCATGAGGAAGCCAGGATTGATGCAAGGTTTCCTGGTTTCACGTTGTGCAACTTAACCTATACATGGTTATTTCTTTCTGTGTCTTTGTTTAGATCAAGGCTTAATGCTTTGTGTTTAATTCTTTTAGGCCCTAAATGTAAAAGCTACATTGAAACTCAAAGCACCCCTTCTGGGCCAGTACAATGAGACCATTTGCCCCATTAAGCTAAACGTCTTTATTCATTGTCATCCGCTTTTGAATTATTTCATCCAGCCACTCATCAACTATCAAACTATTCATTCATTCTTTGAACCATTCAGCCATGTCTCCAGTCTCCATCAAATCATCCATTAAATGATTGGACAAGGTTCGGTACTGAATGATGTCCTGCAAAACAGACCATATTTGCACATTTGTATTCAAGAACCCTCCCAAAACTCACCTTGCAGTGGTCAGGCTCACCTGCTGTGCTTGCTCTCTAGGTAAAGTATTAAGGCTGGGCTGAGAGAATTTGCCAGGGCTGCTTTTGGTTCCCTATCACACCCAGTCTCTCTGTGCAGCGAGTTCCACACCGGGGGGGGCTGTATCAAGCAAAATCGGCTGCTCCATGATTATCACTCAGGGGAAGGTCTTCCAGACATGATCTTTGCAGGATGAATTCCAACCCATTGTTTTTCGCTCACTGTGCCACTCTAGACCGAGGCACACCTAATTCAAATCAGTACTGACCCTTTTATTAATGGAAAGAGTCCATTCCGAACCTTGGTCATCTCATCTCTCCAGCCTGCAGCACACTTCTTCTTTCGTAAGGAAATTTGAGATTCACTACGCCCTGGCTCGTGCTGCAAATTATTTCATGGTAGTATGTTTTCAGCCAATGAGAGGTAATGATTGCGGGTCTAGGCCCTCCAGTTCTGGTTGTTAGTGCCCTGTGACCAGGCATGCGTTTGTTCTCTGCAAGGCCAGGAAAGCAGCTCCAGAATCTGGAAGGTTGAAGAATTGAAGGGCTAACAAATGAATGAGGAAGGAGCTGTGGGCATTTGGAACTGTGTGTGCTCCAGGCGTCCTGAGAGACTTCAGGGTTTTAGCACCAAGAGATGGGCTATTCCCCCTCCCAGCACTCGCAAACAACGTGATCATCTGTAGTTGGTGGCACTTCTGCTTATGTTTGGATTTGAGATTTAATTATAGCAAATATATTATTTGCTACTAACTTGTGAAACTGTGTGCTTTAATATTGTATACTTCAACTTAACAAGGGTACCATAAGCTGGGTTGTGAACTACACTCTGGTGACACTCTGAGGAGTCATCATTTTACGTTACACTACTGGCCAAGTTTCCTGTTTTCAGAGAACCATGGATCGCTGTAGATGCACAAAACAATATCAAAAGACTACAATGGATTCAGAACCCTGCTTCATACTATTCCTACATGTAAAGCTACAAGCCCACATCTCTCCTGCCTTGAAAGCCCTGCATTGGCTACCGGTTGTGATAAGATCCACTTTCAAACTACTTTGTTTCACCCCCAAAGCAATACATGGAACAGGGCCACTTTTCATCAGGAATAAAATCACCAGGTACATTCAACAAAGAAATATCAGTTCCCGATTGGCACCTCGCCTCAAAAAGCAGCCAAACTGTGGAACTCACTACCCCCAAACATAAGATCCACGGATAACTATCTTATCTTCAGAAGACTACTCGATAGTTGGCTCTCCCCTACATAACATCACAGACTCAAATATAAATGTACAACATATTAACTAAATTTGATTATATGTTTATATCTAGATATGCATATTTATTTGAATAAATATGTATAATAAATATGTTTATAAATATATAGACATTCTTTAGGTCTGCTATACAAATGTACATATCACTTATGGTTATATTAGTCTACGCTTAACATTTATATAGGTCACAGCATAGTTTGTTTGCTATTTGATTAGAATCTTATGGTTTTTCGTTTATATATCTTTCACAATATGTACATTTTATCATAACTATTTATCTACAATGACTTCACTAATAAATTATTGAAAAAAGAACGCATAAATATATTGGCTTAAAGTACAGCAACAGTTGAAAGACTCAGTTTATGAAATACAACTCAAATCTTGATATAGCACCTTCCTTATATGTATATCTTCCATGGCTTTGTATATCTATATTAGTTTATTACTTTGCTCCTACTGTAAAAAAACAACAACATTTGATTCTCTCCAATGCGCCACCCTATGTTTCAGCCTATTGCTCTCTTAATAAATCTTCTACCTCCTGTCTCTGACTCATCTCAAACCTCATTCTACTACTATGATTTGCAAAATAACACTTTCTAGACTCTTCCCTCTTCTATCCCTCAGTGTATCACCCCAAACCTCATTTTACTACCAGGGCCGGACTGGGAAAAAAACCCAGCCCCGGCAAAGTGCTCGGCCGGCCCCCCTCCCCACTCAGAGGGGGGGGGGGGGGGGGGGGGGGGGGGTTCGAGTTACCGCCGAGCTCTTTGCAGGGGCCGGTTTTCGGCGATTTTGGTACAGGGCCGATTTTGCAGCAATGCTGCAAAAACGGCCCTGTAACAAAAGTGGCCCCCTCCCGTGCGGCGCACCGGGGGATTGCCCGGTGCCCACTATGGCCGGTCCGGGCCTGTTTACTACTAAGATCTCCCAAATTGTATCCCTCCTTAGACTCATCCAAGACTTCATTTTACTGCTATGACCTCCCTAATACATTTCTAGAGACTCGTCCCTCCTCCATCTCTCCTTTTCTCATCCAAACCTCCCCCTATTACTACGATCTCCCAATAGACTTTCTAGACCCTTCCCACTTCTATCCCTTCATTATGTTTTTCAATCCGACTAGCAGACTCACATTTCCACACTCAAATTAATTCATATTTCCCTATACTAATTCACCACTAATTCTTTTTGGGTTCCAGAGTAGCATGCTACTCGCCTGAAAAGCACTTTGATGCCTCGTCAGGTGTAGAAAGTGCTATGTAAATACAATTACAATTATTAACGACTCAGAGGTGAATGAAACCTGCAGATGCAGATAATGCATTTAGATAAACTTAAAATGGAAGTCAAAGGACGGTCAGAGAACAGATTTCCTCTATCTCAAACCTAGTCTCAGCCTCTGATTCCAGCTACAAGACCATGTCTAGCCTCTACCCAGTCATTCATATCTTTCCCTCCTTGAGCTAAGTGTCTCTCCAGTGCCCTTCAGGCTCTCAGCCCCCTAACACATTACCCCTCTCCCCAGCACCACCCTTCCCTGCCTGTCCTGAAGCCACAAACACCCTTAATAGCTTTTCTTTTCAAACTTAGAAGTTTTATTCATTGACACGGGAACACTCGTGTGCAAAGTAAGTTTTCATAGCAAAACAAGACCAAAAAATATCAATCTAAAAAGATGGTTGTTTTTCCCGTACATTTCACAAAAACATCAGTAGCGGCCCGCATGACTCGCGGGTGGCGGGGGCAGGTAAGGAGGGGTGCGGGGGGGGGGGTGGTGTGGAGTTGTTAGGCCGCAGGCGCATGGTCGTATCGGCGCTGCGGCATGAATAATGACTCGGGACACACAGCTTAGATCACCGTGTGGTCCGGACTGGGGTAGTCGGCCACGCCTCCTTTATTATATATGCGAGCGCGTGACGTCACGCGCTCGCGTATGCGCACCCTCCGGTGCGCGGCTAACTAGACCGCTAACCCGCGGTCATGAACATTACATTCCTTTTAACCTTTACTTAAAAACAAGAGAAATCATATACTTCAAAGTCACTAAGAATCACAGTAGAAGAAAAATGCTGGGCAATCCGGCCGGTTACCAGTATGATGAATGGATAGTTCGTGGTCAGCCTACAGCAAAGTCCGCCAGCTGGGAAGACGGGGCTGGGTTCCTCCGCAGCCCATATCCTGCTGCTTCTCCTCGGGAGGGGGCCCTCCGTGGGGTCTCTTGAGGGGACCCTCGGGCACCCCAGGGATCGTCCAGGGATCAGGGACTGCTGACTCTAGGGGTTTCAGTGGTCGAGGGGCTTGCCGCCATGTCCTCGCCCTGGGTATAATTTTCACTTCCTCCTGGACTGCTCGGACCTTCTGGTTGGCTGGATGTTTCCCTTTCCGGTTCTTGCCCTTGGGGCCCTGTAGAGCGTGGGTGAGCCTTCTTGAAGAAGGATATGTTGCGGGTGACCGTTTCCATCCCTCGTTGAGCCGTCACCATAGTGCCTGTGCGGCGCATGACAGTCCACGGTCGGGGCTTGAACGGGAGTCGGAACTTGTTCCCCGGATATCTGTCTTTCACATATACACAGTCTTTTTCTTGGATTGTCGGTTCTTTGGCCCTTCGCCGAAAACTGGCATAGTTATTGGACCGGGCCCTGTTGGACAGAGTTTTCCGTGGGTCTACTATGTTTGGAGCCCAGCTAGGGTGGCTAGGGAGAGTGTCTCTGACTATTCGCCCCATTGCAGAGGGACCTGGTGCTGCTTCCGTAGTACGATGAGGTGTAAGTCGATATTCCCTCAGGAAGGTGTAGATTGCTCTTTCCAGGGGAGCTTCTTCTGCATGGGCGATTCTGATGACTTTATTCAGCGTGCGCATGAACCTCTCCACCTCCCCGTTGGCTTGAGGCCAGTGGGGGTCACTTTCCGGTGATGGATTCCCCAGCTCTAGAGGTATTCTGCGAATTCTTGTCCTTGAAAAGGTGACCCATTGTCCGTCTTGACGCTCTCGAATATGCCGTGCGTTGCTATGGTCTTCTCAAACTTTACAATGACCTCCTTGGCAGTGAGAGTTGCTACAATCTCCACCTCAGGGTATTTGGTGAAATCGTCTATGATGACGAGTACGTATCTTCCATCTGGGAGGTGCCCGAAATCCGCACTGACACCTTCCCACGGTCTCTGCGGGTTATCTTCTGTGAGGACTGGGGGCGGACGTTCGGGTTGCCCCGCGGCTTGGCACCATCGGCACTCCTTGACCGTCTGTTCCACCCTGGTGTCCATGTCCGGGAACCACACCTTGGCTTGGAGCCTGCTCTTGGTCTTTACTATGCCCTGGTGTCCGCGGTGGATCACTGACAGAATATCGACCTACAAAATATCGACCTACAGGAATATCGAGTCTAAAATATCGAGGGCAAGAATATCGACATCCTATCTACAACATGGTAAGTACAAAAATATCGAAAAAATAATATAGATATTAAAAATATCAATGTTAAAAATATCATTTTTTTATCTTTTTAAATATAAATGTAAAATAAAGTAAATAACATTATTAAATACAATTTACATACTTAAAAGTATCTAATAATGTTTAAAATTAATAAATATTATATATATAATAATAATACAATAATTAAATATATACAGTAAATATATAATATATATGTACTGAACAATAAGTAGTAATAATTATTTTAATAATTTATAAATCAAAATATATTCTAATTTACTAATACATTTACAAACATAAAACAATAACGTAAAATGTAAAAAATATTATTCATTAAATATATTTATAATATTTTTAACATTAATTATTTAAAACGTTGGATAGCGTAAGGGTAATAATTACTATTCCCACTCCAGAGAGTGCAACAGTAGGGAAAGCGTTGGATAGCGTAGAGGTAAAAATTACTATTCCCACTCCTGAGAGTGCAACAGTAGTGAAAGCGTTGGATAGCGTGGGGGTAAAAATTACTATTCCCACTCCAGAGAGTGCAACAGTAGGGAAAGCGTTGGATAGCGTAAGAGTAAAAATTACTATTCCCACTCCAGAGAGTGCAACAGTAGGGAAAGCGTTGGATAGCGTAGGAGTAAAAATTACCATTCCCACTCCAGAGAGTGCAACAGTAGGGAAAACGTTGGATAGCGTAGGGGTAAAAATTACTATTCCCACTCCAGAGAGTGCAACAGTAGGGAAAGCGTTGGATAGCGTAGAGGTAAAAATTACTATTCCCACTCCAGAGAGTGCAACAGTAGGGAAATCGTTGGATAGCGTAGGGTAAAAACTTACTATTCCGACTCCACATAGTGCAACAGTAGGGAAAGCGTTGGATAGCGTAAGGGTAAAAATTACTATTCCCACTCCAGAGAGTGCAACAGTAGGGAAAGCGTTGGATAGCGTAGGGGTAACAATTACTATTCCAACTCTAGAGACTGCAACAGTAGGGAAAGCGTTGGATAGCGTAGGGGTTAAATTAACATACTTATAAATAAAAGCTTTTTTTTATTAATAAAAATAAAAACTATTAAATAAATATAAACCATACACAATACCTATACATAATTATTAAAGACATGATTATCAAAATATATTTAACCAAAAATAAATATTTAAAAATACCTTTTTATAATATTTCATTACCAATTAATAATTAATTATCAATTATATTATTAAAAAAACAAATACATTAAAAATATTATTACTTATTTACATTTAAATTACTTCCCACCATATTCCCCTATTAACCCACCACCCGCAACAGAACACATTTATCTATTTATGAATTAATTAAAATTAATTACCAATTAATTCAAATTAATTACCAATTAATTGAAAGTAATTAGCAATTATTTACAAATAATTTATAATTCCTACTAAATATTAATTAATTAAACATAATTAAATTACTTCCCACTCCAATTCCGCTATAAACCCACAACCCGCTAGAGAACATATATATCAATTAATCAATTAATTAAAATTAATGTTAATTTAATTTAAATTAATTAGCAATTAATTAAAAATAATTTAGAATTCCTACTAATTAATAATTAATTAAACATAATTAAATTACTTCCCACCCTATTCCCCTATAAACCCACAACCCGCTACAGAACATCTTTATCAATTAATCAATTAATTAAAATTAATTTCCATTTAATTTAAATTAATTAGAAATTAATTATAATTAATTTATAATTCCTACTAATTAATAATTAATTAAACATAATTAAATTACTTCCCACCCTATTCCCCTATAAACCCACAACCCGCTCCGATACTAAAACATATAATTTGCTTATAAATAAATGTTTTAATATATTAAATAATACACATATAATATTATTTATTTTAAATAATTAAGTAAAACATATAACACATACATAATAAAAAACAAAAATATTATACAAATATCGATATTAGTGTCATCGAAATTAGTGACATCAATATATACGCTATCGATATTACTAACTTCGATATTACTTACATCGATATGAAGAATTTCGATATTACCTACCTTAGGGTCGATATTCTGTCCAACGATATTCTTGACATCGATATTCTACACCTTCGAAATTTATAACACGATATTATGGTAGGTCGATATTTCCAACTCGATATTTTGACTGTGTACCGTCCGCGGTGTGCTAGCTCTACCGCTTGCCGGGTCAGGCTTTCAGGCATCACGATCCGTGGTCCTCTCAGTAAGCACCCCTGGCTGTCGACTGACAGTTCTTCTTTTACCCTCAGGAACGTTTCCAGGGAATTTTTTGCTTGTGGTGTCCTCTTGTTCAGCGATGCTTGAACGGCTCTCCAGTCGTTGGCTTGTAGAGCACTCATCACCAGCTGGAGCACTTCGTCGTTACGAGTTGCTTCGATGATCATCTCCAAACTCATCGGTAGGGGTCTTGATCTCTCCAGCACGACTTTCACGTATTCCTCAGTCTCCTCCGCGTCTTCCTTTTCCACGTTGGTGGCCGCTCGGGGATTCCTGGAAAGGTAGTCTGCTGGGTTTGTCGCTCCCAGTTTGTAATCTTCTTGGTAGTCGTATTCCTGCAGTTGGAGGATCCACTTCTCTATCCAAGGTGGCGGTTTGGACACTGACCCTCGGAAGAGCGGGATCAGAGGCTTGTGATCCGTTGACACTGTAAACGGGTGTCCGTACAGATAGACGTGGAAATGTCTGCAGGCCCAGTGAATTGCAATCGCTTCTCGCTCTATTTGGGAGTATCTCTGCTCCGTCTCTGTTAAAGTCCGACTGGCATAGGCGATGGGTGCCCAGTCATCCTCGCCTTGGTGTTGTGTCAGCACGGCTCCCAGGCCGTAAGGGCTGGCATCCACTGCTATGTTGGTAGGCTTCGCCGGGTCAAAGTACGATAGGGACTTGTCTGCAGACAATGCTGCCTTGGTGTCCCGGATCGCCGTCTCCTGTTCTTCGCCCCACTGCCATGGGGTGGATGATTTGGTGAGTTCTCACAGAGGCCTGGTGAGGTTTGACAAGTCCGGGATGAATCTTCCACAGAAATTCACCATGCCCAGGAAGCTCCTCACTTCCGATATGTTGGAGTGTGCGGGTGCCTCCTGTACATCTCTCACTTTGTCCGGGTCGGGGGCTATTCCTTGATCTGAGAAGGTGTAGCCGAAGAAGCTGATTTTGTTTTGGAGAAATTGGCACTTCTCGCGGTGCAGGGTCAGGCCGGAGTCCTTGATTCTCCGTAGCACGCCTCTCAACCTCTTGTGATGTTCCTCGATTGTGTTTGCATATATTAGCAGATCGTCGCTGACGTTCAGGACTCCCGGGAGTCCACTCAGGACCTCCCGGATGGTATTCTGGAAGACTTCTGCGGCGCTGGAGATGCCGAAGTTGAGATGTCAATAGCGTCTGAGGCCCACGTGGGTGGAGAAGGTGGTTATGTAGCGGGAGTCTGGATGGAGGGGCAGCTGGTGATAGCCCGACTGGAGGTCCATCTTGGAGAACCACCGTGCTCCGTTTAGTTCTCCCAAAATATCATCGATTGTGGGGGGCAGGTGCCTTTCTCTCTTGACCGCCGCATTGGGTAGGCGCATATCCACACAGATGCGGACCTGGCCCGGCTGCTTGGGCTTGCGCGCCACCACGATTGGGGATACCCACGGGGTGGACCCACTGACTTTTTCAATGATGCCCTGTTGTTCAAGGGCTTCTAGCTCTTCCTCAACCTTCTTTCTGAGGTGGAATGCTATTCTCCTGTGTCTGAGTGCGACAGGTTGGATCGATTCGTCAATGTGGAGTGACACCTCCTTTCCTTTTAGACATCCAATGCCTCGGAATGTGTCCTCGAACTCTTCCAGTATCGTGTCTAGCTCTTCTGTTAGTACGGCCATTGCGAACGATATCAGTCTGAGTTCTTCTGCCGCCTGCCCGCTGATGAGCATGCCACTGCCTTCCTTTTGACATAGACGGTCGTCGGGACCTTCCGGTCTTGATGCTGCAGTTCAGTCTGGAAGCAACCGATCAGTGGAATCGGTGTCTTCTGCCTGTATGCGAACACTCGGATTCTTGCCGCCTGCAGAGTCGGTTTGCTCCTTAGCTGATTATACACGTTTGCCGCCATGAGCTCAATTGAGGCTCCGGTGTCGATTGTGGCCCTCACTTCCTGCTGGTGTATCCTTATACGACACTTCGGGAGACGCCTCTTCTTTCTCTGCGGTTGGTCAATGGCGAACATGTAATGGACCGGGTAGTCGTTGGAGTCAGTCCATGTCTTCACTGTCCCGACTTTCCCTTATGGCGTGGGCAGCCTCATTCTTTGACTTAGCAGTTCTGCATACTGCCGCGAAGTGGTTCATCCGTCCGCATGAGCTGCATCTTTTCCCTCGTGCCGGGCAGTCCTGAACGCGGTGGGGCTGGCCTCCACAGTATCCGCATTCTCTGTGCCTGTCTTGCGGCTTCCTCCCTCCAAATTGGCGTGTTTTCGGTCGGACGACGTTGACCTGTTCAGCCGTGTTGACCTGTTCCGCCTTGACTGGCCGGTGGAGAGCCGCCTCCATGTGCGACGCTCTTGCTTGCGAAAGTTCTTTGGAGCGCCCTAGCTTCAAAATATCTGCCAGCGGCTTTCCGTCTTCTTGCAGGATCTTCACTCTCAGATTTGACGAGTAGCACCCCTGTATTATTTGGCCTCGTATCTCCTCTTGCTCGTCGCGGAAACCACAGGTGCTGGCTAGTTCTTTTAGCCTGCCATGGAACGCGTCAAGCGATTCTTCTGCCTCCTGTTTAGCTTGACGGAAAATGAATCGTTCATAGTCTTTGCTGGCCATTGGTTTGAAATGCGCATTAAGAGCATTGAGGAGTGTGATGTAGGTCTTTGGTGTGGCTTCCACTAGGGTCTTGTAAATCCTGTGGATGTCTTTCCCTCCCAGGTGTAGAAGCAGCGCCCTGCGGCGTTCCCTAGCCGTGCCTGCACCCTCAAAGTAGATCTGCAGAGGGTCTGTCCAGTCCTTCCAGCGCAGCGCCAGGGATGCTGGGACGCCGTCCACTACAAAGGGCTCAATGGCGGGAATGGACGCCATATTGGCACGTGGAGCGGCCTAGCGTGTGGCCTGGGTCAACCTTGCCTGTGGAGCTGCGGCTCTGGCTGGTTGTGGCTCTTCCTGGGTACCGCCGCCTGAATGGGGGACGTGCGCTGCACTTGTGACGCTGGGCTGACTTGTGTGGGGCCTCACACCCTGGCACTGACCTCCTTCCGCCACTGCACACCGTCCAAGGGCACCTGCCGGTAGCTGCGCTGGAGGGGTAGTGCGCTCACACCCTCTTCTTGGGTCCGGGCATCAGCCTCGATGTTTGGGGCCACACCACGCCTATCGGGGACACCTAGGCACTGGTAGGGACATCTACGGGGCCCAACACACGTGGCTGCCGCCTTTCGCCCGTGTCCGGCGCGGAATGGGCCGCCCGCTTCAGGCTCGCCGAACATAGGAACCAATGGCCCGCCGTGCGCTCCCACAACATTGGAGCACGGCCTAATCACAGTGCCCTGTTGCACTGCACGGGTTCTCAGACCCTCGTCGCCAGTGTGGAGTTGTTAGGCCGCAGGCGCATGGTCGTAGCGGCGCTGCGGCATGAATAATGACTCGGGACACACAGCTTAGATCACCGCGTGGTCCGGACTGGGATAGTCGGCCACGCCTCCTTTATTATATATGCGAGCGCGTGACGTCACACGCTCGCGTAGGCGCACCCTCCGGTGCGCGGCTAACTAGACCGCTAACCCGCGGTCATAAACATTACAGGGGGCACGGGGGAGCCGCAGGGTTGAGCAAAAAAAATAAATGTATATACACTTACCTCACCACCGGGTCCGCGCCTGTGCTCCTGCTCGCCTCGTGGGACAGGTAGGCAGCAGCCAGGAAGAATAACAGCCAGGCTCCCCAACCAATCACAACGCTGCATTGCAGTTATTATCATTTTATTTTCCTGTACTTTACACTGCTCAATAGCAGTGGGCGATGCTCTTCCGCCATAGCAGAGGAGCCGCCACTGCAAAACATCGGATTAGCCAAGCAACTCCAGCTGAGTATGCATCAGCAGTGTGTCAAACTGACCCACAGCATGTACCGCACATTATGCCAGGCATCGAGCAGGTTAGTTGGGGCCCTGAGACATCAACAGACCTGTGCTACGAGTGTTCACTGTGCTCTAAACATTTATTGAGCAAGGATCACCTGCTCGCAAAAATTGAGGTCTGTGAATCGTTGATAGAGTCAGACGTCCTCGTGACCTGTGTTGGCATTCCAGTGATATTATCTTTATGCCAAGATCCTGTGATGTCATTTTTAAAGATGTCATCTTCATTCATGCTCTGCGGGCATTTTAAATCCTGAAAAGCTCCTACCTATTTTTGTCCACAGAATGTTAGCAAGTATATGTTGGTAGTAATGTAATCAACTCCCACATGAATAAATATTGCAATATTTAACAACAGATGCCCGATAGCTTTTCAGTCATTGCAATCTACATAATTCATGATTACTCTCTTCTCAGATTGTTTTAGAACGGCTATTTTAGACTTGTCCTCTGCTGCCCCCGTGTGGAAATGTTCATTATTCAGTTTGTTAACTCAACAGCATTTGCTGATACTTTTCTTTTTTTTCTTCTATACTTTGAATCGGAGTGACACTTTACTTTTTAGCCTCTTACTGAAAACAAATAAATCACCTGGGAAATAAATCCTACTCAGCTGGATGTGAACAACCGACTTGAGGTCTCATTTTATTTAACCCTAGGCAGTCAACCTTTTCTATTGATTCTCGATACCTCTCCGCCCCCAGTTTCTTCCTTCCAGCTGCATTCATCTCTGCTCCCAGCCATTCTGATATACTAACTATTCAATTATTGGTCTCATAATGACATAGCGAGTTGTCCGGCGAGAAATGTCATCACAAAACACACAAAGCACAAAATACACATTTACATGGAAATACAGAGAGAGGCTTTTGGACAGCCCCGTTCAGCCATTGGCTATTGTGGTTCAGCAGGCGGAAGGCATTGCCCCTATGAGTGGTTCATCCGGTCAGTATCACCCCCATGGCATTTTGCAAATGTGGGCTACATTAGAAGTAGTCCATAGACAATGATTATAATTCAGATTTTATTGTATGTTTTTATATATGGGTCTGGTCCCTCCAGTCTCTAGGCAGTTACCCTCCCCCCACTCTATTCTCCCCACACTCCACCAGTGATGCTACCGGCCTGTCATGCAGCTTGTAAACAATTTTCAACCCCTCACCCACTTTAGCTGTCTTCAATGCATCAACTGTCAATTTCAATCAATATAAAACCATGACTACATCCCTTTGGCGCCTCGTCACTGGTATGAACTGCTGTATAGAAGGAATAAAGTACCCCTGCTGTACATTCTAAGGATATTGAGAGCCACTGAGGCATTTCATAACCAAATAGAGGAAGGAGGCCGAAGGCCAAGTTGCTTTATAAGGTTGTGGAACTCCAAGGTGACTTGCAATATCCTAATCATGTATGCCAGGGGGGTACTTTAGCCCACATAATACATCGTCACACCATCTCCTTTCCCACAAACCACTTACAACATTGGTGCTTAGCTCTTTCATGCGAAAGAGTAAGCACGTTTGCTAACATAAAGAATAAAAATCAAACCTCTAGTTAAAAATTAAACACATTAAAAATCTGTTAGTTATTTGTTGCAAACAGCTATCAGAAACAATTCAATAGAACTTCGTTATTCGGGAGAAAAAAACGCATAGAAATGTGCAGAAACAGGCAGAAATATTCTAGCTTATATTCTAGCTTTTCTCTAACTATCTGAGGAGTGTAAAATATAAACATGTTCTCTCTGCTTTTCATTATAAGCTTAAAAAGAGATCAGAAGAAAGAAAGAAAAGTAACGTTCCATTTTAGTTGCTTTAATCCCTTTGCTCTTAGGCCTTTCCCCCATGCTAAGCCTTTTATTGTGCTATTTGGGGTAGTTTGAGCTCAAACCCCTATAACTGTTTGTCCACATAAGGTGTCCACGCCAAATTTGCGTCCTTTTCTTCCAACATCATGGGGATTTTAAAGATATACAGGGTTTGTGGATTCTCCTGGGGGGGGGGGGACCCGGAAATTAGCAAAATGCAGCTAAACTTTGTTTTTGTTTTTAAAAATGGGGAAAAGAGCTGCAGAAGAAAGTGTCTTTTTTTCCCCCCTGCAAATGATATCAACAAAGGGTTTGTGCTGCTGAAAGCACCACCTGCCCATCTTTCAGGGACAGGCAGACCTTTGTCTGAAAACCAAAAATGTTTTACACTGTTTTGGAATTTTACTGGGACATAGCCTATTTTTGCTACTTTTTGTGCTTTCAACCTCTTTCCAGTTAGTGGTAGAAATGGGTGTGAAAACAATAATGGATCCGGGAAAGCTATATATTTCTGAAAAGTAGGCAAAATTTTGAATTCAGCAAGCGGTCATTTGTGTAGATCCATCAAGGTTTTGTAATAAAAACTAATAGTGAAATAAATCTAAATTGAAAATGAGTTGAAGAAAAACAGCCATTTGGGCCAGCATTTTCACCTGTAACTTCTTCTAAGTATGACAGATGTTTAGAATCTATGGGCCATATGTATCATCAAACCAATTTGCATTTCCAAAATAGCGAATTTTAAGGAATCGCTATTTTGGAAATGCAAAATGGTATGTATGAACAAAATCGCTTTTATATAGCGATTCCTTACCATTCCTAATTTGCGATTAGCAAATTGCTAATCGCAAATTACCCATTCATTTCTATGGGCCAGGAGGCCCATAGGAATGAAGGGGCAATTTGCGATTAGCAATTACCTAATCGCAAATTAGGAATTTTTTCAAGGGTGCAGGGGTGTCTCAAGAACACCCTGCTGCACCCCTGAAAAAGACATTTGGGGGCATATGGCGCACATACATGCCCATACATGCCCTAAGGGCATGTATGGGCGTCATATGGCACCTTTGGTTTGTTTGAAAAAAGCATTATTAAAAGAATTCGCAACTTACCACCAACTAGAAGTTGGTGGTAATTTGCGATTCCTTAATGGCATTTTTTGCATTTTTTTGCTTTGATACATTGCATTTAAGGAATCGCAAAATTTGCGATTCCTTAAGTGCAATCGCAAAATAAGGAATAGCAAATTTTGCGATTCCTTATTTTGATGCAAAAATGTTTGATACATACCATTTAGGTATTTAGCATTCGCAAAGGCCGAAATTCGCAGAATTTCGGCCTTTGCGAATGCTAAATAGCTTGATACATATGGCCCTATATACTGTTACATCCGCTTGACCCTTCTGGTTCTGGGGATATATAGGACTTGTAGGTTCATCAAGAACCCTAGGAACCCAGAGCCAATAACCGAGCAGCGTCTTGCAATGGTTTTTCTTTGTGTACCGGATATATAGCAATTCATTTGGTAAAATATAAAGAGTGAAAACTAGGTATCAAAGACACCTGTGTATTTCCGATATGGGAACAAAATGTAGAGTGTAGAAACAGTAGATACTTGCACATCTCCGAAATTGTGGGTACCCAAACTAGCATTTGAATTATAGGACATTTTTCAAAGTGACTCCTTTTTTAAACATTGTCTTAAATTTGGAAGGCAGAAATGCATCGAAAGTCAATAGGTAATAACAGTTGCTCTACAATTCTGTTTCCCTAAGTCTCCAGATAAAACTGGTACCTCACTTGTGTGGGTAGGCCTAGTGCCGGCGACAGGAAATGGCCCAAAACGCAACATGGACATGACAAATGTTTATAGTGAAAACCAATCCTTTTTAGGTCTTGCCTAGCGATGCAGCGCCATGCGTTGCTCGCGTAGGCAAGATCTATTGTTGCCGAATTGCTTTGCGAAGGGGGACAGGACATGTGCAAGGGTACAGCAAGTCCTGCACAGGAGATGTGCATGCTTATGGTGCGAGCAGGAGTTGTAATAACGCCGCAAGCTGTATGTGTGCACATCAACTGTCTGTGTCGAAGATTAACAGACAGGAGATGTGCACGCGTACGTCTTGCACCGTTATCACAACTCCTGCTTCCATCATACGCGTGCCCATCTCCTGTCCAGGTGCGGGGCGCTTTCTCAGCAGCATGCATTATCATCCGGCTGGTGGCCACGTCCAGCATGCCAATTTAACCACCAGCAGGCTCCTGCTAAACCTTACTCACCGGCTCTTGTGGGGACCCTGCACTGCTCCCCGGCTGGTCTCCTTGATGGCAGGGGGGACTCGCCTCTTCACCCGGTCACTCCTTATGGCGCAGCAACATGCGGGTCTCCGTCTTGCTCACAGGAGCCCCACCTGATATCCTGCTCCGGCCGCACCATGTGGCATTCACGAAAGCGGGGTGGGCTCCCGCCTGACTTCCCTCTGCGGGGTGGGCACCCGCCTCGCTTCTCCTACACGCGGTTGCAAAACGCGGTGCTCCCTCAGCTCACGGAAGCCGCGCACTCCATGCCCCACCCATGTCCCAGGTAAGGTTGCCTGACTGCCGGGTCGCGCTGAGAGCGGCCCGGAGAAGGCTTCCAGAACAGCTCGGGCTGCGGCGGTGAAACGTGGAGTGGCTCCTGCCTCATCAATAAAACACCAGGCGGACGATGAGGGGTAGGCTCCCTCTCAACTTAAAATATAAAGCTCACATTCACTTTCTAAGCAGCCTGGGACAATGGCAGACGCTTCTTTCAATAGGTCTCCCATTTATAAGAGTTTGAGCTATTGGCATTGTACATGACAATGCCTTTTATTTATGATTTAATTATCAAAAAATATAAATAAAAGACATTGTCATTTACAGTGCCAATAGCTTAAACTCTAATGCTAGACCTATTGCATTGCAAATGCTTGTCTTTAAAGTGGCTAGCTGTAGATTTTTAACGCTAGCTCAGCCGGCACCTAGGGACACCTAGCAAACCTATTCATTTT
Source organism: Lissotriton vulgaris (assembly GCF_964263255.1). Classification (NCBI taxonomy): domain Eukaryota; kingdom Metazoa; phylum Chordata; class Amphibia; order Caudata; family Salamandridae; genus Lissotriton; species Lissotriton vulgaris. Next base: position 112,386,292 of record NC_141691.1, on the reverse strand, counting down.
TGAAAACTAGACACCCAGGGTAATCCATGGTGGGGTGACTTGTGTGGCTCTCACCAGGTTCTGTTACCGAGAATCCCTTGCAAACCACAAACTTTGTAAAATAAATCACTTTTTCCTCACATTTCTGTGATGGAAATTTCTGGAATCTGCGTGGATCCACAAAATTCCACCCACCCCGCATTCTCCAAAGTCAAAGTTGCAATGTCGGGGAGGTCACCCGGATTTTTGGCCCCGGGCTCGGCGGCCATCTAGGGAAATGGGGGATACACACAACCCATACCTTCCTGTACTCCCCAGGGTGTCTAGTTTTCAGAAATGTGTGGGTTTGGTAGTGTCACCTGGCTCGTAGGAACATTGTCTTTTTTCACTAAGTTAGCATGAGGACATTGCAGCTGGTCTGCTGCTTTGCGCATGTTACTACACATGTTTATTTTTGCAATAATTTCAATGTCAAGTCAAGTCAAGTCAGAGAATTTATATAGCGCACTACATACCCAGAGGGTCTCAAGGCGCTTAGAAAGGGGAGGAGGATTACTTGTCAAATATCCACGTTTTAAGTTGCTTTCTGAATGCTAGGTGGTTCTGGGTAAGGCGAAGGTAAGCGGGGAGTGAGTTCCATGTTTTAGCAGCCAGGTATGAGAAGGATCTGCCTCCCATGGTGGTCTTGTTGATGCGAGGTACAGTGGCGAGGGCTTGGCTGGAAGAACGTAGTTGGCGGGGGGGGTGTAGAAGGACAGTCGTGAGTTGAGGCATTCTGGTCCGATGTCGTAGAGTGATTTGTGTGCGTGGGTTAGCAGTCGGAAAGTGATCCTCTTATTGACGGGTAGCCAGTGGAGGTCTTTAAGGTGACCAGAGATGTGTTCGTAGCGTGGGATGTCTAATATGATCCTGGCTGAGGCGTTTTGGATTCGTTGGAGTTTCTTCTGGAGTTTAGCGGTAGTGCCTGCGTAGAGGGTGTTTCCGTAGTCCAGTCGGCTCGTGACCAGAGCATGGGTGACTGTTTTCCTTGTTTCGGTGGGGATCCAGCGAAATGTTTTTCTGAGCATGCGAAGAATGTTGAAGCAGGAAGAGGATACGGCGCTGACTTGTCTGTTCATTGAGAGTGAAGAATCCAGGATGACGCCTAGGTTCCGTGCGTGGTCTGTCGGGATGGGTGCTTTTCCGAGGGCTTCCGGCCACCAGGAGTCGTCCCATGCAGAGGGGGATGTACCTAAGATGAGGACTTCTGTTTTGTCTGAGTTCAGTTTCAGACGGCTTTGTTTCATCCATTCGGCAACTTCTTTCATTCCTTCGTGTAGGTTAGTTTTGGCGGTGCTGGGGTCATTGGTGAGAGAAAGGATTAGTTGAGTGTCATCCGCGTAAGAGATGATGTTGAGGTTGTGTTGGCGGGCGATGGCCGCGAGGGGGCTCATGTATACGTTGAAGAGGGTGGGGCTGAGTGAGGATCCCTGTGGCACGCCACAGATGACTTCAGTGGCCTCGGACTTGAATGGTGGGAGGCGGACTCTCTGGGTTCTTCCGGTGAGGAACGAGGTGATCCATTCAAGTGCTTTTCCTTGGATTCCGATGTTATTGAGGCGTTGTAAAAGGGTGCTGTGGCAGACTGTGTCGAATGCTGCAGAGAGGTCGAGGAGGATGAGGGCGACTGTGTCTCCATTGTCCAGTAGAGTTCGAATGTCGTCTGTTGCTGCGATGAGGGCGGTCTCAGTGCTGTGTTTTGCTCGGAAGCCAGATTGTGAGGAGTCGAGGGATTTGTTGGCTTCGAGGAAGGCGGCGAGCTGGTTGTTGACAGCTTTCTCAATGACTTTGGCCGGGAATGGAAGAAGCGAGATGGGGCGGTAATTTTTGAGTTCGGTGGGGTCCGCTGTGGGTTTTTTCAGAAGGTCGGTGAGTTCAGCGTGTTTCCAGCTTTCCGGGAAGGTGCGGTGCTATGACGGAGTCTGCTTTGTTGAAGATGTGGTGAGGACATGGGTCTGTGGGGGATCCTGAGTGGATGGAATTCATCAGGCGGATTGTGTCCTCAGTGGAGATTGGGTTCCAGTCGATAAGGGTGTTCACGGGGGCAGAATGTTCAGCAAATGGTAGGGTGGGTTGGTTTCCGGGTTGGTTGTCGAAGCTGTTGTGGATGTCCGCAATTTTGTTGTGGAAGAATGAGGCTAGGGAGTCGCAGAGGGCTTGAGAGGGGGTGATGTCGTTGGAGTTGGCCGAGGGGTTGGAAAATTCCTTGACGATGTTGAAAAGTTCCTTGCTGTTGTGGGCGTTGTTGTCAAGTCGATCCTTGAATGCTGTTTTCTTGGCCTTTCGGATTAGTTGGTGGTGAGTGCGGGTGGCGTTTTTGAAGGCGTCCTTGGTGCTAGTGGTTGGGTCGTTTTTCCAGGCCTTTTCAAGGGAGCGGCAGAGTTTCTTGGACTTCTTAAGATCATCGTTGAACCATGAGGCCTTTTTGCTGCCAGGTTTGCTTTGACGTTTCTTCAGTGGTGCTAAGGTGTCGGCGGTGTTGGATAACCATAGGGTGAGGTTGGCGGCGGCTTCGTTTGCGTTAGAAGAGTGGGCTGGGGTGTTTAGAAGGAGCGATGCGGAGATCTGGTCCGTGGTGATTTTGTTCCAGTTTCTTTGCAGAGTTGGTTGGAGGTGGTTGGTGGGTTTTGGTTTGTTGTAGGTGAAGTGAACGCAGCTGTGGTCAGTCCAGAGGAGATCCGTAGTGTGGCTGAAGGAGACATGATTGCTGGAGGTGAAGATGGGGTCGAGTGTGTGACCTGCGATGTGGGTGGGGGAAGTGACCAGTTGTTTAAGTCCGAGGTTGGCGAGATTGTCCAAGAGGGTGGTGGTGTTGCGGTCGTTGATCTTTTCAAGGTGAAAGTTGAGGTCTCCCAGAAGGATGTAGTCTTTGGAGGGGAGCGCGTGAGGAGTGATGAAGTCCGTGATGTCTTCACTGAATTTTGCGCGGGGTCCTGGTGGTCTGTAGAGGAGGGTGCCTCTGAGTGTGGTCTTGGGGTCGATGTGGATCTGGAAGTGAAGGTGTTCGGAGTTGGCGAGGTTGACGTCAGAGCTGGTTGAGATGCGGATAGATTTCTTATGGACGATAGCGATTCCTCCTCCTGTGTGGTCGGTGCGGTCCTTGCGTGTGATCTTATAGTCTTCGGGGATGGCAATGGTGATGTCTGGGGCGGAGGAAGCGTTCATCCATGTTTCTGTTAGGAAGGCGACGTCTGGAGAGATGGTGTCACATGAGAACTCATCGCTGTGTTCATTCTCTGCTTGTTCCTGGGATTTTTACTGAACGTTATGTGCAAGGTCGAACAACAATGCCCCTTGTTATTTTGTTCTGGCCAGACGTTAGCTCTTGGACAAAACATACAGATGCAGTTGTTGTTTGGACAGTGTACTCAGATTTTTAGTGGGGTACACGAATAGGTGACACACACTTGAAGAGGGACCTTTCCAGGGAGAAGAGCAGGACAGCACCTATGATGTAGATCTACCATCTATAGGCTAAGGTATGGGGTCTGCTGACAAATCCCAGAGATCTTCTATTATATAATAATACTTCTTCTTAGCAAGGGGAGGGAGGCTAGGCACGGTAGTCTTTTCTTCATTGTCTATTTATGATGACATCTCCCTTCATGATTTATGAACTAGCTGCTATGCTGACTGCATTTTCCTGCTTGTTGTGGCACGTATACTGCATGTTAGGGCACGTTATTTAAAATAATATTTTATGCCCGCTGATATCTTCCTTCAGAATAAGGCCAAATGGAGCCAGTATATTATGCTTTTATCAAATGCCATTGCTCATGGAACCTGATACCTGGCAAGGGGCGGAGATTATCCTGATCCACAAAAAAGGAGATAAATACTTACCCGGGAATTATAGGCTGATAAGCCTTATAGATTCTATCCAGAAAGTCATAGCTCGACTTGTTCTAGCAAAGATCCAAGTCTAGATTGATGACAATGATATCCTAAGTCCCCTCCAGGCAGGTTTCCGGGCACATTTGAGCACCATTGACCAAGTTTTTCTTTTTATTTTAATCTACTGGCGGACGGTGACTCTCGGAAAAGGCAGTATTTCTGCAGCGTTTGTTGACCTTAAGTCTGCCTTTCACCTAGTCTCATGGCTCAAATTATGGACGGTATTGCAGGAGCCTGGGCTGCCCCCTGATCAACTCTTTTTAATAGTCCGTCTCCATGAAAAACAAATTGCCTAAATTCGGTGGGGGGTTCAAGGAAACAAGACCAATCTATTCCCAGTTGAGAAGGGAGTACGCCAGAGCTGTGTGCTGGCATCTACATTGTTTTCACTTTTTATCAATGGCATTGTCAGTTTCCTAGCTGCCTTTCCACAGACGCCCCAGTCCTTGCCGGAAAAAAATTCCTATATTAATGTTTATGGATGACATACTTACATTGTCCAAAACACCGAGTGGGGTAAAGCGTGCACTGCAGCACTTTGAAGAATTTTGCACACTGCGTGGTTAAAAGTCAACACTGCAAAAACTACGTTTATGACATTTAACCAGCACAGGTCATTTAAAGGGGGAATGGTAATGGGGTGGCACCTATTGGAGCAGGTTGATGCATTCACCTATTTAGGTATCACTGTGCATAAAGGGCTGAGCCGGAGGCCACACATTGACACGATGGCCTTAAAACATAGACAACTGGACGGTGTAATGATTAAGGAGTTTAAAACATCTTTGACTAAGCCTCTAACTCCGGTACTGCAAATTTACTGCTCTAATACTGAGCTCAGTTCTGTATGGCACTGAGTGGGGTTTCGAAAATTTGAATCCCCTAGTTGTATCTGAGAACAAGTTTTTACGAGGGGTTACAGGTTTGCCCCAAAGCTCTCCTATACTCCTCTTGCGCCACAATGTGGGTAGAAAAGCCATAGCTGCACTGGCGTAATGAAAGTTTAAGGGGCCCCCCTGAAATGTACACTGAGGGGCCCGCTCCAGATTTAATCCGGAGTGCTTTGACCTGAATACTGTGCTGAGGGGGCCCCCTGCAGGTCGGGGGCCCTCTGCACCACAGGGGATGCGGGACCTGTTTTACGCCCATGCATAGCTGACTTAGCTAGACTACACCCCATTCTTTATTGGCGCAGGATCTGGTCCACACCAGAGCTGGCCTCCTATGCTCAAGGTCTTTATTAAATCAGCTGGTTGCTCAACATTAGAACCACCCTAACTAGTATGGGCATGTCATTCCTGTGGACTGACTCCAACAGAACAGAGTTTCCATCAAAAAATCTGATCAAGCAAAGATACTGGGAACTGATCATGCTAGAAGCTAATAGAATAACTGACGCTGCTACACTGTCAGGAAACTTCTTGCAAATAAAATCAAGGCCGTACATTGAGGACTACCGGGACATAATTACTATGCCATTGGACCGTAAATTGTATTTCCAGCTTAGAGTATGTTGTCTACCCTTGATGACCTTTACAGCCACATGGTCTACTGCAGCCTACAATGGGTTAATGAAAATGAGATTCTCTCTGATTATCAAGCGGGGTTCAGGGCTGGTACGGGAACTATAGAGCAGGCTTTTAGGCTAATGTTAATTTACTGGAAGGTGGTCGTTATAGGCAAAGGCAGTCTTTACCTTGCGTTCATCGACTTAAAGACTGCCTTTGAGATTGTGCCTAGGGAGAGTCTCTGGGGAGTGTTGTCTGATATGGGGTTTCTTCGCAACATTTTGTCCATATTAGTGAGGCTCCAGGAAGGGAACTTCGCACAAGTAAGATGGGGCACAGAGGGTCAGAAAACCAACAGAATCCCAGTAGAGAGAGGGGTTCGCCAGGGATGTGTTCTTGCTCCCACCCTCTTCTCACTATATGTGAATGGTGTGGTTGAGCATTGTTAAAAGAACCTTCAGACGCACCATCCCTGGTGGGTGAGCGAAATCCTATCCTCTTATTTGCGGACGATACGCTCTTAATATCTAAGACCCCAATGGGCCTCCAAAACCTCCTAGATAACTTCCAGATTTTTTCCTCACAGCAAGGTTAGGTAATAAATACTGATAAAACAAAGTATCTGGTGATGAACCCCCTGAAAAAACTTGGGCGCCCCCCAGCATTGAATAATGTCTTTTTGGAAAGGGTCACTGTGTTCGATTATTTAGGTATACGTATATCGGAAAATATGCAGTGGCCCCCACATCTATGCAAAATGCTTTTAACTCACAAGAGGGTTGCTGGGGTACTGGTTAAGGAACAGCGCTCCTCTTCGGTAAGGCCGATTGCCCCTGTTATTGACATTTATAAAGCGAAGGGAGTTAGCTCCACGCTGTATGGGGCAGAACTATGGGGCACTGCCAATATAGATCATCTGGCTAGGTCCGAAAACAAGTTCTATAGGAACCTTATGTCACTCCCACAGAGCACCCCAATGATACCCTTATTGCTTGATTTAGGCTGTCATCTATCAATGATTTGGCAAAACTCCAGCCGTTGCTCTTATGGGCCCGACTATGGCGAGTGCCTGAACTGGCCAAATATGCTAAAGGGTTATCAGAAGTAATGTCATTGCCAGGATGGCATAAAGGAAAGTGGTTGAAATATGTAAAAGCCTTACTTGGTGATTTGGGCCTTAGTGAAGCATGGGCTAGCAGGTCCTCTCTCCCCAAGGCAACCCTAAAGACCCTTTACTGGAACTGGGCTGCGTCCAGAATGAGTACTGATCATACTCTGGGTAGACTCACGGACGAGTTCTTAAACTTTAAGGACTCTCCGTCTCGGGAACTTTATCTCAATATTGTCTGGAAGTCAGCTGACAGGGCTCTGTACTTTAGATTTAGGGTCGGGGCTCTTCCAGTGCGCGCCCTAACTGCTCGATGGAAACCCCTGGCCCAAACAACAGCATTTTGCCCTATCTGTTTAACCAGAATAGAAACTGTGGCACATTTTTTGTTTGTATGCCCGGCGTATGTGCAGCCAAGGAAAAGGTGGCTCAAACCGTTATGTCGGTTGTTGGGCACGAGGTGTCACAACGAGGCACTGCGCATTTTGATGGCAGACTCGCGGCCTTCGTATGCTTGTGGCCTCTCTAAATGTTTATCTTGGGCATGGTCCGTTAGAAATAAAAGGCTTAAGCAAAATGTTTAATTTGGATTTTTATAAACTTCTTAAATATTGTTTTTTAAACTCTTAGTATTGGTTGTAAAAATTTGGTGTAAATAGATTAATACTTGTTTTTAACTTCAAATGTGTTTTATAAAATATGTGATGGTTTTATGATATGTTTTTATCGAAATAAAGCCTTTCTGACTGACTACTGCAGCTAATGATAAGTGTCCAGTTTGTACTTATGTGGAAGAAACATATTCACATGTGTTATTTGTCTGCCATGCATATGCTGCACCATGCAAAGCTTGGCTGGTACAGATCTGTAGGAATATGGGCACAAACCAGTCAAGAGTAGCTGGAGTTCTGGACTTTTTGGTTCCGTCCAGAGGTGTCAGGGAACAACACCCAAAGACCCCGGAGTTCCACCTGCCTTGGTGCGCAAATAAACAGAAACACGGGCTTCTCGATGGTGGCGTCAAAGACCAAAGGTTTATTACTGCAGGGACACAGAAGTCACAGAAACTACGCATGGGCAGTAACTAGGAGCCTGTTCAATTTGTACAAAGAGGGTTGCTCCTTATATACTAAATTTTGGGCTTCAGGCAAATTCCTCACATGTTAGTATATTCCCAAACCTTTGTGTCCTAAACAATAAATATTTGGCGTTGCACAGGAATCGTCGACAATATCTGATGACACAACATTACGAATGAGAGGTTTCCACTTTTCCATCATAATCTCATGTCAACTTTCCATTCAGGACCCGGACCGCCTCATCGTAAAGTTCGTTACCTCCCCCTAATAAAGGCCCAGAAGGAAAGGAGCAGAGCCAGGTGCAGAAGATAGAAAAGCAGGATAAGAGATGTTTGTGGGTCGTAAATGGGCAAGGCTACCAGCTTCGGCCGCCTAATCATGATCAGGCCAACGGACACGAGAACCAGTTCAGCAGGGCTGGCCTCGGGCAGAGGAGGCAGCCTTTGTTGAGTCATGTAGCTACAGCGTGATCTGGTTTAAGGTGCACGTGTCATGACAGAGGTGAATCTCCGGCTAAGGCTACGTGTCCTTAATCAAAATGACGTGATCAGAGGTTATTGCATATGTGAGGGCAAGAAATACAAAATGGCTGCCATGATCTAAGATGGATGCCGTGGGTAGATCAGAAATGTGTTCATAACAGGAGTACTCTTGCTCATATCGTAGCGAAAACACCAGGATATGCTAAATGGATCATTTGCGGTTCGCTGATACCAATATTATGTATTTCCGGCAATATTGAAAACACGGGTTCAAATCGTCACGGAACCTCAGACCCTCCTTTTGCCCTTACATAGGCAATTACTCAGTCTATGTCAGAGTCTAACTCTATGCTCATCAGGTCAGTGACATGTTGCTGTATCATCATCCTTTCTTGCGCCTTTTCTCCAAACGCAGGTGGTTTTCTAAGACAAGTTGCAGCACAAAGACTACACAGAGCAGGACCACACTGGATAATCAGGCAACATGAGAAGAGGAATACTAAGATGACACCAATGACCATTAGAACCTTCCATCCCCACGCTGAGATCAGAGTCCAAAACCACTCCATGAAGGACCAGTTTCCCTTATCTACATGTATAGAGTCGGAAATCTTGTGTAGCTTAGAGATCGCCTCGTAGACTGTTGGAGCATTATTAGGAATAAAGACACAGCAGCTCGATTGGATCATTCTGCATACCCCACCTCGATCTGCAAGTATAACGTCTAGAACCATACGGTTCTGCAACGTCATGAGTCTATCCGCCTGAAGCTCAGCTGTCAGATTGCTAAGGGCACCAGCAGTTTCGGTAATAGTAGATTCAACTACCCGTGTTAGCTGACGTATGTTTCTACTATTGGCCATAGGCCCCCAGAACGGAAGGAAACCTTTGAAGAAGTCTCCAGCTTCCTGACCAGCGGTATCTTCCTTGCTGAAGACACCTCTCGCTACTCTGGTTCTGTGGTAGTCAGATGAAGCAGTGTATGTTGGAGGTAACAATCGAGCTATATAACATGAACCTGAGAAGTCGGCAGGCAACCATGTATAAGCTCTGTCTCGACAGATGAAGTAGGTACCCCTAGCAGTAAGGAAAGCAGGGGAAGAGTTAGCCGGAAACACATAAGTCTCTACGCACTCGCTCCTCCCTAGCTGAGCTCTCGGATTTCTCCCATTACCTTGCAAACAGACCTGACCTCGGTGAGGTACGACCCAGACTGGAGTTGAGCTTTTACGCTTGTTTTCTCCCAAACTAAGGCGATACTCTGAAGAATTCCAACTTAAATATACTCGCAATTCGTCTCTAGGGTATGATGGAGTATTATTGACGTCCTTGATCATGTCAATAATTCCCTGGACTAAGGCTTTGTTGGCAGAGTTATATTTAGTGGAACGCGGTGGACGTGGAGGATAGGTCTCAAGGGCATAAGCAAAGATGGTTTGAAGGGCCTGAAATGATCCATTGTAGCTGAAAGGCAAAACCAGATAAGGAATACCTTTATCCATAGTGTGGGGTATCAAGCCAAACACCCAGCAGTCTGTAGTGTTAACTACCAGTTGGTGTTGGTGCAAGAGCTGTACAAAAGTGTTGTTAATGAATTCTGAGCGTCGGGCTTGCTCATGTTCAGGAAACGAGTGAAAAGAGTGTATAGAGGAAACAGTAGAAGTAGCAGGATCAAGGGGAGGTACTGTAGTTACTGGCACATAAATTAAACTTATACCGAAAACGATTCCACCCACCAACGTTATTAAAACAATTAAAAATGTAATAGCACATTGCATCAAAAAGCATTTGCTGTGAAGAATTCTGTAAAGTCTGTTTCTGCGAACATAAATCATATTTTCTCGTTGCAGCGCAGGAAGCTCCATCTTCTACAATCCGCTCGCGACCACTGATGATGTGTACGTAGATGAAAATGCCTCTATCAGCCCTGGGAGTTCCCAGAACTAACAGAAAGATCGACCTTGTGTCAGACCCCTGCAGATTCAACTAGGCACACAGCCACGACCCTACGGCTACCCAGACGGCAAGGCAATTTTAAAACAACAAAACAATAGCAAACTTCCTGGCTGAAGGCAAAAGTTCAATATTTCAAAATATCACAATATGCAGTTGCCTGCTTTATTTGTCCATTTTACGGTTTCGTAAATTATATCTTTGCTTCGCAGGTACTGTTTGATCGGAAAATAGCGTATCACTAGTAGTTGTTGCAGTGTTCGAGTTCGCAGATGACAGAGTTTCTCCTGATGCAGGAGACAAATGTTCAGAGTTCAAAGGAGTCTTTTCAGGAGGAGAGTCAGATTTTGGAGTGTCAATAATCAATTCGGCATCGCTGAAAGGGATGAACTTTGGTGTGCGTTCAGATTCGGAGGCACCAATTCCCTTCTTCACCCAGTCGTCGTAAGGAAGTGGCAAAGGTACACGCTTAACATGGGATGCGTGCACCCAGTGCTTGCGACCAGCTACACGAACTGCTGTCCTCGTTGCAAGCAGGACCTGGAAGGGGCCGATGTATCTGGGCTGAAGATTCTTCGTCCTCGCAAAATTCCTGATAACCACTTGGTCTCCTGGTTTCAGCTGATGCCCTGGACTCTCCGGAGGCTTTGGTAAAGCATCAAAAACCTGTTGGTGAATAAGACTCAATTTAGCAGTCAAGTCGTAAAGGTAGTCTATCAACATAGGATATTCTAGAGAACAAAACTCCTTAGGCCTCGGCACACCCCAAATATTTGCCGGGCGGCCAAAGACGATCTCGTAGGGGCTAAGCCCCACTCTAGAATGTACAGTTGCTCTTGTTGATAACAAAGCCAACGGAAGTGCGTCTGGCCAGGGTAAACCTGTGGATGCTTGTATTTTAGCTAATTTTAGTTTGAGGGTGCCATTGTAACCCTCCACTAAACCAGCAGACTGGGGATGGTTCGCACTGTGGAACTTTTGTTTCAGACCTAGACCTGCACACACACTCTGCATAACTTTCCCTATAAACTCACTTCCGTTATCTGACCATACAATCCGTGGCATACCGAATCTAGGGAAATATTCTTTGAGAAGAATTTTGGCAGTTGATAGGGCAGTGTTGTCCTTTAGTGGGTATGCTTCGATCCATCTGGAAAAAGCACAGACTACCACCAGGACATATTTCAAATTATTACAGCGATCCATGTGAATGAAGTCTAACTGAATCACTTCGAAGGGGCAGGAAGGGGGAGCAAAGTGACCAGCAGGAGTTGGGGTTCCCTTGCCGGGGTTATGCATCAGGCATACCATACAATTTTTCACCACTCTCTCTGCACACTTACTGATCCCATCATTCTTCCAGACCGGAGCCAACATCTTACAGATTCCTTTAGAACTTATATGCGCTACTCCATGCGCCATTGTCACCACTGCAAGCACATACGCATCAGGCAACATCCAACGCTGCTGTTCTGTCAAATCAATCCAACACCCATTCGAATCCAACTTGCCCGTACTCTCTCTCCATACACGTTTCTCTTCCTCAGTTGCTTCTTTCTGAATCTCTTTCACACTTTCCATTGTATCCTCACACATTCCAGATTCAGCAATCCATCTTGCGGACGTAGCAACATACATTCTACTCATCATGTCTCTAGCTGTCTGTTTAGCGGTCTCATCAGCAAAAGCATTCCCACGACCAACATCATCCGTGACTGCTTTATGAGCACTGCACTTTACAATCGCAACTTCAGTCGGCAAGGTTAGAGATTCCAACAGATCGTTAACTAGCTGACCATGTTGAATCTTAGTCCCATGGGACGTAATGAAACCTCTTTCTCTCCACAAACGGCCAAAACTATGGGCCACACCAAATGCGTACTGACTATCTGTAAACACATTCACTCTCTTTCCCTTAGCTAAGACACATGCTCTTGTTAGGGCTACTAATTCTGCAGCTTGGGCAGAATTCTGACTCACTCTTGCAGTCTCCACAATCGTCTTTAAGGTTGTTACTGCGTAAGCAGCAGTCACATCACCATTCTCCAATTTAAAACATGACCCGTCCACATACAGCGTGCCATCTGGATCTGATAATGGAGTATCCTTTAAGTCAATTCGTCCTTTTGTCTCTTCCTCCGTTTTAAAACAACAATCATGGGGCTCGGAATCACTCGACTCTTGATCAGTCGGCAACAGCGTTGCTGGATTCAATACATTACATCTTTTGATTTGAATATGACTCGCTAGTAATGTTAGCTCGTAACCAGATAGTCTCGCACTGGTAAGGTGTTGTGTCTCAGTTCGGTTCATGAGTGTGTCTACTGCATGAGGAACCATGACCACTAGCATGTTGTTCATCACCAAACCAGCAGATTGTCGAATGGAAGCCGCAGCTGCCGCTGTAGCTCTCAAACAACTAGGTAACGCTCTAGCTACCGGATCTAATGTTGATGAAAAATACGCACAAGGGCGTTGTTTATCACCAAACTTTTGTGTCAGAACACTCAACGCGCAACCTTCTCTCTCGTGAACGTAGAGCGTGAATGGCTTACTGTAATCAGGTGTACCCAATACAGGAGCTGAACACAGTGCTTTTCGTAACTCAGTAAAACTCTCCTGACATTCATCAGACCATGGCACCGGACTCGGAACATTTTTCCCAGTCAAAGCTACCAATGGTCTCGCTAAAAGAGAAAAATTTGGGATCCACTGCCTACAGTAAGAGGTAATACCTAAAAAGGCACGTACTTCTCTCTGTGTGCGAGGAACACTCATCTGCGTAATTGCTTTTATTCTCTCTGGGGTCAACTTCCTTCCCTCCTTTGACAAGAGATGACCTAGGTAGGTCACTTCTTGGCAGCAGTATTGCATTTTCGAAGGTGATACCTTGTGATTCAAATTAGACAAGTGATGCAATAACGAAATCGTAGCTGCTTTGCAAGTTTCCTTGTCATCGGCAGCCACTAGAAGATCATCTACATACTGCACTAGGGCAGAACCTGGAGGAAGGACAAAGGAATCTAACTGGCTCTTTAATGCTTGACTGTAAATAGATGGACTCTCACAGTAGCCCTGTGGAGCGCGTTTAAATCTGAAACTGCGACCTCCTAGACAGAAGCCGAAAATATCTCTGCTTTCTTCGGCTATCGGAATGCTGAAAAAGGCATTCTTCAAGTCGATGACTGAAAACCAAGTAGCTGTAGCAGGAATCAATGTTAACAAGGCAGTGATGTCTGGAACCACAGGAAACTGCGGGACCACAATCTTATTGACTTCTCTAAGGTCAATGACAAACCTATACACTGGAGGCTTTGTAGGATCAGTTCGTTTCAAAATCGGTAATACAGGACTATTACAAACATTTCCTCTAGTTTCTTCAACCACACCTTTCTTAATCAAATCTTGCACAATCAATAAAAGTGCACGCTCACCTTCACTAGATATTTTGTATTGAGGAATTCGTGGAAATTTTACATTTGCTTTCAAAGTTACTACATATGGTGGTATTTCTAAAAGGCCTACATCATTAGGACCAGTCGCCCAAAGAGAATCAGGGAGTGAACGCAGCTCTGGTGGGAGTGCATCCATTGACAAGTACATCGGAGAGGTGATTCTTTTACCCAATGTAAGCTGTACCCCTTCCGGAGAACAGTACAATGTCGCATATAGTCGTTTTAACAAGTCTAAACCAAGCAGATTTTCATTACAACCTGTCGTCAAAATCAGAGGTGCTTTCAATTGACACGGTCCAACAGAAATAGACAAAGGACCAGATATAGGGTTGTAAACAGGGGCGCCTGAAAAACCTACAGAAACATTTGTTGAGCCGGACAAAGGTGCGCCAGGGAGTTTCGCATGAATGATAGAACTTTTTGCGGCACCAGTATCCAACAGAAACGGTTCGACTACACCTGATGTTGCTACTGCGACATAAGGCCCACTCTGATCCACTGGAACTGATACTACTCCCTCTCTCTGTCCATGGCTGTCCTAGTACCCATTTTGTTGAAATCCCTCATCCACTTCACAATAGTCTTCAACAAGATATTGTTGAGATCTATTTTGCTGAGTAGACTGTCCATTTCGCTGATCAAAGTGATTGGAAGGACGATCATTCGTCTGTGGAGGCATAGCACCTCGCCCTCGACCTCTAGAATTCTGCATAAAACCACCACGACCTCTCTGAGCTGCTGCTGCATTATTTTGCGCTAAGATCGGACACTCATTCTTGTAGTGACCCTCTTTCTTACAGTACGCAAACTGGTTCCACTGATATTGAGGCCTCGGTGAACTATAATCTGTCCTTTGATATGAATTCTGTTGCGTATTAGTCTGATTCATGCGAGGCGGATACGCCTGTTGCAAAAGAACTTTAGTCTTTAAATCTTTTGTTTTCTTTTCCGACTTTTCCTTCTCTTCTTTATCCCTATTTTCATAATACTGGGCAGTTGCAAGTATTTGCGCAGTCGTAGAGACAGCCCACGCACTCTCTGAATCCTTTAATTTATTGCATAATTCAGGTAACAAATTATGCACAAATTTATCGACAAACAGTCTCTGTCCTCCTTCTGTGCTCATATCTTGACCACTATGATCTACAAAAGTCTCTTCGAACCTTGTGAAAAAATCGGAGACACTTTCGTCTTTCTTCTGCCTGCATGCGGATAACTTGTCCCAATTAACACGCAATGCGGGCATCAGAGTCTTCATTAGGTCGATTATTCTACCTGGAAGATTAGCGATTAGGGGTTCAGGTTTTGCACCACCCGTTTGCTGACCATCCGCTGCAGTGATAGCTGCCCAATCACCACCTAAGGCAACTTGATGATCCTCTCTACGAATTTTAGCCCACACTGGTTGCGGAACTACATTGCCAAATAACATATCAATGTCCGCTAAGTTCATTATACAAGCCTCAACTGTCTGGGTTAATTCCTTATAGTATCCAGCAGGATTCTTACGCGGATCTGGTAAGGCCTGCTTCACTGCTAGCACTTCGGCTCGCTTCCACGGAATGTGTATCCACACCCTCTGGAACTGTGCTGGAGCAGCCACAATACCAGCAACATTGTCAGCTTGCACAGCTTCGCGCCAAATTGGAGGAACCTCCCTCATTGGATATTGGCGACTTAATTTCGTTTTACCTTTCTCTAAATCTCTCGGTGAACGAAGTGATGGGTCATTTCTATAACTTAAGATCAGTTCCATCGCTTCTTCTATATTTTCACCTACTATCATACCAGCAGCAAACTCTTTCTGAACCTTAATTAAGTCTTCTAAATTCGATTCAACATCATCTTCTTCTATCTCCTCACGTAACAACGAGCACATCTCATCAAAGACATACCGTTGCGTTGGTTCCTTCCACTGCATAAATGTATCTAGCACATCTCTCGTACTATATCTTCTACTCTTCGAAATCCATCTGAGAGCCGTGGAATCTAAAATTCCCCGTTCCTCAGTACTTGGAAGCTGACTACGTCTCTGAACAGAGTCAGAAGTAGGAGTCTTAATCAAGGTTTTATAGAAAGGAGACAGCATATTAGACACAGAATCAGTGATTCTTCGACGAACAGAAAGTGGAGTCAACACACTCGCAGACGTAGAGAACGCAGTAGAGGTAGGAATAGATAGCGGAACAGTAGGAGTATCGAGAAAAATAGTTTGTGGAACAGTAGGTGTAAACAAGACAGATACAGGTATAGAAGTCGGCAATCCAGGAAGAGGAGGAGCCGTAGGAACATTTACATTGACCACAGGAGGTACGGGAGCTTGATTCTGAGGGGCAGGAGCAGGAATACCAGGTTGTCCAGCAACCGGCAATTGAACATTCGGTACAGGTGGAGCCGTAGCACCTTGTGCATACGGTGGAGGTGACCGTAACAGATAAGACAACAGAGGATCGTTTTCGGAATCCTCCAGTATCTTAGCTGTTTTCGATGGCAAGGCAGGATAGCACTTGTCAATCGCCAAATTATGCTCTCTAATGGCCACCTCTATGGCCTTCTCACACTCATTATCTTGCAACTGTTTAGTTGCTTGCTCTAGAGTCAACTCTTCTTTCTCTTTCTGTTCTTTCTTTAACCTTTTAATTTCTCTCTGTTTGGATTCTTTTCGCCAGTAACGGAAAGAATCAAACATTGCCGGCCGGGCTTTCTTCCTAAACAATTTCGCTTCTAAATTATCAAGAATTTCAGGTTCAAAACTACCATGCAGTGGCCAACTAAGGACACCGTCTTTCTCAGTGTAGCGGACCCACACCTCATTATAAGATATAGGACCCACACCATGTTTACAATACAAGTCATATAGGGGAGTCCCAATCGGAGGAACCAGACATGAGTCCTCCAATCGTGAGTCACTGTTGCAACCGAAACAAGACAACATACAATTTTTCCGACTTACCATTTTTCAGTCCGGAGCACAAAACAAACAAAACACAAAACAGATATATATGTGCACCTGAACCAAGAACTTTTAGGCCTACCAAAACCAAACTGATGTATCGATACCCAAACTGAACCAAATAGATTATCGTAACCAGAACAACCAGTGATAATTTTACGAAACTAAACCAAACCAAGAACCAAAAAGGATTTTAACAACCCTTACGAAGTAACCAACTAGCAACCACTAAATACTTAACTGAGGCACTGAAGACGTCACCAAGGAGAAACCCGTCACGTTTCGCTGTACTAAGGACTGCACCTCGGGTCCAAGACAGGGCGACGGTCAAGGCAACGGCCCACTGCAGCCGTCCTGAACGGGAACCCTCGTGGAAGAGAACTTCGGGCCACTTTTGCGATATGCCGGGATCGATGAAGTGGGGCGCCTCCCTCAGGAATCTCCACACGAAGCTTCTCGAACTCTTCAGGCTTTTGGACCGGTACCGAATGACGTCGCCCCACGTTGGGCGCCAATTGGAGTTCTGGACTTTTTGGTTCCGTCCAGAGGTGTCAGGGAACAACACCCAAAGACCCCGGAGTTCCACCTGCCTTGGTGCGCAAATAAACAGAAACACGGGCTTCTCGATGGTGGCGTCAAAGACCAAAGGTTTATTACTGCAGGGACACAGAAGTCACAGAAACTACGCATGGGCAGTAACTAGGAGCCTGTTCAATTTGTACAAAGAGGGTTGCTCCTTATATACTAAATTTTGGGCTTCAGGCAAATTCCTCACATGTTAGTATATTCCCAAACCTTTGTGTCCTAAACAATAAATATTTGGCGTTGCACAGGAATCGTCGACAATATCTGATGACACAACATTACGAATGAGAGGTTTCCACTTTTCCATCATAATCTCATGTCAACTTTCCATTCAGGACCCGGACCGCCTCATCGTAAAGTTCGTTACCTCCCCCTAATAAAGGCTCAGAAGGAAAGGAGCAGAGCCAGGTGCAGAAGATAGAAAAGCAGGATAAGAGATGTTTGTGGGTCGTAAATGGGCAAGGCTACCAGCTTCGGCCGCCTAATCATGATCAGGCCAACGGACACGAGAACAAGTTCAGCAGGGCTGGCCTCGGGCAGAGGAGGCAGCCTTTGTTGAGTCATGTAGCTACAGCGTGATCTGGTTTAAGGTGCACGTGTCATGACAGAGGTGAATCTCCGGCTAAGGCTACGTGTCCTTAATCGAAATGAAGTGATCAGAGGTTATTGCATATGTGAGGGCAAGAAATACAAAATGGCTGCCATGATCTAAGATGGATGCCGTGGGTAGATCAGAAATGTGTTCATAACAGGAGTACTCTTGCTCATATCGTAGCGAAAACACCAGGATATGCTAAATGGATCATTTGCGGTTCGCTGATACCAATATTATGTATTTCCGGCAATATTGAAAACACGGGTTCAAATCGTCACGGAACCTCATAGCAATGTGCATACTATGTACGGACTCCTCTGTATTGTATGCGGTTCCAATGGTAAAGTTTTTAGGATGGATGTTGTTAAATCTGGGGGTCTCTATTTGCCAATGTTATTCACCTTTGTCCAAATAGGGAACCTTACTTCTAAGTCAGGATAAGGGGATTACACTCCTTAATAACCCCTGCTCACCCCCTTGGTAGCTTGGCACGAGCAGACAGGCTTATCTCAGAGGCAGTGTGTTAAGCATTTGTGAATATACACAGTAATACAGTGGAAACACTACAGATGGACACAACACAGGTTTTTATAAAAATAAGTATTCTTTATATAGACTTAAACACAAGACCATAAACAACAAAAATCCACAATACTACACTTAAGATTGCTTAAAAGATGATTAAAGTTGCTTAGTTTAAGTTGCTGGTAAATCTCAACAAAGTACCTGGATGCGTAACGCAAAGTAAACAAAAGGCTCGTAAAAGGGGAGATGCGTTGGTTCCGTGATCCGGGGGAGATGATGCGTCGTGCCTCAATGCTTGCGCAGAGTAGAGGAGGCGTCGTGATCCTTCCCGGGGCGGAGGTGATGCGTAGATTTCCGGCCTGCGGGCCCGTTGCGGTGCGCAAGATGGCGCCTTGATGCGATGCGATGATCCGGCTGCGGTGCGAGAAGATGGCGCCCTTGATGCGGCGATGCGATGACGCCCTGGCAGCCTTACAACGACTTTGTACTTTGGAGCCGCGATAGGCCCTGCGACAGGCTTCTCTGGTGATGCGATGGCGACTCTCACGATGGCATCACGCTTCTCCGTTGATGTGACAGCAGGCAGCTTCGACGAACACATGCTTCCATTGAGATGCGGCGAAGTCTCGCTTCTCCGGTGATGCGACGATTTCAGCTGCGGCGGCGACACGCTTTTTCTCGATGCTTTGCGCTTCTAGCTCCCAGTGGCATGTAAGTGTCTGGAGTCAGAATTCCCAGCAAGGAAATTCAGTAACGAGCTGGAGGTGAAGTCTTATGTCCCTGAGACTTCAGCAGGAAGCAAGCACAGTTCAAGCCCTTGGAGAATATTCTGTAGATGAAAGTCCTTACAAAGTTCCTTCTCCTTTCCCTTGGCAATGAAGCAACCACTGCAGGCCAACCCAGCAAACAGCACACTGGCAGAGGGGCAGTCCAAACTCCTGCAGCTTCCTTGGTTCTTCTCCTTGGCAGAAAGGCTTCTTGTCTAGAAGTGATCTAATTTCTTGGGATCAGGGTCACCATATTTATACCCCAAAATCCTTTGTTCTCTGAAGGCAGAGAGGCCTCTGCCTAGTCCAAACCAGTTCCTGAGCACTTTGTTTACATGACTCTCTTCTTCCTTTCACTGTGCAGGGCAGAGACATCAGCCGCCCCACAGGAGGTGGAGCCAGGACAGAGGAGGAAAGATACAGCTCTGGAGTACTCTGTTGACATGATTCCTCCTCTCCTTTCACAGTGCAGGGCAAAGACATCAGACAAGCCACAAGGGGGTGGAGCCATCATTGTAGAGGGAAGGCCCAGCCCTATTCAGGTGCAACTCCTCCCTCCCATCTAGATGCAGATCGCTCTATTCACCACCGGGCTGCTCCAGCCTGTCTCCTGGAATCCCCCAGCCCTGTCACTCACAAACCCAGCCAAGGAATACACAACCCAGCAGAGGCAGGCCAGGATAGTTAGGCAGAAAATACCTACTTTCTAAAAGTGGTATTTTCAAACACAGAATATTAAAACCAAATTGACTAAAATATGTATTTTATTTTTCTGAGTTCAGGCATACTAAATTCAAATTTCTACAATGTTCCCTGAGTCAGTTATGATTATAAGAATGTAATAATCTAACTGCCCATTCTGGCCTATTTCGAACAGGTAGCCTTCAATAGTGAAAAACGAAAATGGCTGTAATTTACTATTAGAACACACTATACACATCATAGCATGTCCTACCTTATACTTACAATGCACCCTGCCCTTGGGCCTACCATAGGGATGTCTAATATGAAGCAAAGGGAATGTTTAGGGACTGGCAAGTGGGTGCATTTGGCCAAGTCGACATGGCAGTGCTAGACTGCACACAGGCCTTGCAATGACAGGCCTGAGACACACTTTACAAGCTGCTTCTGTGGGTGGCACAACCAGTGCTGCAAGCCCACCAGCAGCATTTGATTTACAAGCCCTGGGCACACAGGGTGCACTGTACTAGGGGCTGACAGATAAATCAAATAACCCAATCATGGAATCCAATTAGTATATCACTTTAACATAGGGAGCACTTGCACTGTGGCACTGATTAGCAGTGGCACAGTGCCCAAAACATCTAACCAGCAAAAACATATCAAAACAGAGGAGGCAATCCGTCAAAATGGAAGGGAGACTCACGCCAATGATGCCAGGTCTAACAGATGTGAACAATAAGAACTAAACTACCAGCTGCAAAACAGACCATGTAGGCTCTTGATGCTCTACCTTGAACTTGTAAATTGTTTATTATCTTTCTGCATCAAATCTTACTAACAATATATGCACACTATTTTTGTATGTTTTATCCATTTTTTATAACACATACTTTTATTGTAATAATCAATTTTTATATCTTGTGACTTATGGCTTTATTGTGATATGCTTTTATGACAATTACTGTTGTATAAAGCTTGAGTTGATTGAATAATAATTTTAAACTGTTTTGTGTCTCCGTCAGATGTAATTGTGGACAAGTACAAGAGTGTGAGCGAAAGGGTGTGTCTTGTTACTGCGATTCCTGAGAGATCTGGGAGTGTTTTGTTTTGGGGTGTCGAATCATTTGTTTCACTGTGAGTGAGTAGGAGAGCAAGTGAGACACTATAGCTAGTCTGTCCTGGGCTTGTGGACACTAAGGTGGTAGGAAGACTCAGACCCTATACACCATGGTGCTATAACCCTGTGCATAGTTCTGTATTCGTGCAGAATCCCTGCAACATGGTGCCACCAATATTTGGTCTGGTACTTATTCACAGAACCCCTGAGGAGCGCTTTTGTTTGTCCACGATACCCTCTCACTTGTTTCCGGGGACGTCCGATGTGGGGGGGTTTAGCCTCCTATATTGGTATATTTGTTTTTTCAAGCTTGAAGTTTAAAAGGCTTTTCTTTGCCCTCTTTAGCGCTACCGTTCTCTCTGTTTCTTTGTCCCATTTCTCATATGGCACAACCGGTTGCTAGTGCGGCACCTAACCGTGCGACGGTTACATCGTTTTTGACTCAAAGTGGAGTCCTTAACGCAGGGCTGATTTTATGGCACAACACGGAGGCCATATTATGCAAATCTCCTTTATTGCCACAGCTCAGCAGCAACAATTGAAGAACATAGAACTTCAATGAACATTCTAAAGAAGTATAAAGTCCCTTTGTGACCAGCAATCTTCCTTCTTTGTTGCTGCTGCTCAGAAAGATAAGTACTACTCTCCAGCTAAAAGCTTATAGATCTTACTTTTTGTTGTTCCTATATGTATTTGATAGATCTTACTAATAGTTTGACTTATATGTATTTGATATATCCTTGAATACTCATGGTTTATGCTTAATTATTTACTTCCTTTTATCATATTTAACACTTTCAGGGCTAATTTGAACTACCTTTCCCTGGTGCAACCTTATTACAATTCCTTCGTTCTTTCTGTTATATTCCTTTCTCTTAGGACATACCCTCTATGGTCCTAGTTGCTTTTCCCCCCTGCGGTTCTACTTTGAACCAGATTAGGCTCCCTCCTTTGAGTGCGTATATGCTTCAAATCAATAGCGCACGAGCTCACAGCGCTCGTACCGTTCTTCTGGCGCCGCGTCTTCCTAATGCGCCGCGCTTTCTTCATGTTCACCGCGGCTTATAACAGCACACCCTCAAGCTTCCTTTGTTAGCGGGGACGCTCTCTCTCTCTTATTGAGAGCGCCCCGCGTTACTGACTATTTCGTCCCGACCCCCTCGACGCCTTTACCTGTGTCCGAGGCGGGCCGGACTAGACTTAAAGGAAAGTACCTCAGGAGGCAGCCACGCATTTTACTAAGTGCGTGGCGGCCATTTTAAAACTTTGGGAAATCCAGAGTTTTATCTAATCGACCACCATTTTCTTTATTTGGGACAAAATCGCAATCTCGACAGTTTAAATCAACTGTCTATTACCGATCAGCTGATAAGACATTCCTTGCTTTGGAAGGACCTCCCCATCATATATTTTTTATTATTTCAGAAAGTTTTTTTCCATAAATCACCTACTACCAATTACCTTTAACCTACAGCTGATACCTTTGATCTAACACTCACAATCTGATTAAAATGCTCCTCAGATTAATATCGAAGACAAACTAGAGGAGCTGGTTAATAAGGCTGTTGAGAAGGTACTCGGGTCAATTGACGATACAATTAATAAAAAGTTGGAACCCTTCTTGCACATGTCCCCACACCCTTCCACTTTCCACTAGTAACCAACAAGAAGGAGCAATTAAGGCTCCAAAGAAGAGGACGCTTGGAGGCAAAGAGAGAAAAGACTCAAAAAAAGCTATAATCTCCGCCCCTCTTTCACGCTCTCAAGGCGGTGACAAGACTGGTGCCTCGGGCACCCCATATGGGCATTGAACAAGGCCTTGAGCTTCCCATTGACATTGATAGTGACAACAGCTTTGACCCAGAAATTGACCTCTCATGCTCTTCTGGTTTTAATACTGATGTAGAAGAGGCACAACCAATGGGGACAGGAAGCTCTGAAGAGGCTTCCAAGGCCTCAGAACTTAACATGGGGCTCCTAGACCCATTCGGTGACCTGATGTTTGACCCATTATTAATAAAACACCCCTTATCCCCAGAATGGACCCCTTCCCAGCACGTAGCGGACTACCTCTCCTTCTGGTTGAGGGAAGGGATCCCTAAGGAGGATAGATCCAGACTCCATTCTGAGTGCCCGAGACCCTCCTTTCCCAATAAAATAGCTGCAACACCAGAATTGGATCCCAAAGTAGTAGCCTTCATACCTAAAACATACAGAGACCCCAGGAAAGACATGGATAAAAGATTAAAATCCTGTCAGGATCGCTTTCTTGACACCATAGGACCCCTTACAAAAACTTTTGAAATGGCTGATTCGGCCTATCTGGGAGACTGCCCAGTCGACCCCAAGGAACTCAGGGAATGGGTCCAGAAGAATATGTGCCTTATTGGCAATGCAAACACTGCTATCTCTATGGAGAGAAGAAAGGGGGTGTTATTCAAGATAGACCCAAAACTAATCTAATTAGCCAAAAATGATGCAGGCCCTTATTCACAGGGTTTCGTCTTTGGCGAGGATTTTATTAAGGACATGGCTAAGTACGTTGGGGCTTTTAGCTCTATACAAAAGTCCCAAAAAGAAATCAAAAAAAGTATTTAAAGATCTGGTTTTCACCTGGGCTGGGAGTTTACAGGATCGTTTCCCTGGCCATGGAAATTCTACTTCAAGACCCTTCATGGCCTGTGGCAGCAGATTTAACAGCAACTTCAGCGCTCAACAGTTCTATCCCCAGAGGCAAAGGAGCCGTGGACATCCCTTCAGAGGCGAATGGAGACAACGCTCCTTCTCAACAGTTAGGAATCTAGAGAGACCTTTCAGATACCCCTCTAAAAGGTGGGAGGGAAGTTACATCAATTCGCTGGGAATTGGAATTTAGTAGCCAAAGATTCTTGGGTTTTCAATACAGTGAGAGGTTACAAAATAGATTTCATCGATATCCCCTTCCAAACAAGACATCCTCTGGAAATTACCTTTTCTCACAAAGACAGACTTCTAGTCTCTCAGGCGGTACGAGACTTATTAAAAAAAGGTGCTATTGTCGAGGGCACTTACTTAGGTTTCCTCAGCAATATATTTCTAGTAGATAAGAAAAACAAACAAAGATCAGTCATAAACTTAAAAGACTTAATTCAATGGGTAGTCTACCAACACTTCAAAATGGAAGGGATAAACCTCCTAAGGGACATTTTAAGAAAAGGGGGCTGGTTAACCAGACTGGACTTAAAAGACGCGCATCTGACAATCCCTATCTGGGAACCCCATCAGAAGTTCCTACAGCTCACCTGGGAAGGAAAATGATACCAGTTTTGCAGCCTCCCTTTCGGTCTATCATCTGCCCCTTGGTGCTTCAACAAGGTACTCCGACCAGTCACTGCTTGGCTTAGACAGAGGGGAGTGACACTAATCATATACCTCAACGATATCCTCATAATGGCCCAATCAAAAACAAACCGTTTCACTTCACTCGGACATTACATTACACCTGTTAGAACACTAGGCTTCATTATAAACATGAAAAAATCCTGCATAATTCCAAGTCAACAAATTCAGTTTCTAGGCTTCTTGGTAGACACCGTGAAGGCAGAACTGAGACTACCGGCCAACAAAGTAAGGAAAGTAAGGAAATAACTCCGAAAGATACTCAGCCTAAAGTCCTTTCCCTTAAGATTCCTACCAAGGATTCTGGGCCTCCTTTCCTCAACAATTCAGGCAATTTTCCCAGGTCTATTACACTATTGGGCACTTCAGAGACTGAAGGTCAAATCGCCAAGATCAACTCAATCTTACTCTCAATGGATCTCTCCAGACCAGCACTCAAGAACCGAACTCCCTTGGTGGTTGAAGAATGTAGAGGCATGGAATGGCAGAGCCATTTTTGGAGAGGAACCGGATCTAATAATAGAGTCAGACGCAAGTTTGGAAGAATAGGGAGCCAGATGTGGGAACTCATCAGTAGGGGGTCGTTGGACTCCTCAAGAGAAGAAGTTGCATATCAAATGCTTAGAATTACTAGCAGGTTCATTTGCGATTCGTTGTTTCACCCAGAAATCGGTGAAATGTTGTGTAACGTTACGGATTGACAATGTGTCCGCAGTACGATATGTCAGCAAACTAGGGGGTCCTCATTCCAAGGACCTAACGGTCCTAGCAAAAGGCTTCTGGGACTACTGTTTGAATAAAGGAATATCAGTTATAGCGGAACACATTCCTGGGTTGAACAATGGTGTAGCAGATTGGTCTTGAGGAATTTCAAGGACTCCAGCAACTGGAGACTGGACCGACAGGTATTCTTAGCCATCCAATCCAAATGGGGTCCCTTCCGGACAGATCTGTTTGCAGACTGGCTGAATACTCAACTGAAGAATTTCTTCAGTTGGAGACCGGACCCTCAAGCTCAGAAGGTAGATGCTTTCCTCCAAGATTGGAGAGGTTTAGCCCCTTATGCTTTTCTGCAATTTGCGATGCTCCCCCGTCTGCTCCTTCATGCTCGACGTTACAGAGAGAGCATGGTTGTGATAATACCTCTTTGGAGATCTCAGGCCTGGTTCCCAATCATTCTAGAAATGAGCATATACTTTTCTATTCTGATTCCTTCATTCAAGGAAATAATCCTAGGTCCAGAGGGAGACATCCATCCCCTTGTACAGCAGGGTCTTCTGGTGCTGACTGCATGGAAGATTTCAGGAGACAATGTCCAATCCCAGGGCTTTCGTCAAATGCTTTCAGACTCATTTCCGAGTCATGGGCATCTGGTACAAGGAAGGCTTATCGATTGGCATGGAACAAATGGGTTCGCTGGTGCCTTCAACGACATTATGATCCCATTTCAACTGATTTAGTTCACGTTGTTAACTGTCTTTCAGTACTCTTTACAGCAGGCTTATCTTATAGAACCGTTAATGTTTATAGGTCTGCTTTTTCAGCTGGCCATTCTTTAATTAACGGGGTCTCCGTTGGGCAGAATCTATTAACTAAAAAGATAATGAGAAGCATGAGAGTTCTAAACCCTCCTTCTGCTAAATACACCGCCCTCTGGGATGTTACTCTTGTACTTAGAACTCTATCTTCTTGTGGAGATAATGCTTCTCTTACCTTTAAACGCATCTCATATAAACTTACCGTTTTATTATGTCTAGTATCTTTCAGAAGAACTTCAGATGTTAAGGCGTTTGATATTTCTAGCAGGGCCTTCCAGCCTGAAGGTGTTTGCTTTTATCTCAAGAAAAGAACCAAGACGATGTCTTCCTCTATCTTTTACCCCTTCTTTCCTCAGAATGAAATACCGCGTGGTTAAATGTTTGAAAGAATACGAGAAAAGAACAAAAGAATGTAAGACTGAATGAATGTCAATTACTGATTTCCTATAGATCCCCTCATAAGGGAGTCTCTTCTCCAACCTTAGCAAGATGGGTAAAGGATGTTATGCATGAAAGCGGTGTAGACATATCTATTTTTGGAGCTCACTGCCTCAGAGGCGCTTCGCTTTCCAAGGCCTTTTTTCTGGGAGGAGGGCTACAAGATATCCTTAGGCCAGCAGACTGGTCGAGTGATAGTATGTTTAAGGCTTGTTATTTCAGACCAATCTCTAATGTGATTGACAATGTTCATAATGCACTTTAAACTTGCATAATATGGCCTCCGTGTCGTGCTATAAAATTTACATTTTTCACAGCCTGCTGGGCAGAAAATCTGGATTTTATTAAGGACATGGAGGCTAATATTATCCCTCCTCTATTGAAAATGTAACCCTCCCTAATGTGTATTTTCTTCTATTTATATTATATCAAGATATTATGAAATGTTATTCTTTTTCTTTCAGAATAAGAATCTCTTTTTCCTTCCGACCACATTTTGGAAAGCTATCTTCACTTGTATTCCTGTTTCTCCACGTTGATCTTTCTTCGCAGTTTAACAAAGAAGGAAGATGGCTGGTCACGAAGGAACTTTATACTTCTTTAGAATGTTCATTGAAGTTCTATGTTCTTCAAATGTTGCTGCTGAGCTGTGGCAATAAAGGAGATTTGCATAATATTAGCCTCCATGTCCTTAATAAAATCTAGATTTTCTGCCCATCAGGCTGTGAAAAATCGAAATTTTGTCTTTGTTGTCGAAGCAGACCCTGCTTGTCGCTTCAAAGTTTTTTACTCTTGGGTTACATTTCCCGCAGTGAATGGATACATTGTTTCATGAGCATATGGCAGCCGCTGTTCAGCAGAATAATTGCCCTTATGCATTACTTGAAGTTCAGTTAACGGCCTGGTAGCATACCATCTGGTTTAATGGCACCCTTCCTCACCCTGTTTCAGTGGTCCGTTTAGGCCCCTCATCGGTCAGCAGGCCACTTGGCCGGTTTTGGCTGGTTTCACTCCACATCAAATTATCTTCAAGTTACACTCACAGAACTACGTCATCTACATACATCATTCTTCCATATACACAGAAGTGTCATACAATGTATGTCTCGTAATATTCAAGTGGCTCCGGCTGGAGCCGCCCCTCAGCCACCTGGACATGGTGGTGGTCTTGTTGTCATTAGGCCCATTATGATTAATTCAGTGATGGGTAAACGTCCTCAGAATAGATATGATTTGCCATATTGGCAGGCAGAAAAGTTTGAGCAACTCAAAGCTGTTTTTGCGCATACTACTCCTGCTGAGATACAAAGGATCCTGACGATGAGTTTACCAAGTGACTGGTCCAGCCCTGGCATTGAGGATGAGGTTAGTGGGCATGTTCCCTATTTTCTCAGATATGATTCTGGCTAATGTCAAAGGTGAGGCAGTTAGCTTGCAAGTGCGTCAACGCCTGTCAATTGTGGCGGACGCTTTGAGATAAATTTCCTAGGCAACAAATGTCCTGAACGTGCTCAGGTAACCAGTTCAATAGTACACATATTGGAACCTCAATGCACTGACTCAACCACAAGTTATTAAAAAATATATGTATATAATTATTCAAAATTATTTCATACACCAAAAACACAATTCAATTGTTAAAATAGGTGGCCCCAAATGTGGCTAGGTGGCCCCTAGTTTAGTTAAAAAGAACTAATATACACGAAAAAACATAAAATTAATTTTATATGGATTAAAACAATATACACATATACAAAAATCAATTTTTCCATTCAAACAATACATAAATTATCATCATCATCCGTCTCTATGCGCGTTTCAGCGAGCAGTCCCCTTCTTCAGGAGAGTCACACGATTTTCTAAAAAACAACAATGAACATTTCAATATTTTTAGCAACAGTGCATTGAGGTTAAGATGGTGGCATGTTATAATGCTGAGGTACACATGCGTTTCAAAATTGTCATATCATACACAGACCAGAAAGAGTAGAAAATGAGATAAGGGATGAAAAGTACGAGATCTGTGGTAAAAGGAAATGCAAAGTGGGAAAGGTAGCGGGATAGAACCATGCCAACCAGCTGTGTATCATAAAAGTCCATTATATAGAAAATGCCCAGTTTAGGATGATTCTAACGACCTAATTCAGAACAACCCCTTGAGTGTAGGACACACGGAAAGTTTACTGCTCTTACCATTAATTGATACTATTATTGCTCTTCACTTTTGACGAGATGGAACAAGGATGTGTGAATAAACTGTCACTACTGGGGGAACACAGAATAGAGGCAATCAATTAATTTTCAGTAAGAACCGAACTCTACCAATTTTTCCGTAAGATTCGTTTGAAATACTTCTTTCGTAATGCCCCTCCCTACCAAAATCAATCACAGACTGGCCTGAGGATCCCTTCGACCTTTGTCCCCCCGACCAATACCATGTCACACAGGATTCTTACATATGAATCAGTAGTATGGAAGGAGATTGATAAGATCTTGGACGAGAATACTTATACCAAATTCAACGTCAACAAGTCAGAGAAGAAAGCGCTTCTTTCCTTGCCAAATACAGAGACATTGTCATCAAACCAGCTGACAAGGGCGGGGCAATAGTTATACAAGATGTCACCAAATACGAAAAGGAAATTCTGCGACAATTGGATGATGGGTTGAGTTACAAGCGTCTTACATCCGACCCGTCGCTATCTCTTGCTCGTGAAATCCTTGAAGTTACTAGGGAAGGCTTAGACTTGGGCTTCCTTACGGAACAAGAATTTGAATACCTAAACCAGAAGCACCCCAGGCTGCCTACGATCTATACGCTACCCAAAGTCCATAAAAGCATGGTAGACCCCCCGGGAAGACCAATAGTCTCGGGCTGTGGCTCCATGCTGGAACCACTGGGTAAATACGTGGATTTCTTTTTGAAACCTATTGCAGAGACAACGGAAACGTACTTACGTGATACTACCCATACCATCAATTTGGTTGAAGACCTACCATTTGATAGTAGCAAACAGATCCTTGCCACATGTGATGTGGTATCACTCTATACTTTGATTCCCCAGGAAGAGGCTCTGTCAGTCATGACGTGGGCACTGAACAAACGCCCAGGACCTGTAGCCGTACCCACGGAATTTATCATTGCACTTCTGACGATAGCGATGACTAAAAACTTTTTTATCTTTAAAGACCAATTTTTTCTACAAATCAAGGGTGTAGCGATGGGGGCAACCTTTGCTCCAGATGTAGCGATCATCTATATGTCTACATTTGAAGAGAATGTTGTTCTGAATAGCTATAACCCATTCAGAGACCATCTCGGTCTCTGGATGAGGTATATAGATGATATACTGCTAATTCGGAATGGCGGACAGAACGACCTGGCAGCTTTCCACTCATGGCTGAACCAACAATCACAGCACTTGCAATTCACCATGCATTCGGATGCCAAGAGAGTGGATTTTCTCGACATTACTATTTTTGAAGAATCAGGGCACCTCGAAACAACCCTTTACCGCAATCCAGCAGAGAGAAATTCACTACTGCAGTACACCAGCCATCATCCCAGAGCCCTTCGGTATAATTTGCCCTTTGGGCAGTTCCTACGGATCCGTAGGAACTGTTCAAAAAAAGAAGACTATATGGATGAATCTTTGGATCTGTATAACCGTCTGTTACAACGAGGTTACCCCAGA
The DNA here is from genome assembly GCF_964263255.1 of Lissotriton vulgaris. NCBI lineage: Eukaryota > Metazoa > Chordata > Amphibia > Caudata > Salamandridae > Lissotriton > Lissotriton vulgaris. Next base: position 112,356,520 of record NC_141691.1, on the reverse strand, counting down.
CGTATTGTGAAACAAGCAAGGAAATGTGCATGGTTTAATTCCAGAGAACATCTACTGACTCCTCGGAACAGCCCAGATCCAGAAGAGAAAAGACTCGTTTGTGTTACCACGTTCACAACTAAAAGCAATAAAATAAAACGTGTCATCAACCAACACTGGAAACTCATCTCGGACGAGATAGGACAAGACAGTAAACCTCTACATGCCGTCAGAAGAGCTAAAAATGTCAGAGACCATGTGGTGAATTCATTCCTACAGCCAAGAGATGAACAAACACTGCTAACCATGTGGAATCTTCCACCTGTTGTGGGTCATCATAGATGCGGACAATGTAAGGCCTGTGATACCACGATACAGACCAATGAATTTCTCTATAAACAACACATAGTATTAAAATTGCACACTAACGGCAACACAACCAACATCATTTATGCTATAGTATGTCCCTGCAACCAGATTTACATCGGTCAAACGCAACAGAAAGCAAAAGCCAGAATCCTGCAACATGCAAGTCGCATACGTTGCGAAGTAGAAGGTGCACCACTGGTAGAACACTTTCTTTCTGCTAAACACCCACCTGACAGTTTTAAATGGGTCATTCTTGAAAAAGCCGTCCTGGGGCCCCGGGGTGGCAATATTTCAAACATTCGGGAGCTAAAATGGATGTTTCATTTTGACTCGATACATAATGGTTTAAATGAACACGACAGTTCCTTTTCACAACTAGCCATTTTAAGGTAAGGGATTAGCCCTTTCTACTGTGTGACAGTTTCATTTACACTATATGTGTTAGTCCTCTCTTGACTCCAACATAGACTAGACCTATATGTAACAATTTTCAATGCAGAATTCGTTTTGGAATTGCTCCTGTGCTTTTAACTGTATTGTGTTTCCATACATTTGTTAATATTGTCCATTTACACCTGGGACACTCATGATTTTGTGGTTATGTAATTCTTTTGCGGAATGTTTATAAATCTTAATAATGCTCAATCGAGTCTCCATTACCTAATTGGGTGCACTGGTTACTATAGCTACAGTGTACACTTCCAGCACAGACGGACAGGTCAATGGTCCTATCTTTATGTTCCCGGCACATACGTCAACTCTGCTGACGTTCTCCAGAAACCGGGGGTACTGCCTATTTGAAAATATGTACTCGGATACTGAGGATGTGTACTTATAAATTATCCTCCTTGGCATACCCTCCAAACCTAGTATTGCCATCATTATTTATTTAATCACCACGTACTTTTAGTAATACAAACACGGCACTACCTCTTATCTTTCCGATTTTTATGCCAATAGTCCTATCCTTATGTCTCCGGACCACACGTAGACCATGATCACGTGCTCCGGTAACCATGGCAATATCCTAACCAGGAAGAAGCCGGTCTCCATTGCCGACCTCGCTTCAGATCGAGCTGGATTAATTCCATTCTAGGTAAGCGACTTTTAACTCACACATGAGTTCTTCCCACCCGGTGACTTTAGCAGCCATCTAACTCCCTCCCGTCTTTTTACAGACGGCATTCCTGTTGATCGTCATGATGACTCGGTTACGGGCGGATTGTTAATCGCCCTTCATCACTGAACCCCATATTGAGGAATCACTCTTCCGTGTACCTGAGTAAGTGCCGCTATTTATTCATTTACTTCTGGTGGTTACTGCTTCTTAAGCCCCTGTCCTACAAGTAGTTTGGTCATTCTTACTCCATTCAACCCTGTAGGATCCCGAGGACTGACAATCGCCCTCCAGTATAAGAACTCCATATCGAGGATTTACTCCTTCTTTGGCTGAGTAAGTGCTGTGATTTAATTACCCCTGCTTATCCCTGTTATTTGTTGCACATTAAGACCTCGATCTGTAAACAGAATGGTCACTCTTATTTTATTCAATTTTGTAGGATTCTGTGTCTTCGTACATCGAGACTACTTTCCACCTATCCCTCTCAGATACACGACAGATCGGGTATGTCGTGTTTTACAATGTGTGTGTTTAATCATAGTATAAACAATTTGATTGTTACTATACAATAAAATATGCCCTTATTTATTGATCAGGTGCCTTACCCCATCCCCCGTCCTGATGAAGACCCCGCCGCAAGGGACTTGCTAGTACCTGCCTTTCCCTACAGGGGTCGAAACGTCGACAGCTTTGGTTATGTTTTCAGCTCCACCCCCCAAAATTAGACAAATATAGTATCAAGTGGAGTATGATAATGTTTGGAATCAATTTCGGAATTATGATTCGTTTTGTATGTGTTTGACTACAATTACGCAAAAACTGCAAGATTGTTCAGCTATACTTTATGTCACTAATTTCCTACCCACACTTCCATCACGTACTCACTTCCCTTCCTCCCCAGGGGCACTTGTAAATATGAATATAAAGTGTTGTGAATTATAAGCTGATACTATTTAAAGACATACTTACATTGTGATTAAATAACAATGTTTGAGAAGTAACTGTGTTATTATAATTTTTGAATATTGTCAATTTACTGTTTTTTGTTTGCTGGGACCCCCTCTCTCAGTACATCAAGGGAGAGCGGCGGAAAATGAGTGAGGGTCTTGGTGGGGTCTCTCGACCAAGACTCTAAATTAGCTAGGGTTAAGGAGGAAAGATCCCCCAGAGTATTCCTCTGAATTTCCAGAGCGAGATATATATCCTCGATTTTTTTATGAAAGAACTCTGAGATATTGTTGCACAACTCCTGTGAGCTCACAACTGGATCAGGGACTTAAAGGGAACATAGAGAGTCCACAATCTTAAAGAGTTCCACTGGACGAAGTGAGGGATGTAGTGAGATTTGAGAAAAACTCCTGTTTTTCCTTAATTACTCTAGCCTTATATTCTCGCAACAGGCGTTTGTGTGCCTCTCTTTCAGTAGGGTCCCAAGCTTTCCTCCATCTTCTCTCCTTTCTCCTGCAGCTCTGTCTCAAAAGTCTTAACAGCTCCGTGAACCAGGGGGCTGAAGGTTTACTGATAGCTGTAGATCAAATTTATGACCTTAATGGTGCTGTCCAGCATAATTCTAGGTGGATTTGAAGCCTTTAGTATTGTTTCACGTTATGGTAACACTGGGCAATCCAAATAAAAACTGTGATGAATCTAAAACAAATGAAGATTCAGAATAATACGCGGTTAGTCTACCTGTGTAGGCCGCTTTCTTACTATGAAGTTAGTCGTCACGTGATTTATTACCTTAATGATTTGGAATGTTATGCTCTATATTGAGTAGCGATGGTGTCCATAGTAGGGTTAGGAGTATCAAGAAAACCTATGAAAATAAAACGGAAATTAAAATACTAGAACAGCAGGGGAGACCTGACTAACGTTAGTTTTAATCTATCTGCAAAACAAGCTATGGCACAGAGACTTTGAGTAGGGTGGGACGCACTCACTTTATTAAAAATCCGTACGTGTTCTAGAGGTACTGCAAGGATATATGCAACCCGTTTGTGTTGATGATATTCGATTGTAGTAGCTATTATACTTCTTTAGAATGTTCATTGAAGTTCTATGTTCTTCAAATGTTGCTGCTGAGCTGCGACAATAAAGGAGATTTGCATAATATTAGCCTCCATGTCCTTAATAAAATCTAGATTTTCTGCCCATCAGGCTGTGAAAGATCTAAATTTTGTCTTTGTTGTCGAAGCAGACCCTGCTTATCGCTTCGAAGTTTTTTACTCTAGGGTTACATTTCCCGCAGTGAATGGATACATTTTTTCATGAGCATATGGCAGCCACCGTTCAGCAGAATAATTGCCCTTATGCATTACTTGAAGTTCAGTTAACGGCCTGGTAGCATACCATCTGGTTTAATGGCACCCTTCCTCACCCTGTTTCAGTGGTCCGTTTAGGCCCCTCATCGGTCAGCGGGCCACTTGGCCGGTTTAGGCTGGTTTCACTCCACATCAAATTATCTTCATGTTGCACTCACAGAACTACGGCATCTACAGTAACCCTGGGTGAAGGACTTCGCTAGGCCCACGGATTGGGCGTAGTGTTGCCTACTTCACCCTTTGCAAAGTAGGCGTAGCAGGCACCACTACGCCCAGTCCGTGGGCGTATCGAAGTTGCCCGCCACCCGCCTCCCTTCCGCCCTCCCCAACATACCTAATTTGTGTTAGATAGTCTTAGAAAAGTAAATAAAAAGCACTTACCTTGTCCGCTGCGTCCCGGGGCTCCCTCTTCTAATCGCGCCGCCGTCTTGGATACCAATGCGCATGCATGGCCGCCTGCGCATGCGCATTTCTCGCGACATGCGCATTGGTATCAAAGACGGCAGCGTGATTAGAAGCGGGAGCCCCGGGACACGGCAGACAAGGTAAGTGCTTTTTTCATTTACTTTTTTAAGACTATCTAACACAAATTAGGTATGTAGGGGAGGGGGGCAGGCGGCGCGTAGTGGGGCTACGTGAAGTGCGTAGGTGGCCGTAGTTTCTCGACCACTTTGCGTAGCTTCGCGTAGCCCCACTACGCATACTATGTCCAGGGTTAATCTACATACATCATTCATTCATATACACATGGTGGTGGTCTTGTTGTCATTAGGCCCATTATGATTAATTCAGTGATGGGTAAACGTCCTCAGAATAGAGATGATTTGCCATATTGGCTGGCAAAAAAGTTTGAGCAACTCAAAGCTGTTTTTCCGCATACTACTCCTGTTGAGATACAAAGGATCCTGACAATGAGTTTACCAAGTGATATTATTCCCGCTTTAGCTGATTACACCACCTTGAGGACGGTGTTTGCTGCGGTGTACACACCGTGCTTCGGCACCCCTTCCATGAGCGTTCTAAGAAGGTTTAAGATGAACACAGGACTGGTCCAGCCCTGGCATTGGGGATGAGGTTAGTGGGCATGTTCCCTATTTTCTCAGATATGATTCTGGCTGTCAAAGGTGAGGCAGTTAGCTTGCAAGTGCGTCAACGCCTGTCAATTGTAGCGGACGCTGACAGTCAGTGGCAGTTGCCGATTGTTTTTGCGAATGTGAATACATCATTGGGTTGCAATAGTTTGAGAGTAAGATCTTTTACTCAGGTACAGAATAAATCTCCTCCTGAAAAGAATAATCATTCAGTCTTTCCTAAAAATCAGCAGCAGCAACAGAAGAAGCCTGGCTCTCGAGCTGGTTCGCCACCACCTGACACTTCTGAACGTAGATTTGATTTGTGCCGCCGCTCTAAAATTAAGACTCTTGAGAGGTTTAAGGTCCCTGATCCTCATTCTCCTCGATCCTTTCAGGAATAATCGGATCAACAGTTCGGTGGGGTTGAACGTCATAATCGTAGACAAGGCAAGTCCACGCAGCCACGACGTGACTCGCAGCACTAGTTTGACGTAAAAGCCAAACCGTATAGACCACCTCCATATGGAGCCCAATTGCAGAAGAAGAAAGTTGCTGCTTTGACTGCAAAGTATGCCTCAGACAGTGAGAACCCTGCTTCACGACAGGAGTTGGGCAGTGACCCTCCTCGACAGCGCGGCAGAGGTTACCATAGTGTGGAGGCAAAAGCAATTGACACTTTTATTGCGGTGGAGACAGCTAATACTTGAGTTGCCCCTTCAGATAGACTTCATGAAGTAACCCTCCTAATTGAAGGTGTTATTCAACGCCAAATTAAATCTGTATTTTGGGAAAATCACACTTTTTCTTATGACATTTTGTTTGCGGAAGTTGATTGGCCTCTCCCTTTTGTCCTAGTTTCCTCTAGACGTGAAGATGGTATTCTTCCTAGTTTTTTTAAAAATATGTTCCTGAAGATGACAAAATGGCTTATGCCTCCAAGTGGGCTTTAGCCTTAGCCCTGGTGTTTTATCGCAATCAGGGAGGTTGGGACGAGGGTTCCCCAGTACATGTGATTCCTTTGCGTTCCACACCTCAGCCCCAACCACAGTATCCAATTAAACATGACGCCAAAGTGCCCCTAAGTGAAATCTTGACTCAATTAAACATCAGGGTATAATTGAACCCTGGGTTTCATCGATGAATAATCCTCTTTTCCGATATCGAAACCAGACGCTTCATATTGCATAGTTTTAGATTACAGAGGTTTAAACAGTCACGTTCGTACCTTTGAAGTTCAGAACACACATAGCTCTGTATTAGTGAATAACATTTGTCGTAAAAAATACAAAACCACCTTGGATATTTCCAACTGATTTTTCAGTCACTCTTTGGCTCCTGAGAGCTGTGATTTGACCACATTCAGTGCATTGGGCAATCAGCAATATGCAATATGCGAGATTGCCTATGGGATATAAAAATAGCCCTGGTGTGTTTTCAGCACGCATAGTATCCCTTTTGCATGAGATCAACCATGATGCTTTCTCGTGCATTAATGGCATATACTTGACGGGTGATAAATTACACCCGCATCTCTTGCATGTGGACCGCATTATCACACATTTTGCAAACTTTGGTATAAAATGTAATTTTGCTAAGTCTCACATTGCCTTCTTGGTGGCCTTTTTCTTGGTTACGAACTCAACAATGGAGGCCGGGTATTGCCTCCCCACTTTCTAGAGAAATATGCACAATTGCAACCTCCATCTACACTTAAAAAATTACAATCTTTGCTGGGTTTTTTTAATTTTGGGAGGATCTACATTCCTGATTGTGCCCAGTATATCAAATGCCTGTACTCATTGATGGGAAACAACCTTTACAACGCAACTTTTACCACGCAGTGCTTTTACATCGCAACTTTTACGACGCAAACCATTACAACGCATTGCGCTGGGGGGCACTCTAGGATAGGGAATAGATTTAATTTACTATCCAACACCTTCCCTACTATCCACGGGGACTGGAGTTGGAATAGTAAATTAAACTATTCACTATCCAGCACTCCTCAACACTATGCGTTGTAAAGGCATGCATTGTAAACGTTGCGGTGTAAAAGCATGCGATGTAAAAGCATGCGTTGTGATGTCATACACCCCTCATTGATACAACCTTTTTTTCGGCTTATTGTTGGCTTCCGGAACATACAGAAATTCTTCGGTCTCTGAAGTCTGATCTGCCTGCTTGCGACCAATTTCTTGTTAACACCTGACAATTCTACAAATTTGGTCATAAGGATTTTAACAGGTGCCTTGGGTTTCACTTACTTGACATTCAATGAGGGGGACACGGTCCCCATTGTTTATAAATCATATTTGTACACTTCACCTGAGATGCGTTTCTCTTCTACAGAATTTTTTTTGATAGCTGTCCAGATGGCAAGAGTAACACTCTTTGGCTCAGTGTAAACGCATTTTCATGGTTTCACCGGTACCTACTTTAGAAGCAGTTACGAAGGCTAGTGTCCCGAATTGTAAAGCCTTGCATCCACATTGGATACAATTGGCTAGTTATTTGACGTCGGCTGATGTCAACTTTATCTTTGATCCTTCTTTACAGACACCAGAGTTTTTACAATATGAACATGTTCATCCTCCTCCTTTGTCAGTTCAGTTCCAAAGCTTTATTCGGTTTGCATGGCACAACCATATAAGCAAGCAGGAAAAAACAACAACATCATAATTATTTCACATCTTCGTTCAAATACATCATATTTTCAAAGTGAGTTATGCTCTACAGTATAGTATGTGCAAATTTACGCAAGGAAAGCACCTTAAATAATCAACAATGCATGATGTATTATGTCACATTTTATCGACACCAATATAAAATTACATTTGATTTGAACTTTATCTCAACAAAACTATGCAAATATGCAATAAAGTGTCTTGTGCCAGCAAAAATATTTCATATAATTCATATAATTAAAACATAATATCTAGTGCAAGCCCCATCTAAAACAGGCTCAATCTAAAGTGCAATAGAGGAATTAGGCTCCTAAGGTACTATTGTGGCTAGTGCAAGATAATTCATAATATTATTGCTTTTCTGGCAGCTATACATTGTAATATATATATTGCAACATGGAAGCAAATGTCTGTGCTTTCCAAAGAACAAATTAATCTCATAGCATTAGTAGTGGATCGAACTTTGAATTTGAAAAGAATAGGTTTTAAATAATACTTCCTTAAAAATTTATAAAATTTACAAAACAGTAAAATATGGCAGCAACTTTGTTCAGATGTATTGTCACACGGACATTTCAGATCGGATCTATTTTTCATGGTGGGAAAAACTACAAGATGGTGGGCAATCCCCAATCTAAGGCGAGTCAAGACGAAACGGTGAGATCGTCTTGTTACTACTGCCAAATAGGCCTGGAATCCTTTATTAAGATCCAATTGTTGGTAGAACACTACTGTTGGTTGAACTTCTAGCAGTGTTCTGAGAGCCGCCCTTTTATGTGCCGATAAGGTAGACTTTAACTCTTTCTTTGGGATTTGGACCACATAGTCTGGCTGCTGATAAATGTTAAAATCAAATAGAGCTTTAAACCAATGGTTGATGTAGCTTAACCATGGGATTCGGGAACAATGGTCCAACCTTATGCAGTCCTTAATTATGGACTGAGTGAATTCTGTTTCATGTTTAGACCAAATGGATCGCCACAAAAGCAAGGGGCGTAGAGCTACCAGGTCAGAGATATACTTTATGCCAACTTCTTGATGTACTAATTCAGTGGAGGCTGACGCAGGTAAACACAGTAACCGTTTAAGGAAATTATTTTTCTCCTGCTGGATCAGTTTGTTTTGACGATGGCCCCATACACCAGCCCCATATAGGGCAGAAGAAACACACCTGGTGTTATATATGGTTACCATATCTTTTAATCTACGGTCCCCAAGTTTAGTAGCAAATCTAAATATACCATTCGCACTCCTTGTCATCTTTAATTGTACGTTATTATGTTCACTGGACCATTTCCCGTTTCCAGCGAACGTAATACCTAAGTAACAAAAAGACTTGACTGTTTGTATTTTGGTTCCATCCAAGAAAGTAGGCCTTGTTAAATTGTTTTTCTTGCCGCATGACATGATAAAAAATTTAAGCCCTACTGAACGGAATCCTTAAATCATTACTTGATTATCACAGATATTGTTTATTGTGGGGAGTGCCGAACCATTGTGTTTTATGACATAATAAATGTTTTCGATATATTAATTAAAAGTTTCCTGCCATTAATAAAATCAGTAAAATTATTAGTACGCCGCTGAAGACCTACCGATGTGCGTGAAATTAAAACGGCATCATCGGCATATAACCGAATCGGTACAGACTTCCCCTCTATCATCGGGGAATCCGCTGGGATCTGTCCTAGAACCTCATCAATTTGATTGATAAAAAGTGAAAATAAAAGAGGGGCCAAGACACATCCCTGCCGGATGCCCCTCCTTACATAAAAAAAAGCTGTTCGCTCTCCTGTTGGCCCATATCTTACTCTACTCGACAATCTCTCGTATACTCGTGCCAAGAAATATATAATCTCTCTTGGGGCCCCGGATTCGAGCAGCATGGACCACAAAAGTGTATGGTCCACCAAATCAAAAGCGCTGCTCAAATCTGCAAAGCATAAAAACAGGTTACCCTCCTTTACTGTTGTATATTTGCTAACGAGTAGATCAAGGTTCACGCATTGATCTAATGTACCTAGGCCCTTCCTAAATCCATATTGGACAGGAGATAAAATCTTATTGTCAGATGCCCAGGTTTCCAATCTATTTAATAAGATCCTGCTCATGACCTTTATAGAAGAATTTAGCAGGGATATCGGGCGATAGTTACAAGCTTCGGAGCGAGATCCCTTTTTAAAAAGGGGGACAATTAATGACTGTCCCCTTGACAGGGGGAAGTCTCCTGTTGCAGCAGCATTAAAAACCCTTGTTAAAATTGGGGCCCATAAATCCATTTCATCTTTATATAAGTCAATAGGCACCCCATCAGGCCCTGGTGCCTTACCCCCTTTACTTTCAGCTATTCCATCCTGTACTTCATCTACGCTGATAAGTAGAGGTATTGTAGGCCACATAGAACTATCATTCTGGTTTAAAAATAAAACCTCCTTATAAGGGTTAAAAATATTAGAAAAATGCTCAACCCATGCTGTGCAATTTACATATGAAGTCAGTTCTGGCGTGCAATCATTTTTTTAAAAGTACTCTTTACTGTTTCCCAGAACATTTTGCTATTCTTGGTCTCAGCTGCCAAAGCTAAATTATCCCATGCCTTGGTTTGAAGCTCCCTTTTCCGAGCCTCTATAACTTCCCTATATATGAGGCGTAAATCATGGATATATGATTGATTATCGGGTTTAGTACTTAAGGCTAATTTCAAATTTCGTAATGCCTGTGTACACTTTTGATCAAACCATCCTGCTTTAACTTGTTTGGGACCTTTGGTATTTCTAGTTAAAATACTTTTAATTATCTTGTTAATCTCTGTAAACACGTTAGGCAATGTATGTGGGTATAGATCTTCACTGAGACAGTGGTCAATTTCTTTCCAACATTTGGTAACCACTTCCCTTTGGATCTTTGCGGGGTCCACTCCATCCCATTTAATTCTCATGCCATTAGGCCTTACTGGGATTATATCTGAAATACATTCATCGGTGTTACATACTTTGTTTCCCCAGTTTAACAATGAGATGGAGATACTATTATGGTCACTGACCACCTGTTCAGTGATCCATAAGTTTGCGTAAAAACTATTGCTAGAGACTAGATTATGGTCTATATTACTATCCGCGTTCCGACCAGTGAAAGTTGGACATTTGATGTTACCTATTCTCACAGTGCAGTGAAGTAATTCCAGATCATATTTTACCATCATCGTGTTTAACAGCAAACCATACTCACACAGTGGGGGAAATGTAAATGTATATTATCATCTTCAATATAGTTAGTCCTCAAAAACCCACATGTTTTGGCCAGTGGGCAAGCTTGAATATTAAAGTCACCCTCCCATACAATAATTGCTAGTTTATTAGCTAAAGCCAGAACCCTATCAATTTCTTTTCCTAAGGTCTGCAATGGGGCACCCCTACTATTAAAAATATTATTATAGTAGTTAATTATAATGAGATCCTTGCCCCTATTAAACTCAAGCCTCATTACCTGGCTATAGGTGTCAATTGACGTGCAACTATTAATTTTACACCCCACTAACTTATTTGAGACAAGTAGCAGGAGGCCGCCCTTAGCTCTTCCTGCTGTCGAGGTAGTTGCACTTAGCCAGTGCGAGGTATAACCCTCCACAAAGACTGGTTTTTTGCACCACATTTCCTGTAAGACGATAATATTAGTGCCTGCGGTAATAAAATCCCTCCAAAAGGGGGTGTCTAGCTTCTTCCCCAGGCCTGCTATATTCCAGGTAACAAAACTATAGCCTACATCTCCTGTAGCATTTGTTGGTAAACTCTGTATATTATGATTTCTGTTAACAACTGGGTTCTTTGGCTCCTCAAGGGTACTGATCCATTGTTTGATTCTGCCCATCGACAGGTAAGATGTAGATCACTTTCTATGTCAGTCTACCCATGATTTTGCTGTTCACTGTTTATACCACTAACATGTGGAATAGTCCTTTTCCCATTCCCATGCGGTTTATTTTCCATTGTTAAAACCTCACAACCCAGGAGTCAGTCTATTGTAAAGTGGTATAGGGGAACATAATGGAGCAACCACTAGCAATGTGCTTTTATCTACATTAGAGGAATGTGAGTATGAGCCAACAGCATTATTACTCTCCATTAAGTGTCTATAGAAATAACCCAGAGGTAAAAGGGTTGTGTTGTACTCCCTGCAAGAGGGGGCGGGGGCATTTTGTAAAGGGTTTTGCGCCCATCTGGGGGTCTTGAAATTAATAATAATGCAATCTCCCTTAAAAAATTTTCCTAGGGGACCGATCCATCCCACCCTTTGGGTTAGAATTATCTGATCGGCCCCTGCTGTAGGGAAACCATAATTTTGGGACAGCCAATATAGGGTTTTATTTTTTAATATGGGTTCGTATTGGGACAGGCTATATAGAGGCAAAAATCTCACTGCCCTTTGCCTTTTTTACCATTATTTTGAATGAACTTTGCAAAGGCTTAATTGCTTTGCCACATTTTCCCTTCCATGTAACATCTTAGTTATGTTATTTCTATGTATTCACATTTGTATTTAAAAATCTATTGGTCTTTCACTACTAGAGTGATTGTAGTGAAATGTTTTTATGATGTACTCTTTTTAATAATATGATGTATTCTCTTTAATGATTTGATCTTGTGATTTTTTCTTGTTTTTATGTTTGATGTCTCAATAAATGGATATTATATATTTTTTTAATTATTGTGTTCTTGTATTCCTTATGGAGGTGTTCCAAGTATGAAACATATTTGAATGATAGCCCTATGTGTGGGAAGTGAGCTAAACTGAAAGTGGTCAGTCCAAAGGGAATCTTTCTTTTTACAAGGCATCCAGGGAAACCTAAAAAACCTAGACCTTTCTGAAAGCTAGACACCGGTGGGAGTCCAGGGATGTGTTGTGTGTGTTGATCAATCAATGTTTTCCTTCCCAGAATCTCTTGCAAACCTCAAATTTAGCTGAAAAAATCTAATTTTTCTCACATGGTGGGAAAACGGGCAGCAAGCAGGATCGGCAATGGGAAAAACAAGGGAAAACGGACAAACGAGGCAAAAGCAAGAGAAAGAACTCATAAAAACGGGGGGAGGAAAGAGAAAGCAGTATAAACGTGGCAAAAAGCAGAATAAAAGCATTCAAAAAATGGGAGGAGAGAAAGGAAAACGCAGTAAAAAAATTAGGCAAAAAGCAGAAGAAAGCACTCATAAAAACGGGGATAAAGGAAGGAGAAGGCAGTGAAAAGAGGCGGGAGCAGGAGAGAATACTCAGAAAAACGGGGAAAGGAAGAAGAACGCGGTAAAATGTGGGAGAAGCAGGAGAGAGCGATGCAGCGATGCAGCAGCACAGGAGAGCTGGGCCTGGGGCCTGCTCAATGGGGGCCTCCATTAAGTAGGTCATGGGAGGAGGGAGGAGGGAGGGGTGCTGGGAGGGGGTGGGCAGGGCTAGGCAGGAGGCAGGAAAACAGGCAGTAGGCAGGAGCGGCAATGTGAAAAACAAGGGAAAACATTGAGAAATTAGGCAAAAACAGGGAAAGGAAGAATAAATCAGAAAAAATGAGTCAAAAAGCAGAAGAAAGCACTCCAAGAAAGGGGGAAATGAAGGAAAAAGCAGTAAAAATTAGGCAAAAAGAAGAAGAAAGCACTCAGAAAAAAGGATGGAAAAGAAGAAGTAATCAGTAACAAGCATTGGCATAGCCAATAGGCCTCTCCTTTGGGACCTTATAAGTATTTAATTCTGCAGCATAATATCCTTGGTGCAACATCAACTGTTGCATGGCTAAACACTTATAATGTTCCAAAAGCGAGACCTGTTGGCTATGCCTATGCTTGTTCTTTTGTGTAATTGGGTTGATAGATGTCCTCGAGTGAGAAAGCTCGAACACACAATCTCCCTGCCTTTCGTGTTGCTTTCTGTTACCCAAATGCTTCCCACTATCCACGCCCTCTATGTTGCTTTACCCCAACCCCCTATTGCTGTTGCTCCCACCTCCCTGGTGCTTTCGAGCCATCTCCAGCCCTCATACATTGTTTTTGCGAGCAGTTCCATGTTACCCCCTGCTCCCACACTTCACCGTGTTGTTTCACTGTTTCCCCCCATTCTTCCTTGCGTTGCTTCCACTTGTCCCCTCGATAGCCATCTGTAAAATTGCACGTTTAATTGTTTGTCTTCGTTGCCATTCCAACTTTGATTGGCAACTAAAAAGAACAAAAAAAAAGAAAAAAAAGCACCAGAGACATGCCTGGTTCATGCTCCTACGAAATGGCACACTGTCAGTGTCAGAGGCATTTGTATTTTTACATTTAAAAATAAAAATTTGTCACACTATACAGCATCGCTAATGCTGTGCAGGGTGTCTAAACATGGTCAGGAGGTCACAAAGACGACACCCATTGTCTGAGCTGGTTTTTGATGTCTTCATGGCACTCATTATTAGCACAGGGATACTACTCCAGGCCATTCCAAGTTTTCCAATATCTCTGGCCCTGAAATTGTCTGATCAGCAAACACCATAGCTGATAATTCTGGGCTTGGGGACACTGGACCGGGGCGCAGCTGGGGCCGCAGGCAGAAGCTGCGACTGGACCCACGTGCCCTTGATGGAGCGAGGTGGCAAACGCAAAATTTTGTGTACCCCTCATGAAGTCAATGTCCCATAACAATAATGTTTACTAATTGCATGTTTTGTGAAAATAATCAACCATAGAGTAAGATGCACACGTTATTTTATTATTATTTTTATTATTATACACGGGGAATACTAATACTGCTAATATGTCGCAATAATACTAGCTAATATGTAATGTTATTGTGTTGTGAACTAATGTGCCGCTTAAATATGAAATAAAATGCTATTTAAATGTGCTTTTGTACATGTTTTGTGAAAAGAGAGGGTTGATTATGTAAGTATAAAACGCATTTGTGTGGCTTATTTGCTAGGTAATGACTAATGGGAAACATTAGCATGGTGGGAGGTAAACAGAATGGGTTTCAATGCAATCACTAACGTGAATTTGTGTTTGTTTCTATAATAGTTCTAAAATGTGGGCTCTGAGGCCTGTATGAAAATGGCTGCCTGAGTAAACTGTGAGCAAGAGCTGTTACCCCCTGCTCCCACACTTCACCGTGTTGTTTCACTCTTTGCCCCCCATTCTTCCTTGCGTTGCTTCCACTCGTCCCCTCGATAGCCATCTGTAAAATCGCACGTTTAATTGTTTGTCTGCGTTGCCATTCCAACTTGGATTGGTAACTAAAAAGAACTAAAAAAAAGAAAAAAAAGCACCAGAGACATGCGTGGTTCATGCTCCTACGAAATGGCACAGTGTCAGTGTCAGAGGCATTTGTATTTTTACATTTAAAAATAAAAATTTGTCACACTATACAGCATCGCTAATGCTGTGCAGGGTGTCTAAACATAGTCAGGAGGTCACAAAGACGACACCCATTGTCTGAGCTGGTTTTTGATGTCTTCATGGCACTCATTATTAGCACAGGGATACTACTCCAGGCCATTCCAAGTTTTCCAATATCTCTGGCCCTGAAATTGTCTGATCAGCAAACACCATAGCTGATAATTCTGGGCTTGGGGACACTGGACCGGGGCGCAGCTGGGGCCGCAGGCAGAAGCTGCGACTGGACCCACGTGCCCTTGATGGAGCGAGGTGGCAAACGCAAACTTTTGTGTACCCCTCATGAAGTCAATGTCCCATAACAATAATGTTTACTAATTGCATGTTTTGTGAAAATAATCAACCATAGAGTAAGATGCACACGTTATTTTATTATTATTTTTATTATTATACACGGGGAATACTAATACTGCTTATATGTCGCAATAATACTAGCTGCTATGTAATGTTATTGTGTTGTGAACTAATGTGCCGCTTGAATATTAAATAAAATGCTAATTAAATGTGCTTTTGTACATGTTTTGTGAAAAGAGAGGGTTGATTATGTAAGTATAAAACGCATTTGTGTGGCTTATTTGCTAGGTAATGACTAATGGGAAACATTAGCATGGTGGGAGGTAAACAGAATGGGTTTCAATGCAATCACTAACGTGAATTTGTGTTTGTTTCTATAATAGTTCTAAAATGTGGCCTCTGAGGCCTGTATGAAAATGGCTGCCTGAGTAAACTGTGAGCAAGAGCTGGACAGCGCAGGCGCGTCAAAACCTGCAAGTCAGAGTGAACTGTTTGTGCTTGAGAGAAGTTCAAGGCTGCCTAGCCCAGAACCTAGGAGGAGTGCCAAGCATGAACTATGTAATGCTCAGAGCCTGGGAAGAAAACTTGATGTTTCGAATGCAAAGAAGCGCCTAGGCCAAAGACTGTCCTAAACAATGCCCCATTATTTTTCCGTTGACATGTTATAAAATTAATGTCGTAATGGTGAGAGGATGCTCACCCACCCTGAATTGACCAATCGGAGTTTTGAATGAGTAGTGTAAGTTACATTTTAGATAGATTAAGCTTGAGAAATAAGGTATAAAAACCCCTGGATTTGTAAGGTTGGGGTCGCTTTTCCCATTTCCATCGGAGATGCTGCCCGTTTGCTGACCGATTCCTGGATGTAAGAACTCTTATGTTTTTCCTATTTGTTTGTTTTGCAGGATTCTAAGTATAAGATGAGGGTGTTAGTTAGGGATGCTAGGGAAGAATGAATTTGGAACTATCTGTTCTTTGCTAACTTTAACTGAATTCTAAAATAAAGCGATTTTTCTTGAGCTCAAATAAAATGATCATTTGAAATAAAGTTAAGATTTTACTGAATAAAGATTTACTAATAAATAAATATCAGACATAATAAAGTTTTGCCTTTAATAAAATTGGGAAATGGAATCTTAAAAGCTGGTCTTGTGATTTTCCTACGCCTAATTTTCTTTCTAGCAGATCCATTGCAATCACTAACGTGAATTTGTGTTTGTTTCTATAATAGTTCTAAAATGTGGCCTCTGAGGCCTGTATGAAAATGGCTGCCTTAGTAAACTGTGAGCAAGAGCTGGACAGCGCAGGCGCGTCAAAACCTGCAAGTCAGAGTGAACTGTTTGTGCTCGAGAGAAGTTCAAGGCTGCCTAGCCCGGAACCTAGGATGAGTGCCAAGCATGAACTATGTAATGCTCAAAGCCTGGGAAGAAAACTTGATGTTTCGAATGCAAAGAAGCGCCTAGGCCAAAGACTGTCCTAAACAATGCCCCATTATTTTTCCGTTGACATGTTATAAAATTAATGTCGTAATGGTGAGAGGATGCTCACCCACCCAGAATTGACCAATCGGAGTTTTGAATGAGTAGTGTATGTTACATTTTAGATAGATTAAGCTTGAGAAATAAGGTATAAAAAACCCTGGAATTGTAAGGTTGGGGTCGCTTTTTCCATTTCCATCGGAGATGTTGCCCGTTTGCTGACCGATTCCTGGATGTAAGAACTCTTATGTTTTTCCTATTTGTTTGTTTTGCAGGATTCTAAGTATAAGATGAGGGTGTTAGTTAGGGATGCTAAGGAAGAATGAATTTGGAACTATCTGTTCTTTGCTAACATTAACTGAATTCTAAAATAAAGCGATTTTTCTTGAGCTCAAATAAAATGATCATTTGAAATAAAGTTAAGATTTTACTGAATAAAGATTTATTAATAAATAAATATCAGACATAATAAAGTTTTGCCTTTAATAAAATTGGGATATGGAATCTTAAAAGCTGGTCTTGTGATTTTCCTACGCCTAATTTTCTTTCTAGCAGATCCATTGCCATTATGGTGGTGTGTCTGAATAATTTAATGTTATAATTAAACCATGGTTAATGTTTAAATATTATAGGTATAAATAATAAATAGATTGAATAGGTTTAGACGCTCCACCAAATGTTACAAAATTCAATAGGGCGACCCAATATTCCCAAGGAGCTGGGTATATTCAATAACAGAAAAACAATGTTCCTTAGGCAAACTATTTCAACTTGACTTCTCAATTAAAGACTTGTCACAATAGTGAACATCAATTATGTTTTTTCAAGAGAACATACAAATAGTATATCATTTGTTTTTATTCAATCATATTCATCCTAAATCATAAGAATATTGGAAAGGGGCGACCAACTCGGTCCCCCCGAACGTATGGCCGAGTGCCTCGATCCCCCCGGGAAGCCATTTTTGGGCGGGAGGCGCGCCTCAGCTGGTATGCCCGAAGCGGCGTAGCTGGGGCGCGCTCGTTCCCGCCCTAGAGTGGGCTGGCCTAGACACCGACGCAGCCAGCCACGCCCTCGGGGCAGGCAGGGGCGGGTATACGCCCGCCCTGAAGATGGATAAAAAGGGACGCAAGACCAGAAGACATCCTCTTGTTCTTGTGCTCTGAAGCTGCACCTCCTCGCTGCACGTGAGCTCGGGACAGAACGAAGAGCCAATTTTGAGCGTTTTAATCCCTCTTTTTGTCTTCTAGATACTTCGTCTGGAAAAATGCCCAAGAAAGGCGCGAAGAGAATGTCGACTGACCAGTTGGTTCGGGCCCTCATGAAGGACATGTCCGAAATTAAGAAACGGTTGGCGGAGAGAGACGGTGAGGAGGGATCGGGGCGTCCACCGGCCGGAGGGAAGCCAAAGAGGCCGAGAAGGGGGCCGGTCGGAGGAGACGTCCCGGTTCCCTGTTCCCCGCTCGAGGCGCCAGCCCCGGTACCGGCCCCGGTACCGAAGGAGGGGAATCCGATCCCCGTAGTAGTCACCCCGACATCCACTGAAGATATGCCTCCCGAGTTGGCGGCACAGTTAGCGGCGTGGTTGGGGGACAGCAGCGAGGGCGCCACGGCTGCCGAAGCGCAGGCACTCATTAAACAGTTGCGCGAGAAGCGTGATACAGCCAAGGTGCCCGCGTCGGATGCGGTGATAGACAAGCCACGAGTGGCGGAGGCAGCGTCCGGTGCAGGTAAGCGGCCATTGCCGATCGCAAGGGATGAGTCAACACCCTCTCGTAGAGAAAAGTTGGGGCAACATGTTCCTTTGGCAATAAAGGAAAAGATTTGGGCGGGGGAATACGTAAACATTTTCTCCTTGCTCGTTGATCATTATGAGGTGAAAACTGTTAAGGGCCAAAAGGATCTGATGCACCCAAGTGTTTGGCGCGCAAAAATGGCCGCCTTTAAAGTGAATGAGAATATTGGCAACTGGGGTAACGCCTGGGGAATTTTTACGTCAATTTTGGGGGAACGTAGGCCTGAATTGCTCCCTGAATTTCCAGTATATCAGTCACGGATTATGGGGTACTCGACATCGCACCAAGGTAACCAATGGTTCTGTTATGACAACCTTTTCAGGAAAGCGATGGAGCATAACAAAAGTTTAACCTGGGACTGTTACGATTCTTTGACATGGAATAAAATGAAAGAGTCGGGGATGTTGAAAGTGCCGTTGGTGGGGAGTTCTGTTGGTGAGTCCTCCCGCCAAAATGGGGGGACGCCCTTTCGGTCGGGTACGGGTACAGACGATTATCCGAGACCCGCCGGAATTACAGGGAAAAGGGGTTTCTGTTTCAATTTCAACAGAAGTAAATGTACTAGGCCCCCGGGATCTTGTAAATTCAAACACGAATGTAGTGGTTGTGGGGCACCCCATCCTGAGTCCTCGTGCAGAGCCAAATCGGGTGAAAATGGGGGTAGAGGAGGCGCCAAACAGGTCTAATATAGTCCGAGGGGCGCCTTTACCAACCCCGATTGATACCCTGGCAATGATTCCCTGGCTCAGCGAATACCCGGATCGTACTTCCGCTGGGGTGCTACGAAACGGTTTTTCATACGGTTTCCGCATCCCGGTGGGGGACTTTCAGGGTATCGGGACGTGCAAGAACCAACTTTCCGTCTTGCAGCATACGACTGTAGTGCAGGATAAGATCCGGAAAGAGGTTACCCGAGGTCGGGTTGCCGGCCCGTTCAGTGTTCCCCCGGTACAGAATTTTGTTTGTTCTCCTTTAGGGGTGGTCCCCAAGAAGGACCCAGGTGAGTTTCGATTGATTCACAATTTATCAGCGCCTCATGGCCTTTCTGTAAATGACGCAATTGATCCAGAGATATGTTCGGTGCGGTACGCATCATTCGATGAGGCCGTAGCCATTTTGAATCGCCTGGGGCCCGGGACGCTGATGGCGAAATCAGATATCGAGTCAGCGTTCCGTTTGCTCCCGGTATACCCGGAAGACCAACGTCTTTTGGGATTCATGTTTCAAGGTTCGTATTACATGGATAGGTGTATGCCGATGGGGTGCTCTATATCTTGTGCATATTTCGAGAAATTCAGTAGTTTTCTACAATGGGTGTACACGAAGAAAACGGGTTTTCGGAATGTGATGCATTACCTCGATGACTTTCTGTTCCTTGGGGCCGCTGGGGATGATGAATGTGCCCGGGCCTTGACTGAATTTTGTGTTTTAATGAATCATTTTGGCGTGCCATTGGCACCAGGTAAAACGGTGGGTCCCACGACTTGCCTCGAGTTTCTCGGGATCGAGTTGGACTCTAGCGAGGGTTGTTTTCGTTTACCAGCTGCCAAAGTGTCGAAATGCAGGGCAGCCCTGCAAATGTGTATTATTGCATCTAAAGTTACGCTGCATCAATTGCAGCAATTGGTGGGGAAGTTGAATTTTGCCCTAAGGGTGATCCCGATGGCCCGCCCCTTCTCCCGTTCAATTGCCCAGGCGATGGTTGGCCTAAGAGAGGGTCATCATCGCACGAGATTATCGGCAGAGGTCCGCCAAGACATGCGTATTTGGTTAGCATTTTTGGCGGATTTCAATGGTCGAGTCGTCTGGAACAAACCGGCCTTGTCCTCTGAAGAGCTTGGTCTATGGACAGATTCAGCGGGAAGCATGGGTTTCGGCGCCATCTTCGGCACAAAATGGTCGGCACAAAGGTGGCCAACATGGTGGCATGAAGAGGGGCTGACGAGCAATATCGCTTTCCTTGAACTGTTTCCCATTTTGGTGGCCCTCAGAACCTGGCCCGATGGATTCAAAAATCACTCTGTCATATTTTGGTCTGACAATATGACCGTTGTAGAATGCATCAATAGTCAGGCAGCACGTTGCAAAATGATTTTAAGGCTGCTTAAAGAAATTGTCTTACTGTGTATGCAACTGAACGTGGTATTCAGAGCAAAACATGTCCCAGGGGTGATGAATCAGGCTGCTGATGCACTGTCTCGTTTTCAAATGCAGGCTTTCTTGGGTTTCCTTCCATCAGCGGACCCGGAGCCAGCACCCTTTCCCGAAGCTCTCTGGTCTCTCGGTGCCCCGAACTTCGTTACCTCGTGGGAGAGAGTCTAGCACCAAGGACGAGGAAGGCATACGAAGGGGCGTTCCGGGCTTATTTAGCCTTTTTGGGGACTGAGAGAGGGGGGCTTTGGGGGCATGAGGATTGGGTAGTACATTTTCTGATGTCCTTGCGTAAGGCTGGGAAGTCGGTGGCTACAGCCCAGAGGCATCGTGCTGCCATTTCCTTTGTTGCCAGGGCGCATAATATCCAGGACCCGACAGCATCTTTTGTGGTACAGAAAGCGCTGCGTGGGTGGCAACGCCTTGAGGGTCGCAAAGTAGATGAGAGGCGCCCGATAGGTCTGGATAGGTTGTCCCAGTTGCTGGCCACACTCCCCGCCACATGCTCGTCTCAGTTCGAGGCCTGTTTGTTCCGAGCTGCTTTTACGCTTGCATTTCACGGGGCAATGAGGATAAGTGAGCTGGTAGCAAGGAACAAGCGGGATGTGGTGGGGGGTTTGTGCCGGGAACACGTTCAGATCAGGGGTGAGACGATGTCTGTATCCTTTGTCAAATCAAAAACCGATCAAGGTGGGGTGGGTGACTGCATAGTCATTCGCAGGATTTCAGGGTCTCCCATGTGTCCGGTGAAATGTTTAGAAGATTACCTAGCACGAAGGGTGGCATCATGGGGGGGGACATTGTTGAGACACGCGGACGCCACCCCACTGACGAGGTTTCAGTTTCAGCGGGTGCTCGCGATGTCAATTACCGCAGCGGGCTTGGACCCGGGTGAGTTTGGGACCCATTCCTTTCGGATAGGGGCTGCCACTGAAGCTACAGCCAGGGGTCTTAATGTGGAACAAGTAAAACGAGTGGGACGTTGGTCCTCCAATTGTTATAAGAGGTATGTGCGGTTGCACATGTTGTGAAGCTGTAATAATGTACTCACGCTTCTTGTCTTTTGTTTGGTTTTCAGTTACGCAAGCCTTCGAGGCGGGGCGGACTATGCAGTCGACCCAACACCAGGCCAGCGGTCAGACATCACCGGCTGTGAGAAAGGAGGTGTGGGTCGTGGGCCACTCATACGTGAGGCGTGCCGCCGACGTATTCGAAGCAGGTGACATGATTCACGTAGCTGGGGAATACGGGTACAGAATGTCCTTCTACGGAATGGGCGGTCTCTGTATTGACCAGTTTCAGGCATTCTTTGAGGGTTTGTTAGGGCGGACGAGGTCACCGCCGTCTATAGTCATAGTACATTTAGGGGGCAATGATTTGGTCACCACCGGTAGACGACTTCTCCTGGAGGCAATGCTTTCCACTGTAAGTTGGTTGGCGAGGAAAGTTCCGGGGTGCATAATTGCGTGGTCTCATATGATCCCACGTAAAGTGTGGCGGGGGGCTGTTTCGATCCCTGCTTTGAACCATTCTGTTAGAAAACTTAATAACAAAGTGAGTAGGTTGTTTCGTTCCAGGACATTGCATTCTATCTCGCACGGTTGTATTAATGATGACAGTATGTATCTAGGGGATGGTGTGCATTTGTCTCGGGTGGGAAATGAGTTACTCATAGGAGACTTCTTAGCATGGTTAAAAACGTTGGAACATGACCTTTAGCTAGGAGTTTTGTGGGGGGCCCGGATAGCCGGTCAACTATCCGGGCCTGTGGCGGTAAGGTCATGATCGGTGAGCACTAATTAGTAGATCCCTATGAGTGGGCGTCACCCAACACGGATGGGAGCGCTCGGGAGAGGTGGCCATTGGCCCCTCAATGGGGAGGCGGTCCCTTCTAAGGATGGGTCGCCGGAAGTAAAGGAAAGGCGGTCAAGGCCCCTTCCTTTGTAGGAGGGGTTACAGCCCCCTCCTGGGGAATTTCCCGGGGCCAGGGACATCTGCGACGGCAGATGCGGTAAGTAGTGTGGGGTTGGGATAAGGTCTACGGTACCTTCTAGATACCTCACACGAGTATTCGAACGACCTTTAACTGGCGTCGAGTCTTTAGGTGCCCCCGTCAAGTCAAGGGAAATTGGGAATAGTCGCACTTGAGGTACGCCTCCGTGCTGTCGCCCAGCCCAAGTGGGAGGGGTAAGTCTGGTTAGGGATCTTGACACCGGTTATGATCTTGCCGTTGGCCCTTAAACGTTAGGTTGTACAATTTCAATATGTCAAGAAATGTTTTGTAGGATGCTAGTTCGGCTAGGAGAACCTCTGTATTAGAGAATCTGTTAAGGTTAGCCAAACATCGTAATATGGTAATGAAATTGTACATAACATGAAACGTTTAATGTTTTAATTTTGTTTTAATAAATACGGCCGGGATGGTCACTCCATCCCACTTCCAAAAACTTCAAGAACTGTTTCCGGTTTCCCTCCTTTCGGGGATTGATTGTGTTGAGAGGGGGTGGCGGGTATCTCGGCCATATGGAAAGGGGCGACCAACTCGGTCCCCCCGAACGTATGGCCGAGTGCCTCGATCCCCCCGGGAAGCCATTTTTGGGCGGGAGGCGCGCCTCAGCTGGTATGCCCGAAGCGGCGTAGCTGGGGCGCGCTCGTTCCCGCCCTAGAGTGGGCTGGCCTAGACACCGACGCAGCCAGCCACGCCCTCGGGGCAGGCAGGGGCGGGTATACGCCCGCCCTGAAGATGGATAAAAAGGGACGCAAGACCAGAAGACATCCTCTTGTTCTTGTGCTCTGAAGCTGCACCTCCTCGCTGCACGTGAGCTCGGGACAGAACGAAGAGCCAATTTTGACCCACCCACCAGCCCCTGAAGACAGCCAGTTGTGTATAATAAAGTTGATTAATTTTTTGCTTCGGTTTTCATATACAAGTTGTAGTGCCACGTTGATGAGTTAATAAAGAATGGTTGTTTTTGAGTAGGTTTGCCATTAAAGATATTCAGTTTAATGTTGAATTTTAATGCATGCTCTTTTGGTCATAGTGGCCAATGTATTCGTAGGTTAATTTGCACTGTCGTATTTATTTTGGTAGGCGGTAAGGTCATGATCGGTGAGCACTAATTAGTAGATCCCTATGAGTGGGCGTCACCCAACACGGATGGGAGCGCTCGGGAGAGGTGGCCATTGGCCCCTCAATGGGGAGGCGGTCCCTTCTAAGGATGGGTCGCCGGAAGTAAAGGAAAGGCGGTCAAGGCCCCTTCCTTTGTAGGAGGGGTTACAGCCCCCTCCTGGGGAATTTCCCGGGGCCAGGGACATCTGCGACGGCAGATGCGGTAAGTAGTGTGGGGTTGGGATAAGGTCTACGGTACCTTCTAGATACCTCACACGAGTATTCGAACGACCTTTAACTGGCGTCGAGTCTTTAGGTGCCCCCGTCAAGTCAAGGGAAATTGGGAATAGTCGCACTTGAGGTACGCCTCCGTGCTGTCGCCCAGCCCAAGTGGGAGGGGTAAGTCTGGTTAGGGATCTTGACACCGGTTATGATCTTGCCGTTGGCCCTTAAACGTTAGGTTGTACAATTTCAATATGTCAAGAAATGTTTTGTAGGATGCTAGTTCGGCTAGGAGAACCTCTGTATTAGAGAATCTGTTAAGGTTAGCCAAACATCGTAATATGGTAATGAAATTGTACATAACATGAAACGTTTAATGTTTTAATTTTGTTTTAATAAATACGGCCGGGATGGTCACTCCATCCCACTTCCAAAAACTTCAAGAACTGTTTCCGGTTTCCCTCCTTTCGGGGATTGATTGTGTTGAGAGGGGGTGGCGGGTATCTCGGCCATAGTATATACATCATATTACAATCCACTTTCTGCAACACAGTAGTGTACTGTTTACTCAGTTTTTTCAAAATATACAGTACCATAAGACACTTTTGTAAAGAATATGGACAGTATTCACATATCTTCCATATATACAGTAATTTTGCACAAATTATATACACAAAATTGCAACTCAATGTTGATACTATTTACAAAAGAGTGTCGTTGCGTCGACGTTTCGGTCTCATACAATACAATATAACACCATGGACCTATAGTGGAACAATGGAACAATGTAAATAGAAACATATCTCTTTATGTACAAACTCTTGAAAGCAAAGTCTCGATTGTCTGCCCACACCAAACCAAGTGGTGAACATATAAATAAATAAATAAAAAGTGCCAACAACCTGTGCCAAGGGACTAAAATGTCCTATTTACAAATCTATATATATTTACATAGTGGCCATGTCCCAAAACGACATGCACCCACCCTTTTAGTAACACCGTGAGAAAGAATATATATAAAAAATGTCAGAGAAATACTCACAACAGATCAAAAGTAATTACGCTTGTCCTATTGGAAATAGAGCAAAACAACAGTAGTTCTAGAATGTCTGAATTATCTAGAACAGGTATACATAGCCTGGTGTGACCACAAGGTAAGCTTACTAAAGAATGGCATTGCTGAAAACAACCAAATCATACCTTAAATGGGCGCGAGGGAAGCAACAGGCTCAGAAGCAGTTCACAAAGAATCTCAATCTGCTCCAGCTAACTGTACCAAGACAGAACCAAGGGGAACAGTGAGACAACAGTTGTAGCGGTAAATATTGGTAAATATTGCAAAATATTGTAAAATGTGAGTCAAAGGGACTGGGGTAAAACTTACTCGTGCACAAATTAATCGTCTCCCATACTCCGGTAATGGTCGGCAAAACGCGATCAGATTACAGCGTTTTCCCAGAATACCTAGTCAAAACCCGCGATCACGTGATGAGACGTGCAACGTCAGGCGGCCATATTGGGTCGGCGAGCAGTGCCTGACCCTCCATAGGGATAGTATTAAGAGACAGGCAAATAGTCATAGGGTCAGAGAATAGAGACCACTTTCGACCGCAAGAATCCTCTATTCAGAAAGTTCTATTGGTCAAGCGTAGTCAGCATTAATTGGCACGAAGAAAAGTTATTAGACCAAAGCTGAAAGGGGGTCGGTCAGGCAAAGGTCGTTCAAAAAACGATGTGCAAAGAATGTAAAAAGATGTAATTTACAGCCCATATCTCTTTTAGTACTATTCACATTGAAACAGAACATTAACGGAAAGTTGCCAAAACTTGCCATTCCACAAAAGAATTTAGTCCCTTAGCCACAGTGTTAGCTGACCAAATCCACCTATTTTCTTTCTGTGTGAGCAGGCGGTCAATGTCACATCTGCGTTTTGATTGTTTAACACATTCCAGAACAAACCATTGCATATCACCAGGAGAGTGTTGTTTCTGTAAATAGTGTTCAACCAGAGGTGCTGTTTCTATTTTGCATCTGATTCTTGATTGATGTTGTGTAATTCTCTTCCTTACCTCTTGTGTGGTTTTTCCTATATAAAACAGGGAACACGGACATTTAATGCAGTATATGACATTTTTTGTTAGGCAATTAGTGTGGTTTCTCAAAGTCCAGTTTTTTCCGTTTATGCAACAGGTCTTAGTTATTGTTGTTGTTTGGCAAGCGACACATGTGCCACAAGGATAGTGTCCCACTATAGGTGGTAGACCCCAGATATTTTGAATGGTATTTACAGTTGGTTATTTGTAGGCTTTGACTAAATGGTCCCTCAAGTTACGTGCCCTTTTGAACGCAAACCGTGGTAGTGGTAGTTGTGGTTCAATCTTTTGGATGAGATGCCAATACTTTGGTATAATTTTCTTGATGCGGTTGGATTCAGATCCAAAAGTAGTGACACATGTTACTGTTTCATCCATAGGATCATGTTTGGTATTTTCTTCTAGTAATGCCTGTCTGTCATAGTACCACGCTCTTTTCATTTAGCGTTTTATTAGCCTGGAGGGGTAGCCTCTCAATGATAGTTTGGTTTGTAGCACCTTGGCTTCTGTAAAGTAATCATTGCGTTTAGTGCAGTTACGTTTTATCCTTAAAACTGTCCAAACGGCAGATTATCACGTAAATTACGTGGGTGGTGGCTAGTGTATTTTAGCAACGTTTTATGCGCTGTAGGTTTAGTAAAGAGACTAGTTGCTAGTTGTTCCTCATCATCCCATATTTTTAGAACTAGGAAGTACATTGATTCCTTATCAAATTCTATGGTGAATTGCAAATGACTCTTTTGTTGATTCAACCACATATGAAAATCCTGTAGCTTAGGTAATGGACCATCCCAAATTAGGCAAACGTCATCTATATAACGTAGATACTCTAAAATATGGTTCTCAAATGGGTTTTTGTTCTAGATAACCTTTTCCTCGAATGCAGCGACATACAGATTGGCTATATCTGGGGCAAAAATTTACCTCATTCCGACGCCCTTTAATTGTCCATAAAAAGTGCCATTAAAGATGAAATAGTTATCATTTAGTGCAATTTTGGCACATTCAGTTATGAAATCGGTCGGGACTTGGTGTGGGTGTGGTCTGTTATTTAGTATGTCTGTGATTACATCAAGAGCCTCTGTTTGTGGTATGTTGAGATACAAACTTTCGATGTCCATAGTAACTAGGATATTGGTCTGTCTGTCATATTTTTTGCCCTCTAGACAATTAATAACACTTGTACTGTCTCTAGTGTAGGATTTGGTAAGCAATACGTCAGATTTTATAAAATGGTCAACGTATGCAGCTAAAGGTTGCAGTATCAATTGGCAACCTGCTACAATGGGTATACCCAGTGGTTTTTTATCGTCTTTGTGCACTTTGGGTAAAGTGTAAAAGGCAGGGATGGAATAATCATTTTTATTTAGATAGTCAAATTCCTTCGAATCCAACCATCCACCATCTATTCCCTGTTT
This sequence comes from Lissotriton vulgaris, assembly GCF_964263255.1. NCBI lineage: Eukaryota > Metazoa > Chordata > Amphibia > Caudata > Salamandridae > Lissotriton > Lissotriton vulgaris. The sequence goes on along the minus strand of NC_141691.1, from coordinate 112,329,009 downwards.
GGTGAGACTTAAGATCCGTAATCTGATATCATCCGTACGATCCAATATAAGTTTTTTTGTAGTGTAGGGTATTCTGTAGTTGTCTCAGGGCTACATCATCATAGGCTGTTTTATCCTGAACAATAATGCTATCCCCCTTGTCAGCCGGTTTGGTAATTATATCATCTCGGCTGGCAAGGTTTTTTAAGGTCTCATGTTCGTCCTTTGAGAAGTTATATTTAATATATCTTTTATCATCGAACATTTAGTGGATATCATTGTGTATCACATTTTCAAAGGTGATTAAATCTTTGGGCATTGAGTTGGTTGCCAGATAGAATGTTGAAGGACAACGTAATACAGTGATTGTTTTTGGAGGTGGAGGAGTGTTATTGAAGAAGCATTTTAGTCATATTGTTCTAAATAATCTGAACATTTCTACTTGTGTGTTAAAACGGTCATTCCTACATGTAGGTACAAATGAAAGCTCATAACTTAATACATCTATCTCTTTTTTACTCAGTATGTGTTTAGATAGATAAAAAATTGGGACTACTTCCAAATTACAATTGTTGTAATTCGTAATTCTTGATGTAGTGGCCATTATTGGATCAGTATCCATCAGGTTATCTACCACTCGTAGTAGTAGTTCCTCGTCTGTCGGAAACCTGGTGTGTACTGGTTGCTGTACCATCCCCGTCGTGTATTGCGTGTACGACCTCTCTGTGGGGTCCGACCTCTCCCTAAAAAAGGGGCAGGATTTTGGCCTCTGCCAAACCTATATCCAGAAGTATTAGGTCTATCAGTATTGTCCTCAGAACTGGATGACCCTGTATCTTAGAAATTGGTATGTTTTGGAGCCCAAGAAGTTTGGTTGGGAGCAAAGAAGTCTTTTTTTAGATATGGGTATGTGCGATCTCTGGCGTAATTCTTAATATCTTTTTGTAACTTCTCTGTCTTTTTCAAAATGTTTGTTCTTTGGAAATCTGCAATTGTGGTTTCTAGTTTTTTTAGGAATTCTTGGTTGTCTGTGGAATTACTGTCCTCTAACACTTGTTTTTCTAATTCCGCTATTTCTTTTTTCAATCTCTCTATGTGTTTGAGGGCAGTCTCAATACTGAGAACCATCCAGCTCCTTGAGCATTTATTCGATACGTAACTAAAACCAACTTTGAAATCTTCGTCCTCCACAAATCTGACCTAAGGGAGCTGGTGATGTCAGAGGGCTCTATATTGAATTGCTGACGCTCGAATTGTGCATTTGACCGCTAATCTTCAATTTTAGCACAGTTTACTCGTGATTTTAAAAATTTGTTACTTGCTCATTTTAATTGACTTTTGTTGTACAGGATGATCCACATTTCTCAGTAGCGCTCATAACGCCTACCTTGACCCGAAAATCGACGTCCTCGCTCGCCAGCCGATTTAGGTGCTGGGGCGATAGACGGCCGCCATCTTGGAGGTAGGCAGGTCAGCGCTCTAGTCACTGGCTGCCTCCTACCCTCCCGGAAAGGCTTAAAAACGCTGGGGAATTAAACCACACTGACCTAAGGGAGCTGGTGATGTCAGAGGGCTCTATATTGAATTGCTGATGCTCGAATTGTGCATTTGACCGCTAATCTGCAATTTTAGCACAGTTTACTCGTGATTTTAAAAATTTGTTACTTGCTCATTTTAATTGACTTTTGTTGTACAGGATGATCCACATTTCTCAGTAGCGCTCATAACGCCTACCTTGACCCGAAAATCGACGTCCTCGCTCGCCAGCCGATTTAGGTGCTGGGGCGATAGACGGCCGCCATCTCGGAGGTAGGCAGGTCAGCGCTCTAGTCGCTGGCTGCCTCCTACCCTCCTCCACCTCCTACACTGCCTATAAATGTGCATTATCACCAGACGGCGCAGCGGGCTGGCGCAGCGGGCGCGCCGGCAGCGCGCCGAAGTCGCGCCTAAGTCCAGCCCGTCTGCGCCCGTCCGCGCTTGGCCCGCGCCGAGTGCCAGTCCCCCTGCCTCTACATCAAGACTGATCTATACGCCGGCATTTCTTACGGCACTACGGCCACCTAGCAGTAATTGTTGTCACAGATATGATCCAGGTTCCTACTCCAATGTTCCTTATTCCCTCTACTGCTCATACTGTACCTTTTCTATGAATATTGCGAACACCGGGATTAAGGCTCCCACCTATCCGTCCTCTCCTAATGCCACCTTCATCTTAGCACTTATTAATGCGCGTTCTATGTGCAGACACAGGCAAGAAATCGCAGATCTTATACTAGACTCCCACCTAGATCTGCTGTTCATAACTGAAACCTGGTTGGATGGCGCATCAGACCCTGACTTAGTCATAGCGGTCCCAAGAGGTTTCACGATACATAGGCAGGACAGAATAGGCCAGAGAGGAGGCGGGGTTGCCATTATCGCTAGAGATAATCTCCCTATTAGGACTACACCTATACCATCTACTACCTGTGAAGCGACAATGTTCAGTATTCAACTTACTCCCCTTTTTAACCTCAAAGGCGTACTGATATATCGCCCGCCAGGAGCACGCGCCTCCTTCTTATCCAGCTTGGGGTCGATTTTGGAATCCATAGCACTTGATGATCACTGCATGGTGCTAGGGGATTTCAATTTCCACCTCGAAAAGGCCAGCGACGCCGATACAGCTAGTCTCTTATCGGACATGGAAACATTAGGGCTGCATCAACTTATTTCTGCCCCCACCCACGAGGCCGGTCACACCCTTGACGGCATATTTACCAATTTGGAGACATTACACATCTTAGCTCTCCTTCCCATGCCATGGACCGACCACCATGTCATATCAAGCAAGTTAGCCATTCCTGATACCCCCAAGAAGCGAGCGGTCAACCATGCCCCCAAACAGGTGAGGGCATGGAAAGACCTAAACCCGGAGACACTTAATACTCTCCTGGTAAGAACTCCGCCTCTGTTGTCCGATGATCCCAATGTCGCCACAGATCAGTTTCATAACTGGCTTAGTCAGGCCACACAGGAGTTAGTGCCACTAAAATCTGTTTCCCAGAATCGAGCTTCCCCCAGTGCACCCTGGTTCTCTGACGAACTTAAAAAGCAGAAACAAACTAACAAACAAAGGGAAAGACTCTGGCGAAAGCACTATGACCCTGAGAGTAAAATACTATATAAAGAGTCACTCACTCGGTACAAACACATGATTGCAGAGGCAAAAAAAGCTTACTATGCCGAACAAATAGACAAGGCAAAACACTCATGTAAGGAGCTATTTGATATAACTAAGCGTTTGTCAGGTGCTACGCAGGATCTCACACCCCCTCCTTCACAACATCTTTGCGATGCCCTATCCGATTTTTTCTTCACGAAAGTCAATGATATCTTCCAGGCTTTCTCCCTAAACACCAATATCGACACTCATCCCCTTCCTCTTACGCCGCGTGACAATATAATTACACGCTTCGCTGACCTTACTATGGACCAGATGCAGAGCCTCATCTCAAGGATTAAAACAGGGTCAGCACTGGATCCATGCCCGCTCAAAGTGCTTACACCAGTTATGGACACGCTGATTCCGGTCATTACACAGGTTTGTAACGCTGTGTTCAGATCGGGTATTTTTCCTGACTCCTTGAAACACACGTTGGTTAAACCCCTACTAAAAAAATTCAATCTTAACAAAGATGAACTAAAAAACTATCGGCCGATAGCCAGTCTCCCCTTCCTGGCCAAGGTCATAGAAAAAGGTGTGAACCAACAATTGTCGGAGTTTGTTGAGCGGCACCAGTTGCTTGACAACACTCAGTTCGGTTTTCGCAAATGTCATGGCACGGAAACCGCCCTCCTAAAAGCGGCAGATGATATCCGAGCCATACGAGATCAGGGGGGGACAGCAGTCTTGGTCCTGCTGGACCTCTCTGCGGCCTTCGACACGGTCGACCACAAGATCTTGGCCGACCGTGTCGAACGATTAGGGGTCCATGAAACAGCGCTGGACCTACTTGTATCATTTTTGGCTAACAGAACTCAGGCGGTATCCCTTGGACCATACCAATCTTCTAAGGTGTCCTTGCCGTGTGGGGTCCCCCAAGGCTCGTCCCTAAGTCTGACACTCTTCAACATCTACGTGTCGGACCTTGCTAGTGTCATCAAAGCTTTTGGGATGAGCCTGACCTCCTACGCCGACGACACCCAATTGGTACTGGCCATCAAAGGGGATGGGGAAGAAGTGGCCAAGTTATTCACCAGGGGAATGGTGGCCATAGGTGACTGGATGGCCACGAATTGTCTCAAACTCAATTCAGATAAAACTGAAGTGGTCATCTTCGGTCACCTTTCTCCGAGCTGGTCACCAGTATGGTGGCCAACATCGTTTGGAACTCGTCCCAGCCCAGCTCTTAAAGTCAGAAATTTGGGCATCATCTTCGATGCAGGTCTAAATTTTATGGCACACGCCAACAAGACTGCTGCAACTGCTCATATGAATCTTAGAATGATCAGGAAAATACTACCTTACCTACCTGACACTGCTGGGAGAACTCTGGTCAGCTCACTAGTCCTGTCCATACTGGACTATTGTAATGCCCTATTTCTAAATGCACAATCCCGGGCGACTAACAAGATGCAGTCAATTCAAAATGCTGCCGCCCGGATGCTGGCGGGACTCCCCAAGTTTGCATCGGTTTCAAACTCTATCAGGGACCTTCACTGGCTTCCGATACGCAGCCGTATCAAATTTAAATCATTGTGCATTCTTTACAAGGCACTCAATCACCAAGGCCCCCACTTCCTTAAATACAATCTTCATCACTATATCCCAACCCGTTCCCTTCGCTCCTTTCATCACAGTCACCTAGTAGTGCCTCGTACCAGAACAGTCACTTGGGGTGACAGGCGCTTTCTGGTTGCCGCCCCCAAACTCTGGAACACCCTTCCTCTTCACATTAGGACTAGCCCTTCCCTCTTCATATTTCGCAAACAACTTAAGACTTGGTTATTTGACCAATAGTTTTACTTTTTGTAAGGTCCTCTTAAACACTGATCCATCCCTCAAGTCAGCGCCGAGACGCCTACGGGTATTCGCCGCGCTCAATAAATGTCAATAAATAAATAAATAAATAAATAAATAAATAAACAAATATCACTGGAATATTACGTACCTGTGGCTTACAGGTATAATGTTATTATGCAAACAATCTGTAAGAAATTTTGCATGCAATTCAGTTCTGATGAGCTTTTTATGTAATCTTTCTAAATTATTCCTCAGTGTCGTCTGTTGAGTGCTTAACCCTGTACTCCCAGGTTGGTGTCCTAGTAAAGAGGGGCCTCCTGCTATCCTAGCAATGTATTCATCTGTATACGTTGGAGTTTCCAGTTCAGACATTGGTTACAATAAATTACAATTGTATATATACAAACATAAATAGAAAAACATGAACATCAATAGTTGACACCTATTTACAAAACAATCTAATATATTAGCAATATATTAGGACAGACTAATCAACAGAAATAGTTATATAAACCACTTTTTCAGAGAAAAGGGCCCTTGCAGACATCGCCTGCGCATATATGTCTAAATTCAATAGGGCGACCCAATATTCCCAAGGAACTGGGTATATTCAATAACAGAAAAACAATGTTCCTTAGGCAAATTATTTCACCTTGACTTCTCAATTAAAGACTTGTCACAATAGTGAACATCAATTATGTTTTTTCAAGAGAACATACAAATAGTATATCATTTGTTTTTATTCAATCATATTCATCTTAAATCATAAGAATATGTATATACATCATATTACAATCCACTTTCGGCAACACTGTAGTGTACTGTTTACTCAGTTTTTTTCGAAATATACAGTACCATAAGACACTTTTGTAAAGAATATAGACAGTATTTACATATCTTCCATATATACAGTAATTTTGCACAAATTATATATACAAAATTGCAACTCAATCAATGTTGATACTATTTACAGAAGAGTGTCGTTGCGTCGACGTTTCGGTCTCATACAATACAATATAACGAGACCATCATCAGGACATAGGTTGCACCATGGACCTATAGTGGAACAATGTAAATAGAAACATAACTCTTTATGTACAAACTCTTGAAAGCAAAGTCTCGATTGTCTGCCTACCCCAAACCAAGTGGTGAACATATAAATAAATAAATAAAAAGTGCCAACAACCTGTGCCAAGGGACTAAAATGTCCTATTTACAAATCTATATATATTTACATAGTGGCCATGTCCCAAAACGACATGCACCCACCCTTTTAGTAACACAGTGCGAAAGAATATATATAAAAAATGTCAGAGAAATACTCACAACAGATCAAAAGTAATGACGCTTGTCCTATTGGAAATAGAGCAAAACAACAGTAGTTTTAGAATGTCTGAATTATCTGGAACAGGTATACATAGCCTGGTGTGACCACAAGGTAAGCTTACTAAAGAATGGCATTGCTGAAAACAACCAAATCATACCTTAAATGGGCGTGAGGGAAGCAACAGGCTCAGAAGCAGTTCACAAAGAATCTCAATCTGCTCCGGCTAACTGTACCAAGACAGAACCAAGGGCAACAGTGAGACAACAGTTGTAGCAGTAAATATTGGTAAATATTGCAAAATATTGCAAAATGTGAGTCAAAGGGACTGGGGTAAAACTTACTCGTGCATGAATTAATCGTCTCCCATACTCCAGTAATGGTCGGCACGTCTCATCACGTGATCGCCGGTTTTGACTAGGTATTCTGGGAAAACGCTGTAATCTGATCGCGCTTTGCCGTTTCTGAGCCTGTTGCTTCCCTCGCGCCCATTTAAGGTATGATTTGGTTGTTTTCAGCAATGCCATTCTTGTATAGATTAACAATGCTCATGATTGAGGCAGAACAGGATAAATTGTTTCCTGTGTTCGATGAAGAGAAAATTCCTATTGAACTAAAAGAGGCAGTAAAAGAAAGTGTGTGGGATTTCACTGGAAAGGATATAGGTTTAATGAAAGGGGTTGATCATCTGAAAGTGACCATAAAAGAAGGTGCTAGCTACCGGAATATACCGCAGTACAAAATGACTGCGGAAGTGATTGAAGGAATTACTCCAGTAATTGACAAAATGATTGAGCAGGGAATTTTAAGAGAAATTGAGAGCAGCCCATGTAATTCACCGATTATGGGACTGAAGAAGCCAAACTGAACATTTAGAATTGTGCAGGATTTGAGAAAAATTAATAAGATTGTTGTTCCATGTTGTCCGATTGTTCGAATCCAGCAGTGATTTTGTACCAGATTCCTCATGATGCAGAATGGTACACAGTGATTGATCTGTGCAATGCGTTCTTTACTGTTCCATTGCATCCAGAAAGTCAGCCAATTTTTGCGTTTCGATTCCAAAATCGTATCCTAGTATGGTGTAGAATTCCACAAGGGTACACGGAAAGTCCATCAATTTATAATCAGCTGTTGAAGAAATCATTAGAAACTTTGAGCATGCCTGGAGAGTCTGTGTTAGTGCAGTATATTGATGACCTACTGGTCGCATCAGAAACAAAGGATGCCTGTGTAACTGATACAGTGGCATTATTGAATCATTTGGCTGAAGAAGGACATAAAGTATCTCCATCAAAATTACAGTTCTGTCAGAAAGCAGTACAACATTTAGGTCACACGATTGCTAAAGGAATCAGACAAGTTACCATTGAAAGAATTAAAATTATGCAAGGAATGCAACCACCAAAAACTCAAAGACAGGTAAGAATGTTCCTGGGAAAGGTAGGTTATTGTAGACAATGGATAAGTGGATTTTCATTAATTGCAAAACCATTGCAGAGACTGACAAAGGCAGATATCAGATACCCTATTGTTCTGACCAAAACAGTGATGGAAGCATTTGAACAGCTAAAAAATAAACTGTGTGAAGCACCAGCTTTAGGAATGCCTGATTATGAAAAAGAATTTGAATTGTACTGCAGTGAGCGAGAAGGATGTGCTTTATCAGTATTGATTCAAAGACATGGAAGAATGAGAAAACCAATAGCGTATTTCTCAGCTGTTTTGGACCCTGTTGCAAGGCTTTGCCAGGATGTCTGAAGACAGTAGCAGCAACAAGTGTAAATCTGGAACAAAGTGAAGGAATTGTGATGGGATTTCCTGTGAGGGTGTATGTACCTCATTCAGTGGAGATTCTCCTCACAAGAGCAAAAACACAATACATGACTAACAGCAGATTGACTCATTATGAGAAAGTAATTTTAGGAGCTGAAAATGTGACAATTGCAAGATGTGTGAATGTCAACCCATCTACATTGTTGCCTGAAACCATTGAAGCAGAAATGAAAGGTGAACTTGATCACAAGTGTTTGGATGTTTTGGAATACTGTACCAAACCTCGCCCGGATATTAAAGATGAGCCCTTGATTGAATCAGATTTTGTAATGTTTGTGGATGGATCATGTTTGAGAACAGAGAGTGGTGTTCTAAGTGCTGCATATGCTGTTTGCACAGTAGCAGAAGTGTTGGAAGCATCTTGTCTGAAAGGAATTCATTCTGCTCAGAAAGTGGAGTTGATTGCTTTGATACGAGCATGTGAGCTGGGAAAAGAGGTAAAAGTAACCATAGTGACAGACAGTCAATATGGTTATGGAGTCGTTCATGATTATGGACAGCTCTGGTCCCAAAGAGGTTATTTGACCTCTGCAGGAACACTTATTCGGAATGCAGAATTCGTGAAGACATTGATAAATGTGATACAAGTACCTGAGAAACTGGCTGTGGTAAAATGTTCAGCTCATAAAAAAGCTGATGATTATATTACCCGAGGTAATAATTATGCAGATGAAATTGCCAAGCACTGTGCTAAAAACCAAATTTCAATAAATCGGGGAAAAACTGAAGAACATGTTCCAAGTCCTTTGATGCTAACCACTGTAGTTGAGACCTGGCAGGAAGTGAAACAGTTGCAGCAAGAGGCAGAAACAGAGGAGAAAGATGTCTGGATAAAATCAGGATGTAGGCAGAGGGAAGAGGATGCAATTTGGGTTTACAAAGATGAAAGACCAGTAATGCCCGATACCATGATTTCAGATATGGCCCGAATGTACCATGTTCAGGCCCATATTGGAAGAGATACCATGATCCGTCTTTTTAGACAGACTTGGTATAATCCTAAATTTAGAATGATTGCTGAAAGCTTGTGCCAGAGGTGTTTAGTATGCCAACAATTTAACCCAAACAGGAAAACTGTTGTAAGCCTGGGAACCATAGGACGGAAGGGTGGCCCATTCACAAGAGTTCAGATGGATTTCATTGAGTTACCTCCATGTAACAGACTCGGATATGTTCTTGTGATAATCTGTTTGTTTTCACGATGGGTGGAAGCTTTTACAACACGGAGAAATGAGGGATTAACTGTTGCAAAATTGTTCTTACGTGAGATAATACCACGTTTCGGGTTTCCGGTCACGATTGAATCAGATAGAGGCCCGCATTTCCAGACTTAACTTCTGCAGATGATCTGCGAAGCTCTGGATTCGCCAGAAGCTGCACTGTGCATATAGACCTGAAGCTTCAGGGGTAGTTGAGCAAGTGAATGGAACAATTAAGAATAGAATTGCAAAAATGTGTTTGGCAACAGGAATGAAATGGCCTGACGTTTTGCCGCTTGCCTTGATGACATTGAGGAGCATACCTGACAGGAAAACTGGATTAAGTCCCCATGAGATTTTGATGGGGAGGGTGATGAGACAGGCTTATGTACCAGTTAATAAGCTATTAACCATTAATGATGACATCATACTGGATTACTGCAAGAATCTGTCTGATGTGGTAACTACTGTGCTCCACCAGGTGGGAACTGAATCAAATTCCAAAGAGAAAAATCCAGCTCATGACTTAGTCCCTGGGGACTGGGTAAGAGTGAAAGTTCATCGCAGGAGGAATTGTTTAGTACTGAGGTGGCAAAGACCACGTCAAGTTATCTTGGTCAGTCCTACTGCAGTCAAGTGTGCCTGACTGAAAAGGTGGGTTCATGCGAGTCACACAATTTGTGTGCCAGAACCTGAATACCCATACGACGGTGAAAGTACAACTCACTCTGATTCTGAAGGTGAACCAGAGAAGGATCCAGATACTGAAGATCGACAAGAATGTCGACATCTGGAAGTATCAGAAGCCAGTTCTGCGTCTGAAGGTGAAAGTGACAGGGAGGTTGTTGAAATACAAGATTCAGAAGTTCAACTTGAAGATCGAGAATCGGTAGAAACAAGCACCAGTAAAGACATAAAAAAGAAAGTGAAAAGAAAGTTGTTGAAAAGAAGTAAACTGAACTGCAAACTGAAGACTCTGAAAGCAGGAACGGAAATCCTGAAACAGGGGAAGAGAAAGTAACTCATGATAAAAATGAGATTCCAAGTACCAGTTATGAAGGTGAGTAACAGTAGAGAAAACTAAATCTAACGAAGACCAAGACATTGTGAAAATCATAATTAATGATACAGTAGAAGATACTGAAAGTGAAACTGATGACAGTGCAGACGAGACTCCATTAAGAAAAAGCACAAGAAAAAGAGCTTGGAGAGTGGAGCATAATACAATAGAGCCGAAGACTATGAAAGTCTGCAAAGGAGATAACTGGCCTAAAGGAGCTGAAGGATTGAAATTCAAAATAGTGAATACAGCAAAAAAGCAAGAAGATCAAGTGAATGAGATTACCAGTCAAAAAGAAACACTGGGAAAGAAAATAGAGACTATTCAAAGGCCAAAGAGAGTGAGACGTCCAAATCAGAAGTACAAATCACCTGAATGGACATATATTGTCCTGCCACCAATTGTTGAAGTAAATAGCAGTCAAGAAAATCTGTACAACCCAAAGTCAATTGGGAAAAGTGAGTAAGGAAGTCGATTAAGAAATTAAAAATTAGGTACTCGAAGTATATGATATTAAAGCAAAAAGCCTGAAGTCCTGTGAGACGGTTTTGTAAATATAGGAGAGGTCGGAGTTGACACAAGGTCGAAGAAAACTTGTTAGAAAAACTTAAATATAACCTAATTTAGAATAGAAACTGACACAAGGTTGAAGAAAATTTTGTTAGAGTGCTGAGTAGTGTAAAACTTATAGGTGACATAAGGTCGAAGAAACGCTGTTAGGGGAAATGACAATGAACAATCATCGAACTAAATGCTCTATTTTTAGAAAATGGTTTAGATGCTTTACCACTTGTATGAGTTTGTTAGTGGTATTATGGATAATATTAGCTATTGTGATTCCTTTTCAAATTAATTTAACAAAATTAAAAATGAATGTAAGCTCAAGTAAGCAAGTTGAGAAAGGAAAGGTACCTGAGATTCATGTATATATGTCAGGAATACGCTCCACAGGATACGGCCGTAGCTCAAAGGGGTCCACCTCCTAATGTTACCAACTCCCTGAGTTGTATATACAGGGAATTCGAACCATTAGGCGAGGGAAAAAACAAGGAAGGGGAAGGGACTGCTGGGATGTTAGGCTCTGAAAGACTTAAGCATACAAATAACATTATGAATGTAGACGACTGCTATGTGTGTGTAATATTACCAGCATCAGTGTCAGAAGGGGTGACCTATCAACATCTTCCTCTTACATATGGAGTAACTTGTAGTGTAATTGCAAGCTTGTTTTATAAAACTGGAAAGCTGGAATATCAACATTCCAATGTGGATGAAATATTTGCAAAATTAAAGATTGACAATACATTGAATAAGGGAAAGCATGCAGAGGTAATGGGAGAATATTTCTTAGAAGTAGATGAATTAACACATGAATATGCTTTTGCTCACAATTTGACATATAAAATGAGAGTTGAGGAGAAAACCTTTTTAGGCATGGTTGAGGAAAGAAGAATTGCTTACAAACGAAAAGAGAAAATGAATCATGAAAAGTAAAAATATTATACGTTTGATGATGAGAATATTAAGGATAAAAATGTGAATGTGGCAATAAATATAGATGCACCAATAATGGGAAAATGTTGTATTAGTAGAGACAACACAATGTATGACAGCTATTTTGTGGGTGCAAGTCAATGTGAAGATACCTATAAAATTTTAGGGGGTTGGGGAGTTAAAGGAGGAAATGATCCTGTTTTTCCTGGAATTTATTTTATTTGTGGGAACAGAGCTTATTATAGACTACCTAACCACTGGTATGGGACATGTTACGTGGGTTTGGTCTTTCCTAAAAATTTTCATGTAGATAGAGGTACTAATAGAAAGCATGAGATAGGTAAAGTTCTAAGTCGAAAAAGAAGAGAAACTGTGTTAGAAATAATAGGTGATGTGTTTGGAGCACTGATACCAGCAGTGGGAATTTCGTTCAATGCAAACAGAAGTAGAAAATTGTCCACAATTGTTGATCGATTATCAACAGATACTGCAGAAGGATTCCTGATGGTGAATACTGAAATGATTGCTAAGAGGACTATGGTTTTGCAAAATCGACTTGCACTTGATATAATTTTAGCAAAAGAGGGAGGAGTCTGTGGGATCCTGAAGGTGCAACATTGTTGTACTTAAGTCAGAATATTGAAAAGTATATTATAAATATTACAGATTTGCATGGAGAAATTGAACCACTGGAGGCTGAGGGTGTCCTTGAAAAGCTGGGTAAAAGTTTCTCAGCAATTAAGCATTGGTTTCAAGAAATAGCTAGTTCAATTATAGGTAAAATACTAATTCCAATTAAGGGTGGGCGTAAAATCCGTTTCGCTGGCGAATTTGCGGATTTTCCGCGATTTCGCGATCCGCGAATCTCGCGAAATCGCGGTAAAATCCGCGAATCAGCGGGGACGAATTTTCAGCCAAGCAAGGGTTACAGCAGCAGGTGCAAAAGTTGAACCTAATTTCTTTGTAACCTTTTACAAAAGGGTTACAAACAAATTAACTTCAACTTGGACACCTGCTGCTAATTGCTTCCTGGCGCCTCGTTGCCTACTTGCAACTATTCTCTGACCCTGCTCTGACCCTTAAAATAGGGTCAGAGAATAGTTACAAGTATGCAACGAGGCACCTGTCCAAGGAATTAAACCTCATCAGGAAGCACTTACAGATATAAAAAACAGGAAGAAGGGAGAGGATGGCAAATACACCCATTTTGAGTTGTCAGGAGGGGTTAAACTAAAAGAGACCTTTACAGCACAATTTTCATATGCATTTTGCTAAAAATAAAAAGCTGTATGTTCTGTAGGGGCAACTCAGGAATCTGGACCTTCAGAGATCCGGCCTCTCTTTCTTTCTCTCGTTCTCTCTCTCCCTCTCTCTTTCCCTCTCTTTTTCTCTCTTTCTATCTATCTATCTATCTATCTATCTATCTCTCTCTCCCTCTCCCATAAACGACTGCATGGGTAACTTCGCTATGCAAGCGGCTCGCAAAGACGCAAAAATGCCCGCGAACACGCAAAAAAACAAAAATTCGCACAAATTCGCGAATTTTGCGGATCGCAAATTCGCAAATCCGCAAATTCGCGGATCTCGAATTCGCAAAATTCGCCCATGCTTAATTCCAATAACAGTCTTAGTAATAGTGATTTTTATGATAAGAATATATTGTGTCTATATATAAAGGTAGACACGATTTTAGAAGGTCAATAAAGAAAAGAAATGAAGCACAGCAGGCAAGAATGGGAGAAAAGAACACAATAGAAATGGAAGAAATAAAAGAAAATGTTTTCAAAGATTCAAAAGAGAAAGAGACAAAAGTATAGATGACGTTAACAAGAAAGGGAACTAAAACATGTTCAAGTAAATTTTACAAAATTTTGGGAGATATTTGGTGATAAAATCACCAGATGAGGAAATTGATGGAGCGAGATGGCAAACACAAAATTTTGTGTACCCCTCATGAAGTCAATGTCCCATAACAATAATGTTTACTAATTGCATGTTTTGTGAAAATAATTAACCATAGAGTAAGATGCACACATTATTTCATTATTATTTTTATTATTATACACGGGGAATACTAATACTGCTTATATGTCGCAATAATACTAGCTAATATGTAATGTTATTGTGTTGTGAACTAATGTGCCGCTTTATATTAAATAAAATGCTATTTAAATGTGCTTTTGTACATGTTTTGTGAAAAGAGAGGGTCGATTATGTAAGTATAAAACGCATTTGTGTGGCTTATTTGCTAGGTAATGACTAATGGGAAACATTAGCATGGTGGGAGGTAAACATAATGGGTTTCAATGAAATCACTAACGTGAATTTGTGTTTGTTTCTATAATAGTTCCAAAATGTGGCCTCTGAGGCCTGTATGAAAATGGCTGCCTGAGTAAACTGTGAGCAAGAGCTGGACAGCGCAGGCGCGTCAAAACCTGCAAGTCAGAGTGAACTGTTTGTGCTCGAGAGAAGTTCAAGACTGCCTAGCCCGGAACCTAGGAGGAGTGCCAAGCATGAACTATGTAATGCTCAGAGCCTGGGAAGAAAACTTGATGTTTCAAATGCAAAGAAGCGCCTAGGCCAAAGACTGTCCTAAACAATGCCCCATTATTTTTCCGCTGACATGTTATAAAATTAATGTCGTAATGGTGAGAGGATGCTCACCCACCCTGAATTGACCAATCGGAGTTTTGAATGAGTAGTGTAAGTTACATTTTAGATAGATTAAGCTTGAGAAATAAGGTATAAAACCCCCTGGATTTGTAAGGTTGGGGTCGCTTTTTCCATTTCCATCGGAAATGCCCTTTTGCTGACCGATTCCTGGATGTAAGAACTCTTATGTTTTTCCTATTTGTTTGTTTTGCAGGATTCTAAGTATAAGATGAGGGTGTTAGTTAGGGATGCTAGGGAAGAATGAATTTGGAACTATCTGTTCTTTGCTAACTTTAACTGAATTCTAAAATAAAGCGATTTTTCTTGAGCTCAAATAAAATGATCATTTGAAATAAAGTTAAGATTTTACTGAATAAAGATTTACTAATGCATAAATGTCAGACATAATAAAGTTTTGCTTTTAATAAAATTGGGAAATGGAATCTTAAAAGCGGGTCTTGTGATTTTCCTACGCCTAATTTTCTTTCTAGCAGATCCATTGCCATAATGGTGGTGTGTCTGAATAAATTAATGTTATAATGAAACCATGGTAAATGTTTAAATATTATAGGTATAAATAATAAATCGATTGAATAGGTTTAGACGCTCCACCAAATGTTACAGCATTTCTCCATTGCAATTCACCAGAAGCCTTGAAGCCAAGTGTAAGTGAACAGAGTAAATGCGCAGTGCTATGGGCCCCACTGGTGCATCTTTTGAGTGTTTAAAGGTTTCAGGGAAATGGTGAGTGATGATTAGAAATAATTTCTGGAATCGCGCTGTAGCACCCTTGAAGTCCGAAAGGAGGAACAGCAAACTCATCTTATCTGGACCCACACACCCATCACCCACAGCACACACGGCATCTCTCCTTCAGAGACAGGGGGCTGTAACTGACTGTTCCACCACATTAAACAGAACAAACTAAACATGTTTCACAATTTACTAGGTAGCCAAAAAGTGAAAGGCTGCTTCTCTTATGGCTGGTAATTAAAGATAAAGGGGGGTTTCATCTTCGACGTGCATGGCAGAAAGCCGGCATTATTACATTTTTCAGATTTGTTGCATGATTATTACATCATATCTAAATTTGCATACAGTAACAGTTTACATTTTATGAAAATAAAATTTCTGGAACAATCACTTAATATTTTTCTATTATTTTTTACTATAATAGACTCGATATTCATCTACCATTGTATGGAGCCGGTAACAGGGCAAGAGATTTACTTTTAACGAACATCAGAAAGCCAAAAGGTCATGCTGGGTCTTCTAGAGAGCCAGTGTGAAATCAAATTGGAAATGCATACAAGAAACTGATTTTCCAATAATGAAAAGATAACGAACGTTGATAATATACATTAATTCGTGGAAAAGAACTAGATGAAATTCTTAAGTACATCTATTTACAAACGCAATTATATATTCACACATAAAAAGCTGCAATGAGTTGAGCAGCAGTAAAAGTGTGTCTACTGCTCATAGTAAATTCAGTGTGGGAGGCCCCATGTGCAGATGCCTGCTACTGCCAAAATGTAAGCTGAACTTAGTGATTCTAGACAGATGTGAGCCACTAATCTCCTTTCAACCCCACAAAAAGAAAACTAATATACTGCCCTGCTTGTCCCAATTTCTAAAACAGGCACTCACAACAAAAACTGTCTTGCCGCTTATCACCACTGCGGTAGACATGGCTGGGTAGATGATGATGCGGGTCACAACAGCTGCTCTGCACGAAGGATTACCAATCCTGCAACAAGTCTTCCCTTCTGCAGACCCTTGTGGATCTTAACTTTTCAGAGCTGAAGGCTGCGCACATGCACCAGGCTAAGCTAAACAGGCAAATGGTCTGTCCTCTCGGCTGCCATGATGGGGTCAGACAAAATATTCAATTCAACTTCGCTAGCAAAGCGGGGATAAGGAATCATTACTCTACCCGCAACATGGCCACTGTTGATTGCACATGCAAATTACTGAAGTGCCTTGTAGATAAAAGAGGCTCTACTCATAGCGCAAACACAGAAGCGGAAGAGGCGGGTCCTACCTGTGAGTGAAAGCATTTAAAGTTGCTTTTTCTCTGCTGCAATACTTTCTTAAACAAGCAACGTAGTGTGCAGAAAATATGAAAGGAAAAAGTTAAATAGGGGTAAAAAATGTATTAAGATCACGCGCCTCGCGCAGCAGCAGCGGGAAGGGGCATGGTCGATTTCCTTTCGAGAGCGTGCGACCATATGGCGGCACCATATGGCGCTGCGCTCTCCCGAAAGGAAATAGTCAAGATGTGACGCGTTGCAGTGCAAGCAATGCATTGCGTGCACTTCTTTGCTGCCAAAGCTCTACCGGTGGCATTAGGTCCCCTCCTATGCAACACATGCGCATTGCGTAGGATGAGACCTAACGAGGCAAAACGCAGAAGAAACCATTCAGAACAACGGTGGAAAATGAAGGAGAAAGCAGTAAAAATGAGTGAAAAATCTGAAGGAAGCACTCAGAAAAAAGGGAGGAAAGGAAAGAGAAGGCCATAAAATGAGGCAGAAGCAGAAGAGAGAACTCAGAGAAACGGGGGGAAAGGAAGGAGAAAGCAGTAAAAACAAGGCAAAAAGCAGAAGAAATCACTTAGAAATACGGGGGAAAGGAAGGAGAAAGCGATAAAAACGAGGCAAAAAGCAGAAGAAAGCACTCAGAAAACTGGGGGTAAGGAAGGAGAAAGCAGCAAAAATGAGGCAAAAAGCAGAAGATAGCACTCAGAAAAACAGGGGAAAGGACGGAGAAAGCAGTAAAAACAAGGCAAAAGCAGAAGAAAGCACTCACAAAAATGGGGGAAAGGAGAAAGCAGTAAAAATGGTGCAAACAGCATGGGGTAAAGGAAGAAGAAAGCAGTAAAACGAGGCAGAACCAGGAGAGAGTGATGCAGCAGCACCGGAGGGCTGGGCCATTTGTGCTCTCATACAGTCATCTAAATAAGGCAAGTCCAGCTATTTGTGGCATATTAGTTGAGAAGATGATATGGAAGCTGAGAGGAATTTTTTGCCTGAATGGCCTAACATTTAACATACCCCACAGCTTGGCCGAATATGTTGCAATAGGAATGCATTGGGTTTTATAGTTC
Source organism: Lissotriton vulgaris (assembly GCF_964263255.1). Classification (NCBI taxonomy): domain Eukaryota; kingdom Metazoa; phylum Chordata; class Amphibia; order Caudata; family Salamandridae; genus Lissotriton; species Lissotriton vulgaris. The sequence goes on along the minus strand of NC_141691.1, from coordinate 112,311,351 downwards.
TGAATTAGTGAGATGAGTGAACCTTCCACTGTTGACTGTGGAAGACTATATAAAGAGCTGATTGCCCTTGACAGCTTTGTTCTGCGCTGTGCAATATTGGGAGTCCAAGATCCTGTGGTAGAAAAAGTAACCCCCAAATAAGAAAAAGTGCTAGTGCTACTCAGACAGTTAATGACAACAGAAAGGGTTGAGAGCTGGTTGCACTTCAGATAGCACACCATAACATAGGATTTGGTGAAATTGGTTTGTAGGTCTAAAGGGCCTTACCTTTACTTGTGGTGGGCTGCTTGGTAACACCGCTTGCCTGAATTTTGGAAAACGCTGCTCAAAACGCTCCTACTGTTAATACTGATAATGCTGACATTTTAACCCAGTTACATTTTTTTTTTACCTGTGTTATTGAATCTTGCACTTGATTTTCCCTGCATCTCGCTCCCAGCACCCCCTCACTTACGCCTCTGCACTTTCGGGCAGTTCCCGGTCTAGTGTTTGGAATAGGCAGCCGCTGCATAGCAGGCCTGAGTGGTGGGTGGGAGGAGTCACGGGCATCATAAGCAAGGCTGGAGTAAGCGCGCTGTGTCAGAGGGCCTCACCTTGACTCGTGGTGGGCTGCTTGATAACACCGCTTGCCTGAATTTTGGAAAACGCTGCTACTGTTATTGCTGACATTTTAATCCAGTTTTTTTTTTTCACAACCAATTTTATTGAGCAAGTAGGCAATAAAATTGTGGCACCCCACAGTCCGGAGATCACCACCAACAGTACAGGTACAGTATATCAGATGAGTAGCAAATGTTCAAGCAAGCATCGAAAATAGGCTCAATATGAATAAACCCCCAACCCACCCTACCCCACAACCCCGTCCCCCCCAACTCCCAGTAACTCTCCCCCACCCCTCCCCCCCACGCACGAGTACATATAGCAGCAGATAAAGGGTGTAGGTGCAGTGCGACAGGAGTGTCGCAGAATCAGGCCAACAAAGTCCGTACAATCAAATGTCCTCTTCTCGCTCCGCTGGGGGATCCAGTGACAGACCCCGGTAGTCGGCCCACCACTTCCAAATTTTGTAGTGTTTGCGTGGGCAGCCCCTCGCCTCAAAGATCGGCTTTTCAAGGCCCATGTAATAGTCCAAGGGGCCCTCACATCCTTCCACGCCCGGGCTAGGTCCCGCTTGGCGACAACAAGCCCCAAAAGCAGCAGATGTCGCTTATAAATGTTCCCACCAATGCCCTCCATAACATGCAGCAACCCCAGCCGATGGGTGCGGGGAAGGTCCCAGCCCAGGACCTCAGACATACAGCTCCACACACCCCTCCAAAAGCCAGACAACCGACCACACGACCACACAGTATGCAACAGGGATCCAGGCAACGCCCTGCAGCGCAGACATTCCGGGGATTCAATCAACCCAGCTCTCCACAATCGTTCGCGGGTGTAGTAGGCCCGGTGCAGGTACTTAAATTGGATGAGCCGGAGCCGTACAGCAATGGCGGTCCCACGCGGGGATTCTAGCGCCTCCCTCCAATCGTCCTCATCTAGGGGGCCTATGTCCACCTCCCAAGCCGTCCGAAGAGAGTGCAGGGTAGAGGAGCAATGGATAACTAGCGTCTGGTATATCCGGGATACCTTCCGATCCCCCAGGTCTCCCATAAAGACCTTCGCCTCGACTGGGCTGAACTCGGGTAGGAAGTCCAGGTTGGCAATGCTCGGGGTGAGGGCATGGCGCAGCTGCAGATAACGGAAAAACTGAGACTGAGGCATTTGGAACTCCGTGCGAAGTTCCTCGAATGATTTGAGGGTAGTGCCGGACATGACCTGGCCCAGTAGCGAGATACCTATCACCTCCCAGCCCTCAAAGCCGGCCAGGGCCGAGAGCTCCGGGAGCAGGCCATTATGCCAGAGCGGCGTCTCAGCCGTCAACTTGCCCCACCAGCCCATGCGGCGTAGGGCCTGTCTCCACACTGCAAAGACCACTCTGGTAACCGACGGCAGTGCACGACGCAGACGAGCTGAGTATAGAATGGTGAGCAGTGTGTGATCGCCCATAAGCGACCGCTCCAATGCATACGCCGGGTACCCCCTGTCACTGTACCACCACTCATTAAGAACAAGCAGTTGGGAAGCCTGGTAGTAAGATAGGAGATCAGAGGTGGCTAGGCCCCCGCAGAAGGTAGACAGGAAGCATGTTTTCAACGCCACTCTGGCCGCTCCACCAGCCCACAGAAAACGACCCAGCGTCGAGTTGACCTGGCGAAACCACTGCAGGCCGATAGGGTAAGGGAAGTTCTGTAGCTGGTACAGCAGTCGTGGAAGCGCCACCATTTTGAAGATGGCCGATCTTCCAAATATAGTGAGGGGCAGTCTGGACCAAGTCTTGACATCGGCCTGGACCCGATCCCACACCGGCAGGACGCCACGATCCCAAGCCACGGCGCGCGACTCCGAGAGATAGACGCCAAGGTATTTCAGCCCATCCGTTGCAACTCGCAGTCCGGCAGCCCAGGGGTCTACCACGACACTGCCACCCAGCACCCATAAAGTCGATTTGTGAAGGTTGAGTCGAAGGCAGGAGATCTCGCCAAAGACGCGCATGACCTCCAGAACCCGGGGACCCGAGTGTTGCAGGTCAGTGAGGAAAAAGAGGATATCATCCGCATATAATGCGATCCTGTCTACCAATTCACCACCCCACACAAACCCGCGTATCTGGGCATCCGCACGCACCCGAGATGCCAGGGGCTCCATCGCCAGGGCAAACAGGTATGGGGACAGTGGGCAACCCTGTCGGGTACCCCGACCAATCCGAAAGCGCCCGGACGTGGCTCCGGCCACCCGAACCGAGGCTGTGACGTTGGTGTACAGTAGTTTCAGATACGATAGGAACACTGGACCAAGGTTAAGGCGAGGCAAGAGCGTAAACAAGTAAGCCCAGCTCACGGAGTCAAAGGCCTTGTCCATATCCGCTAGCAGAAGTGCCGCCCGCTCATCTCGAGCCCCCATGGCATCAACCGCCGCCTGCGCCCGCCGGATATTGTGGCGAGTTGCCCTACGGGGCATGAACCCGGCCTGATCAGGGTGGACCAGGTCTGTAATATAGGGCAGCAGGCGGTTCGCCAAGGCCTTTGCCAAGATTTTGGCCTCTATGTTTAATAGCGAAATGGGCAGGTACGAGTCGTGCCTGTCCGGGGCCCTGCCAGGTTTCAGAAATACCACGATCTCGGCATGGCGCCAATCTGGCGGTAACTCCCCCTGGGCCCGTGCAGCCTCAAGCGCGCGTCTGTACTGAGGCCCCAGCTGGAGGTGAAACTTTTTGTAGAATTCGCACGGGTAACCACTCGGGCCCGGCGCCTTCCCTGTATTGAGCTGTCCCAGCGCTTACCCGAGTTCCTCAGCCGTGAGCGGGACATCCAGCGCAGTTCTAGTGTCATCGGAGACGGCCTGTGGCAGCAGGTCATCGAGATATGTGGATATCTCCTCCATCTCCAGGGAGTCCCGGGGGGCGTATTGTGTCTCAAAGTAATGGGCGAAGCTAGCCGCGAGGCGGGCCGGGTCCGTCACCACCGAGCCATCTTCCGCCGTGAGGCCTGGCAACGTGAGAGGCTGGAAGGTAGCTTGACAGAGTCTGTGGAGCATCGTGCAGGACTTGTCGCCCCATTGATAAACCCTGCTACGCGTGGCGAGCCACGCCTGTCTGGCTTCATCATGCAGGACCGAGGCATAGGATTGCTGCGCCTGCAAGAGCTGCCGTATCGCAGCCTCATCCCCCCCATCCCGGCCACGTTGTTCCAAGATTTCTACGCGAGCGGCAGCGGCCGTAATGGCCTCCCGATGCTTCCGTCGGGCGGCTGCACTCCAAGCGATATCAACTCCCCGTATCGTGGGCTTCAACGCCTCCCATACCGTTACTGCGTCGACGTCCCCCACAAGATTATCGCGCCAATAATTATCAACTGCTTCGCGCAAGTGATGCACATATTCAGGTTGCTGTAGGTGCCACGAGGACATCCGCCAACGGAACGGCTGTCGTTTCGTGGGAAGGTCTATGGTAGCCACAACGGGGGAGTGATCAGACAGGCCCCTGGGTAGGATAGCAGCGTCACTCACACGGCTCAAGCAGGCACCAGGCATAAAGATGTAGTCGAGTCTCGAGAAGGAACCATGCACTGCCGACACATACGTGAACTCACGCGCAGCTCATGGGCGAATTTTGCGAATCTCGCGTTTGCGAATTTTGCGGATTTGCGAACTCGCAATCCGCAAAATCCGCGAATTCTCGCGAATTTGCAGATTTTTTTTTTTTTTGTGTTCGCGCGGGTTTCTGCCAGTTCGCGAGGGTTTTGTACAATTTCGCAAAACGCGAACTTACCTGTCGGGTCGCAAGTTTCGCGAACTTGTTGTTTCTACGTGTCCAGCCTGTTTGGGACACTCTTCTTCATCACTGCCACTCTCTGTCACCACAGCCACTCTCTGACTACTCATGCCACCCTCTGGCCCACCCATGCCACCCTCTGTTTCATCACAGCACCCTCTGGTTGTCCAGTCAGTGTACATTATTGTGGCAACGCAAGCACACCTTCCCTGCCTCAAGTGACCTGAATTGTGGTCACTTGAGGCAGGGAAGGTGTGCTGATTAATGTGTCACAAAATATTTTTTAGCTGGCACCTGCTTCCTTAGTGCTTCCTGATTAGTGATCTTTTGCACTTGCTAAGTGCTTTCATTGTTGCAAAATTAGTTACAACACCTGCCCTGCCCCAACTGACAATAATGAATTAGGGGCTGATTAATGGATTTGAACTTCCAGCCTGGCTCCTGCTTGTCTCCCTTAGCTGTAATTCAGGACCTGTGTGGCATATGTGTAACTATTCTGAGGTTCAGAGCAGGGTCACATAATAGTTGCAACTGGCAACTGAACTCTGGAGGGGCCCCTCAGGAAGCACTACAGGAAATGGCTACTAATGATGAGCCTGAACTTTTGAACCTGGTAAGTAGTTTCAGTTTTGCTAAGATCGTATTTCTGCAATTTTGCGCTTATTCGCGGGGCGCGAAGTTGTACTGGGAAGCCGCGAACTCACGCGAACAGTGCGAGCAAGCCATAAAATCCGCTGCTCGCGGATTTGCGGATTTTGCGGGAGATTCGCGAATCTCGCGGATTGCGAATTTACCGAAAATCCGCAAAATCCGCGAGCGAAACGGATTTTCCGCCCATGCTTACGCCACACATCGACCCAGCCCAAGCTGTCCGTCGTCGCACGCAGTCTAGTATGCGGGGTAGAGGAGGAGGGATCCACGGCCACAGGCAAATGTCGCTGGCGGTCCGAGCTCACATCCATAACTTCATTCCAATCGCCCCCAACCACTGTCAACACATCCGGCATTTCATCCCACACCGCAAACAGTCTCTCCGACAGGGCCCACTGCATAGGAGGAGGGGCATAGACACTACCAAAAACCACTGGTTCGGCACCCATCTGTCCCTTGATAAAAACAAAGCGGCCCTGAGGGTCAATCCACTGCTTTTCATGAACGTACGCCACCCTGCGATGAACCAAGATCCCCTCGCAAAGCCGGCATGGTAAACCTGCTGGAAGCCGAATCTCTGGAGGCTAAGGACCTTGGAGCCCAGCATATGAGTTTCTTGGAGCAACAGCACATCCACCGCCTCTCTCTTCCCCCAGCGCAACACTGCTCCACGTTTGATTTTATCGAGCATCCCCCTCACATTCCATGTTACAACACGAATGGCCTTATTAGGAAGCACAGCAGTTTGATCAGCCATCATCTAGGCAGTCCCCCCCACTAGGCCCCCCGCGCCACCCCAGCGCACCCCACCATTCATTCGATCCAACATTGATATACACGTGCGGTCCCACCCCCCCCAACCCCAAACCTTCCCACCCCACCCCAGCCCCGAACCCCCCCCAACAGCAACAAACCAACTCTCCCCCCATCCCCGCTCCCCCCACCCCTATACCTCATAGAACACTGAAGTATCTGTCGCGGCATGGATAGACCCGGGTCCAAAACAGAGGACCCAGGGCCAGCCATACCAAAGGATCGCAACACCCCGGTCACCACACACTCACCCCCCCCCCGACAACACCCACAACTCGTGAGGGTCTAAGGCCCTTGGAAGTCGCCTCCCGAGCCCCACAGCATTCCCACAGGTAGCCTCAAAATGTCTCGAACATATATAGTCTGGCATTAATGAAACCCCCATACAACAGCCCCACTAGCTAATCCAACACAAAGTAGGGCAACACTTTACCGGATAGGACCAGGGTCCAGGCCCCACCAGAGCTCAACTGCCAGCATCTGAGTGTTCAGAGTCCATAGTGCCACTGGTCTGTGTCGCACTAGCGGAGGCTGACCGTTTGCGTGATCTGGACCTCCGACGTCGTCCTTTTCGGTTTTGGCGGTTCGTCCGCTCCTGCGATGATCCCCTCGACCCGCCCGGGTCCAGCCCCGGCTGGGCATGCGGCCTGATCCCCTCTGCTTCGTCCGTCCACCGAAAGATCTCCTCAGGTGAATCGAAGAAATGTGTCCGGGACTGGTACACCACCCGCAGGCGGGCCGGGTACAGGAGAGAATACTGGAGCTTCAGACCCCGCAACTTGGCTTTGGCAGCCACAAACGACTGTCTCTGCTGCTGCACCAGTTTTGTATAATCTGGGAAGATCATAATAGTGTGATTTTCATAGGAGAGCGAACCCATTTTCCTCGCCTCTCGCAATATGACATCGCGGTCGTGGTAATTCAAGAGTCTTGCAATAACAGGCCGAGGGCGCTCACCCTCCGGCGGCCGCTGTGTCAAGGCCCTGTGAGCCCGCTCGATCACGAAACAAGTGGACAGTGCCCCCTCCGGGAGCCAGCTCTCTAGCCATTGGGTCAAAAACCGCTCCATATCATCCTTCTCACACCTCTCCGGAAAACCTATAAAGCGAAGGTTGTTCCTCCGTGCGAGCCCTTCGGCATCTTCCACTCGGGTGGCGAGAGTCTTTTGGGTACGCTCCACCTCTGCCATTCTCTGCTTCAGAGCGCCAATGTCCGTCTCCGCCACCGTGATGCGAGATTCGGTCTCAGTAATCCGCTCCACCGCATTGCAGAGATCTTGGCGCAGTAGCGTAACGTCCGCACCCACAGCCCCGATCTTGGCATCGAGCATGTCCCGGGACTGGGTGATGGCCGCCAAGATCGTCGCATTGTCTGGCCCTGTCCTGCTGCCGCCGCTGGGCGCCCCTGATCCGCCACTGGGCCCCGTAAATTTGTCGATAGGGCCTTGCTTAGGCGGGCCTCCTCCACCACCCCTGGTCATGGCCGCCTGTAGTCTCAACGTTGCCACTCCTTGGGCAGCCGCCTGTGGCCCCGTCACCGGAGACCTCCACTCAGCCGGGCCGTATACTCGAGATCAGGGCGGACACCTTCTGCGACAATTCCCTCAAATCTCCAGGAGCAGACCCACAGCGGTGGGCACAGGAAGCCTCGGGCCCCGGCCGGGCCGCCGCCGCAAGTATCCTCGGAGTGACGAGCGACAATTACCGCTTCCAGTCTAGGCCAGTCCCAATGTCGCGAAACTCGAGGCCCCGGTCTCACAAGGGCGGTGTAGGCCTCCACCACGCCGTGTCGCCTGTAAAAGTTCTCCAAGGCACAGCACCAGAACACAGGGCACCTCTGCGACTCGTAGGCAACTGGAGCTGCAAAGTCTGGCCGGGACCCGCCCAGTTGAAGCGACCTCCGGCAGTCTGCCACCGACCGCCACCTGGCGTCCCGAAAATCGAGGTCCCGGATCCACCGCCAGTGACTAGGCCGCACTTCGCTGCCGGCGCCGTCGGGCCCCGGGAGAGATGGAACCGCGGGATCAGCACACCGGAGGGGTCAGAGCACTCCCCGGGACCGATGCCACTCACGTGGTACCAACTGCGGGCTCGGGGGCCAGGATAAATGAGCAAATTGTGTCCGGGCCGGCGGGAGCTCTACAAGGCTGCGACCGCCATCTTCGCCCGCTAAGCCACGCCCCCATTTTAATCCAGTTTTAATTTTGTTTTTACCTGTGTTATTGAATCTTGCACTTGATTTTCCCTGCAACTCGCTCTCAGAGCCCCCTCACTTCTGCCTCTGCACTTCCGGGCAGTCCCCGGTCTAGTGTTTGGAATAGGCAGCTGCTGCACAGCAGGGCTGAGTGGTGGGTGGGAGGATCACGGGCAGCATAAGCAAGGCTGGAGCAAGCGAGCTGTGTCAGAGTGCCTCACCTTTACTTGTGGTGGGCTGCTTGGTAACACCGCTTGCCTGAATTTTGGAAAACACTGCTAAAAATGCTGCTACTGTTATTGCTGACATTTTAATGCAGTTGAATATTTTTTTTACCTGTGTTATTGAATCTTGCACTTGATTTTCCCTGCATCTCACTCCCAGCGCCCCCTCACAACCGCCTCTGCACTTCCGAGCAGTTCCCGGTCTAGTGTTTGGAATAGGAAGCTGCTGCACAGCAGGGCTGGGTGGTTGGTGGGAGGAGTCACGGCATCATAAGCAAGGCTGGAGCAAGCGCGCAGAGGGCGTGCCTAAGGCAAGCCCATCTGGCCCGGCCGGGACCAGGGGCCAGGACCCCTGGTTTAACACCTAACCTGGACCATGAACTACTGACATTTCTATTCAAAACAGGCAGATACCCTAGGAAGGGACTTGAACGCTGCCTCAAACAGTGCCAAGATAGAGTACTAGACACTCTAGGCCCATTAGCCAAGATAATGGACTGAACAGAAGAGGCATCCCTGAAGGGCACCCCAGTAGACGTGGAACTACTGAGGGGATGGATTCAACATGCATTATGGCTCCTTGGCAATGCTAACGCGGGTTTAACGTCAGAACCAAGAAGGGCAATACTCATGAGAATTAATCCCAAACTAGGTGACCTCTCCATTAAAGATGTCCAAGGTGACCCGAATGGCCTTCTCCTTGGTGAAAACGTTGCTAAAATATTAGGAAAATATGTTTCCACCTTCTCACCCTTCAGCAAGGCACAATCAAACATGAGATGGATGTTTGGAGGGAATAGAATTTTTGACGGGCTGACAGGATGGAATTGGCTGTCAGCCGCGGACAATACAGGTCCCCATACTATCAAAACCAGTGAGGATATGGAAAACCTTTCAGAGAACACAATTCTTCCTTCTTCCCACAAAGAGGCCATAACTTCTTATTGCTAGGTGGGTTAGATTAATATTGTCAGAAGCGGGAATAGATTTGTCCAAATTTGGGTTTCATTTTCACAGTGGGGCTATGGCCAGTAAAGTGGTCTGGGCAGGAGGATCCCTTGCTGATATCTTGAAAGCTGTGGATTGGTCACATGCATCCCCCTTTGCACAGTTTTACCTTAGACCTGTGCAACATATGAGCAATACAGCGTTAAAAAGCTTGCATAATGGTAGCCTCCGGTCTTGTAATGAAATGACTGTTGTATCTTGGTAATATGCTTACTCTGTGGTATCCTAGTGATGTCTGAGCCTTCCATGTTCTGGAAGGCTGGCCAGTGCTGGGATTGTTGCTGCCAAGTGAGGAGTATTTCAGGGGTTGTTCCTGTGAACTTAATAAACCATCTTTCACCTGTAATGTGTGTTCCCATTCTTAAAAATGGTGACAAGGATGGCACGAGGAAGCTGTTACCACCAGGATCTACCTTTAATCAGCGTTGGAACTTAACCCCTGAAATTTCAATTGTGGACGTTTGAGAGACTTTTGATGGAGCTGTAAATTTCTTCTGGTAATTTCTCAATGCAAACCCTCATGCTACCTCTAATTTACCGCTAAAAAAGGTGTTGGGCCCTTCACACCATGTATTCCCTTCAGGAGACTTTAAATAAAGATGAACAGTCAAAAATGCAATTAATATTTTAAGCCAATAAAGAGAGTTGTTGAGTATTTAAAGGGTTTTATTTTCTAGTCAAAAGTTAAGTTTTTCTCTGACCCTTTATCATTAGTAAAATATCAATCAGGTTACAGAATTTGGAAAACAGGAAAAATAGCATTAATACAGAACATATTACAGTCTGCATAGAAGCATCGCACTTAGAAAAGGAAATGTGGCGCAAAATATCAGTCAAAATTCTTAAAGAGTTCCCTTTTTTTTTCAAATTTTATTAAACAAGTTCAGAAGGCAGATACAATGTCAATGTAATCGCATAACATTTCCATATTGACTTCGTACATAACATCAGGCGTCTTTAATGTACATGTTCATCCAATATAAATTCTTGCAAATTGAGTTGAGCAGTGTACTTACAGCTGTGCATATACCACCTCCATAAAGTGAGGATGGCCCCCGAACAAAGAAAACCAACAGCAAACAAAAATTAAAAGAAAAGAAAAGGAATTAACCGTTCACACCATGTACAATGTAGCATTCCTAGCCATATATATACGCAGCTGTTATCAGGCAATCTGTGGGAACCGACTCGAGCCCTCCTCCACGTGTTTCACTGTATAATTGCAGATTCCACCCGACTGAGTAAATACACCCTCAGTGGCTCCCATATGTCCCTTGGTCTCGAAATCTCAGGTAGCTCCTCGGCATATGTCACCAAGTTATCTCTACAATAAACTAGATCTGTGAGCCATGTCTCTATCTTAGGCCTGTGTTTACCCCCGATGTGATCGCAACCCGACGAGCTGCCATCAGGAGAGCCAGCCTCACGAACTTGCCAGTCACTCCACGAATGTGTGGTACACAGCATAACAGACAGGGAAGCGGTTCACATCTCAGCTCCACATTCACCATATCTTTCAGACAGCCTACAATCGCTTCCCAGAATTCCCAGACTTTCTGACACTCCCAAGCCAGATGCATGAAGTCCGCGTCGGCGCGACTGCAACGCCTGCAGTCCGCCGTTGTACGTATCCCATACCTGTGCAGCCGCAGTGGAGTATAATACACTTGATGTATATATTTGAAATGAATAATCCTCAGATTCCCATTCATGCTAAGCGTCCCAGTCAAACCACATACATATTTCCAATCTGCCTCTGAAATTGGTTCAGGCAAGCAAGCAGACCAGCGCTCCCAACTCCGATCCGGTGTCTCTATGCTTTCACTCCTTATCAACTTATACAATTTCGAAATTATATTTTTATTGCTGGAGGCAGTGATCGTGTATTGCAAAGAGGCCAGAGCAGGGGGTTCTTGCGGGTATGTAGTGTAATGTGTTTTGAGTGCATGTCTGAGGCGATGCATCGCAAAACGAAACGCGAGCGTCTGGTTATCAACATAGGCCAAGTCCTTTTCCACTACCGCAGATCCCTGCACATAAACATCTGACATGTATCTGAAACCCGCCTCCTGTAGTAGACGGAGCGATGGCACCTCTTGTGTCGCCGACAGGGAAGCGTGGTTCGCCAACCCGAGAGATGGGGCATATAACGGCAGCTTGCGCGCCAGGTGTCCGATTTTCCACCATGTAGCAACAGTAGTGTCGACTGCATTTATTTCCGTCTTGGGGGTGCCACGACTGTGCCGAGTGATCACGCTACAGAGCGGAACCGGGGCCACGTCTTCCTCCTCCACCGCAACATGTGGTGTGAATGCATGTGGTCTGTACCAATAACAGAGCTATTGCGCTGGTGCACTTAGGTAATAAATAAAAAAATCTGTTGCTACAAATCCCCCCCTCTCATAGCTACTGGCTGATGTAGTCCATTGCACTCGGGCATGTCTGCCTGCCCATGCCAGTCTAATCAGCTGACTCCTAATCTCCTAATAGCCTTAAAAAATTGTAAGGTGAGCACTATTGGGATGTTAAGAACGAGATATAGAAAGCGTGGCAGGACCACCATCTTAATTAGGGCAATGCGGTCCGCCAGAGAGAGCGGGAGAGCTATCCAACCATCCACTTGACTCTCTAACGATGAATATGCTCTACCATAATTTTCTCTAACCACTGTTTTCGGGTCTCTATGAACCCACACTCCAAGGTATTTTACCGGATCTGTGGTCCACACCAACGGAAATTCTAAATCCGGACATGCGTCGACTCAGTCAGTGGGATTACAAAGGACTTATCCCAGTTTACAAACAGCCCCGATAACTGACCAAAGCGAACATATTCTCTGAGCAATCGTGCTAAGTGCCGGTCTGGTTCACAGACAAAGAGAACCATATGATCTGCATATAGCGATATTGCTACTGGTCTGGAGTTAAAATTAAGCGCCGCTTCCCTGTGCCGCTGCCTGATCACACAAGCCAATGGTTCTAATATCAATGCGAATATTAACGGTGACAGTGGACATCCCTGCCCCGTACCTCGCTCTATACGAAAGGAGTCCGATGTAAGCCCTCCCACTCGCACACGAGCACTCGGTCTGGTGTATAGCACTTTTATCCACTGCAAAAACAGAGGGGGAAATCCCATGCGCCTGAGTATGTACTGTAGATATTGCCATTCGACCGAATCGAAAGCTTTGGCCACGTCCAGAAGCACCGCCGCCGCTTGTAACTTCGGTTCCAGTACATGAAACATTGAAATTTATTTCGTAAATTATAGGACGTGGATCGTTCAGGTATAAAACCAGATTGGTCAGGTAATACCAATGTCTGCATCAAGGGCTGTAATCGCGTAGCTAAGATTTTGGCCAGAATCTTAGCGTCAATATTAAGTAGTGACAGTGGACGATAAGATTCGCACTTGTCCGGTGGTTTATCCTTCTTAAGCAATGTGATCATCAATGCTTCTCTTAAAGATGGAGGGAGCTCCCCGGACTCATGAGCCTCCGCATACATTTCGAGCAATTGCGGTGCCAAAATATCCGCATATTTTTTATAAAACTCGACAGTCAGACCATCTGGCCCTGGCGCCTTTCCATTAGCTAGTGCCGCAATCGCAGATCTAACATCCTGTTCGTCTATAGGCAAACACAAGTACTGCCTGTGTGCGTCAGATAACCAGGCGCACGCAATGTCCTTTAAGTAATCCTCAAATTCAGTCTCTTGAACTCGTCCACGGGACTTATACAGGTCCGCATAAAAGGTTTGAAATTGCTCTAATATGTCATTAGGATCAAGGTGTTCAGACCCCTGTTCATCTGTAAGTCTGTCAACACGTGGTTGCTCAAGACGTGTCTTAATCTTAAGCGCCAGGGCGCTCCCCGGCCGTCCTCCCTCACCGTAACGCCTGGCCGTGTGTCTACGTGATAGATATTTTAATTCTGCATCAGCCAGTTCCTCGAACTCCTTAAGCAGTTTCTGTAAGTCAGCCAGGGTATCCGCTCTAGGGTCCGCCTCATATTTGCGTTCCACCTCGCGCAGTTCAGTTTCAGTGGTGCGTAATTGTGTACGTATATCTTTTAGGACACCCGCCACCGTACTTATACACACTCCCCTAATCGTGACCTTAGAGGCCTCCCACAACGTAGCAACATCCGCAACCGTGCCCTTGTTTAGTTCAAAGTACTGTACAATGGCTTCTCTTATCGTCGTTTCAAAGACCGGGTCCAATAGGGCTTCAGATCGTAAACGCCACGTGAATGGGGGGCATCCTGCCGTTGGGAACACTAAATCTAACTGAACTGGATTGTGATCTGAGAGGGTGCGGGCCAATGGTATAACATCTCGCACCCAGTCCGCCGCCCCAGCTCCCACCAGCCAATAGTCTAGTCTCGACCAGCTTCCGTGTGCAGGTGTAGCATGTGCCCCCTCCCTCACATGTGGATTTCGTACACGCCACGCATCAATTAAATCAAACTCCTCCATTGCAGCAGTCAGCGCCCTGGCCACATGGGGGGTGCGATGTGTTAACGGATTCGATTTGTCTAAATCAGCATTCAAATAAGTGTTTAGATCTCCCCCCAGAAACACATGAGTCTCAGGCCACTCTCTCAGTACCCTACACATATGGTGAACACAAGCTACGTCATCCATAATGGGACCATACATATTTACTACAGTGATCAGTCGTCTATTCAACCTACCACAGACTGCAGCACACCTGCCCTCGTCATCTATGTATGTGTGTATAGACTGGAAATCTACTCCTCGCTTATTCAGTATCTTGACCTCGCTAGCATACGACGAGTAGGACGCAGCCAGTCGAAAACCCGCCCACCTGCAGGCCACAGCACCCTCAGTGTGTTTGGTTAAGTGAGTCTCCTGTAGTAGTGCCACTTGTATCATGTGTCGGTTCAGATAGGCCATCACTTGCCTCACTTTCTTAGGGGAATTTAGGCCCCTGACATTCCAGGTTAACAATCTACATTTATCAGTCATAGTAATCCGGGTATCCAGTACACAGAGCAGTTCGTCTAACCATAGAAGAGAGTCTCGTACATCAGTTCAGTGTATTTACCATACATCCTTTCATTATGCGAGTAGCAACATTCCATTTATACAGCATGTTGTGAAACAAACTAATCAAACCATGTAACAACCTTCCCCTTCCACCCCCCTCCCCACCTCCCACTCCAACCTCCCAATCAGGCCGAGAATATGTCCCATCCCCCTCCCACCAAGTAGCATAAGGTTCCATACAATCCCAACAGTCGGGGAACACCCGCTAGGGGCAGTGGTTCAGCAGCGACTAGCCACATCACAGTGTGGTCACCGGTCCTTTGCATTCCTCCCCCACACGTCAGGCATCAGAGGGGCAGAGCTGGTGGTACGAAACAAGTTCTAAGAACCAGCAGTGTGTAATGTCCATGGAGGCTCGCCACTCACAGACCCTTTCATAGCAGCTCAGCTAATAGCGGCATTTCATCCTAATCGTCATAGGCGTATTTTCAAAGGTCCCAGCAATGAGCCTCATCGACCAGATAGGACCACCCGTCTAGTCCGTGTCATTCAAACCAGACCCCGGGGATCCAGGCGTCCGTGCACATTGTGACGTCTTGCCCTTGCAAATGTGCTTAGTGAATTTCAAGGCCGATTTCGCATCTGTAAAGAAATGTGCTTGCTCCTCATGCGTGATTTTCAGTTTAGCTGGGTAGAGCATGGCATACGGGACAGAGGCCTCCCGCAGCAATTTCTTAATCGGTACAAACTCCTTCCGTGCCGCCTGAACTCCCGGCGTGTAGTCCGGGAAGAATGACAGTTTATCGCCTTTATACATAACCGGGTCTTTGGCTCTGGCATCACGAAGTACAGCGTCTCTGTCGGCGTAGTTCAGCAGTCTCGCAATGATGGGACGAGGAGGTGTGCCTGGTTTGGGCCTAGGTCCCAACGAGCGATGTGCCCGTTCCACTATAAACATTCTAGAAAGCGTTGGCTCAAAAAGTTCACGTAATAAGCCCTCCACAAACTTCTCCATCTTGGTAATGGGCGTTGTTTCCGATAAACCTAAAATGCGCAGGTTGTTGCGCCTAGAGGGCGCCTCCAAGTCCTCATTTTATGCACTAATCACCTCCACTATTTTTTCCAGCTGCAGAATCTGTGTCCTGGATTCGGCCTGTACATCATGCGAGTCTGAGACCCAGTTTTCCAGGATATCTAATCTGTGCTCGTGTTTTTCGACCTTTTTCTTGACTATATCCAGTCCAGATGCAAGTCATCTATTTTACTGTCTATAGGTTTTAAGCCAGCCCTAAGTTCCAGAAGTATGGATCTATTGTCATCTGCATGAGTCTCATCTGAGCTTTGAGCTCCCGGTGGGTCTCCCTGCTCCCCTACGCCATCAACAGCGCGAGTATTGCGCCGGTTGTCAAATTGTAGTTTGGCTTGCCTGGGTTCCGATTTCCCCATGATTGGCTCTGCAGCATCTACGCGGCGTCTTGTACGTGTCCGGACAAGTTGGCTCCAATCGTCTCTACTAGTGCTGTGGTATTGAGCACTCCGCTTGAGGCAATCTCCAGTGTTTACGCTCCCCATGCCGGAGGCTGTGCTATCTATCGCCCACAACCTTCAGGCCAACTGAGCCACCACCGGTATATGTACCTCGGGGCAAGCCTTAGTGCCCAGTCGCTCAACCGGCTATTGCCCCCAGGCGGACCCAGCACCCCTCCCCCTCAGCCAGGCAAATCTCTGTGGTCTCGCACAGCCTCCCAGCTAGCAATGTACTGCAGCAGGGGTCCGGGCGCCACAGATATAGCCGCCCAGCCTCCAGAGAGTGGCCTGAATCCGGCCCTGGGCCCCCGCGCCCGCAATCACAGGTCTGTGAGCCCCGCCGCCTAGCAGTCTGGTCCCCGCCACGCACCACTCAAAAAAATGGCGCCCGGCGTCCACCGCTCCACCCAGCAACTCGGGCCCAGCCCAACCAGTGCCGTCCCCTACCTTGTCCGGGCACCCTCAGCTCCGCTCCCGTGTGGCAGCCGCAGCTACCCCTCGATGCGCCTCAGCACCTCTCCGCATGCTCGTGCTGCGCCGAGGGTTCTGCCATCTGCGTGCTCTCCTCTCTCAGTCTCGAGACTCTGCAGGCGGCCTCAGCGCTTGCACGTTGCTGGTCCTACGTTCGTCCCGGTAGCGCACCGCGACTCCCAACGGTCTGCCCAGCCACAGATGCCACGATCGGTTAGCCACTCTTGAAAGGTGACCCAGGTCTCCCGGCAGGTCCTCCGTCTCAGGCGGGCCAACAGTGCGCCTCTCCGGCAGTCTAGAACGCATTCACGCTGCCGCCATCATCTCCCCAGTGTCGCGTGAAACACCGCTTTTCGTTGCTCCGGCGATCAGCTTTGCATGTCTGTTATTTCGGTACCATTGCTATCAGTGCCCTTCAGGTTCCATTTGTCCGTGATTCTCGGATGCTTGGGGGCTCTGTAGAAGGATGATTCCGTTGGATGAGAATACCGGTGAGCGGAGCTCCCTCAGCAGGCAGCCATTCCGCTTCACGCTGAAGCCACGCCCCAAGAAAAATAGTCTTGCTAGGCTAATCAAAAATCAAATAGTTTGCAAAAATCTCCCATTAAGAGAAATAAATGCATAAGTCAAATAAATCTTTTCAGACATAATTAATTAATCAAAGCATAAACTTAAAGTTTAGCATCTAAATCGAAAAGACTTTCTATCTGTTGCTGCTCTAAGCATCTCTGTGTCTAAAGAGCAAGCAGCCCGCCCTTCACAAGGCCTCAAAGGAATGTGGCCTGCAGTGCCAAAATATGACGTGCCAGGATTTTGGAAGAAAAAATCACCAGGGAACCCCCCACCTGACTCTCCTCGGACGCCCAAGGCTGCACCCGTGACGATCTCGTACCTAACCCATAGAATGAAGCAAAGCCGAAGCCAAAATGAGCAATAAGCCACCTGAGCTAAGAAAGCCAGCCCCACCTCCAGAGAGGTCATTATTTATACTCTAATACTTGGAAGTCTACACAAAAATGTTGCATCTTCAGGAAAACTTGTACGTGATTGGTCAGCCACAATGGCATGAGTTCTCACTACCCTGACTCATTCTAAAATCCTGACTATACCAGTTTTGACAAAAGAAGCATACATGAGTAAATACATTTATATTGTTTTTGCCACATTAACTAGGAAAAATGTTTCTATTGTTTTCCTTCCTTCCTTTCACAGCGCAGCAGGACGGATACTTTATCTAACTCGTACATTGGCACAATCACAAGAATGTCCTTGACTCCTTCCGCAGTTTGAGTCAAGCATGCTCTCTTCTCTTTCAAAGCAAGCCATAGCCTTGCTGGATTCACATGCAGCCATTTAATGGTAGGCCCAAAAATAAAACAAACACAAAGAGAATCTTAATTTCATGTAAATCAGCCCATTATGTTTCCCTTCCTCATACTAATACCCCTTATAAATGTTTACCTAGCCAAGCTATTAGTGAAAAGCAGCTTTTCTATTATTTATGACAACATGCAAAATAAAGGTGCAATGTGCAACATAGCATTTTTATGCTTTAGTGTAAAATTTAAAAGCACACACACAGATAATACAGCGCACACAGCAACATGCTTTAGTGGTTTAGATAGCTTTTCATGCAAAAAAGCATTTAGCCTCATGTGTAGTGGTGCATTTGTTAATTCACACACATTATAAAAAGAGGTGTTTTTAACTGAAAATTTTTATCAAAATATGCAACAAGTCAAAGTCTCTTAAGACAGGAATAGTGAATTTAGATTGCAAGGGATGAGCTGGGAAGAGAGAAACACATTCTATTAATCTTCAAAGCTAAAAAGGCCACTTTTCTCTACATTGCAAAAAAACACATGTTCATTCAGCAAAAGCATTTCAGACTGACTAGGCCTCACTTTCATGTTTTTCATGTGCCATGTTTTTAACTTGCACCAAAATGTGCGTGGCAATTTAAATGCAGTCTGTCTGAAGCACAAAAAATAAAACAATGCCTGACTGCAGATGAAATCTGCTCTATCAATCCACCCTTCTGATGATTCAAAGCATAATAAAATGATGTATAATTCATTACTCATATTTAATTTCAAAAGTGATTTTTTTTTTATTATTGCAAAAGCTGAGCATATAAAAATGTTACTTCTATTTCTAAGGCAAACACAAGTCTTATCTGTAATCAGATCATATATAGCCAAGCTCAATTGTTTTAGTGCAGAGTTCTGTAAGTAGCTTCTTGGAACAGTTAATCTTCTAAATAAGTAACTAAAATAATAAAAAAGGAAAATTAAACAGGACAGTTTCAGCATTTCTTTGATCTTTGTCATCAGCTTGCCATCAGAATGGCTCATACAGTGTGGCATTCTGTACTTTTTCCATAGAAATTAGACTACTTAGGTGCTGGGAAACTCTGGCATAGCACCATCAATCATTTGCACTTTTTAAACCAAGGCCTTTCACTCTTATTTTCAATTTGATCAGATTCAGATGTTTCACCACAGCATCTCTCAGATCAAAGTTGTTGCACCATCCATTATGCAGATCTTGTGTTGCAGCTGCAATCTGGTGAGAAACTGCACACTGTACATCAACCAGACCTACACAGCAATGGCTTGTGTTCTCATCAGTGTTTTCCACAAATGCATTTGCATATGTATTTTCAAGCCACTTTGGTAATGCTGAAATACAGTCTTTTGCAAAAGGTAACTCTGTGCTGCCATCCTGTTGCTTTATTATGCTTGACACTTCAGACAGATAACTACAATCCATTCCTTGTCTAATCTGTTGTTCTGCACTCATTATCTTTAAGACTTCATTATGATCTGATTTCAGAGAAACTGGCAATCTATACATGGGCATCAGTTTTTGCAATAACACATTTTCCACTTTGCAGTTGTCACTTTTCTCAAAAACAGTTCTGATACAACCCTGTTGTTCTGCTTCTGAAACATTTTCTCGAGCCTCTTTTAATTCAACTGTGAAGATTCCATTTAATGTATATGCTAACAGAACACAAATTTGTGCAACTGAATTAGCATTTCTCTCTCCCATGACAACAGTGACTCCCAATTGAGCGGATATACTGCATGTTAGGGTAAGGGCAATCAATTTCGAATTTTGGGCTGAGGTAACTACTGAGAGCCATGAAGCTTTGACAACATAATGCATAAGGAGCACAGCATGTGCTGCTTTTAATGTGTCACCTAATAAACATGGGCCATCTACAAAATGGACATTGTTGGGCTGACTCAGACGTTCATCCTTAAAGTCTGAATTTGGCTTTATGCATATTTTCATGATATTTAGACACTCATATCCAGTTTCATCACAAATCAATTAATTTGCTGACATTTCTGTGAAGTTAGGGTCAAAGGTCATTGGGCAATACATCACAGACCTTTGAAAACATTCATCTTTTTGAATAGGCAATGATAGAGCGCAGCCCTCCCTCTCACTGCAAATTAGTGTATTTTCTTTCAAATAAACTTTCATTCCTAATGCTGGGGCGTGACTTTTTTTCTCATTCAACTCTAGGAATGCTTTTGTGCAATTGTTGTCCAATGGAAGCGGATCAGACACACCCTTGTGTGTCAGCCTCAGTAAAGGCTTGGCCACTAGGGAAAGGTTTAGTAACCACTCTCTACAGCAGCTAACCATTCCCAAAAAAATTCTGACTTCTTTCTGAATTTGAGGTGGATTTTTCTTGGAAATTATTTCCACCCTCTCTGGTGACACCTTTTTAGCTTCCTTTCCAAATTTGTGTCCCAGGTATTCATCTGCTTTTTGACAGTACTCCTGACTATTCTCATGCAATGGCACTGTGACATGAACTTTGCAAAAATCAATAAAAGTTAGCCATTCTTCAGCACATGGTATGTGAAAAAATATATTGGCTAGATTAGGCACCACAGGACATCATGGAAAAAATATGCTTTTAATCTCCTGCACTATTCTGTTCTTTTCATTTGTTTTCTGTGAGCCTGTGATCAGAAAGTTACACAAACTTCCAATCAATTCCATCAAACATCCTTTTATTGGTAAAATTCCTGCAACTGTTGGTGTTCCTGAATACATGTAATTTGGTTCTAATTTTAATAAGAAATGTTCTGCACATTTTATTAATCCGACATCTTTCTCTGTGAACTCTCTTATTTCTGTGTTTATTGTTTTTTCAAAATCAGAAGGTAATTTTTCAACTGTCTTTTCTGAAAATAATGCTACAACAGTCTCTTGTTGGGCCATTGTAAAATGTACATCCTCATCAGGAATCTGAAAAATAACATTATCTGGTGTACAGTAATTTGTGCTGTTTAATTTGCTAAGCAATTTTTCTTCTGCTAGGCCTGAATCACAGAAAACAGTTTTACAATTTTCCTCAAATGGGCCTAATTTTGGTGCACATTTTTCGAAAACTGGGTTTGTAATTTCTTTGTTTAAAACTCCTGCAACTAAATTTGGACTTTCCACTGCCTTCACAATGGAATTGGTATATTCAGAATTGTGAGGGTGAAAACTCTCATTTGCAAACACAGTAACCTGTTGGACTGGGGTCTCATTTTGTCTCTGGAAATAATTCACATTTGCTCTGGACAACTTATTTAAATTAATTTTAGCATTTTCCATATTTTGTGGGACCATCTTTGCTTGGAAAATTCCAGCCATTGGTACCTGTTTCTGAACTGACATTTGCATTTGCTTAGCTGTTATATTTTGCATCTGTATTTCTCCATGTTTTTGTGCATCGTGTTTAAATGTATATTTCTTCTTCCAATGCTCAAATCTGTTATAAAGATGGCAAAAGGACACATTTTCCAGCAGTACAACATCCATACCTGAATTTGCACAAACCAAAACACTTTTACTTCCATCCTGTGTTCTTTTATTCTGTACCCAATCAACATCCTTTGTTGGCACCCTGCCCTTCAGGAAAGTAATCTCTGCTATGTTTTCCTCAATAACAACAGAAAATCATGGTGTATTCAAGCAAACCCTTGTCATTGTCTCTTCACCTGGCCCTTGAACAACATTAGATTCAAACCACCCTTTAGTCAGCATGGCAATGTAAAAGAACATTTCCAAATTAATGTACAACTCCTTTAAAATGTCAACAAATACATCAACTTGTGGGTACCACAGCATAATTCTGTCTCTCAATTGTGGGATTATGTTCAGAAATGCTGCAAGTTCACTTTTAATCTGTGGCATATGCACATACATTTCTCCCACCTTTTCTCTCAATGAGTAAGAAAAAGCTTCTCCCTCATTCTGCTTATTATTTTTCTCAACTAAATCTGGTGGCTTCTTTTCCTTATCCAGTTTCCTTGAAAGCTCTGGTGGTTTCTTTTTCTTCTCATGTTTTCTTGCACATGTGTCTCCTAATTGCTCAAACCCATTGCATTTAAAAATATATTTTATTTCTGCAATGTGCAAATGTATTCCTGAAGAACACATTTTCTCATTAGCTTCATCATCCATGTGTACCCTAAAACCTTTCTGAAATGTAAAACTTCCTGAAACATCAATTTCATAATTTTGAGCCAAATCTGTCAGTCCATTATGTGTAGTTAATGTACATGCAGCTGTTTCCATACTCAGGGAAATTAATTCTTTTTCCTGACACGTATTCACATTTTCATGATTTAAACAGCAGGGACTGTTAATTTCTCCATGTTCAAATGTTGAATTTAAAACATTAATCTGTTTCTCTTTTTCAGGGCTTGTGTTAATATGTTCTCCCATGCTCTCTATATTTTTAATCACTGCTGCTTCCTCAAAGCTTGTTTGAGAAATCCAATTTTTAAATATATTTATTTTATCCTGAGCTGTAGATGTTGTAAATGCCATTTTTCCCTCACCTTTCAGTGCTTCTGTTCAATAATCTGTGAATTCTGAGTTTCTGAAATAAACCCTGCCATAATCACTCCTTCTGCAGCTCTTTGAACCTTTTCAGTAGGGACCATATTAATTGGGACAGTCATACTTTTTCTAGGCATTATCTGTGCATCTGCAGTTAGCAATTCTTGGACTGAATCAGGCACATTTGAAGCAGTAACACCTGGAGGTATCACTGTCAGTGCTGAATCAACAGGTAATGGGTCAATACAAAATGTCTGCACAGTTCTCTCAATCTGTGTTTCTCTCTGTTCAACAGAAGCAGTAGCCCCTGTAGTATTTACTGGTGCCCTATTTTCAGTATTTTTAATGGGAACCACATAAAGTGGTGGACATTCAGTTAACAATTCATCCATTATTTCATCCCCTGAATCATAATTTCTTTGAAGCTCTTCCTCATCACTTATTCCCTTCTCCTGTATCTGGTGCTTTACCTATTTATCCTCACTTGCTATCTTTCTTGCTGTCTTTTCCCACAAGCTTAAGGCCTCAAATTGTGCAGCTTTAGATGGTGTCTTTATTTCACATAGCACTTCCCTTAATTTGTCAATAATTTGCAATTCAAAAGTACCATCTTTTGGAAACCTCAAAGTTTTTCAGTAATCTTGCACCATTGGTGAACCCACATACATGTATTTTGTCCCAAATTGGTAGACATAAAATGCACAGGTGTTCCTTCAGGAGCATCACCAATAAAAAAACAGATTTTTCACTTTACCTCCTAACAGCTTCTTTAAATCTTCAAACAATTTCATTTTTGCAATAGTTCAATGCAATTTCTTTTTTTTCCGAAAGCTGTCAGTCTCAATTTCAGTCAGTTTTACTCCTACCACTGACCCTCCACAAAATCTTACTGCAATAGTTCTCCTAATCAATAACTCTGTTAGTAACAACATAAATACATTCGCTACTCTGTCTGTTCCACTAAATAAAGGATAGATTTATATTCACTGCGAGTAACACATTCCGCTTACCCTTCACAAAGTAAGACATTCCGTTTACTCTTCAAACACTACAGGTAAATCCCTTCCGCTTACCTTTCACTCAAGCTCAGAAGAACCTGCTACTCCTTTGGACTTATCCTTCAAGATATATCTTAGGTCAAAGTTTCACCAGCGAACCTTTTTGCTGTCAATCAAGCTCAGAAGAACCTGCTACTCCTTCAGTGTGACCCTTTCCAGGTAATATCAGACCAAAGTTTCACCAGCGAACTCTTTGCTGTCACTCAAGCTCAGATGAACCTGCTACTTCTTCAGTGTGACCCTTTCTAGGTGATATCACACCAAATTCTAGCAGCGAACTCTTTGCTACAATCACTCATACAGAAAATAGTCCCTAATTTAACACTGCCAGCCCTACCTAGCTTCTCAGTGTTATTCCAACAGACGAGTAACATCAGTGCAGTGTGGCTTCCATTTCCCACCCGCTATTCCTTCCCGGGATTCTGCCACAGGTGTGCATACCTGTGTTTCCAAACAACATAGAACAAGACACTTACTTAACATGAAGAGTTAAAACATGTAATCAATAACCAAAAAAATGATGTCCTATGAAATTACCAATATAATCAATAACACCATCAATTCAAAATTAGCAAAATTTCACCAACAATAAAAAAACGAAATATTTTCAACACTATCCTAGCACATTAACCAAATTTTACAACCCTATTGATACTCACACCACTTCTTGCATCACCTTGCTGCATCACCTTCCAGTACTGCTTTGCCAGTCTTCAGGTTCTGAGCATTGGAGTCAGGAATCAGGACTTGGACATTTATCTAACTTGGGTAATTATTTTACTTCCCTCCTAAGTTCAATGATCCATTAGTTGAATAGTTGATGGTGAAATCAATAATCATTAATCACCAAACTAATCAATAATGACCATCCTCTGCTTACCAAAAAGTGATGGAGCGGTAAATTTCTTCTGGTAATTTCTCAATGCAAACCCTCTTGCTACCTCTAATTTACCGCTAAAAAAGGTGTTGGGCCCTTCTGACCATGTATTACCTTCAGGAGACTTTAAATAAAGATGAACAGTCAAAAATGCAATTATTATTTTAAGCCAATAAAGAGAGTTGTTGAGTATTTAAAGGGTTTTATTTTCTAGTCAAAAGTAAAGTTTCTCTCTGACCCTTTATTCATTAGTAAAATATCAATCAGGTTACAAAATTTGGAAAACAGGAAAAATAGCATTAATACAGAACATATTACAGTCTGCATATAAGCATCACACTTAGAAAAGGAAATGTGGCCTAAAATATCAGTCAAAATTCTTAAAGAGTTTTTAAGAAAAATAGTCTTGCAAGGCTGATCAAAAATCAAATAGTTTGCAAAAATCTCCCATTAAGAGAAATAAATGCATAAGTCAAATAAATCTTTTCAGACCTAATTAACTAATCAAAGCATAAACTTAAAGTTTAGCATCTGAATCAAAAAAGCCTTTCTATCTGTTGCTGCTCTAAGCATCTCTGTGTCTAAAGAGCAAGCAGCCCGCCCTTCACAAGGCCTCAAAGGAATGTGGCCTGAAGTGCCAAAATATGATGTGCCAGGACTTTGGAAGAAAAAATCACCAGGGAACCCCCACCTGACTCTCCTTGGACGCCCAAGGCTGCACCTGTGACAATCTCATACCTAACCCATAGAATGAAGCAAAGCCTAAGCCAAAATGAGCAAGAAGCCAGCTGAGCTAAGAAAGCCAGCCCCGCCTCCAGGGAGTTCATTATTTATACTCTAATTCTTGGCAGTCTACAGAAAAATGTTGCATCTTCAGGAAAACTTGTGTGTGATTAGTCAGCCACAATGGCATGAGTTCTCACTACCCTGACTCATTCTAAAATCCTGACTATACCAGTTTTGACAAAAGAAGCATACATGAGTAAATACATTTATATTGTTTTTGCCACATTAACTAGGAAACATGTTTCCATCGTTTTCCTTCCTTCCTTTCACAGCGCAGCAGGATGGATACTTTATCTAACTGGTACATTGGCACAATCACAAGAATGTCCAGTTCAAAGTGTCCTTGACTTCTTCCGCAGTTTGAGTCAAGCTGGTGTCTGCGCATGCTCTCTTCTCTTTCAAAGCAAGCCATAGCCGTGCTGGATTCACAGGCAGCCATTTAATCGTAGGCCCAAAAATAAAACAAACACAAAGAGAATATTAATTTCATGTAAATCAGCCCATTATGTTTCCCTTCCTCATACTAATACCCCTTATAAATGTTTACCTAGCCAAGCTATTAGTGAAAAGCAGCTTTTCTATTATTTATGACAACATGCAAAATAAAGGTGCAATGTGCAACAAAGCATTTTTATGCTTTAGTGTAAAATTTAAAAGCACACACACAGATAATACAGCGCACACAGCAACATGCTTTAGTGGTTTAGATAGCTTTTCATGCAAAAAAGCATTTAGCCTCATGTGTAGTGGTGCATTTGTTAATTCACACACATTATAAAAAGAGGTGTTTTTAACTGAAAATGTTTATCAAAATATGCAACAAGTCAAAGTCTCTTAAGACAGGAATAGTGAATTTAGATTGCAAGGGATGAGCTGGGAAGAGAGAAACACATTCTATTAATCTTCAAAGCTAAAAAGGCCACTTTTCTCTACATTGCAAAAAAACACATGTTAATTCAGCAAAAGCATTTCAGACTGACTAGGCCTCACTTTCATGTTTTTCATGTGCCATGTTTTTAACTTGCACCGAAATGTGCGTGGCAATTTAAACGCAGTCTGTCTGAAGCACAAAAAATAAAACAATGCCTGACTGCAGATGAAATCTGCTCTATCAATCCACCCTTCTGATGATTCAAAGCATAATAAAATGATGTATAATTCATTACTCATATTTAATTTCAAAAGTGATTTTTTTTATTATTGCAAAAGCTGAGCATATAAAAATGTTACTTCTATTTCTAAGGCAAACACAAGTCTTATCTGTAATCAGATCATATATAGCCAAGCTCAATTGTTTTAGTGCAGAGTTCTGTAAGTAGCTTCTTGGAACAGTTAATCTTTTTTAAAATAAGTAACTAAAATAATAAAAAAGGAAAATTAAACAGGACAGTTTCAGCATTTCTTTGATCTTTGTCATCAGCTTGCCATCAGAATGGCTCATACAGTGTGGCATTCTGTACTTTTTCCATAGAAATTAGACTACTTAGGTGCTGGGAAACTCTGGCATAGCACCATCAATCATTTGCACTTTTTAAACCAAGGCCTTTCACTCTTATTTTCAATTTGATCAGATTCAGATGTTTCACCACAGCATCTCTCAGATCAAAGTTGTTGCACCATCCATTATGCAGATCTTGTGTTGCAGCTGCAATCTGGTGAGAAACTGCACACTGTACATCAATCAGACCTACACAGCAATGGCTTGTGTTCTCATCAGTGTTTTCCACAAATGCATTTGCATATGTATTTTCAAGCCACTTTGGTAATGCTGAAATACAGTCTTTTGCAAAAGGTAACTCTGTGCTGCCATCCTGTTGCTTTATTATGCTTGACACTTCAGACAGATAACTACAATCCATTCCTTGTCTAATCTGTTGTTCTGCACTCATTATCTTTAAGACTTCATTATGATCTGATTTCAGAGAAACTGGCAATCTATACATGGGCATCAGTTTTTGCAATAACACATTTTCCACTTTGCAGTTGTCACTTTTCTCAAAAACAGTTCTGATACAACCCTGTTGTTCTGCTTCTGAAACATTTTCTCGAGCCTCTTTTAATTCAACTGTGAAGATTCCATTTAATGTATATGCTAACAGAACACAAATTTGTGCAACTGAATTAGCATTTCTCTCTCCCATGACAACAGTGACTCCCAATTGAGCGGATATACTGCATGTTAGGGTAAGGGCAATCAATTTCGAATTTTGGGCTGAGGTAACTACTGAGAGCCATGAAGCTTTGACAACATAATGCATAAGGAGCACAGCATGTGCTGCTTTTAATGTGTCACCTAATAAACATGGGCCATCTACAAAATGGACATTGTTGGGCTGACTCAGACGTTCATCCTTAAAGTCTGAATTTGGCTTTATGCATATTTTCATGATATTTAGACACTCATATCCAGTTTCATCACAAATCAATTAATTTGCTGACATTTCTGTGAAGTTAGGGTCAAAGGTCATTGGGCAATACATCACAGACCTTTGAAAACATTCATCTTTTTGAATAGGCAATGATAGAGCGCAGCCCTCCCTCTCACTGCAAATTAGTGTATTTTCTTTCAAATAAACTTTCATTCCTAATGCTGGGGCGTGACTTTTTTTCTCATTCAACTCTAGGAATGCTTTTGTGCAATTGTTGTCCAATGGAAGCGGGTCAGACACACCCTTGTGTGTCAGCCTCAGTAAAGGCTTGGCCACTAGGGAAAGGTTTAGTAACCACTCTCTACAGCAGCTAACCATTCCCAAAAAAATTCTGACTTCTTTCTGAATTTGAGGTGGATTTTTCTTGGAAATTATTTCCACCCTCTCTGGTGACACCTTTCTAGCTTCCTTTCCAAATTTGTGTCCCAGGTATTCATCTGCTTTTTGACAGTACTCCTGACTATTCTCATGCAATGGCACTGTGACATGAACTTTGCAAAAATCAATAAAAGTTAGCCATTCTTCAGCACATGGTATGTGAAAAAATATATTGGCTAGATTCGGCACCACAGGACAACATGGAAAAAATATGCTTTTAATCTCCTGCACTATTCTGTTCTTTTCATTTGTTTTCTGTGAGCCTGTGATCAGAAAGTTACATAAACTTCCAATCAATTCCATCAAAAATCCTTTTATTGGTAAAATTCCTGCAACTGTTGGTGTTCCTGAATACATGTAATTTGGTTCTAATTTTAATAAGAAATGTTCTGCACATTTTATTAATCCGACATCTTTCTCTGTGAACTCTCTTATTTCTGTGTTTATTGTTTTTTCAAAATCAGAAGGTAATTTTTCAACTGTCTTTTCTGAAAATAATGCTACAACAGTCTCTTGTTGGGCCATTGTAAAATGTACATCCTCATCAGGAATCTGAAAAATAACATTATCTGGTGTACAGTAATTTGTGCTGTTTAATTTGCTAAGCAATTTTTCTTCTGCTAGGCCTGAATCACAGAAAACAGTTTTACAATTTTCCTCAAATGGGCCAATTTTGGTGCACATTTTTCTAAAACTGGGTTTGTAATTTCTTTGTTTAAAACTCCTGCAACTAAATTTGGACTTTCCACTGCCTTCACAATGGAATTGGTATATTCAGAATTGTGAGGGTGAAAACTCTCATTTGCAAACACAGTAACCTGTTGGACTGGGTTCTCATTTTGTCTCTGGAAATAATTCACATTTGCTCTGGACAACTTATTTAAATTAATTTTAGCATTTTCCATATTTTGTGGGACCATCTTTGCTTGGAAAATTCCAGCCGTTGGTGCCTGTTTCTGAACTGACATTTGCATTTGCTTAGCTGTTATATTTTGCATCTGTATTTCTCCATGTTTTTGTGCATCGTGTTTAAATGTATATTTCTTCTTCCAATGCTCAAATCTGTTATAAAGATGGCAAAAGGACACATTTTCCAGCAGTACAACATCCATACCTGAATTTGCACAAACCAAAACACTTTTACTTCCATCCTGTGTTCTTTTATTCTGTACCCAATCAACATCCTTTGTTGGCACCCTGCCGTTCAGGAAAGTAATCTCTGCTATGTTTTCCTCAATAACAACAGAAAATCATGGTGTATTCAAGCAAACCCTTGTCATTGTCTCTTCACCTGGCCCT
The DNA here is from genome assembly GCF_964263255.1 of Lissotriton vulgaris. Classification (NCBI taxonomy): domain Eukaryota; kingdom Metazoa; phylum Chordata; class Amphibia; order Caudata; family Salamandridae; genus Lissotriton; species Lissotriton vulgaris. The sequence goes on along the minus strand of NC_141691.1, from coordinate 112,282,400 downwards.
TGAACAACATTAGATTCAAACCACCCTTTAGTCAGCATGGCAATGTAAAAGAACATTTCCAAATTAATGTACAACTCCTTTAAAATGTCAACAAATACATCAACTTGTGGGTACCACAGCATAATTCTGTCTCTCAATTGTGGGATTATGTTCAGAAATGCTGCAAGTTCACTTTTAATCTGTGGCATATGCACATACATTTCTCCCACCTTTTCTCTCAATGAGTAAGAAAAAGCTTCTCCCTCATTCTGCTTATTATTTTTCTCAACTAAATCTGGAGGCTTCTTTTCCTTATCCAGTTTCCTTGAAAGCTCTGGTGGTTTCTTTTTCTTCTCATGTTTTCTTGCACATGTGTCTCCTAATTGCTCAAACCCATTGCATTTAAAAATATATTTTATTTCTGCAATGTGCAAATGTATTCCTGAAGAACACATTTTCTCATTAGCTTCATCATCCATGTGTACCCTAAAACCTTTCTGAAATGTAAAACTTCCTGAAACATCAATTTCATAATTTTGAGCCAAATCTGTCAGTCCATTATGTGTAGTTAAAGTACATGCAGCTGTTTCCATACTCAGGGAAATTAATTCTTTTTCCTGACACGTATTCACATTTTCATGATTTAAACAGCAGGGACTGTTAATTTCTCCATGTTCAAATGTTGAATTTAAAACATTAATCTGTTTCTCTTTTTCAGGGCCTGTGTTAATATGTTCTCCCATGCTCTCTATATTTTTAATCACTGCTGCTTCCTCAAAGCTTGTTTGAGAAATCCCATTTTTAAATAAATTTATTTTATCCTGAGCTGTAGATGTTGTAAATGCCATTTTTCCCTCACCTTTCAGTGCTTGGTGTAATTTCTGTTCAATAATCTGTGAATTCTGAGTTTCTGAAATAAACCCTGCCATAATCACTCCTTCTGCAGCTCTTTGAACCTTTTCAGTAGGGACCATATTAATTGGGAACATGGCGGCAGGCTGACGTCTGCCGAGGGAGCTCCAGACCGGGAGGTGGTTTCCCCTGAAGAAAAGGCAGCGACAAAGGCACGAAAATGGTAAGAGCAGAGCGGATGATTTCGAGATTAATGCAAGCGGTATACTGATGTGGCGTTTATCTTTGTTTTTCCTCACTAACCGGAAAAAAAAAAAATTACGAGCGAGAGGTGGCGGCGTTTACACCAGCCTAGGAGCGTACCCGGCACTAGGACCCTGGAGGAGCAGAGGGACGGAGAGAACGAAGAGAACAAACACGAAGGCAGAGACGGAGTCAGGAAGTGAAGGCAGCCGGCGGGGAGACTGTTAACCAACGCGCATCGGCGGTGGGTTATGTGCTCGATCAGGCTTCTTCCAGAATTCAATTCTGGTCCTACGGTTGGTGAAGCTAAATGAACCTGTATCCCTTCTACAGCACAAAAGGAGAAGAGGTATCTCGGCAGAATTGTGCGGGGGTCGAGGGACAGGGCTTATGCGTGGGGGCAAGCTAGGCGGCTGTTGGCAAGAGTAAGCCTCAGCTCGCCACTAATTAACAATTTTGCTTATCGCGCCTCGCTAAAGGAGGGTGAGGAGAAGGGGGCCCGAACACCTAGGCATCAGAGGGGCACTGTTGTGTTGAAACTGAGCAGTGAAGGGGTATTATGTAAGCCACAGCGTTTGCTACAGGATAAGGGCATGGACTCAGGAGCAAGTTCAATACCTGTGAATCTGCTTACACGCCCCAGGCAAGATGAGGAGATAGTCGTGCTCTCAGAGAACCTGGTAGGGGAGGAGAATAAGAACAAGACTGCCATTAAAGATAAGGGAAAGATTAAGGTGCCCTCAAACATACCCTCTAACGTACCTCCCCCCCCCCACCCCTCTTACATCCAAACCACTAGTCAGGAATAGGTATCAGTTGAGGTCAAGATTCGCGTTACAGAAGTCAGGAGCTGAGGTTCCCGTCACCGTCTCTACAGGTGTCATCCCAATCTCCCCAATAGGAAGAAGGAGGGGTAGGAGTAATATCGTGGGGGAATTGATTAAGCATAAGCAAAAGCAAAAACAAAAGCAGAAGTCACTGAAGACCTGCGGGACAGTCCCAAAGCCCACCCCTTCCTTAAAGGCCTATTTTAAAATAATGGAGAAGGTGGTCGACACCCCATCAGGGGGAGGGAGTATCCCCTGTCCCAGTCCTTCAGGATCCCCGGGTCCATCTAGCCACCCTATGTCAAAGGACCCACAAAGTGTCAGAAATTTATCAGATCATACTTCTCCTGATATACCAGGCGTTTCCTTCGCTGTGACTCTAAAAAACAGCTATACGGTATTGGGACAGTTAGAGGATGCAACAAGTCAAGAGAGTCAGGAGAGATCAGGGGAAGACCTAGTGCAGGAGGATGAAACCAGAACCAGAATAGAGGGAGGACCTTCAGGTCAGAGACCGGCACAGGCCGCCCAGGCTAGCCCCCTACCTCCTGCGGGATCGTTGGAGACAATCCCGGACGCAGGTTTGTCACAGGTGGGAGCTCTCCTCTTAAGTCTTAGAGAGGACTTGCTGACAAAACTTGATCAGAAGTTCGACACATCCGAGGCCAACCAAAAAATCATTCATGATCAGTGCGCCAGTTTGGAGCAAAAATTGGTGGATGTCAGTAAACGCACAGAGGTGCTTGAGGAAGATGTTAGTTTCCTAAAAGGAGCCTCACAAAGACATGAAAGAGATATCGAGACACTAAGAGCGCGAAATAGGGACCTTCAGATGGACGTCGAAAGATTAGAAATCCACTCAAGAAGGAACAATCTGAAATTTTTGAAAATACCTGAAGGGTTGGAAAATGGGGATGTTAAAGCCTTTATCTGCAAAATTCTCAGAGAGGGCGTCCTAAAAGACAGTCCAGAAATAGATCTTTAGAGAGAGATACAAAGAGCCCACAGAGATCCTTTTAGGCAACGCTCAGGGAGGTCAGAGCCACGAAAGATCCTGGTGAATTTTCTATCCTTTTCAGTTAAAGAATTAATCTTGAGTAAAGCGCTGAAGGAAAAATCCCTACAATTAGGTTCAGCTAACTACATGATCCGTTCTGATGTGGGCAAGATAACAGCACAAAGACAGTGGGAGTTAGGGAGTCGTATGCCTGAGCTGAGGAGCTTAGGGGCACAGGTGCAGATGAAGTTCCCTGCCTTTTTGAGAGTGGTTTGGAAAAACAAAACTCATAACTTTAATTCAGTACAAGATGTCGACTCCTTCCTTATTTTGATGCGTGAGAAAACGTCTGAGTAAGATATATAGGACTCTGAAAAGCCCCGGGGAGGCTGAGAGCAAAACTAGTTAGAAAATTAGCTTAGAATCTAAGTAACACGTGTATCAAGGTGATTAATGGAGTGTGTGTCTCGGGGTGCTAGTAGTTTTCAAGAGCAAGGAAAGAAATGGTGAAGTAAATCAGAAGGAGGAAAAAGAAGGGAAAAAGAGGAAGACAATTAAAAAAAAAAATATATATATATATATATATAAACAAAAAAAAAAAATCTCTTTCAAGATAAAGGGTGTTTAATTTGGAGAAGTAGGGAAGAGGGGAAGAATAGATTAATCTATCTAGCTTTTGTCGTACACATAAAGTAAAATAAACCACAAGGGTTTCCACCCGGGGGTCTGGAGAGCTCCCGACTGGCGTCAAGATCGCCGTAGGAGCAAAGGGGGGGGGGTTCCTCAGGGGAGGGGGGGAGGAGGGAGGGGAGCAGGGGTAAAAAGTAAAATAAATCCTCATATTGGTTTGAAAATAATTTATGCTCAGCTAGGGAGCTGGCTCAAAATGCTCAAAGTGATCTTAGAGAATTATGGCCGATACGACATATAGCATAAAATTTATAAGCTGGAATGTTAATGGGTTAAGAGACAGGACTAAAGCGAGAAGGGTCATAGATTTTCTGTTTAGATCAGGGGCACATATTTGTCTATTAGAGGAGACACATGTGGAGGGGGAAGAATGCAGCCAAATATTTGGGAGATGTAGATGGATCCAGGATATTATTTCCTCGGGACAAAGCGGTAGCACACGGGGGGTGGCCGTCATCATTAGAGCAGGCATGGGGATTAGGTTGATAAAACACGAAACAGACATTTCAGGCAGATGGTTGATAGCTTCTCTGATGGTAGGAAGCGCCCCTCTTGTCTGCGCAGTCTACTATGGCCCGAATCTAGACGCCCCGGGGGCTCTGATGAAACTTAAAACCAACTTAATAGAGACAACAGGCCCGATAATTGTAGGGGGAGATTTTAATCTTATTTTTGATAGAGATCTAGATAGAACGTCAAGAGTGAGATTTCCCCCCCCCCCAAAAAACCAGTTTAGAACTTAAGAATATCATGAAGGATTTTAATTTGATGGACATTTGGAGATTCAAAAACCCAGGGGGAAGAGATTATTCTTTCTATAGTAGAAGATATGGGCATCACTCTAGGATAGATTTCTTCCTGGTAGATAAGAACCTCTCATCAGTAGTCGACTCCATATCATATGTCCCTGCAATTCTGTCAGACCACTCAATGGTGGAAATGGTAGTTAATATGAAACAGAAAAAACATTACAGGAGATGGACACTGGATCGGACATTGCTGCTAAATGAAGGGGTCAGACAGGATTTAGTGACCCAGTCTGAAGAATTTTTTACGGTCAATACAGGGTCAGCAAATAAACAAATCGTCTGGGAATCGTATAAAGCTTTTTCCCGAGGTTTGTTAACAACCCTGATGATCAGGAGGAATAGACTGAGGAAAGAGAAAAGGGAAGCATGGATTTCAAGAATTAAGCTTAAGGAGCTGGAGTTACAGAGGGCATCGGCAGAGGAGTCGGATAACAGGCAAATCCATCAGAGAGAGCTCGATTGTCTGCGAGCAGAATTTCAAGCAGGGTTGGACAAGGATCTGAAGGAAAAGTGGGACATTAGTAAATTACAGCAGTTTGCTTACGGTGAGAAGTGTGGACGTCTCCTGGCCTGGAAGGCCCGTGCGGACAGAACAAGAAATCAGATAGATAGTTTGGTTTTATCGAGTACAGGGGAAAAAACTAACGAGGATGACTGTATCAGAGAAGAAGCAAAGAGATATATGCAGTCTCTATATGGACCTAACTCCGCTATGGGTAAGCAACAAGCAGAATCCTGGTTTGCAAATGTTCAGCTCCCTAAATTATCTGAGTCAGACAGCTCTTACCTTAGTTCAGAAATCAAAGAAGGGGAAGTCAGGGCACAGTTGGCGAAAATGGCTAAGGGCAAAGCCGCAGGCCCAGACGGGCTTCCAGTGGAGCTGTTTAAGATCGTTTCAGAGCAGATCATAGGGGTTCTGACCCTATTGTTCAATGAAGTCTTACTCAGGGGAGGACAGGTCCCTAGGTCATGGGCGGAGGCAACGGTCACCTTATTGTTGAAGCCAAACAAGGACCCGAGTAGGATAGAGTCCTACAGGTCCATTTCGTTACTAAATGTGGACTATAAAATATTCGCGGGGGTACTGGCTACGAGACTGGCAAAGGTAGTGAAATCGGTAGTACATTGTGACCAAAGGGGCTTCATCCCGGACAGGCAGCTCAATGAGTTGACCTTTCAAGTGGTGGCAGCGATCGATCTGGCTAAAGAAAAGAAGCTGCCTCTGACCATTGTAGCAGTAGACGCCGCAAAGGCATTTGATCAGGTAGACTGGAACTACATGTGGTTGGCGATGGAAAAATTCGGCATTCCGATGAACTACATAACAGCCGTTAAGCTTTTATACTCAGCCCCAACAGCAAAGGTCCTAGTAAATGGTTTATTGACTGAGCAGTTTCAAATTTCCCGAGGTACTCGACAGGGATGTCCCCTATCCCCCCTTTTGTTTGACTTATATATAGAGCCTTTTGTTTGTTTATTAAGAGCAGATCCAATAATTAAACCCTTTAAGATTGCGGATATGGAGCTTAAGCTGGCATTGTATGCGGATGACCTGTTAATGTATACGATAAATCCGGATGTAGCGATTCCCAGACTATTAGATCTTGCAAAGGGTTTTGGTAATATTTCGGGGTACTCAATTAGTGCCGAAAAGACGGAAATAATGGAATGGAATCAGCAGTCCAGCTCGATAGGGAAGAAGAATAAAATGAGGTATTTGGGAATCCATCTGGTCAATGAGATAGATGAAATCCCCAAAATTAATCTAGAAAGGGTCATTAAAGATACAAGCGCTTTATTGCAACGTTGGTCCTCTCTGCCTTTAAATATATATGGGAGAGTGAATCTCCTGAAAATGATAGTGCTTCCTAAGGTCACTTTTCTATTTAATGCCATCCCATTATCCTTTCCAGCACCCTTAATTAAAAAACTACAAGGAAAAATGGGCTCATTTATTTGGAATGCCAAAGGCCCTCGTATAGCATGGAAAAAATTAAGAAGGGGTCTCAAGACTGGAGGGCTAGCCTTTCCAGACTTAATGTTGTATTGCCATGCTTTTCATTTTAAGCATTTTAGAATTATGGCGGGCCGTATGGACCAATCATCAATGGGATTGCTATTCTCTGTTTTATTAAAGGACGTTCCTCAGGGATCTAGTTTCTTTCTTTACAAGTTTGGGGACCCAAAATTCTTTAAAAAAGTAAGGTTGAAGATTTTAAGGTCAGCTTTGAAAAATTGGGTATTTGTAAGGACTAAACTAAACATTTCTTATTATATTATAGGACTCCCCAGGCCTCCCAGCCTGCCTTAATGATCAACTATCACTACCTTTGAAGCAGGCAGGGCTGGAGAGGTGGGGAGACCTGCAGGGAGATGGCCAACTCTTAAGCTGGGACACATTGTTCAATCTAACTAGGGGGGCCCTGACGCGGTTTAAATACTACCAATTGTCAGGCTGGTGGACAACGAGATCTGGGATACCCAATGATAATAACCCCCCTAACCCTAAATTTGATGCGGTAGCCAGAAGGGGCAAGTGGAAAAGCCAAATTTCTTTTTGGTATTCGGCAATGTTAGAGGGGGAGAAAGTGACGGAGGCTGAAATCAGTAAATTGTGGTGCAATGCTCTTACCCCGGCCAACGAGCCTTTTATAGATTTCTGGTACGACTCCTTCAGGGTGTTAAATGCTGTAATCAAGCCGGCTGCGCTGAAAAGAAATCACATATACACCATGTATAGGGTCTATATAACTCCGAAGAAACTGGCAAAATTCTCAAATGTTGACTACAATTGCCCAAGGTGTGGCCTTTTGAGGGCAGACGATGTTCATATGTTTATGGATTGTCCTGAATTGGCGGACTATTGGGGGAAGATAAAGGAATTTTTGGAAGAAGTACTCTCAATGCCTATAGCACTTCCGAGGTCTACAGTCATGTTTGGGCTTGTTACGAATTATCAGGTGAATGACCTTTCCACTAGATTCGTATTCTTTATCATCCTCTTAGCAAGGCGCGAGATTTGTAGGGCATGGAAAGATCCAACCCCCCTACCTTTGCTAATTGCCTGAGGCAGATTATGTTAACTTGCAAATCAGATGTGGCATGTGATCCCAGAAGTGAGACGAATGTTTGGGCAGCCTTGGTGGCTTGGCAATCTCGATGATTGGTTTTCCAATGATTTGTCTGGAGCCCTGCTGGTTCCCCGTACTCCTAAGTAGCAAGGGGCGCACACAGATCGGCGAAAAGGAGTTTGGAGGGAAGGTAGTGGCTGCTTGAGGGTACGGGCAAACCAACTTGCATCAGGCCAAAACTAACAAGGGTCGGTGCAGAACGGCCAGTAGTGCATGGAGGAGCCAGTGTCCCATCAAGAGTTCCATTTGTGATATATGAGGATTACCAAAAAAAAAAAAAGAAAAAAAAAATATGTTCTCCCATGCTCTCTATATTTTTAATCACTGCTGCTTCCTCAAAGCTTGTTTGAGAAATCCCATTTTTAAATATATTTATTTTATCCTGAGCTGTAGATGTTGTAAATGCCAGTTTTCCCTCACCTTTCAGTGCTTGGTGTAATTTCTGTTCAATAATCTGTGAATTCTGAGTTTCTGAAATAAACCCTGCCATAATCACTCCTTCTGCAGCTCTTTGAACCTTTTCAGTAGGGACCATATTAATTGGGACAGTCATAATTTTTCTAGGCATTATCTGTGCATCTGCAGTTAGCAATTCTTGGACTGAATCAGGCACATTTGAAGCAGTAACACCTGGAGGTATCACTGTCAGTGCTGAATCAACAGGTAATGGGTCAATACAAAATGTCTGCACAGTTCTCTCAATCTGTGTTTCTCTCTGTTCAACAGAAGCAGTAGCCCCTGTAGTATTTACTGGTGCCCTATTTTCAGTATTTTTAATGGGAACCACATAAAGTGGTGGACATTCAGTTAACAATTCATCCATTATTTCATCCCCTGAATCATAATTTTTTTGAAGCTCTTCCTCATCACTTATTCCCTTCTCCTGTATCTGGTGCTTTACCTATTTATCCTCACTTGCTATCTTTCTTGCTGTCTTTTCCCACAAGCTTAAGGCCTCAAATTGTGCAGCTTTAGATGGTGTCTTTATTTCACATAGCCACTTGCCTTAATTTGTCAATAATTTGCAATTCAAAAGTACCATCTTTTGGAAACCTCAAAGCACCCTCTTTTTCAGTAATCTTGCACCATTGGTGAACCCACATACATGTATTTTGTCCCAAATTGGTAGACATAAAATGCACAGGTGTTCATTCAGGAGCATCACCAATAAAAAAACAGATTTTTCACTTTACCTCCTAACAGCTTCTTTAAATCTTCAAACAATTTCATTTTTGCAATAGTTCAATGCAATTTCTTTTTTTTTTCCAAAGCTGTCAGTCTCAATTTCAGTCAGTTTTACTCCTACCACTGACCCTCCACAAAATCTTACTGCAATAGTTCTCTTAATCAATAACTCTGTTAGTAACAACATAAATACATTCGCTACTCTGTCTGTTCCACTAAATAAAGGATAGATTTATATTCACTGCGAGTAACACATTCCGCTTACCCTTCACAAAGTAAGACATTCCGTTTACTCTTCAAACACTACAGGTAAATCCCTTCCGCTTACCTTTCACTCAAGCTAAGAAGAACCTGCTACTCCTTTGGACTTATCCTTCAAGATATATCTTAGGTCAAAGTTTCACCAGCGAACCTTTTTGCTGTCAATCAAGCTCAGAAGAACCTGCTACTCCTTCAGTGTGACCCTTTCCAGGTAATATCAGACCAAAGTTTCACCAGCGAACTCTTTGCTGTCACTCAAGCTCAGATGAACCTGCTACTTCTTCAGTGTGACCCTTTCTAGGTGATATCACACCAAATTCTAGCAGCGAACTCTTTGCTACAATCACTCACACAGAAAATAGTCCCTAATTTAATACTGCCAGCCCTACCTAGCTTCTCAGTGTTATTCCAACAGACGAGTAACATCAGTGCAGTGTGGCTTCCATTTCCCACCCGCTATTCCTTCCCGGGATTCTGCCACAGGTGTGCATACCTGTGTTTCCAAACAACATAGAACAAGACACTTACTTAACATGAAGAGTTAAAACATGTAATCAATAACCCAAAAAAATTATGTCCTATGAAATTACCAATATAATCAATAACACCATCAATTCAAAATTAGCAAAATTTCACCAACAATAAAAAAAACGAAATATTTTCAACACTATCCTAGCACATTAACCAAATTTTACAACCCTATTGATACTCACACCACTTCTTGCATCACCTTGCTGCATCACCTTCCAGTACTGCTTTGCCAGTCTTCAGGTTCTGAGCATTGGAGTCAGGAATCAGGACTTGGACATTTATCTAACTTGGGTAATTATTTTACTTCCCTCCTAAGTTCAATGATCCATTAGTTGAATAGTTGATGGTGAAATCAATAATCATTAATCACCAAACTAATCAATAATGACCATCCTCTGCTTACCAAAAATTGATGGAGCGGTAAATTTCTTCTGGTAATTTCTCAATGCAAACCCTCTTGCTACCTCTAATTTACCGCTAAAAAAGGTGTTGGGCCCTTCTGACCATGTATTACCTTCAGGAGACTTTAAATAAAGATGAACAGTCAAAAATGCAATTATTATTTTAAGCCAATAAAGAGAGTTGTTGAGTATTTAAAGGGTTTTATTTTCTAGTCAAAAGTAAAGTTTCTCTCTGACCCTTTATTCATTAGTAAAATATCAATCAGGTTACAAAATTTGGAAAACAGGAAAAATAGCATTAATACAGAACATATTACAGTCCGCATATAAGCATCACACTTAGAAAAGGAAATGTGGCCTAAAATATCAGTCAAAATTCTTAAAGAGTTTTTAAGAAAAATAGTCTTGCAAGGCTGATCAAAAATCAAATAGTTTGCAAAAATCTCCCATTAAGAGAAATAAATGCATAAGTCAAATAAATCTTTTCAGACCTAATTAACTAATCAAAGCATAAACTTAAAGTTTAGCATCTAAATCAAAAAAGCCTTTCTATCTGTTGCTGCTCTAAGCATCTCTGTGTCTAAAGAGCAAGCAGCCCGCCCTTCACAAGGCCTCAAAGGAATGTGGCCTGAAGTGCCAAAATATGACGTGCCAGGACTTTGGAAGAAAAAATCACCAGGGAACCCCCCACCTGACTCTCCTTGGACGCCCAAGGCTGCACCTGTGACGATCTCATACCTAACCCATAGAATGAAGCAAAGCCTAAGCCAAAATGAGCAAGAAGCCAGCTGAGCTAAGAAAGCCAGCCCCGCCCCCAGGGAGTTCATTATTTATACTCTAATTCTTGGCAGTCTACAGAAAAATGTTGCATCTTCAGGAAAACTTGTATGTGATTAGTCAGCCACAATGGCATGAGTTCTCACTACCCTGACTCATTCTAAAATCCTGACTATACCAGTTTTGACAAAAGAAGCATACATGAGTAAATACATTTATATTGTTTTTGCCACATTAACTAGGAAACATGTTTCCATCGTTTTCCTTCCTTCCTTTCACAGCGCAGCAGGATGGATACTTTATCTAACTGGTACATTGGCACAATCACAAGAATGTCCAGTTCAAAGTGTCCTTGACTCCTTCCGCAGTTTGAGTCAAGCTGGTGTCTGCGCATGCTCTCTTCTCTTTCAAAGCAAGCCATAGCCGTGCTGGATTCACAGGCAGCCATTTAATCGTAGGCCCAAAAATAAAACAAACACAAAGAGAATATTAATTTCATGTAAATCAGCCCATTATGTTTCCCTCCCTCATACTAATACCCCTTATAAATGTTTACCTAGCCAAGCTATTAGTGAAAAGCAGCTTTTCTATTATTTATGACAACATGCAAAATAAATGTGCAATGTGCAACATAGTATTTTTATGCTTTAGTGTAAAATGTAAAAGCACACACACAGATAATACAGCACACACAGCAACATGCTTTAGTGTTTTAGATAGCTTTTCATGCAAAAAAGCATTTAGCCCCATGTATAGTGGTGCATTTGTTAATTCACACACATTATAAAAAGAGGTGTTTTTAACTGAAAATGTTTATCAAAATATACAACAAGTCAAAGTCTCTTAAGACAGGAATAGTGAATTTAGATTACAAGGGATGAGCTGGGAAGAGAGAAACACATTCTATTAATCTTCAAAGCTAAAAAGGCCACTTTTCTCTACATTGCAAAAAAACACATGCTAATTCAGCAAAAGCATTTCAGACTGAATAGGCCTCACTTTCATGTTTTTCATGTGCCATGTTTTTAACTTGCACCAAAATGTGCGTGGCAATTTAAATGCAGTCTGTCTGAAGCACAAAAAATAAAACAATTCCTGACTGCAGATGAAATCTGCTCCATCACTTTCACAAAAACGTTGCCAGCCCAGCTGGATGTGATTCTCCTTTGAAGGTGTCTACTATTACCCGCATGGATTACTGGTAGTACAAAGGATGCCTGTGTCGTCATTGCGGCCATGTTTTGGAGAGGATATACAAGGCATTGACACACTGCGACTATCACTACAATTCATCAGTTGGAGTAAAAATCTGACGGACAATTGCTTGGTCACATATTGGGGCAGTGGTAGCACTGAAGCGGCAGCAGTGAGTAAAGAAAAAAACAACTTTGTTATTGTTTAAGTACTCAGCGTTGTTGTCCCAACAATTTCCGAGCGTCCTGGAGAGCTCAACTGGTGAGAGCTTGACCAGCGATTCCTGTGCGAGCCGGGAGCTCTACCATTGAGAGCGAGAGCAGCCAGTGAAAGAGTGATCAACGTGGTTGCTTGGTAACCAGAGACAACATCGAAAGCAAGGGCGGCCAGTGGAAGTGTAAGCAGTGCAGTTGCTTGGCAACCGGATGCAACACGAGGCGGCCAGTGGAAGCGTAATCAGCGTGGTTGCTTAGCAACCAAGGACAACGCCGTTGTGTCATTGAAAAGTCGGCGCTGCTGCAGTGTGCAGCATTCCTTCAGCGTGTTAAGAGACGCGCATTAGTGAGGGTATAATTTATGTTTCCTGGCAACAGGAAACAATAATTTTCCTCGTCGAGTGAGCAGCGGTGATTTTTCTTTTTACATGAAACCTATGAATTTCTTCTTCCCCCTTGCGCTGTGTATTAACTTTGCACCTTATTGAAGGTAATCTTCTGGTTCAATGAAGTTCTTCATACAGTCGTTGACTACAGTTACTACTTCTATTATTTTAATTTATTATTTATTTACTGACTTTACTTCACTATTAAAAGCTGTATTAAGACGCTTATTGTAACTACTGTTCGGGGGCAATTGTATTATATTGTGTGACATGTCTACTATTGTAAAAAAAAAAGGATTTATCTACCATTACAGCTCTTCCTAAGTTCCTACCAAATCCAGGTGAACCTATTATACCGTGGGAAGATTGGTTAGAGACTTTCGAGACTTATTTAGAAGCTATAGGTGGGGAGGATTTTGTGGCTTCTCGTAAGGTTGCTTTAGTAAAACATAATTTAGGGATTGAGGGTAGAAAAGTTCTTAAAAAATTACCTATTGTTACCATTGCACCTATATCTCACGAAGCTGTTGAAGGTGACACTTCTGAGGGCACACGTGCGGATAACACCAATTAATTTGTGGAAGTAGTTAAGTCCCTGGAGGAAAATTTTGGTATAAAAAATCAGCATAGTAGTTGAGAGACACACATTTTTCTCCAGGGCACAAAACATTGGTGAATCCATTGAACAATATATTTCTGTACTTAGAACGCTCACATCCACATGTAGATTTAAGGAATTACATGAAGAAATATTCTGGGATCAATTTATCAATAGAACAAATAGTGTTAAAATCCAAGAAAGGTTGCTAGAATTAAAAGATCCTTCATTACATAAAACCATTGAAGTAGCAAGGCTCATAGAAAATACCTCCAGGTACGCCAAAGAATTGAAAACTGACCAAAGTTCCAATAAGAGTACCAAGATAGGTAATACCACAGTTTGTTCAGTAAATGTTAAAAAAGGTGATACCTTTTACTCACCACTCCACATTCTGTCACTCTAGAAACTCCGTTCATGCTTTTGAAGGGTAGACAGCCTGGTACCAAAGTGTCTCCCATATGGATGTTCAAGGGTCATACCCATCCTGTAGACAAGGACTACCTGGTGCGAAGAGTTAAAAAAAGTCAAGCTAAGTATGTGGACAGACACAATGACAAGTTAAAGAAGAACAAAAGAATATTCAGCCTGGGTGACTGGGTCAGAACAAATAGTTTTTGGACTTCAGAAAATGTCAAAGTGGTCGGTACCTAAATGTGTAACTGAGGTAGTTGGCAACAACGTATGGTTGACAGATGACAAGAAACGGAATGTACGCAGAGACGCCTTATGCAATGCTCTGGAAAAGGAGGTCTTGGCGACATAGTCCCACCCTAAACCTGGCAGCAAAGTAAAGTTCAAGTAGGGGGGGCAGGGAACAGCTGTAGAAAACCCATGGGTCATTAGGCAGGAATGGGGACTATCTGAGTCTAAATATCAAAAAAAGGGGGGTGTCATAGTGCACACCGGTCTTCAACACTTCACGGTATCAGTTATTCAATTTAGTCTTTGTGCATGCAGCCTGGTTGACCGTGGTTGCCGAACAACCGCATATATGGAAACTTCATCAAAACCTGGAGCGGAGTGACACTCCTGTGCCGGGCGCAAAGCTTAACGCCTGAATCATAACAGATTTTCACCAGATTTGTCCACTTTCAATTGATTTTATTCCTTGTATTCCACAATATTTTACACTGATTCTTCTATTTTATCATGTCACATAACTATCTGAGTCTCTCATAGACTTAATCCACGGTTATTATTAAAACCTGCACATGGCAGGATATTAAAGTTAATAACTTTGTGAGTTTAATAAACAATAGCATTATTACATAAAGTAAAAAGATTAACAAATCACATGAATTAGCATAATTATAAGTATCTAAAACTATCTGCAAAACAGTCTCACGTAGAGTCCTTCTCCAGAGAAGGCCCAAACGCTCATTGCAGAATAACTATTGTCTCTCCTCAAACATACCACATCTTTTGTAATGTTTCAGGGACAGAGGTTACACCCATTTTTAGAACATGACCTTATGAAGAAGAGTTATATTAAAATGTTTTATTCATGACAACCAATAAATCAATTACATTGTACAACACCCAGAGTAACTCCTACTTCCTAAATCTTATTGGTTAAAGCTATAAAATATTCAATTAGGAAGGTGAAATCATACATTATAAAATGCAGCAATACAATAGCTTGTTCATCATTAATAAAAAATAAAACAATAGTGACTTCAAGAGCATGATATTCTAATCTATGTTATATCCTCTTTTTGACTCTGCATTTCTTTTGTTTCATGTAATTCACTCTTGCACCTGACATTGTGCAGCCACATTATAGAAAATCTAAATTACAAAAATGCTCCCCACTACCCCTCCAAAACATGACGCAAACAAAAAGAAACAAAAGATTTTATGAATACCGATAAATAAATTACTCAAGTGAAATGTAATGTTAAATAAAACACATGGCAGAGAAATTGCTTCATAGAGTTAGTTTTCACATTGGAGTGCCCATCTCCACATTTTAACCAGGACAACCATCAAAGCCAACTGCTCACCCCTGACTGCAAACCCAGATTCACTTTTAATATCTAGAGTTCCTGAAACCTTCTCTGCTTGAAAGCCAGAGCAGTACCGGGCTCTTGGTAGGTGAGTCAAAACTGCAGCTGCAAATAAGAAGCAGGCTTGTCCCCAGTTATTAGCATGGCTGACAGAATGCAGTTGCTTTAAGACCCACCAGAACAAGCAAACAAGATCACAGCATCAAGATGAGAACCTCCTGAAACAGTTACAAACATGCAGCAATCCCATTGACATTATATGAACAGAGATCACATGTCTCAACCAGAGATCACAACACACGAGATCCTTAGAGCTACTCTTTTGCTCCCGGAGGAACAAGACATACTCATTGGAAGAACGAGGGCTGGGCTGCCACATAATGGTAACCACACAGGTGCACATAGAAAAGAGGACAGGGAGACTGACGGTCCAGTACACACTCTCCCCAAGTATCACAATGCACTATAAGTATACTGATCCGAAATGGAAATGGAAGCGCCATGATACCCGTAGGGTGACAGCTCGGGCTATACAAGTTCATATACAATACAATACAAATGTGGACGCTACAGAGAGATTACCCCTGGCTGAATGTGGGTGACCAAAGAAGCGTAAGCTTGTAAGCAAAGTTGCCCTCTCTCACCTGGAGGGGACATGCTTCATCATTGCGCCCTGCTCCTACCAGGCCGCCGCTGAAATGCCTGGCAGGCCCCGCGAGAGGTCGCTTTATCCGAGATCTTTTGATTTACGTCGCAGGAGCACCGTAGGGTCTGAGGTGGAAGACCCCACAAAAAACCACACGGGTAATACTGAAAAGGTTTCCCAGTTTCCTAAGACAAAGGTGATATTAGAGGTTTTACTATTAAGAGATGGAATGTAGAATTTCCTATCATAACACAAGTGACACAAAAATAATTTAATGTTGAAAAACATTATTGTGAATCTTAATGATGAGTTAGATGCTTCCTTTGTTCTGGTTATTAATTGTCTAACAAATGAACCAATTAATTCCAGCTCATCTAAAATGCATGTTTGCCTATTTAGCAGCACAGGGTTTCCGTTCCCTATTCAGAATTGGAGATTATATTTTCTGCACATTTTGGGCAGAGGCTTAAATGTAGTAGCATGGAACAGTTTTCATATTCAAGGATAATGAAGGAAAATGTAATACTCAAAGTAATTTAACTGAACCAGTATCCTCTTTTGAAGCAACACAGTTGGTCCTTCTCTAGTAAAATTGCATACAACTCAGTGTTCATACAAACGTACATGCAATACATTACAATATCCAGCTTTAGCTCATACATCTTTACATGAAATAAAGAGGATCTTGTTCGATTGATAGCAAACCAAAGATTTGACAATGTTATAGAAATAAGCCATTGTGGGACATCTTTATTGACCCATGTGTGTTCTCAGACAACCCGCGGGGGGCCCCTGAAGAGACAGTTTTGGGAGATCCAAGTGCAGCCCTCTAAATCCTTAGAGGAGCTACCTCTTGGGCAATGTTAACCTGGTCAATGAAAAAAAATCTAAGTCAAGTTACCAAAAAGAGATCTAGAATACAAAGAAACTGCTCCCTGCTTTAAAAACAAATTCTGCTTTGCTTTGTAGACGAGGAGCAAGATTGCTGTCACTTTAGGGGGAGAGGGGGATGAGGCTACCAACAAAGGCTCTGAGAGAAGGTTTTCTTCGAATAACAAATGTAATCTTCCTAACCTTTCCTAGCATGATCTCTCTCTTGTGCCGCATAAGCCATGGTATATCATTGTTAACCCTCATTCTCTGTTTATTTTATATCTTGCTTATTGTGCTGTTTCTGATTTTCATTCAGAAGAGTAAACCTTATCAACATAGGCATAAAAATATAACTACAGTTGATGCATTGGATATATAATCAATAGCCTCAAGAACCTGGTTAAATCTACATTACAATATCTGGGTCACTTGTCTTTAATATAGGAGGCAAAACAACCAGTCAATAGGCGAATGGACACCTGCGTAATGGGTGGTGTCACGTTGCCTCAGTAGATGATCCCAGACATTCTCAAAGTTCTTTGGCCTTCTCTGCTTTCATAAGCATGATTTTCTATGACTGCACCAATTCCAGTTGGTTTTCCATCTACACTACATCTGAGCATTATGAGTGCCCCGTTGTCTTGCAATATCAGTCTTTCCCACCCTAATATCCCAGCTGCAAAATAATTTCACATTCTATGTTTATTTATTTCAAATATTAAATGCAGTGGATTTTGAGCCAAGCATCCAAACTTGTTCCAAATGGCTCTCTGAAGCGTAAGAGGTATCTATTACTAGCTCTCTACTGGATTCTTTTTTTCCATCTGCAGCTGATGCTCTTTGGATAACTCAAGGGTGTACACTCCACTTGTTTCAAAGAGCCCTGAACTTAGGCATGTCAGCTGACAGAGACCTTCTGATCACAGGAGTAGCTCACACAATATCTTGCAATTTTATGCTGATTTCAGAGCATGATGAAAAACCTCATAAATGTGGATATAGAAATGTACTGGTCCACAATGCATGTTTCGAAAGATGTTGTTGAACAGTAGCATCATAGTGACCTACTTGGGTTGGAATCTGGAATATGACGATACCAAAAAAGCCTCTAATAATCCTAAGGGTAACATACATCAGATTTGTAGAGCCTGCAGTCATCAAACCTCTTCCCTGGCCTTTGTATGCCTACATTAGTTGATGTGAGGGGTCAAAACAGCTGAATCCTAGAATAATATGGCGATGACAAGACTAATAGTGTTATTCCTTAATTAACCACGGGCAAGGACACAACGACTGGTCTTGGTTATCCGCTATGATTTCTCCGAAGCCACATAGATATTCCTAGTGATAGTGGTAATGATAATGACATTTATCTTGTCATGAAACTCCAAAGGTCTAGAAAAGGCAGTTTAACATTGGGAATTCAAGACGCTACTGGCGGGATTCAACATTGTCACTATCCAGGAGACCTGGGTGACGGCCCCCTTGGAATTGACAATGTTTGGACAAAATATCGAGTCCAATATATTGTGTGCATAAAATATTGTGTCAAGAATATCGAGAACAATGCAAAATAAGACCCAATCCGATGGCGTACGCATATATCAGTGACTCGAGGGGGGTCAAGAAAGTCCTACTCCCCACTACTCTCTTATCCACATTATAAGGAGGTAATGCACTGTATTCCGCCCATATTTAAAAGACCTGTTCTCCTGGGCACCACCACAGAACATCCACTTAAAGTGAACCAAACTATAATAGGTCACACAAGTCCACACCAAACATTGGACCTCACTCTTAATAGAGGAAAAAATGTGCGAGAAGCAAATGACCCCTCACGGAAACACCACCATCTGGGTAACTGGTATGCAATTTCCAGACAGGCCCCTGTCTCATCATCGGTGGTCACTTGCTTCTCAAAGGAAAATAAGAGGAAAGGAAAGAAGTGTCCAAAACAAACAACATATAAAGTGACAAAAAGTGAAGTGCAGACAAATCTGCTGGTGACAAACACACAAAAAGATAACTGAGTGCCTAAAAACACACACACAGCACACCAGTCCCTTAACCAATTTTATTCATAGGGCGGTAATTGTGTGCTGTTGATAATTAAAAAGGCTGGTAGCTAATCATGCATACCATTACCTACTGCCAGTGCCGACATGTTTCACTGCTATATTGCGTTGAGCAGTTTCATCAGGGCTGCACTCAAGTGCTGCCACTTCACTTTTTTGGACATTAGTTCTGTGCCGTGCTGCCAAGAGAGAACAGGTAAGAAAGCAAAATTTAAAAACATGTAGACCTCAGGGTGGCCAGAAAACGCACTTAGGGGATAATAAGTGTGGTAATGTTTGGAATATTACCCGGAAGCAGCCAAGCAATGCATACCCGCCGCTCCGGTATCAACAAGACCCAAGCCTTCTTTTCATCTCTCTCTTTCTTCCCCTTTATGGTTCAAGTAGTGTGTGCTCCCTTTTTCAATGGATAAGAACTGTCTAGCTTTCACAGAGGAACAGATAGCTGCTATCCTAGCAGGTCCTTCACTGCTACCTGATAACCCTCTGCTTAGTACCACCACAGCTAGGGAAGAATGGGAGAAGCTTAGTACTCTTAAAAAGAGGCAGGTTAGGATTGCGCTTCACGGGGCGCTTATGACTGAATACTACAATGCAGGCGCAGCTCCTGCCAGTCTACTTGTAAGAATAGAACCCCGCATCTTCCTTGACGACAGCAGATTCAGGTGAGACTGGAGTTTCATCGCTAACAAGTGCACTAGAGATTGGCTGATTTTGATTATCAGCACGGCCAAGTGGCTTAGTGAGGAGCTACTGAAAGAGATCCTGGAATCGGAAGAATCCATACAGAGAGACACCACCTTATTAGATACCAAAGAACAACTCCAAAGAATCCAGGACGATCTTTCTGAATACAGAAATTATATGGTTACTCAAAAACGGAAGGGCCTCACTCGCAATCTAGAGAGATACTCGCATGAGTGGGCATTTCCCTACGTGAAGGACGAGTACTATACAACGCCACAGGAATCTCAGTCCTCTGGAGGAAGACAGAGGGGTCGAGGGGGCAGACAACAATTTAGACGGACCCCTAATCAGTGGACCTTCGACAACACTTCCAGTGAGGAAGAAGAGGATACACCTCAAGGCAACCGGGTGAGAATCCAGCAACAGAATCAAAACGGTGAGGATCTGGGGTCTCTCCTCAGGTCTTTTTTAGCCCAAGGCCAGCGAACCACCAACCGCGGGGGAGGGCAAGGCGGTGGAAGAGGCAGAGGAAACCACACCAACCAGCCGAACCAGCAACGCCAGCAATGGCAGACATTCTCACCCAGGATGACTCGCAACAGAGGCAGGACCCAGAAGTGAAGGGGAACATTGTAGCCAATCTCTCTGATCATGTCCTGACAGACAACGAGAAAAGAGTACTCAATAAAGGTTTGGGGTTCATTCCTACTCCTACTCATGACGCCTTTAAATGTAGGATTGAATTCGACGAAACAATGAGGAAAACTAAGTTGAAAAAGTTTTTTAAGGACAATCAACAATCAGAGAACATCACCTACACTTCCAACTTGAGAAAACCTTCCTCATTCTGTCCACCCACTTCAGCGGTTGGTCCAGAAATAGTGGTTTTTGAGTCGCTTGTCCTTCAGGACATGGAAAAAATAGAACAGACGCAGAGACAGTTTAACCACAGAAATATGATGAAGGAAGACTGGGAAGCAGTCAAAAGCCTCCAAAACAACCATACGCTCACTATAAAATCGGCCGATAAGGGCGGAGCCATTGTCCTTCTCAACACAACCGATTATGAGGCCGAAGTACTACGCCTCTTGAGTGTCAGAACTAACTATTTACCACTCAATAAAGACCCTGTGGAAGAACTGTCGAAAATCATCCGCGATATGGTCGGAGTAGCCAAGGAAAGGAAATGGATTTCGGTCAAAGAGGCGGAGTTCCTTGTAAATACCAACCCCAGGACTCCGTCTTTTTACATTTTACCAAAAATCCATAAACCCACGCGTCCACCCCCTGGGCGCCCGACTGTTGCGGGTATTCAATCTATTCTGGAACCACTATCGCAATACGGGGATTACTTTTTAAGGGAGTCTGTGGTTAATCAAAAATCATTCGTCAAAGACACGACCGACATCTTGAATGTACTGGAGGACATCCAGTATGACCCTGCAAATGAGTTCTTTGTCACTATTGACATTGAATCTTTGTACACCTGTATACCCCAGGACGCGGCGCTGGTGGCAGCAGCCCGCACCCTGGGCAATCAGGAATGGTTCTATGACACAACCCAGACATTCGTATTGCAATGTATTGAGCTAGCCCTTACAAGGAACTATTTTTGCTATAAGGACCAGCTTTATCTCCAGGTGTCTGGTACATCTATGGGGGCTACAATGGCACCCAGCATAGCCTGCATCTATGTTGGACAGTTCGAGGAGCACATCATCTATCATAATAACAACCCCTTCCAGAGCCACATCGGTCTCTGGAAAAGATATATAGATGACGTGCTCTGCATCTGGTCTGGAACTGAGGAACTTCTTTTGGAATTCCTCAACTGGCTGAATGTACAAGATGAGAACCTCAAGTTCACTTGGACATATGACACACGCAAGGCAGTGTACCTTGATCTGGACATTGAGTACAGCATGGGCACCATTAACACCTGTGTACACCAAAAGCCTACAGATAGGAATTCTTTGCTCTCTTATGATTCCTTTCACCCCAGGGCATTGAGGGACAATCTGCCCGTGGGGCAATTCCTGAGGTACAGACGCAATTGTTCCAGCACCAATACCTTCCTAGAACAATCTGAAGAATTGACGGCAAAGCTGACCAATAGGAACTACCCTAAGAAGATAGTAAAACAAGCAAAAAAGAGAGCGCTAAACACACCTAGGAGCGCTCTCTTAGAAAAGGTAGTCAAGAAGAGGGACGAGTGTATACCTGTGGTCATGACGTACGATCCTATGGCCACCAAAATCCGTCAGTCTATCCGCAAGCATTGGTCAATTCTGTCCAACAGCGACTTCCGCATGCCACCTCCGAGATTTGCTTTCAAGAGGGCGACTAACTTGAAAGATAAACTTGTACATTCAAAGGCCCCCTTAGCACAAATCTATCATAACTCCACCATACCCAATGGCCATTTTCCATGTGGAACATGCTCGGTATGTCCACTTACTAAGAAGAGCAAAAGTGTGACTCTCACATCGGGTAAGGAGTGGTTTCAAAATCAGTTTAGCAACTGCAACTCCACACAAGTTGTATACAGGTTAATGTGCCAGTGTGGGTTACACTATATAGGACTCACTTCCCGAAAGATTAAAGTGCGTATACAGGAACATCTGAGCACTATCAGAGCGGGCAAATTGACAACTAAGCTGGTCCAACACTGTTCTCCTGAGAAACATACTTTCCAGTGGACAGTGCTTGAGAAGATCAAGGGCTCCCCCCAGAATATTGATGAGATCCTATTAGCCAAGGAAGCACGCTGGATTTATAATGAGAAAACGGACAGGACTGGGCTCAACGAGATCATAGAATGGAACAGGATTAAACTGTGATTGTCATTCTGCTCCATTGGAGTCCCTCATCTTGAAAAACATATATAGTATGCCGTTTGAAGTCTTCATAGGGATCCTCTTTAATCCCTGAACCAGCTGCCAGGTAGCCACATTAACCTATATCACCCTGGTTATGTGAGGGCGTTACATCTCTAGCTATAGCTAGGCATAAGTATTCAGACTTCTTAGTGGCAGCAGTATATGCCCCCTTCCTTTTGTGTTCTGACATGGCATAATGCTTTCTGTCCATGTGGCACACAAGAGTCACGTGTGTGTTTTCTATGAATGCCTTGTTTTCCATTGCTGGTAACTTACAGCTCATTGCCCGTTTTTTCCACCTTTTGCAAATTTTGATTAAACCACCTATGACCTTTGTTGGTATAATCTCAGCAGTATGGCACCTTGGGACCAATGTGGGGGACAAGTATGTTAAAACGCCCCTAGTCATACCTGAATAGTCGTTCCTTTGACTAGGCTAAGATGGCCACCGCGCCCGATGGCGTGATCACGTGTTGTTACGCTATGGGCGTGGCCTCGCCGGTGTCTCACATTTGAATGCTCCATGGACGGGCCACCGGCACGGCTGAGGAAAGGCGTCTTCCGGGCTTGTGACGGTGAGGAGGTGCTCGTTGGTCACTCGCCAGGGAAGTACCAAGTTGATTTTTATTTCTATGCGTTAAGTGGAGAATGCTCAATGCTGTGGGCATAGTCTCTGCGTAGGTTTACAGTTTTAAAGCAAAGCCTGGCACGATCGATCTGTGAGGGGGGCAGTACCTCTTTTGTTTTACTATCTAGCAATCCGAGGGGACAGTATATAAGGTGTGCAGTATTGTGATATGAGCAATAGCGCAACGTTTGTTGATCTTGCGAGGGGGCAGCACTCCCGGAATATTTTGGCGATGGCGGCGCTGAGTGAGCATGTCACTGTGCGCTCTACACAGGGTACATTTGAATCAAACATGTACGATTGGGCACATTGAAAGTCAGCAGAATAGCGCCCTATACAATACAGTTTACAAGCTCATGTATTTTCCTCTTTCTGCAGATATAACATTGTTATCAAGGAACAAGGGTCACACTTACGTTACAAGTACCCAGTGACCTTGTTGATACCGGAGCGGCGGGTATGCATTGCTTGGCTGCTTCCGGGTAATATTCCACACATTACCACACTTATTATCCCCTAAGTGCGTTTTCTGGCCACCCTGAGGTCTACATGTTTTTAAATTTTGCTTTCTTACCTGTTCTCTCTTGGCAGCACGGCACAGAACTAGTGTCCAAAAAAGTGAAGTGGCAGCACTTGAGTGCAGCCCTGATGAAACTGCTCAACGCAATATAGCAGTGAAACATGTCGGCACTGGCAGTAGGTAATGGTATGCATGATTAGCTACCAGCCTTTTTAATTATCAACAGCACACAATCACCGCCCTATGAATAAAATTGGTTAAGGGACTGGTGTGCTGTGTGTGTGTTTTTAGGCACTCAGTTATCTTTTTGTGTGTTTGTCACCAGCAGATTTGTCTGCACTTCACTTTTTGTCACTTTATATGTTGTTTGTTTTGGACACTTCTTTCCTTTCCTCTTATTTTCCTTTGAGAAGCAAGTGACCACTGATGATGAGACAGGGGCCTGTCTGGAAATTGCATACCAGTTACCCCGATGGTGGTGTTTCCGTGAGGGGTCATTTGCTTCTCGCACATTTTTTCCTCTATTAAGAGTTAGGTCCAATGTTTGGTGTGGGCTTGTGTGACCTATTATAGTTTGGTTCACTTTAAGTGGATGTTCTGTGGTGGTGCCCAGGAGAACAGGTCTTTTAAATATGGGCGGAATACAGTGCATTACCTCCTTATAATGTGGATAAGAGAGTAGTGGGGAGTAGGACTTTCTTGACCCCCCTCGAGTCACTGATATATGCGTACGCCATCGGATTGGGTCTTATTTTGCATTGTTGATTGTGAGTGGAGGGCGACCCTTTCCGTATTCCCTCTGAGCTCCTGGATTGTTTGAGTCAAGAATATCGAGGACAGAAATATCATCAATGTAAGCTTCTAAAGGGTAAGCAAAGATTTACAATACTTAACTCTAATACTTGACTGTATATATATATTTCCATCTATATATCATGGTACGTAGATGTAGGGTTAAGAATAGTAAATATATATTTAGCTATTTGCACGTACCTTTTTGATATTTTGCTCCACGATATTTATGACACGATATTCTGTCCACGCTATATTTTTATCATCAGTGTTCTATCAGACAACCCATTTGACAGGATAAGGGACAGATCCCTCTTTGTGTACAAGTAGTATTAGGAGTCCCCAAGGTTGGGTTAATGATAGCTCTTAGAAAAACTTCTCTATCTCTGAATACAATACTTTAAGGCTGTAAAATATTAGCTATTCATATTGTTTTCAATGATAAGAAGAATATGTTCTTTGTATTTGTTGTACACATCTATTTTCCAGGGACTTGTTTGTGTAAGTCAGGCAACAACAGATCACTCTCAATAACTGAAAATCAGATTAAGCCAGGAGGCGCCAGAGACAATAAGGAGACTTACTTGTGATTTCAATGCAAAGAGGCCTCTCCAAAGGTTTCCCAGGACAACCTTGCAGCCTGTGATGAGACTTGCATCAATCTTGACAGCTCTTTCTATTATCCCATAGTTCTTGTAACAGGCTGGAAAGAAATATTTATTCTGTGGAAGTCTATACCAGCCTAAAGGCTCAATTGTCCCTTCATTCAGCAAATGAGGTGCCTGTAATCTCTTTACTGATGGTACAGCAGTATGTATAGGCCACATCAGAGGAGTCATTACACCGGGCCTCATTTAGAATTTGGAGGAGCGGTAACCCCCTGTAAGGTGGTGAGGCACCCTCTCCGCACAGTTGTTGTTCATACACCTCATGTACAGTTTGGTTGCCATTTATGGCAACGCCTGGAACATAAAGGTGCAGAAACTGATGTAGTATAAAGTATTAATTTTTGTCTGCTTGCAATTGAAAGCACCAATTACCTGCTGTTCTCTTTTCCTCTGTTATCTTCTTATGGGGTGTGTCTGATAACAATATGTCGGCTGAGTCTGAGATCAAAGACTGAAATAGTTAAGAGAATTTTAATTTGTTTAAAGAACTGACTGAAAAGGAGAAAATATATTTCAACAATGATGTTTTTTACTCAAGTTTTTAATTCCTTAAATATATGTTACAAGATGAGAAAACGTATATATTTATTCACTTGTGTTATGTATTTTTTTGTACGAACAAAATATTCCAATGACTTCTATATTTTTTCACTGCTTTCTTCCACATCAAGCTCGATCTGAACCCTTTTTTTCTTCCCTCATCAGTATCCCTCTTGACAGACACCCAACAGATGTCTTCATTCAGGCTTCTAGTCCATGCTGTGTGATGGGTAGACAGGGACACACAGATGTGTGCCAACTTTGAAGAAACCAGTGCAGATCGTAGTTTAATATTCTTCATTGCCCAAAGAAAGATGAACTTTTATTTTGAAATTATCTATCTATCTATCTATCTATCTATCTATCTATCTATCTATCTATCTATCTATCTATCTATCTATCTATCTATCTATCTATCTATCTATCTATCTATCTATCTATCTATCTATCTATCTATCTATCTATCTATCTATCTATCTATCTATCTATCTATCTATCTATCTATCTATCTATCTATTTATCTATTTATCTATCTACCTAGCTATCTGTCTGTCTATATATACTTTCAGCAAAGACCCCACAACCCATTATCTTAGACGAGCTGGAAAAGGTCACCAAGTTAAATTCACCACCGTACACCTCAAAGACTGGACTAGAGGACTCGACAATTCCGATAGACATGGCGAACATACCCAAGGAGAACCAAAAAAAGGAAGCCATAGAACAGTATGAGGATGAATGTAGGTCAAGAGGTAAGGAGAATTTCCAGATAACACCCTCCAAATAAAGTGGATTACCAACCCCGAGGTGAACAAGTGGAACACAAGCAACAACCATCACACATTCAAAGGAGAATGGACCTACCCCAGACAACGGATAAAAGAAACCACATGACCCCCGGCCAAGATCCTATTACAACAAACCAAAAAGCCAAACTGTTATTTATCCCTGCCTACCTCACTTAAGGATCACATGACATCTTGAATAGAGGAAATATCCGCAAACCTTTCAAATCTATTTCCGAACTGCGTCATATTGAATCTAGTGATATAATTTCAATTGAATTTAAATCCGTCAGAGGTTCAATCCACCGAACCAACGTTAATTACTTTTTCAACAGTAGCAATTAAGTAGCAGGTAATACTAAGGTCTGATCAATTTAACAAATGGGGCATTAAAATAGTTCTTCAAACCGAACCACAGTACCCATCGGTTCTTGCAAAATCCCCGACCCCATTAGATAAATTCGGACCACCATCATTTTCAATACTATGATCAGTTAAAGGTTGATCCTCCAGAGGGGCAACCTACCCTGAAATAGAGGAGTCCAAACCACAGTGGTTGATTGGGCATGGCTGCAAGTGGCCCTGGACGGGGGAAACCACAATTGAACTGGTGCTCAACCCGGCCTCTCAGTATGTTCGTGGAACATTAATGGCCTTATCTCAAAATTTTTATCTCCAGACGTGATAACGTTTTTAAAACAAGACAAGGTTAAACTATTGCAGGAAACAAGGGTACTTGGCTAGCCTTCCAGAAGGATATTTGGAATATAGAACTCCGGCCCAGAGGTTGCACAAGCCTGGCCGACCCAGCGGAGGCCTTTCAATCTACGTAGCAGCCAAGCTAAACGCTAATATAGTTCAACTGACATTCGAGGAAGCCTGGATTTCCGGTATGAGGATTGGCAACTCCAAACAGACTGAACAACTGCTCTTGAATAATGTTTACATCTCATCAAGCGCCAGGGAGAAAAAAATCCAAGTTTGACCACTTGATCCAGCGTTTGTGTAACCTACCAAGTAATCACGGAAGAACAGTGTGCTTAATATCCGGCGACTACAATACAAACCATTTTCAAGAACTTCCTGAAGAGTATGCTGCAACCATGGCCAGATATCTTGGAACAAATAACGCCTACTGGTAACAAATATAGCAAACCTGGCAAATACATGGTGCTACAACTCAGCATCTTGGGTTACACAATTCTGAACGGTCGCTTCCCCATGGATAGTCCCCCAAATTGGACAAGAACAAATGGTCGTACTCACTCCTTTCTAGATTACACCATTTGCAACAAGGAAATGCTCTCTCTGATTGAGAATTACACCACAGCTGTACGAGGAGACATCGATCACCGACCCCAAGTGATTACTGTGTCATTCCACGTAGCACGTCACACCGTGACAAGCCAGACAACAAGAGGAATTCACTCAAAAGGTTGAAATGGTCAGATCCTATTATACCAACAATAATGATTAAATGCGGAGGGCTGCAAGGTTTAAGGACCGACAACGAAATCCAGCCCACTACATCATGGGAACTCTTCTCCCGGGTACTGCTTAAAAACTTTCCTTGTATCACACAAAAAACCAGAAAAGGTAATTCAACAATAACAACTGCTAAATTAAGAAATTAAAATCATTGCGCAACTCTGCGCTAAGACAAGCACATAGGCACCCAGGGGAAGATCACTTATTTAATACATACAAGCAAGCTCAAAAAGCATTTCGACAAGCAATATTCTCATTGAATAATAAGCGCCCCAAGCAGTGTTGTAATTGGCCCGGCCGCATTAGCGATTAGCTGAACCTACACGTTGTCCTCCTTAACTTGGCTATATATGAAAACGCCATTTTGAATGTTGCAGCGGCCATCTTAGATCATGAGCGGCCTCGTGGCCTACGTGCCCTTTAGTCCGTTGTCCGTTCCGCTGACCACTCCTATCTGCCCAGCAACAGGCTATTTTTAGTACTGGTCAAATCGCACATGCGCAGTTCCCACTGACCCGTAAACCTTCTGGAATGTGCACCAAACTGACCAGCGGAGTTGTGCCCCCTCCAATGAGCTGGCAGTATTCCAAAACATGACCATATATGTCCTTAAATGTGTCTTAACTTGTGCCGCCTATCTTTTATTGCCCCAAAACTGTATATAAACGGGGTCACACCGGTGTTCGGTGTGATACCTCTTGCATTGCCGAAGGGTGCTGTTTGAGTGTACCACCACCCCATGGGGTCTTAATAAACTTGTTCTTTGCCTTTTACAGTTTCCGTGCCAACAGTTCTTGAGTGTAAGTGGGTTATCTCTGGAGTGTGTAGGCCTTGGGAACCCCGAATTACTTCAATTGGCGATCACGAAGGGACTCATCAGCGACTCGGATGCCCGAAGGAGAGGTCGTGACGAAGGCTTGGAAACTCGCCATGGATGCGCGCTGCCACGAGTGACCCGAGTCTTGGCTGCCACGGTGTTTTTTCCTTTCCTTCCGATCTGACCTTCCAGGTGGCGCCGATCTCCGACTGAGTTTCCGAAGTGTCTGCATCGCTGAGAAAGTGCCGTTTGGCTGATTTGGCTTACAAGACCTTGGCAGTTGGAATCTGGACATTTGGGAATTTGGGTAAGCTTTGTGATCGGTAAGGTAGTCTTCGGACGCTTACTGAGGTCCTATGATTTGTGTTCGGTAAGGTAGTTTTCGGACGCTTACTGAAATTCTGTGATTTGTGTTCGGTAAGGCAGTCCTTGGACGCTTGCCGAAGTCCTATGATCTACGTCTTTGATTTGAGTTAGCTAACATTGTGAATTCGTGATCTTTGAACTTATATGTGTAGTGCACTTCACATAGGCAGGCATGTAGAGATGTTTCTCTAACTTTGTTTTTTTCCCCTGAGCGGCACACTTGTGTGAAGAACTGTAAGTGCCATTTTGTGTGGTGTCACGTTTTCGTGATACTTTTTGAACATGCCTGTTTTCAGCACACTCCGAGGAATGTGTTGTCTTGGAGAAGGTACCTCAATTAGATTAGCAGAAGCACAGCCGGCTCCCCCAGAGGGAACACCAAATAGGGACATGTATATAAAATTTGGCCTTCCCCCTATTATGTACAGTAAATTATGGCATAAGTACACCAAGTCCGATCCTGAATTGCAATGGCCTCTACACGGGTCGTTTGATTTAAGTAAAATACAATTTGTAGAGCAATGTTTGTTTCAACGTAGGTCTAGACAAAATATGTTTGATTGTGTGCGAATGTGGGAGAAAGCGGCGCGTGAGCGAATGAAGCGTGAAGTTGCCTTGGCGGACAAAGAGCAGCGTAAGGCTGCTCGGGATAAGGCTTTACAGCTTGAGGAAAAGGAGGCTCAGGAGAAGAAAGAAAGGGAGGAACGGGAGCGTAAATTGCAAACGACTGGTCAATTTCCTATTCGTCGACCACTCTATCCTGTCCTTAATAATGAAATTGATGATTTTTCTTTGTTAGAACGGTCACCGCCTCCGTATGTTTCGCCGACGGCTCCGGATGAGGATTCAGGGGACGACGGACGGGATAAGTCGGACAAGAAGGGTATATCCGCTCTCAGGTTCACTGCGGAGAGGTCCGCTCACCTACGCAGTTGGGCTCGTAAAGTGAATAAGCGTAGTATTACTCAGGAGCAATTGTTAACAGAAAAGAAAGGGTGGTCGGATCTTGAATTGATGTACTTTTTGTCTAGTCTGGCGGATGAAGTTGTAGGCGCATATCGTGACCTTTCTGATACGTTTGAGCCCAAAGCATTGTCAGTGTATCGTGAAAATTTGACTAAAGGTGATTTTGATCTTTCAGATGTTGATGACCTGTTTGCACAATTGATCAAGCTGCGGGATGAGACAACCCGATTGCGGGAGGAGCGGAAAAAGAGGCAAAAGGAGTCCGAATTGGAGAATAATGGGCAGGCCAAAGAGTGTTCTCTCCGTGGTTCAGATAAGAGTTCTGCGTTGCATGTTATGCCTATGCGTGAAGCCGCACCTTTGTATGTTCCGCCAAAAGGGGAAGGTACGGATGATGATAAATTGTCGAAGGATGCGAAAGGGTATTTTTTGTATAATTGGGTATATACGCCGTGGAATAGAGCGGATGTTATGGCATTGAAAAATTCTTTATTTGATCTTCGGAAGAATCCGGCGGCATTTTATGAGGGGGTGGAGGGGGCTATATCATCTTGTGTGATGACTCTTGTGGATATAGAGTTGTTTTTTGGGCTAATATTACCACCTGATATGTGGAGGCAGATTCGTAAAAATAATGACGAAACGATATTGGGGGGGACATGGAAGGAAATAAATGCTGCAGATTTAGACAGAGAACCAGCCTGTAAGCCTTGCCAGTTAATTCTACATCTGCCGGCAGCTATCTTGAATAAATTAAAAACGCTTGTTCCCTCCAAAAAGATTGATTGGACTATGCTAACATCGTGCAAGCAGAAACCCGATGAAACGGTTTCAGATTTCTTTACACGTTTCAAGGAAGCTTTTCATGATTACAGTGGTCAATCTTTAACAGATGATATGGGTCGGCATTTGTTTGTATTGTATTGGCATTTTTTATATAGCGCACTACTTACCCGTAGGGTCCCAAGGCGCTTCGACCGCTGCGAAACCCTTCCTGGCTTGCCTGAGAGATGGTCCCTTAATGGGTATCTCCAGGGTGAGACCAGGCATCCCCGGCGGTCTGGTGGGGCCATTAGTGAAGATGAGGCAAGCTAATGCCCAGAGTTGCCGAGTGTGATCGCTGATCAGAGTGGGCACTGAGGCGAGAGAATTATCGAGTCCGCTGACCCTGGTCCAGAAACCTGCCGCGCCGGGAATCGAACCCTGGTCCCGGGCCGTCCTCTGCTCTCGGGTCTGCCGCCTCTAACCAGTGAGCCACACTACTTCACTAGATAAGTATGTAGCTAATCTCCTACCAGAGATTGCAAAGCGATTGAAGTCGAGTGAAAGTTCCTGGGCCACGGCGACCCCTGCGTCCTTGTTAACTATGGCTCAGTATTATGAGCGGCAGGAAGTGGAGGCTAAAGAAAGTGTAGAGAAAAAGGCGAAGGAATTGAAAACGAAGGTGATGTTGGCGCAAGTTCGGGGAACACAGGGTAGAGGGAATGATAGAGGTAGACGAGGTGGAGGAAACGCATCGTATGGTCGTACGGATATTGCGGAGGATCAGTGTGCTTATTGTAAGGAGTTTGGGCATTGGGCCGAAGATTGTCCGGTACTTCGTGAACAGCGTAGTCAGCGTGGTCGAGGAAGTGGAAGGTCGAGAGGAGGTTATACTGGAGCGAGGGGTGGCGGAGGTGATCGTAGACAGGTTGAGGAGAGGGGCCGTGGCCAGGACGAACGAAATACGTTTGATAGACGGAATCAATATCAGATTTTGGAAGGAGAGAATGTGGAACACCAGGATTATGTGCATGCATAGGATTGCGTAGGATGGGGTAAGGAATCAGTTGAAGTGCCGGTAGATCAGCAAGGTCCATATGTAACAGCGGGTATTTTGGGTTCTACTGATCAATTTCTAGTCGACACAGGAGCTACTCGTAGCGCTCTGTCGAAAAACTTGGTTCCGAGGGCTCCCCTGTCTGGCGAAATGATTACGTGTGTAGGGTTTGATGGCACACCCTCCCCCAGCCCATTGTCCAAGCCCCTTGCACTATGCATTGACAAATATTTCAGTTTTGGCCAATTTTTGTTATCACCCCATACCCCAGACAATATCTTGGGCATTGATTTACTTAAATATTTTCGAGCGACAATACGTTGCGCTCCAGAGGGAGTGCGGGTTATCCTGAATGACAATTACCCTGACCCTGACAGATTTTATGCTATTTTAGACATTCCAGCTTTGGCCTCTCTACCGCATACGTTGTGGGCGACCTCAGATACGGATGTGGGAGAGATGCGTATTCCACCAATCCACATTACTGTTAAGGAGGGGGCCCCTCTACCACGAGTACCACAGTATAAGATTTCGAGAGAAGGTGAAATTGCATTGACACACGTTGTTCAGGATTTGATTTCTGCAGGGGTTGTAGAGGAGGTCCCTTATAATGTTTGTAACAGTCCTATTCTTCCGATTCTTAAGAGAGACACTGATGGCAAAATCTATCGATTTATTATCGATTTGCGAGAGATCAACAAAATTGTCATTCCCCAATACCCGGTGGTGTCTGATATTACGACCTTGCTTACCTTGGTTCCACCGACAGCCACCACCTTTAGTGTTATTGACTTAAAGAATGCGTTCTTTTCCATCCCTGTTCATCCTGATAGCAGATATCTGTTTGGTTTTACGCTCAATAATAAATCGTATAGATTTTGTCGTGTTCCCCAAGGATATACTGAAAGTCCTAGCATCTATAGCCAGGCTTTGAAAAGGCAGCTAGATTCGTTTAAATTGCAGTCTGGCGTTGCGCTCATCCAGTATGTGGATGACCTTCTGCTTGCTGCTGACTCTTATGCACAATGTGAACAGAGTACACTTGCGTTGCTTTCCTTTTTGGCACAAAACAATCACAAGGTTTCTAAGAAAAAGCTCCAATACTGTAGACCCCAGGTGACCTACCTCGGTCATCTGTTGTCTAAGGAGGGGCGTGCATTAACATCTGATCGAATTCAAGCAATTTTAGACACACCAGTCCCCCGCACGCAGAGAGATGTACGTGCCTTTATAGGGTTGACGTCTTTTTGTAGGCAATGGATCATGGGTTTTTCGCATATCATAAAACCTTTGCTAGCATTACTGTCCAAAGCCACACCAATGCCTCTTGAGTGGACAGATGAATGTCAGAAAGCTTTTGAGAAGTTGAGGCAGGCCCTTTGTTCCGCACCCGTGTTAGGTACACCAGACTATACGAAACTTTTCACATTGTACGTCCACGAGAATGATGGGTGCGCGTTGTCAGTGTTAGTGCAATTACACGGGGATAAGCAGAGGCCATGTGCATACTTCTCTGCCATTTTGGATCCTGTAGCACGAGGGTTGCCTGGGTGTTTTCGAGCGGTAGCAGCAACAGCAGTAGCCATACGACAGAGTGAGGGAATAGTGTTATCACACAAATTGTTGGTGTTAGTTCCTCACGCAGTAGATGCCCTGTTAAACCAAACCAAGACCCAATATCTCACGAGTGCACGGCTAACAGGATATGAGCTGACACTTTTGGCGCCACATATTACACTGAAAAGATGCGCTACTTTGAACCCTGCCACTTTATTGCCCTATTCGGCCGAGGAGGGTCAGGAAGAAAAACATCACGACTGTGTTTTCCTGACCGAGGAACAGACAAAGGGTCGTGTTGACTTACAGGATGTGCCACTTCCTGATGTGGATGGGGAACTGTGGGTCGATGGGTCGTGCCTAAGGCTGCCAGATGGCACGACTTCCGCAGCATATGCGATCACGACACTTAAGACAGTGGTAGAAACAGCTAGGATACCACAAAAGTCGGCTCAGGCAGCAGAGCTGATAGCTTTAACAAGAGCCTGCGAATTGAGTGCCGGATTATGTGTGAACATATACACGGACAGCCGGTATGCCTTTGGAGTGGCCCACGACTTCGGGCTTCTTTGGAGAGAACGCGGGTTTCTGACATCACACGGAGAGCACATTATGCACGGAGAGCTAGTGCGTGATCTCCTAAATGCGTTGCTTGGCCCTAAGAAAGTAGCGATAGTAAAGTGCAGTGCCCATAAAAAGATTACGGATAAAGTGGGTCAAGGAAATGCCTTTGCAGACAGTATAGCAAGGCAAACGGCTATGTCCCGAACTAGCTCCCCCATGTACGTGGTACAATCACAGGCTGAGCGATGGAGTGATGCTAGAGCAGAGATACGGGATATCCAAAAATCAGCCACAGAATCTGAACTTGCGGCTTGGGCAGCAAATGGGGTACTAGATGACGAGGGTTGTTGGAGAAGCAAAGACATGGAGAAGTGGAAATTGCCTGCGGCTTACTTGCAGGCGATGGTCCAGATGACACATGGACTGGCTCATGTCGGAGCTCTTGCAATAACTCGGCTTTTAACACGAGTTTGGGAACTTCCCGAGATTGCTAATACTGCAACGAGAGTAGTGCAGACCTGCCTGGTGTGTTTGCAACACAATCCTGGAAAGGGGACCCATACTCCGAAAGGAGGTTTCGTTCCACCTTCGGCACCATTTGAAGTGCTTCAAATGGACTACATCCAACTCGAGCGCTGCAACAACCTGAAGTACGTCCTAGTGGTGGTGTGTGCTTTTAGCAAATGGGTTGAGGCCTACCCCACGAAAGACAATACGGCTTTGACGACAGCTAAGGTGTTGCTTAAGGAATTCTTTCCTCGCTTTGGAGTTTGCAAATTTTTGTGGAGCGATAATGGGCCCCATTTTGTTGGAAAGATTGTGGAATATGTACTGAAGGGGTTAGGGATTCAGCAGAAGTTCCACGCTGTATTCCACCCTCAGTCAGCAGGTTTGGTCGAGCGGTACAATGCTACGCTGAAGCTCAAGCTAGTCAAAATTGTAGCGTCTACATCGTTGAAGTGGCCAGATGCTTTGCCGTTGGCACTGCTTTCTCTTAGATCAGTACCCCACTCACGAACTGGCCTTACGCCCTATGAGGTGGTGTTTGGCCGCCCTATGAATATCTGGGGAGTGCCCAAGCCGCGATTAATACATGATGTGCCTTGTGTTATGATGAATGATTATTTGGCACGATTAACAAACGATTTGCTCTCTATTCATCAACAGGTTCGAGAAGCGCTCCCTGACAACTCTACTGGAGAAGGCCATGATCTTCGTCCTGGTGATCATGTAATGGTTCGCTCGTTTGAGAGAGCAAGCAGTTTGGAGCCCAGGTGGAAGGGCCCCGAGCAGGTCCTCCTGGCGACCCGCACCGCAGTACGAGTGACAAACAGGAAGCGGTGGGTGCATTCGACACATTGTCGCCGTGTCTCTCCGGATCTGGTGACTCCTGTTGTGTTGACTGATTATAAGGAGATTTTGGAGAAAGAAAAGAGCCCAGCTGTGACGTCGGCCGAAGTGGAGGGAGCCTTCCCGGACCAAACTGCTATCGGAAGAGAGCGCTACGACCTACGTCCACGATAAGAAGAATTTTGTGTCCTTTTTTAATGACTGGTTGGTTACCGCTCCAGGTTTGTGAAACGGAAACCGGGAATTCCAAGGGGGGGGGATCAGTTCTGCCAGAGTAGCGACACCCGTCTTGGCCCGGAGAAGAAAACAACGGCTACCTCGGAGTTCAGCACCGCATTTTTCTTTTTTTAGGTATACACGTACGTGTATCTGAGACAATTTGTGGACAATTTGTGAACAATTGGTGCTATTTGAGATTTTACACGAATATTCTTGAAATATGGCATCAACGGCATCTCGTGATAAGAAAATATTGGGTGCCTTTCTCTTTGTCTTGACTATCGTGGTGATAGCTGTTATAGCCTGGGTAGTCGAACTTGTGGTGCCTGTACGTGAACATTTGCTGCCGACTACCCCGGCACCGTCTGAACATTTTCATTTCACACTGCCCTTTCATGAAGAGCGCCATCGCCAAACGTATTTAAATAACAGCTTCATCCAGATTCTTCACCACACGCATAACATGACCAATACCTCGAATTGTTGGGTGTGTGGAATGTTGCCTGGGCACCAGAAGAGAGGGGGCACCCCACTTATTCCACTCCCGTTTTCACACAATGGGTCATGCCACGCTTGGTACACCCTCCTTTTTACTTTGAGATGGCCAACTAAAGGGGGGGTGCTTTTCCGTTTGAATAAAGTATGTTTCCATGACAAGGATGGGTTTCCCCGGGCTGAGGGTACACGTTTCGAATGGGAGGAGTATAGGCCTGACAATATATCTGCCCCACGTGTATACAGCAATCAGCGGAATGTTAATGTATCTAGTGCTCATGTTATAAATGTCATTGCCACAAAAGCCGATTTATGTATCAGAAACAAGGGCACGATTGCAGTGGGGAAAAGCGAATGTAACATTTCTCTTACGTTTGATAGCCCGAATGGCATCTCATTTGTTGCATCACGAAATACATACTTTATCTGTGGAACGAAGGGATACCATCAGCTTCCAGTGGGGTGGTTGGGCACGTGCTACGTATCGTTTGTGTTACCCCCTGTATTCATTGCCCCTCCGATGTACCACAACGATTATACACTGTACCATGATTTCGTTTTGAATAGGGTTAAACAAACTGTTGCCCTGGAGGACATTGACCAAACGGACACTGCGTTACAACAGTATGTGGATTTTAATCTGGGACTATTCTCCTTTGTGGGGGCTGCACTGAACAGCCGGAAAATCAGACGACTGACACGTGTTGTTGAGGCTGTTGCAAATGACACTGCCATTGCCCTGGGGAATATTACCGAGGAACTACAGATTTCCAGAATTGTCACCCTCCAAAATCGAATGGTATTGGACGTTGTTTTGGCTGATCGTGGGGGGGCATGTAGGATTATCGGAAGCAGCTGTTGCGTATATGTCCCGGACAATTCCCCATCTGTGTATGATGCTATTTCCAAGCTTCATAAAATAGCAGCTGAAATACACCCGGACAATGGAACTTGGACACTTTCGGGATGGTTTTGGTCTATGATTACAACTTGGGGCTGGAAACTGTTGACAATTCTCTGTATATTTGTAGGAGCCATGTTTTTTATATGCCTATGTATTCAATGGGGCCCAGCTTTATGTTCAGTGTGTTTATCAGCTTGTATACCATCAAGACGAGCTCTTGCCCATGACAAAATGATGCTTCACAAGGAGGTAACACAAAGAATGTTAATAGACATCGAGGACGAACATCCTGACTATGTTCACTATGAGGTAGATTCAGCTAACCGCTAAAAGGGTCGTCTGTTGTAATTGGCCCGGCCGCATTAGCGATTAGCTGAACCTACACGTTGTCCTCCTTAACTTGGCTATATATGAAAACGCCATTTTGAATGTTGCAGCGGCCATCTTAGATCATGAGCGGCCTCGTGGCCTACGTGCCCTTTAGTCCGTTGTCCGTTCCGCTGACCACTCCTATCTGCCCAGCAACAGGCTATTTTTAGTACTGGTCAAATCGCACATGCGCAGTTCCCACTGACCCGTAAACCTTCTGGAATGTGCACCAAACTGACCAGCGGAGTTGTGCCCCCTCCAATGAGCTGGCAGTATTCCAAAACATGACCATATATGTCCTTAAATGTGTCTTAACTTGTGCCGCCTATCTTTTATTGCCCCAAAACTGTATATAAACGGGGTCACAACGGTGTTCGGTGTGATACCTCTTGCATTGCTGAAGGGTGCTGTTTGAGTGTACCACCACCCCATGGGGTCTTAATAAACTTGTTCTTTGCCTTTTACAGTTTCCGTGCCAACAGTTCTTGAGTGTAAGTGGGTTATCTCTGGAGTGTGTAGGCCTTGGGAACCCCAAATTACTTCAGCAGTTCGTGCTAAAACTGATACACGCAAGTAAAAAACATAACAGAAAATCTTTTTGGTCGCTTGTTAATTCAAAAACATATAATCAAGGAGCACAAAGTAGTGCGAACATCCCTAAAGTCGAATGGGTATCTTTTCTAATGACCCACTTTGAAAAACCAGAAAAGGAAGAAGGTCCACCGGCCAAACCTCCAACTTTGGCCCCTCAAATCAACTTACAGCAATTGCTAGTTACAATATATGTCCACCCGGACTCGGCGGCGTGGGTAGGTCTCAGAGCACCACACAAGGCTTCGAATCCCATAATACAGGGCAGTACTAACCTGATGTGTGGTCCGCCGGGTACTGCTGATGCCTGGAATCTTGACACCATTGGGTACACCCAATCCATCGCAGGTATATTTACACATTAGACACCTTTGTGCGTTGTGTTTTTATGAATCTCTATACCAGACACACAACTAATCGTTTAGTGTAGATAGTTTCATTTCATATGGTCCTGAAGAATCGCTAGTTATTAGACACAAATGCGAGAAACATGTTGACCGTTGTCACTATTCCTCACTAACTGACACATAAATAGAAGACATTACGCTCCAATAAGTGCCGGTTAGATTGCTTTTACTGAGGGCAGGAGACCCCTAGAATAAAATTTTATTTCAGGTACTCGCAGCCCCCTTTTAAACTCACTACTACGTCTACACTTTCCTGGCCCTATATCCGCACTTCACATAACGCCTGTTGGATAAAAGATCTCGGGTAAAGTGCCCCTCTTTGAGGTCAGCCGTTGGGTATTGCACCGCCGACCCAACGAGGAGCAGCCCAAATGATGAAGCATGACACCTGCAAGAGTGTGTGAGGGCATTAAAATCCATAAAAATAGATTTACAACTGTAGTTCTCAGTGAGACTCAGTGGTTTCCATCTGAGGTGTGACTTCCAACACTCATTCTTGAGGAACAGCACAACACTCCTTCCTTGACAATATATGTTGGGACACCTGAGTAACCCGCTGAATTGAACATAAGGACGCCGTTGGTAACCACACCAAATCGCTGTTCCAGCATGAAGAACCGCCTCAATGGGTACCTATACACTAGAAACTCTAACGAAAAGAACAGCACAAATTATAACCGAGGGCCGCTCAAACTGAGCTCCCGAGCTAAATGGTCTACCCCAGGCTCTGTACAAATAGGAGACCGACTTTTTGGCTAAACAATTGGCACCCTTCTTTACTTACTGCTGGACTAATCAGGTCTTACCGGAATCTTGGCGTGGTGCCATTACACATCCAATTTACAAAGGTGGCAAGAGATCAGATCCGAACCATTACAGGATGATTACTCTATTGGATGTGGAATCCAAATACTACGCCAAGTTGCTCCTTCAAGATCTGGCATCTTGGGCCACAAAAGAAATCTTATACCCTTTACCAAGACAAGATTTGTGCCAAAATCAGGTCATAACCAACCTGCTTGCAATATCTGTCCTTTTGGATAAAGCGGCAGCATTAGGAGTGCTAATGCAAGGCTGTTTTGTTGACTTCAAGGCCGCTTTTGATCGTGTGCCCAGATGCCAACTATGGTTCAAACTGCGGAAATGGGGGATTCCACCTGTGCTTTTACAAGCCATAATCGAGCTACACACTACTACATGGATCCGTCTAAAACTTGGAGACAGATCCCATTTCTCCAGAAAAATACAAACATCACATGGAGTAAAACAAGGTTGTGTGCTGGCACCTCTCCTTTTTAATCTCTTCATTTCCGATCTGTCACAGTCACTTGACAAAGTCAACCCTCATCCTCGAATTAGCAATTTACTGTATGCTGATGATCTTGTCCTGCTCTGCCACACCAGGGTCGGCTTGCAGAGACTACTTGGTCGGCTGTCTCCCTATACCATTGAAAATTAATTGGAACTGAACTTATCAAAGAAATGGGCAATCACCTTTGGGTTAAGGAAATATAAAGGTGGCGTTCGGCAGTTCAAGGGTAAAAGTATTGATAGGGCCGCTTCATATGAATATCTGGGGGTCCACATGGACAGAAACGGTTGATTCTCAAAACACAGAGACGAGGTAGAAGCCAAAGCTTTGACAATCCAGGTGGCATTTAAGAACCTCGCAAGGCAGTGGTCAGGTCCAAGCCTGACCTCTCTTATAAGTGTCATGAAGGCAAAAACCCACTATTACCTCACGTACAGTCAGGAGATCATGCAAGGGAAAGACAACAGCCTTGTGAACATAATAATAACAGGAATTTTGTGCTGAACCTTCCAAAAACCTCATCCCCCACCCAAATGCAACTTGAGTTTGGTCTCTAAGATCATCGAGTGGTAGGGGCTGGAGCATTCATCAGGTTGTGCAACAAGCTACATACTTCCAGAGAAGGAAATTTGGAGGCTTTTTTGTGGCAGGAAATTTCAGACTGTGAGTTAGGGAGATCATACCGGCGTTATCTACGAGACTCTTTAAAACTGCTGGATGCAGAAGCAATTTGGAGCTCCAATCCATCACAGAAGGCACTCAAACCCTACATTAAAAGAAATGTCCGCTTCTGGTCCTTCCATTCGGACAGAGCCCAACTGGTACAACGCAACCATGCCTGGTCAATCATATCAGTGTTTAAGCCACAAACACCAATATAACGTGCAGGGTGTGTGGAAGCAGCAAGGAAACAATCAAGCACATGGTATTTCTCTGCCCTGCACTTCTTAATGACCGAAGGATCTTGCTAAAGGGCAAATGGAACAAACTCGGCGTTCGCACTTGTCAACAAGCCATCCTTGCATCTATGAATTCAAACAATCCAGTGCTTAATATCCGGTTCACCAAATTTTTCACGAGAGCAGTAAA
The DNA here is from genome assembly GCF_964263255.1 of Lissotriton vulgaris. Lineage (NCBI taxonomy): Eukaryota > Metazoa > Chordata > Amphibia > Caudata > Salamandridae > Lissotriton > Lissotriton vulgaris. Next base: position 112,241,909 of record NC_141691.1, on the reverse strand, counting down.
AAGACTTCTAAACTGCTAGAGTCAGCAAGCTAATAACAGTTAATCAATAACGGGGAGACCTAAGCCCGATGTTGTTTTGCCGATCTAATTACTTCATTGTACTACTTGACAGCGGTCAATTTTGGCATTTTGCACATTGTTTACTTACTGCTTCATGTGACCTTGGAACTTTTATTTATCATATGTAGGGGTTCTACTTATTTACAAATAGAATTGTACTATTAGTGGTTTAGCTATCAGCTTTTTAACAATGACTAATGCCTTATCCCATGTCCTTAGTCGACGCCAAAACTAGAACGGATCACCACGGCTCTTAACTGTTTCTTAACTGTTTTTTAATAAAAAAGGACCCCTTGTCTATATGAAGTTTACATTTTAACAGCATGAACCAATAGAGATTATTAGGTTTTTAAATGATTATTTATTGTTGAATTTCACACCCTTTTATTACTTACCATTTATTTGTGATGATATCAATGTATTAAATGGCCGCATTTAGGATGCATCTAAAAAAGCATGAGGAAATAATATAAGCAAAGACACAGGAGTCTAGTTAACACTTGTTTACTGACCTATGTGTAAATATTTTAGCAATTGTCAGATATACATTTTTTATTGATGCATATCCATTATTGTAATGATTTTTATTAATCAAGCAATAAAATATTTTATATATATATATATATATATATATATATATATATATATATATATATATATATATATATATATTCACTGAAAAAACCATAGGTTTCACACCAGTTATAGTTAGGAATTAGCATTTAAAAAACCTATTAAATTCACTGAAAAAAACCATAGGTTTCACACCAGTTATAGTTAGCTGGAAATTTTACTGACATAAAAACATTGAAATTCCCACGTTATAGTTAGTTGGACTCACTATAACTTGCGCCCCTGCAATGCACTGCTGATGACGTCACATATTACATCACTCATGACATGGTCAGTGACATCACTCATGACATCACTGATGACACCATCCAGTGAATGTGTGTCTTTCTGAAAAACATATATGTTTTATATATGTATTTGTAAAGGACAATGGAAGAATAAATGGTTAAATAAGTGTGTAAATGGATGTTTGTTAATATAAGAATTGATTGGTTAACTGCCTTATTAAGTGTATCTTAGTGAATACATATATTAGCAAGTAAATTTTAAATATTGAAATGTATGTATCAGTGTTTCACTTTGTGTATAAGTGGCTGTATGGGTTGGTGACTGACTCACTGTTTGTATGTGTTTTGAAGACAGCATATGTACAAAACTGTATGGATGAGTGTGTATATGTGTATGTTAGTGAGTAAACGACTGTCTTAGTATTGTCTTTTTCAGTAACGACATATGTTTTAATCTAGTATATGTGAGTATTGATTTATATAAGTGAGTATATGTGAGAGTGAGAGATTGTAAGAGTTCCTGTTTAAATAAGTATGTGTTTCTATAAGGGATTGTTTAAGAGAGTAAGTATGTGTAAGTTTTCTTAGAAGTAAAGTGGTAGTGTGTGTATTGCTGTATATGCAAATAAATGGATGTTCAATAGTTTTTTAGCATGTGTGAATATGTGTGTGAGTAACATTTGGATGACTGTCGAAGTATAACAGGATGTACAGGTGTATCACTACATATAATGAGTGAGTATATGTATGAGTGACTATATAGAACTGTTGGTGAATGAGTGTATGTGTATATAGATGGTGGAATTACTGAATTGTTTGTTGTAAATGGTATGGGTATCTCAATTGTTTTGAAAATGTTAAATACTATTTTTGAATATGTGTTTCAAGGCTTACATTACACTGAAAGGAGGTCTCTCACTCTGTCACAAGGATGGTGTCATCAGTGATGTCATCAGTGATGTCACTGACCATGTCATGAGTGATGTAATATGTGACGTCATCAGCAGTGCATTGCAGGCGCGCAAGTTATAGTGAGTCCAACTAACTATAACGTGGGAATTTCAATGCTTTTATGTCAGTAAAATTTCCAGCTAACTATAACTGGTGTGAAACCTATGTTTTTTTCAGTGAATTTAATAGGTTTTGTAAATGCTAATTCCTAACTATAACTGGTGTGAAACCTATGGTTTTTTCAGTGAATTTCATAGGTTTTTGAAATGCTAATTTCTTTCTATATCGAGTTTCTAACCTATGTTTTTTTTTACAATTTGCTGTTTTGTGTAAGTATTAATTTGTAAGTTTTTTTTTTTTAATCATTTTTTTCCTGGGGCGCTCTGGGTGCGCGCTCCGGTAAGCTCTCTGGAAAGCGCACCCAGAGCGCTACTTTCGTTTGTGAAAAAAATATGAATGAAAAGTTAATAATAACGCAAAACATTTCGTACCATACAAATAAAAGCAGTTTTTTTTTATAAGGAAATGAAAATGATTTTGCATTTCCGTAAAACTATGAAGACGTCACTTCGGGGCGCAACGTAAGCGCCCCCGGAAGCGCCTACGTTCGCGCCGCGTATGCGCCCCGGAAGCGCCTACGTTCGCGCCGCGTATGCGCCCCGGAAGCGCCTACGTTCGCGCAGCGTATGCGCCCCGGAAGCGCCTACGTTCGCGCTGCGTGTGCGCACCCGGAAGCGCTCCGGTGCGCGCAGCGTCAGCGCGTCAAGTCATGTAACCTTAAAATAACACTTTTCATTGGTTGCTTACTTTTTTTTTACAAAGAATGAAATCCCCACCCATTTCCTTCACTTCTTCTTTCACTTTTGTGACTGAAAGACCTCTTTTTTGCTCCTGGATCTTTCTTGGTTTACCATGGCTGCCAGAGAATCCAGCAGTGATGAAGAACCTGAACTCATCAATGAAGAGCCTCCTCAGCCAAAGGTGAAGGAACATTTTATTTGGAAATTTTTTAAAATACCACCTAACCAAAAAAAGGTGAATGCTCGAAAAGTGGAGTGCAGGATCTGCAAACAAGTCCTGTCATGGGGTGACCACAAAAAAAAATACTAATTTGGGAACTTTACGATGATCCGGCATGTGGAGAGGAAGCACCCCCAGAATTTTGCCCGGGAAAGTGTCAGGGCTCTGGCACAAGAGGTTCCCAGTGATGGGGCCTCTACATCCACTGGAGGAGTAACTACTTCTGGGAGGGGGGCAATCGCAGGAGCTCGTGCCAAATGTTCAACCTGCTTTTAACCATGGTGTCCTGAGATGCAGATACTGCAATCAACTCCTTACCTATGGGGAGCAAAGTGTCCAGCTCATGGTTCGAGCATTGGAGAACCATCACTGCCCTTCCCACCCCTAATTTTTTATGTTTTTTTTGCTCCTGTTGAGCAGTTTCCATTCCCTGTTTTTGTTCCTGTTTTGAAAAAAGAAGAAAACAAAAAGTTCTTTTCAGAACTACCTCCAATTCAAAGAGCTATATTCTTTAAAAAATGAAAAAAGGTAAGTGAAATGGAGTGCATTGATAATGGAAAGGAAAATGAGTAAGAAAGAACAGAAAGGTATGAGAGGAGAAAGGAAGTGAAGTAGGGGGACTGAAAGAAGGTGAGTGTTGGGAAGGAAAGTAAGGAGAAGAAGAGTGAATATGGGGAATATTGATATTCAAAGAAAATGTTGAAAAGGAACGGGGGTGTGGAAGGGTAAGAAAAGATGCATTGCTGGAGTTGAAGGCTGAAGGCCTCATTTATGAAGCCATGCGTCACCTTAACACCACCAGAGCGTCACTTTTTGTGACGCATCAGTCCAGTAAAAAATGCACCTTATTTATTCATATTTACAAAGTGGCGCATCTAGGTAGATGCGTCACTTTGTAAGCCCCTGCGCCACATTATTCCTACGTCAGGTGTAATGTATGCAAAAGGGACATATTGGCGCAAGAAAGGGTCGTAGAGGTGACGCAGTGAAATCTATGAGATATCACTGCGTCACTTTTATGACGCTGTTGCGTCCAAATCTTACGCCTGTTTCACAGCAGGCGTGCAGGCCCTTTCACATGGGGCTTGGCCCCATGTGAAAGGATACATTGCTGGAGTTGCTTCATTTTTGAGACACACTCCAGCAATGCATCACTTTTGCGCTAACAGATACGTCTAAAATACTGACGTATCTGTAAGAACTTCCAACATAATACGTCATAAAATTAATACGACGCATGAGTAGAAGACTGAAGGACTCATTTATGAGGCCATGCGTCACTTTAACACCACCAGAGCGTCACTTTTTGTGACGCACCAGTGCTGTAATAAATGCTCCTTATTCAGTCATATTTACAAAGTGATGCATCTAGGTAGTTGCGTCACTTTGTAAGCCCCTGTGCCACATTATTCCTACGTCAGGTGTAATGTATGCAAAAGGGACGTATTGACGCAAGAAAGGGTCGTAGAAGTGACGCAGTGAAATCTATAAGATATCACTGCGTCACTTTTATGACACTGTTGCTTCCAAATATTACGCCTGTTTCACAGCAGGCGTGCAGGCCCTTTCACCTGGGGCTTGGCCCCATGTAAAAGGATGCATTGCTGGAGTAGCTTCATTTTTGTGACACACTCCAGCAATGCTTCACTTTTGCGCTTACAGATACGTCTGAAATACTAACGTATCTAAAAGAACTTCCAACATAATACGTCATAAATTTAATATGACGCATGAGTAGAAGACTGAAGGACTCATTTATGAGGCCATGCGTCACTTTAACGCCACCGATGCGTCACTTTTTGTGATGTACCAGTGCTATAAAAAATGCACCTTATTCAGTCATATTTACAAAGTGACGTATCTAGGTAGTTACGTCACTTTGTAAGCCCCTGCGCCACATTATTCCTACCTCAGGTGTAATGTATGCAAAAGGGATGTATTGACGCAAGAAAGGGTCGTAGAGGTGACACAGTGAATAAACTGGGGGCCTCATTTCTGAAAAGTGACGCATCACTGCGTGAAAACAGTGATGCATCACTTTTCTGTGCGCACTCCTTACAACATTCCAGATGTGTCATATTTAATGTATGACGAATCATGTCGCAAGGAGGTACAGATGCGTCAGTATTTCTGACGTATCTGTAAGCACAAAAGTGACGCATTACTGGAGTGTGTCACAAAAGTGACGCAACTCCAGTAATGCGTCCTTTCACATGGGGAAAGACCCATATGAAAGGTCTTGCATCAGTCTTATGCCTGCTGTGAGGCAGGCGCAAGATTTTGACGCAACAGCATCCTAAAAGTGATGCAGTGAAATCTTATAGATTTCACTGCGTCACTATTACGAGACTTTTTGCGGGGGAACGCCCCCTCTGCATACATTATACCTGACGCAGGTATAATGTGGCGCAGGGTTTTAAAAAGTGACCCATCTACCTAGATGCGTCACTTTTGAAATATAGCGCAACGAGGCGCATTTTTTACAGCGCTGGTGCGTCACAAAAAGTGACGCACAGGCGGCGCAAAACTGTCGCAAGGCCTTCATAAATAAGGCCCTGGATTTTTCCCATGCTTCGCTCCCCGGTGCGCTTCCCAGTGCGCGTACCGGGCGCTCCCCCGCGCAAATCAAATTATTTTTTTTTTAAATGCCCCGCGGGACCCTATTTTAGCCCCCACATCAAACCTAGGGGGTCAGGAGGGGGTCTACCTTGCCCCCTTATAGTCATTTCTCCCTTTTTTTAATGTCACCTCTTGTGTCTCGATCCTACCGAGACACAAGATGGCGGCCGCTCCGGACTGTTTCGAATGTTTACAGACACCCGTGAGCCAATCAGCTTTCCGTGCGCAAGTCGCGTGGCGCGCCCGGTGCGCTCCCCGGTGGGCGTACCGGGGCGCGCCTATAAATATATATATTTTTTGGTACCTAATTTACTCAAAATCCACTGGAGCACATATCTTGAGACATAGCAAAGGCACATCGGGCTACCAGTCCCTACAATTTTGCCAAGTTTGGTGGAAATCCATTCAGCTGTTCGGGCTAAAAGTGAGGTCGACCGCCCTATGGAAATTAACATGGGGAAAACGCGTTTTGGTACCCCCCTTTTATCTCGGCCTCCGCTTAACGAATCCCCCCCAAACTTTCAGAGAAGGACCGGAGCTCGAAGAGGCCATTTTGAGGAAATTTTCAGGCAGATTCGTCAACCGGCGCCAAAGTTATTCCAAATAGAATTTTGAAATTTAACATTGAAAATAATCCTAACTATAACTACCTACTGGCGACCGCCAGTAGGTAATATATATATATATATATATATATATATATATATATATATATATATATATATATATATATATATATATATATATATATATATATTTTTTTTTTTTTTTTTTTTATTTTATCCAAAGGCCCGAAGCTTTAAAGATGCACACGCAGCAGCTGTCACCAAACAGGCTTTTATTTCTTCAAAAAAACGGCATTTCATCTCAGGTAATATTTCATTTTCTTCAGCCTACGCGTTTCGAGGACACAGCCTCTTCTTCCTGGGCTGCTCAAAGTAATCACACAGGTGCTCCAATTTCCTGTTTTAAATTCATGCAGTAACCCACAGTGGGTAGTGCTTAGTGCCTAATTGCATGCTGGGACAGTGAGTCCGATTTGGAAAAGTCTTTGTTCAAGTTGAGTCCCTTTTGTGATTAATTATTAACTGAGCATTGACGAAGCATTAAAACACCCTCCAGTGGGCCCCCAAATGTCATTCCGGCATGATTAACTTACAGCTGCTGCACTTACTGCGGCATTGGCACAGTTCCTTGTTGCCGCGCTGTCTCTCCTTCCAGTGTTGATATGGTGCTACCTTTCACGGCAGGGCAGCCGTGTGATTTGTTTTATCCAAAGGCCCGAAGCTTTAAAGATGCACACGCAGCAGCTGTCACCAAACAGGCTTTTATTTCTTCAAAAAACCGGCATTTCATTTCAGGTAATATTTCATTTTCTTCAGCCTACGCGTTTCGAGGACACAGCCTCTTCTTCCTGGGCTGCTCAAAGTAATCACACAGGTGCTCCAATTTCCTGTTTTAAATTCATGCAGTAACCCCCAGTGGGTAGTGCTTAGTGCCTAATTGCATGCTGGGACAGTGAGTCCGATTTGGAAAAGTCTTTGTTCAAGTTGAGTCCCTTTTGTGAATAATTATTAACTGAGCATTGACGAAGCATTAAAACACCCTCCAGTGGGTCCCCAAATGTAATTCCGGCATGATTAACTTACAGCTGCTGCACTTACTGCGGCATTGGCACAGTTCCTGGTTGCCGCGCTGTCTCTCCTTCCAGTGTTGAGATGGTGCTATATATATATATATATATATATATATATATATATATATATATATATATATATATATATATATATATATATATATATATTACCTACTGGCGGTCGCCAGTAGGTATATATAGTTAGGATTTTTTTGAATAGGGATTTCTGAAAATTCTATGTTGAATAACTTTGGCGTTGATGGACGGAATTGGCTGAAATTTTCAGGAAAATGGCACATTTTGTTTCTGAGCGTCCCCTGAAAGTCTGGGGGGGTTTCGTCAAGCGGGGGCCGAGACAAAAGGGGGTCCCAAATTGTGTTTTTAACATTGAGTTTTCAATTGGGCGGTTGGACTCACTTTTAGCTCGAACGGCTGAATGGATTTCCACAAAACTTGGCAAAATTGTAGGGACTGGTAGCCCGATGTGCCTTTGCTATGTCTCAAGATATATGCTCCAGTGGGTTTTACGAAAATTAACTTTGAAAAATATATATTGGGCTACATTGGGCTATATATATGTTAGAGCCCAAATGTAGCCCAATGTAGCCCAATGTAGCCCAATGTAGCCCAAAGATTGCAACCAGAGACAAAAAAAAACAAATGTAGCCCAAATATCAGCCAGATGTAGCCCAACTATAGCCCAGTGACAGAATGTCCCAGAGTGCTCTAAAGAACAACTAGAGCGCTAACAGTCTTACTTATGACAAAAGTATGGCACACCTGAAGTCATCTTGATTGGAATAAAGTGTTAACACTTAAAACATTTAATTTGCAAAGGAACAAAATGAGGAGTTTCATTTTGCCATAGAAATGTTATATATATATATATATATTCGCTGAAAAAACCATAGGTTATAGACCATATATAGTTAGGAATTAGCATTTACAAAACCTTGAAAATTCACTGAAAAAACCATAGGTTATAGACCATATATAGTTAGGAATTCGCATTTACAAAACCTTATTTTACTCACACAAAACCATTGAAATTCGCATATATAGTTAGTTGCACTAACTATATATTGCGCACCCGCAATCCACTGCTGATCATGTCACATATTACATCATTCATGACATGGTCAGTGACATCACTGATTACATCTCAAATGACATCACTGATGACATCTCAAATGACATCACTGATGACATCACTCATGACATCTCAAATGACATCACTGATGACATCACTGATGACATCACTGATGACATCTCAAATGGCATCACTGATGACATCACTGATGACATCTCATTTGACATTACTGATCACATCACTGATGACATCATTCATGTGATAATACGATGAACCTCTTCAGACTCTAATATAACCTTAGATACACTGAGTGTAAACAGACACTCACAGACTGTCACTCATCCATGGAGTTACTCACACACCTAGTCAGTCATGCAAAGAATCAATCACACCTCCATTTCCTCAACTATACAGTTATACACACCTTACTTATTCAAACATATACTAACACATATTTACTCTCTTATACAATCCCTGATACAAGTTCACAATGATCCATACAGCCACTCACACATTCACTGGCTCTTATGCACAGTTATTTATTTTGTCAACTCTCACATGTACTGTGTTTTACATATGTACTTACTTTGACATGTAGCACTGAGATATCCATTCACTCACCAATACACTCATGCACACAGTCAACCGCCCATACAGCTGTTTCCACATGCACTTTTGAACCCAGACATCTAGTGAATCAACTGCTCACACATCTATGCACAGAGTAATACACCTCCCAGCCACCCACACACACACACTCAGTCTCCCATACAAATACTTGGGCAACCAATCAATAACCCATATAGTTACTCATATAACTACTGATCAACACATGCAGCAGTTTACAGAACAACAGACATAATGATGCACAAATTAAGACAGTTTAGTCACTAACCCATGCACTCAGTGAGACACATTTAATCACTCACTCATACAGTCAGTCATGCACCTACTAAATCCTTCATCCAGACACTTATACATCCACTCATTCTTCAATATGTAAGACATATTTTAACTTTACAGAAACATAGTCACTGGATGTTGTCATCAGTGATGTCATCAGTGATGTCATTTGAGATGTCATCAGTGATGTCATCAGTGATGTCACTGACCATGTCATGAATGATGTAATATGTGACACGATCAGCAGTGGATTGCGGGTGCGCGATATATAGTTCGTACAACTAACTATATATGCAAATTTCAATGGTTTTGTGTGAGTAAAATAAGGTTTTGTAAATGCTAATTCCTAACTATATATGGTCTATAACCTATGGTTTTTTCAGTGAATATATATATATATATATATATATATATAGTCAAGACAACAGTACTTCTTCCGGACCCCACTGGACCCTAGAAAAGTGGCGTGCACGCGGGCAGAGTTAACTGGCAATCCAATATCATACAAATCCTTAAATCAGCACACGCTCTCAGGACAGAGAAAGACACAGCACCTCGATGATTGTTGTGTTGTTTAATTCACGAATTAAACAACACAGCAATCATCGAGGTGCTGTGCCTTTCTCTGTCCTTAGAGCGTGCTGATTTAAGGATGTGTATATCTTATATATATATATATATATATATATATATATATATATATATATATATATATATATATATACTGCAGATGACATAAAAAACAAATTTCCTCTGTAAATTACAGCCGTACTGAGATGCCAATGGAGACACTCACACATTTATGAAGATTAAGTTAGCAAATCACCAAGAAACCTGCAACAGATTCTGAAAATGGCTTTACTGACAAGGCACCGGTTGTAACTCGAGGATGCACATGTCACTGACCTTCAAGGTGATTATTAGTCCTCACAAAGCTGCATTTCTGAGGATTCACACTCAGCCAAATGCCAATGGATGTACTGCATAAACAGGTCTATACATGCATCTTTCTCTCACTCTTCAGGAAATATGTGTTATAATGTATCTAATACCCAACACCCACACAAGCGTTGGCACTGCCATTTGGTCTTTATTTTGATATGTATGCAAAGGCTTCTACATGAAGGTGTTAATGGAGAAGGAGGCAGCATATATGGAGTGACGCAAGTTGGTATAATAGTAGTGCACTTTGCAAATGCTGTAGTTCTTATCTGTAATGTAACATATAGAAAAATGAACAGGATTGCATATAAAGTGAATAGAAAGTAAACACACATGTAGTTATGTAAAAAATTTGATATGGACATTAAATGTTATACTTTAAAAGTTGTATATTTGTAATAAAAGATTTAAGCTGAAGGAAGTGACTTTGTTAGGTTAAGATGTTATGAGCTGGAGTAATGTACTGAAGAGGCAGCACAGAAGTAGCAGTTGTTTGAAAGTGGATTATTAGTAGTGGCAAGTATGCATCTGCCACTGGCAATAAGTCCACTAACACAGTCTCGGACTCAGAATATTTCTCAGAAAATTATTCCCATTCTCACCCCTTGGTAGCTTCTGTAAACAGGCAGGCTTAACTTAAAAGACAGGTATGTAAAGCATTTAAAAACACCAAATTCAGAGAACAATTAAGACACAGCACAAAATAAAAATCTAAAACCAATTTGGAAAAATAGTAAATATTTTCAATTTAAAATGACACCAAAACAAAAAGAATGCAATGTAGGAAACCGGAGACATGAATTTGTAACAATTTAGCACTATAAAGCACATAGAAACCTAGAGTGGCTATTGGGACATCTGGTGGTGCTAGATCAGGACAAAGTTAAAGATTCAGGCTGACCACGATGGAGACTGTGCAGTTCCCCTTATGGTAGGCCTCAGTCAAAGTTTTAACCTTCTGACTTAGAAACTTTTCTGGAGCTTTTCATCCCGAAGTCCCTTGAAGCTTTCAGCAAGTCTGGATTCGGAGTGGGTTTGCAGGCTTGCCTTGCAATGAGCTCCCGGTCAAACTTGTGGAAGTCAGACCTTAGGAGCTTTCCAGCAGGAGGAACCAGAGATCCAGGTTGGCTCATGGTTGAGGGTGGGCAACTTGACTCTCGCGGTTGGTTCCAGTCACTGCTCCTACTTTTGGACGTAGAAACTTTTATGGAGCTTTTTCTTCAGGGGTCCTTCGCTGCACTCCACCAGTTCGGCCTAGTTTAGGGTTCATCAGGTTGGGTTTCTACCAACTCCCGGTCAAACTTGGTTAGTTGGACCAGAGAGATTTTTATTGGGACGAACCTGGCCGCCTGGCCAGCTCGTGGGTAAGGGTCACCAGCTTGGCTGACCAGGTCGAGTCGGTCCAGTATAGAACTCATTTCAAAGTTGCTCCAAAGTTCTCCAAACTTCTGGAACGTCTTCCTGAAGTTCCTCAGAGGGTCCCAAAGTGTCCAACATGTACTACCAAGGATCTGGACGCTCCAAGGTGGTCCCTGGAAGTTTGGGACTTCAGTTCCCACAATCCACAAGGACAAAACCTACAAACCCACTGGTAGTACTCCAGGCTGGGGATTCTTGGTGGTGATGGTCCAGGGGAGCTGTTTTAACCTGTAGCTGGCAGGGATTCCACTCTTCAGTCCTTTTGAAGCAAGTTAAGTCCACAGGGCTGTAGTCCCAGATTGTGCTGCAGGCTTAGTCTTCAGAGTACAAGGCCTGGTTGATGCAAATCACACTTCTCAGCATGGACCCTTCTTCTTCCTCTTCTTTCAAGCAGCAGATATGAGAGCCTCTGCCCATTTCAGATACTTATTCCAAGTTCTGTAGGTCAAGCAGGAGGGCACTCCTGTCCAATGAGGTGCAGGGTAACACCACCTGGGCATGACCATATCCTCCAAAGTGTGGCAACATAGCCTCCCAGAGAGCACCATTTCTCAAAAATTCAATATGGCTTATTTTTCAGCAGAGAGGAAAGAGCTGGCTAAACCCACCTCCAGAATGGTTGATTCCATAGTCTCCTTCCTTCTTACATCTGCGCCTTCATCCCTTACTCCTGCCATCTGGCTTGGTTCAAAGAGTAGGGGTGTAAATGAAACTGACTTCTCCTGCCTGTCTCCACCTTCTATTGCCCCAGGGGCTAGTTATCACCTCATTAAAGCAGCCTGGCTAATCCACTTACCGCTGACCAATCAGGACAGACCACTAGAAGGCAGAATTTTTGCTTACAGACAAGAAAGTCTTATAACTTCTTGTCTGTGCATTTTAGGACAAATTCAACAATAGCATATTGTTAGATTTATCAATACCTTTCTAGGAAGTCCTTGAACTACATTTTGTAATGTTTTCTGACATTATTTATTAATTAATAACTTCTTGCCATGTTAACCTTTGTGGCTGGGGATCTGCAACACCAGGTTTTATCAAACATCTTTTACAACGACCCAGCCTATATCTACAGGATCTGCCCCCCTTGATACACCTATGGGAGACTTTAGGGTTTTTTATTATGTCTAAATATTGCAGATCCTCACTCCACAGAGCTCCTAGAACAAAAGTCGATTTTGGGAAGCACTTTACTACAATGTGGGGAGTGAAATGTGCAATTTCATTAACCCTAGGGCATATAAAAACCAATTTATAAAAACCCTCTCAATAAATACCTGACCTCTCACCCCTGGGACATCGATTTTAAAATGTTATGGTAAAAGACTTATAGAGCGCATGGCCACCCCAGCAACGTGGTGTCCCAGCGCTAAATCTTTAGAGTAGGGTTGAAAAATGGAGGAGACCGCTAAAGATCATCAAATAGCCAGATCTTCATAGCCCTTATAAAAGCCCAGTGATCTTGAGTGCACCCGAGGGGAAGAGGCAGGGAATTCCAGAGAGGGGAGGCTATCACACTGAAAGAGCACCCGCCAGCTCTGGCCCTCTGCACCCAGGGCACGCGGTGAAAGTGGAGATCAGCCGAGCGCAGGGCACCGGTCAGGACATAGGGAAGACACAGGTCACTCAAAATTGCGGGGCAAGGGCCTGTATGAATTTACGAGTGATACAGAGAGCATTGGAAAAGATTCTTTGCTCAATCGACAGCCAATACAGCCGGTGCAAAAGGCCAGGCACATGGGCGTGTTTCTGGAGTGCAAAGAGAGTCCGGGCTGCAGCATTCTGGGCTCGCTGGAGCCTTTTATAATCACAGATTTGTTAGAACCAATGAGCAGCACATTGCAGTAGTCTAACCTACCAGGACGGTAGATTGTACTATCACCTGGCGAGTGTGGGAATCAAAGAGTCCTAAGATGGGTTTTATGCCCGAAGAAGACCAAAACAGGTGCCAGCCACAGAGTTAACCTGATTGTCAAAGGAGAGGGAGCAGTCCATCCACACACCCAGGTTCTTTACAACTGGTTTTGGCTGAGGGGGAGAGCCAAGCCCAGGTGGTCAACAGTGGTTGCCCTTTAGCTGAGAAGGATTTCTGATTTGGAGGAGTTCACTTGAAGACAGTTGGCTGCCATCCATTCAGAGATAACAATCAGATCTTCTTGAAATAACACAGAGTATTGGCTAGTATCATTGGAAAAGGAAAATACAAGCTGAGTATCATCTGCATCTGACACCAGGGAGATGTTACCGGCGTTTGTTACTAGAGCCAGTGGCCGGATGTAAATAGTGAACAGCATAGGAGCCCTGTCAAGTCAAGTCAAGTCAAAGAATTTATATAGCGCACTACATACCCAGAGGGTTTCAAGGCGCTTAGGGAGGGGAGGAGGATTATTTATCAAATATCCACGTTTTAAGTTGTTTTCTGAATGCCAGGTGGTTCTGGGTAAGGCGAAGGTAAGCGGGGAGTGAGTTCCAAGTTTTAGCAGCCAGGTGTGAAAAGGATCTGCCTCCCATGGTGGTCTTGTTAATGCGAGGTACAGTGGCGAGGGCTTGGCTGGAGGATCGTAGTTGGCGGGAGGGGGTGTAGAAGGACAGTCGTGAGTTGAGGCAATCTGGTCCGATGTCGTAGAGTGATTTGTGTGCGTGGGTAAGCAGTCGGAAGGTGATCCTCTTATTGACGGGTAGCCAGTGGAGGTCTTTCAGGTGACCAGAGATGTGTTCGTTGCGAGGGATGTCTAATATGAGTCTGGCTGAGGCGTTTTGGATTCGTTGGAGTTTCTTCTGGAGTTTTGCAGTAGTGCCTGCGTAGAGGGTGTTTCCGTAGTCCAGACGGCTCGTGACCAGAGCGTGGGTGACTGTTTTCCTTGTGTCAGAGGGGATCCAGCGAAATGTCTTTTTGAGCATGCGAAGAATGTTGAAGCAGGAGGAGGATACGGCATTGACTTGTCTGTTCATCGAGAGTGAAGAGTCCAGGATAACGCCTAGGTTCCGTGCGTGGTCTGTCGGTATGGGTGCCTTTCCAAGGGCTTCCGGCCACCATGAGTCGTCCCAGGCGGAGGGAACCTCCTGTGGGAACCTGCATTGAAGTGGATGTGTAGGGGTGACCATGGGGTACCCAATATACCCAAACACTGTAGTTTATTAATTTTTAAGTGCCACAAACACCAACGTTAGTGAAGTAGTGTGGCTCACTGGTTAGAGGCGGCAGACCCAAGAGCAGAGGACGGCCCGGGACCAGGGTTCGATTCCCGACGCGGCAGGGTGTTGAGCTCAAATGTCCAAGGACTCGATAATTCTCTCGCCTCGGTGCCCACTCTGATCAGCAATCACACTCGGCAACTCTGGGCATTAGCTTGCCTCATCTTCACTAACGGCCCCACCAGACCGCCGGGGATGCCTGGTCTCACCCTGGAGATACCCATTAAGGGACCATCTCTCAGGGAAGCCAGGAAGGGTTTCGCAGCGGTCGAAGCGCCTTGGGACCCTACGGGTAAGTAGTGCGCTATATAAATGCCTATACATACATACATACAACGTTGAGTTTGGACACAATTTGCTTTTTAATAGCAGTCCTGCAACACAGGGCTGCTATTACACTAATCTCAGGCTTCAGCAGTGCACACTTGCAAGTGCAGAAAGGGCTGCTGGCTCCTAAACTGTCCTGCCCTCTTTTATACTAGGGACTTAAAGGTAGTTTCAACCTCTGTGCCCTATTATGTACCAGCGGTACAAAAGGGGGTGGTGATGGACGGAGCATCTGAATCAATCAAACACTCACACCCAGTCAAAAGATCTGGGTTTGATTCATCACCGTTCTTTAGCCCACTCTGCCACCCCAGTTCAGACATGGCTATATGCAAATCAGTCTGACCCTGTGCCTCATGGGAACAGTCCAGCCCGAACTGCCAAGCCATGTCTTCCCTGGACCGGAAACAAGCTTCCGAAGACTGGTTTCTGGCATTCCAGCCGTCTTCAGCCCGGCTTGCCTGAATCCAGTGGCAAAGTGAGCAAGGGACTCACGTCTGAGCATACCCTGTCACACTTATGGTGGCCAAAAGCGGTACAAAAGGGGGTGGTGATGGACGGAGCATCTGAATCAATCAAACACTCACACCCAGTCAAAAGATCTGGGTTTGATCCATCACCGTTCTTTAGCCCACTCTGCCACCCCAGTTCAGACATGGCTATATCTATATGCAAATCAGTCTGACCCTGTGCCTCATGGGAACAGTTCAGCCCGAACTGCCAAGCCATGTCTTCCCTGGACCGGAAACAAGCTTCCGAGGACCAGTTTCTGGTATTCCAGCCGTCTTCAGCCCGGCTTGCCTGAATCCAGTGGCAAAGTGAGCAAGGGACTCACGTCTGAGCATACTCTGCCACTCTTATGGCGGCCAAAAGCGGTACAAAAGAGGGTGGTGATGGACGGAGCATCTGAATCAATCAAACACTCACACCCAGTCAAAAGATCTGGGTTTGATCCATCACTGTTCTTTAGCCCACTCTGCCACCCCAGTTCAGACCTGGCTATATGCAAATCAGTCTGACCCTGTGCCTCATGGGAACAGTCCAGCCCGAACTGCCAAGCCATGTCTTCCCTGGACCGGAAACAAGCATCCGAGGACCGGTTTCTGGCGTTCCAGCGGTCTTCAGCCCGGCTTGCCTGAATCCAGTGGCAAAGTGAGCAAGGGACTCCTTCCCAGTGAAAGATTTGGCTTGGTAGTTTGGTCTGCCCTGTTCCCATGATGCACTGGGCCAGGGACAGACTAATTTGCATATAGCCAGGTTCTGAGCTGGGATGGTGCAGTGAGCTAAAAAACGGTGTTGGATCAAGCCCTGATCTCTTGAATGGGTGAGAGTATTCTGCTTAATTCAGAAGCTCTGTCCATCACCACCCCCCGTTGTTTAACTATTATGTACTAGGGCCTTATTGGGAAGGTCATGCCAATCCTAGGAGTATCCTAACCCATAGTGTACGCTAGATTATGTAGGTGTTTTCACTGTATTCTAAGTGTGTTTTCAGCATTGCACTGGGCCTGGTTAGGCAGAGCCCATGTCAGTCAGAGTCAGTTATCACCAGAACAAAAAATGGGGGGTGCCCAGGGCACAAGGATGGTATTGAAACAGTAGTACATTGAAGATACAGCACAGGGTAACAGTATATTGAAGAAGGAGCACTGATGTAGCAGTGCACTGAATAAGCATTAAGGAGTAGCAGTATACTGAAGAGACAGCACAGGAGTAGCCATATACTGAAGAAGCAGCACAGGGTAGAAATATCCAGAAGAAGCAGCAGGAGGTAGCGGTATCCAAAATAGGCAGCACTGGTTAGCAGTATATTGAAGAGGCAGCCAGGAGTAGCAGTGTACTGAAGAAGCAGCACAGGGTACCAGTATGCTGAAGAAGCAGCACAGGAGTAGCTGTATAATGAAGAAGCAGCAGGGGTAGAAGTATACAGAAGAAGCAGCAGGAGGAAGCAGTATACTGAAGAGGCACCACAGGGTAACAGTATACTTAGGATGTAGCACAGGGTAGCAGTATACTGAAGAGCCAGCACAGGAGTCGCAGTATACTGAAGAAGCAGCATGGGGTAGAAGTATATAGAAGAAGTAGCAGGGGGAAGCAGTATACTGAAGATGCAGCACAGGGTACCAGTAGGTTGAGAAAGCAGCACAGGAGTGGCAGTATGCTGAAGAGACAGCACAGGGGAAGCAGTACACTGAAGAGGCAGCACTGGGCTAACAATATACTGAAGACGCAGTACAGGAGTAGCAGTATACTGAAGAGGCAGCACGGGGTAGCAGTATACTGAAGGGCAGCACGTGGTAGCAGTATACTGAAGGGCAGCACGTGGTAGCAGTATACTGAAGAAGCAGCAGGGGGTAGCAGTATACCGAAGAGGCAGCAGGGGGTAACTGTATACTGAAGGGCAGCAGTATACTGAAGGGCAGCACGTGGTAGCAGTATACTGAAGGGCAGCACGTGGTAGCAGTATACTGAAGAAGCAGCAGGGGGTAGCAGTATACAGAAGAGGCAGCAGGGGGTAACTGTTTACTGAAGAAACATAACAGGAGTAGCAGTTTGCTGAAGAGGCGCACGGGGAAAACAGCATACCGAAGAAGCAGCACAGGAGTAGCAGTATACTGAAGAAGCAGCAGGGGGTAGCAGTATACTGAAGAAGCAGCAGGGGGTAGCAGTATACTGAAGAGGCAGCAGGGGGTAGCAGTATACTGAAGAAGCAGCAGGGGGTAGCAGTATACTGAAGAGGCAGCAGGGGGTAGCAGTATACTGAAGAGGCAGCAGATGGTAACTCTATACTCAAGAAGCAGAGTTGTAGTAGTATACTGAAGAAACATAACAGGAGTAGCAGTATGCTGAAGAGGCGCACGGGGAAAGCAGCATACCGAAGAAGAAGCACAGGAGTAGCAGTATACTGAAGAGGCTGCACAGGGTATCAATATACTGGAGAAGCAGCAGAGGAGTAGCTGTATACTGAAGAGGCAGCACAGGAGTAGCAGAATGCTAAAGAGGCAGCAAAGGAGTAGCAGTACACTGAAGGACAGCACGAAGTAGAAGTATACTGAAGAAGCAGCAGGGGGTAGCAGTAAATTGAAGAAGCAGCCCAGTAGTAGCAGTATACTGAAGAGGCAGCAAGGGGTAGAAGTATACAGAAGAGGCAGCAGGGGGTAGAAGTATACAGAAGAGGCAGCAGGGGGTAGAAGTATACAGAAGAAGCAGCAGGGGGTAGCTATGCTGAAGAAGCAGCACAGAAGCAGCAGAATGCTAAAGAGGCAGCAATGGGTAGCAGTATACTGAAGAAACAGCACATGGAAGCAGTAAACTAAAGAAGCAGCATGGGGTAGCAGTATACTGAAGAAGCAGCATAAGGGGAGCAGTATACTGATGCCATACATTTAGTGGGAGAGCCCCAGCACTTCTCAAGAACAAACAGTTACTCTGGATAGGGAGTAGCATGCCCCCATTTCGCGTTCCGTGGTACAAATTAAAAAACTGGGAGTCTGCTCCGAGCCTTGCATTCTGGTGCTTAGATTTACAAAGGCGTTGTGGAAAGCAATGCAAAACCCAAAGATGCTGCCCTGCGTTACACGACAGGGAGGGAGCAGGAACGCACCATATCTACAGAGATACAGCACTATCCTGCTCTCCCCCTAGCGCCTGCACACAATGAGGCAGTCTAGCGCCACACACAGCACACATGCACAGCAGGAAACGTTACGAGAAATAAAAGCATTTATGCTTTTTAACGCCTACTTTGAAATGGCGTTATGTTTTTAACACAAAAGCCTGTCTACTATTATTAGGGCCATATTTATCAAGAAACCACACAGCGCATCGCCGCTGCATGATGGGAAAAGAGCTGGATGCACCGTGCTCAATGTAATATGGGACACTCCTGTCTTTTCCTCTTCTGGCGTACAATGTGCTGCCTCCCACCAATGCAGGCACCCTTGTTGCTCTAGACGTATCAAGCCACGCTAGGTGGCCTTGATAAATCTACCTTAAGTGTTGGGTCACTCCTGCACCCATTGCCTGGCACATGGGGTGACACACATCTTTTTTTTTAACAGAGTTTTATATAGTGCAAACTGGACCCGGATCGGGTATCAGAGCGCTTTACATAGCACCAGTTGCATTACATGAGGACACATTTTTTTTTTTTTGTTGGGCACTGGGTGATTAAGGGCCCGATTCACAGAACTGACTTAAGACAAAATCCTAAACTTACTACCATTTTGGTATTCACAGAGGAACTTACTCATTTCGGTATTCACAGAAGTTAGGAGTCCTAACTTTAGGACTCCTAAATGCCTTCTATGAATACCGAAAGTCCTAAAGTTAGGATTTTTCTCAGTTTAGGAGCAGTAAAGTTAGGACTCCTAACTTCTGTGAATATCGAAATGAGTAAGTGCCTCTGTGAATACCAAAATGGTAGTAAGTTAAGGATTTTGTCTTAAGTCAGTTCTGTGAATCAGGCCCTAAGTGATTTGCCCAGAATCACAGGATGTTCAGCGTAATTGCCGAGACTCGAACCCAGTTCCCCAGATTTGAAGTTGACCGCCCTAGCCGTTAGGCCAACTCCTCTCCCCATGGAGTCTTTAATTAATATGCCTCTTAGTATATAGAGTTTTGTGTAAAAAAACATGGGTGGTCGCATGCGAAGGTTATGTACCACCCATGGGTCGCCACCTTTATGTTTTGCGTTACTTTGAGGCTGCTTTCCAGCACAAAACAAGTTTTGCGCTGTAAAGTAAATTGACAAAAAATATTTTGTGCTGGTTGGCGTCAGTTTTGCGACACAACCTCAGCACAAAATGTTTGTAAATCTGGGCCAAAGTGCATTAAATGTTACAATATTGTACATTTCCTCTAACAAGTTTCTTCAGATAATGTGTGACCAATTTATTGGGGTTAAGAAAAAGGCAGAAAAAAAGGCCAAAACCATGTGGAATTCTGTGTGGTAAATACAGAATCAACGTGCTCTACCTCACACCTGTCTGGAAAATTCAGAAAGGGAGCATTCACGCCTTCCGTGTTGGTGTTTACTGGGTGTGGCAAATGCATCCTCCTACACCCGCCCCTACTCGGGATTGAGCCTTTATGGTTTTTTGCACTCACTGCATATTTTACTAGCGCCGACATGCTGGGGGTCTTGAGAATCCATCCCAGTGTTGTTTACACTCCCAAACTAATATGAATCAATCAGTATGTGGCTGTCTTTATGAGCGGTGTCATGCACGAGAAGTCTCTTATTGGCAGGGGCCTGGCTTCCAGTAGTGCAGCAGGTGCAGTGGCACCGGAGCCAGCCCACTGAACCCTGATAATTGCTGTTACTGTGTTTTATAATTCAAACAGCAGCCAGGAGTGCCTAACTCCTTCCTGGCCCTAGGGCCCACGACATACTGCCTACTTTACCCTGTAAGCGTCAGAGCAAGAATGGAGTCCTGAGGACGCCGGGAAACAAAAAAAATCAATTTAATTAACTGGAAAGCTCTGGAGCTTCCATTTCACCCTAGAGTAAAATAAAGCTTTTAAAGTGGAAGCTGAAAGCAGTCTGAGGTCAGGTTTGTACATTCAGAATTGCTTTTAGATCACGATGGGCTACAAATAGGTCACAATTGTATCACAGAAAAGGCTTTGATTTGGCATCAGAAAAAAAATGCTCTTTTTCTAATCTTTTGTCATTATGGCCCCCTGTACCTCGGGGTCCTCCTAAGTGAATGAGCGTCCTAGGACAGTGAGGAGTTCCTTGGGATCCGAGCGCCCCCTCCCAAAAGGTGGCATCAGAATCCACTCTCAACGTGATGCACCTCCCAAGAACCTCCTTGTCCCTGTGCCCAGATCAGTAACACAACGCGATCAAACAGGCAAAAGCATTTCTTAATATGAACAGGGCCACACGAGAAGGGTAAAAAAGAATGTTCAAAGATTGCACAGGTGCAAACCTTGCACATGGGCGAGCGCCATCACACGAAGAGTTGCACACGCCTTTGCATCCCCCTCTGCACTAAGGGGCATATTTACAAGCCCCCTGCGCCGCCAAGACGTCACTTTTCCCCATATTAAAAGTGTCGCAAAAACAGCGCAAGGGGCTTGTAAATAAGCTCCTAGGTTTTCTTTCTGTTTCTGACTCATACTCCAAACGTAAACAAACCTTTGAGGTTCACACTCCTTCAAGCACCCAAAACTATTCAAATTAATTTCCAAAATATAACTAAATTTCTTAGAGCACTCTGTATTCATTTCAACTTCCAATCATGGGGGCAGATTTACAATTACTGGCACATCCTTGCAAATGAGCAGGGATGCGCCAGTAATTGTGCGCTGCAGCTCCGCCACCCATGATGCGCCGCATTTACAATGCGGCGCACAATTGGGCAAAAGCGGCACAGATGCGTCACGCATCTGTGCCGTAAAAGCGGCGCATTGCTGGAGCTGCGTCGCAAGGGCGACGCAGCTCCAGCAATGCTCTGGGGGGGCCTATTCTTACAATGCTGCGTCAATCCTTACACCTGCTTCAGGCAGGCGCAGGGTTTTGACGCAGCATTGGCCTAAAAGTGACTGAGTGAAATCTTGTAGATTTCACTCAGCCACTTTTAGGAGGCGTTCCTGCGCAGGAACGCCTGCTTATGGCGCAGGGCTTTACAACGTGACGCATCTCCCAGATGCATCACGTTGTTAATAACCTGCACCATGGCGCATCTTTTTGCGCCGCCGTTGCGTCACAAAAGTGACGCAACGGCGGTGCAAAAGAGGCGCAAGGGGCTTGTAAATCTGCTCCATGATATCTAAAGGAAATGAATAGTCTTAAGGTTGTCACAATGACTAGTAAAAAGATACTGGTTGCAGCAATAAAGTATCTGAATAGCCTAGTAAAGATGCTGTGAACCACAGGAAATTTACACTTAATATCTTCAAGATGGTTGCAGACAATTCAAAACATTATGCAAGTTATGTGGACTCAAGGGAAATGTAATTTCAGAAATTATGTTCAGATCACATCGTCCAGAGATGCAAAGCCCTGAGTTGAGCCTTGTGCCTCGTGCTAAGTGCACTGCCAGCCATTCCTTTCCCAGAAAAAGTGCAACACTCATGAGTTTAGTAGCAAGAAATGGTCAGTCTTTGCAAATGCATCTTGATTCCCTTCCCCAAAGCCCCTTCCTGGAGATAATTGTTAGCTTTTTCATGGGCTTGGCGTTGATATGCTTGGGCTCCTCGCACTGTGGATCGGTGCCTGGGTCCTGGCAGTGTGTGTTATCTTGTGTCTTGCTTGGCCTGTTTCTTCCACCCCTCATACAATAGCTGGTGAGTGCGCATCTGTACAACTGGTCGATGTTGTTCACACTGCTGTATCCGCATCGCATCAGCTGTTGTGGATCAGTTTTATTTCTTTAGGAGTCCAGTTTAAATGCAGTTGCTGAATTGTCTGCGGATTGGGTGCTGTGTATTCCATATCATAACATAACGTGTATTTTGTAAAGCGCACATTCACCCCAACGAGGTCTCTTGGTGCTGAATAACAGATGTTTATTGTTACCCAAATCAAAGGTACTCATTTTATCGACCTCAGATGGATGAAAGGCTGAGTGGACCTGTCGGGATTTGAACCTGTGACCATGAGGTCTAACACAGGCCCCTGCAGTATTCTCTGCATCATAGACTGTTTGGGGGACACCAAGCTGCTACAAAGGCTCATTTGTCCGGTGGGTGCCTATGGAACTGGGCGGGGGGGGGGGTTGACATCTGTTCTCTTTGAAGTCAGCCTTTGTGTTCTGATAAGAGAGTCTCTGCTGTACTTTTGTACATCTGGACTGGGTGGCAGAACATGTAGTTGTGGACTCAGTAAATTTTGTTACCTGTAACGAGTCATTTCTATACTATGTCACCTTGTACCCCATCACCTTCCTTTGTATTTCCCTCCCAGACCTGAGGAGTCGCGGTATACAATCCCCTGTGCGACGAAACATGTGTCGGCTGGTCTCTGAGAAAATTAAAGATACTACTGTTGGATTAACCTACTCCAAGGACAAGATCTGTTATTTTGCAATTTTATCAATAGGCTTTGTGTCCTTTGCTTTTATGTCCACCTTGACATATTGAATGTATTTACGGGACTGTGCATAGGTGATCTGTTTTATACTACATACAGTGGTGGCGTAGGCTCTCATTGTCCTTGGGGGGTTATAGGGCTTATCCCCTCAACCTTTTTATTATTATTATTTATTATTTTTTGCATTTATAAGGCGCGCAGCTACCCACAAGGGGTTTCCCGGCGCCGAGACATTATAGC
The DNA here is from genome assembly GCF_964263255.1 of Lissotriton vulgaris. Classification (NCBI taxonomy): domain Eukaryota; kingdom Metazoa; phylum Chordata; class Amphibia; order Caudata; family Salamandridae; genus Lissotriton; species Lissotriton vulgaris. Next base: position 112,218,606 of record NC_141691.1, on the reverse strand, counting down.
TGAGCAAAAGGTATGGAAAGCGGAAGAGTGGACAAATCATTTCTCAAAAAGCCAGGTCTTAATGTTTCTCCTGAATCTTGCATAGTTGTCCTCTTTACGGATGTGAGAAGGGAGTGAGTTCCATAGGGTGGGCCCTAGATGGGAGAAGGACCTCCCTCCCATTCTTGCCAGTTTAAATCTGGGCACCCCAAAGTTGGCTGCTGATAGGGAGCGCAGATTTTGTGTAGGAAGGTAGGGACTGACTAGCTCTTGCAAATATTTAGGTGCCGTGCCGGCTTTGATCCTAAACATTTAGCTCAGGGCTTTGAACTCGACCCGCTTCTCGACCCTGAATCAGTGTAGTTCCCTAAGGTATTTCGATACCCTGGTGGTTTTCGGGATTTTACACAGCAATCTTGCGGCGCAATTTTGGACAAGTTGAAGCCGTCTCAGGACCACCTGATTTGAGCCCAGGTAAAGGATGTTGCCGTAGTCAAGCCGAGATGTAATGAGTGCATTGACTACGGTCTTCTGGGTAGCAGGGGGCAGCATCCACAAGATTTTACGCAGTCATTTCATGATGGTAAAGCATAGCCAACAACTTTGTTTGCTTGTTGCTTCATAGAAAGTGCATTGTCGATGGTAACCCCCAAATTTCTAACTTGAGTGGCTGGTGTGGGGAGGTTGCCTAAAATAGGTGGCCAGTGGGAAGAACTCCATTTAGCTTCAGCTGGTTGTTAGACATCCAGCAGAAGACCTCTTGGAGACCTTGTTTAAATAGAAAAGGGGCAAGGGGATCGGACTTTGACAATTAAAAAATGATTTGCGAATCATCCGCATAAGTCATAAGGGTGAGTCCAGACCTTTCTGCTAAATCAGCAAATGGGCGAAGGTAAAGGTTAAAAAACGAAGGGCTCAAGATCGAGCCCATGTGGGGCACTAAACGTGTCAAAACAGGCGAGGGAAGAAGATATCTGAAACGTGCGTTGTGAAAGGAAGGACCTGATCCATTCCATTGCTGCACCACCGATACCATTTCTCCTGAGCGTGGTTAGTAGTTTATTGTGAGAAATGGTATCAAAAGCCGCACTCAGATCTAACAGAATGAGTGCGACCGTTTGGCCATCATCTAGGAGTTTCCTAATCCTCTCAGTTACTCCAAGAAGAGCAGTTTCGGTGGAGTAACCTGCCCTGAAACCGGATTGAGAGGGGTGTAGGAGGGAATTGTCTTCAGTGAATGTGGCGAGCGCAGAATGGATGTGTCTTTCAAAGGATTTCCGAAAAAAACGGGAGTAGGGATATTGGCCGATAGTTAGCTAAAATCTCAGGATTGGCAGTTGTTTTTTTTAATAATGGGCTGACCATGGCGTGTTTCCACAGCGAGGGGACCGTAGAGAGTTGGAGGGAAGGATTAAGCATGCCGGCAATGATGTTTAAGGAAGGATTGTCCAGTTGATTTATGACACTAATGGGAATCGGATCACGAGGGGAGCCTGACTTGATGGATTTGAGGAGGGACATCAGAGTCTCGAGGGTAATAGAAGGCCAGTGTTCTAACATGCACCCTTCTGTTATCACAGGAGTGGCATCTTCTTCTTGTGGGTCATTGTCTGGGATATTCTTATTAACGTCATGAATGATTTTCTCAATTTTTTCTGTGAAAAAGAAGGCCAGATCTTGGCATTGTTGGGTGTTTAGTGGGCAGGCACCTCACACCCTACTCGAATGGATTTACACTAAGCGCTAATCATTAGCTGTGCGCCCCTTTTTCGTCCTGACTAAAAACCCTTTTCTTGACCCTGAGAACTTGTGTTGGGTTTGCCTGGCTTGGTTATGCTCCTGAGCAGTGCAGGATGCTTCAGCTACTGTGTGTGAACCCTCCTTTCCCCTTTCATGGGTTGCATTGAATTAAGCCCACCTTGAGGGGTTCTGTGATAGTCCTTTCAAAATAAAGACCATCATTGTTCTTTTATGCATGTCCTGGAGCCCAGTTGTTTCTAGTTCTTTTCCAGTTGTGCTCATGTCAGGCAGCACCCTCAGATCACAACTGGCCAGGCTCCAGGTCAGGCCTGTGAATTCAGAGGCTAGGACGGAAGTAGGCTCCACAGTGTGCTACAGACCTTCTCATACATGCCTTTTATCAGTGCTCTTACATATCTGCCTTCTCAAGGTTCATGTGGGGCCAAGGTTCAGTGATTAATGCTTTGCTGAAGGGAGTTGTTCATGGGTCAATGCATCCTCGATGTTATTCAGGACATGTACCTGCTTATGTTCTTTTTCCACCTCCCAGTTCTGGTAACCTGTTGACTACATGGATAATGGCTCTAGACCTACTGGCTTATTCGTTGTTCTGACAACCAGACCATTCTCTCATTGCCCTGTTAGGTTCCTGGTATTGAAAGTCAGTGTTTGATTCTGGCTGATTGTTTGCTTGAGGGGAGTGTCTATCGTGAAGATGTCCAACTCATCCTGGGTGCTCTTCGGAGCATCTTTCCTGTGGTTCTTATGGTGTCTTCCGAGATCCTGGACTTACAGTGCACTTCTCTTTAAATCCCTGTTAATTTATAAGCAGTTTCTATGGTTTGTGCTCCTGTCCTCATGCTTTCAGTTCAATGTTCTCCACTTGGTTTGTGGTCTGTTCTCAGGGGTTTTTCTGAAGTGCTTTCTGACAGCTGGGAGGTAGGAAAACACAGGAGCAAGAAGGAACATTGGACGGGGAGGGGGATCCCAGCGGCAGGGGTAATGAGGGAGAAAAAGCAGGAGGAAAAGGAAAAAGAAAGAAAACAAGCCAAAGGCAGAGGAAGAAATAAAAATAGAGATAGAAGGGCAAAAAGATAGACAGAAAAATCAGAGGGAGACATAATGGCAGTCAAGCAACAGAGCGGTGATGCTCCAGCACTGGACCACCAGGCATGAGGCGCAGGCAGGAGCTTGTGGGAGGAGGGCCTTGAACGCCTGACCTCTGGGTTAGCAACAGCAGATGGGGACAGCAGCAGCTACCAGACAATGCTGCGCCGTGGAAGGAGCAAGTCCACTAAAGGATAGTGGACTACACTTTCACCGCACAGCGGTCGCCATTAAGTAGTGCTGCGGGGGGAGGAAGGGGGGGCGGAAAATGGCGGTGCTAGAAGGGACACCAGAAGGGGAGGGGGCTGCGAGGGAGAAAAAACAAGAGGAAAAGGAAAGAAAACAAGCTGCAGTGAGGCTCCCTAGCCAGTACTATTTGACCACGCTGGGGTCAGAAGACATAAACTCATCCGGGTTACAGGTGAGCTGGATTGCCACCGTGGACGCAATCGCTGCCCCTCCTAGTAAGTGCGGCAGGGTGCAAAGGGGGCATTAGCGCCCGGGGTCTGAGATCAGACAGAGGCCCTAGTATGTGCCTGTGGGAGTTTTAGATCTTGGTGTTGGGATGGGGCAAGTCCTCGACGGATGCCCCCCCAAGTCCCGAAGGAGAACTGAACCTCCACCTTACTGTATTGCCGTAAAGGTAGTGAGGGGAAGCCGTTGTATATTTAGAGTGAAAAGCAGTGATCGAGGTTCTATTAGATCTGGTGATAGGCAGGAGAGTATCACAACTGTGCTTTCCTTATGCCCTGATGTGCTACAAAGAGTCTGTGGACTAATGCACAAATATTGAGTACTTATTTCAGGTCACCTACTGTGATGTTATGCCTAACGTGTCTGTGACCTGTGCCACTTGTACTTAGTACTTTATTGCCCACGTGACAGTATGACCATTGCCTTATGACAAAGTGATTCATGGGCTATGTAATGATTATGACTGTGGCCCGATTGGCCTAGTGCTTTATGTAATCCCTATATAGTCATGACAAGTGCCTAGTGGCACAGTGATGTCTATGTGATGGGGTTCTAATGTGTTTTTATGGATAATACAAAGGCTATTTGTATAATACCTTGTGTGAAGTTTCTTTTGTGGTGTACCCAGTGTGTCGCTGCTGTATGAGTGTGTTGCGCAAACGCTTTACACATTGCCTCTGGGATAAGCCTGACTGCTCTGCCAAGCTACCAAGGGGGTGAGCCGGGGCTATTGTTAGTGTGTAACTCCCTTGCCCTAACTAGAGTGGTGGTTTCTGCCTGACTTAGGCGCATGTCCTAGCCAACCAGAAATCCAATTTCTAACAAGGGATTGTACTCTATATATATAGCATACGTGTTAACTCTCAAAGTGAAATTCGAAGCCGCATAAACTCTTTTTTCATAGTGCACTCCACCTTTTTGTTGATTGGGTCCGGGGGAGAAGCATCCTCAGCTGCAATATTACCCTGTGGTGATAGCCCTGCCATACGGTTGTCCACTTTGGCAACTGCAGGGAACTCCTCTGCAAAATTATCGACAGAGTAGCATCTTCCCAAAACAGGAGGGAAAGAAGCCTTGTCCACATCCCTCCATTCATGATCTAACACCTGCTTAATGGCAGCATCAGGCTCTGGATGGATTTTTTGGGAAAGGAAATACTCTTTCCCCAACGCAGGCTCTGAGACTGGCAGTCCAATGTTATCTTACAGATTCTGTAACAACTCAGAGAGCTCTGCACTCTGAATAAACTTGCCCCTTCTTTGATCATTCATATCCGTACCAGGATCAGTCAAATCAGCAATTTGAGGCATTTTAGCAGGTGGAGGGCCTTCTCTAGCCTATAAGGAGACTCCACTGCTCTTTCGATCAGAGCTTCGATCGTATGCCTGTAGAGGGTCCTGGGGCTTCATCCAATGTCTGCTTCATGTATCCAGCCTGCAAACGACCGCTACTGTGGTGAAACCAACTCCGTTTCCTGTGTGCAGTAGGTTTCTAAGCAACTGAAATCTCACGACTATTTTTGCAATTTATAAGAAAATGCTAAAACCTCTCCATGCTGACCGCTTACCTGAGCAAATAGCATGGTCAGGGGGCGGGTAAACAATAAATATACAATTGCGCTGAGCACGAATCATGCAAGCTCAAACCCAGGGAAACCTGACAAATGAGTCCGTTGTGTTTCTATCTAGGAACCTAATTCGATATTCCCGATTTATGCCCTTATGTGGTTATAACAAACTATATCCTTATGAAGGCATAAGAATCATATCCATATTTAGTAATAGCCCATGCGGTTCAAACACAGCAAGGCTACTCCCCTAGACTCCTAGAAAGTACAACGCGTTCTTTAAACAAACCAAGCCTCCAGCAGCCCGGGAAATCCCCCCCTGCTTTTGTTTTGATTTGAACAAGAACTCCTGGAGTCCAGAAAGAACTGTTAGTTCTTAGTGACGTCTTATGTCCAACCTTACGTCAAACCCGGCACCTTTCAGGTATAAATATACCAACAGTTGCCTTAAGCAAACACACAGTGGTTTGGAGCAGAGCGGCTATCTACTTGCCTAAGAGCCCAGCTGATGCGAGAGCCCACGGAAGCCGACCCTCCCGTTTGACGCACTGAAAGAGACGCTGTCTTTTTCTCCAGCCGAGAAAATCCAGCTCCGGTGTTTCCAGCCACCCTTGCGGGTTGCTGGGAGATCGAGTCCTGAAGAAAGTGATACCAGACCTCCCACATTCTATTACCGAGGTACGGAGCTGACTAAACCCTTAAGAGAATTCTTGATTCAGATTCTTGGCAAAAACCAACTTAACCAACTTAACTTAAACTGCTACTTACTTACTCCTTCCCAAGTATTAGACTTAGGTCAGGTACACCGGGATAGGCGCAGTTAGAAGCACCAGTTGAGTACGTTAGTCAATGTTTTTATGTATGTATATATTTTATCTATTTTAAAGTATCATATGGCTAAGAAACCATATCAATGCGTTTACAGTATTATGTCATAATACTACTTTTACTGTACGCACTTTACTTTATGATAAGTATTGCAATTGTGGCAATTAATTTCTCTTGCATGAGAAAGAAGACTGATCAATAAATACCACCTTTTATTGAAAACGTCAGTTTCTCTATTTCTCTGCACTCTGGTGAAACTAAGTATGCACGGTTGACTGAGTGAAATAGCTGCCTATTGTTTTCACACGACTCTAGAGATGCACTCTTTTTCCTGAGGGAGCAAAGTTGTCATGTTTGTATGGTTGTCAGAGCTCTTAACTCTTTCCTGAACATTCTAGAAAGTTTCTAGTGACCTCTGAGCTAGCTGGCAAAACTAATTAAGTCTAATATAGTCAGTAGAGACCTGTTCGACCTCAGTCCTACGTCTACACTGCTGTTTATATTATTCCAATGCGCAGAGCATATTGGGAATATAGGAACTACACTACAGTCCCACCCGCTAACTTGAGGCGTTAAGGACCAAAAATAAAATCAAAGGCTGCTGTAGCAAACCTTTCATTACATAGAAGAAAGCATTTGAAAATATATATAAAAACTACATACCCACTTACCTGACTCAATGTAGCGTGGAATAAAAACAATGATTATAGGTTTTAGCGCCTTGAGACCCTAGCGGATGTGTACTTGCGCTGTACTAAACCATGAGTGATTGATTGATTGGAAGTAAAAGCTGGAGTCTTTGGGGCATATTTACAAGCCCCTATTGCCACCACATTGTCACTTTTCACCATGTTGTGGTGGGGATAGTGGCTTTGCCTTATTTACAAGGCAGTGCTAAGCCACTTAAAATGGCTTAACGCTGCCTTGTAAATAAGGCACCCTTTCTCGCTATACTTAGCTTGAAAAGGAGGGAGAGCAGTGGGTGTTGCTGTGGGCATTCCACTGCAACACCCATTGATTTTAATGCTGCCCCATATTTATGTGGGTGGTGTAGATATGGGGCATAGCCAAAATTAAGACCAGGGAAACCCTGGTCTTACCCTGGCGCAATGAGGAGAAATTTTTAATTTCTCTTTGTTTTTGCTGTTTTCATATGTGCTGCATTGTGGAGCCCATAATGAAACAGCAAAACACCATGCATGATTGTTTAGGTACAGAAAAATGTCCCACACATAAACAATCTTCCCCTGCAACGCAGTCACCACAGTGCTATGGTGCAAGGGTGCCTGTGTTGGTGCTAGGCAGCTGAATTTAACACCAGTGCAGGGAGATATGCGAGGCTGCACCATATGCTTGTAAATCTGGTGCAGCCCTGCGTTTCAGCAGTGGGGGAGCGCAGCATTGAAGAAAGGAGGCTAACGCCGTGCTCTGCCACTTTGATTGTAAATATGCCCCTTTATTTGGTCTCATGAATGGAGAAGCCCAAGACTGACTCCTTGCTCCGTCTCAGCCATTGGTGGAATTCCACACTCCAGCATACTCCCAAAAAACTACCGCCTGATTGCACTCCAAGACATTGAGGCTAAATATTTTGCGGGCCTTCTATTGACCCAGCTGCGAGAATGGGCAACAAACCATAGCCTAATACCATCTAGCCAAACGGGATTCTGCAGAGACACCGGAACAACAACAAATCTGGTGGCCATTTCATTACTCATCGATAATGCAAGAGCGACCAAACAGGCTCTTCATCTCTGCTTTGTGGACTTTAAGGCGGCCTTCGATAATGTTAACAGAGGAACCCTTTGGCGAAAATTGGCCTCCTGGGGGATTCCCTCGTCATTATTAAGTCTCCTGATTAAATTGCACACGGACACGTGGGTCCAGGTAAAGCTTGGAAATGATTTGCACCTCTCTAGGCGTATTCCAACTACAAAAGGCCTAAAGCAGGGGTGTGTGCTAGCTCCTACCCTCTTCAATCTATTTACAGCTGACCTGCCACCCGCACTAGAGGCTTGCAATTCCCACACCCCCCGGTTAGGGGGAAAAGCATTATCCAGCATATCTTATGCTGATGACGTGGTCCAGGTCAGCCACACAAAAGTGGGCCTTCAAAATCTGATTAACACGCTCCATGGGTACGCCGATGACAATCTATTAGAAGTCAACATCAACAAAACCAAAGTGTTGTTTATAACTAGGAACAAAACGTTGCACACTTGGTCCCTTGGCACAAAAGTAATTTCTAACTGCTCAGAATATAAATACCTTGGGATCATAACTGACAAAGGTGGCCGATACCAAAATCAATTAGAAGCCATTAAGAGGAAAGGGATGCTAATAACCATGACACTGAAACATCTAAAGTCCAACTTGAGTGGTGAGACTCTATTTCCACTGCTTCGAGTGGCGAAAACTAAAATAGAGTCATCAATCACGTATGGCAGTGAGGTCCTAAGAGGTACTGATGCAAAACTTCTAGATATAACTATATCAAAGGCCTACAGACTTCTCTTTCATTTGCCATCCTATACCTCACAAGCTCAGATTCGTTTAGAATTTGGTCTGACGAGCCAAATGCTTGCACGTAGAGGGTCATATATAAAGTGTTGGCACAAAATAAAGAGTTCACCGGAAAACTCCTTGAATCAACAGCTCTGGCAATACCTGACCAACTCCTCTGGAACACCGGCGAAAAAATACTTAGAGGAGTCCCTGAGTATTACAGGTCTAAAAGAGCTATGGGAGATTCCTCTATCGCATGCACAATTTAAGCATGCAGTGAACAAGAGCTTAAAAAGACATTCTCATGTGGAGGACAAAGCCACCTTTTCTCACAGGCGCCATGCCTGGATGACTCTGTGGACATTCAAAACACCGGGGCTCTGAGCATATTTTGGTCTGGGATATGGCTGGAAAACAAAAGAAGCCTTTTTAAAATATAGGTTGGGGATCCTACCTGCCATTCCATATCTACCACCGTGGCTGAGAACGAACTATGGGACTAGATGCCGGCTGTGCGGAATAGGAGTCGAAGACTTAGAACATTTACTATGCACTTGCCTGAGGCTGAACGAGGAGAGAGCAGCCCTGTTAAAAACAGCCTTTAACGAACTAAGTATCCGCTCACGCAGGCAAGCAGTTCTTGCTTGTTTTGATCCTGGTCTTCCACCGCTAAATGGGAAGCTGGTGAAATTTCCGATACTAGCAGAACGAAAATTACCATGCCAGGCAGTCGGCTAAAGAGGAAATTTCGGGCTGTGACCAGCTGCTATGAACAATTTGCTACTCACGTTTATTGATTTTAGTAATGTTACTTTTTAACTAAAATTTCTTGCTTTTACATTTTCCTTTTTAATTCCACTTGTGGAGATTGTTTTAATGTATATTTTTTTGTAATGGTTTTAATTAACCTAAACAATAAAAGTTACTTACTTACTTACCCACTCCAGCAGTCACTCCAACCGGCCCGAAGTCAGAACACTATGACACGTTTGAATTAGATCATTCTTAATCTTCTCTGTGCATCTAGTGGTGCAGCACGAGAGGCACAGGTGAATAGTAGTCTAAACAACATATATAACTTCATCATTCCCCTTATACAAACAAAACAACCTAAAAAAACTTTAATACATACACATAATAGATTATAAATGCAAATAATAATCCTTGAAACTTGTGGGCAAAGAGACATTGTTCAGTACAGAATTGTTGACAGAATCATCAGTTGATCCCATACAAGAAGGATCTGAGACAGGAATAGACATATCCTCAGCATCCCATCCCCGTCGCCAGCATATGTAGCATGCAATAAAAGCAATGACTCAATCGTAGTTAATGCTGGAGACTTTATTTGGTCTCACGAATGGAGGTGCCCACGACTGGCTGCTTGCTCCTCTCTTAGCCACTGTCCTAATACTGTACTCCAACAGTCACTCCAACCGCCCGTAGTCAGAACACCGTGATACATTTGGATGAATGCATTCTTATCTGCCGCAACACAACAGTCACTCAAGCGGGCCGAAGTCAGAACACCAAGACACATTTGAATGTAAACATCTGCACGCAAGAGACGCACAGGTGAATATTAATCTAAACAACATATATAACACTCAGCTAGGGTGGGGGGCTGCACAAAGAAAATTATAGGATATGAGGGAGTACCGCCTCCATTTTCTACTGTCTGATGGATAATAATGGCAGTTATATTGGGAGGATTTTTTGACGTCAGTAGGGAACTGGTTCTGCAGGACGGAGATGTAATATTGCAGGTAAGGACCGTGGCAGAGAAGATCAACGATGCAGGTGCAGCTAGTGAAATTTGAAAGTGGTGAGTCGTAACATTTTTGGCGTACTGCACTGGGGCGAGCGGGCCTGAACAACGTTCAGGGTGTTCGGGGGGGTTCACCCCGAGAACATTTTGAAATAAGAGTGGCTAAATGGTGCATTTTCAAGCTAATTTGAGGAAGTAGGAAGGTTAGTAAAGCAATACGATTGAATTATTTATAATTTAAGAAAATGCCAATTTTTCTGACCTATAGAGGACAATCTTTGCATATGCTAATGTTATAATTTGCCCATAATAACTTTTGAACACACTGATACATTTGACTGCACACTACAACTCAATTCAAATTACACACTAGAAAAGAGCAATATGCTGTCTAAAAAAAGTAGCACAATCCTGGAAAAAGCAAACACTAATAGCAATGCAACATTAAGTAAAGCATGTGAAATGTAAGCAGATACCACATGGTTAACTGAACACATTTACACTCACTATTCAGAAATCATTGAGTGCCCTCTTCTGGCCACTCTGGCATTCTTTATTTAGTTCGTTTTTATTTAAATATTTTGTACCATTTATTCCAGAGGCTACACTTAGAAATAGAAAAATGTCAGAAAAAACTAACATTTCCAGCAAAGGTGTTTGTCCTTTTTGGATACATTTCACTGGTGAACAAATAAACGAAAGTAAGAAAGAGAGGGTGAGAACCAACTGCTTCGAAGTCATGGTTTTCAGTAAGTGAGGAGGAGCTAGACAGGAAGAGGGAATTTATTAAGGAAGGAGAGAGGGGTTCCAGCTGCAAGTGTGAGAGCAGAAGAATTGATTACTGTCCTTGTCTTCTCTGGACAGAGAATGTGTCCTTCTCTCTGGCATCCATGTGATAAGGTTGGGCAAGGCCCTAAAAGAAGCATAATAACTTCTTCCTCCCTGTCATGTCTGTATTTCCTTTCGATAGCTAACCTGTAATATTAACCACTGTGCTCTGTAATTCTTTTTCTTATGAACTGCTTCTTTGCTATCGGTCATCTAGAGTCTTTCCTTATCAGTGGAGTGGTGTGGCTCACTGGTTAGAGGCGGCAGACCCGGAAGCAGAGGACGGCCTACTTGTAGGACACCCCCGCGCCGCACGGCCACCAGCTGCTACGTGTGCCCCTGCCTGCCGATTCTGCCTGCCTCGTAGAGCCTTCCCGCCCTCGGGTCCGCCCTCAGGCCACCCCCCCCGCCTGCTATTTCCTCCGCGTTCTGTACCTCTGCCTGCACTGTTTCTGCTGTATTGTTTTATAGTGTGCCCTGTTAATTGTGTTTATTTTTCCCCGTGCTGCCCCTGGTTTCCCCCCCATTGGGCTGCCAACCCCTGCACCCGCTCCCCGCTGCCGACTCCTGCCGCCGGGGAGTGTAGCCACGCCCCCTTCCTCCCCGCTCCCGCCTCCCAGCTGCCCCTCCCTCCCTGCAGTTCACCATAAATGGCGCCCGTGCGCACGCGCAGCGGTAACGCACAGTGGGCGCGCCGATTGTGCTCCGAAGGCGTGCCAAAGGTAAGCCCGTCTGCGCCCGTCCGCGCCTGGACCGCGCCCAGTGCCAGGACCCCTGGCCCCCGCAGACCCCAGCCCGCCCGCCGGACGTACGACGCCGCCACCCTCAACGCACTCAACACCGGCCGAATCCTGGGATGCTACCGAGCCACCCCGAGACGAACCCACGGACCCTTCAGCTGTCACGCCTGCAAGTTCTCCTGCAACCGGACCTGCCCCGCACCAGCACCCGCCAAGCCGAACACCAGCAGCAACCACCTCAAGTGCATCCTACTTAACACCCGCTCCGTCCACAGACACACCATCGAACTCTGGAACCTCCTCGACACCAAGACTCCTGACATCGCCTTCCTCACGGAAACCTGGATGAACGACTCCTCAGCGCCCGACATCGCCATCGCCATCCCAGAGGGCTACAAGATCACCCGAAGAGACCGCGGCAACCAGACTGGAGGAGGCATCGCCATCATCTACAGGGACACCATCCGCATCACGACCAACTCCGACGACACCCTGAAAACCGCCGAACACCTGCACTTCCAGATCCACACGGACCCCAAAACCACCCTGAGAGGCACCCTCATCTACCGACCCCCGGGACCACGCACACAATTCAGCGAAGACATCGCCGACTTCATCTGCCCGCACGCCCTCCCCTCCGCTGACTACATCCTCTTGGGGGACATCAACTTCCACCTGGAGAACAACAACGACCGCAACACCACCACCCTGCTTGACAACCTCGCCAATCTCGGACTCAAGCAGCTAGTGACCACCCCCACCCACCTCGACGGACACACACTCGACGCTGTCTTCTCATCCAGCAAGGACATCATCTTCAGCCACGCCACCGGACTCCACTGGACGGACCACAGCTGCGTCCACTTCACCTTCAGAAGATCCACGATCCACCACCACCAGCAACAGGTTGCTCGAAGAAACTGGAACAAGATCACAGCAGACCAGCTCGCCGCTTTCCTGGGCCAGCACCCTCCCGCCAGCTCAGCGAACCCCAGCCAGGCCGCCGACAACCTCACGAAGTGGATCAGCAACTGCGCAGACGACCTCGCCCCACTGAGGACCCCGCCTAGCAGACCCGGCAGCAAGAAGGCCCCATGGTTCACCGATGAACTCAAGAGCTCCAAGAAGAACTGCCGAGCCCTCGAGAAAGCCTGGAGAAGGGAGCCAACACCGGACAACATGACCACCCTCAAGCTCGCCACCCGGAAGCACCATCAACTGATCCGCGCCACCAAGAAAACAGCATTCAAGGACCAGCTGGACAACAACGCACACAACTGCAAGGAACTCTTCAACATCGTGAAAGAGCTCTCCAACCCCAACGCCGGAAACAACGACACCACCCCGTCGCAAGACCTCTGCAGCTCCCTCGCCTCCTACTTCCACAACAAGATCGCTGACATACACAACAGCTTCAGCCCACAAACAACGCTCCCCACGACCGCACCAACGCCCCCCACCACCACCCTCAGCGCCTGGACCCAGATCAATACAGAAGACTCCATCTGCACGATGAACTCTATCCACTCCGGATCTCCGACCGACCCCTGCCCCCACCACGTCTTCAACAAGGCCGACGCGGTCATCGCACCCCACCTGCGGGACATCATCAACACCTCCTTCGACACCGCCACCTTCCCTGAGAGCTGGAAGCACGCCGAACTCAGCGCTCCACTAAAGAAACCAACAGCGGACCCCACCGAACTCAAGAATTACCGCTCCATGTCGCTCCTCCCGTTCCCAGCCAAAGTCATCGAGAAGACCGTCAACAAGCAGCTGGCCGCCTTCCTCGAGACGAATGGATCCCTCGACCCCTCACAGTCTGGCTTCCGAGCCAACCACAGCACCGAGACCGCCCTCATCGCTGCCACCGATGACATCCGAGCCCTGCTGGACAACGGTGAAACAGCGGCCCTCATCCTGCTAGACCTCTCCGCGGCGTTCGACACTGTTTGCCACCGCACCCTAGTGCAGCGTCTCAGCAACATCGGAATCCAGGAGAAGGCACTGGAGTGGATCATCTCCTTCCTCGCTGGAAGGACACAGAGAGTCCGCCTACCACCGTTCAGATCCGCAGCCACGGAAGTCATCTGCGGCGTTCCTCAGGGCTCCTCGCTCAGCCCCACCCTCTTCAACGTCTACATGAGCCCCCTTGCGGCCATCGCACGCCAGCACAACCTCAACATCATCTCCTACTCCGACGACACCTAGGTGATCCTCTCCCTGACCAACGACCCCGCCGCCGCCAGAACCAACCTCCACGAAGGGATGAAAGACGTAGCCGAGTGGATGACGACCAGCCGCCTGAAACTGAACTCAGACAAGACGGAAGTCCTCATCCTTGGCTCCTCGCCCTCCGCCTGGGACGACTCCTGGTGGCCCCCCGCCCTGGGCACCGCACCCAAACCGACAGACCACGCACGCAACCTGGGCTTCATCCTGGACTCCTCCCTCTCAATGACCAGACAAGTCAACGCCATCTCCGCGTCCTGTTTCAACATCCTGCGCATGCTACGGAAGATCTTCCGGTGGATCCCCACCGAGACCAGGAAGACGGTCACCCAGGCCCTCGTCACCAGCCGACTAGACTACGGCAACGCCTTCTACGCCGGAACCACTGCCAAGCTCCAGTAGAGACTCCAGCTGATCCAGAACGCCTCAGCCAGACTCATCCTCCACATCCCCCGACGCAGCCACATCTCCGGACACCTGAGAGACCTGCACTGGCTCCCCGTCAACAAGAGAATCACCTTCCGTCTCCTCACCCACGCACACAAAGCCCTACACGACCAAGGCCCGAGCTACCTCAACAACCGCCTCAACTTCTACGCTCCCAAACGCCACCTCCGATCGACCAACCACGCCCTCGCCGCCGTCCCCCGCATCCGAAGAGCGACAACAGGAGGAAGGTCCTTCTCCTACCCTGCCGCCAAGACCTGGAGCACCCTCCCTACCGACCTCCGCCTGACCCAAGACCACCCCTCCTTCAGGAAGAAGCTCAAGACCTGGCTGTTCGAACAGTAGCGGCACCCCACCCCCTCCCCCTCCCCCAAGCGCCTTGAGACCCTTTGGGTAAGTAGCGCGCTCTATAAATGCCTTGATTGATTGATTGATTGATTGACGGCCAGGGACCAGGGTTCAATTCCCGACGCAGCAGGGTCGTGGACCAGGGTCAGCGGACTCGATAATTCTTGCCTCTGTGCCTACTCTAACCAGGGATCACACTCGGCAAGTCAGGGCATTATCTTGCCTCATCTCTACAATGGCCCCCCCACATTCGCCGGGGAGGCCTGGTTTCACCTTGGAGATGCCCAGTAGGGACCATCTCACAGGGACAGCCAGGACGGGTTCCCCTGCGGTCTACAGCGCCACGACGCCTCAGGGCAGCAGTGTGCTTTACAAGACCACGTACATTACATATTCGGTACGTTCTGTTCAGACCACATCCTGCAACCAGTCAGTGGTTCACAAGGTGCCACTCTCCACCCTGTCTCTTTTTGAGTTTCCTTCCCCCATCTACTCGTCTTTCCTTTCCTCACAACCCTTTTCCTCCTCTCCCTTTCTTCCCCCTCTTCACCACCACGCCATATTTCTCTTTCTTTCCCTTCTTCTGTCACATCACCGCTCCCCCAACTTCCATCCTCTCTTGCTCCTTCCACCCCAATAAGTTAAGAAAATGGCCGCGCCACGCCTATAAGGCATTGCGAGCGTTAGCATTAGGGAAATGCAAGAAGGAAACGCAAGTGGCTTGACAGTACAGAAGACCCCTAATCCCTTCCTTTTCAGCTAAAGACCCCAAGGTCATCATTAAATTATACTTTGAATACTACCATTTTTAAATATTGACTCGCATACTTACAGCATGTTTAGTCAAAGACTGGGACTTCATAGCACCACATATATGCCTGTCACGATTTATTTCCAATCTGGGCACCACAGGATTCAATTTTGAGACTGTCTGATTATTCAGAAATGTGCACTGGTCACAATAACTGACTAAGCAGCAATTCCAGATGTTATTGTTTTAATTGCATGCACTTTTAGGTATTTGTTTTAAAAGTTTTACCTAGAAGTGAAAGGGTAACAAAATAGCTGTAGAATATTGTATCGTGTCCTTTTCCGCCTGGATGCTGTCGCTGATTGTGCACTGAAAATGTGTTCACATAACATGTGCTGAGTTTTGAGCGATAATGTTTATGAAGCGCTAACTCGACCTGAAGGAATCGGAGTGCCACCAGTTACGTTGCACAAGGCCACACACATGTTTGTGTTTTCAGGCACGCGGGGAAATGAACTCATTTGCCTGGAATCACAGGATCATAAAGTAATGGTCGGAGCATGACAGCAAGGCACAGGGAAAACTGTTAACTTTGTCACACGATGTGCACTGCAATTTATTAATATCACAAATGTGGAACCGGATGGTACATAATGACATAACGGCTTTATGTACCATCCGAATTGACATTTGTGATAAATAAGGAATGAAACTTGGAAGGGCGCAGACGTAAAGGTTGAAGTTAGGGTAGTTTGCCTGACAGATTTCAAGTACTCAATCCCCTTCTTCAGCTTGCAATTCCACAATCACCCTTTAGAGGGCAGACGTGTCTAGCGTCTAATTTCTCTTGTATTCATTTTTATCAAGAAATAACGCGGTGTAGGCAGCTGCAAGGACTTTTTCCAAGATAATGTTTTGACTGACTCATGTTTTGCAGAATTTGAACAGGAACGCTTTGCGTAACTTCACACCACGCACGTCCCTGCAAGTTATAACTGTCAGGTTGCTACAAGGACATCATCGTTATGTGGTTCGAAAGCCGTGCTGGAAACACAATTGATGGCCGCTAAGAATCCAAATGGAAACTGGCGCCTGTGTGAAATAATGCAGCATAGACAGATTCAAGGCCTCATCACAGGGACGTCCTGGTATCTCCATTAGCACCCTCAGATCCCTGCCATCGGGCTGGGAAGACCTTTAAAAGTAAGACAAGATACCTGCAAGGCTTGATTTCACCAGTAAATAGGATTTGCATAAATATCTATACTCTGTAAGGCCGAGAATGAATCATTCTGAACTGTGCTCAGAAAAAGATGCAGCCATGTCTGTTCTGCGCCCAACTGCGCGGCTGCGCCCGCCTCCGGTGCATCCTTTAGAATTCCTCCCGGGAGCGAGGACCATGCGTTAGAAGACACCATCGGCATTATCTTTGCAGACTTCTAATGGAAAACCTTCCGGATTGTAAGATTCACTCGGCTAGGGTGACCAGCTTTTCAAAACTAAAAACCGGGACATTTCGCAGACATTGAAGAAGGACTACAATTGTACATCAACCCAGTGGCGCAGAATAATAACTCTCATCAACACAAAAACACAGAAGAGGGAGGCACTAACATAAAATGGAATATTTAAACCCAGTATAATACCTGTTACATTTTTTTTCGTTTAACAGCTGCTAACTACCCTGCTTTGGAACACATAAAAATGTACCTCCCACTGTTTTCAGTTGACCCTCTAAAAAAAACCAGGACATGAAACAAATTTTCCAGGACTGCTGCTGGAAAGCCGGGACTGTCCTGGCAAATCCGGGATGCACGCAGCGTGTGCCCAAGTAGGCTTTAATAAAAGACTGCATCAGCGATACATCCTATTCCTTCGTAATACATCATTAGTGTGGTATTTGGGCCCTAGGCCCTCATACTAAGTGAATGAGGTGACACAGATACAGGGGTGATAGTTGGATAACTGGCCTTGAGCACGTGCGCTCAGCCCTTTTTATTTAGCAGGGTCATCTGACTGATGACGCCCGTGGTGGGTGGGTGTTCAGTGTGTGTCAACATGCTGGAACACTAGAACGTATCCCACGATACTACATCCCTCCCAAACTTTAACGAAGGTCCAAACAAAATGTAGTCCGAATCTGTGGGAGAGAATACAAAATTGTAAACCAAAACACAACTCAATGTGGACGACTTCCACATAGTCTCTTCACTGCTGATCATCTGCCGGCGAGGGTGTCCTTGCAGCCGGGACCATTAGTTCTCCTTGGCACAATGTTCTGGTGCGCTGTGGACGTGCTCCTTTGTGTACTTGCGCCGTGGAAGTGTGCTTTCCAGTTCCTTTCTTCCGACACCGCAGTCGGTGAAAAGTGCAGATGGAATGATAGTGGATCATTGGTGTTCTGCTGTCCACTCTATAATCCTGGTTATGTTATGTTAGTATGAATTTGTAGACCGCACATTCACCCTGGGGTTTCTTGGCGCTGTGTACCGCTGGGGAACCCGTCCTGGCTTTCCCTGTGAGATGGTCCCTATTGGGCATCCCCAAGGTGAAGCCAGGCATCCCCGGCAGTGAGGGGGCCGTTGTGGAGATTAAGCAAGCTATTGCCCAGAGTTGCAGCATGGGACCCATGCTTAGAGAGGCATCGAGAAGAGATTTATCGAGCCCGCTGACATTGGTTCCGTACCCTGCCGCGTCGGGAATTGAACCCTGGTCCCGGGCCAACCTCTGTTTCTAGGTCTGCCGCCTCTAACCGGTGAGCCACACTTCTCCTTTGGTGTTTTCTCCAACTGGGGGCTGTCTCTGACAGGATCTGCAGTTTCAGGATATCGCTCTCACTGATACCCCTCTCTCGTGGGTGTCCCCACTCACTGGATGACCCAGAGTCTCGAATCGCATGGTCGGGATGCCTTCACCCGCCTTGGTGATGTTCTTTAGACCGGCCTGGCCTCGCGGTGTCGATGCATCTGGAGCTGTAGTGAAATCCACTTTGGATTCGGAGATGGTCTCTGTGAGTGAGGCTTTCCTGTGGGGTGACGTGCTTGGTGACCTTCCTTACTCCAGACTGCTGAGCGACGTCCGACTTGCCTCTCTCGCCTGGACTCCTCTGCCACTGGAGCCTCTTGGATGACCTTACTTGCTGGCTTTCATGGGACCGCGTGGACCTTGCGGTGCTTCGCGTGAGCCCGCAAAGGCGTCGCTGAGGAACTGCCAACGGATTCACAGCCAAGTCGCTCATGTAGCTCCTGAGGTTGGTGTCGTTGTCTGGGTGTCGTCGCCATCTGGACTCATGTTCTGCACCTTCCTCTGGTAGTCTTGTGGGTGACCAGTCTTCAACCGTAGCTTCCATGCTTTCCGCCACTGACGTGGAGCTGCGGACCACACATCTCTCCTACTCGGGCTCCCTTTCACACAGGAACTCTGTTGAGGCCCTTGTCCCCTGGACTACCACGTGACCGCATGGGCTGTGCAGGCCTTTGTGTAGGGAGTGCTGCAGAACTCCCAGCAGGGCCACGGCCAAGTTTTGTGTAGTCCCCAAGGGCGGATCTTCCAATGGCCGGGTGTGTTCAACTTCGGCAGGCTGTAGGTTCACGAGGGTGCACAGAAGGTTCCTGGGTGATTCGCCTCTTTGACCTCTGGTTGTTTCGGGCGTGTGTGGATTTACTCAGGTGGTGAGATGCCCCTTGAGTGATAGCAGTATCTTGGTTTTCTTCAGTGGGCATACCAGCGGTGATCTTCTGTTGGGGTGACCTTCGGGTTTGCCCGTAGATGTGTACTCCCATGGGCGTTGATGCTTTCCAGGTACTGTATTCGGATGTCCATGCATCTTTCCACTTTCCCCATCGGATGTTCCCCTTCTGGTGTGTGTTGGTATTGTCACGCACACCTCTTTGCTCTTCTCCTTTACCTCTCTTCTTCCTTCGTCGTGGCACTCAGGATTAGTCTTCTCTTCCTTCCTTTGCGACTCGGTCTGGTCTTCTATCTGGTTGTTCGCTCTAACCAGGATTCTCCATGTAGCGTGCACTCCACACGTTTCCCTCTGGCTTGTCCAAACATTAGGACACTGTCTTCACTTCACTCTGTGACTGGACCTGTCGTCACAACCTTCTCTCCCTTGATTACTTCTTACATTCAGTTGATTCCGTTAGACTTGGCTCCAGTCTTCTTCCTGGTCCTCTTCATGGACATCTCCTCCGTTTTCTCTTCACAGATATCTTCTTAGATCTCTTAAATCGCTGACTTCTTGCAGGTCTGCATCATCCTTGCGACCAAGCTGGCGGGGTGGCTTCTTCCTCCTTGCGACCAACAGGGTGATCGGCTTCTTCTCCCTTGCGACCAGACTGGGTGATCGGCTTCTTCTCCCTTGCTACCAACTGGATGGTCGGCTTCTTCCTCCTTGCAACCAGACTGGGTGATCGGCTTCTTCTCCCTTGCGACCAGACTGGGTGGTCGACTTCTTCCTCCTTGTGACCAACTGGGTGGTCGGCTTCGACCTCCTTGCGACCAACTGGGTGATCGGCTTCTTCTCCCTTGCGACCAGACTGGGTGGTCGGCTTCTTCATGCTTCTGATGGTCAGCGCAACCGCTCCGTCTTCTGTCCGCGGTTGTAGTGCTTTGGCGCGCTTCTGACTGCGCTCCTCTGTTCCTGCAGTGACTTGCTGCTTGGGCTATTGTCTTGGCTTCTGCCCATTGTCTGTGCGTAGTGCTTCACTGTCGTCTGTACTGCTGCAGTGACCACCTATAGTCAGGGGGCGTCACTGTGTTAGTTCACGCAAGGGTCGCTGTCCTTCACCTCCTCTGTCCCTTGCGTACCCGTGTCCTGCACACTAATTGCTGGGGTGGATGTCGTATTCCTTTCAGGGTTCCTTTGTGGTGTTGTGGTATAGGTCTCTCCCATCACTTTGAAACTGGTGCAGCATGCAGTCAGTCTTCCTGGGCATCATCTTTTTGTACTAACTTGTGCTTGGATGACTGTCGTCATCTTACAGACAAAACTGCTCTTTTCCTTTGTGCGCAGTTGTGTTGTGCTCCTGCAGAGGTGTGATGACCGTCTTGCTGTAGGTCACAGCAGCCTGGAACTGTCTCTGAGCACCCTCAGTGCTCTCCGGTCATTGTCCCTGTTCTGTTGCACTTTATTTGGACAGTGTGTGCATTATCAGTAAACAGCCACTAGTTGGCGCTGTGGCTTTGTCTTTTACCGACCAAGGCAGCTTCTCAAACGCTGGGAGCCTCATGCTCTCGTGCTGGCCCTGCACCAGTCTCTTGCCGGCTTGCCACTGGTCTCCCGATCCCCTCTGCTTGGTGTGGATGACGGGGAAAATCGGGGAAACCATCAGCCCACGCTCAGCTGCAGCTCACTTTCACCTTCTGGATAGGCGGGCGCTAACACCTCCGGCTGCCGTCCTTCAAGCCTGCAGCCGGAGGCTCTCTCCTCGAGCGGCTGTATCTCCTTCCATTCCCCCCGGTAAGTTCATTTAGCTATCTGTTTCCCGGGCACTGTAGTTCACGCTATGCAGAGTAGGAGCGGGGAAGACACGCAGGACTTTGGCCGAGTCTTGAGGAGATGCGCGGGAAGGGGGGTTAGCTTTAGTACATGCTGGCCGTCCTGACCAGCCACAGGCCGCCCGCCGTCTCCTTGCTCTCCCCGCCCGCAGCAGCCTCTCACTTCACACGCTGCGCGGGCAGGGGTGAGTCGGCGCTGTTGCCCGAAGTTGCTTGGTCGGTTCTGGACAGACTTTCACTTGTAATCTGCCTGCCCGTCGCAGCAGGTTCTTCACTTTGCAGGGCACTCTGAAGCGGCAGATGCGGGTGGGCTCCGCTTGTCTCTTCCTTCCCCCGCGGAGGGGGCACAGCTCACGATGGGCCCTCTGAGCTGTGGGGTATGCTCCCGGTCACCTCCTTATCTGCATAACGGCCCGGGGCTCGACACATGCCCCACGGGCTTCTCGGCGGCCGGCGCCGTTCACGCAGTGGGGGGTTGATACCACCCGGCATCTCTCTCCCCCTTTTTCTTCTGCTAGGCTGCTGCACGCACGGGCACTGCTCCCTCGTCCCCAATGTGGTATTTGGGCCCTAGGCCCTCATAGTAATTTAAAGAGGTGACACAGATACAGGGGAGATTGTTGGACAACTGGCCTTGAGCGCATGCGCTCAGCCCTTTTTATTTAGCAGGGTCATCTGACTGATGACGCCTGTGGTGGGTGGGTGTTCAGTGTGTGTCAACCTGCTGGAACACTAGAACGTATCCCACGATACTACAATTAGGGTGGGAAAATCATATTAAATCAGACAATGTATTTAATAACAGCAGCAATTCTTGAAATAACAACATTTGTGAATAAGCTAGATGGGATTGTCCACACCTATGTGCCCTTAATAGAATTGAACATTTGTGTACATATTTGCCTAACAATTTTTGATGCTATAGCAGGGCTGCAGACTCAGAATACGCAAGTTAAAAGTTGCTCACAATCAGACAAACATTACCAAAGCCAAAAGGGCTCGCCTACTCGAGGTACAGGCATTATCAATGTTTTTTTAGACATGTGTACAGCAGTAGATGAAGAATTATATGTAAAAGTGTAAATATCAAATGACCACATTTAGGGCCAGTTGTAGGTAGGCTATTACCGGTCGGTAATGGCCGAATTCGGCCATTACCGACCGGTAATAGACTTTTCCTATGTAGGAGGCTTTTTTACTGATTCGGTAAATAACGAATCGGTGTTTATCGATTGGGTTTTTACTGAATCATCATTTACCGATTCGGTATTTATCGAATCGGTAAATGAGATGTAGGAAGCACTGTAAACAGTGCGTCTGGGCTTTAAGGATTCGTTATTTACCACCAACTATTAGTTGGTGGTAAATAATGAATTCCTATGTAAATGCAAATATGTGCATTTTATGGAGCTCTGCATTGCTATACATTGAATACGCTACTTTTTACATACAAAACATACCACTATTATCTCTATTAGGATTTAGTCTAACACAAGCAACTTTTCCACCAAAACATGGGACAACTTTGCCACCTTCAAAATTCATAGTCATTTTAAGCAATGGAGCACTCCTTTATAATACCTGTATGTACGTTGTCTGAGCTGATCATAATTTGCGGTACCATATGGGTCACCTTGACCTCAAGGCATCCCTAAGCAGTTATATTCTAATAGGTAATCAAACTTTCCCTATGGTAAATTCACATGGAATCATAAATATTTTAAAAACAATACATCCCCCTACAAGCTCCATAGGCACTTACACTGAGCCAAACAATGTTACCACCTGTGCCCACTGCAACACCCTCAAGCCAATGCATTCCTATGGAGTTATAGATGGATATTTAACAACCATTTCTCCCACCAAGATCAATCTCTCATCAATTCTCATAAAGAACCTAACAAAAGGAGCTGCAGTCTACACTACCTATTTGTAAATTAACTGAGCTGAGAAAATTTGTCACAACAGGTGGTACCAAACTGGTTGCCCTCCCCTCAATGCATTTCTATTGATTTACATCCGAATAAGTAATTGTGGTTCTCTTATCGGAAAAACATATTGGCTCACAAATATGTATTTTGTTTTTCAAACACACCACTTCCCCTACTAGGTATACTAGGCTCAACCATTTTCACACTAATCCTAATTAAGGGAACTCCCATATATACCACCTATAAGTAAATTCCCTGAGCCAAACAAAATTTCTCACAACAGGTGGCACCAAACGGGGTGCCTACAACTCAATGTATTCCTATGCAGTTATGTCTGAATAGGCAATTGCAGTTCCCTTTTAGGAAAATCACATTGGCTCACAAATATGTATTTTGCTTTTCAAGCACACTACGTCCCTTTATAAGAGACATAAGGATTTAGCCTGAGCCAAGCAACATTTCCACGAAAACATGGGATCACTGTGCCACCCACCAGCCAATACATTCCTACAGATCTCTGGGCAAATAAGACACCATCCTTTCTCCAATGAAGATTAACTTGGCTCACCAATTTTCATACTGATCTTAATAAAGAGAACACCCTTCTACACTTCCTGCATGTAAATTGCCTGAGCTGAGGAAAATGTTTCACCACAGGTGGCACCACATCGGGTCCCCTCACCTTACTGTATTATGTCTGAGTAGGCAATTGCATTTCCCTTATAGGAAAACCACATTGCTTACAAATATATCTTTTGTTTTTCAAGCACACAACACCCCTTATATGATCTATAAGGATTTAGCCTGAGCCAAGCAATGTTTCCACCTGTACCTACTGTGTCACCCTCAAGCCAATGTAGTCTTATGGCGTTATAGACAACTAAGTAAGTATCCCTTCTTTCATGAAGATCAACTTCACTCACAAATATCTTTATTGATCTTAAAATATGGAGCATTGCAAGTGATTCATGCACACTTTAACTTATTTTTATACACTGTGGATGAGTTGCGTTGCGACATGTAAGATGTCCTGTCATCTGTCAATAAGGTACTTGCAAGGCTGAAATAATGCGGTCTTTATTCAAAAGTAGGAGGACATAGGTTCAAAACATTAAAAAAAATTGTTGAAAGATAGCCTGTGTGTTTGAAACCTGAAAAGAAACTTGACAGTCAGAGCTAATGCTCCATGCTGAAGAGGTTTGTAAACCGGGAGGCACAAGTTCTTATCAAAAAGCTTTGGATACAATCTAGGCAAGATGATGTTGATTGGAAAATGTTTCTCTCTGGTTTGCTTTATCCATGAAATGAATACCCTCCATGAAAGTTTGTCCAGAGTACATGTGCAAAGTATACTTCTGTTGCAGATTCCCATGCAATCAAGATGCAGTCACTGCACTTAACTGTCCTAGAGACAACAACCAACAAAATATAGTCCAATATTTAGTCAGACAGCTACTGCTTACAATTTGCATGCAAATAGTCTAAGCCCCATTATCACACACGCCTTCTACACTGCATCAAAGTAAAAAGACCACAGCATCTTCATTAGAATGTATTTCAAATCCTAGGGTTCACTTGCCCAGTTTGTACAGATGTTGATTATACTTATGTTTTTATTGATGTTAGTTCTTCTTATTGATGCTGCATTCGTAGACATTTGTAAATACTGATCAAATGATCAATACATGAAAAAATACTTGAAATTTGTCATTTGATGTGTCTGCTGTCTGTTGAAATGATGTGGCTAGTTAATATACATGTAAACCTAATACTTTTACAATTTACAAACAGAAATGCCATAAAACAAACCACTTTTGCTTTCAAGTGCTTTCTGTAGGGTTTTAGGGTAGTGAATGAAAATATGAAAAATAGTTACTTTACGAACAATAACTTTGCTACTCCAGAGTGTTGTTTATACATATAAAAGTGTTGATATTTTAAACATTTTCCTCATATGTTGCATGTACACACAGTTGCTGTTTTTCTCTAGTTTCTGATAAAAAAAGCCATAGCCGAAATATTATAAAAAGAAAAAAATCAAACAGCTTCAATTGATTGATGCTACCAACATAATTGTCAGCAGAGTGTATATTGTCTTCATAATTTACAAGTGTTTGCTCCACTTGTATTGTTTCTATGTGGAGAATATTTGGTGTACATATGCCTCCATTAATTTTTTGATTGTTCACTACAAGCCACTCTTTTATCGCTTTAGTATTATGAAACATTCTTATTCCCTGTAAAATGAAGAATTATATGTAAACGTGTAAATGTCAAATGACCACATTTAGGGCCAGTTATAGGTAGGCTATTACCGACCGGAAATAGACTTTTCCTATGTAGGAGGCTTTTTTACCGATTTGGTAAATAACAAATCAGTATTTACCGATTCGGTTTTTACCAAATCATCATTTACCGATTTGGTATTTACCGAATCGGTAAATGAGATGTAGGAAGCACTGTAAACAGTGCTTCTGGGCTTTAAGTATTCGTTATTTACCACCAACTATTAGTTGTTGGTAAATAACGAATTCCTATGTAAATGCAAATATGTGCATTTACACCCGTGCCATGTGACAGACATACATGCGGTAATTACCGATTCGGTATTTGACATTCATTCCTATGGGCCTCCAGGCCCATAGGAATTAATGGCAAATACCGAATCGATAATTACAGATTCGGTAAATACTGAATCTTAACGATTCGGTATTTTTTACCGATTGATTACCTACATTGCATTTACTGATATGAAAATACTGAATCGGTAAAATTCAGTATTTTCGAATCGGTAAAAAAAAATAGCTACATCTAGCCCTTAATGTTTTGCTTTAGTGTCTTTTCATTGTGGATGCGTTTTTAGGAACTATTTTATGTCAGTCTCCGCATAGTAAATTCTATCAGCAAATTTAAGACCAAATATGAGCACAACCTTATCTACACTATTAGTGAGGAAAATGACAATATTTTTCATATGAATTCCGATATTTAGGACCTGTACTATGAACAAATCTTTGTATGATTTTTTAAATATAATTTTCTAACAGCTTTAGAATCTGCCTGAATTCTCCTTGTTGAACATATTTACAGATCTTTGCAGTTATAGGGCCAACCTTACATGTCAAATTTGACATTACTGGTGACCCTCACTATTTATGAGACTGGGTACTTGGTTTGTGATGTAAGGTCGATGCTGTCAAGCATCCAGATAGCTTGGTTGACCAGTCAATGCATAGCTTAAGGATGTGGTAAGAAGGTTAACATGAAGTAGAGGACAACACAGTGATTGTAGCTGCACTAATGTCTGAATGGATGAAAAGGATCTAAATGTAATTAAACAATATACCACAATAAAATGCAGTTACAACACTGTACTACTAACTTACACACTGACGGCCTCATTCACAAAGATAAACTTAAATGCTAAATGTAAGTTAATAGGAACTTTACAACTGGGGACAGGGCCTATCTTTTTATGTGCTAAGTTCTTTGACCAGACTGCGGAGTCTCAACAGTCTTAAACGTACCATTACATTTCCATTCTTTTAATATCGAAAAAATTACATGAAGGTGTAAGTTTACCTTTATGGATCTGGTCCACTGTGATCTGTTTGCAATCGATGAACATGAATACTATATTGTTCATCCAACAAAGATAGCACACAAGATTGTGATCTCCGTCCCTAATCATTCCAAGTTTCCAAACATTGTTTGCGGTTGCTACCCAATCACAAATGCTAGAAAAATACAAATATGCACAATGCAATTAGGTAAACCTGTAAAGGAACAAAACATATCCCACAATAGTAAAATCACATGTCTCTGATTCATTGTTCATAGTTGTGGAATTGCAAGAATATGCTTATCTCCCACTTTGGGGTTATCATTTTCCAGTTGTTTGAAAAATGTTACTCCCTAGACTGAGGTTTGTTTGACTCCAGATCTAAATATGCACAGCATTAAGGGGACAAGAAGGTAGTTTGTCCCACAAGAGTAGTCGGTGTGTAAGTTGAAAGGCACAAATGCTCATGCTGGAACCATATAGCCCCTTTCTAGCTCTATGAATTCACCAAGTACACAATCCAGCAATTCGCTGCAAGGTAGGGGACAACAAAGTGTGTCTTGGCTTCAGTTATTTCAACACCCTAACCCTTTCAGACAGGTTATGAACCCAAGCTCAGTACTGCAGTGTAAGGTCATGTGAAATTAATGGTAGGAACATTTGGTCCCTGCAATTTAGAGATGCATATTGGTTTCCTAATTGCAAACATATATAGATTACTTTCAACACCATAGAGTAAACTGAACAAAGCAAAGAGTTTAGACAGAATATTGAAAACAAAGATATTGTGGGATAAAATGTTGTGTCAAGAATATAGAGGCCAAAAATAATGTGAAGGTAAGTTTCTATAGCAAAGCAAAGTTTTACTATGTATAACTCCACATATATGTACCTCAACAATATATATATTCAAGGTACGTGGATGTGGAGTTAAGAATGGAAAATCTATACTTACCTAAGTGCCCTTACCTTCTCGATATTTTGGCCTTTGATATTTTTGACACAATATTCTGTCCACACTATTCTTTTGTTTCTGATGTTCTATCAGTGATCCCAAAACAAATATCAGACATTATAGTGGTCTCTAAAAATAGGTCATTGTGGTACTGGGGAAAGAAGTGAAAGAAGTGTGTGTGTAGAATATAAAACAAGGCTAGATAAAATGCCTTTGTAAATATCTAGCACATAATAACCATGGTGTAATCACTACACTGGGCCCTAGTGAGAGAAGGATAACACAGAGAATGTAATTTACCAAACTACAAAGCATTGAAGGCAAGTGACTTAGCTGTATAGAGAAACTGCTTATGGTACGTCCCCAACAAACATCTAAGGTGGCCTCAAGCACCCCAATTAAAGAGGCTGATCACTCGGGTCACAATGTACTAAGTTATGCAACTTCTTTTACTCATAGCCAAGATTACAACCATTGCACATGCTGTTCAGAACTAGAAGGTTCTTTTTGTTAGACAAGCCATAAACCTTACTATGTCAGTGAATGAGCACTGCACAGTTGATTTTGACACTAGAAATATTTATTATCCTGCTTTTCTCACCATAACATTATCCCTTCTCCCTGCTCCATTGAAGATGTCTGATTTGGTAAACACCATACATTCCTTGAGGGCCTTGTTGTCAGTGGTCTAAAATCAATTTTGGGGTCCCTCAACCTCATACACTGCAGTTGTCAATATATCAATATCAATAAACTTTATTCGGTTTACATGATAGAAAACCATAAAAGTTACAATTCATCTAAAATAAAAACTAAAATGTACAGAGCACATAAATACATAACTGGACATATAATACAGATATTCCAAGTTATATACAAAAATGTATACAATAGAAAAGACAACACATTATTACATTTTAAAAGGTAAATTCATAAAAAACAGCATTAATTCATAGGCTAACACATCCAACTTTTTAGGGTTCCAAAAAATTCGATACCTTAGAGAACATTTCAGAAAGCCAACCACAAATGGGATACATTCTGGCTGCAATAATTGTAAAAAATAGAGAGCGGCGCGAACCAGTAAAAATTTTTACTTTTTTAAAAGAGATTTTAAATAGAGCCTCCGTGGGGCTTCATAAAAACTACAAAAGAACGCAAAGTGCTGCAGGTCCTGTGGAGACAAACTGTCGCAGCCACAGGGTGCTAGCACTTGTCCTTTGTGACTGCCCTTCGGTACGGCTAATAAAAGGTGGAAATAATCCAATCAATACCTGATCAGTAGGAAACGCTTGTGAGCCGACAAAGGCCACGAGAGATATGGCTCCATATCTAGAGTGGTTTTGAGCATCATGTGCTTACGAACACTATTTTTTAACAGTTCCAGCTCCTCTCTTTTTGCTTTCTTTCGCAAGATAAAAGATTGTTTCACAAAAGCCACATCTGTTCTGGTAATAGGGTCAGGTGTTAAAAAAAGGTCCGGACGCCATAACTCTCTAAAGCACCCTTTTAAATATTTCCACCATGGTATTTCGATCATACGGTCCAGGCTCCAAATCTCTTTCAATAACTCTTGTATAAGGGCAAGATCTTCATTCAGCCAGCATTTGAGCCAAAAAAGCAATGGGCGCATAGCCAGAATGTCACAAATATATGTAAATCCAGTCTCTTCATGAACAATTAAGTTTGAGGTCCCTTATGGAGCCAGCAGCTGTTTTAAAAAATTATTTTCTGCCACTTGAATACCCTCCAAACCTATATAACCCCACAATTCACTGCCACAGCTGGCAATCAATACACTCTTGGCTTGATACATTTTTAACATCGCAGCTATTGGGCGCTTGCCCATTTTAGTAGCGAAGTTAAAAATCACTGCATTGGACCTGTACACCTCCCCCCCTTTTCTTCTTAGTTAGAGGGCCCCAATCAACACAATCGTCCAGTAGGACACCCAAATAGGAGAAGGTTGAACATATGGGCACCATTTCTCTGTTCACCTTAAAGGTGTACTGCCTCTTGTCGCACAGCCCGACCTGCATTATGTAGGACTTCGAATTATTTGTGGCCAGATCTCGCTCTGCCATAAACCTACGAAAGATGTCAAGCAGGATCTGTAAGCTTTTAGGGGTACGTGCCAGGAAAAATGCATCTTCTGCATAAAGCAAGACGGGCAGGCACCTGCGTCTCACATACGGAAAACCAGCCCCGGTTTCTGACAAGATCTTATCTAAATCATTAATATAGAGGTTAAAGAGAAACGTGGCTAAAATACACCCCTGCCGTAATCCCCTTTCTGTACTAAAGTCCCTAGTGACCCTCAAATCCTGAGCGTATCTAATGTTTGCCCTAGTATCTCTATGTAGGTCCAACAGAAAGTCCACCAAATTTGCCTCCACCCCCATGGCCCTCATGGACTGCCACAACCTCCCCTGATTGACACAGTCAAAGGCGGAGGAGAGGTCCATGAAGGCCATGTAGATTGTCCCCTGGTGGGCAAAAGTGCACTTCCTGAGGATCAGGTAGAAATTGAGGCATTGTGCCATAGTAGAATGACCTGGGCGGAACCCATACTGAATGTCAGAGATGATCTTATTTTCTTCCGCCCAGGCCGTCAATCTATTTAATACGACTCCGCCTACAACCTTAACCACACAGTGGATATGGGAGATTGGTCTATAATTCATAGTGCTGTTACGATCTCCCTTTTTAAACACAGGAACAATTGTGGAGACACCCCAAGACTCTGGGCACCCTTCCTTAGCAGCGGCATTAAGCACTGCCACCAGAATAGATGCCCAAAGGGAGGGATTAGATTTAAAAAGGTCCGATGGGATACCATCCGGACCTGGTGCCCTATTACACAAGAGACTGGCGATGCCATGTTCCACCTCTCTTTGAGTAAATACAACTACATCCATATTCTGGGTTCTCACTTGCAACCGAGGTAAGGTTGAGGCACTTTTAAAAATACTGCTGAAATGGGACACCCATTCCTCTTCCATTATATTAGTGCCCAAATCCTCAGCTCTGCCCCTTTCAAAAAGGGGTCTGTTGATAAGGCTCCAAAATCTAGAACTACTAGATAGAGTTAAGGGATCGAAGTGGAGACCCCGGATTCTTGGGCAACCCAAATCACCCATTTTAGTAGATTCAGGATCCCCACACGGGTGAAAGTTAAAATCTCCTACTATCATGAGGCTATTTCCTATGGGGCCGCAATGCTGCTTTACAAAATTCTCCAGCTGAGTTATGTTCCAGACCCCTTGTCTGTGCACTGCGTTATAAAAATGTATCAGACACAGGCTAAAGTTTCCTTGCCTCAAAACAATTGCTTGAAAGTCACTATAAGCAGAGGAGATATCCTTACTCCTACATTTCAAGGACAAGGAAATAAAAATAACCAGGCCACCCCTAGCTCTTCTACTGGTTGCTGGAGTTGCATGGACAAAGAAAGATTTATACCCCTCCAAAAAAAGATTTCAGTTGACCGACCAAGTCTCCTGGAGACAGATCACAGGGAAGTGTCTAACAAACTGCACCCATAGTGGGTCTCCAATCTTCTCTGCCAGACCCGCAATATTCAAGGACAGCACATTATAATCCTGGATCTTAAGTTGGTCCTCAGAGAGTACAATAGGAAGATCCTGCAGTGACACAGGGGATGGTGTTCCTGGCAGCTCCTGAACCAATGGCCCTTCACCTATAATAACCTCTAATGACTCTACATTTGATAGCAATGATGGTAATTGGGTTTGAGGCACAACATCCAGCAAAATAAATTCTAAAATCGCTGACATCAGTGCTATTGGGTCTAAGAGAACTACATTTTTGCTCAGTCTCATCCTCTCCACCATCAATTTAAATACTTGTATGTAACACCTCCAAATGATAGACCCAACACCATTAAGATACATCAATATGTCCACAACACTCAAATGTATCTAAAAATCTCTTTACCAAATGATAATTTTTGACTCAAATCTGTCTTAAATTAATCCATATCAGGACGTCGAGTACATGTACATAGCTCAACTTAAGAAAGCTTCAGACAGCCAAAAATTCAATCTTGTCTCACTGACATGAACCACAAAGACTTCGCTCTATAGCTAATAGAAAATGTGAAATCATTTTCATTCACCCTTAGCAAACCTTCATGCTCAAAGAACATTCAAAGAACACATTGCTAGGAAAGCCAAGATAGGTCGGTATGAGAAATCCTCTCTGAATAAAGAAAAATCTTTTTTTCAGAAGCTGCTTTTAAAACGTTCTCCTACCTAGATTGAGAGAACAGTTAGATAAGTGGCTGTCATGACTCCATTGAAAGGTATCATATGTACTGCCATAATGTTCCAGATTCTCTCCTATAACTTGAAAGTGCCTCTTTCCATGTGGAACCTGATAACATATATAGTCATAGGTGGCAAACAGTGAATAACAGGAATTCTTTTATTAAGGGGTTCTGAGTTATGTCAAATTGACAAAAGTGATGCTCAACAGTCTTATGATGTCAGTCAGAACTCCGAAGTGAAAAACATCCCCATTATTTACATTTTACTCATCTATAATTTTATGCTATGTATGCTCCCATTTCATCTATCTCTAAGTTCAAATGCTCCAGTTATGGGGGAACACCAGAGTCTTACCTGGTCACTTGCCATCGGGCGCAGCCGTGAGGGGAACGGCGGAAGCGGGAAGAAAGACGCCGGACCAGACACCAGCTAAACCGGCAAAACTACAATCCCCAGCAGCCTGAGGGGCGGAAGCGCGCTCGTGACGGCCGAGAGCGCCCGGAGGCGCCTGCAAAAGGCTGACCCCCCGGGAGCCCAGGGGGGAACACCAGAGTCTTACCTGGTCACTTGCCATCGGGCGCAGCCGTGAGGGGAACGGCAGAGGCGGGAAGAAAGACGCCGGACCAGACACCAGCTAAACCGGCAAAACTACAATCCCCAGCAGCCTGAGGGGCGGAAGCGCGCTCGTGACGCGCCGAGAGCGCCCGGAGGTGCCTGCGAAAGGCTGACCCACCGGGAGCCCAGGGGGGAACACCAGAGTCTTACCTGGTCACTTGCCATCGGGCGCAGCCGTGAGGGGAACGGCGGAGGCGGGAAGAAAGACGCCGGACCAGACACCAGCTAAACCGGCAAAACTACAATCCCCAGCAGCCTGAGGGGCGGAAGCGCGCTCGTGACGCGCCGAGAGCGCCCGGAGGCGCCTGCAAAAGGCTGACCCCCCGGGAGCCCAGGGGGGAACACCAGAGTCTTACCTGGTCACTTGCCATCGGGCGCAGCCGTGAGGGGAACGGCGGAGGCGGGAAGAAAGACGCCGGACCAGACACCAGCTAAACCGGCAAAACTACAATCCCCAGCAGCCTGAGGGGCAGAAGCGCGCTCGTGACGCGCCGAGAGCGCCCGGAGGCGCCTGCAAAAGGCTGACCCCCCCTCTCGCCCCACGAGTCGCGTGCGGGAGCGACCGGGAGAAGCCCGGGAAAAGGGCGGGGCCGTCTGTGGCCGTCAGGGGCCAGAAGAGGCCGGGCTGGGCCACCCCCCTTGGTTCGAACTGTGAGTACATGCAGGAGAGGTATTGTGGAAAGTTCGACATACCCCATCTATTTTAAAAACTAATTTCATGAGACTTTGTTGAGTAACCCCAAAAAATGTCAGTCCAAAGTACCCTTGTAACAAAAGGAAGGAACAGAAAGTGGACAATATTTATCGGGGTCCAATGTACATGTCCTGCAACTAGGAAAACAACAAGGTGTACAGAGTTCCCCACAATGGGTAAACTAAAGTAACTAATGGAATCCTCTCTCTCAGGGAGCGTATGTAACAGGGAATATGATAATCCCTTGACGGAATTAAGGATGCCTCACACAATTCAAAGGTTGGACGACTGTTGCCATCCCACCCGATGATCGTACCGTGTCATCATTGGCTTCCTGCTCCTGCGGCAGGCTGGTGATGCAATGCCTGTCGGGTAGCACGGGGTGCTACACTTTAGCGGAGTTCTTTTATTCCTTAGCCAATGGCTGCGTGTGTGTGAGGGGCCAAAGAAGAAAGTGCAATAGTGAGCGTGAGTGAGGTTAAAAGAGGTCAGTGGAGTCCATTAAGACAACTTTAATAACATGGCTCACTGCCTTATTAAAATTGGTGAAATGAGGGGTACTGAGGCACAATAGTAAGGTGATGTGACCTCATTCAACCCTCAATTATGGTGTGGTCAACATGTTTCATGCCTCTCGGGCAATTCGTCAGGACCTAAGTGCTCATCTTCATGCTACCAATCCCCCCAGTTTTGAAGGAATCGAGTATACGACCTGTAATGTGTCGTGGGGTCAAATCCTAGTAGATTCCCACCCTAGGACTGGAAAAGAAAGGAGAGAGGGGTACAGTCAATAATATGTCTGTTTGGTATCTACGTTTACATGTAGTGATGACATGCAGGCAGAGTTGCGGTTATAATAATCACAACCCCTTTGAATTGGTAACGCTCTTGACAGGGAGGATTGCATACAAGGTGAAGGGAAAGGGGGGATTAACACTGCAATTACCATATGCCGTCAATGTTGGGAATACATCATTTTTGTGTATATATGGGAAGCCACACCATGCTAACTCACACGTGTGTGTCATGCAATCAAATTTGGCAAAATTACCAAAGAAAAATTACAAACTTGACCACTTAAAGGCTGAGCATATGTGAGTTTGAACCCGTACTGAAAGCTATGTGCCGATATAAAGGATTGAGAACCAGCTCAACCCGGGTGAGTTTATGGAACCGTTCTTACCCGTGGTCCCTGATCGGTAAGTTCCACAAACTGTCCTCGTGGGGCCAGACTCCTGTGGTAGTCACCTGGAAGGAATCAAGGTCGCTGCCGGTTATGGTCGTGGCTAGGGGTACAGAGTGCGATCATTTAAATGCCAGTAGGGTTACCCCATGGCGATCGGTAACCGATAGGGAGAACTCATGTCGATCGGTAACCGATGCCCGTGGGAGTAATCGCAGCGGTACAGCGCACCTTACCTTGCTGGATTCTGGCTCAAGGCACGTATTCACCTACCCAACCCACAGCGGAAGACTCGCAGGACAGCCGGTCAGTCCGATGTGCGACCCAGCCGCTTAAGTTACCGAGTTCCGCGGGCGCCGCAGTGGGCGTGTGCAATGGGCGTTGCTAGGAAACGCAACGCAACGTGGTGTAGAAAGGGAAGACTACCACCCGGCAGTGGGTCTGGCCTGAGCAAGCGCCATCTTGGAACGGGGTTAAAGGAAAATACTACAGTATATAGGTGAATATGAGTTATGCTTGGACATGGGTTAGATCGGTCCAAGTTTTAGTTATCTGGCTAGCATATTCCACGGCACAGCATCATTCAAGCCATGTTCATCAGCATGTAGGCGATGTACCCATCTTTGCTCCATTCTAAAGAGGGCCTGTTGATTAATCGAAGGATGGCATTCGAGGATTGTCCATTGCATATTCTCTGCCACATGATTTTGTTCTCTACAATGATCGTATAGTCTCGTGTGGGTCTTTTTACAGCGGATGTTGCTATTATGTTCCATGATGCGCTGTTTCACAGGGCGCATCGTCATCCCAATGTAGATCAGCTTGCAGGGGCATATTAGTACATAAATGCACCTAGAGCTATTGCAGTTTGTGTGCTTGTTAATGTTCCAGGTAAAGTCCCTCGGTAGTTCTATAGTTTTACCCTGGACAGTTTGAGGGCAGACTACGCAGGATCCACAGCGGTAATGTCCCGTAACCGGTGGTAAGTCCCATAAGGTATTCACTGGGCGGGTGCTCGATTTCTTGGGGCGAGTATGGATTAAAGAATCTTTAAGATTCGCTGTCCTCTTAAATGCAAAACGGGGGCGAGGTAGTTCCATGCCCGCTGTGTTGAGGATCCCCCAATGTGTGCTCACAGTCTTCTTTATGAACATGGAATTCCTGGTATAGGACGTCACACACGTAATTGTATCATCTTTTTCTATCTATCATCTATTTCTTGAAGTTTACACCAAAGAAAAAGATGATACAATTACGTGTGTGACGTCCTATACCAGGAATTCCACGTTCATAAAGAAGACTGTGAGCTCACATTGGGGGATCCTCAACACAGCGGGCATGGAACTACCTCGCCCCCGTTTGTCATCACTACATGTAAACGTAGATACCAAACAGACATATTATTGAATGTACCCCTCTCTCGTTTCTTTTCCAGTCCTAGGGTGGGAATCTACGTAGGATTTGACCCCACAACACATTACAGGTCGTATACTCGATTCCTTCAAAACTGGGGGGATTGGTAGCATGAAGTTGAGCACTTAGGTCCTGACGAATTGCCCGAGAGGCATGAAACATGTTGACCACACCATAATTGAGGGTTGAATGAGGTCACATCACCTTACTATTGTGCCTCAGTACCCCTCATTTCACCAATTTTAATAAGGCAGTGAGCCATGTTATTAAAGTTGTCTTAATGGACTCCACTGACCTCTTTTAACCTCACTCACGCTCACTATTGCACTTTCTTCTTTGGCCCCTCACACACACGCACCCATTGGCTAAGGAATAAAAGAACTCCGCTAAAGTGTAGCACCCCGTGCTACCCGACAGGCATTGCATCGCCAGCCTGCCGCAGGAGCAGGAAGCCAATGATGACACGGTACGATCATCGGGTGGGATGGCAACAGTCGTCCAACCTTTGAATTGTGTGAGGCATCCTTAATTCCGTCAAGGGATTATCATATTCCCTGTTACATACGCTCCCTGAGAGAGAGGATTCCATTAGTTACTTTAGTCTACCCATTGTGGGGAACTCTGTACACCTTGTTGTTTTCCTAGTCCAAAGTACCCTGCCAGATAACTATTTATTGAAAGTAGTCTCCAGGATCAACAGTGACAGAAGGAAATCACTGGGGAAAAGTACTGTTTCTGACCTCCCACTGATCCAGCCTGTTGATTCTAACAATTCTAACAACTGTAATAACTCAGATAATATTGATAATGAGACGGACGCTGTAGCGGAGCTTGACAATAATAGTATCAATGTTGATCTAACTATGGTCCCAGATAATTCGATAAGGGGGGACGATGAACCAAGTGATAAATCTGGGGGGACTCCTCAGCAATCTGGTAGGGCTACCAAGTTTATGCGAGCCTGTAGGAAAACGGCTCCTAAGCGAGGTAGCCATATCACTAGAAAGAGTAAAAAAGATTCCACTCATTTGGAGAATACTGAGGAAATAGGATCTTCGGGACAAGATAAATTTGTTTCCATCAAGCCTGACCAAATTGACCTATTATTGAGTACTATCTACAGTAAATTTAATATGGTGGTAGAGCCTTTGTTAAATAAAATAGGAGATCTACAGGCGGAAGTAGCTAGATTAAGGGGCGCGGTGGACCAGCACGCTGATAAATTGGAAAAGTCTATATTAGATCTTAAAAAGCCAGCGTGCACAGCTACTGTCTCCACAAAAGATAGGGTGCAGCCATTACCTACAACTAGTGCCCCCCCCACTAACACCAGGAAACACCCTCCTAAAGAGTCACCTGTATCGTTACCTACTATGACTCAGGAGGTGGGTAGATCTTCAAAGCAACCAAATGTTGGGGCGACAAGTTCTACGTCGGGTACCACACATAATGATAGACCTGCATTACCAGCTCCTAAGACAGCACCGGCACCAGTGGTATCAGCTCCATCAGATGCCACAGGGGGACCCAATGGGGTACCCATACGGACATGTAGGCGTCCAGTTGATCTTCCACCCGATTGTGTACCTTACGTTGTGGTTTTAACTAACGTCCCAATCCTAACCCAGCCCCAAATGATTACGAGACGGCGGATTCTTTGAGGAATAAAACAATCTCTTGGTTAAATCGTCATTGTGGTTATCCAGTCGGCTACTCTGACTAAATCATCTCTATCAGAAGAGTCAACTGGATTGGTAACACCAAAAAAGCCTGTGGGGGGGATTGTGTGATTATTAATTTTAAGCACCCGCAACATGTTGTGACTGTCTTACTTAGAGCAGCCGCAATCACACAGTCAGAGACAGAAGTAGTCGCTAGACCACTGGGCTACTTTTATAATCATCTAAGCAGGCAACCTCCCGTCAGTTGTAAGGAGAGGGTTATGAGTAATTTTACCTATCCATCTTTGGTAAATAGACCTGCGATACCTAACTTCTGCCCTGGTTTACAAAATGGCTTATTCACTCCACCTATGCATATGGTGAATCCTATGTCAGGGGGGAATAATTCGTTAATACATACCCCCAACCCATTTATATCTTTTGGTAGTACGCCATTGTTTGATAGTGGAATGGTCTACCAGGTCCCAACTCAGAACAGGTTTCAGTCCCTGAGTTACTTAGACCAAAACGATTGACATGAGATTGACCCGTTACGGGATGCTGTAAATAGTACTTTTGATGAAGAAGTAACTTTGTCTATAGATGTATTGGGCAATGATGTGAGCTTAGACTGTACGCCGATAGGGGGTGATATCTCAAATTCAATACCTAACATAGAGCTTTTTAATATAGAGAATAACATGCCCATATCTAGTGTTGAACAGCCTATTGTAAGTCAAGAGAGTGAGAAGGTAATTTGTCATATTGTCAGCTGGAATATTGCCGGACTAGCGGCTAAGGAGGATACGTTAGGATGGAAGGACTTTATGCATCTATTCAGTATTCTTTGCCTTCAGGAAACCTGGTGCAAAAACTTTAAAGGCATCGATGGTTTTGTATCATATGAGCTTCCAGCAGTGCCTTCAACCCATGGTAGAGCCAAAGGAGGGTTGCTGGTGTTGATTTCAGTTAAATTACCTATCACAGTGAAAAAGTTTGTTAATGTGGGGGCTCATTCACAAATTCTA
The DNA here is from genome assembly GCF_964263255.1 of Lissotriton vulgaris. Lineage (NCBI taxonomy): Eukaryota > Metazoa > Chordata > Amphibia > Caudata > Salamandridae > Lissotriton > Lissotriton vulgaris. The sequence continues at coordinate 112,180,459 of NC_141691.1, read as the reverse complement.
TGGCTTACACATGAAGCTGGCAGAAATATACTTCTGATTAATTTCTATAATAATACATTTGATGGCACTAGACATGTTGCAATTAATAAATTAGATATGACATTGAATAATCTTGTGAAGAATTTTAATGGCGTATTTGAATTTATATTTGTGGGGGATTTTAATGTTTCTGTGTGCCCACTATCTTCTCAGAAGGTTTGTGGTGTGTATAATCGTTAAGGGGAGGCTGATGTCCATTTCCCTCATCATACCTATGGGGAAACCCTGAACAATTTTCTGATACAGTATGATATGGAAATTATGGACAATGCTAAAAGTGATGTGGGTGAAAATATTCCAACTTTTAAAGGAAGGGGCGCTAATACCATTATCGATTTTATTTGCATGTCTTCAACCCTTGCTCCGTTATGCCCCATGCCTAAGGTGATTGATATTATGTTAAGTGATCATAACTGTTTGATTACCGAATTAACTTTTTGGAACAATGTCTATGTTTGTGAACAGGGTAACATTGTTAATATAGAACCTCATAGACCGAATGGGTATAGATTGAGGTGGAAGGGAGAAAAGGCGGATATAACATCTGATTCCATCATTTCTAATTGTCTGATGGAGATCACGGCAATACTAGAACAGGATGACACCTCAACAGACAGTATTGACCACTTTAACAGAATCAATTCAACCATCAACAAGAAGTTTACTAAAGAGGCTGGGTCCAAGAAAAGGTGTCAAAGGGGTTGGTTTGACCATGCTTGCTCTACTGCCCGGATTGATCTTAAAGAGGCTTTAGCAGCTAAACCAAGGGATAACAACCTGGTGGTTCAACTTAGACAGGGATATAATTTGACCCTTAAACGTAGAAAAGCTGAGTTACAGCAGGAAGCATAGGATAACCTTAGCCAAGCAGCGGATACGAATAACTGTACCCTGTTCTGGTCCACGGTGAATAGCCCATTCCTAAAAGATGATAAGGCGCCAGAACTCACATCTAATGTGAGCATGGAATCTTGGATCCAACATTTTTCTAATATTTTTGATTCAAGTAATACAACAGATTCCCATGAAGAAGGCTGGCCCATCTTAGCCCTAAATATTACCACAGAAGAAGTCATGGCTAGTATAAGTACCAGTAAAGGAGGAAAGGCCCAGGGCCCGGATGGCGTCCCCATAGACGTGTATAAGACTGCACCGGAGATTTGGGGCCCATTGTTGACCAAAATCTTTAACGCAGCCATTTGTTGTAAAATACCGTCTACCTGGGAAGAGTCAATAATCATCCCCATTATAAGAAAGGTGACCGGGGGGATGCAAAAAATTACCGACCAATATCCTTACTGGACTCATCTGTTAAAATTATGAGTAGGGTCCTCCTAATAAGACTAGAGGAGTGGGCAGAAACCAATGAGATCTTAAGTAACAGCCAGTTTGGTTTTCGAAAAGGCCGTGGTACCATTGAACAGTGCCTGAATTTAGAGCTTCTGGTAGGGAAATACACCCAGGCCAAAAAAGGGTCGCTATATTTATGTTTCGCTGACCTAAGCAGCGCTTTTGATTTGGTAGTCCACGCCATTTTATGGGTCAAATTATTAGAAATGGGGGCACCTGAAGGCATAATATATTTCCTTGCCCGCTTATACGAAAAGCTCCGCACCAGTGTCCGTTATGGACCTAATGGGGAATGTACGACCAAGTTTGGGATAGGAAGAGGTATTAGACAGGGGTGCGTTTTAGCGCCCCTGCTTTTTACTCTCTTCATAAATGAGGTTGATTCTGTCCTGCAGACAGTCGCTGCGGATGCCCCTAGAGTTAATAATCTTAATATACCTGTACTACTCTATGCGGATGACGCAGTGCTACTGTCTAGGACTCCCCTGGGTCTTCAACGTTTGATTGACCGTTTTGTACAATTCATCCAAAGCAGGAAACTGGTGATCAATAAGTCTAAAACATATGTAATGGAGTGTGGACCGGGAAAAAGTAAAATTAAAGGTAAAACCCACTATTTAATTGATGGTGAATCGGTTAAAAAAGTTGAACATTTTTGCTACTTGGGAATTACTTTTTCTAATAATGGGAGCTGGGCCACTGAACACAAAGCTGTCTGTACAAAGATGATTAGGAGTGCCAACGGGGTCTTTTTGTTTGCCAAGATGCTGGGGAATAGACGTATTAAAGACATGTTAAAAATTTACCAATCTAGATGTCTTTCTGCGGCCCTTTACGGGGCTGGCATCTGGGGTGTGTCACCTGCGAGGAGCCTTCAGGTAGTGGAGAATATCTTCCTGAAAAGGCTCCTGTGTTTGCCCAAGTCTACCTCCAACTCTTTGGTTCATAAGGAGACGGGGATTTACACCCTAACTGATATGATCATGTTAAGGCCCCTATTATTATGGCGCTCAATTTGGCTTAGCGACGGTACCTCATTGAATAGAGCAATTATCGAGGACTGTCTTTTATTAGACCAGCACTTAAGGATCCCTTGGATTAAATACATTATTGAATGTTCTCAAAAGATTTTCGGGACCAATGTGATTAATGATCCGTATAGTGTCTCGGATATCTCCAAATCAAATATGAAAACAATTTTTCTGAATTGAAAGGCATTCTTTGGAGGACTCTAAGTTATCCACATGTGTACTGTACAATAGCATGAATGAATTTATTGGATTTAGTCCGTATTTGTCACAAGTTACTAGAGTTTCGCATCAGTTTGTACTAACCAGAATGAGGATGGGTATAGTACATTATCTTGTTGCGTGCCCTAATATTAAAACGCGCCCTATTGGCCCATGTAAATGTGATAACAAAACGGCACAGAGCACTAAGCACTTTCTTTTAACATGCGAATTGTATAGGGAAGTACGGAAATTCTACCTGAAGCCTATGCTAAACAGATTTGGAGTAAGAACTACCACGGATGCTGAGACTGCTTTTTAATTTGAATCATCCGGACATTTGCTTTTTTACTGCTACTTTCATGCTCAAAGCTATTAGCGCCAGGAAAAGTATGTGTTTTTAAAACATGTAAATATTTTTTAAATATTTATTCCATCCTCCTCCGGATATTTTGTATTATGTGTTTTCTTTAATGAAATACTAGCAGCCCGCCCCAGCGTTGCCTGGGGCAGAAGGGGTCTGGGGGCTGCATTTTTACCCCGGAGCAGAAGGTGGCTGGGGCAGCATGTTGTCGAGCGGTGCACCCGCCGACTCCCTCCCGCCCCCGGCCCGCCCCGCCTCCCGCCCGGACTCCAGCAACATCCGATGCAGCCCGAGCGGTGCACCCGCCGACTCCCTCCCGCGTCCCGCCCCAGCAACATCTCCAGCCACGTACCTCTCACTGCTCCTCCGCTTCCCGCCGCTCCTCCCAGCCCTGCCACTGCTCCTCTGGTTCTCGCCACTCCGCAGCTCCTACCGGCGCTGTTGTCCTCCTCTCTTCCTGGTTCTGGTGAACGCCGCTCCTCCCCTCACGCAGACGTCGCTCATGTCGTCTGCTCTTCCTAGTTCTGGTGAACGCCGCTCCTCCCCTCACGCAGACGTCGCGGCCGGCGCTAGTTGCAAGGGACTACTTTTTTTAATTTATTAATATTTTAAACGTTTATTTTTTATTTTTATGTAGCCTATGTCCTTCTGCTTGCCCTGAGGTTTTCTAAGATGTCTTGGGTGTTTAGATTGGCGCTGTGGTTCCCGAGATTACCTTGCCCAAAGGTGCAAGTTCTCTCTTTATAATAGTAGTATAGATTATTGTGCCTGAGTGTGCCTTTTGAATTATCCTTGTACTTGTGTTTAGTACCTGTTAGTAAGTTGGACACACCACTTTTCTCTTTTAATACACAGTATGCTACCTCTCACATTTCGTTTTTTTTTATACTTTCACAAGTCCCACCATTGCCTGAATATTGTTTTTTGTTGTGCCTGAGTGTGCCTTTTGTGAATCACAGCATCACGTCTGTGCTTCTGTCTGTTTAGAAGCTCCTGCACCTACGTGTTTGACGAACTAAAAGCTGAAAACCCAACTCTCTCTCATGGCAAACCCTGCCTCGCGAACAGCAGGTTGAAATCGAATTGCAGCCGCCTGCCTCTTTAATTTGGGCACTTTAATGAACCGAGGGAGCGCAGACAGGCTGCTACTGCATCTCACCAAGGGTCTGTAAAGCTGAAAACCCAAGTCTCTCTTATGCCAAACCCTGCCTCGCAAACAGCAGGTTGAAAGCGAATTGCAGCCGCCTGCCTCTTTAATTTTGGCACTTCAATGCACCGAGGGTCTGTTAGTCAGCCGGCTGCAGTATTTATTGAATGTGACAGGATGAGCAGGCGGAGGTTAATAAATCCCGCCAGGCGCGTGCTTTGAGGCACTATGAGGCTGCTTCCTCGCCCAGCACCACAGAAGTAGTTGCAGGCATGGCTGTGTAGTGCGCTATATAAAGACGCCTTTGTCTTTAATTGTAAGCTGCTGAAGTATGTGTCTGCGCTATATAAACCGGTGTGAAGGCCTCGGGTAAGCTTGGCGCTATATAAAGACGCCTTTTGCTGTAATTGTGAGCTACATAAACTTGGCTTTTGGCGCGCTCTGTGAAACACGCATATGCTGGTTAAATGCGGTATGTGAAATGAAGTGCTCTTTCAATACGTGTGTGCGCTATCTCAAAAATGCTTTTGGAATGTCCACGCTGTGTAAGGACGCATAAATCAATCCTCCTCGCGTTGAACAAATGGAGCCTTGTTTACTTCCTGCCCCCTTTATGACGTGTCTGCCCAATCGTTCCAGAGTTCGTATTTGTTTTATTCTAAGTTGTGTGTGTGTGTTTTATTAGCAGAGTTGTGATTGGTGAAGGATGTTATTAGCCCAGCCCCCTGTGTGATGTCATTATGGAAGGCACTCCTGCTTTAGCCTTCGAGTGTAATGCATTATAATTTAAATATGGTGTCGCAGTACATGAAGCCGGCAATTTGAAATATGGGTCAGCTACTTTCGGTAATTTCGGCGCTATTTTTAAACGCATAATTCAATCCTTAATTGCGTTTTGGTGATAGCAGCTGTTTTTGTAAAATCGTGTAAAATGTGGTGAATGTAAATTTTCGATCTCGTTCGAGTGTATGCTTTTAAATTCTGTGAAAGTGCATTTGCGCTGTAAGGGTGCAATGTAAGGGGCGCTCTATGTGTGCAATATATGGAGCGCTCTATGTGTGCAATTTAAACCTGCCCTCTTTGCCTGTGACCACATATTTTGTTTTTTGACTCCCACAGCCACGTTCTTACACGCGACCACGCCCCCAAGGGACTACTTTTACACTTTTGGGTTTTGTTCTTTTTGAATATATTTGGTGTACACATTTATAGCCTATGTCCTTCTGCTATATCTCCCCTTTCAAATGGTGTATTGGGTGTAGTGATTGGTGCATTACTTTTGTAGTTTACCTGGCTCAAAGGTTTGTGTTCTCTCTTTATAATAGTAGTATAGATGTATTTTTAATGCATTGTTTGTATTTGTAACTGTATGTGCTTTTATGGACATGTCTTTTAAATGCTCCGAATAAAGCTTTATGAAATGATGGTACTTGGCCTCTCCTACCTATGTCACATGTAAAAAAAAATACATAGTCTCCTGTGACCCACCACCACTGCCGTGAGATTTGTCTACTTCCTTACCATGACTCCCCTCTAAAGGATGTGCCCTCCGCTATCCATTGAGGTAAAGAGCTTGTCTACATTGACAGGCTCTCAGTGAGTGTTGTCACAACAGCCTGGAATTCTTTAATGATGCGGCAACAGTGAGAAACACGTTTTATTTCCCACTGTCTCTGCGTGATAGCAGTGCATAACCAGATTTTGAATCTGGTATCTAAGAAAAGGTGCACAGAGGAAGCCACACATAACAATCCACTCTATTGCTTGACCAGGATGTTTTCTTAGGGCAGACATTGGATACTTGGTGATACACTTTTCAAAGTTGTATTTCGTGGAACTGGTTAGTGATAGGCTTGTTTACACACTTGCTGCAATTGACAGTAGAACGTTAGTTGACATACAGACTTCTTTATCACTTCGATTTATTGTCCGATCTGTAGGTTATTCAGGCCATTTTAGCATTGCTTAAATGTATACCCAATACTTGGTCTGAAAAGTTCTTTCCTTGAAAGTGTTACTGAAAAAGACAAAGATACATGTGGTTAGGAAGGCTTTCAGAAGAACAAATAAGCACACATCTATGGCCAGACAATATTATTCAGAAAAGCTTTATCTACTGCTTTGATTGTTCTTATATATCCGCAACTATGTGAAATAGAAATTGGAGATGGCCTAGCTCCAGCTAATGCACCACCATAGTCTGTGGTGGGAACCAGCCATGAAGGCATATATGTCCCACTGATGTAATCAACATAATATCAGATTAATGAATCATTTCTTAGCAGCCTTCAATCAAGTTTTTTTGTCTCATGATCAATGGTTCCAGGCAAAAGGGGGCATTGCATCTTGCTTTAACAGTAGTGATCAGAAGATAGTAAAGACGGCACACAACTAGGATATTTTCAGTGCCGAATTTATCCCAAACACTTTTGCCTTGAACACATGCAACTTGTTTTAACCACTGAATTATTCCTTTCTCCCACTGAACTTTAGTAAAATGTGCATGCACTGTCATAAGTGCTTGAATCTGTGACTTCTTTTGTGCTATAGCCATCAAATCATGAGAAACCTGAGGATATTTCTGTGTTACAAGTGAATAACGAAAAGCAAGTTGTAAATTGTACAAGTGTCATTGAATTTAATGCTTCTTCTTCCCAACTTTCCTGTGCCTGACCACTGTAAGCAGTGGCTTGCAACTTTCTTTAACACTGATTTAGGTGTTTGTGACCTATAGAACTGAGCCTGCTTTGTTTTCCTTTTGGGTCTCACTTTCCATTGTATTTCAAGAGTTAACATGTGGCCTTCATCTTCTGAACCATGGATTAGCCTTACACCTATGTCATCTCCCAGTGAAATGTCCTCTGTAGTACATTGGCTCGCATGTGGGTATGTTGTGTTGTTGTTTTCCTTTCAGACTCCTCACTTGTGGCACATTTTGTGTTTACTAATGCAATCTCATGCATTTGCCACTCAACAAACTCTTTTATTAGTTGCAAAAAGTCACTTATTCTTCAATGTAACCTATCATTTAAAACAACTATTTCTTTACAGTCCTGTACCAGTTTTCCACTGTTGCATTAGTGTCTACATGTTGTCCTTATTCCACTCTAAAGTGGTATGGCTGTGACATATTTGCCTAGCAAAATAACAAAGCGGGACAGTAATTCATGTTTTTTGTCTCAGAATGTATTTTTCTTTTTCATTTTCAGTGTTTTTTTCTCACTTTCAGATAATATGTTTTGAAATATTTTGAAAATGGTGAAGACTCTTTTAAGGTGGATTTTTCCAAAAGGTCGTCTGTAGTGTCTGCGTACCGTGTTTCTTCTAACTCATCACTACAAATCTTAATTTTATGTTTGTTGATTGATGCTCTCATTTCTGTCATGTATTCAAAATATGTATTTGTCTTAGTTTTCACTGTTAGAACATAGAGGACTCTACTTTCATTTAATTTACTTGCATTTTGGGCAACGGAATACATAAACAACTCTTTGGTTTCTTTTTAGGTTTCCGCTTTGCTCACCTTATTGGCCACAAGTCTAATCATGTGAGCTGTACAGATATGGACCGAAGTCAACATATTGTTCTCTCCTCCAATGCACATGTTCAAACAGTGCTTTAGGTACTGAACAATCTGATCGAAAGCCTTCATGGCTGCATGGATCATTGCCCAACTGCGGGATGAGACTACAGTTGGACAGCTTGAGGAAATCGTGACATACACAGCTTAACCAGTGCAAAACGATTGGTGTGCTTTGGTCAGAAGATAACATTTCTGCAACTGGAACTGTATGATTACTAGGTGTCTTTATTTGAAAACACACAGCATAATACAAGACTCTGTGGTGGGTCTCTTTTGGGTTTGCAAAGACTGACCCTGTTGCATTAAGATACATATAACAATTACCAAACGCCTGAAGGTCCTTCAGCATGTGTAGCTGAACATCGTTGTACACAGGAATAACAAGAGGGCTCATGCAAATAATTTGAATGAAAACATGAGCACTCACAATTGGATTCTGTTCTTTCTGATCTTGTTTTTGTTGCAATTCAAGGCAGAGACATTTTGTTCATTCGGTTACTGAGATTCTTTTCTTTGGAAATTTTCCGTAGGACTTTAGTTGTTTTGACCGTATTCAGGTTACCAGCTAAATGTTGTTGTGGATCTGCATGTTATGTTAAGTGTAGCTTGTAAAGCGCACTGACACCGAAGCTTCCTGGTGCTGGTAGACAGAACAGAGTGAGGAGGAGGTAGAGGTAACAGAATCTACGTGGGGGTAGGGAAGAGATAAGTTTTTAGCATTTTCCTAAAGTTGAGAAAAGAAGAGCAGGATTTGATAGAGAGAGGGAGGGTGTTCCAGAGTCCAGGGGCCAACTGGGAGAACCGGCGTCCGCCGAATCTCTTAGTTTTGCCCCTGGGGATGATCAACAAGTCAAGGTGGGCGGATCGGAGATGGCGTGTAGGACAGTAAGGGTGGATGGTAGATTTCAGGAAAGCAGGGGAAGGGCAATGAAGTGCCTTGAAGGTAAGACAAGCCACCTTGAAGGCAGCCCTTCGCTCGACTGGGAGCCAGTGCAAGTTCACAAGCAAAGGTTTAGCTGATTGCCATCTGGATGTTCCATGGATCAAGCGGGCAGCCTGGTTCTGGACGATTTGGAGGCGTTGAGTCAGGTATTGTGGTAGACCGTGATAGATGGCGTTGGAAAAATCCAGATGGGAAAGTACCAGCGAGATAACAGTTTGGGTGAGTGCTGCCGGGGGAAGGAAATGGCGGATTTTGCGGATCCTCCGAAGTTGAAACATACAGGAGGAAACCACCGCTCCCACCTGAGCCCTGAGAGAAAGCTCGGTGTCAATGATGACACCTAGACTTTTTACTGTTTTTGCAGGGACGGGGGGGAGCCGAACTCTGGAGGCCAGAACTGTGGACCCCAGTAGGTGGAACTGAGTCCAGGAAGTAGGAGCTCAGTTTTACCGGGGTTCAGCTTCAATTGGTTCTGGTTCATCCAGAGTTGGATATGAGTCATGGCTCCATGAAAAGTTTTGATGGCATTTGGTGAGTTGAGGGGGAAGATGATCTGGAGATCGTCAGCGTAGTTATAGGTATCGATGTCCCATTTCAGAAGTGATTGAATAAGTGGTCGGAGGTAAAGATTAAAGAGGAGCGGGGAAAGGGAAGAACCTTGGGGAACACCACAGGATGTGAGAGTTTTTTTAGCAGTGTAGGGGCCCAGGCGGACCGCCTGCGTTCTCCCCGTAAGAAAGGACCTGACCCACTCAAAAGCAACGCCCTGCTATGGAGTTTATATACAGATGAAAGGGTTGTCTCTCTCCAAAACAGGAATTTAGTTTCTCTCTTTATAGTCACGAGTATGCATCTTGTGAAAATGTTGAATGGTATGGTTGATTGCACCAGTCATCTCCACTTGAATAATGACATTGTTATGCTTTGTGTTTTTTTGTCAATTGTGCAATCATATTTAAGAAACAAAGACTTTTCCCATCATTAAGCAATTAGGTTTTAACATGAAAAAATTCTTATATTCATCTTTGGTTTTTGTTTTTACGTTTGAAATACCTGGATTGAGTTGTTTTATATTTGTCTGTATAATACACATATGTCTATGTTCTGTTGTTAAATATATTGTGTCCCACTTGTTTCACAATATCTCTTTTATCATGAATATACATAATAGAAATACATTTTTAATATAAATGTTAAGTACACTGAGTCAATGTCCATATCAATGTGCTTAGTATGGGCCTACATGTCACCAGTTGATTGCCTAGGTCTTCTTTTCCCAAAATCATATTTGGTGCAGCCACTAAATTTACAATATCCTTTCCCACTCCAGTAAACAGATACATATTTTTTTGCGATCCTTTGCATCAAACTCTATTGTGTTTGAAATAAATTACACAAAATTAATAAATGTCATTAACCTTTCTGCAAATTAAGTCAGACCAGCCATTCTATAACAGACAATACCCCTGCCTGCACTCTGGTTTTATCTATTTCCATTCTTATTTGGTCAGTTTTATTTTAAATCTTGATAGAAGATTGTCTTCCTGTTTTGTACTAGCCATAGATGTTTCTGTTAGCATAATTGTTTGTAACGTTGTATGGTTAAAATCTTAGCTTTTTTAAAGCATCTTTGCTTTTTCAGAAGACCCCACTGTTTTTTAATTTATTGTTGCACATTCATTTTGGTATTTAGAAGCAATAGCTGAGAGACATCATTATCATTCCCACTTTCAATATGTAAGATTTGACTTAGTATTTTGAATTCGTACAAGACTTAAGTTGTGATGTGGATAATCTTTTAGGAGATGCAAATGAATCAGCAAAGTCTGTTAATTTTTTTTCTTGGCACTGTTCTTTTTTGCTTTACATTTAGGGCATAATCATGGTAAAATAAATACTATATCCATAATGCTTTTATAGCCAGTGCCAGTACACGTTGAATGTAACCATTCTTTACATGAATCATACTGGGCATATGATTTCATGATGATTTCATCATCTTCTTAAGAAAAGGAGGGTTGATCCTTTCAAGTAAGTCTGTTTTTTAACTATTTTGATACGTAAGTGTTTTTTTCTTAATTGCCCTTCTGTCTTCTCTCCAAACATGATTAAGCCATAATTTAGCGAAGAGCGTGTTCTGTCCAAATGCCAATCTAATTTTTTCCCAACATAGTTAGACTTACGGTTTAGAGATGAGATGTGTTCATTGAATAACTTTATACGATTACTTTTCAAGCTTTTATCACAAACAAGCAGCCGCGGCCCTTGGAGGGAGTTGCGGTTGGGCAGAGAAGGCGGGGCGGGGGAGGGACAGGGTGGGGGTGCTAAAAACCGGCATATGGATAAGTGGAGGTAAGTAAACAATTGAATTATTGTTTACCTACCTCCAATTATCCATATGCCGGTTTTTAGCACCCCTCTCTCTGCCCCTCCCCCGCCTCTCTGCCCCACCGCAACTCCCTCCACGGGCCGCGGCTGGAAACAAGTTTCCAGCCCATTTACAACTATTTATAATTCTTTCAAAAACTTCTGTTTGAAAATAGTGTTTGATATGAAAGTTGCCACCATACATTTCAATTAGTACCATATCACAGCACTGTTCAAAGTTAAGATTAAGACGAGAGGTGCTTTCTTGGCAACAAGAGCAAGAAGAGTCAGGAAAACTGACAACAAGAAAGCAACTTTGCAAACAAAATAACAATGATTCCAAGCATGAAATGTTTGCTGTGGAAATATCCCCTTGTTCTTCTTAGGCTTATAGTAGGAAACAGCCCACTGATGGCAAAATGAAGCCCTGAAACCTTTGAAGACCAACGGTAATGTTACAAAATGAACAACAGTATTCCCATACTGTAAATTTTGATATATGAAAAGGTAATGCTTTTGATATGTTTCTATAATTTGCAAGACTTATCTTTATAGCACATCTCCTTCTGGTGTGTAAGTGAAATCCTGAGTTCTTTAGTAAACAACAAACTCGGAAATTGCAGACAAGGAACTGTGTTGCAACCAAATACTCTGGTGCCCTCTGCAGGCTTACAGAACAATACATTTGTATAGTAGCCTCAAAAGGTCATTTTGTATCAGAAAGCAAACCTTCAAGACACAGAACAGTAGAATAACAAAAAGAAGTCTCTAGGGGTAAAGTAGGACAGCACTCCTGATGTGAAAATAACATTATTAGACAACTTTCATGGCGTGGTACTTCTATAAACATAATGCATTGGTAGAGAAAAACTCCCAACTTCGTTTTTCACTACTGTGAGGCCTACTCCTCTTCTAGATTAACATCGAGAATTTCTTATTACACTTTTAAGTTGTAATTACTGATTGAGAAGGAGTGGGTCTGACATTTTTCATATCATAGAAATGGTAATGATAAGTCCTCTTTGCTCATAAAGTTTAATTTATCATTACCCTTTTAAAAAAGCCACTTTTAGAAAGATGCCATTTTTCTGGTCTTAGCCCTTTGTGCCTGCAACGAGTCCCCAATACACATCTGGGGTGGGTGAAAGATGGACTTTGTGCATTCCCTCTAGACAGGCACACACAAAGGAAGCTTAGATGTGGCTGATGGGCCATTCACATCCTGATGGGTCATCCTGAGCAGGATGAGAGGGAGAAGCTGACATGCCTGAATAGGCTGTGGCCTGCCTCCACACAGAGAGCGGCATCCCACCCTGTATTGACTCTAGAGCCAGGGTATGAAGAAAGGACGGCTGTGCACTTCAGAGACCAATATTTGAAGTCACTCCCACTTCAAAAGTTGTTATTAGTACTGGGTCCCTACCACTTGAGTACACTACTGAGCCTGTGAAGAACTCCGCCAGGTGGAACAACTGTTGTCCTGCAACAAGGACTGCCACTCTGCTGGACTGCTGCTGAGGAAGAACCACTTTTATTCTGTGCTGCCCTGCTGTCTCCTACCCTCTTCCCTGCTGAGGAAGGACTGGACCGATTTCAATTGAACCCAAGGCCATGCTGGCTTATACCATGTTCTAAAACTCAGGATCATCAAAGACTTCTCAGCTACCTTCAACAGCTTCTGGACTTTGTTTGCTCCAAGTGGTGCCAATCCAGTCCTGGGCCTAGTGGGTAAAAAGTACTGCTACTGCTAGAATCCACACATCGATGCTGGTGCACCGATCGGAACCTGTGAATCTCACACCATTCCGATGCCACAAGGACTGAAGCTGTTACATAGCCGCCTGCGCAACACATTGCTTACAATTCCCAATGCATCGCCTACATATTACGTTTTGACCATGTTGCATCATCGATTTGCACCTCTCAATGACACCACATCACCTACAATCCTGTGCTTTGTTGCGGAAGTATCACCTGTTTTGGTGCTGAAGCATCACCTGTTGCTTTCCCTATGTTGTCTCTGTCGACAATGCAACAAAGGTACTTTTCAGCAGGCCAAAGCTGGTCCCTGTATCAAACCCTTGCTTCATAGTGGTGCTCTTTTTATTAGGCTCAGTATGAAAATTGGTAAGCCAAGCTGATCTTCATGGGAGAAAGGATGGTTACTTATTCGCCTATAACTCCATAGGAATGCATAGGCTTAAAAATGTGGAACAGTGAGCACAGCCAGAAACGTTGCCTAGCATGGGCTGAATCCTTATGGAACTTGTAGGGGGTGTGGTGTGTTTCAAAAACAAAATACATATTTGTGAGCCAGTGTGTTTTTCCTATAAGAGAAACACAATTACTGTATACTAATGTATTGAGGTGAGGGCAACCAGTTTGGTGCCACCTGTTGTGACAAATTTTGATTGGCTCAGGCAATTTACATATAGGTAGAATAGAGAGGTGCTCCCTTTGCTAGGATGAAGATGAAAATAGGCGAGCCAAGTTGATCTTGATGGGATAAAGGATCGTTAATTATTCGTCTATAACTCCATAGAAATGCATAGGCTTGAGAATCGCACAGTGGGCACAGGCCGAAACATTGTTTGGCTCAGGCTAAATCCTTATGAAACTTGTAAGCTTGTAAGGGGGTGAGGTATCTTTGAAAACAGCATACATATTTGTGAGCAATGTGATTTTTCTATAAGGGAATTGCAATTAGCTAATCAGACATAATACATTGAGGTGAGGGCACCGCATATGGTGCCACCTGTTGTGAGAATTTTTGTTCGGCTTAGACACGTTATATGCAGGTAGTGTCGAGTGGTGCTCTCTTTATTAGGATCAGTATGAAAATGGTTGAGTCAAGTTGATCGTCATAGGAGAAAGGATGGTTTTTTATTTGCCTATGGCTGGTGGGTGGCACATTGGTCCCATGTTTTCGTTGAAATGTTGCTTGGCTCAGGCTAAATCCTTATGGATGTTAGAGGGAGATGTGGTGTGCTTGAAAAACAAAATACATATTTGTGAGCCAATGTGATTTTCCTATAAGGGAACTGCAATTACATATTCAGACATAACAGCATAGTAATACATTGAGGTGAGGGCACCCAGTTTGGGCCAACTTTTGTGCGACATTTTGCTTGACTCAGGCAATCTACATATCAGAAATGTAGACGAGTGCTCTCTTTCTTAGACTCAGTATGAAAATTGATGAGCCAAGTGGATCTTTATGAGAGAAAGGATGGTTTCTTTTTTGCCAAGAGCCCCATACGAATGTATGAGCTTCATGTGGCACAGTGGGCACAATTGGAAACTGTGCTTGTCTCAGGCTAAATCCTTATGGATCTTATAGAGGGAAGTGGTGTGCTTGAAAAATAAAATACATTGTGAGCCAATGTGATGGTCCTATAAGGGAACTGCAATGGCCTATTCAGACATAACCGTATAGAAACATATTGAGGTGAGGGCTCCCTGTTTGGTGGCTTGAAAGTGGCACTGTGGGCACATGTAGAGATGTTGCACGGCTCAGGTTAAATCCTTATGGAGCTTGTAGATGAATGTGATATGTTTGAAAAACCAAACACCTATTTGTGAGCCAATGTGTTTTTCCTTTAAGAGAACCACAATTACAGATTTGCATGTAACTATATAGGAATGAATTAAGGTGAGGGCAACCAGTTTGGTGCCACCTGTTGTGAAAAATTTTGCTGGTCTCAGGCAATTTACATATCAGAATGTAGAGGGGAGCTTCCTTTATTAGGAGGAATTTGAAAATTGCAGGGCCAAGTTGATCTTCATGGGAGAAAGAAAGGTTTCTTATTTCCATATAGCTTGATAGAAATGTATTGGGAGCTGGGTAGCCCAGTGGGCCCATGTTTTGGTGGAAATTCTGCTTGGCTCAGGGAATTTTACATATAGGCAGTGTAAAGTGGTGCTCTTTTTATTAGAATGAGTATGAAAATTGGTGAGCCAAGTTGATCTTCATGGGAGAAAGGATTGTTACTTATTCGTCTATAAATCCATAGGAATGCATTGTCGTGAAAGTGGCGCATTGGGCAATGGTGGAAAAGTTGCTTGACTCAGGCTAAATCCTTATGCAGGTTGTAGGGGGATGTGGCGTGTTTGAAAAACAAAGTATATGTTTGTGAGCCTATGTATTTTTCCAATAAGGGTACCACAATTACTTATTGACATGTAACTATATAGGAATGCATTGAGGGGAGGGCACTCCGTTTGGCGCCACCTGTTGTGACAAATTTTGATCGGCTTAGGCAAATCACATATCGGTAGTGTAGACAGATGCTCCCTTTGTGAGGATGACGATGAAAATTGATGAGCAAAGTTGATCTTCATGGGAGAAAGTATGGTTTCTAATTTGCCTATAGCTCTATAGGAGTGTTTTGGCTGGTGGGTGGCACAGTGGTTCCATGTTTTGGTGGAAATGTTGCTTGGCTCAGGTTCAAATCCTTAAGGATCTTATGGAGGGATGTGGTATGTTTGAAAAACAAAATACACATTTGTGAGTCAGTGTGATGTTCCTATAAAAGGAACTGTAATGACCTATTCAGACGTAACTGCATAGAAACGCATTGAGGTGAGGGCCCACCATTTAGTTCCACTTGTTATGAGAAATTTTGCTTGCCTCAGGGAATTATATATAGGTAGCATGGACGAGTGCTCTCTTTGTAAGGATCAATATGAAAATTGGTGAGCCAAGTTGATCTTCATGGGAGAAAGAATGGTTTCCTATTTGCATATAGCTCCATAGAAATGTATTGGGAGGTGGGTGGCACAGTGGTCCCATGTTTTGGTGGAAATGTTGCTTAGCTCAGGCTGAATACTTTTGGATCTTATAGGCAGAAATAGTGTGCTTGAAAAACAAAATACATATTTGTGAGGCAATGTGATTTTCCTATAAGGGAACTGCAATTGCCTATTCAGACATAACTGCATGGGAATACATTAAGGTGAGCCCCCCACCCCCTTTAAGGTGCCACCTGCTGTGAGAAAGTTTGCTCGGCTCAGGGAATTTACATATAGGTAGTGTAGTGGGGTGCTCTCTTTATTAGGATCAGTATGAAAATTGGTGTGCCAAGTTGATCTTCATGGTAGAAAGGATGGTTATTTATTTGTCTATAACTTCAAAGGAACGCATTGGCTTGAAAGTGGCACAGGTGTAAACATTGCCCGGCTCAGGCTATATCCTTATGGAGCTTATGGGGGGGGTGGTATGTTTGAAAAACAAAATACATATTGGTGAGCCAATGTGTTTTTCCTATAAGAGAACCACAATTTCTTATTCACATGTAACTATATAGGGAGCATTGAGGTGAGGGCACCAGTTTTGTGCCACCATTTGTGACAGACTTTGCAGGGCTCAGGCAATTTACATACCAGAAATGTGGAGGGGAGCTTCCTTTATTAATTTATATATGAAAATTGATAGGCCAAGTTGATCTTGATGGGAGAAAGGATGCTTAATTATTCGGCTATAATTCCAAAGGAATACATTGGCTTGAGTGTGGCACAGTGGGCACAGGTGGTAACGTTGCAGGGCTCAGTGTAAGTCCTTATGGTACTTGTAGGGGAATGTATACTGTTTTAAATATTTGGGATCCAATGTGAATTTCCTATAGGGAAAGTATGATTACTTATTAGAATATAACTTCTTATGGATGCCTTGAGGTCAAGGCGACCAATATGGTGACACAAATTAGAAATCAGCTTAGAAAACCTACATACAGGGATTGTATATGAGTGCTCCATTGCTTAAAATAACTATGCATTTTGATGGTGGCAAAGTTGTCCCATATTTTGGTAGCAAGATTGCTTGTGTCGGACTAAATCCTAATAGACATAATTGTGGTATGTGCTGTATTTGAAAAACAACATATTCACTGTATAGCAATGCAGAGGCCCATAAAATGGAGTTGTCTGAATTATTTATGGTTGTATTTTATAAAAAAATGTTCCCTGAAAGTAAAATGCTGGGGGAATAAGAGGCTAACTTCAACTAGCGAATAAGAAGCTGGCTTTATAAGAATCTAACTTCAGCCTCATCGGAGTTTACATTACATTTTTTAGTGCAAATCTGATGCAAAGTGTTGTGGTGGGATTTAGAATAATTTGTGTTGGATTGTAACCCAAAGTAATACAACGATGCACAATGCTCTGCCTTGTATTACTTTGTGTCTAGGGGGTATTCCATTGGTGCAATATGGGCGATTCCATGCAACCACCCATGGGCTTTGATCTAAATCTCTGTCTAGAAAGATTTGACATGAAAGGTGCACTGTCCTGCTTCAGGGTCAAACATTCTTATTTGTGTAGGAAGTGGGTGCTAGGGCCTGACCGAATCCTCATCAGAAGCCTCAGAGTCTCCGTAATCACCAAAAGCCTCCTGAGGTTGAATTGTCAGATCTTGTGCTCAAGTAGGCCTTTTTGGGTTCTCTACTGCATCCAACTTAGATTGAGGCTTTTTTCCCTTTGGAGTGAGGCAAATCAGCACCCTGTAGGTGTAGGATATCTGGGCCCTATTTGGTTGGGAACAGAAGCACAGAATTCTCCAAGCTGGTGGGCTAATGGATCCAGGGGTGTCTGTATGGGTTTATTGGTCTCTGTTGTAAGATTTGATTCAAAGCCAATTCATTCAGAACAAAAATACAGTTAGCGGCATCCTCAACAGTGAATTCAATAGGAATTACGGGGGTGGACCCTGAGACTTTGCGAGGTACTGAGTACACAATCTGGCAAAAACAACTTAAGTCCATGTTATAATTACCCTATACATGTAACAAAGGCACTACTTGCCAATGTTGAATAACGTGTTTCATGGGAAAGGAGGCACCTTGTGGTGAGTGAAGGTGCAGCTCAAAGGAAAAAAGAGGGCAAGTTAGAGAAAAATAGAAGTTATATAGGAAAGATAGAGTGAAAAAGAGAGCAAAAAGGGGACTCAATCAATCAGGATTTGTAAATCACGAATAATCATCTGACAGGGCATCCAGGTGCTTGCAGGTCCCGGAGGCTCCTTCGAACAGCCAGGTATTGCTGGCCCTTTGGAATTCTGGAAGTAAAGTGGTGGTCACTCCATGGCTTGCAGTACCTTCAGTCAATGAATTTTTGCAGAACCAGCTTTCTATAAAGCAGGGCATCTCTCAAGATCACTGTTACTTGTGTCGGCAAGGGCGGCTCCTCAGTTATGGTGGAGGAGTGTCGTCCCAAAGCCTAAAGGAAGCAAATGGAAAATAGAATGGTAAAAATATTTTATTATTATTTTATTTTTCACTTACTCCACCAAGTCTGGGGAGGGGCACCCAGGAGTGAAGTTTAGGTGCCTTCAGCTGAAGGCAGAGGGATCCCCAGGTGTCTGGCGGAGATCTCTAAGAATGGTTGGCGGTCTTCCACCTGGTCAGTGGAGACTATCCCTTCCCTTATCTGGTGGACCAGCAGACATTTCACTGAACTTTAAGTGAGGCCCTGACTGTTTTATATTTGATATCTGCTTCTAACCATTAGCCTTCCTTGCTAGCAAAATAGAGGCAACCCATTCACAGATTTGTCTTTCTCTATTATTCCTTGTTCTACCTTGTCTTCCAACATGTACTTCAACTTCTCTAAGCATTGATAAAGACCCCTTTTAATTTTTGACTCAAAGAAATTGAATATTTTATTCAAGGAGATTTTGTGGACAAAAACTGACAACTTGCCTAATTTTTTAAGGATCGCTTGGGGATGATTTGAAAAGCCAGGTGTTCATGGAGGGATCCTACACCACTTGGGTAGGATTAAGCTAAAGGAAATTAGCTCTAACATCAGCTTCTTGTAAATATCAAACTTTTTCTCTATTACACCATGAAATGTTTCCTTGGTTACAATGCTGTAGTGTGAACCAGAGTCTACCATTACTTCTAACTCAGCCCACAGAGCCTGTAGAAAACACATAGGAGAACTTGCCTAGTCATCGTCTTCATTTGCATAAATAACACTTTTCACCAAAATAACCATGTGCTTCAGGTCAGGTACGATCTTCCCACCTTCAAACTCCATTTCTTCACTAAATTGGGCTACCCTCATGTTACTAAACATAATCCCATCTCTAAAAGCTTTGGCAAAATGACCTCTTCTGCCGAGTAGTTTATACTACCTACACTGGGCTGGAAAGCCTTTGACTGAAGCAAAATGGAGGAAGCATTTACAATGATAGGATACTAATTTAGACTCTGACATTCTCTTTTAAGTTCTCATATTTGACTAGACTACTTTGTTTAGATTTCCTGTCACTGTTTTCTTCCTGTGAGGATTTTAGCTACTGTGGACATTCCATTACTCATAGATGTCCTGCATCTTTTACTTTGGTTGGTTCCGGAGTATCTCTTGTGTGGCTACACCCAAATTACAGATTGTTGAAAAGTCTCTAAGGGCTATCAAAACATCTTCAAAATACTCCCTTATCTGTCTGATGTTTGGTGTTAAAATGCTATCTATTATTGTTAAAATCTCCTTCCATGACTAATGGGTGTTTAGGTGGTGTCCTAAATATTTACTGGCTGAAAGAAAGTAACCAATGAAGACATCCCTTTCTGCATCCCACAGGTACTCAATATGCATCAATAGCAATCAAGTAAGTGAGGAATTCCTTCTTCAGTCTTTGAGAAGGTAGTGGGGGCTCTCACTTTTATTTTGAATATATCTGTGGGAGTGGTAAACTTGCTTGGTGAATGTAAAGTAAGAGTACTAGCAAAAGCTAATTAATAAATGCACACTGGCTCAAAACCAAAAGATAAACAGATAACCACATGTAATTATCTTCAAGGCCTACTGGGCAATAATAATATGAGCTACTAAACAGAATTACAGTCGTTTATATTCTGTTAAAGATAGCATCATGGTAATATATACCCATTATTTTTTAATGAGTGCACATCTAAATGGGTGAGAGGGAAGTGTATCCATATGGTTCACACTCTTAGACGAGAAGACCAGATAACCATAGTTTTTTTTAACCATCCATCTATTCAACAGTGATAAACGAATGCATGCACATTGCAGAGATGGTGTGTGCACAATGTCACCAGTAGGATGAGCAGATTAGGTGTGCAACAGTGACACAATTAAATGACTGCTACTTGGATGAAATTCAACTTGTCCATAGAGTTAAATGAGAATTATGATGACGGCCTCATTTAAATATGAGGCCTGAAGTGACTTAATGGGGTGCTATCTGTTTAAGAAGAGATAGTGGCATGAACCATATTGCTTACCAGCGTCTGTTTGTGAAAACCTTAGTGGCTGAACCTCCTGTTTCTAAGTAAACTGGTCAAATGTCCTCTCACCTTGAAAGCTTTGATCCAAAAAGTAAGGATCCTACCCGAGTAAATGGTAAATTTAAGGCTGTCCAAAGTCTCCATATCCAGTTCCATATGAATTCAGGGCCTCCAGTAGCCAATGGGTCTCAGTTTGGTTTCCCTCCTGCGCACCCTGCCTCTGTTTGGTATCTGTTAGAAATGGGTTTCCTGGTTGGCTGATGCATGCACCCAGGCCAGGCAGGAACCACCACTCTAGTCAGGGTAAGCTAGATACACACTAAACGATGGCACAGAGCAGCCAGGTTTATCAATAGTGGCAATCTATAAAATATTTGTACAACACACACTCACACAGTAACATAATGATACTCCACATAAAGACTCCACGTAGGTTTATAAAAACTAGATTATGTAATTCTAAATAAAACAAGACAAAAAACCAATGTATAGAAGTTTAGAAGTTGAATTTTAAAGGAATAAATGCATTAAAGTGTTTAGAAGCAAGTAACGCTAAAAAGGTTCCTTTAGGTCGTGCTGTACCACAAAGTCAAAGCTCGTACTAACCACGATTGAGCGTTGGCCGGCTTCAGTATTCACACAGGTTCTGGTGAACAAAGTGCCTTTCAGGTGGGGGGGGACTTCAAAGCCACTGTCTGACGTGCACAAAGATCCCTTTCCACCCAGTCCTGTCTTCTAGGGTATCTGTGTTGGGTAATCAGTCCTTTGTGTGGGGACAGAACACAGCCTATTCTAGGGCCTACCTAAGTGGTTACTTATATGTAATACAATGGGAGTTTAAGGACTGACAAGTAGTTTTACATGTCAAGTCGAGGTGGTAGTAAGATGCACACTCAGGCCCTGCAGTGGGAGGCCTGAGACAGGTTTGAAAGGGCGACACAATCAGTGCTGGATGCCCACTAGAAGCATATAATTTACTGGCACTGGTTAATGGTATAACACTTTACAAGGGAATTACAATTAAATCAAATATGCCAAACATGTGCAAGCCAATTAAACCATGTTTAGAGGAGAGAGCACATGCACTTTAGCACTGGTCAGCAGTGGTAAAGTGTCGAGAGTCCTTAAGCCACCAAAAAGAAGGTCAGAAAAAGAGGAAGGCAAAAAGTTTGGGGTGACCCTTCAGAGAGGGCCATTTTCTAACATGACCCCCCCACCCCCCAATGTAAAGCCAGGGTAGACTAATCAGGACCTTGATGGATTTCCCTGCTTAGGGTGAAAGAAGATGGAAAATGGTCCGCGCCACTCTGAACCCAGTTGGATCCCTCTGTCTATGCTCTCAGGGCCCACTGAGATAACTCCCTAGGGAATCCTTCTCCTTAACTATGGACCCCGTCAGTGCAACACCTAGCTTAAACTTGCTCACAGATGCATCCTAGTAGGCAGATAGTACCACCATGGACAGCAAAGTAATGTGGACCATTCCGCCCCTTGGGTCTAACTCCTGCTTCCAACCCAAGGAAAAATCTGTCTACAAGGACAGCTATCAACAGAGGCCATTAACAGCTGTTAGTGTCATGGGCCAGGCCCCAGGCCAGTCAGGGATCTCTGTCCTATGGGGTTTCTCAGAGTGGGTTCAGTAGCCCCGGGTGCCTTGCATCCTTTCTCCTCCCTCCCTCCCATCAGTTCAGGAGTGGTATCTTGTAACTGGTCTTTCAACCCAGATTCTGTACCCGTAGGCCGAACAGGAGTCAAGGGCAAGTCTTTCTTCCCCATGCCCCTCCATCTGAGGTTCTGTACCCTCCTTCTGGGAGTGGTAGCCCCAGAAAACAAAACTGTCAGCGTGTGCTTCTGCTTGTCACAGCTGTCCCTCCCACCAGTTCAGGGTTGATATCCTTAGGATGAACTTGTGGCTGGCAAGCCAGGATTTTCATGGAAACACACTCTGCATGAGTTGTGCAAGAGTCTACCAGGCGGAGGTCTCCAGCCCTCTGTCCCTGTGACAGTGCATGGAGCCCACTAAGGTCAGAAGTGGCCTCACCAGTGTCAGTCCTGGTGTGCTCTGATCTCAGAGCTGGCTACCCATGTTCCTCTGGTCAACTCGCTGTGAACTGTTTCACCTCTTACCTATCCATCTGAGCTTGTGCAATCTCCTCTCTGTAGTGGTATTGCCAGAAAACAGAACTGGCTAGGCTTTTGTGGCAGACACATTAACATAATGAATGCATCCCAAAAGACTCCACCCTGGTTTATACAAATGGATTATTATATTCTGAACAAAACAAGACTAAAATGAAAGTAATCCAATGTATAGATGTTGAGATATTGAATTTTAAAGGAATAAATGCAGTAAAGTGCTAAGAAGCAAGTAACAGGTGACTTTAGGTCATACTGGACTGGGGCATAGTCTAAGTTAGGGCTGCTCGTGATAGACCGCCGGCTGGCTAAGGACTCACAAGGACCAAGTACCTTTCCTGGCCGCAAACAGTGAGATGTGTCGATGTCGATTACCACAGGAGTAGGATGCATTTATCTTTTCCACGCAGTGAAGGCGATGCTCAGTTCTGAAGATGGGTGCTGGGGTCGAGTGGCAGTGAGCGAGGAAGGATTATGCCATGCAGTTGAGGGGCTACCTTTATCTCACCAAGCTGCAGCAAGTCCGATATACTGTCTGACGCTTCCATCTCTGGAGGAAATGTGCTGGTTTTGAGGTGATGCTCAAATTTTACTGGCACAACCGTGTTGATGCGTCTGCTCTGCTACACGTAGACATGAGATGCATCAAAATCCGTGTTGCAAGTATCTGTGCCACTTCCAGTCAGCCAGACACAGGAGCAGGGGTTGTAGACTTTGATATCTCTGAGTGTCAGGCAACAGGAGGCAAACCAAAATGCCTTTGAAGATCAGTTGGAGTGAAGGTAGAGTCCAGCTCTTCTTCACAATAGCAACATAGCAGCAGGCAGAAGGACAACAAACAGAAAAGCAGTTCTTCTAGAGCAAAAATCCAGTTGATTACTTTAAGCAGCATAGCAGTTCTTCTGGTGGAGTTCAGTCACCTTCAAATTTGCTTTCTGAAGTGTAGAAAGATTCCTTTCAACTGAATCCTGTCTGCTGAGGGGTAATCAGTCCTTTGTGTGTGACAGGACACAGCCTATTCGAGTGAAGTATCAGCTCTTTCATTCCATCCTGCCAAAGGCAAGGCCATCAGAATACAGATTTAGATAGGTTCTCAGATACACCTATCCTTCCTGTGTTGTGGCTATCTAGAGGGAATGGACAAAGTGTAGCTTTCACCCAGCCCAGACATGTAATGGAGACAGGCTGAGAGCACAGCGTTATAAGCACAGAGACATTTCTAAAACTGCCATTTGTAAAAATTAGTTCCACATTCAACTTTAGGAGGGTTTGTCATTGCCGTTCCAAACATATGAAACATGAAAAAGCTACTTCTCTCTGATCAGGAATTACAGTTAAAATGTATTGAGGAATTCCCAATGCCTACCTATGAGAGGATTAGCCCTCCCTGTACTGAAAAAGGAAATAGGCTGTTTTTTACTACTAAGACATGCAAAACATAACCATACATGTCCTACATTTTACTTGCATAGCATCCTGCCTTTAGGGGTACCTAGTACCTACCTTAAGGAAGGGTTATATGTATAAAAGTGGAGTTTAAGGCCTTGCAAGTAGTTTTAAATGCCAATTCGAGGTGGCAGTAAACTTCCACCTGTAGTGGCAGGCCTCAGACAGGTTCAAACGGCTACTACTGAGGGTGGCACAATCAGTGCTGCAGGCCCACTAGTAGTATTACATTCACTGGGCATGGGTATATGTCATACCACTTTACAAGGGACTTACAAAAAAATCAAATATTCTCAACGGGTGTGACAGAGTAATCCGTTTTGCTGGGATCTCCTCCAGTTTTAAACAAGTGCCTTTTGTTTTCTTCCTTAGTCTTGGCGGGCTTTCCTGCAGTAAGTATCACAGGTCAAGCCAGTTAGAATTAGTCATGGTCAGGATGTGAATTGGACTTTAACAAGCTGATCCCTCAGATTGCTAAGCGACAGTCTGCAACGCAAGAACAAGGGGAGGAAGAATTTACTCGAGCCCAGGGATTTGTTCTGTCTCATGAGGCTCAATAATTATAGCCATCCTACAAGAAAAGTAGTCACTAAATACAGATTCAGTCAGCATTGGCACCTTATGAGCCCAGCTCAGTTTTGGGTATTTTTTTGCAATGAAAAGGACACATTCTCTATGCCTTTGAGATGGTGCCATTTTGTCTGCAATTGTATTTGTTTCATTTGAGACATAAAGAGCATGACACGCCCTCTATATGTCCTCTAGATGTCCTCAGAGCACTGAAACAATGGTTCACAGATGTGAAGCCTTAGAATGGATAGATGACTAGTGGCCTAATTAGGACCATGGGTTGGTTTTAAGGGTCTAACCAGTCTTGGACAGGAGCATGCAGTGAGAATGAAGGGTGTAGCAATAGGACTGTGTAAGTAGATTTGCTGTTATCATCGGAAGAATATGATGACATCTGGTTCAAATTTAAATGCAATGAGAGGTATTCCAGAGGAATGATCAGAAGAGTGCAGTCTTACCACCATACTTTTTATAACACTTTGGCAGATGGAGAATATATTGGGGTTGACAGGACTGAGATACTTGGATGGGAAGTAATGAAGCAATACTTTAGTAATATAGCCAGATGACAATAAATCAATCAATCAATCAGTCAATTTGTAAAGTGCACTACTTACCCGCGAGGGTCTCAAGGCGCTGAGGGGTGGTGCCGCTACTGTTCCGAAAGAGTCAGGTCATGAGGAGTCTTCTGAAGGTGTGCAGGTCTTGGGTCTGCTGCAGGTGGGACGGGAGGGTGTTCCAGGTCTTGGCGCCCAGGAAGGAGAAGGATCTTCCACCGGTGGTCGTTCGTATAATACGGGGGTCTGTGGTGAGGGCGAGGCTAGTGGAGCGGAGCTGGCGGGTGGGAGTGTAGAAGCTGAGTCGGTCGTTAAGGTATGCTGGTCCGGTGTTGTGGAAGGCTTTTGCGTGGGTGAGCAGCTCAAAGGTGACTCTCTTCTTGCTGGGAAGCCAGTGGAGGTCTCTGAGGTGGGGGGTGATGTGACTGCGGCGTGGGATGTTGAGGATCAGTCTGGCGGAGGTGTTTTGAATGCGTTGCAGACTTCGCAGGTGTTTGGCCTGGATCCCTGTGTAGACTGCGTTGTAGTAGTCCAGTCTGCTGCTGACGAGGGCCTGGGTGACCGTTCTTCTTGTTTCGGTCGGGATCCACTTGTAGATCCTGCGGAGCATGCGGAGGGTGTTGAAGCAGGAGGGAGAGACGGTGTTGACCTATTTAGTCATGGAGAGGGAGGAGTTGAGGATGATATCCAGGTTACGGGCGTGGTCGGTGGGTGTCGGTGCTGTCCCCAGCATGGTCCGCCACCAGGAGTCGTCCCAGGCTGCGGGGGTGGAGCCGAGGATGAGGACCTCCATTTTGTCTGATTTCAGCTTCAGTCGGCTGTTCATCCATTCTGCGACGGCCTTCATTCCTTCGTGGAGGTTGGTCTTGGAAGTGTGCGGGTTCTTGGTGAGGGAGATGATCAGCTGGGTGTCGTCGGCGTAGGAGATGATGTTGAGGTGGTGCTGGCGAGTGACGTGGGTGAGGGGGGCCATGTAGACATTGAACAGCATCGGGCTGAGGGATGAGCCTTGGGGTACGCTGCAGATGATGTCGGTGGCTTTGGCGCAGAAGGGGGGGAGGCGGACGCTCTGTGTTCTCCCAGAGAGGAAGGATGTGGTCCAGTCGAGGGCTTTCTCTCATATTCCGGCCTCTTGGAGACGTGTCTTTAGTGTGTGGTGGCAGACCGTGTTGAAGGCGGCTGACAGGTCCAGGAGGATGAGGGCAGTTGTTTCACCGTTGCTTAGTTGCATCCTGATGTCGTTTGTGGCGGCAATGAGGGCTGCCTCGGTGCTATGGTTTCTTCGGAAAACGGACTGGGAGGGGTCCAGGATGTCGTTGTCTTCGAGGTGTTGGGTCAGTTGTGTGTTGACGACTTTCTCGATGACCTTCACCGGGAACGGGAGTAGGGAGATGGGCCGGAAGTTCTTGAGGTTATTGGGGTCCGCCTTGGGCTTCTTGAGGAGGGCGTTGATCTTGGCATGCTTCCAGCCTTCCGGGTAAGTGGCTGTCTCGAAGTAGCAGTTGATTACTTTCCGGAGTTGGGGTGCGATGATTGCGTCTGCATTGTTGAATATGTGGTGTGGGCAGGGGTCTGATGGGGATCCTGAGTGGATGGCGTTCATGGTCTTGCGTGTTTCATCATTGTTTACGTTGGTCCAGGCAGTCTGGTGGTTGGCGCGGGTGGTGGTCGCCGGATGGGTGGTGTCTGGCGTGATCGGTGCGGTCGTGGTGTAGAAGCTGTCATGGATGTCAGCGATCTTGCGGTGGAAGAAGGTGGCCAGAGTGTTGCATAGTTCTTATGAGGGTGGGATGTCGTTGGTTATGGCGCAGGGATTGAGAGTTCCTTGACGATGCTGAAGAATTCTTTGCTATCGTGTGCATTGTTGTCCCGCGGGCTTTGAAAGAAGATCTCTTGGCTGATCTGATGAGGTGGTGATGTCTGCGGGTGGCGTCCTTGTGGGCTGCGTAGCTGACCGATTTTTGTTCGTGGATCCATTTCTTGTCCAGTTTCCGGCAGGTAGGTTTGGATGTCTGGAGTTCTTCGGTGAACCAGGCGGCTTTCTTGCTGGTTCGACTGTTGGATGGTTTCATGAGCAGGGCGAGGGTCTTGGCGCAGTCGACGATCCAATGCCTGAAGTTGCGGGCGGCGGTGTCTGGGTCGGTGGGGTCGGTGGGTGGGTTCTGGGCGAGGGTGTCAGCAAGCTGGTCCTCGGTGACCTTGTTCCAGCAGTGGTGGGAAAGCTGTTGGGTGTGATGGTGCGTAGTGGGTTTCTTATAGGTGAAGTGGATGCAGCGGTGATCCGTCCAGTGGAGTTCAGTGGTGTGGTCGAAGGAGACGCGGGTGCTCGTGGTGAAGATGGGGTCAATCGTGTGACCGGCGGTGTGGGTGGGTACGGTGACCAGTTGTATGAAGCAGAGGTTAGCGAGGTTGTCGGTCAGGGTGGCGGAGTTGGTGTCGTTGTTGTTCTCAAGGTGGAAGTTGAGGTCCCCGAGGAGGATGTAGTCCGTGGATGCGAGTGCATGGGTGCTGGCAAGGTCTGCAATGGAGTCGCTGAACTGTGGCCGGGGTCCGGGGCGTCTGTAGAAGAGGGTTCCTCTGAGGGTGGTGTTGGGGTCAATGTGGATCCGGAAGTGTAGGTGCTGAGGATGTCATCTGCGTGAGTGGAGACCTTAAGGGAGGACTTGTGGACGATGGCTATTCCTCCTCCGACTCCGTTGGTGCGATCCCTGCGAGAGATCTTGTAGCCATCCGGGATGGCTATTGCGATGTCTGGTGCCGAGGAGGCATTCCACCAGGTCTCGGTCAGGAAGACGACGTCTGAGGCGAAGGTGTCGAGTAGGTCCCAGTGCACGATGGCATGTTTCCCTGCGGAGCGGGTGTTCAGGAGTATGCAATGGAGGTGGTTGGGTCCGGTCCTTGGTGGTTTGTTGGTTCTGTCGCAGGTGAAGCTGCAGTTGCGGCAGGAGAAGGGTCCTTGGTTACGCTTCCGGGCAGTCTGGAAGCAGGTGTGATGTCATCCGGCGTTGAGTGTGTGGAGGGTGCTGGTGTTGTAGTGGAGTCTGGCGTCGTGGTGGTCGCGGGGTCCAGGGGTTCTGGCGCCGGGTGCGGTCCAGGCGCCTTCGGTGCCCCAGCGGAGCGGCCGCTGCACGCGGCAGCATGCGCGGCTGCTGCGCGGCCTCCATAAGAGTGGGAGAGGGAGGGAGCAGCAGCTGGCAGGCGGGAGCGGGTGGCGAATCGGAATGCAGGGGGGCGGGGCCGCAGTGACGCAGCGGCGGAAATAGGATGGCGAGGATCAGCCGGTGAGCACCGGGGGGAACCCAAAAGGAGGAGGAGAAAAACAGTTAGCCAGGCAGTGTGGCGGACAAAACAGGGAGCAGGAACCAGGAACACAAGTCACGAGGCACAAGCAGCTGGTAGCCGTGTAGTGGCGAGGGGAGCGACCTGCCTATGAGCCATTCAGATGTTTATGGACACAGCATTGGCATTCTCCTTCACTGGGATCCACCAGAGATTGTATGATATGATCATGGTGATTTAGCCTTTTTAGGGAAGGCTAGTGTAGCTGTTTTGGAAGCTGAATTATTAGTAGGGCCAAGTATGCACCTACCACTAGCAACAAGGCCAGCAATGCAATATAAGGTCCACTCAAGATTCTAATAAATTATTCCCTTTCTCAACCCTCAGCAGGTGGCAATGAGCAGACAGGCTTCATTTAGGAGACAGGTGTCTGAAAGCATTTAAAAATGCCAATACATTAAATAAGTACGGCACACCACACAATAAAATTTCTCAACCATTTAAAAAAAATAGGAAACATATGATTAAAATGAAACCAAAACAACACAAAACCTATACAGGGAACCAGAGACATAAATTTCTAGAGAAAAAACACTTTCTAGTGCTTAAAAATATAGCACCAACTTGAGACATCTGGTCGCACTTGACCTGGACAAAGACAAAGTTTGAGGCTGACCACGATGGAGCCCTGGTAGAATGCACTAAGTGGGAAATTTTACATTCACACTTAAAAAGGTTACTGGACGTCGAGTGGGCCTCTCCAGCGGCCTGAATTTTCAGCAACTTTGTTAGCTTGGTTCAGTGGGAGCCCCTGGTCCTCTCCTGGAAGCCTTGAGCTCTGGAGCTTTCAGCTGAACAAACCTGAAATCCAGGCCTGGTTGAGGTGTGAAATAGTCGGCTTTATTCTCGATGTCGGGTCAGTCCATTTATGAAGTTCCTCTTGAGGTTTCAAAGTGTCCACAGCCCAAAACCAAGGTTTCAGAGTCTCTGAGTTGCTCTGGTCCCATCTCTTCCCGATTGAAATTACACCTTTAAGATGCAATAAGGTTATCCCAGTGTTGACCTGCACGAGTGAAAAATGAATAAGAGCTTTTCACTACCTGGATATGTAAAACTCAAAAGAACATGTCCAACTGCAAACCAAGCCTCGCCGTTATCTAAACCTTAGCAGAAACGGCGAGGCTTGGTTTGCAGTCTACTAGAACTGAAAAAAATTTTTAGAAGAATTTTTTATGATGGGAGAATGTTTTGCCCATACATACAGGTTATTGTGCTCTTTTAAATGCAGACCTCTAGCCATGCCCAGAGACTTGATCAGGTCTTATATAGAAAGAACTACATGAGAGGACGCGGTGACGTCATCATGTAGTTCTGACATGTCTCGCGATTATTCGAGACATTTACCGTCAGATACTGACTTAGTTTTTACCTTTTGTGACTGGAAGGCGGGAGTCTCGTGGACATTAGGATGGGCTACAAGACACTAAATATCTGATGACGGGTCGCATCTAACGAAGTCGAACACTAGATGTGACGTCAGTTTGTAGTCCCACTTAACATCGCGATATCACGCGATTGAGGCTCACTTGTAGGCAGGCACCAACCCGGTTTTAGATCTTCTGAGACACTGGGTCGGATATTTTGTAGAGATTGTGAAGGGCTACTATAAAACGAGCAACATTCAATGCATGACCACAGTAACCGAAATATGATTAACGTAGGCAACAAACAGAACGGCTATTTAAACTACAAAATCAGACGCTGGGCCTCTCTCACTAGACTTTAGAAGCCTCTGCAGCACACACAGCTTACAGAATAGATTGACAGAGAGACACTGATTACTTTGTGTGTTCATTGGAAGTTTACCAGTGATCTACTAGATATGCTAAGACTTGACAATGAGAGGAGTAGTGGATACGAGGGGTTAGGGTGATATCCCAGAGAGCAGGATCTAAGTAGCTTAGAATTTGCCTGAAAAGTAAGATAAACTCATTGGCTCATGTAGGAAGTGGGATTATATAGGACTAGGGAGCCCTGGAATTCAGTTCCAGTGCACTTTTGCTTTTCAGAGCGGGGTCTCACTACGCCTGAGCCAGGTCCAGGACGAGGTGAGGTCTCTTCCCCGGGCACACTGGGTGAGTGGTTATATGTACTAAAGTCAGACATATAATTAAGGCAATTAAGTGAAGGAATGGTCCTCCACTTAGAGGTGGTTTTCTCCATGTTCTATGTGTTTATTTTGCTTCTTCCTCTACAGATCTAACAGAGTTACCAGGTGTCATGGAGGAGTGAAGTTACAGTTTATGGAGAATAATATCCTTTACTGTTAATAATATACCACTGTAATATTTTCTTTCAAATTGAGTTTTTCACCAACACTAGTTTTGCAGTCGCATTGATATGAGAACAGAGGCCCTGAAGAAAGCCTAGGGTCCATTTCCCGTTAAGGCTGAAACATGTTGGCCCTTATGCAGATATTTGTTAAACTGCACGAGTAATGTTTTGCGCTGTTCCTTGTTTTTAGTTAGGAAGAGGTCTTGGCTGAATAAAAATATTATAATGAGATTTTCTATCCTATTTTAATATTTCACGCACTTTTCTTTTTCTGCACTGCACTTACCCGTCAGATCAGATTCTTATGGTTGTCCAAGTGTTGGCACGTGTGAACTATGAGTCCGTAGAGGGTACTACAGCTGTCTCAGTGATCTAGAGACACAAGACCCAAGACGGAGGACCAAATGAGAATATTGATCACACATGATATTGATGGGAATCCAAAATATAGTTATTCACTTTGCTAACACAGGGTTAACCATCTTCTGTATGACGCCTTGAGTCAGAACCCTTGTCTCTGACTCCTTTTCAGCATACCAATGTGTTGCTGATAAATAATTTGTATTCCTGATAAGATTCCCAGATGATAGGCCCATAGGTTTGTTAGGTTGTTCATTTATTGGTACAGGGGGATATAACCTATGCAGGTCTCTAAATGTCCCTCAGGCCCTCCCCAATTTGTGTGTTATATATGAGAAGCCAATGTTACCATGTTTTAAGTAGAGAGCACATGCACTTTAGCAATGGTTAGCATTGGCAAAGTACCCAGAGTCTTAAAGCCATCAAAAACGAAGTCATCAAAACAGGAGGTCAGAAGTCAGAGGAAACCACGCTAAGGATGGCAGGTCTACGATGCAGCCTTGCCCCTTAATTTATAGTCTGATTTCCTACATGGTGGAAAGACCAACCCTACATTTTTGGGGATAATAGATAACCTATGACAACACTGATTATATCTTTCATATATCCTGCCCTCATAGCAAGACTGAAATTTCCATCACAGTCCATTTATACATTCCTCTCATGATCAGAAATTGGATGGGGATGCCCCTTTCAAGCCCCTTCGTATTGGCAATTTGAAAATGATCACTACATTCCTCTTACAAGTCGAGTCAAATGACCTGCAAAATGGCTTATATAGATATATTGCCACTACTTTTTTGACATACCGATCTCCTGACGGTTTTTCGGCTGGTCTAATCAATTACATAAATCCAGAAGGTAACAGTTCCTGTAGAGGAGAAGGGTAGAAAACTAGGTTGGAAGTGAATAATCAAGGGGAATCTTTATGATTATTATTTAGTGCTCTCACACATCTAAATGGAGTTTATGCTTCATTATAAGGTCCGTTCCTTCGCTAGGCCAGCGCTGAAATTCCCTGCGGGCCCCCCATTTTAATATGGTGGGTCCCTTAGCAGAGATAAAAACAATGGAATGTGGGCTATCATGAGGGCTTAACGAATCAAGATAGTATTATTGTATATGCGAGGTTGGCAAGTTTCACACTTATCCGTCCAGCCAGCTCCCTGCATTTCTTCAGGACAATTACCCTTCACCTAGTGAGGGATGTGTAGTGACAGCTACTCCCTTAATAAGCAAATACCTCAATACAGATTTGTCCAACCTTAATAGAAGGAAGGAACATAAAGACAATATCAAAACAAGTTAAAAATAATTTAGGTAGAATTTTCTTACTTTTCAAACATTTACTCAAGTGTCCTCATAGTGGACAATAAAGACGTGCAACATAAAACATGGAAAAGATCAGGTAGTGATTTCCCAATAGGGGGGAGTAGGGATCTTCCACTGTTGAATCAATCTCTACATCCACTTAGGTCACAAGCTGAGGATTGAGCGCTGCTGAAAAGAATCTGGAAGAAACAGCGAAGGGTGTCATCAAGGAAAAACCCTCCTGTACTATGGAGATGTGTCCTCTGCAGAAAATGCAAAGCAAAAAAGTACTCATGTGGTCCTAGGCAGAGAGCAAGAGAGACCTATCCCACCTCTGCTCAGTTGGAACAGGAATGATCAGGGCAAACAGTGGGGTATTTAAGGTGTAACTAGCTTCCGTAATGATTGTTAGGTGTGGGTTCATAATCGTGAGGCTGACGTGAGCCGCCATATTTCAAGTGGGAGGCATCACAATGGAAAGGGCAATAGCATGCCCATGGGAGGTCTGGGAGGGTAGTGAGGCCTGGTGTATGCGTGCACAATGATGCATGCGTGATAAACGGATGAGAAGTCCGAAAAGAGCCACCATATTGGAAGTGTCGCACTAAAGCAGAAGACACAGTATTAAAAAAGGGATCTGGTTAGCCCATGAGGCTAGGTACTGTGTGTGCGATAATGCACGTGTTGTGTGGGAAGAGAAAAGAGGGCCATTAAAGGTGTTAGTCAGAATGGGAATGTCTTGATGACCTCAATAGTAGTTTCCTGAGGGATGTTTGTATACAGTGCCTCCACATCCAGGGTGACCTGTGTGTCAATACCCTGTTGAAGGTTGGTATCTGCGATCAGGACAAAACATACCTGGTATGTTTCAAGAAGGATGGAGCCTTTTCAACCAGTGGCTTTAGGAAATGGTCACACAATTTGCTCAGGGGCTCAAGCAAAGAGCCTATCCCTGAAACGATTGGTCTTCCTAAAGGATGAAAGTCCCCCTTGTGTATTTTAGTTAAGATATAGAAATAAGGAGTTCTCAGAGACAAGTTGACCAGGAAATCTGCTTCATGCTTGGTGATCCAGCCATGGGCTTCAGCAGCTGTCACCATTGATTGGATCCTGAATGAGAGTCTTTCAGTGGGATCGAGTTCAATTGAAAAGTAATATCTACCATCAGCCAGTTGTTGTAGGCACTCCTAGACATAATCTGCTGTGTTCATGATTACTATTACTCCTCCCTTGTCAGCTGCTTTATGGTTACCATAGGGTCTTCCGTAAGGGTCCTTACAGCTTGGCATTGTCTGGATGACATGGTATATGGTTGAGGATGTCACATTTGTGCCACAATAGTAAGCACAGCTTTCTCAAAGTTTCGTACTTCACTCGTGGTCTTCACCATGGTCGGTTTGAACTTGGAAGGATTGCTTAATCTGGAGTCATCTTGGTTGGGAGTAGTCTTGTCCTGGAAAAATGATCGGAAGCAAATTTTACAAAAGAAGTTATGGAGTTCACTCATCAATCAGAAGGGGTCCTCATATGGAGTGGGTACAAACCCCAAGCCTTTTTGAAGGATCTCATCTTCATCTTTTGTCAGGATTCTGGTAGAGAGGTCCAAAACAAGATTTTTTGGGCTGTTTAGCTCCTGGTCTGTATTTGGGATCCCGGTTGCTGCCAGTGAGCTTGTTTGTTTCTCTCTCTTCGTCTTCTTCTATGTCTTCCCCAATCTCTG
Organism: Lissotriton vulgaris; assembly: GCF_964263255.1. Classification (NCBI taxonomy): domain Eukaryota; kingdom Metazoa; phylum Chordata; class Amphibia; order Caudata; family Salamandridae; genus Lissotriton; species Lissotriton vulgaris. The sequence goes on along the minus strand of NC_141691.1, from coordinate 112,146,473 downwards.
CCTAAAATAGGTGGGGCAAAGGTTTGTTGGAAAAATGAGTGCAGTGGTTGTGGGGGCATCTAGAAGCCAGGGTGGCACATCTGTGGATATCCGGAGTATGTGATCATCAAATAGCCATACATCAATGGTGGAGGTGCCCCACATCAGCTGTCATTACTACCCCAACTCTCAGTGCTAGAGGATCTACTGAAATAATTATATGACTTGCGTGATGTAGAGGAACTCTCATCTGAGGAGGTTTTCCTAAAGGGAGAATGGTAACCATCCCTTCTATATGGAAATACTTTTTCATTTTCAAATTTCTTGATATCTTTTTGTAGTTTAGATACCTTCTGTTGCATGAGGTAGTCTTTGTGTTTATTCATATGTGAGTTGATCTCTGCCAAGTGTGATTTAAAGGCTGTAATACTACTTCATGCTTTAGGAGCGATTTCTGATATAGTGATCTTGATAATGAGAGCTTCAGACAATCGTTTAGCAGTAATAATAATCAGGATAAGCCAATCATGTGTGCATTTCCAAGTTATTTTGAACCATTCTCATCTGATGATAATATCTTCTAGGAAGAGGCAGGGTGCAGTGGTTACCAGAAGCCCATTGGGTGTAATGTAGGCTCTCAAATATTCTGTCATGATTGCCCTTTGCATAGCTATCTATACCGGTTGCTTTTATAGGGCTGCAATAGTATTCCAGTCATCCTGGTCACTGCTAGTTGGAATGCCCCCATCTCCCCCTAACAGAGACAGTGTTTTAAGGATCTCTGTTACAATGTTGTCACCATTACTAAGACACTGGCTGTCGTTCATATTAAAAATATGCCTGGACTGCAGAGTGCACTAGGCTTATAAAACAATGATAATAAGCCAGAAGGAAACAAAAAAAAGTGAAAAAGGGATAGCAAATGTCCCTTGGCTGAACCACTGTACTACAGCTATATAGACAAGAGGGGGACAGGGAACTCCTAAAGGTCCGATACCCACGCTTCTAAAGCATAGTCAATGAATACAAAAGATACTGTTCCTATAGCAAAGAAGGAAAGAAAACAAGGTTGGAAGTGAATAATCAAGAGGAATCATTCTGATTATTATTTAGTGCCCTTACACATCCTAAAGGATGTCATGCTTCATCATAGGGCCGGCGCTGCAATGCCCTACAGACCCCACGGAGATCTTTGTAGTTTTACGCCGTAATGATGGAGGTGTGTGTCAGGATATAGAATGTGTAGGGTGCAGCCCCAGACTTATTTAATTGCATAAAACCTGGGGCAGCGGCAAAAACCCCATACCTCCCCAGAGAAAGCGTAATGGGGAGAAATACTTTTATTTCTCCTAGTTTTTTCATCTTTCCATTCTGCAGCATACACAGAAAGAGGAAAACGTCTCACAGGATTGTTTTTGTGCAGGAAGGTTTTACTGCACAATGAAATCCTGCCTAGAATGGAGGCATTGTGCACCACCACAGCGGCAAAGGACAGGAATGCACTGTATTTCATAAATACGGTGTATTCCTGCCCTTTCACGTTGGCGTAGTCGAGCCTGCAAGAAAACTTGCGGCACTGCCCTACACCAATTCCTCATAAGTGAGGCCCTCATTCTTTCATTTAGTTTACAATGATTGGAAATAAACTTATCATCTTCGCTGAGTTTAATTAGGCCTATTCTTTACAATTCATCCTCAGAAACACCCTACAACCCAATTCCCTTTGTATGATGAGTAACAAACTTGACATTTTCCCCCTGTGCAGTTACAATTGCTTGAACCATACAAGTTCTCCAGGAGAGAACTGCCATCGTGTTTTACCATCAAAAGTCCATGAAATTTCTAGTTTAGTCATCACACCCTAGGGCGTTCACAGTGAACTGCCATGTTTCTCCACAGGTAAGAGTATATTTTGTGTTAAATATTTTTCGATTGAGACATCTTTCTTGCCTTCCGCAGCTGCAGGATCCAGCATGCGCGTGAAAACCAGTCAATTTTCAGCTCACCAGTCCATGGGGTTCTTTAATATCTGAAGGCGCAAATTACAGTCCTGGCTGTGCCTGCTGCAGCTCTGAAGTGTCAAAAGAGGATGACAATCTGAAATATGTGTCGCCTTCTGTGATGCTTTTCTGTTTTGGAATGTGGATTTTCTGTATTGCATGTCGTGGGTGACGTGGGTCTCATCTGCCACTCCATATGCTACTTCCTTAGGAAATCAGTCACCTGCAGATACTGTTTGCTGTCTCCGGGATGACTCGTTGAATATTGGACATATATCACTTGAACATAGTGTGCGGTGATGACCGCATTTTCAAAGACATTTAAGAAGATCAGAAGAGTTTCAGGCCTCATGCATTAAAAATTAATCTGGTAAAAGTGGTTGCAATTAGTGCACCGACTTTGCATTTTGTGAACTGACTTATGTATTAATAGGTTGGTGCACAAAATACAGAATTTTAGTGGGCCGTAATGGAGCAGAGATCCTTGTATCTTAACTACTTGACTTTCATTAACTGCCGATCATCTAACATGATTTATGCCATGCCGTTGTCCTTGCAGCCTGATGTACTTTGGCCAAACAACACAAATGATTAAAAAGTGTACAATCCAGCATAAAAGCTGCAACCACTGCAAGGTCATGACCACCCCTCTTTTGTCCCATTTTGTAGAGAAGCAACACAGTGAACTAGATATGACATGGCAGGTCTTAGATCTACCTAATCTACCTACATGGGGGTGGGGGATGCAACCTTCAACTTCTACTCAATAGAATTATGCAAATGGATCACCAGATGTAACTCTGTCAATCAAGTGTTAAATACCATTGATGAATGGAATAAAACCATACAACTATTTTTTTTAAGTTTGATTTTATTGAAGAAATAAAGAAAGGAAGGGAAGGAAGGAAAAAACAGAAAATGGATAGGACAATATAATACATGTTGATTGAAATTAATAGTTAATGTAAATACATAAATGAAATAAGCATTACATTAAAACTCTCATGAAAGGCATAAATAACAAGCATGAGGATTTCTTGAACATAACATTTGAATATTAATTAGATTCACAGTAAAGTACAGTGAAACATAAAAATTTCAAACAGAAAGGCAAATAATAGAGTCATGGTGGTTTGCGGACCTCGACTACGTCAGGAGCTGGAGAGGTATGCACTGGAGCAGAAGAAGAAAGGTACGTTACCAAAGGAAGCCAAACCAGATCACGTTTAATTGCTAGGGAGATGGGGGATACATAATTGGTATCCAGTTGGTGATGAAAGCAGACTGAGTTCCACCAGGCTTGGTATGAAATGTTTGCAGCTTGTTTCCAGTTAGAAGTAATGGTGTGAAAAGCTACAGCAATCAAAAGGTCAAGTAGGAGGTAATGACGAGGGGATTGGGGAAGTTCCGGTGAGAGAGAACCTAGAAAAACTTGTGATGGGGAGAAGGGAACCTGAAACTGGAAAATCTTTTGTATTTGAATCCAGATTAGTTGCCAAAACTTGGCAATAGGAGGACAGTCAAACAGCATGTGTTTTAGATCTGCAGAGGGGCATGGACATGACCAACAAGTAGAGGGGATGTCTGATGAAAAACGTGAAAGTGCGTGTGGGGTAAATAAAGTTCTGTGATAAATAAAATATAAAGTTTGGGTGTTGTTAGCAGCTCTAGAGGTCCTATGAAGTCTGCTCCAGATTTTATCCCAAAGAAGCACCGACCAGTCTTGAGAGAGATCAGATTCCCAAGCGAGTTTATCCTTATATTTACCTCTATCAACTGTACAGCGAAAAGAATTGTAGATAGCAGAGGCGGAGGGGGAGGATTCTAACAATAAGGAAGTGGATTTGCGATCCGGAGGAATATCGGAGCATATTACCAAGCAATAGCGATAATTATCGCTATTGCTTGGTTAGAGACAAAAATTTACCGCTGAGCTGCGGCGATTTTTACCGCAAATAAACCTTGGTATTACCAAGGTTTATCGCAAATGCGATAAAAATCGCCGCAATGCATGAATATCGCTGAAAAGTCAGCGATATTCATGCATTACCGAGCTAATGCTCTTAGCCATGTTATCCACCTCCCATTGGATAACATGGCTAAGAACTGCACAGGGCAGGTGTTAGCTTTTGGAGATATTCCCGCTTAGCGCGAATATCTCCAAAAGTTGGTAATAGGAGATAGCGATGTTAGCGACTGTTTTCAGTCGCTAACATCTTGGCACGCCCACTTTGCATGTCATTAGTGATAAATATCACTGACATGCAAAGTGGGACCCAAGATGGTCGCTATCTCCTACTAGCTGTCGCTAACTGGTGTTAGCGACAGCTAGGTAATAGGGAGATAATTTTATCTCAGCTTTCTTGGCTTTTAAAGCCAAAAAAGCGGAGATAAACCCCCTTGATAATATGCCCCATCGTTTGTAGGTGATAGGGATTGGAGATAGAGGAGTAGGACTGGGTAAAGAGCATTATATTGTGAACGAGCAGAAGAAGGCAGTGAGAAAGAGGATTTAAGCTCCCGAAAGGAAAGAGGAGCACCATGGGAAAGTAGTTGAGAGATCCAACACAGTCCTCGAGAAGGCCAGGTCTTCCAGAAAATAGTGCGATTACGGATTTTGAGAGATGAATTATTCCAGATCGGTTGTTCGTGAATAGAAAGAAAGGAGGAATAAGATGAAGTTAAATAAGAAAGAAGGAGATTACGAGAATGAGAAATAACAGGCGTAAGAAGGCGAACTGGTGGGGATGTGAAAGACGATAATTCCCGGAAATTAAAAGGGGAAATAAAAGAGGATTCCATGCTTAACCAGAAGGGGTGATAAAAAGGAGGATCAGAGGAAAACCAGTGGGTTGTTTGTTTCAGAGAAAAGTCCCGCTGGTATTCTTTAAAATCAGGAAAATGCACACCGGAATGAGCCTTGTCTTTTCGCAAAGAGGCGAGAGCAATCCGAGGTCGTTTACCATTCCACAAAAATTTCAGCAGTAAAGAGTCAATCTTCTTGAAGAAAGAAATCGGAATGCGCATAGGGAGCATAGAAAGAGTGTACAGGAGGAGGGGGGATAACATCATCTTTATAGAGTTAAGTCGTCCCCACCAGGACAGAAAGAGTGGATGCCAACGCGTGATAGCAGCATCCATTTTCTTAGAAATATAGTCAAAGTTCAGTTTGAGAGTATCGGATAAGAGAGGAGCAAACCAAACCCCCAGATATTTGATTTTAGAAGGTTGCCAAGAAAAACCAGTCTGAGAAAAAAGATGTTTCTGGCAGAGAGAGTTTAAAGGGAGGATGTCACATTTATCGCCGTTTAGGCGATAACCAGACACCGCGGAAAAGGATGAAACTTGCTGAAGGAAGGAAGGGATAGAAGAAATAGGATCGGAACAATAAAAAAGGATATCGTCAGCATAAACTGAGAGTTTAACCTGATGAGAGCCAAAATGAAAACCCGATATGCTGTCATCCAGTCGAATTTTAGTAAGGAAGGGCTCTAAGGCTATGAGAAAAAGTAGGGGGGATAACGGGCAACCCTGCCGAACACCCCTGTGTAAAGAGAAATAATCTGAGGTCATACCATTGACAAAGATGGAAGCCTGGGGATTAGAATAGAGTAAAGAAATAATAGAAATGAATTTGGGGGGGATACCGATCCAATGGAGAGCCTGAAACATAAAATCCCAACCAATTTTGTCAAAGGCTTTCTCCGCGTCTAAGGAGATGGCAGCAAAAGGAAGATCCTGAGATGAAGCTTTACTGAGTATGTTAAGGAAGACCCGTGAGTTGTCGGAGGAAAGACGACCTTTGACGAAACCCGATTGCTCAGGAACGAGTAACCAGGGAGGAGGGGATCCATGCGTAATGCTAGAATCTTAGCTAGTATCTTGTAATCGGTATTAACCAGGGAAATCGGTCGGTAATTCTTGCATAGAGAATGATCCTTATCCTCCTTGGGAATTAAACAGATTAAAGCCTGTTGGAAGGAACCACTTGAAGAACCTGCTATGAGAAAGGATTGAAATAAGAGTAAAAGTTTAGGAAGGAGTAGAGAAGCGAAATGGTTGTAAAATTCAATAGTGAAGCCGTCAGGACCAGGGGTCTTACCGTGTGGTAATTTTGAGACAGCGTGGGAGATCTCAGAGAGCGAAATGTCTCGTTCCAAGGAATGGAAATCAACATGAGAAGCCGGAGGAGAGGGAAGAGAATGAAAGTACGAGAGAAGATCTGTAGACTCTGGGACCTGTTCGGGAGTGTAGAGTGTGTCTTAAAATTTGACAAATTCAGTGAGGATGTCCTTGTCTTTAAATCTAGATTCGCCAGAGGAAGATTTAATAGATTCAATCTTTGCGCGTTCTTTTCTTATTTTTAACTAATTGGTAAGAAGTTTCCCCATTTTATTCTTACCTCCATAATATCGGGAGTTACACTTTAATAAAAGGTTAGAGGCAGCATCGGTTGTGAACTTATTGAAGGAGATTTTCGCATCAATAAGTTTTTTAAGGGATGCTTCGGATTTAGAAGCGTGATAGTCAAGTTCTAATTTTTTGATATCAGCTAAAATTTGATCTGACTTGGACTCTCTGAGTCTCTTTCGTCTGGCCACAAAATTGATGATAAAACCTGTAGAGGCTGCTTTAAAAGAATCCCAAACCATAACAAAAGAGGAGTCAGAGGTATGGTTAAAAAGAAAAAATTCTGTGGCAAAGGCTTTCAATTCAGAACAAAAAGTAGGTTCCAGAAGTAAGGCATTGTTGAAACGCCATCTGCCTGAATGTGGGGAAAGTGGAAGAAGGTCAAGGTCCACAAAAACCGGAGCGTGGTCCGAAAGCAAAATGGAACCAATTTCAGAGCGAATGGCGTGTTGGCACAGGGATTTACTCAGAAAGATATGGTCAATGCGAGATTGGGATTGATGTGGAGGGGAGAAAAAGCTATACTCTCTAAGGTCTGGGTTACACAATCTCTCAAATATCTACCAGAGCATTGTTTTGAAAAGTGTTGACAAATTGAGTATGCATCTTAGAGGGGACAAACTTGACTTTCGAATGTCGGTCAAGGAAGGGGTCCATAATTTGATTGCAGTCTCCCCCTAAAAGTATGTAATCTCCAGAGAGGGAGTATAATTTAACAGAGATAGAGCGCCAAAAGGATCTGTCAACCCCGGTAGGGGCATACACATTAAAAAGGGTGAGAGGAATATTGTCTATAAGTGATGTAACAATAACCCAGCGACCGTCAACGTCACATTCATGAGAAATTGAAGAAAAATTTAACTTTTTATGCAACAAAATCACAACCCAATTCTTCCTAGTTACCGTGGGGGAGCAAATAGCGTGACCCACCCAACAACGTTTAAGCTTCAGAGCCTCTGCTTCAGAGAGATGAGTCTCCTGAAGGAGGGCAACGTCAGTCTTGAGTCTCGCCAAATGTGAAAAAACCCTTTGCCTTTTAATAGGATTATTTAATCCCTTAACGTTCCATGACGTAACACGGAATGGAACGGCAAAGAAAAACAACTAACAGCAACATGCTCATTAAATGCATATAGATAAGCTGAGAAAACTGAGGAAAAGATAAACGTAGTAAAGAGGAAGAAAAGATAGGAGAAGAGAAAGAAAGGAAGAGGAAAAGAAATTAAAAGAAGGGGGAACCACTAGAGAGATAATACTAAATCTTAAAAGAAAGAAGGAAGAGCAGAGGAGGAAGAAGTAGAAAAGAGGGGAAAGAGAGAGGAAAAAGTAAGTGGAAGGAGTCCAATAGTAGAAGAGTAAAGAGAAAAAAAAGGACAGAAACAAAAACAATCAAGAAGACAGTACATGTCCAAAACGAACGACTGAGAAACATACTTACGAAAAACGCAAAACGAGGACGGGGTGGTGGCGTCGGGAGACGATGGCGATAACAACCAGAGCGGACACCAAAACCTCTACTACCATGAATCCAAGAGGCAGCATATAAAAACATCAGGGCACAACAAGGTAGAGAGAGAGAGGGGGACATCTGTAAAAATAAGAGAGACATAAGGATGAGTGCAAGGATCTAGGAGAAACATGAAGTGAAACTTGGTTTGAACAGAAGGGAAATAGAAGGATAAAAACGACAATTATAAAGGAAACATTAGGGAAGTCACAATAACAATGCCAGTAGAGGAACACCAGAGCCATATTACAATGAGATCAAACAGTTAGCAAGTCCTGTCATCCAGGGTTGGATTCTTCCATAGCATCTGGGCCATGTTGTCGAAGAAAAGCTTGCAAGGCTGCAGGATCCTCATAAGTGGTTGTTCTGTCTTTATAACTGACCTTGAAAAGACAAGGATGCAGGAGTCCATATCTAGCGTTTAGGGCTCTGAGCTGCGGTCTCATGTCCAAGAACTTCTTCCTCCGATCTGCGGTGGCCTTGGAGACATCCTGCGAGAGAAAGAGGCGATGACCCTCCCATATGATTTGCTTCTTGAGTTTGGCAGCTGAAAGGACCTGTAGAAGGTCAGTGTACTGCAGGAATAGCATAATGACACCCCTAGGTTTGGTAGCGACCTTAGGACCAAGGCGATGAGCTCTTTGGATGTTAATAGACGTTAAGGCTGGAGCGTCTAAGATCTTGGCAAGAAAGGATTGGAAGAAGGTGGTAGGGTTAGACCCCTCTGTAAGTTCTGGAAGGCCGTATAAGCGTAGATTGTTCCTACGATTTCTGTTTTCCAAATCCTCTGTCTGACGTTTAAGTAGAAGTATCTCCGCCTCCATTGACGGGATATGCGAACAAGAAGACTGCAAAGATTCTGTTGATTGTTCCAGGGTTAGTACACGCGAATCCAGAGATGACCATTTCTCCTGCATAGGATGCATATTTTTAGTGGTGGCCTCCATAAATGGTTTGAGAGCACTAAGCTCTTCCAAAATGAGATCCGGAGAGGAGGAAAAAGAGTTACTCCCCGGAGATGGCGGGTCTTTCTTCAGGCGCTTAGAGGAAACTAAGGAGGATGGCAGCTTGCCTCCGTTATGTGCTTTAGGGATGGCTCCATGTATTGAATCAGGTTTTGACGCCATGCCTTCTTCCATGTCTTGAGGAGAAGAATCAGAATCTGAGGCAACAGGCAATTTAGAGATAGTGGTGAGCTTTAAATTGCGGAGTTTCACCATGAAAAACTTCAGAGAGTCAGATGAGAGGAAACAATAAGCCAACGATGAAGAAGCAGATATTTTGACTCAAAGAAGTGTAGAAAAATTCGAAAAATATGAGCAAAATCTCTTAAAGATGGCAAGATAAAGTTCATCAATCAGCAATAGTCAATAGAAGGAAAAAAAAAACATGCCCCGCAGAGGTTATATGTTGGAGCAAGTCAGATTAGCAGGAGTCACTGCAAGGCCATGTAGAGGTACATTGTTGTTGTTCCAGGGAGGGTCATGCAAGAAAGAGAAGTAGAGAAGATGCGTAGATAGAAACGCGTTGAAGATTCCTAGAAGCAGTTTCTGAAGCAACAATTCCTGACAGCGGTCAGCAGTAACATGTGGCAAGATAAAGGGATACAGGTCTCATAATGCACCGACAACAACTGCTTCGAATGACCAAAGCCGACATTGGTAGAGAAGGCAAAATATGGGGGATTGCGATGAAGAGCGCAGGCAGCAGACAAAATGGCACTTAAAATTGCAGAAAACAACACTGTTGAGGGAAAAGTCAGAGAAAAACAACCAACGATTGTTGGTAGGCTCACCCACTGTGTCTAGTTAGGGTTGTGATGTCGGGAGGTCGTGTAGACATCTTGTGTGCTTCATGGGCCGTCCGGCTTCAGAAACTCGTGGCCGGCGCACAAAATGGCGGATGCGAGCACCGGATCCGGGACCACAAGCGTACCTCAGCTATCTCCGCGAGAACCGGGATACAATGAGGGCATTAAGCTCTCCTCATGTTCCGGTCCACGGAGGTGATGACATATGGCTGCAAATCCCCCGTAGGTTGCCGAAAACAGATTGTGACCGGAGGTCGGCGTCGGAGCCTCTGGGTCACGCCGCCATCTTAGCCGGCGTCCAAGCCACGCCCCCAACACCATACAACTATAACACACTTACTTGTACCCTCTGCACATTTACAACACACTTCAATGTAGCCCATGACCCCACTAATCCTTAATGGGTTTCCGGAGTAGCGTGCTACAGCCCCCCCACCCCCCGAAAAAAGGCGCTTCAAAACCCCATCAGGGGTAACAAGCGCTATATAAATACAAACCTTTTTTCCTCTTCTATCCTTCAGCTATCCTGCCGAATCCAAATAACTGACTAACCTATCCACCACTTTATTTACTTTCATACTTCACTATGCTAATCCAACACTAATCCTTGATGGGTCCTGGAGTAGCATGCTACTCACCGAAAAAGCGATTCGACGCCTCGTCAGGGGTAGTAAGCGCTATATAAATTTAATTACAATTACAATACAATACTTAGTGTAATCATCAAACAGTACTCTCCACTGAGCGTATGCCAGAGGGGCCAGTGCAGGTAAGAGTGGTGGGGTTGGAGGGCGCAGTGTGGAGGGGAGTTGACAGACGATGAGGGCAAATTGAATTTAAAAAAAAGAAAAACACTTACCTTGCGCTCTCCACATCACGAGGGAAGTGGTTTTCTTTTTTTAAATTTAATTTTCCCTCGTTATCATCTGTCGACTCCACCCTCACCCCGGTCCACCGCTCTTACCTGCATGATCTGCTTATGGTCATATGAACCTTTGGATGTCGACTTGTTGCAAAAGAAGGAGCTAACATCAGCAGTACATTAGTGAATCCAATATGGCTCCAAATAGATGGCAGAGAGGGTGCTGTGCAAACCATAAGGATTTCGTGTTAGCCATGTAGTCTAGTTCCAATCCAAACGATTAGCAAAGATTTAGTAGGTGTATGATAAGAGCATATGTATTTAAATGATCATGCAATATTTTTGGAAAGGGGCGACCACTCGGTCCCCCCGAACGTATGGCGGAGTGCCTCGATCCCCCCGGGAAGCCATTTTGTGGCGGGAGGCGCGTCTCGGCTGGTATGCCCGAAGCGGCGTAGCCGGGGCGCGCTTTTTCCCGCCCTAGAGTGGGCTGGCCTAGACACCGACGTAGCCAGCCCCGCCTCCGGGACGGGCAGGGGCGGGTTTACGCCCGCCCTGAAGACGGATAAAAGGAGACGCAAGGCCTGAAGACGTCCTCTTGTTCTTGTGCTCCGAAGCTGCACCTCCTCGCTACACGTGAGCTCGGGACAGAACGAAGAGCCAATTTTGAGCGTTTTGATCTTTTTCTTTGTCTTCTAGATACTTCGTCGGAGAGATGCCCAGGAAAGGCGAAAAAAGAATGACGACGGAGCAGATGGTTCGGGCACTCTTTAAAGACATGTCCGACATAAAGAAACGGTTGGCGGAGCGAGATGGGGAGGAGGGTTCGGGCCCTTCGCCGGCTGGAGGGAGACCTAAGAGGCCGAGAAAGGTTCCAGCCGGTGGGGACGTCCCGGTTCCCTCTGCCCCTCTCGAGGCGCCGACCCCAGTACCGATAGAAGGGAATCCAATCCCGGGGGTCGTCACCCCGACATCCAAGGAAGACATGCCCCCCGAGCTGGCAGCACAGCTAGCAGCATGGTTGGGGGATAGTGGTGATGGCGCCACGGCCGCCGAGGCACAGGCGCTGATAAAAGTGCTTCGTGAGAAGAAAGAGGCAGCTAGAGTGGCGGGGATAGACAAGCCGCAAGCGGCAGAAGCTGCGTCCGGGTCAGGTAAGCGGCCATTGCCGATTGCAAGGGACGAGTCAGCACCCTCTCGTAGAGAGAGATTGGGACAACATGTGCCTTTAGCTATAAAAGAAAAGATCTGGGCGGGAGAGTACGTGAATATTTTTTCCCTGCTTGTTGATCATTATGATGTGGAGCATGTGAAAAGTCAGAAGGACTTAATGCATCCGAGTGTGTGGCGCGCAAAGATGGCCGCCTTTAAGGTAAATGAGAACATTGGCAACTGGGGCAATGCATGGGGTATTTTCACATCGATTTTGGGGGAACGTAGGCCCGAGTTGCTCCCTGAGTTTCCCGTTTACCAATCACGAATTATGGGTTACTCGACAACGTATCAAGGTAACCATTGGTTTTGTTATGACAATCTGTTCAGGAAGGAAAAGGAACATAACAAGAGTTTGAGTTGGGATTGTTACGATTCGTTAACTTGGGACAAAATGAAAGAATCAGGAATGTTAAGAATGCCATTGGTCGGGAGCAATGTTGTTGATTACTCCCGCCAAAATGTGGGGACGCCCTTTCGACCGAGTACGAGCACCGACGACCAGTCGAGGCCCGCAGGCAATACAGGGAAAAAGGGTTTCTGTTTTAATTTCAACAAGGGGAAATGTACCAGGCCTCCGGGATCGTGTAAGTTCAAACATGAGTGTAGTACGTGTGGGTCGTCCCATCCTGAGTCATCGTGCAGAGCCAGAACGGGTGAGAATGGGGGTAAGGGGGGCGCCAAACAGGTCTAAGCTAGGCCGAGGGGCGCCTTTACCAACCCCGATTGATACCTTGGCAATGATTCCCTGGCTCAGCGAATACCCGGATCGTACTTCTGCCGGGGTGCTACGGAACGGTTTCACACATGGTTTCCGCATCCCGGTAGGGGACTTTCAGGGTGTAGGGACGTGCAAAAATCAACTTTCCGTTTTACAACATGCATCGGTAGTGCAAGAGAAAATTCAGAAAGAGGTTAGCCGGGGACGGGTCGCCGGCCCGTTTAGTGAACCCCCGGTACCAGGTTTCGTTTGTTCTCCGTTAGGGGTGGTCCCCAAGAAAGACCCGGGGGAGTTCCGTTTGATCCATAATCTGTCTGCTCCACAAGGTCTTTCGGTGAACGACGCAATTGATCCAGAAGTTTGTTCGGTGCGATACGCATCTTTTGATGAGGCGGTAGCCATATTGAATCGCCTGGGGCACGGGACGTTGATGGCGAAATCTGATATCGAGTCAGCGTTCCGGTTGCTCCCGGTACACCCAGACGATCAGCGTCTTTTGGGATTCGGGTTCCAGGGGTCATTTTACATGGATAGGTGTATGCCAATGGGTTGCTCTATATCATGTGCTTACTTTGAGCAATTCAGTACTTTCCTGCAATGGGTGTTCACTAAGACAACGGGTTTCCGAAACGTAATGCATTACCTTGACGACTTTCTGTTCCTTGGCCCCGCCGGTAGTCCCGAATGTGCCCAGGCTTTAGACGAATTCTGTGTGTTAATGGGTCATCTCGGCGTGCCGTTGGCACCGGGTAAAACTATGGGTCCCACGACTTGCCTCGAGTTTCTGGGGAATGAGTTGGACTCAAGGGAGGGGTGCTTCCGTTTACCAGCTAGCAAGGTGTCGAAATTCAGGGCAGCCCTCCAAGTATGTTTAACTGCATCCAAGGTTACACTGCATCAGTTGCAACAGTTAGTGGGAAAATTGAACTTTGCCTTGAGAGTGATACCAATGGCTCGCCCCTTTTCTCGCTCAATTGCCCAAGCAATGGTTGGCCTGAAGGAGGGTCATCATCGCACAAGGTTATCGACTGAGGTCCGCCAGGACATGCGGATTTGGTTAGCATTCTTGGCGGACTTCAATGGTCGAGTCGTCTGGAACAAGCCAGCCATGTCCTCCGATGAGCTTGGGCTATGGACAGATTCAGCAGGAAGCGTAGGTTTTGGCGCCATCTTCGGCACAAAATGGTCGGCACAGAAGTGGCCCCTATGGTGGCACGAGAAGGGGCTGACAAGTAACATCGCTTTCCTCGAATTATTTCCCATTCTGGTGGCCCTTAGAACCTGGCCAGAAGGGTTCAGAGATCATTCTGTTGTGTTCTGGTCCGACAATATGACCGTGGTAGAATGCATCAATAGTCAGGCAGCCCGTTGTAAATTGATTTTGAGGCTGCTCAAAGAAATTGTCTTACTGTGTATGCAACTGAACGTGGTATTCAGAGCAAAACATGTCCCTGGGGTGATGAATCAGGCCGCTGATGCACTGTCTCGTTTTCACATGCAGGCTTTCTCGGGTTTCCTTCCTTCAGCGGACCCGGAGCCGGCACCCTTCCCCGAAGCTCTCTGGTCTCTCGGTGCCCCGAACTTCGTCACCTCGTGGGAGAGAGTCTAGCACCCAGGACAAGGAAGGCATATGAAGGGGCGTTCCAGGCCTATTTAGCCTTTTTGGGGGCAGAGAGAGGGGGACTTTGGGGGCAGGAGGAGTTGGTAGTACTTTTCCTGATGTCTTTACATAGGGCTGGGAAATCGGTGGCTACGGCCCAAAGGCATCGTGCCGCCATTTCCTTTGTTGCCAGGGCCCATGGCATCCTGGACCCAACAGCGTCTTTTACGGTACAGAAAGCGCTGCGTGGGTGGCAACGTCTAGAGGGTCGCAGAGTAGACGTGAGACGACCGATAGGTCTAGACAGGTTGTCCCAGTTGCTGGCCACACTCCCTAGCACATGCTCGTCCCCGTTCGAGACCTGTTTGTTCCGGACTGCATTTATGCTGGCATTTCACGGGGCTATGAGAGTTAGTGAGCTAGTTGCAAGGAACAAACGGGATGTGACGGGGGGCTTGTGCAGGGAGCAGGTTCAGATCAGGGGTGATGCGATGATTGTCTCCTTTCTCAGGTCCAAGACTGACCAAGATGGGAGGGGGGACTGCACGATCATTCGCAGGATCCCCGAGTCATCCATGTGTCCGGTTCAGTGCTTAGAAGATTACCTAGCACGAAGGGTGGCATCATGGGGGGGGACATTGTTGAGGCATGTAGACGCCACCCCGCTGACGAGGTTTCAGTTTCAGCGGGTGCTGGCAATGGCCATTGCCGCAGCGGGCTTGGACCCGGGTGAATTTGGGACCCATTCCTTTCGTATAGGGGCTGCCACAGAAGCTACAGCCAGGGGTCTTAATGTAGAACAAGTGAAACGTGTGGGGCGTTGGTCCTCCAATTGTTATAAGAGGTATGTGCGATTGCACATGTTGTGAAGCTGTAATCATGTACTCACGCTTCTTGTCTTTTGTTTGTTTTCAGTTGCGCAAGCCTACGCGGCAGGGCGGACTGTGCAGTTGATCCAACACCAGGCCAGCGGTCACACGTCACCGGCTGAGAGAAAGGAGGTGTGGGTCGTGGGCCACTCATACGTGAGACGGGCCGCAGACGTATTCAAAGCAGGTGATATGATTCACGTACCTGGGGAATACGGGTACAGAGTGTCCTTCTACGGAAGGGGCGGTCTCTGTATTGACCAGTTTCAGGCATTCTTTGAGGGTTTGTTAGAGCGGATGAGGTCACCGCCGTCCATAGTCATAGTACATTTGGGGGACAATGACTTAGTTACCACCGGTAGACGACTTCTCCTGGAGGCTATGCTTTCCACGGTAAGTTGGTTAGCAAGGAGAGTTCCGGGGTGTATAATTGCGTGGTCTCATTTGATCCCACGAAAAGTGTGGCGGGGGGCTATCTCGATCCCTGCTTTGAATCATTCCGTTAAAAAATTAAATAACAAAGTGAGTAGGTTGTTCCGTTCCAAGACATTGCATTCGATCTCGCATAGTTGCATTAATAATGACAGTATGTATTTGGGGGATGGTGTGCATTTGTCCAGGGTGGGCAGTGAGTTACTCATAGGTGACTTCCTAGCTTGGTTAAAATCGTTAAAACATGACCTTTAGGTAGGAGTTTGGTGGGGGGTCCGGATAGCCGGTCAACTATCCGGACCTGTGGCGGTAAGGTCATGATCGGTGAGCACTAATTGGTAGATCCCTATGAGTGGGCGTCACCCAACACGGATGGGAGCGCTCGGGGGAGGTGGCCATTGGCCCCTCAATGGGGAGGCGGCCCCGTCTAAGGGCGGGTCGCCGGAAGTTAAGGAAAGGCGGTCAAGGCCCCTTCCTGTGTAGGAGGGGTTACAGCCCCCTCCTGAGGAATTTCCCGGGGCCAGGGTCATCTGCGACGGCAGATGCGGTAAGTTGTGTGGGGTGGGGGGAGGTCCACGATACCTTCTAGATACCACACACAAGTATTCGAACGACCTTTAAATGGCGTCGAGTCTTAAGTGCCCCCGACAAGTCAAGGGAAATTGTTAGTAGTTGCACTTGAGGTAAGCCTCTGTGCTGTCGCCCTTCCCAAGTGGGAGGGGTAAGTCTGGTTAGGGATCTTGACACCGGTTATGACCTTGCCGTTGGCCCTTAAACGTTAGGATGTACAATTTCAGTGTTTATAGAGAATGTTTTTGTAGGATGCTAGTTCGGCTAGGAGAACCTCTGTATTAGAGAATATGTTAAGATTAGCCAAACATCGCCATGTGATAATGAAATTGTACATAATATGAAACGTTTAATGTTTAATTTTTTGTTTTAATAAATACGGCCGCGGGAGGGTCACTCCCTCCCACATCCAAAAACTTAAAGAACTGTTTCCGGTTTCCCTCCTTTGGGGATTGTGTTGAGAGGGGGTGGCGGGTATCTCAGCCATATGGAAAGGGGCGACCACTCGGTCCCCCCGAACGTATGGCGGAGTGCCTCGATCCCCCCGGGAAGCCATTTTGTGGCGGGAGGCGCGTCTCGGCTGGTATGCCCGAAGCGGCGTAGCCGGGGCGCGCTTTTTCCCGCCCTAGAGTGGGCTGGCCTAGACACCGACGTAGCCAGCCCCGCCTCCGGGACGGGCAGGGGCGGGTTTACGCCCGCCCTGAAGACGGATAAAAGGAGACGCAAGGCCTGAAGACGTCCTCTTGTTCTTGTGCTCCGAAGCTGCACCTCCTCGCTACACGTGAGCTCGGGACAGAACCAAGAGCCAATTTTGACCCACCCACCAGCCCCTGAGGACAGCAAGTTGTTGTGCAATAAAGTGAATTTTTAAGTATGTTCTTTCTTTTTCGTTTACAGGTTGTGAAAGTATCAGTTTTGTTGTTTATCATAATAAAGTATGGTGAATATCGATTAGGTTGTTACGATTAAAAGGACTTGATGTAGTGTTGCTTTTGAGCTTGCTCTTTCGGTCGTAGCGACCAATGTTTTCATAAGTTCGAATTGTCGTATTTATTTTTTGGTAGGCGGTAAGGTCATGATCGGTGAGCACTAATTGGTAGATCCCTATGAGTGGGCGTCACCCAACACGGATGGGAGCGCTCGGGGGAGGTGGCCATTGGCCCCTCAATGGGGAGGCGGCCCCGTCTAAGGGCGGGTCGCCGGAAGTTAAGGAAAGGCGGTCAAGGCCCCTTCCTGTGTAGGAGGGGTTACAGCCCCCTCCTGAGGAATTTCCCGGGGCCAGGGTCATCTGCGACGGCAGATGCGGTAAGTTGTGTGGGGTGGGGGGAGGTCCACGATACCTTCTAGATACCACACACAAGTATTCGAACGACCTTTAAATGGCGTCGAGTCTTAAGTGCCCCCGACAAGTCAAGGGAAATTGTTAGTAGTTGCACTTGAGGTAAGCCTCTGTGCTGTCGCCCTTCCCAAGTGGGAGGGGTAAGTCTGGTTAGGGATCTTGACACCGGTTATGACCTTGCCGTTGGCCCTTAAACGTTAGGATGTACAATTTCAGTGTTTATAGAGAATGTTTTTGTAGGATGCTAGTTCGGCTAGGAGAACCTCTGTATTAGAGAATATGTTAAGATTAGCCAAACATCGCCATGTGATAATGAAATTGTACATAATATGAAACGTTTAATGTTTAATTTTTTGTTTTAATAAATACGGCCGCGGGAGGGTCACTCCCTCCCACATCCAAAAACTTAAAGAACTGTTTCCGGTTTCCCTCCTTTGGGGATTGTGTTGAGAGGGGGTGGCGGGTATCTCAGCCATAATACATTATGAGGAAAAAATTTAGAAATATAACTACATAGAGCAAACAAAATATCAAATAGGCAGGTTCCATAAAGGAGCTTCCTTATTCAAAATTAAGCATTGAAAGTGAACAGGGAAGTTCTAAGAGGAAGGATGTCAGCATCAATTATTCCAAGTTTTAGGTTTACTGGAAAACCAGTATTGAAGCATGGCGCTCAGCACTCTGGGCAGGGGAAATCAGCAGAGTCGAGAGAAGGTCTTCTCTTAGTGAAGTCAGGGCAGGAGCAGCTAAACAATTCCATGGAACACACAGTTAATAAATAAAAGAAAGTTCTGAAAGCCTCTTCATATCAGTTCCCACCGAATGGAATATTCAGCATTGCTTGTTCTCTGCGATCAGGTAGACACTCCAGTTTCTCAGCGTTGAACCAAGAAACACACATCTGCACGACCTAAGATGTATCATCGGTCCAGTCTGCTCGTACAGGTGGATCTTGCCCACCACCACAAACACCATGTTCAAAGGCAAGCTACAATTACTGTCTAAGTATCCACAGTTTCAGTACAATAATGATTAGCCTATTCTACCACAAGCAGTTGATAAGACACCTGAACAGGGAAAAAGAACAAGAAACTTGCAGAGCAATTTATGAA
The DNA here is from genome assembly GCF_964263255.1 of Lissotriton vulgaris. NCBI lineage: Eukaryota > Metazoa > Chordata > Amphibia > Caudata > Salamandridae > Lissotriton > Lissotriton vulgaris. Next base: position 112,128,050 of record NC_141691.1, on the reverse strand, counting down.
TGTGCAATACATGTGACTCAGGTCTGGTTACTAGTTAGGCCAACTTTAAATCAACATGCCTTCTTAGCACGTACAGTTAGCATAAGTAAATCAATTGATTATATGCTGAATATATATGGCGGGAAACATCCTTTACAACGCAACTTTTACAACGCACTACCATTACGACGCAACTTTTACAACGCAAGTCATTACAACAAATTGCGCTGGAGGGCGCTCCAGGATAGGGAATAGTTTAAATACTATCCAACACCTTCCCTACTATTCACGGGGACTGGAGTTGGAATAGTAAATTAAACTATTCACTATCCAGCGCCCCGCACACAAGTCGTTGTAGCGACTTGCGTTGTAAAAGTTGCGTTGTGATGGCATGCATTGTAAAAGCATGCGTTGTAATGACATACATCCTATATGGCTGGCTCTCATGATAGAACAGTCACCAACAACATAGTGTTAATAGATTGCACACAGATTAATACAGTTACATGATAAGCATATATGTGTTATATACATGTGTGTAGCACTAAATTAAGCAACTTCAGTCATAATACGACCTACCTCATAAATATTGAGGTAGGTAGCAAATTGTGAATCACTATGATTGGCTACATATTGGTTAATGGGGAAAAACACTAGTGATAATGGTCACTTGCAGGTTGAGTTCAGTGGAAATCACTGGGTGGTAAGGGGATGCGGGTCCCAGTTCACACCTCTCAGCACAGTGTCATATGCCTGTCTTGGCGGCTGCAGCTGCAGGCTGTCAGTCAGGGCATAGGAAAGGCTGGGGCTACCAGGTGGGCAATCACTAAGGTAGCCACCTGGGTGTCACATAAAATCCGACTTTGGGAAAAAGTCAGGTTTAATGAGAAAAGTTGTTTACTACCAAACATGACATATTCCAGTAGGACCATAATGGATCTGGCAACCTCAGAATGTCCAGGTGCCAGTCCACGTTAACCTATGGCCTCCTGCGTTTTTCAACCCTTGAGGCAGAAGCCGGGGGAGCTCTGCACTTCCTTGTGCACACTATTGTTCAAGCATGAGTTATTGATTGACAAATAGCCCGTTTTTAAAAACTGTAGAAATTTTAACTGGCCGCTTTTAATATTACTATACTGTTAAAATACCTTCTTGGAGCGAGACTGCTTCGCCCAAGACCTCTTTGGATCCCCCCTCTCAGCGCTGCTGTGTTTAGGCGCCGAGATCGAAAACAGTCACTTTGGCCGCCATCTTGGGTAGGGCAAGGCTGCCTGCCCAGGTGATCGCTCCTCCCGCCCTCCCAGGACATTTAAGGACCCCTCCCTCTACCCTCGGGTTACTGCGTTTTTCAACCCTTGAGGCGGAAGCCGGGGGAGCTCTGCACTTCCTTGTGCACACTATTGTTCAAGCATGAGTTATTGATTGACAAATAGCCCGTTTTTAAAAACTGTAGAAATTTTAACTGGCCGCTTTTAATATTACTATACTGTTAAAATACCTTCTTGGAGCGAGACTGCTTCGCCCAAGACCTCTTTGGATCCCCCCTCTCAGCGCTGCTGTGTTTAGGCGCCGAGATCGAAAACAGTCACTTTGGCCGCCATCTTGGGTAGGGCAAGGCTGCCTGCCCAGGTGATCGCTCCTCCCGCCCTCCCAGGACATTTAAGGACCCCTCCCTCTACCCTCGGGTTACTGCGTTTTTCAACCCTTGAGGCGGAAGCCGGGGGAGCTCTGCACTTCCTTGTGCACACTATTGTTCAAGCATGAGTTATTGATTGACAAATAGCCCGTTTTTAAAAACTGTAGAAATTTTAACTGGCCGCTTTTAATATTACTATACTGTTAAAATACCTTCTTGGAGCGAGACTGCTTCGCCCAAGACCTCTTTGGATCCCCCCTCTCAGCGCTGCTGTGTTTAGGCGCCGAGATCGAAAACAGTCACTTTGGCCGCCATCTTGGGTAGGGCAAGGCTGCCTGCCCAGGTGATCGCTCCTCCCACCCTCCTTCCACCTTGCTCTGGGATGGATAAAAACAACAGACCTACCCGTCCGCGCAGCGGGCGGGCGCAGCGGGCGCGCCAAAGGCGAGCCCGTCTGCGCCCGTCCGCGCCGGGACCGGGCCCAGGGCCACAACCCCTGCTCGGCCCATCCTGTACAAACGGAGTACTCTGCTGAGCCTTCGCCCAAACCATACCTCTCATTGTACCAAACTTGACCTGACACATTCTCCTATGGGCACTAACTTAAAATGCTCTCATTGTGATATCGTCGTCCCTTTTAATAACGACATCCTCCACACTCAGGTCCCTAAGCAGGCCAAGGAGAAGTATATTACCATGGCCCTTATCAATGCGCGCTCCCTGGGTAAACACTGCCAAGAGATAGCCGATCTTATTATCGACCACAAATTAGATGCCCTGTATATTACGGAAACATGGATGGACGAGGCATCTGCTCCCGACTTGGTCACGGCAGTCCCACCAGGTTATAAGGTTTATAGGCAGGATAGAGAGAAAAATAGAGGGGGTGGCCTGGCTATCATAGTGAAAGACCAATTTAAGGTCCGCACATCCCCTATTCCCGCCATATCTTGCGAAGCTCTACATTTTAATATAAAATTCACACCGTCTTTTAGTTTTAACGGAGTGCTCCTCTATCGACCTCCTGGGGCCAGAGCAGCTTTCCTAACAAACTTAACCATCTTAATGGAATCATTAGCCACAGATGAGTCCACTACGGTAATGGGCGATTTTAATTTTTATCTTGAGCAAAATAATGATAGAGACACCTTTACTCTCACATCTGATTTAGAAATTATAGGACTCAAACAATTGGTTACGGCCCCAACCCATCAGGCAGGACATACGCTAGATGGCATGTTCACGAACGTGGAAGACCTTCAGGTGACTAAAATCCTTCCCATGACATGGACCGACCACTCGGCCATTTTCAGCAGGCTGACTATTAAAGATCCGTGTAGGAAGAATACTCCCCATCCCAAGCCAGGCACCTTCAAGGCGTGGAAGGACATAAACAACAACAACCTAAATATACTTTTAAATAATACTAAGCCTGAACTATCTAATGATCCCTGTACGGCTACTTCCCAATTTCATGAATGGTTGAGTGATGCCACGTCTCAATTGGCACCCACTAAGTCCCACTCAAGGAACAGAAGTATGCCGACTGCTCAATGGTACACAGAAGAACTAAAATTACAGAAACAATTAACGAGAAACAGGGAAAGGTACTGGCGACGAACTTACGACAGTGAAAGCAAGATTAGATATAAAGAAGCGCTAGCCACTTATAAAACCATGGTCACGACAGCAAAGAAGCACTTCTTTACTCTACATATAGAGCAAGCTAAAAATTCTACCAAACAGCTGTATAACTTAGCTAAAACCCTATCGGGTAACACACCAGACCTAAACCCTCCCCCATCACAATTACTATGTGATGCCTTGTCTGAGTTCTTCTTCACAAAGGTGAACAATATATATCAAGCGTTCACCTCGGAACCCAATACTACTGTTGTTCCATCTTCGCGGATAGTTCCGAGTAACACCATGACGAGTTTTAAACCTCTAACGACCGATCAAACTAAATCCATACTGAAGTCTATTAAATCAGGCTCTGCCCTGGACCCATGCCCCACTTCGGTGTTAGCCATGGTTTCAGACACAGTTAATCCCATTATCACCCACGTTTGCAATATAATATTGAGTTCTGGGACCTATCCGGACTCTTTAAAAAACACATTGATTAAGCCTTTGCTTAAAAAACCAAATCTTGACAGGAATGATTTGAAAAATTACCGGCCCATAGCAAATCTTCCATTTCTGGCCAAACTGACAGAGAAAGCCATGAACCAGCAGCTGTCAGAATATATTGAGAGAAATAATCTGCTTGATGATACCCAGTTTGGGTTCCGTAAATATCATGGAACCGAAACTGCCCTCATCAAGGCAGCGGATGATATTAGACTCATCCGGGACCAAGGAGGGACAGCTTTGCTGGTGCTCTTGGACCTCTCGGCAGCATTCGACACGGTTGACCATAAGACCTTGGTCGACCGTGTCGAAAAAATGGGGATCCACTCCGCAGCGAGAGACCTGCTTGCCTCCTTCCTGGCTAATAGAACTCAGGCGGTAACCCTTGGACCATTTCGCTCTGCCAAACTGTCGCTGCCGTGTGGGGTTCCTCAAGGCTCATCCCTTAGTCCGACACTTTTTAACATCTATGTGTCGGACCTTGCCAGTGTCATCAAGGCACATGGGATGAGCCTAACCTCGTACGCAGACGACACACAGTTGGTGTTGGCCATTAAGGGTGACGGACAGGAGGTGGCAGAAAGGTTCCAAAGTGGCATGATAGCTATCGGTGAGTGGATGGCAGGAAACTGCCTGAAGCTCAACTCCGAGAAAACGGAGGTCGTAATCTTTGGCAGTCTCTTGCCACCGTGGCCCGATATCTGGTGGCCATCAACATCTGGCACCCCACCTTGCCCGACCCCCAAGGTGAGGAATCTGGGAGTCACCTTTGACAATCAGCTGAACTTCATGGCTCATGCCAATAAGGTAGCGTCCACGGCCCACTTTAAACTTAGAATAATTAGGAAAATCTTGCCTTTTCTGCCTGACACAGCCGCCAAGACCCTGGTCACGTCATTGGTACTAAGTTCACTAGACTACTGCAACGGACTCTTTCTGAATGTACAATCTAGAGTCACAAAGAAGTTGCAGATGGTACAAAATGCGGCAGCACGCTTGCTGTCCAAAAAACCAAAATTCGTACCCATCTCAGATACTCTAAGGTCCTACCATTGGTTGTCCATTCAAAACAGGATAAAGTTTAAAGCGATGTGCATAGTTTACAAAGTTATGCAGGATCAGGGGCCTCGCTTCCTTAAAGATCACCTAATACCCTATAGTCCGGCTAGAAAGCTACGATCCTCAGCACTTAACCAACTAGTGGTCCCACGTACCAGAACTGTGACTTGGGGTGACCGCCGTTTCCTAGTTGCGGCCCCCAAGATCTGGAACACCTTACCATATCACATTAAAGCCAGTCCATCGCTCCTACAGTTTAGGAAGAAGCTGAAGACGTGGTTATTTAACCAATAAATGTTAGCACACCAGCCGCATCCTTACCTCTAGGGAATGACATTACTGCAGTCTAGCGCCGAGACACCCAAGGGTAATTGTTCGCGCTCTATAAATGTCAGAAAATAAATAAATAAATAAATAAATAAATAAATAAACACTTATGGAAAGAGCCTACAATAGGGACATTTAAGCTTGTACTTATATGTCCACACCTTTAATATAATGCACCATGCCTCCTGGGCTTATGAGGCCTACCTTAGGGGTGACTGGTGTATATTAAAATAGCGCTGTGACATTGACATTTAAGGTGAGGGCAAAGTTGAGTTTGAACAGTTTGCACTGCTCATGCAACCTGCAAGGGCAGGTCTGCTGGCATCTGTTTACATGGGTCACTCAAGGTGGGACAAGCAGTGCCTCTGGCTCTAGGAAACCCTTTAACTCCCATGTACTGGGTACCACGGGTACCACTTTCCAGGTATTTACAAGGGGGTTAAAGTCCTTGCCAGTTGGGGTTACCAATTCTCATACATCATATTTAGGGAGTGAGCACTGGAACTGAGGCCTGATTAGCAGACTCCAGTGCATTTTCATTGAAAACCATCAGCATTGGAGAACAAAGTGTGTGCGTTACCATGAAAAAAAAGGGCTGCGGAAATATTTTCAAATCCTTTTTTTGATGGTAGATTTTTTTCAGTTTGTGAATGCGTCACCACCTTCTTTGGGGTTTTGGTGAAATATTAATGTTTTTAATCTGAATTTCAGTCCTGAAACATTAATACATACCATATGGAATGTGTATGTTGATGGGACCCCCTTAACACACTTCTTCCAAATACTGATATGTAAAGGTTTCTGAAACCCATTTTGAGATGCAGGAAACCCTTTCCATGTCCTTAAATGGGATTTGTACATTTTTAAAAGGGATTTAGCTTTCATCAACCATCTCTATTACCAAATCTGAGGGTTTGTGAATGCTAAACCTGTTAATCAATCAATCAATCACGCGTTTGTTAAACAATACTACTCACCTGTGAGGGTCTCAAGGTGCTGGAGGAGAGGGGGGTTTCACAGGTTCCAGTCCATCAAGGTCTTTCGCAGAGCCAGGTTTTGAGGTTTCCTGTGAGGATGGGGAGAGATGTTGTCTGTCTGAGGTGGAGAGGGAGGGCATTCCATGCTCTGGCCGCGAGAAAGGAGAAGGAGCGGCCAGGGCCTGATCTGGTCTTTCTGGGTCAGGAGACAATGACGTAGGAGAGCTGGGCTGGTCGTAGGGTCCTTTGGGGTGTGTGGAATTTGAGTCGGATGTTCAGGTATGCTGGTCCGGTGTCGTGGAGGGCCTTGTGAGCATCTTGAAGGTTACTCTAGCTTCGATGGGGAGCCAGTGAAGTGTGCGCAGATGCTAGGAGATGTGACAGTGTCTTGGCAGGTGGAGGACCAGTCTTGTGGCGGCGTTCAGGATATTCTGTAACTGGCTTGTGAGGTTTTTGTTAATTCTGGCGCACAGTGCAAAGCTGTAGTCACGTCTGCTGGTGACCAGGGCGTGAGTGACGGTCTTTCTGTGTTCGAGGGGGATCCATGTGAAGGTCTTGCATAGGAGGCGGAGGGTGTGGAAGCAGAAGGATGAGACGGCATTGATCTGCGGTCCATTTTGAGTTCGGAGTACAGGATGATTCCCAGGCTGCGTGCGTGGTCCGTGGGGGTGGGGGGACTTCCGAGGGCCGGGGGCCACCAGGTGTCGGGGTGTGGGCCCATGATGAGTACTTTTGTTTTGTTCGTGTTCAGTTGAAGGCAGCTGTTTTTCAACCATTTGGTGACGGCTTCCATGCCTTCCCGAAAATTGTGTCTGGCGTTGTTGGGTTCGTAGGATAGGGAGAGTTAGTACACAAGGCCCTTATTTTACTAATAATCTTCAACTAACAGAATTGCTAATTGTAACTGCAAAATTTATTGTCATCAAGTCCTATTGATTCTTGTGGTAAATCATAAAATTATAAAGTGCTAGAAGTCAAAGCTAAGATCATCTATGCAGAAGAAAATTCACATTCACAAAGTTTACCTCCATGGGTCTGAATTCAAGTTATGGGCTAATAGAAAAGCCCACAGTTTTTGGAGGAAGTTGTAAATTATTATAAGGAGCCACTACCAGAATCTTACGGAAGAATATAGCCAATCAATGGACGCAAGGATGGACCTGGGCTTCAGGGGTCATCAGAGTGTGACTGTAGGAGTGAAGGAGTTTATACCTGGTGCTACTGGTATGAAAGAAAGTGAACATGGTTTTGATTCATGAAATAGTAGTGACTTGAATCTTGGCAGACAATGGGGGTGTGAGTGCAAATCTAGCTTCTCTGAGCATGTCTCTCTCAGTGCTTCACAGCAGCCATCTGGCAGTCCTGGTTCCAGCCTACAGAAACTAAAGCAGCCAACAGCCATCCAGTCTGGTACCGAAGCTCATTAAATTATAATAGAATGCAAGGAAAGAACTGTGGTCTGACAGTAAGACCTTTGCTGTTGTGAAAACGAGGGTCTCCTTACATCCTTGCTTAGTCACGTGGAAAAATGAGAATGCACTGTAATGCATACACCCTGCAGGGTATTTAAAAGCAAGATATGTAAACGTTTAATGTCAAACATATCCTTACAGTGAAAGTGCCCCATAAGCTATTTTCACTGTAGAAGTTTTGGCTATTCGACAGGAAAGCATTGGAATACAGTATGTTGTTATATTATGTTGACTTGTAGACCACACTAAGCACCCATGAGGATATTCAGTAAGCATAGGCCAAAAATCAGTTCCGCTCGCAAAATTTGTGGATTTTCATCAAATTCGCAATCCGCGAGACCCAGATTTTTTTTTTAGGCCAGCTCAGTGTAGGGTTGGGGGCTAGGTTTGAGGGATTTTTGGTGTTTTTCAGGGTTTAGGGCTGTTTTAGGGGTTCAGTGCGGTTTACTAGGGTTTTTGGGTTGAATTTGGTAGGGTTCCCGGAGTCTAGGGCTCGTTCATAATGATGTTGGCAAGGTTGTAGGGGGATTTGGCGTTTCTTGGTCCAGAATTGGCCGAATTGTGGCCTGTTTTGGTGTTTTGCGGGCGCGTGTGTTTGGGTGAAATGTCGTACACCTTCCAGTGGATCTATTTTGTTCTGCCTTGCTGAGATTCTTGGGAATCGCTGGAACAAGTGTCCTGGTAAGTTTCTAGAGGATCGAAGTAGTGGAAGTGCTGAAAACAGTAATTTTTTATCAAGACGCGATTTGCCATGTTATCCAATGGGCGGTTTGGGGGCACAAGGAGAAAGTGTGTTGGGGTGTTCCAGTTGAGCTAGGGGAACGGGGCTTCTGTGAGTGGTAGGGAGGGGGAATTGGTGGTTGTGCAGGAAATTTGGAAGGAATCGATTCATGGGAAGGGTGTGTTTAGGCAAAGTCGAGAAGGGGAAACCTCTGCCATAGGCGCCAATGTTAATTTTCTATTATTGCGTGTTTTCAGGGTGCGATTGGAGTGTGTTGTAGGTAGTTCTTAGTGGAATTTCTTAGCTGGGATGCGAGTTGGGAATGGCTAGTTTTGATTGCAAGTGGTTTGAAGAAAATCCATGGTGGAAAAGGGGTGTTTTGGGCCTAGTTTCAGAGTGCGTTTTGGCACGATTTTAAGGCCTGTGTGAGGTTGCGGTAATGCACATTTTTGGGAGGGTAATGTGGGGTGCTCTACATTGTTGAGAGTGGGTTTAGGGGTCTGGGAGCACAGCTGGGAAGGTCTAATTTTGTGTCCAAATAGCAGTTTAGTCGTAGGTTGAGGGGAAAGGAGAATTTGGGCCTGTTTCTGAGGTGCATTTTTGCCATTGGCTAACTTTGGCGGCCTGCGAGGTAGCTGTATTGCATGTTTTTGGGGGGTATTTGGGGGTGTTATACATTTTTGAGAGTGGGTTTAGGGGTCTGGGAGCACTTCTGGGAGGGTCCAATTCTGTGTCAAAACAGCAGTTTGGTCGTAGGTTGAGGGGAAAGGGGAATTTGGCCCTGTTTCTGAGGTGCATTTTTGCCAATGGCTAACATTGGCGGCCTGCAGAGGTAGCTGTATTGCATATTTTTGGGGAGCTATTTGGGGGTGTTCTAGATTTTTGGGAGTGGGTTTAGGGGTCTGGGAGCACTTCTGGGAAGGTCTAATTTTGTGTCAAAACAGCAGTTTGGTCGTAGGTTGAGGGGAAAGGGGAATTTGGCCCTGTTTCTGAGGTGCATTTTCGCCATTGGCTAACATTAGCGGCCTGCTAGGTAGCTGTATTGCATGTTTTTGGGGGGCTATTTGGGGGTGTTCTAGATTTTTGGGAGTGGGTTTAGGGGTCTGAGAGCACTGCTGGGAAGGTCTAATTTTGTGTCAAAATAGAAGTTTGGTGGTAGGTTGAGGGGAAAGGGAAATTTGGGCCTCTTTCTGAGGTGCATTTTTGCCATTGGCTAACATTGGCGGCCTGCGAGGTAGCAGTATTGCATGTTTTTGGGGGGCTATTTGGGGGTGTTCTAGATTTTTGGGAGTGAGTGTAGGGGTCTGGGAGCACTGCTGGGAAGTTCTAATTTTGTGTCAAAACAGCAGTTTGGTCGTAGGTTGAGGGGAAAGGGGAACCTGGTCCTGTTTCTGAGGTGCATTTTTGCCACTGGCTTACATTGGCGGCCTGCAAGGTAGCAGTATTGCATGGTTTTGGGGGGGCTATTTGGGGGTGTTCTAGATTTTTGGGAGTGGATTTAGGGGTCTGGGAGCACTGCTGGGAAGGTCTAATTTTGTGTCAAAAGAGCAGTTTGGTCGTAGGTTGAGGGGAAAGGGGAATTTGGGCATGTTTCTGAGGTGCATTTTTGCCTTTGGCTAACATTGGTGGCCTGCGTGGTAGCTGTATTGTATGTTTTTGGGGGGCTATTTGGGGGTGTTCTACATTTTTGGGAGTGGGTTTAGGGGTCTGAGAGCACTGCTGGGAAGGTCTAATTTTGTGTCAACATAGCATTTTGGTCGTAGGTTGAGGGGAAAGGGGAATTTGGGCCTGTTTCTGAGGTGCATTTTTGCCTTTGGCTAACATTGGCGGCCTGCGAGGTAGCTGTATTGCATGTTTTTGTGGGGCTATTTGGGGGTGTTATAGATCTTTGGGAGTGGGTTTAGGGGTCTGGGAGCACTGCTGGGAAGGTCTAATTTTGTGTCAAAACCGCAGTTTGGTCGTAGGTTGAGGAGAAAGGGAAATCTGTCCCTGTTTCTGAGGTGCATTTTTGCCACTGGCTTACATTGGCGGCCTGCGAGGTAGCAGTATTGCATGTTTTTGGGGGGCTATTTGGGGGTGTTCTAGATTTTTGGGAGTGGGTTTAGGGGTCTGGGAGCACTGCTGGGAAGGTCTAATTTTGTGTCAAAACAGCAGTTTGGTCATAGGTTGTGGGGAAAAGGGAATTTGGCCCTGTTTCTGAGGTGCATTTTTGCCATTGGCTTACATTGGCGGCCTGCGAGGTAGCTGTATTGCATGTTTTTGGGTAGCTATTTGGGAGTGTTCTAGATTTTTGGGAGTGGGTTTAGATGTCTGGGAGCACTGCTAGGAATGTCTAATTTTGTGTCAAAATAGCAGTTTGGTCGTAGGTTGAGGGGAAAGGGGATTTTACCCCTGTTTCTGAGGTGCATTTTTGCCATTGGCTTACATTAGCGGCCTGCGAGGTAGCAGTATTGCATGTTTTTGGGGGGCTAATCGGAGGTGTTCTAGATTTTTGGGGATGCGTTTAGGGGTTTGGGAGGCACGGTGGGAAGTTCTAGATTAGGGGAAAAATAGTAGTTTGTCTGTAAGTTGAGGGAAAAGGTGATTTGGCCCTGTTTCTAAGGTGCATTTCGGCCCATAGGCTAACATTGCCGGTAATGCGTTATTGCAGATGTCACTGGAGCCAACTCTTCTGGCACATTACGCAGTTGTAGTGAAGGAAAAGCACTATACATTTACCCAACGAGGTAGCACTTGTTGGATTAGCCAGTAGAAAGTACTCCAGTAATAGTTATGCAAATTGCCCAAAAGTCTGCAAATTAGCGTTTTTTTTGTGATTTCGCTGAAATTCGGGGACCGCAAATCTGCAAAATTCACCCATACTTAATATTCAGGCACTTCAGCACTTCAGCTGGTGTGTCACTTGTATTACCCTTGGAGTCATTCAAAGAGCCAGATTTTCAGCTTCTCAGATTTTCAGAGCTCGAGAAGTGAGGATAATGCTTTGATGTGTTGTGGGAGTTCATTCCATGTTTTGGGTGAGATGCTACTGGCGCCCTCCTGCTCTGCATTTGTGAATGTGGGGGATTTGTGCCAGTGAGAGTGAGGCTGAGCGTAGGTGACTGGTAGGTTGGTGGAAGTGTATGTAGTTGTTCAGGTATGCTGGTCCAGTGTTGTGTAGGGCTTTAGAGGTGTGCATGTGGAGTTTGAATTGACTGTGTTTGTATATGCGGAGACTGTCGGTACAGAGTGCTTTGCAGTAGTCGAGTTTGATTGTGATGAGGGTTTGCATGGCGGTTCGTCTGGTGTGCTGTGGCAGCCACTTGAGGATTTTTGGCAGCATATGTAGGATGTGGAAGCAAGTGGAGCTCACTGTGTTAACTTGTGCTGCCATGTTGAGCTTGTCATCCAAGATGATCCCAATGGTGTGTGATGGTGTTGGTCCAGGTTCTGTGGGCCAAAATGTGGTTTCCCATGGAGAGGTCTTGTTTCCAAAGACCAGTACTTCTGTCTTGTTTGAGTTATGCTTCAAGCAGTTGGCTTTCATACACTATGCTACCATGGTATTTCAGGTGTTGAAGTTGGTTCTGGTGTTAATTGTTTTCTCTGACAGGGACAGAATGAGTTGGGTGACGTTGGTGTAGGAGATGATGGTGATGTCTTGCGAATGGATGATGTCAGCGAGAGGTGGTTTGAAGAGGGTCAGGCTGAGTGACGATCCCTGAAGGACTCAGCAGATCAGGTTCTTAGTTCTAATGGGAAGGGTGGCGGACTGACTCTTGTGAAGTCATCTGATAAGTGTGTGGTGGTAGACTATGTCACGAACAGGCAAAGCAGGATGAGGGCAACTGTTTTTCGCTAGTCCAGAATGGTCCTGTGCTGTGTTTTTTTCTGAATCCTGAGTGGGTTCTGTCCAATAGTTGATGTAGCCTGAAGTGGTAAGTGAGTTGCTTGTTGATGGCCTTCTCTATCACTTTGATTGGGTAGGGAAGCAGGAAGATGGGGCGGAAGTTGTTCAGTTGGATTGGGTCTGCCAAAGGTTTCTCAAGGAGTGCGTTAGCTGCTACATGCTAACGCTGCTACAGTTTTCCGGGATGGTGGCCGAGGTGATGAAGGTGTTGATGATGTGGGTGATGGCAGTGCTAAGAGGTCAGGAAAAAGTTTAGGTGTTCTCTGGGTTTTGATTTCTCTGGGGTACTCAGTCATTCACTCTTCACAACATACTATCTCATACCCTTCAGCCTATTAGTATTGTATGCTATAGTAGAACCACAAAACATAAGATATTCAGTGTACAAAACATCAACATTTTTATTATAAGAGGTCTTTAAAATTTAAAGAAAAAAAACAATTTTTGGAATACATTGTGAAACATTAATTCATTACAATTTGTTAAAAACCAATTTCTGTCAATCAAGTAGTACCTGGATCCTAGTGTTTTGGTCAGTTTTTATAGACACAGAAATCAAGGGATCAACACACTTTCAAAGACATCAATTCCAACAACAATATTCATAAAATTATACTAATAAAATTATACAATCAATACATCCCCAACGGGGTAGTCGACGCGTTTCGGTGGTTGTGGCACTATGCCACCTTCCTCAGGACAATTTTGATGTACACAATTATCTGTGAATAAAAGATACCAATGTCAAAGTTCATTCACAGTACATTTAAATTTTTTTCTTCTTTTTCACCCTTGTGTCTTACACAGTTTGTGGTCCCACTATGCATTAAAACCAGTATCGTGACCCTTGGGACCACCATCCCCCTTAATGTTGAATATGGGCTTGGGCGTACTGACTCACTTGGCCATGCATTCACACATTTCCCTCTTCATTATCTTCATACATTATAGAGATAGCATACCTCTAAACATATCCTTTTTCTAATTTGGATATGGGTTCGGAGTAAAACTTTATAGCGGCTTACTGTAGTCACGCTCTGTAAACAACGAAATTCAGCATATTAGCTCCATGGTTGTATCCAATATTTACTTTGGATACCAAATTGAGCATAATTTAATCAGGAGCTACCCTACCTTGGGTTTATGTGCAAGATACTTGATTCTGCTTGCGATGTTCTTTATTATTCGTTTTCCTGGCAGCTATGTTCAGAGTTGCCCTGTTGGGATGCATTTAATAGCATATTTAATTCCCCATTCCAACCAAAATCATTTGTTTTAATCACTCATTTTCATCAGTTAATCTGACCACATTACTCTCTAGGACCTCGCTCACCTCCTTTCTTAAAAGTTTTTCTAGCGTGGTTATTCCCAGTTCAACCGTTTCTTTTCTTTCGGTTTGTTTGCTGCCTCCCAAATCTTTTAAAGAGAGGGGTATTCACATTAGTCAGCTACCCTTTTTTTTTTAACTGACTTTTTATATTAATTTTTTCTCCAAGTCTCACCTTGTGATATTAATTCAAGGTCCACCGCTCGGTTAGACCCTCGTTGATTCTCTTGTTGTAAGGACTTCCTTCAATTGTCCTTCTTGAGTATGCCTCTATGAAAAAATATATATGTATATATGTCAAGATGTTACTTTCCTATCATGTTCAGCCTAAGCGCTCATTCACTTATTCAGAGTTATGCCTTCGCTTTTGAGTCGAATGGGGAGGAAGTCTCATCTTATAAAAGTCTTCTGTTTACACGACTATCGATACTATCCCCATATTCTTAAGCGTCTCAGTGTATGTTACTCATTAGGCGCTTCCTCTTCGATATTGCAAAAAAACGTGCACTATTAAGCGTGGGATTGTTTTACGCTCACATAATGCAACCTTTTAAAATATAGTCGGGTGAATCTCTCTGTGTTAAACCCTGTGACCCATTGGCTTACAGGTGAAAAATGAACCCAGCCTGTTTGTAAAAGATGAAAGAAGAGATCTTGATAAAATGGAGGTAGAACTGAAAAATAATTACAGTAATACCCTTGATGAAGCAAAGAAAAAATTAAGTGAGATATCAGAAGACGTTGATGGCTATAGGGACTATCTGATAGGTAAAAAGACTAACAAACTACAAAAAGACTTGAATAGATATAGTGTAGAATTATTTATGCCTACACAAAAAAAGACTATTATGACACCCCAATACAGGAAACTAACCAGATAAAAATCTGGTACTCCTATAGACCAAGGGGACAGAGGAAAAATGTGGGTTTCTCTGAATCATCCTATGTAACCACTGAATCAAAAGAGGAACCTCGTGGTGAAATAAGGGGCAGAAAAGACACCAATCAAGGTAAAAATAGAGAACAAAGACCTTTTTTAGGGCAACACCAACAGAGAGGGAATCATGCACCGGGAGGGAGAGGCCGGGGCAATTACCCTCGACAAGCTCCGCAATACAGACCAATGTACATGAAGACCCGCAGCCAAAAAGTATGGGATTAGGGAGAAAGGAGGCTGCCCCAATAATAAATCTGTCCAAAAGGTGCTAAGTAGAGATGAGGAAAAGGTGTTGAGTCTAGGTCTAGGATATGCCCCTATAACTAAACCTAATGCCTATGAGATCCAAAAAGATATTAAAAGTCTTTTCAGGAAAGTGAGGCTAAACATTTTTTTTCTTAATACAGAACCGGTAGAGAAAGAGAACCGATCAGGACTGAAGCCTATACCAATTTGGACCCCAACTAGAGCTATGGTCAACAAAAATGTAGAACGTTTCGAGAGAGCAGTTGAGAAGGACATTGATGATCTGCTTAAAAAGGAGATTAAAATATATAACAATAATCTGTCAAAAGACTGTAGGGACGCCCTAAATAACCTAGAAAATTGTGAGAGTATAACTGTAAAGCCTGGGGATAAGGGCGTTAGTATTGTAATTTTAGAAACAGAGGACTACAGAGAGAGAATGCAGTCACTATTGTCAGTAAAGGAACATTATAGACGTTCCACACAGAGAGAATGGGACAACCTACAGCAAAGTATAAAAACAACCTTGGATTTGGCAAAAGAGGATGAAATTATATGTGCTGATGAACATGGATTCTTATTAAATCTCAATCCAGTCATACCAGCGATCTACGGTTTGCCGAAAGTGCACAAGAGCCTAGAGAACCCCCCCATGAGACCGATTGTTTCTAGTTTAAACTCCATGACGGAACCACTAAGTATCTATGTGGATACATTTCTTAGACCACTGGTATCGAAACAAAGATCATATATCAAAGATACCACTGAAATGATCAAGAAGGTAGAGGTAGAGATGTGATAATCAGAGACAATGGTTGGTATTGCTCGATATCGAATCATTATATACAAACATACCCCAATCAGCCACAGTAGAGACAATCAGAGAACTACTTAGGGATGAAAATGGAGATGTGTCAGAACACTCAGCCTTTTTGGTAGAACTGACAGAGATAATCATAAAAAATAACATCTTTTTGTTTGAGGAAGATTTGTACTGTCAGATCAAAGGTACCAGCATGGGGGCTACCTGTGCTCCAAGTCTGGCCTGCTTCTATGTTGGTACCTTTGAGGACAAGCATATATACAATGAGGCATGCCCATTCTATGAGAATGTAGAAAACTACTCAAGATTCATAGATGACATATGTTTTACCTGGAATGGAGGAAAAAGTGAACTAATTGAATTCATTGAATGGTTGAACTATGGGGATCCCAATCTCAAGTTCACTTCAACCATGAGCCAAGAGGAATGTGCATTTCTGGACATCACTATTAAAAGTAAAGGGGATGTACTCGTTGTGGATCTGTATGTAAAACCTACAGACCGCAACACCATGCTCCACTATAATAGTGACCATCCGAGATGTCAAAAGGACAATATTCCTTTCGGACAGTTCCTGCGACTCCGCAGGAACTGTACTGATAGAAAAGACTTTGAGATCCATGCTGATAAACTTAAGATTAAGCGGCTAAATAGAGGTTACCCCAATGGTATCATCAAAAAAGCGTATAAAAGAGCTACATTTTATAATAGGGACTCACTCTTTGAAAGTAATAATCAAAAGAAAGGAGAAATGGACAAGATAGTGTTTGTCTCAAACTACTCTATGATCAGTAATAAAATTAAGAAAATAATTAACAGAAACTGGAGCTACTTACAAGACTCAAGCGTAGGGACCATGGAAAAACCCTTATATTCATAGAGAAGGAACAGAACAATTTGAAATATGCTGGTAAAAACATATAGAGATAAACCTGAAAATAAACAAGTAAACATCACCACAGGTACTAAAATTATTGGGACATATCCCTGTAGCTCCTGTGTAAATTGTAAACTGATAATGCCAGGTCAGAAAATCACTCTGAATGAGGAAACGCATATCCCTAAAGACATGTATAATTGTAAAAGCAAAAATGTAATCTACCTAATTACATGCCCATGTGGCTTAGGTTACATTGGTGAAACCGGAAGAGAAATAAGGGTCCGCCTGAATGAACATCGCTCAGCGATCAGGACTAATAAGTGTAATGCCCCACTAACAGATCATTGGGCCCAAAAGAAACATAAGATTGAGGACCTTAGGTGGTGTGTTGTTGAAAAAATAACTATGTCCAGAAGAGGTGGGAATTGGGAGAAAAAACGAAAAATGAGAGAACAATTTTTCATGTGTAAATTCAGAACCCACACTGAGGGCCTAAATAACCGGGAGGAATGGGAAAGATTGTACCGATAAACACACCTTAAGTACTAATAACTTTCCCTGACAGGACCTGTTGACCAATGATGGGTAAATCAAACAGTCTTGATGGCGTAAATAAAATAAATGACATCTACCATTTCTTAATCCCGCTGAAATATCAAAAAAAAGAAAAAAAACGAGAAGCTTATCGTATCTGTTTGATAATATGCTATAACAGACTGCGGTGGTGGGTAAGATTCCACTATAATAAAGAGCTTAGATATAAATGTGAAATGGAAGGAAGAAAAGATGGGTTTCATTGTAACTATGTGCTTGATGTACCCTACACATAGCGCATTGTTAGCACAGACACCACTAAAAGATGGCGCCCATGATTGCAGGCAGTCACTCTTGAAGTAAAACCCTCGTTTATGTTTACAAAACGCGGAAGCCACGTGGATGCTGTCAAGCAGACGGCAAACCGGCAACTCCCTTTAAAAAGAGCTCGGAAAAGGGTTCCGACCTCTTGATAATCAGAAGAAGGAATACACTGGTGGTGAGCCATCGAACTAGCGAAAAGGTGAGCAGTAAACTGTTTGAATGGCGTGGAGTGGTTGGACACTCGTAATTTAAAAGGCATAGCGTGCAGACGATATAAAGAAGCTGTAAGCAGACATAGAGGAAGCCGCCCGCTGAGGGGGTAAAGAATACTTAGAGCGGGTGTAAAAAGAATGTAGTAAAAATAGAGTCAAAATAATGTAACAAATAAGAATGCGGGCATTTAAAACGATGAGTAAGCGCCTATTTGCCAACCCGCTGGGTAACATGAACAGCCAGCGCTAATGCGGGAACGTGTGTAGAGACGCTGAAGCCCAGTATGGAACCAGCTTGGGAAAAGCGTAAGATTAATATTTTAAACACACGAGGGGAAATGAGTCACAGGGTTTAACACAGAGAGATTCACCGACTATATTTTAAAAGGTTGCATTATGTGAGCGTAAAACAATCCCACGCTTAATAGTGCGCGTTTTTTTGCAATATCGAAGAGGAAGCGCCTAATGAGTAACATACACTGAGACACTTAAGAATATGGGGATAGTATCGATAGTTGTGTAAGCAGAAGACTTTTATAACATGAGACTTCCTCCCCATTCGACTCAAAAGCGAAGGCATAACTCTGAATAAGTGAATGAGCGCTTAGGCTGAACATGATAGGAAAGTAACATCTTGACATATATACATATATATTTTTTCACAGAGGCATACTCAAGAAGGACAATTGAAGGAAGTCCTTACAACAAAAGAATCAACGAGAGTCTAACCGAGCGGTGGACCTTGAATTAATATCACAAGGTGAGACTTGGAGGAAAAATTAATATAAAAACTCAGTTAAAAAAAAGGGTAGCTGACGAATACCCCTCTCTTTAAAAGATTTGGGAAACAGCAAACAAACCGAAAGAAAAGAAACGGTTGAACTGGGAATAACCACGCCAGAAAAACATTTAAGAAAGGAGGTGAGCGAGGTCCTAGAGAGTAATGTGGTCAGATTAACTGATGAAAATGAGTGATTAAAACAAATGATTTTGGTTTCTAGAAATTACACAAACCGATACCTGCAGAAAAGGCGTAAAGAGGTTTTCACCAATGAAAACACCTGATTATCTTGACTAAGGTGTGTAGTTATATATACTAATTTAGATAATAACTCACTATGAATGGAGAATGGGGAATTAAATATGCTATTAAATGCATCCCAACAGGGCAACTCTGAACATAGCTGCCAGGAAAACGAATAATAAAGAACATCGCAAGCAGAATCAAGTATCTTGCTCATAAACTCAAGGTAGGGTAGCCCCTGATTAAATTATGCTCAATTTGGTATCCAAAGTAAACATTGGATACAACCATGGAGCTAATATGATGAATTTCGTTGTTTACAGAGCGTGACTACAGTAAGCCGCTATAAAGTTTTACTCCGAACCCATATCCAAATTAGAAAAAGGATATGTTTAGAGGTATGCTATCTCTATAATGTATGAAGATAATGTAGAGGGAAATGTGTGAATGCATGGTCAAGTGAGTCAGTACGCCCAAGCCCATATTCAACATTAAGGGGGATGGTGGTCCCAAGGGTCACGATACTGGTTTTAATGCATAGTAGGACCAAAAACTGTGTAAGACACAAGGGTGAAAAAGAAGAAAAAAACTGTAAATGTACTGTGAATGAACTTTGACATTGGTATATTTTATTCACAGATAATTGTGTACATCAAAATTGTCCTGAGGAAGGTGGGGCATAGTGCCACAACCACCGAAACGCGTCGACTACCCCGTTGGGGATGTATTGATTGTATAATTTTATTAGTATAATTTTATGAATATTGTTGTTGGAATTGATGTCTTTGAAAGTGTGTTGATCCCTTGATTTCTGTGTCAAAAACCACAATAACCTAGTCCAAGAGGCAATAGTTTTTATATAAATCTGTGGGTATATATGGATATGTCAAGGGATCATTCCAATCACACCTCTGAATCCAGCAATAGGTGTCAGACTCCAGATACTTGCCAAAGAATAAAAGTAGCCAATCTCTGATACGTCTAACATTAGACAACACAGGACAAACATTCAATAGAGAGACGACATTTGAAAAAGAAAAAAAAAATGTGTGAGTAGCTAGAAGACACCTCACGGGCGCACCACCAATGGGGCCCCTGGTTGGTACTCACCAGGGTGGCCCTGTTCTCATCATCGGTGTCAACTAGCTTAACGTAAACGTGTCTGACTCCCAAAAGTAAAAGACAGTGAATGGTGCAGTGTACACAAACTTATATGTGACAAGGACTAACAACGTTCAACATATAACACAACAAATACTGTGCACACAAGAATAGGAACCTTTTTATTTGTATTCTCTTGTCTGCCAACAGTAAACACATATATAAAAAACAAGGAGAGAAGCGAATACTACCTATCGATTCGCTTTCAACTCGCTGCCGACATGTTTCATTGCCATGGTAAAGATTCAGGCAATTTCTTCAGGGCAAAATGTTTATGAAAAGCCACTGCCAGCAAAGTACTGTGTTTAGGGTGCTGTAAATCAAAAAAAGGAACATGTATGAGGGACTACCTGTGATTGCACTGAGTACTGTGTACTGTTACTATACGCCCACACTGCAGGAATGTAAATTACCTGGCTTACAGCTTCGACTTTCATACCGTTATGGCCACGTTTTTTAGAAAAGTCAGGGACCCACTCCCAGTCAGTAAGTGTGGTCTATCCTCCCATAAAAGTTTATCTATTGAAGGAAAAAAGACAGCCCAATGGGGGCGGACATTAGGGGTAGCACTTCTAGTCTCACCGGGTGTTCTATTTCCAAATGGTTCATTCACAGCGCGGCGATTACCAGTGGAGAATGCTTGACCGGCGTCTTCTCAGCACCGGATCACCGAGTGTTTGGGGTGTGTTGTATTTATTTTCGGTCTAAGGTTCTAATTGGACCGTGGCGTCACGTGGTACGCGTGTCACTCGGCTTAGTACAGAACGTAAATCTGATTGGTCCCTGGTTTCGCAGGCCGTGGTATCTCATTACTGATTGGACCCTAGCCTCAAAAGGTTGGCGCGTCAGTGTATTGCGGGGATTCCCTTCTAAATGTAAACACATACGCGCTATTGTTATATGCGGCAATGATTAACAATTAATCCCAACATTATATTTAAAACGGACGCATCGGGCACGTTGAAAAGGGTGCTCTATGTAGTTTTCAAAGGAGCATCTCGTACTTCACTTTTTAGTTTTGTCATATAGGGTTTACATAACAAATAATATAGACGCCCTTACAGTGAGATATACTATGTTAATTATGTTCGAAAGGTCGCAGAGACTTAACAAACGCATATGTGCAATTAATGGAGGAAAGTAGCCGCTCACCTTAGTGAAAAGAGCCTTGTATTTATCACATTCATACCATGGTAGTGGGAGACTATGCCAGATCTTTAAACAGTCTATGAGGGGAGGTTTTGTTTATAACAGCTCAACCCCATTGATGAGAGAGGCCTGAAAAAACTCAATATGTTTAAAGTATAGTGTATTTTCATACTGTCCGGTTGTCAGACATTAGAGTACTGAGCCAAGGAACAACTATATATGTATTCCAGAGGTGCTATATATGTATTTCAGCGAAGCTTGTTCCATTCCAACAATTCATTTAACCCCTGTTGTTCACTCCGCTCTTGATATATCCAACGTGCCTCTTTTGTCAACAGACGTCTTTCCATGGTTTGAGTCTCGCCTACCACTCTTTCCAGCACCACCCAGGTGAATGAATGTTTATTACGATGGCAATGCTGCACCAATTTAGTGGTCAATTTTCCCTGTCGTATGGTGCTTAGATGTTCCTGTATGCGGAGCTTGATCTTGCGCGTTGTTAGTCCAATGTATTCAAGTCCACATTCACAGCTCAATCTGTACACAACATTTGCAGTGTTACAGTTGCTGAAATGGTTTAATGACCATACCTTCCCAGATTTTAGTATGACTGTGGTGCTTTTTTTCGTGAGATGGCAAACCGAGCAATTCCCACAAGGGTAGTGACCATTTGGTACAGTAGTTTTTTCAGTTGATGTTTTCTCTCTCATTCTTGTGTGGACCAGTTTGTCCTTGAGGTTTTGGGCCCTACGGAACGCAAACCGAGGTGGTGGCATTTTATGCTCTTGTGTGGACAGAATGTGCCAGTGTTTTCTAATGGCTTGCCGGACTTTAGAGGCCAACGGGTCGAATGTCATGACCACGGGTAGACCATTCTGATTTTTCTTTCTTTTGTGGTTCTAAGAGAGCAGCACGTGGTGTGTTCAAGGCTCTCTTATTCGCTTGCTGAATTACTTTGCTTGCGTAATTTCGTGCTTTTAGTCTACTACTTAGGTCTTTGGCTTGTTCTTTGTATACGTCCGTAGATGAACAGTTCCTTCTGTATCGCATAAATTGGCCCACTGGGAGATTGTCCCTCAGTGCCCTAGGGTGGTATGAATGATAGGCAAGTAGCGAGTTTCTGTCGGTAGGCTTTTGATGTACGCTGGTGGCAAATTTTCCATCATAGGCTTCAATATCTAGATCGAGGTAGACTGCACTTGTGTGGTGGTACTTCCATGTAAACCTGAGGCTCATGTCCTGAGTGTTCAGCCAATTAAGAAACTGAACAAGTGAGTCTTCTTCTCCAGACCAAATGAGGAGCACGTCATCGATATAATGTTTCCATAAACGTAGGTGGTCTTTGAAGGGGTTGTTATCTGATTCGATGACGTGCTCCTCAAACTGACCCACGTAGATGCATGCTACACTAGGTGCCATCGTCGCGCCCATAGATGTTCCCGTTACTTGCAGGAAGAGATCATTTTTATAGCAGAAATAGTTTCTTGTCAGCGCCAATTCGACGCATTGCAATACAAAGCTCTGTGGCGCATCGTAGAACCATTCTTGTTTATTCAATGCTTTTGCTATTGCCACAAGGGCTGCTTCTTGAGGGATGCACGAGTATAAAGACTCGATGTCTATGGTTACGATGTACTCAGTAGCTGGGTTGAACGACATGGAGTCAAGGGTGTTCAAAATATCGGTGGTATCTTTTACATATGAGTTTTGGGTTACGACTGATTCGCGGAGGTAATAGTCTGCAAATTGGGACAAGGGTTCCAATATGGATTGGATACCTGACACGATAGGCCTGCCAGGGGGGGGCCTGGCAGGCTTATGTATCTTCGGGAGAATATAAAAGGCAGGAGTCCTCGGGTTGGTGTTAATGAGGAACTCTGCCTCTTTAGCACTTATCCATTTCTTTTCTTTTGCATTAGCGACTAGTTGAGTGATGGTGTCTCTTAATTCAGGTGTTGGATCTCTGACAAGAGGTTGATAATTAGCTCTCACATCCAGCAGTCTTCGTACTTCAACTTCATAATCATCCGTATTTAGGATCACAATCGCGCCGCCCTTGTCGGCGCTTTTTATGATTATTTTCTCGTTGTTCTGAAGGGACTTGATGGATTCCCAATCTTCTTTCGTCATATTTTTGAAGCCCATAGACTTGTTTTTGTTTTCTATGTCTGTAATCTCTTCCAGGACTTTCGCTTCAAATACTGCAGTTTCAGGACCAATAGATGCATTAGGAGGGCAAAACGATGAGGGTTTTCTTAAGTTTGAATTATAACCCTTACTTTCTTCTGATATTTGTTTCACAAAGAACTTTTTAAGTTTTATTTTGCGCATTGTTTCATGGAACTCAGTTCGACATCTGAAGGCATCATGGTTAGGTGTGGGCACAAAGCCCAGGCCTTTATTTAACACCTTCTCTTCTTCAGCTGTCAGTTGATGGTTGGAAAGATTTACTACAATGCTATTTACACCGGTTTCTTCCCCTTGCTCCGCGTCAGTCGTGGTGAGGAGGTTTGCCATTGTTGTTGTGGGCGGTTCCCACGTCCTCTCCCTCTTCCTTGTTGTTGTTGGAATCCCGGGCCTTTGTTGGATGCTTGGCCCTGCTCTAAAAAATTCCTCAACAGGGTGTTTAAATCAATGTTGGATGGTTCTGGTTGATTAAACCTGACTCTACTAGTGCTGGGGCCTGGTTCCGGGTCCTCTTCACTTGACGTGTTAGCAAACGACCAGTTTGCAGGTGTTCTTTTCCGTTGCTGAAAACGGGATGCCTTGCCGCTTCTGTTACCACTAGTCTGTGGCTGTTGTTCTTGATTGGATTGGTAGTATGTGTCGTTGGTATAAGGAAATGCCCACTCGTGTGTGTAACGTTGGAGGTTACGCTGTAGACCTCTGGTTTTCTGCGTCACCATGTATTCCTTATACTCATCCAACTCTATATTGATCTTCTCTAGATGTTCCTTGGCATCAGTAAAACTATTATCCCGATTAATGGTTTCCTCTAATTCAGCAATTTCTTTCAGTACCTCCTCACTTAGCCGTTGAGCTGTACTAATTATGAGGATTAACCAGTCCCTTGTACACTTGTTGGCGATATAACTCCAAACGCAACGGAATTTTTTATCGTCCAAAAAGATACGGGGCTCAATTCTAACTATAAGGCTAGCGGGGGAAGCTCCTGCCTGGTAGTATTCTGACATAAGGGCTCCATGTAAAGCAATCCTTATGTGTTTCTTTTTTAAATTACTGAGTTTCTCCCATTCTTCCCTTACTTTATTGGTCCCTTTTAAAGGGTTATCGCTAAAGAGGGAAGGACCTGCTAGAATCGCTGCAATTTGCGCGTCTGAGAAAGCCAGGCAATTTTTATCCATTCCACAGATTTGTGAAGTGCAATTCACAGGTAGTATCAGTGAGATACCAGCACGAATTAAAAATCAGAGTACACCTAAATGGCTACGGTAGAAACTCTCACGGCTAATCTGCCGTACATGTCACGTTCATATACTACGAGTAAAGAGGGATTTATAGGACTAGGTCGCCCTCCACTCATTCAGTCAAAAACCACAATAACCTTGATTTCTGTGTCTATAAAATCTGACCAAAACACTAGGATCCAGGTAGCACTTGATTGACAGAAATTGGTTTTTAACAAATTGTAATGAATTCATGTTTCACAATGTATCCCAAAAATTATTTTTTTAAATTTTTTTTTCAAAAGACCTCTTATAATAAAAATGTTGATGTTTTGTACACTGAATATCTTATGTTTTGTGGTTCTACTATAGCATACAATACTAATAGGCTGAAGGGTATGAGATAGTATGTTGTGAAGAGTGAATGACTGAGTTCCCCAGAGAAATCAAACCCAGGGAACACCTAAACTTTTTCCTGCATACATTAACCTGTTCCTGTGGGTTTAATCAGAAGAGTACTCTCTTTCTTTTTAAAACAAACAAGTGCTAAGAGGTCATGCACCCAGGTTGCAGTTGTGGTGGGATCATGTGTCTGATGGGGCCCTTGAGTGGAAGGTACATATGATAGTTGGGCAGGCAGGCGATGAGCTCTCTAAGGTCAGGTTGGTGAGCGAAGTTGCTGTAGAGGTTTGTTACTGTGCTGTGGAACAAGTAGATTGGTCATTGCAGAGTTCTTGGTAGGGTGTGATTATGTTGATGGAGGATGTGGGAGAGGTGAAATCTTTGATGATTGCTGCTGTTGGAGCACTATTCAATTCGTTTGGCTAGTGCTCCTTTCCTGGTGTCTCTCAGGTACTGGTGATGAAGTTTGAGTACTGCTTTGTAAGTGGTTCTGTTGATGGTTTCGTGGCTGGCTCTCCATTTCCTTCTAGCTGTTTGCAGCTTTGTGGGTAGTGCTGATGGTCCTCTGTATAGCTTGGTCCTTCATTGCTTGTTAGGCTTGATGGGTGAAGTTGGCAATGTCCTCTTTGAGTTTGTCCATGAGGTTGGGTTGAGTGGGTCTGAGGGCGTTGAGCATGTTAGCGTGTGAGTTTTTTCCCCAGCTGCAGCTGGGTATGCTGGTGATGGTTTGTTATGTGTTTATAGAGAATCTTTTTTGAAGGTTTTTTCTGTTTTTTCATCCAATTTTTGCTTATTTTTAGCATCTTTCTCCCTGATTTGCATTAGGCTGGGCCCAAACTGGGGTGGAGTGGTAAGCAAAAGAACAATGGGTTAAACTTAGACTCTTGTGACTAGAGGTGAATGTTTGCATTGTTCACAGTAGACTCCTTAGAAACATTTCTGGTCCTGTGGAATAACGGAAAAGGACTAAATTGCTGTCTATGATCTGGGAAGAGCCTGCAAGACTGGAACTACTCTCTTTCTTTTGTATTCAGCACGTCTGAAAAAATGCCATTTTAGGCATGTGACTGGTGAATCGGAGGTAAATTGTATGTTATCAAGTGGCCAGTTTAAGTTTTGGATTTACCAGCCTTTTTGCCCTTGACTCACAAGTCACTTCTGGCTCACAAATGTAAGCACTGTTAAAAAAAAGTACAAGCAAAGCCAAACACTGAAATGAGTGTCTAGTTTTGCTCTTGAAGGCAGGGTGTAGGGCAAAAGGGTTAGACGTGGGCAGCAGGGGTTTAAAAATGAGAAAATGATAGAAAAGTCAATGAAATTCACTAAAGGAATACAGTTAGAAAGTGAATATGTTTGAGGCTCAAATAGACAATGCCATAGAAATTCAACAGTTATATTTAGGATCACATACATCACACAACATACCTCTTGGATTAACTGACAATCACCCAACATGAACTGAACACATACTCAGCAAATTGTGATGTTATGTTATGTTTCACTCTTTCAACTAGAAAGGGTAACCCAGTGCAGTAAACTAAGTGACAGACTGTGACTGAAAGGAAAACAGGTCTAGGATAGACAGGTTTTCATCCTATCCTTGAAGGCAGGAATATAACTAATTATATGGAGGTTAAAGGGAAATTTGTTCCAGATAGTGCTCACCAGATAAAAAAAAGAAATGTCCTTCAAATCAGGAAAGGTCAATGCAAGATACACTGTCTAACTGTGAGTCACAGGAACGAGGACAACGAGTTGGCTGGTGAAAGCAATTTATTTTAGACAGATAATGTAGCCTTGTGTGCATGGCAGAGAAGCTTGAAGATAGCCCTTTCTGGGATGGGAAACCAGCAGTAAAGGCCCTTTGAAATGTATGCATATAGATGATCCACACAGGTAGGTTGAGACCACAGGGATGTGCTGAACTTGCAGAGTTTTACTCTGCGGAATTCCACAGAGTTACATAACAACTTTGCATGATTCCACAGTTTAGCCCATCCCTGGATACAAGTGAGATAGGCGAGAAAGAGGTGGTGAGTGAGAGGGGTGCGACCAGAATGGGCTGGTCAGTAACTAGATTCAAATCTTGACTATTGGGACTTGGCCCTTTTTACAGGGTCATCCCTGAACTTTTTGCCTTCCTCCTGTATTTTGTCTGACCTGTTTTTGTTGGTTTTATAACTCGGGGCACTTTACCACTGCTGATCAGTGCTAACGTGCATATGCTCTCCCTATTGTAAATTGATGTATGGCTTAGCCACTCCATGGTTGGCTGGTTTGGTTTACTTGCCAGACCCTAGTACAGTGCACTGAGTGTGCCCAGGGCTGGTAAATCAAATGTTGCTGGTGCGCTTGCAGCACTGGTTGTGCCACCCACAGAAGCACCCTGTGAAAGTATGTCTCAGGTCTGCCATTGCAGAGCCTGTGTACAGTCTTGTACTGTCATGTTGACTGGGCATGTGCACCTACTTGCCAGTCCCTAAACCTTCCCTTTTCTACATATTAGTCACCCCTATGGTGAGCCCAAGGGCAGGGTGCATTGTAGGTAAAAGGTAGGACATGCCCTGGTGTGTGTGTGGCATGTCCTAATAGTGATTTATAGCCATTTTCGATTTTTCACTATTGCAAGGCTAACTGTTCCCCATTGGTCAGAATGAGCAGTTTCATTATAACATCTTATAATCCTAACTGACTCCGGGAACCAGGTAGAATTTCGAGTTTAATATGCCTGCACTCAGAATGATAAAATACATCTTTTAGTGCAGTTGGTTTTAACATTCTGTGTTTGAAAATACCACTATTAGATAGTAGATATTTTCTTGCCTAACTATCCAAGCCTGCCTCTGCTAGGTTATGTATACCTTGTCTGGTGTTTGAGTGACAGGGGCTGGGGTATTCCAGGAGACAGGGTGAGTCAGCACAGGGCTGACTAGATGGATCTGCATGTAGATGGGTGAGAGGAGTTGCACCTAGGACCTGAATAGGGCTGTGCCTTCCCTCCACTAAGCTATCTCAACCTCCTGTGGTGTGTCTGATGTCCCTGGCCTACACTGTGAAAGGAAAGAAGGAATCTTGTCAACAAAGTGCTCCAGGACTGACCAGAACTGGTTTGGACTAGGCAAAGTCCTCTCTGCCTTCAGAGAACATAGGGAAAATGAGTATAAAAGAGGGCATCTAAACCCCAGAACTTTAGATCACTTTTTGGAAACAAGAAGAACCTTTGCTGAGAGAAACAAGAGAAACTGTGGAGGAGACTATCCCTAAGCTGAGTGTTGTTTGGGGGATTGGCCTGCAGTGGTTGCCTGACTGCCAAAGAAAGGAGAAAGGACTTTGTGCTACTTTCAAATCAACGTGTAAAGGATCTCCAAGGGCTTGAGATAGAGCTTGCCTCCTGCTGAACTCTCAGGGACAACAGACTTCACCAACCAGCTCCCCTGCCTTCCCTTGCTTGGAATTGAAGTGCCTGCTGTTGAGCTGGGCCTTCTGAGAGACAGTGTGTCGCTGGCAGCTGGAAGCGCGACTCAAGACAAAGAAGCGTGTCGCAGCCGCAGCCGTTGCTGTCGCATCACCTGAGAAGCATGCGCTGCTGCCGCTGTTACCATTGCATCACCCGAAGGACCTCTCATCATCTGAGAAGAGTATTGCCGTCGCAGCAGACATAGTCGCATCACCGGAGAAGCGTGTCACAGGGTCTGTCATGGCTCAGAAGAATCGCTGAGTTGCTGCACTCCCGTCCTGCGTGCACACATCGTGTTATATCAAGAAGAAGACGCCATTTTGTTTCATTGCACCGGATCTTCACTGCATCACGGTGCTGCTGGTTGCATTGACACAGAAGTGCGGTAAGAAACCAACGAATCACCTCCCCATGTGGAGAAGAACCAATACATCCCCTACACAGCAGTAGGGACCCGACGTATCACCGTTCTTGCGTGTAAGGAAGCAACACATCAATTTCCTTGTAACACTTTTGTTGTATAGCGTTACGCATCCGAAGGTACATTGAACTCAAGTGTTGCATTTTATGTCTAAAGAGAACTAAGCTATTTCTACCATTTTTAAAGTACAGTATTGTGGATTTTTGTCGTTTGTGGTCTTGTGTTAAGTCTATATAAACATACTTATTTTTATACTGCAACTTGTGTGGTGTCCATCTGTAGTGTTGTCACTGGGTTACTGTATGTGTTCACAAATGCCTTACAAACTGCCTCTGAGATAAGCCTGTCTGCTCATGACAAGCTACCAAGGGGGTGAGCAGGGGTTATTTTGGGAGTGTACCCCCTTACCCTGACTAGACGCAAGGGTCCCTATTTGGTCAAAGGTACCTACCCCTGCCAACTAAAGACCCCCAAATCTAATATTGACCCTGTGGGAGAATGGGTTTAAATAGATGTAAGCGCACATCTGTAATTGGTAGGCCTTGCGGGTAGGCGGGGAACACAGCAATCCCTTCCCCTGTCCTGGTTCACATCGCTCCTCAGGCAGGCATGCTAACAAGGAGTCCAGAAGTAAACTAAAGTAAACTACCGGAAGTCTACAGACTGCTCAGAGCAGCTCCTGCGAATGATTCTTTTTTTTGTGTGGTTTTCCTCATATATCATTGTGAAATTCTTGAAGGGAAACTAGGCAGCTCAAGATGATTGGTTAACCTTATCCGGCCCTGATGGTAGAGACCATAATCAATAAGGAGCAGTGCCAGATCCCTCAAGTTGCCACTGCTTTCCTAATCCACTTCTGTTCACACCGTACCTGACACCCTGTGTTACTAGGGAGATAAAGGAAGTGGCAGGGCCCAGGATAAATCATAGGAAGACCATATTACCTTTCACCTGTCCTGCCATGCCACAAGGGGCGTCCAGATTTTATCAAAACTTGTAGGATCACACGCCATGTCGGATTTAGCGGTGAGAATAACATGTTTAAGGCAGTTCGAAAAGGTAGGGGATATGGGGGCTTTCCATGCTCTACAGATTTCGCGCCTTGCCAGAAGCATAACATAAAAAATAAGCCTTGTATGGGGATCATTGACATTGTAGGCAGAGCCCAACCCAAAAAGAATAGTGCTAGTGGTAATTTCCAACGGTAGTTGGAGAACATCTTCAAAGAAGCCTGGACCATGTCCCAATAGTTTCTTATTTCAGGACAAGCTACAAACATATGTACATCATCTGCAGCCAGGTGTCTTCATCTTGGGCAGTAGTATTCTAAATTACAAAACTTCATTAGTTTTTTGGGGGTTATGTATGCTCTGTACATGGTATAGAGCTGATTCCGCTTCAATGTGGCGGGCTTAACCACAGCTTGCAGGATGGTGAAGGAATCAGTCCACAGGCCCACGAAGATTTCGCTGTCCAAGTTTGATACATTATCCCAAAGTTTTTGTAGCTCAGGTTCTGCGATGTTTTCAGCATCTAGCATGGCTGCATACCAGTACGAAATTTGGTGTTCCCACCTGCCAGTCCTGAATATAAGGTCAAATTTAGGGTTTGGTTTATTAAGATTCCAAGGTCTAGATAGCCACCATCTGGATAGCTTGTAATATTTGAATCTAGTGAGGGTTCCCCCAGTCAGACTAGATAGAACCTCCCAGTTTAGAAGCTGCGAGTCTTCCTGTAGGTCTCCCCAATTTTCAATACCCACTATCCTAAGAGGCCGAGATAGTTGGTCTTCTAGGCAAGCCGGCGTATCGGGAGATTCCCAGATCGGGGCCTGCTCTGCATAGTAGGGAATGTCAAGCCTCTGCCTAACAAACACCCAATTTCTTAAAGCTGTCCCCAGAATCTTAAGTCTTAATTTTTTTTTAAACTTCGGGTCCACATATTTAAAAAGAAAGTGTGCTTGACCCTGTGGCACATCCTGCAGCAATGCTTGAAATAATAAGCCTAAAGACGATGCATCAGTTTCACCCACCAGTGATCTGAAGTTTTTAAAATGGTAAGCGTGACAATAGACCAGTAGATCAGGGAAGACCAGTCCCCCTGTTTTTAGTGTTCTCCTGAGCTTTTTCCAAGATATTCTTGGCGATTTTGAATTCCAAATAAAGGAGCCGAGCTTCCCTTGCAGCTTTTTAATAGATGGTGTATGAAATGATAAATGGATTGAATTAAATAAAAAAGCGAGTTTAGGGAGGATGATCATCTTGATTAGATTTACTCTCCCAAAGATGTTTAAAGGGAGAGATGACCATCTTTGCAAAAGGGCACAGACATCCTTTGAAACCCTGTCTAGTTTGATTTTGTTATATCTTCAATTTTATGGGCCAAGAGGACCCCCAGATATCTCATTTTGGACTTAGCTTCCACAGTCCCAACTTCACTCCATAATTTCAGTTTTGTCTTTATTGATAGAGTAGCCAGAGACCTCTCCAAACTCTTCAGCTAGATCAATTAGTCTGGGCAGGGCATCCACAGGGTTTGTGGTAAACATAAGCAAATCATCTGCGTATAACGCATATTTTAACTCTAAATCAAAAATTTTAAAAGGTTTAAACACCAAATCAGATCTAAGCAAACATACAATTTAAACAACAAAGGTGACAGTGGACAGCCTTGCCTGGTCCTGCGGGCGATAGGTACCCAATTAGTTAGGGAACTGTTGATTAAAATCTTTGAACGCTGGAGACAGTATAGGGATCTCATAGCCGTTATAAAGTTGTTTGGAAAACCAAAACCAGCCAGAGCCTTCCATAGATACAGCCAGTCTACTTTATCAAACGCCTTGGCGGCGTCAAACGCCACCAAGGTCAGGGGGTGCTTCTTATTGACTGCAACGTCTATCGCTGCAATAGCTTGGAATGTCAATTCGTTAAGTTGCCTGTCCGGAATGAAGCCCCTCTGATCATGATGGATAATTGTTTTAACTATTCTGGCCAATCTAGCTGCTAGCACTCCAGCAAAGACCTTGTAGTCTTTTTTTAACAAAGAAATCGGTCTATAGGATTCGATTTTGATAGGGTCCTTGTTTGGCTTCAAGATTAGGGTAACTGTGGCTTCTGCCCAAGAGTCAGGAGCCCTCTCCCCCTTTAAAGATTTTATTAAACAGCGTAGTGAGGACTGGTAATATTTGATCCAAAACTATCCTATAGACTTCCACAGGGGGCCCGGCTGCCTTCCCTTTAACCATGTTCATTAGCTAAGATCTTATCTCACCATCTCTTATGTCTGCGGAGAGGTAAGTATTATCGTCTTCAGACAGACAGGGAAGCTGTATTTTACTTAGCCAGCTTTCTGCCATCTGAGGGGAATGGCTTGTTTTAGCAGTGTATAACATTTGAAAAAAGCATTCAGCCTCCTCCCTAATTTGCTCATCCTCATGGAAGTTTATACCTGTGTATCGCAGGAGTAGGCTATTAATCTGGTTTCTATTTCTATCCATCCACGATTTCCACGCGAGGAGACGACCACACTTCTCCCCATATGAGAAATTTTGAAGCTTGCTGGCACCCCTACTTTTAAGAACCTTGTCCAGACCTGCTTGATAATCTGCACGCAAGCTGTCCAACTCTTTTTGCAGCTGTGGTGTAGTATTTAACTGGTTAGCTGAGGCTGCCTGAAGCTCATGTTCTTTTAGTTTAAGTTTGAGGAGATCTTCCTCCTTCTTCTTTTTATTCAGTTTATTCCTTCTGATCGACCAGGTAGTCAGCAAGCCTTCTCAGGAAAGCTTTAAATGTTTCCCAGATCACCTGCTGGGTGGTTGAACCGTTATTGTTTCTAAAGAAATCCTCAGTCAGGGTTATCAGTTCCAGCCTCAACCCTTCATCTAGTAATAAGGTTCTGTCTAGGGTCCACCTCCTCTGCAGTTCTGTTTGTTTAAAACTGATTACTAACTCAACAGTCGAGTGGTCTGACAATATAGCGGGATATAGGAGATAGTATCTACAGAGGTGAGTAACGACTGATCTAGGAGGAAGAAGTCGATTCTGGAGTGGTGACCGTGCATACGACTGTAAAATGAAAAGTCTCTTTTTGTGCTGTTTTTTGCTCTCCAAACATCTA
The DNA here is from genome assembly GCF_964263255.1 of Lissotriton vulgaris. Lineage (NCBI taxonomy): Eukaryota > Metazoa > Chordata > Amphibia > Caudata > Salamandridae > Lissotriton > Lissotriton vulgaris. The sequence continues at coordinate 112,095,437 of NC_141691.1, read as the reverse complement.
TGAGATTATAATCTTTAATTAAGTTCTTAAGCTCCATCCGGGATCTCAGAGGGGGTGTAAATTTAACTCTAGATGTGCGATCCAACTTTTCGTCGAAGATCAGGTTGAAATCGCCCCCTACTATAACAGGCCCAGGGTGATCTAAAAGGCTGGCCTTAAGCTTCAAAAGTGCCCCTGGCACATCTTGATTGGGACAATAATATACAGCGCAAACAAATTGAGGGCTCTGACAATGTAGGGACGCCACCAACCACCTCCCTGAATGATCTGTTTCAAATTTATCCACCTTAATACCTGCATTGGCTCTGATCAATATTGCCACCCATCTCGTGCTACCACTCTGGTCGGAACATAAGATATCTTGGACCCATCCTCGCTTTCCCAACCCGGACTCACACTCCCGTCTCTCTAAATGAGTCTCCTCGAGCAGACACACATGTGCCCCAGACCTGTATAAATATTCGTTAACCCTGGACAGTTTCCTCCTGTCTCTCAAGCCGTTAACATTCCAACTGATAAACTTAATTTTGTTTGTATAATGACCATGACAGCTAATTTTAAGGTAAGTTGTTCTGCTCCCTTCCATAACCGCTATGCTTCTGAATATGTACATGAGGAATCATTTTTTCCCCTTTTTTTTGTCCCCCGCCACCCAACTAGCTACCTCCCTCCCACGAGGAACCCCTCCCATACCTACATTGGCAATCTTGTTGCCTATTGGGGGCTCCCCTGATCCGGTCAGGATCACTCCCGCCGTTTGGAAGGAAAGTCAGGCACCTATGTGAAGAATTAGTAGCTACCCTTTTTTTTCCAAAGCTTTCTCCCATGTCTTATCCTGTGGTAAAGTTTTGTTTCTAATTCAGTATGTAAATATATATTTTTTTCCTTTCTTTTTTTTCTTCGTCTTCTTTCTCCTTCCCCTTCTTCTCTTTCCTCCCTCCCTGGTGGTCTAGACATGCTCTGAACACGCTCTCTTTATGCTCCAACCCCCCTTCACCCTTTACTCTTTCTCTTTCATTCTGATTCGGCTGAGAAAATCTACTAAGGATTCTCTTTCATTAAAGTAATGAAGGAGTCAACTTCATGGGGTGATAGGAAATTATGAGTTTTATTCCTCCAGACTACTTTTAGAAATGCTGGGAATTTCATTTGGACCTGAGCACCCAAGCGTCTCAGGTCGGGCATTCTGTTCCCCAATTCCCACTCTCTTTGCGCTGTGGCCTTCCCTACATCTGACCGAATTAAATATTTGGTGGAACCTATCTGAAGGGATGTGTCCGATAGTGTTCTACCCAGAATTAGCTCCTTTACTGTGTAGGTGAGGAAGTTCACCAGAATCTTCCGTGGTGCTTTCCTCTCTTTGTGTAGCCTAAAAGGATCTCTATGGGCTCTCTGAATTTCTGCCTCAAGGTCTAAGTCTGGTCTATCTTTTAATAACCCCTCTCTAAGGAGTTTACAAATGAATGCTTTAACATCCCCATTCTCGACTCCCTCCGGGATCTTTAAAAGTTTCAGATTATTCCTTCTGGAATGTATTTCAAGCCTCTCAATATCCAATTGTAGGTTTTTATTTTGGGTTCTGAGAGCCTCTAAATCCCGCTCATAACGTAGGTATGCCCCTGAGAGCAGGGATACCTCTTCTTCCAAATCAGCGGTCCACTTAGATACGTCGTCCAGTTTGGCCTCCAGATTTGTGCATTGTTCATGTATACTTTTCTGGTTTGCCTCAGATATTTCAAACTTGGATAGTAGGTCCTCTTTCTTAGTGTGTAGCAGGGATTCTAGTTGAGAGAGCCCGGACCCTGAAGGGCCGGCCACTATGGCAAGAGCAGGCATCTCTTCGTATACTAGAGGCATCTCTTCTGTTACCAAGTCACAGTCCAGGGGTAGAGGGGTGAGGCCCTTTGATGGTATAGGGGGGAGGGGGAGCAAATGGCTCACATCCCCTTGAATCCATGGCCTGCTCCAAGATTTTAAAGTAAGATTTCAGTGAAGGGGTTGGTTTACCTTGGAGGGGCAAATTCTTTTGCAATCTTCGCTTAGGCTCCCTTGGATTCCTCTCCTTCTTTCCTTCCTTCGCCCCCTGGGAGAAGATGCAACTATCCCTGGTTCTACTGGGGCGCTCTCTCCCAGGAAACCCGCCTTTTGCAGCACCGAGCTGGACCTAAGCTGATATCTATTTTTAGTAAGCCCTGCTGTAGGGGCTGTAGAGACAGGAGGGGCCGGCACGGTTGTTGTCACCTTGCTGCTTCTCACAGATGGAGGGGGGGGGGACACCTAACACTCTAGGGTGGGCTGGCAGTGGTGAACTAGTGGAATGGAGAATGTCAGAGCTCATCACCCTCCGTAATTCCAGTTGCAAGGAGGCAGGGGCTGTCACAACATAAAGGGTCTTGTTGTCAACTTCACTTATACTGAGCCCAAAGTCAAAATACCCTGGAACATGTCTACCGCCTCCTGGGGCTTGTAGCACGCCACCCCTCCCTTCCTTGACTGACCTTATCACGTAGTTTCCAGTGGGGATACGATCGCTGACCCTGGTGAGCACCGACCTTACCCTGAGCCAGAGTTTTGACCGGCAATACGACCTGCTCTTCGCTCCTGCTCTTGGTCTTGAACTTGCGCTCGGATACCGCTGCCGATACTGCTGATACTGCTGCCTCTGCCGCCTTCCAACGCTCTGGTAGCTGCAACTATCATTGGGATTCGCCACCCTGTGGTCCTAGTGCAGGTCGGATAATCCCGCTACAACGCAGGCGGGCGGGGCTCACAACAAACCGCAGCAGAGTAGTTGGAACAGGGAAGGAGGAAGAAAAACAAGCATTGGAAATGCAATAGGTCTCGCATTAGGAAAGTTTGAGCGATTGTTATTGTAAATGACACTTTTTTATTTATGTGTTGGCTTTGAAAATAGCAAAATTAATAGCTTTGTCAGTTACAATGTCAATAGTTTTAACTTTCGCAAATGTGACACCTATAGCATTTGTAATGCAATGTGTGTTGTATTTACGTGACTTAGATGTATTGATATTACAAATAACAATGGCTTTTATTTTTGTAAATAATTAATACTTAAATAAAAGTTATTGTAATTTATAATGGCAATACCTTAAACGTTTGTAAATAACTTTTGTGAAGATTATGTTCAGTGTATTTTATTGTGACGAAAATCCAAGAACATTGCATTTGCACCTACACACACACAGAGCCACACACACACACACACACATATATATAGATGTGGTGGCGGTGGATCTGGGGTATATGGTGGTGGTGGATGTGTTGGTGGATGTGGTGGTGGATGCGGTGGTGGATGTGGTGGTGGTCATGGATGTGGTGTTGGTGGATGCAGTGGTGGTGGATGCGGTGGTGGATGTGGTGGTGGTGGATGCAGTGGTGGATGTGGTGGTGGTGGATGCGGTGGTGGTGGAAGTGTTGGTGGATGTGTTGGTGGATGTGTGGTGGATGTGGTGGTGGATGTGGTGGTGGTGGGTGTGGTGGATGTGGTGGTGGTGGGTGTGGTGAAAGTGGTGGTGGATGTGGTGGTGGATGTGGTGGTGTATGTGGTGGTGTTGGATGCGGTGGTGGATGTGGTGGTGGTGGTGGATGTGGTGTTGGTGGATGCGGTGGTGGTGGTGAATGGGGTGGTGGATGCGGTGGTGGATGTGGTGGTGGAGGTGGTGGTGGATGTGGTGGGTGTGGTGGTGGATGTGGTGGTGGGTGTGGTGGTGGATGTGGATGTGGTGGTGGTGGATGTGGATGTAGTGGATGTGGTGGTGGTGCATGCGGTGGATGTGGTGGTGGATGTGGTGGTGGATGTGGTGGTGGATGTGGTGGTGGATGTGGTGGTGATGGTGGATGTGGTGGTGGATGTGGTGGTGGTGGATGCGGTGGTGGTGGTGGTGGATGGGGTGGTGGATGTAGTGGTGGTGGGTGTGGTGGATCTGGTGGCGGTGGATGTGGCTGTGGATGTGGCAGTGGATGTGGCAGTGGATGTGGTGGTGCATGTGGAGGTGGATTTGGAGTTGATGGTGGATGTGGTGGTGGTGGATGTGGTGGTGGATGTGGTGATGGTGGATGCGGTGGTGGTGGTGGATGCGGTGGTGGTGGTGGGTGGGGTGGTGGTGGATGGGGTGGTGGTGGATGGGGTGGTGGATGTAGTGGTGGTGGGTGTGGTGGATGTGGTGGTGGATGTGTTGAATGTGGTGGTGGATGTGGCGGTGGTGGTGGGTGTGGTGGTGGATGTGGTGGTGGATGTGGTGGTGGATGTGGATGTGGATGTGGTGGTGGTGGATGCGGTGGTGGTGGTGGATGCAGTGGTGGTGGTGGATGCAGTGGTGGTGGATGCAGTGGTGGTGGTGGATGCAGTGGTGGTGGTGGATGCGGTGGTAGTGGTGGATGCGGTGGTGGTGGTGGATGGGGTGGTGGTGGATGGGGTGGTGGATGTAGTGGTGGTGGGTGTGGTGGATGTGGTGGTGGATGTGTTGGATGTGGTGGTGGATGTGGTGGTGGTGGTGGGTGTGGTGGTGGATGTGGTGGTGGATGTGGTGGTGGATGTGGTGGTGGTGGATGCGGTGGTGGTGGTGGATGCGGTGGTGGTGGTGGATGCAGTGGTGGTGGATGCAGTGGTGGTGGTGGATGCAGTGGTGGTGGTGGTGGATGTAGTGGTGGTGTGTGTGGTGGATGTGGTGGTGGTGGGTGTGGTGGATGTGGCGGTGGATGTGGCTGTGGATGTGGCGGTGGATGTGGCAGTGAATGTGGTGGTGGATGTGGTGGTGCATGTGGAGGTGGATTTGGAGTTGATGGTGGATGTGGTGGTGGTGGATGTGGTGGTGGATGTGGTGATGGTGGATGCGGTGGTGGTGGTGGATGGGGTGGTGGTGGATGGGGTGGTGGATGTAGTGGTGGTGGGTGTGGTGGTGGGTGTGGTGGATGTGGTGGTGGATGTGGCTGTGGATGTGGCGGTGGATGTGGATGTGATGGTGGATGTGATGGTGGATGTGATGGTGGATGTGGTGGTGGATGTGGTGGTGGATGTGATGGTGGATGTGGTGGTGGATGTGGTGGTGATGGTGGATGTGGTGGTGGATGCGGTGGATGTGGTGGTGGTGGATGCGGTGGTGGTGGATGCAGTGGTGGTGGTGGATGCAGTGGTGGTGGTGGTGGATGGGGTGGTGGATGTAGTGGTGGTGGGTGTGGTGGATGTGGTGGTGGTGGGTGTGGTGGATGTGGCAGTGGATGTGGCGGTGGATGTGGCGGTGGATGTGGCGGTGGATGCGGCGGTGGATGCGGCGGTGGATGTGGCGGTGGATGTGGCGGTGGATGTGGCAGTGGATGTGGCGGTGGATGTGATAGTGGATGTGATGGTGGATGTAATGGTGGATGTGGTGGTGGATGTGGTGGTGGATGTGGTGGTGGATGTAGTGGTGGAGGTGGATTTGGAGGTGATGGTGGATGGATGCACACATGGATAGATGCAAATCTGAATGGGTGGGTGAATGGATGCATGGATACGTTTATAGTTGAAGACTAAGCCATGGCTGTGTCCCTGAAAACTATCGAAGCCGAATTGTGACGAGCCCATCAGAAGCTATCAGATCATTTTCATCAACACCCGCCGCTCCCCACCTCCAACTGGGCAATGAGGGCGTGTTTGGTGATGCAAGCAGGAGGAAAAGGTTCAGCTACCTGCGGAACTGTAAACAACCCCCATTTGAACAACAGACTAGACAGAGCCGAACACGAATCAAATAAAGCCCACGAAGTCCATATATTACAGTAAAAACACAGTTGAAGGCAAGCAGACATGGGCTGCAGTCTCCAAGGTTGCTTACCCGTAGAATAAACACAGCTGTACACGGGGTAAAATTAGACAGACATTCAGAATAACAAGCTTTAAACAAGGGGCGGAGCGAGGGGGAGGTGTGCTGGGAGAGAGAGTGGGGAGGGGAAGAGCTGCTGGCGGAGTTCCAAGCGCTATATGTCAAAAATATTATTGTTAGTAATTTGATGGGCAATTAATTTGCAGTGGAGGAAATACGCTAATAACAGAACATTCAGTATATAGACCTAGACAGAGGGAGGGAAGACAAGAACGTTAGTTGCCGTAATGAAAGAATCAAAGTTTGGGATGAGGATTAACCAGCTGCTTTAATAGTGAAGGACCTCTTGGCAGCAGTCTTAATGAAATCTTCCTGAAAAAGGCAATGAGCAGAATAGTTCACGGAACCTGGACTCAATTCTTCCTGCTGAATTCCGTGCTGTATGCTGGAGGGGGAGGTGTGCTGGAAGAGAGAGTGGGGAGGGGGCGGAGCGGGAGGAGCGTCGTGAGGGGAGAGAGAGTGGGGAGAGGGCGGAGCAGGAAGAGCTGCTCTCGGCAGGCTGGGGAACAGATGCTGCTGGGGAAGTGATGAGGGGAGGTGCCCTGAAGAAATGCGACACGGCAGGCAGGGGAGGGGGCGGAGCGGGGGTGTCGGAGGAGTGCGGCTGAGGGAAAAGACGTGCAAGGCAGGCGGCTGGGGGCATGTGCACGCGCTTTTAAGGTCAATGCGCATGCGCATTGAGCTTGAATTTCACGGGCACTGCAAGGAAGCCCCCATAGTCTTGCAAGCTCAATGCGCATGCGCATTGACAGGCGAGACCTAAAAATGGCAAGCAGAAGAAAAAAGAAAATGAAAATTTTTTAGAGGATAAGTCACCCACCGTGGAGGGAAATTTCAAGCATCTGCTCACCGTTAGGATGCCTCTGTTAACCGCGTTACGCTGGGAAATCGCTTGACTGAATCTGAGCTCCCACGGACGGCGTCAGCCCTCCGCCATGTTCCTCAGCTGACACGCCCCCCAGAACCAATGTGGATACCAATTGTCACAGTTTTCACATGTCTCAGCTCCTGCGAATAATTCTAACACCTTCTGCTCTTTTGCCAACACCTAAAGCCCACCCAACACCCCAGCAGTAGGGCAGGGTATAAACATCACATGAGCTGCATCATCACCTCCTCCAGTGTTGGATTGGGATTAGAAATCTGTCCGGGCACGATAAAAAAGTGGTCCACATTTGCATATTGATTTCCACAAAACACTGCTTTGACAAAGTTTTATAAACACCTGAAACCAAGTGAGGCCACTTCTGCCCAGGCCCCCTGCCACCGCTCAGTAGACAAACATTAATTGGCAGGCCTAGCAGGGAAAGGGAGTGATACCTTTGCCCGTTGATAAAAGGGAGGTAATGGACACCCATCCTACTCCAGAAAGGCCACTTTGGGCCCCACTGGGACGCTGGCGACATCTGAACACACCAGCCACATCCCAAGTCGGCCCCCAGGCTGCAAAAAAAGCAGCTCAGAGCTGGAACTTTGATACCGGCCCCTCGGTCATTGCCTGAGTGCTTGCCTTGCCAATCCTACCCTACACAGACCCTAAGCACTTGCTTTTTCCATATTAATATTCCTATACTATTACATCTGCAAAGGAGTACTTACCAGGTCACAGAATGCCATGAGCTGTTTCCAATCATGCTTTTTTTTCTCCTTTTGTGACTGATAATGACTGCCGAATGCTTCGAGCAAGAAAAAGGGCCAAGTGCAATGTGACCGACAGAATGAATCCAGTGCTACGCACAGAGTGATTGTAACTACCTACGCCTTCTGCTTTTATTAAGGAAAACATACAATCATTTCTGGCGACTTTAACATGATTGTCTCTGCTCCCTCTGCTCCTCAATTTTATACTATTTTAATTAGACCCTTCTAATAAGGACACTTTTATTTAAATAATCAGGAGCGAGGGGTACACTTCACTGCAAGCTCCTTTAAGAGCTCTTTTGTAAACATTTCATGTCACATGAAGTAGCGGTTTGTAAATTAGCAAACATGTTCCTGGGTTGACCCGCACAATATTCACTTCACACACTAAATGCTCATCTCTGGCAGGCGATTTCCAATTGTCTTAGTTTGCCTTACTTTAAATAATTTCTAGCTTTGAATTATGCCTTTATTTATTATTTGTATTTATTTTATGCAGTTTTATATGGAGCGAGTGCTTTACAGTAGAACGAAGCAAGTTACATAAGGTGTTCGTAATGACGTTTATATATCAGCAAGTTACATATACAACCATTCTTATGCAAATGGAAGGTCGCATAATTAGTGTGAAACCAGTATAGAATACATACGTACAAAATTGAGCTCATGTGAATGCCATGCGGCCATGAGCGTCATGACCTGGGTTGAATTATTCCTGGAAGTGTCTTTGGAAGAGAAGAGTTTTATGCTCGGTTTTGAAAGACCGGAAAGAGGCTGTGGTTCGGAGGATTGGTGGTAACAAGTTCCAACATCTCATCGCGTTACCTGAGAAGGATTGAGCCATAAATCTTTCCCTTTTGAAAGTAGGAAGTTCGAGTTGTAGGTTTTCGGTTTTGAGTGAAAATCTGGAGCAGCCTGATAATTTGAGTTTGTTGGCCATTACAACTGAAAACACAGACTAGTATTTAAAAATGTCATAAATGTTTTTGCACTCACCAAGAAATAATCTTTATGTGAAGCGTGAGCAGCTCAGAGAATCTAATTAGTATTATTTGTTTCTGGTTGGTGAAGCCCATAGATTTGTAATATGAAATACAAGGTGCTTAGAGGGACACCCCTGCCGAAATCCAAGCCTCAGCCTCACCACACAGACCCTGCTTCTCCAGGATTTTCCTTGGCGATCATGTGATGTTCTCCCAGCTAATGCTCCTTCCTCTAACGGAAATGTGTCACTGCCTGTGCAGTTGCTAAAATAGAGCTCTAAGAAAGGAGGTGAGGGTGAAGAGTAATTTTTCAGGGTAGGGAGCTGGGGAAATGAAGTTAGCAATGGTATGAGGACTGTTAAATTGGTAAAGTGTTGTGAGAATTCACATGGCTAGTGATATAGCTATGAGAGCCCAGGTGCAGCAAGATGACATGGGAGGGGACCAAGCGGATGAAAGAGGTCAAGTGGTGAGCACCAGCAAACTCTGCCAGTTGGTGGTTGCCAGAGTTTTTGCTGAGCTCCATGCTCCAAGTGGAGCATGGAGTGGCAAAACTCCACCAGTTCCGCTGGCAGATGGAGTTTACCACCCAGCACCTGGTAGCTGCGTTTTGGATCATTTAGAATCTTTTGGTCAGGAAAGTAGATCTGCTGGCATATAGGACATTCTATTTAGAAGTTGGCTTTTGACGAGGGCCTGCTTTACAGATTTATGTGTTTCAATAGGGATCCATCTAAAAATGTTGTGGAGTATTCCTACAATGCCGTGACAGGATGTAGAGACTGAATTAATCTGATCAGCCATAAACAGATTACTGTCTATTATAATAGCCAGGTTTCTTGTGGAGTGGTCGGAAAAGGGGCGACCCCTGACTCTGAGGCCCTACAGCCTCCAGTCCACTGAGAATTGATTTTGAAAAATAGCATTGCTGTGGGTTTATCATCTTGCAGATTAGGACAATTGTTTCACAATCAGATTGTAATTTGGAGCTGTTAGAAATGGGGGTCTCTAGTTGGCAGAGGTAAGTATTTTTGTCCAAATAGGAGCCCTTGATCCCGGTCAGGGTAAGGGAGATGTACTCTTAAAATAACCCCTGCTCACCGCCTTGGTAGCTTGGCGCAAGCAGACAGGCTTATCTCAGAGGTAGTGTGTAAAGAATATGTGAACACATATAGTAACACAGTGAAACACTACAAATGGACACCACACCAATTTAGAAAAATAAGTAATCTTTATCTAAACAATACCAATTACAAAAATCCACAATACAGTACTAAAAATAGAACAGATAGCCTTGCAACAGTGAAAAACGAAATTGGCAGTAATTTACCATCAGGACATGCCACACACATCAGAGCATGTCCTACCTTTCAGATACAATGCACCCTGCTCGCCTTAGGCCTACCTTAGGGGTGACTAACATGCAGAAAAGGGAAGGTTTAGGGACTGGCAAGTGTGTGCACTTGCCAAGTCAACATGGCAGTCCCAGACTTCCCACAGGCTCTGCAATGGCAGGCCTGAGCCACATTTTATAAGCTGCTTCTGTGGGTGGCACAATCAGTGCTGCAAGCCCACCAGCAGCATTTAATGTAAAGGCCCTGGGCACACATGGTGCACTGTACTAGGGTCTGACAAGTAAATCAAATAACCAATCATGGAATGACTAATCCATTACATCACTTTACAATAGGGAGCACTTGCATTTTGGCACTGAACAGCAGTGGCAAAGTGAAAGGGGTTAGAGAGGAATGGAGAGAGGAAGATGAATTGAGAACTCTTAGAAAGGATCTAATCTAGTTGAGCGTTTCAAGACTTATAACAAATGTGTGTAGAGTAGCATGGCAGTGGAAAGATCAAAGATAATAAGAAAGGCAGATAAGCCTTGATCCAACAGGAGGCAGATCCCATCAGTAGTTGTTGTAATAGAGCAGTTTCAATGTTATGAGAGCCTTAAACCCTGACTGAGAGTGGTGAAGAAGGTTATTTTCCAGAGATTTTCACTTGATAACCACCTGGGGGATGACCATGAGTTCTATCATGTGTTATGTATTGTCCTGAGTATAATTGGTAGAGGTCATTGGTATTTAGGGTTTGAGTCTCAAACATAGCTCACTATTTAAACTGTGTTTTCAATGCATATATGTATGTGAGTCTGTGTGTGTTTGTGTGTGCGTGCATGGTCACACATGTGTTTCCTTATTTCTGTGTGTAATCATTTTGATTTTTTTGTGGAAAAAAGCCCAGCCCCCTTCTGATATATTTCCAAAACAATGTTCGAAAAGATGTTGATTTATACCAGGAGACTAGAAGTGGTTACCAAAGGTCAGTTGGCTGACTTTCTGTTACCAAAGAGATAGAAAAGGCTGAAGAAGTGCTCCAGCTTTTGTGGGAGAATTAGCTATCCAGCTATCCAGTTGGGGGTGAACGTCACTGGATTTTACAGGTACCTGGGCAGGCAAGTGATCTAGACCCCAGAAAAATGTCGAGGAAACCTGAAGGATGTAAGAAAGACTAGTAAAAGTTTTACAATACCAACCTCAAGTGGGGCATTTATCAACCTCTATACCTTGGGGACAAGGTGCCTGGACTTCCACAAAAAGATGCAATCACTGCTAAGATACAAGATTATCCATCTTAAAGATTTTCCAGGTGCAGCTTGAGACTGCTGCAGACCCACTAAAAGAAGTATCTGTCCTACTTTCTTGCCATGTTGAAGGGTTGTCCAAGGTAAATTTTGCTACTGGGAGAAGGCACCAAAGCCACTCCAGTGGTGAAGCATCCACAGTAATAATAATAATAATAATAAAGGAGCTTATAGAGCGCCTGGTAACGCCTTCCCGGCGTGTCCCTGCGCTGTGGAGAGAAGAGACCTACCGGAAGTCAAGGAGCGGACCCCGATTCCTGCTCAGCACTATGTAGTGAATAGGTGAGTTTTGAGAAGACTCCTAAACCTGGACTCAGAGCTTTCCAGCCTAAGGCATTTCGGGAGTTTGTTCCAGATTTGTGCGGCTAGGAATCTGAAAGAGTGGCTGCCCATCCTGGCTTTCTGAAACCTGGGAATAACTAACTGTCCTGTCCCTACTGATCTCAGCACTCTACCTGGCACATACCTGGTGACCAGATCTCCTAGATAGGAGGGAGCCTTGTGCAAGAGGATACAATCACATATGAGCAGGGATTTGAACAAGATCCATTTCTTGATAGGAAGCCAGTGAAGGGCTGCCAGGGTAGACTTGGAGGCCGCTCTTCTAGGTAATCTCATTACCAACCTAGCTGCTGCATTTTGTAAAACTTGTAGGCGGCCAAGATTCTTTTCAGACGCTCCCAAGTATAGCATGTTCCCGTAATCCAGGCGGGACGTGATAAGCGCTTGTGCCAACGTTTTTCTGGCCACTAGTGGGAGCAAATCCAGTGTTTTATTTAAAGTTTTTAAGACACCAAAGCATTTCCCTACCAGCCGCCGAATATGAGCTTCATAGGAAAGGGTGGGATCCACCCATATCCCTAAATTCTTAGCCTCCTTACAAGGAGTGGGTGTGGTGCCTAGGCATTGAGGCCACCAGTTATCCGTCCAGCTGAGTGTGTTCCCGCCTACCACCATCACCTCGGTCTTTCCTCCATTTAACTTTAGGCAGTTTTTATTCATCCAGGAGGCAAGCTCCTGCATGCATGCCCTAAAGTTGGAGGCCTCGGCCGAGGGAGTCTGGGATAGTGATATCAACAACTGGGTGTCATCAGCGTAAGAGACTAACTCTACTCCATATGCCTGCACCACCTCAGCCAGGGGGGCAATATACAGATTGAACAGAGTGGGGCTCAGGGCAGAGCCCTGTGGCACCCCCTGCTCTAGAGCAACCTCTGTGGTTTGAAAGGAACCCCGCCGGGCCTGGAAACTCCGGCCCGTCAGGAAGAATTTCAGCCAGCCCAAAGCTGGGCCCACCACACCCCCCTTGTTCAGACACTGCAGCAAGGTGAAGTGTGCCACAGTGTCGAACGCCGCACTGAGATCAAGCATAATCAGTGCCATGGTGTGTCCGGCGTCCACTCCTTGCATGATGGTCTCCGTGTCTCTTAGCAGGGCCGTTTCCGTGGAATAACCCGCCCGAAAGCCCGATTGAGAGGGGTGCAGGAGATTAGCCCCCTCCAAAAACGACATCAGCTGGGTATTCACCACCTTCTCAGCTACCTTGGCTGCATATGGCAGCAGTGAGATAGGTCTAAGATTTTCTAGGACATCATGACTGATGTTGGGTTTTTTCCTAATTGGTAGGACTACCGCTCTCTTCCAGACCCTTGGCAGTGTCTGGGATTCGAAAGAGGTCTCCAGGACATATCTAATATAAGGCTCCAGAACCACCAGGCTACCTTCTAGCACCTTGGGCGGAGCTGGGTCTTTTGGGGACCTAGATTTAATGCTGAGGCAGATGTTTTTCAGCGTTTCTGGAGGGGGGACTGTAAACTGTTCTAGTCTCAAACCCTCTTTACTGTCTCCCATCACTTCCTCAAAGACCAGACCGCTCTCAGGACAGCTCGAAAACGAGGCATAGATGTTCCTAACTTTCTGCGCAAAATAATCCGCTACTCTGTTGCACTCGGCTACTGAATCGTTGCCAGGTGCATTGGAGCTGGCCACTGTAGATATCTCTTTAAAGATTCTGAAGAGTTCCTTGGCGGAGTTCTCAGCCTCCCCTATTCTGTTTTTATAGTGAGAAGCCTTGGCCCCTCTCAATAGCACTTGATATTTCCTATGGGCTAATCTAAACAATTCCTTTTCCTGAATGCCCAGTCCCATCCTCCAGCTCCTTTCTAATCTCTTGCATTCAGTCTTAGCTGTCTGCAAGTCGGGGGTGAACCAAGGAGCCGATTTCCTAGGTCTAATGTCAGGTCTCATCAGCCGTGGGGGAGCCACCTTATTGAGAGCCTTCAGGATGCGCTCATCTAATTTTTCATTGGCACTCTCACTATCACCCCCTCCTGGAGGGCCTCCTTCCCTCAGCACCCTACTAAAGGCGTCCTGCGAGAAGGTCTTCCATTTCCTACAGGGATAATTCCTATGTCCCTCCTTCCGCAATTCTTCTGAAATTATGTTAATATTAAAAGGTATCATAAAGTGGTCCGACCATGGGACTGGAAGTGGCGTGCCCACCACCACCCCCTCCCAACTGGCAAATACCGAATCTAACAGATGACCAAGCTTATGAGTGGGGGCACAGGATTTGAGTTCCAGCTGCATAGTCTGTAGATCCTGTCTCAGCTCTGCAGCCTCCTTGTGCAAGGAGTCCTCCAGATGAAGATTCAGATCACCCAGTACAAGAAGCCTACTCCGCCTAACCGCCAGGTGGGCAATCCCTTCTTGAAGACTCGTACTAAAATTGCCAAGCCCTCCAGGAGGACGGTAGATAAGGATCCCAGTAATGGAGGACTTAGGGCCTATCTTCAACCCAAAAAGACCTGCCTCGCAGTTATTTACTGCTAGTGGTTCTAAGCTACATTCATAGGGTATCTTGCTAATAATTGCGATCCCGCCTCCCCTTCCCGTTGCTCTGTCTATCCTGGCTATAGTGTAGCCAGGGGGAGGGCCTCTACTATGTCCGGGTCTGAGTTAGATCCCAGCCATGTCTCTGGCAGGAACAGTCCATCAAGCCTTTTGTCTGTCAATAGCTCCCAAATCTGGATACTATGCCTGCTTAGGGACCTGCAGTTCAATAGACCACCCGGGAGCGTCTTATTGCCAATCCCACAGTCCGGCTCTTTACTTCCCCTAAAGGGGCAGTGTATGCAGCTTCTCAGCTGCAATGCCCCCATGGAGTGTATGCATTCCTTAATTACCAATGTACAAAGTTGTAACAGTTCATCTCTCCCGTAGTAAGTGCGATCTTTCTTAGTTTGAGCAGGGGTTTTGGCCCCGGCCCTCGGTCGGCCGCGGACGGGCGCAGACGGGCTTGCCTTTGGCACGCCGCCTGCGTGCCCGCTGCGCGGCCGCTGACCCACCCTCATTAAGTAGGGAGCGGAGAGGGGCAACTAGAGAGCTGACCGGTCTGCAGTGAGCCCGGAAGTGCTGGGCTCTTCCTCACCCTCCGCATCAAACGCCCACAATGGACGCGGCGGAACGGGGCGGGAGTGCAGCAGGTAAGTCAATATAGAATCCAACATTGTGTCAATTGAAGCCAAAACTGACAACTGTGATGGTAAATTGAGCTCAACATTTTGACTTTAAGGGACCCTCAATGGCTACAATATCTTACTGGAGGAGTTATGGTAAGATTTTTAGCAGTGTGACCAGCTAAACAGTCTTTCCATCAACTGCAAACATTGATTTTAAATGGGGCTTTGTACTTTCTTGCCATTGTTTGCCTTAAAGCATTAAACATTAAAATCTTTTAGATGTTGGCCTAGATCCTAGAAAAGGAAAACAGAGGACAACATATCCTGTGGATAATTGCTGATATAGGTATGTAAATTGCTAGAGCATGATTGATGTAAAAAATTGGATTATTAGTTGAGAGGTATGCGACCTGCAGTCAAATAATTATCACAGTCCTTCTAAGGGTGAACTGCTAAAGCCACTAAATTAACCTGCGCTTAACCCCTGGTAGCTATGGCACAGAGTAGGCAGGTTTAACTTAGATGCAAATTATGAAGCATTTATGCAATACTCAAACTGTAATAAAATTAAAACAAAACACAAGCAAATTCCAAATAATTTAGAAAAACAGATTTAATGTCAATACATATATTGACACCAAAACATCTAAATACTAATAAGTAGAACCGGAGTTATGATTTTTGAATGTTTAATGTGACAAATATCATAAAAAGCATTAAACGCCAACCACGGTCATCTGGTTGCACTTAACCACTGCCTAGGCACAAATGTAGGCTGACCGTGATGGAGCACGGGTCGGATACAGAAACCACGTTCCACCCAGTTGAAAGATTTACCTTCAATCTCAGGGGCTGATTTAAATATTGGCAGAAAGGGTACTCCATCGCAACGGTGACAGAGTACCCTTTCACGCAGCCTGTAGGTCTACCCACTTCATTTAGAGTCTGGTAGAACTTCAGTGTGTAGACAGCAGACACTTCCACATCACCGCCACTTACATACACCTCCACAAGGCTGACGGAGTAAAGGCCATCAGAAGTTTTGCCACGTGTCTCCCTGCCTGACTTAAAGTGGGCTTAAAAAATGGCCAGTTTTCACTGTCCGTCACCGCCATGAAAACCACTTGCAACTTTTTTGGGGAGAATAAAAAAAAAGTTGTATATTTGATGTACGGCTCCGTTATGTTGACGGAGCCATCCGTCAAACTTGCAATTCATTTCCAGGACAAATCCTGGAAATGCAAGCTATGTCCACAGGGGCCGAGGACATCTCTAAATACAGCAGGCAGAGTACCCTTGCCATGGGAGGAGTAAAGTACTACAGCATGATGACAGTAATTACGCTGATACCATATACTAGGGTCTTACCAGAAAGTTAAGATATGTCAATTGGGGATTTTGCATAATGGGTTCTGCCCCTTTAGTATACCCAGATTTTTGCCTTTTTGATCAGCTGGTTTTGGGCTTGTTACTGTGGGTGAGTCTCACTACATATTCCTCACCCATAGTAATCACATGGCAAATGGACTATGAGTGTTTACCACCAGTGTACACCTTTTAAGATAAGGGAGTTGCAATACAGCTAGGGTAAGGGGCACTTGACTGGTTCCACCTGAGCATGTGTGTGTGAGACTACCGCTGTGCGCAGCCTGGTAACTGTGCACAGGTAGCCTGGTATGAAGGGGACTTTGCAGGGTTACAGATTGATTTGGAATAGGCCTTATAATACTATTAGGCACTTATAGGTCAAATCAGTATGATTTATTGTTTTGTCTTAAGTGACACTTTATCATACACAGAGGGGGAAATCTGCCTAAGAGTGCAGTTTTGCTTCCCTTAGACCTACAAAGTCCTGTGAGGTATGAAACTGAGGTGGAAAGTGTGCGCACAGTTCATATACGTGGGTCTCAAGATCACTTTATGGGTCACCCAGAAGTTTCATATTTCCCTGGCTCAGCTCAGGATCAGAGCCCAGGCTTTTGGTCACCCTGCTTGCCTAAGTTAAATACATTTCTTCCCAGCATAGGGAACAAAGCCTCCCCAAATAAAAGGAGTAATTACCAGTGCTTTCCTTATCTCCCAAGGAGGAACGGGAGGTGAAGAAAAATCTGCACCTGTTAAGTAGCTGTCACACAGTACCAGGGTTGGGGACAACCCAGGCCCACTAAACAAAGAAGGAAGCCCAGACAACTAGAGCTAAAACATGATGTTTAAGTTGTAAAGTCACTGGCAGTGGTGTGAGTGAGAGGTGGAGCTGAGGCTCCCAAAGGAGCTATGGACTGTGACTTCTGGACAGCACCATTGTGGACTGTCCCAGCATGCTGAGCAGGAGGGTTGTGACAGGGGTGGAGAGGTGATGTGGCTCTCTAGGATTGGGCAGGGATGCCTAGCTTTCAGAACCTTCCACCACCATTTAAAAACATTTGCACAAGGGAGAGAGAGGACTGTTTTGTGCTTATTCACTGGAGCTGTGTTGGCGGCAGCAGCAATGGGCAACTGTAAGGAGAAACATCATGATGCTCAAAAGGATTGAGGACTCTGCTCCAGCTGACCCCAGGACCATTGTGTCTCTCTAAAGGCCAGTGAGGCTGTCCCCCTTGCACTTTATGAGGACCAGTTGGAAAAGATATTGAATTCTGTGCCCAGCGACAAAGATCAGGAGTCAGGAGGATATATGGCACAGGGAGCCAGTGGAACCAGTGCCCTGCAAAGTTCACCATCTTGGCGGCTGTAGGCCAGCTGGAACTGCCCCTGGTGGCTAGGGTTCGCCACCAGGAGTAAAATGAGATCAGTAGTATTCAAATCAGTCCCACAGGGCCTGAGTTATGGCCTTTTCAAGGTTGGTGATCTCTGACTTCCTTTGTGAAAGAACAAGTGTGTGGGGCCTGCCCCTACCTGAAAATTACCCCTCTGGGTATCTCAGGGCCCAGAGGCTTTTGCAAGGTGTATTCTTTTATTTTGACCCTTGGAGGAGGTGTACTTGGGGCCCGTCCCCAGGCTCATTCCTGCCCCGCGGACCACTATATCCCCGGTGGCCGATGCAAGAAGACAGGAGGAGTGCTGTCCTTTTACCCCAACAAAGAGAAAAGATGCCCGGCACCTTAACTCCGGACCCCCGAAGTCAGTAGCTGTGGGGGAGCACCGTCATGTCCCCCTGAGAAGAGGTGGGACACAGGACCCCATCTCTGTTGCCAAGGCAACCAAGGATTAAGGGGGAGGGCCGCTCACTCCCCCAGTTTTTTTTAATCAATCCTCCGCTCCCAGTGCCTTTTTCTAGGGGGAGCGGCTACCATAGAGAAGATATAAACTGCCTGCAGGAGCATGGTAGAAGACAACCGCTGGCTCCCGCACTGGCAGAAGGAGAGTACTGACCGGTGGGGAGCCAGATAGGGCAGCCAGAGGTGGGCTGCTCAAGCTGCACCTATCAAATGAGACCATGAAGTATGCCCGTATGGGACCAGGCACCGCCTCCTCAAAAAAAGAAGAGAAAGGAAAGAGAGGAAAGCCATGCAGAGCACCACCAACAAAGTTGTAGGAGGCTGCAGGAGGCACAGCAGCCCCCCTAATAAATTTACAAATCTAACCCTACATTTGCAGGGTCTTAAAAATTAGGACCCTCATGATTTTCACCATGATTTTCAAAGCCCTTTCCAGGCTGGAACTTTTGCTCTACAGCTGGGAGTGCAGCACCCTCCAGGACTGGTTCTATGGCTGCTTTTTCTGTGGCCTGGATATGTATAAAAAAGACACTGACACATGTTATGCTTGATTTCAATGCTTTATTACCCATTTTTTGTTGACAATGATTGTTAAGTAATACTGAAGTGCTTTATTAACAATGATACCTTGATTTACACATGGTTAGGATTGATTACATGAAATGATGGTGTTAGTTAACATGAGGTGTGTTGGTCTTTTAATATGGTGAACCATTTATAAAGCCAATGGGCTTGTTTTGTTTAAAGTGATACCCACTTACATTGTGATATGCTGTCTAGTACAGATGGGGGATGCTATGACTTAAGAGATGATGGCACTTTAAGGGTCAAATTTGATTTCATAATGCCATCTAAGGTATTTTCAATCTGCCTAATGTATGTATTTGTAAATTAATGTGTGGTATTTAGTAGTGTGTATGTGTACTAAATGCCCTTTTCGTCTTCCTAAAGAAAAAGCCCTGATGGGACTATAATTTTTTGAGTGTTATTATTGCGTGCTAGTGAACGGTGATCACTAACCCACACCACCTTCCCTGAGTAGGCCTTGGACTTCTCTCCTTCGCTATCCTGACAGTCAAGCGCTACAATGTTAACCCTACTTGGAAAGGCTTTTGAAAGAAAAGGGGGAAATACTGGGCGCTCTGCCTGTATTAACACTCGATCGGTAGAGAGTTGGAAGTGGTGTTGGTGGTGCTAAAAATCGAAGGGATCAGCCCTCAACCCCTCGAACAATGTGTGAAGGATCACACACTCACAAAAGTACAGCAAATGCCTCTCGCACACACCCAGAGTGAAAACAAGTAAAAAAGTTCTCAGTCTTAATAGACATGTAAAGAGCTAGTTGCAGCTGCCAGAGAAACACAATAGATTTCCGTGGTGTAATCTTCGTTTAATGTTCATAACTGCCAGCCGACACGTGTTTTGTCTCCGGAATGTCAAGTCCCGTTACTCATCAGGGCTGAATCATCAGAGATGAGACGTTTGTAGGTCGCTAGGCCGGTGATACTTCCAACCCGGCCCTGCTTAGGACCAGGAACTGGCTCACACCTGGTAACTGCTGTGCGGCGCTAAGGCAAATTGCCTAGTCTCCAAAAAAATGCGTGTTTAATCCCGAATGGAGACAGAGGACAGTGGTTGAGTAGCGGGTTCCAAATCAGAAAGCACATATCTTGTAAGTGGCTAGGTCGAGTGCTGACGGCTCTCAGTTTCCCCTTTGCCAAATTGATATGTCCATAAAACATTAGGGTGAATTGGTTTGAGGGTGACTCCAGTAGATATCGATTCCAATGAAATGTCAGAAGGACGGTGCCCAAGGTAATTCCGGTGTATTCCAAAAAGCAGAGTACTCCAGGTGCGAAAGCTCCCGGGTGCGTGGGCTCGCACCTTCTTGCTTCCCCCGGTGCGGGGAGAAAAAGCGGCTTGTAGCTCAGCTTAGTGATCGCAACTTCGGTTCCGGGTGCTGACACGAATACACCGGAATTACCTTGGGCACCGTCCTTCTGACATTTCATGGGAATCGATATCTACTGGAGTCACCCTCAAACCAATTCACCTTAATGGTTTATGGACATATCGATTTGGCAAAGGGGAAACTGAGAGCCGTCAGCACTCGACCTTGGGCCTAGCAGTCAAATGCGGCAAAATATCGGAGTTAACCTGAAACAAGCCTGTTTCTTTACAAGGCTGGATACCTCCTCTGTGAGGTCTCTCTGAACCTAATTATTTCTTGCAGAGTAGAACATAATGGCAGCTATGGGGATCTTTGGCCCAGCGCCAATGCACCTTATCAGATCAGTTTGGCAGGGTGGACCCAGTCCCCTGCTCTTTCTCAGAGCAAAATGTTGGCAAAGTGTTTCTAAGTCTCAGGTTTCAGGATTTATTGGGAAGAGTACACTTTAACACCAGCCAAGGGTCCCGGACCTTGGCGACAGCACTTGGGGGTCAAGACTCACTTCAGTCGAGGCCAGCAGAAGGGTCCAAGGCCAAACCAGTTGGAACTGGTCAGCTAGGAATGCAGGAAAAAAGGCCTATTGAAGCTTGGTGTGCCCTTATTGCTCAAACAGGAGGTTAGCCTTATTACACTTAGAGTCCAACTCTTTGTACTGGGTACACGATGAAGAGTAGGTCCAGGCTTCTTGGCTCTTCTCAGGTCACATACAACAGGTCCAGTCCTCTTCAGCTCTTTCACAGGTCCTGGAAGCTTTCTGAAGAGGCTACTTTGGGTGCCACATTTATGCCTGGCACCAGGGTGTGGGTTGGCGTAACTCATGGCTTCCCCATTATCTATGTGGGAAAAGTACCAAAGGCTCAACCCTACTCACATTTGCAGACCTTTGTGCACTAATGCAAAAATCCCACAGTGTCCCTCTCTGTCCAAAACCAGTGTAGCAGAACCTTTCTTCTCTTATGAGGAGCTCCTGTACCTACCCCAGAGGTGTGGCCAGGAAAATGTGCACCCCTTTCCATAAGGTCACTCAAATCTGATTCTTGAGGCATCGCGTCTCCAACTGTGCCTGGTGTCTGACTGGCTAGTGTGACAAAGGAAAAGTGGAGACCAAGGAGTTAGCTACATTTGCCTGTAACAGGGTAGACATGTTTGAAGTTAATTGAGTTCCTGGGGGCAGCTCAGAAGTTCAGCCTGCCAAAGGACAGAACATTTCCCACAGCCAAGAAACTTGTCACAACGCTGGAAAGAAGTTCATACCTCATCATAGTGCTATTCAAGCATTGCATGACAGTTGAATCTCATTCAAATGGGTTCCAGAAGTTTAGGCAGGTAACTTTCTAAAAGTACCTGAACTACAATATTTATTACAAATCTGACTTGGGCTTGGAATAAATATTTGTAAACGTCCAAAAACGAACTTTGTAGCTATTTCCTAGGTGGAGATAACGTAATTGAATTTTAATATCATCTCCCTGTGCTTGCCTATGGAACAAGTGAAAATAGCCTTTAGGGCTTTTTCAGTGTAAGGACATGTTTTCTATAAAATGTTTACATGTCCTACTTTTAGAATCCATGCACTGTGCCTTTATGGTCAGTAAAGACTCCTTAGGTGTGACATACTACTATTTAAAGAAGGTTTATTTCAATTTGTCAATTTTGCAGTTCAACCCTGCACAGACAGGCTACTGGTGGCAGGCCTGCAGGCAGCTGTAGTGGCACTGGTGTTGCAGTCCACTTGTGACATTTAACTTCTAGGCCCTGGGTATACGCAGTGCGCCAGGGTTATAGGTACGTTAAATATATCTGTTAGTGGTAGTCAAACTTCATCATATTGAAAAGGGGAGCACAGAGTTCTACAGCCAGCAAGGCAAAGATCTGGGGGTACATTGCGCAAAAGATGGTAATTTCCAAGATAGGTCCGCTTCAGCAGAAGGTGGATAGAACTACACACCACCATGGTAGTTTTCATCGCAAAGGTGTAAAAACCTGGAAAGACAATAAGCTTTGGCATAGTCAGTCCCAGGGTGATGTTCTACCATGAAGTCCATACCCTATAGGGAGATGGACCATCTCAACAGTTTAGGATTCCATGCCACATTTGCACCCAACATCTGATCGGCGTATGGTCTGTCTTAACCCATAACCCATAAACCCATAAATGAGTCCCAACTAGGTAGGGTCTCAGTTTCTCTAGTGCCTCTTCCACTGTAGATGCCTCCATCCCAATTGCACCCCACCTTAGTTCCCTGGAAAAAAAACACCTGCTGATGAATGCTGCAGATTGGTCCTGGCCCTCACCATTTAGCTGTGAAAGAATAGCCCTTATCCTATGCTCTGAAGCATCTGTCTACGTTAGGAATTATTTTGAGATGTCAGGTCCCTTTTATACATTTTCTGATATGCCTCTGTCCAGATCATCTTTGGCTACTTCTTGGAGGTCAAAGGGTCAACAATGGTGTAGTTTACAGTGTTGTCTGTGGAGACGGTCACTTCCGTCTCGGTCTTCTGAAACTCCCAAGCCACAATGGTCTGTATCTTGGGAATCTGTACACGGTCTCCAATAACTTGCTGTCCGTAGTACACCTCAGAGCCCTGTCCTATCTGGCATTTGCTGCCATTCAGAGTCAGGCCTGCCTGTTGCAGGCCAGAAGCCCTTAATTGAGTTGGTGCAGGTGGCTATCCTAGGGGAAGTGAAGACAGCAATGTCATCCACATAGACTGCACTGCAGTTTTCCTACCCATTTTGGACCTGGTTGACCAACCTCTAAAGGGTGGTAGGGGCATTCTTTAACCCAACGGCCATCTCTTTAAACTGAAAGTGCCCCTCTGGTGGAGAATGCTGATTTCTCCTTGGCCTCAGGTATTTTGAAGCTGTGGTGATTTGGTGAGCATCTGTCTTGATGACTGGATTAAGACCCCTATAGTCCACACAGAACCTCAGTTCTGGGTGGTGCCCAGTGTGATATTGGCGTTGCCTGGTTCTGGTGCGCGGTGCTAGGACCAGGCCATTTTAGAGGAGGTGGAGGGAGAAAGCGTTAGAGCGGAGCGCTGAGGAGGCGCGGGAAGTTAGAATGGGATATGGAAAAAATAGAAGGTCATGACCATACTTGCTCTTGCCTGGGCTCCTTATTTCAAGAGACAACAACTGGCGAAGAAGGCTGGGATCCGATCCCGGTCTGGAGACACGCGCTGAAGCGGTAAGTCAGCGCCTGCCAGCTTAGACCTGTGAGTTTTGCTCCGAGCGCACTTTACGCTGGTTGCAAGTGGAACTGCACCCGTGATGAGATCGCATTAAGTCCGAAAATCTGATGCTACTACTCAGTGCATGCTGCCTCATCACGCCCAGAGTAAGCCTCTGTTTGCCTGCCTGCCTTCCTGCCTGCCTGCCTGCCTACAGTTCCAGTACCGGCTCTGCCATCAGCCTCATGCACATGTGTCCCACTCGGCAGCCATTTTAGAGTCAGGCCAAACAGTCACAAACCCTGCAAATACCAATGCAATCATCTTAAAAACAGGCAAAAAAAATTGAGTTTGTAACTTGGCCACTCACAGATCCTGACACCGTCAAAGCTCCACACAGCCTGGCACCTCCGCTGCACGCCCTACAGCAACCGCTGACATGTCAGTGGCACCTGACACATTGAAAAACACACAACCAGGTCCAGTAATGCTGGGCGTATCCTTGCTACGTCTCCAGAACCTTTGACCCTCACGTCTGGCAGTGGCATGGGTCCAAGATGGCAAAGCTGGCTAGAAGACTTCGAAGACTTCATCAGGGGGGTGCAAGTCACTGACCACAAACAGCAACTCATTGCCCTGCGCAATCTGATAGGCAAAGATGTCAGACAAGTCATAAAAGAACTGCTGCAACCTCCTATCAAGACGTGAGAGAGGTGCTGAACAGAAATTGTCTTCACAAACGAAATCTGGACTACGAACGGTACACCTTCAATCTGGCATCACAAGAAAAAGATGAGCCAATGGGTGACTTCATCACATGGCTCAAACGATAAGCTCGCTACTGCAAATTTGACAACTTCAATAGGGAAGGTGCACTTCGCCAGCGAATTATAGAGGGATGCCAGTCAGAGTCACTTTGTCTTCGCCTGCTAAATAAACACTACTCACTTGACGACATCGAAGAGCTGACGCGAATAAATGACCAAGCCGAAGACCATGTGAAAAAGATGGAAGCTGGGAAGACAGAAAAACGAGAAAAAGCCTTCTGACTTCACTCTCAAGCAGACATGCGGCACTCGTCAGACTACAAAAAGGCCCCGAAGCCCGCAAGCCAAACTTGCAGCGAGAACAAGAATAGCAGCTACAGGGAACAACAATTGCACTGCTACCATTGTGGACAAGACTACCCTCACACGGGCCCATGTCCAGCCATGGGACAACATTGTCCCCACTGTGGAAAAGAGAATCACTTTGAACTGGTGTGCCAGGCACCCACAGAGAATCTGCGCTAACAAGACACACCCTGGGACCTTGCCATCACACAAGAGCAGTGTGCGAAAGGCGAGACAGGTCGACCAGCTCGTTAAGATCCAGTATACGGTTGCATCGCACACACCAGTCCTGACGCACATCGCTGAGGGAATCCTCAGCCCTCACCTCCATATCTGAAGAAAGTGACAAATACGTTTCCATGGTAGCGGACCCCGACAGGCTGAAGAAATACCAGAGACTACACATCAAAATGGGAAATCACCCAGCAAAATTCGTCCTAGACACCGGAGAGTCGCTCAACTACATATGTGCAACAGAATAAAAGAAAATGAATCCAAAACCCGAATTACAGAAAGCAGCTATACGTGTTCTTACATGGATGTCCAAAGAGCTCATACCATGTCTGGGACAGTTTCGCACGTCTTTAACCTCTTCAATGCGTAGGACGGCCCCTGGCCGTCTGACGTAACAGTGGGCGTGTGCGGAGGACGGCCGGGGGCCATCCGAACCGCCCACGTGTCATTTCTTTCAGCACCGCCGTGGAAAAAGGTTAACATACAAAGACAGAACAGTTCATGCACAGATTCACGTCATAGAAGGACATGAAGCAGCGGACTGTCTCCTAAGCCTACCCACGGCTGAACATTTAAAACTAGTGGAGATCCTATGCAAAGTCAACGTCGTCAGCAAATTCCCAAAGCTGTTCACCATTCTTGGCAAACTAGCCCACTTCAAGGTCCGACTACACATAAATGAACAGATACCACCCGTAGCTCAACACCACCGGAAGTTACCTTTCCACCTCCAACAAGCCGTGGATGAGGAGCTATAAGACTTGCTGAGGGCTGACATCGAAAGATCGACTGGACCCACACTGTGGGTATTCCCAGTAGTCGTTGTACCTAAGCGAGGAGCAGAAAACAAGGTGCAGCTGTGTGTGGAAATGAGGGCCCCGAATACAGCCATTGAACGTGAAAGACACCCGGGACCACACATCAGTGACATGATCACTCGCCTAAATGGGTCAAACGTCTTCTCAAAATTGGATCTAAACAAAGGATGTCACCAGCTTGAGCTTCATGAGAAATCCCGTTACATTACCACTTTCTCTACACACCAAGGACTCTTCAGGTACAAACGCCTCAATTTGGAATTTCCTCAGTTGCGGAAATATTCCAAGAGGAAGTAAGGCGAGGTATTCCTCACATTCCCAAGGCATTCAACTACAGCGATGATATCCTGATATTCGGTGACACTCTCAAGGAACATGACAAAGCGTTAGATCGAGTGTGTCACGCTCTCCTAAACACCAATCTTACACTTAATCGAGACAAGTGTGAATTCCACAAATCAATGCTAAAATTCCATAGAAACATCTTCTCCAGCGTTGGAATGCAACCTGACCCCAAAAAAGTGACACGCCCTGCCCTCATGATGCTAGTGACATAGATCTTTCCTAGGCATGGCCAGCTATTGGCCCGATACATTACAGATTACACCACCATCAGCTATCCCCTGCGGGAACTCACAAATCAAGGACAACTATTCCGATGGTTAACCCAATGTGAACGAGCATTCAATAAAATTAAGACTGCAGTAAGATCTGCCATTAACCTGGCATACTTTGACCCTCGTAAGAAGACAGAGATCACGGTTGACGTGAGCCCAGTAGAATTTGGAGCCATCCTGGATCGATATACGAAAATGAAGGGGACCAGCAACACATTGTAGCATTTGCCAGCCGCAGCCTCACGGACTCTGAGAAAGCATACTCCCAGCCGGAGAAGGAAAGCCTGGCGGTCGCATGGGCATGCGAGCATTTTCACATTTTCGTATATGGGAAACACTTCACACTGATCACTGACCATCATGCCCTGATAACCATATTCGGAAATCCCCGAGCGAAGATGCCACCACAAATAGAACGCTGGGGCATTCGTCTCCAAGAGTACACCTACACGATCATCCATAAGCCAGGAAAAGCGGGAAACCCAGCAGACTATATATCAAGACATCCTAAGGCCTCAACACGAACGAGGCACTCGCTGGTGGAAGAATATATCAACTTTGTCATTGACCAGGCAAGACCACCAGCTGTCCCATTGGAAGCAATCACAGAAGCCACTGCAAAAGATGCCAAGCTCCAAAACATCATACATCGCGTCCACACTAGCTCATGGAGACACATGGAGGAAACCTAACAAAATAACTAACTGCACAGGAACTAGTGTCTTTCCGTAAAAGACGATCTTACAGTCAGTGATAATGGACTACTCCTAAGAGACAGATGAATTGTCATCCCACAGCAGTTATGTCAAGGAGTTGTCAACTTGGCACACGAGGGACACTGAAGTATAGTGTCAACAAAGAAAGCACTACGGGAACATGTCTGGTTTCCATCCCTTGATCACATAGTAGAAGTCACGCTTCAAGATTGCCCCCAATGCTAACTGGTAGGGCATGAAGAACCGCGGGCTCCGCTCCAGATGTCTGACCTCCCAGACAGCGTATGGCAACAAGTGGCCATTGACTGCTTTGGCCCACTGAAGTCCGGGAAATACATCATTGTTATCATGGATGAGTATTCTAGATTCCCCATCGCGCAACAAGTGTCATCAACAAGAGCCACCACCATCATACTGATTCTGGACGAAGCATTTGCCGCGTGGGGAATCCCCATGGAAGTCAAAACAGACAATAGCCTGCCATTCAATGGACACGAATTCACGGAATTCGCCAGACACCTTAACTTCAAACACCGGAAGATCACTCCCATGTGGCCTCAAGCCGATGTGATGGTAGAGCGTTTCATGGCTACAATAAAGAAGACCGCACAACAAGCAGAACTGGACAAGCGAGACACCCAACTTGCATTCAACGAGGTGTTGAGAGCACATTGAACCATGCCGCACAGCACCACCAATAAATGCCCAGCCACCCTGATGCTGGGAAGAACAGTACACACCAGAATGCCTGTCGCCAATGCCGCTGTGAGCGCCAAGCTCCATTCCCTTAACCACCTGATGTTGACTGAAGTTGATAAAGAAAAAAAGGCGAAGATGAAAGAGTATGCGGATGGACGCTGCAACGCTAGAACATCTGATATACAAGAAGGGGGCTGGGTGCTGGTCAGACAAGAACTGAAGGCAAAAACGGACAGTCGATACAGTGACCAGCCCCTACGAGTGACGAGTCGGAAAGGAACGATGGTCACAGCTGCCTCTGAAAACAAGAGAATCACACGAAATGTGTCACACTTCAAGAAGTGCAATCCAGCAGTCTATACCCGCACAGCAGAGTCAGAGCAAGACACAGATGACTCGAGTCAAGAAGTCGAGAGCTGAGAAAGGCCTGAGACACTACCAAGCTCAAGAGGGTCAAGAGAAATTTCCCTTCCACGCAGGCCACAGTGAATCATTCGGAGACCTACCCGACTCATCGAGGAACTTTAACTGTATGAACATTGAACCGTAAGGAGGGGGAGATGTGATAGTCATTGCCTGGCTCCGGTGTGCGACGCTAGGACCAGGCGAGATGAGAGGAGGCGGAGGGAGGAAGCTGAAGGGCGGAGCGCCGAGGAGGCGCGGGCCTTTAGAAAGGGATATAGAAAAATAAAAAAAGTTTGTGACCATAATTTCTCTTGCTTGGTTTCCTTCTTTCAAGAAACAACACCCAGTGGGGACCAGGGACTACAGGAGGGCTCAATCACCCTCAACTGAAGGTTCTTAGAAGCCTCTTCTGATGCTGACTTTAACCTTGTCAGATCGCCTGTGAATCTTGTTTTTGAAAGGCTTGCTGTCCGCTGTGTCAATGTCATGGGTACATCAGCCATTGAATCCTGGGTTAATCGAGAAAATAGATAGGAACTTTTCTTGCAACTTTTCTTGTAATTTGTGACAGTCTCTCTGTTGCTATGATGTCAGACCCTTGCTTCTTGAAAAACAGTAGGTTTGGGAGGGGCTAACTCTCCTCCTCCTCACCACCATCTGTCACAATCTGTCACCATGAGCATGGTTAACTCAGCCCTCTCATACTACAGTTAGAGGGGGTTCACATGCAGTACCCTTACGGGGTTCCTGGATGTCCTGAGGTTAACCAAGTAGGTGACCTCAATTGTTTTCTCCTTAATTTAATAGAGCCATGTTCACTGGTCCATTAAGGCTCAGGGTTGCATGGGCTCCATGATCCACAAGTTTTGGCCTAGCTGGTCTTTTGTCAGAGTGGCCTTCTGGTTATACCACTACTTCATCACTTCTTGGCTAGCCTTCTGGTTCTTAGTGAACTCTTTTCAGAAGCAACGTATCTGAGACCTGATGACCAACATGTAGCTCACTACATCTTGCAGGGGCTTCTTGTGGGCTTTTGCTTACCCCTCCTTTACAAGTCAGAGAGATCCCATAACAGGGTGGCCAAACAGAAGTGCAAAGAGAATAAAGCCCACTCCCTTTTGAGGCACTTATCTGTAGGCAAGCAATAGGCATGGTAGCAGGACTTTCTACTTACACCTCATGGACTCTGATATGCCCTTAATCATGTCTTTCAGGGTCTTGATGAATATCATATGAAAACCATTTGTCTGGGGGATGGCATGAAGTGAAGAACTTGACACTATGGTGCTGATCCAGATGTCAGATTTGTTCCCAAGCTCTCTGGGTACAGTGAGCTTGGAGACACTTACTATGGAAAATCTGTCTCAACAACACTACCCAATACCATAATACTCAACATTAATCATCGGTTACTCACAAGGCCCATAGACAACCGAGACAAATGTTGGGCTACTGAATCATGTGA
Organism: Lissotriton vulgaris; assembly: GCF_964263255.1. NCBI lineage: Eukaryota > Metazoa > Chordata > Amphibia > Caudata > Salamandridae > Lissotriton > Lissotriton vulgaris. Next base: position 112,066,414 of record NC_141691.1, on the reverse strand, counting down.
CCTAATTAATCAGAACTATACAGAAAACATTTTCATATTATATACAACTGCAGTTTATCGCTAACATATTTTTAAAAATGTAACGGAAACATTTAATAAAGTCACCTAGGCAATGGATTAACTGATGGTAACTAGACTCAAAACAAACAAGACCAGATTGTCATTTCAAAATCTATTTTATTAATTTTATTTTCAAAATTAAAGCATTTTAGGCAATTAATCTTTATTAGAATTTTCAAGCATCTTTATTAATCATGCAAAGGCACATTAGACTGACACTTCAAAACAGAACCAGCATTAATAGTATTTAAGCAGAAAGGGCCTCATTCCCTAAATTCTATTCCCCTAACTAACTTAATAGAAACCTAAAGAAAAAGACATTAGTTCGGTATTTTCTTACGTGAATCAAAAGTCTGACAGCGTCTCACGCCCATCAAGTCTCAGGAACGAGCCAGCCAGCTCCTCCCAAGGGGCCAAGTTTTATACCTTTTCTCTAACTTAATCTAACTAAAAGAATACTTTTTTAGTGACATTCAGCACGATGATTGGCTGACAGCCGTCAGTCCACATTAGCTCATAGCCTTTCCGAACCGAAATTGTGCTTTTCAAAAACACCATTGTCCTTTGTCCACGAGCGACATAAGCTTCCGAGGATGTTGCAACATATATTAGACAACAGTTCACTTGCTTCCTCAGCTTGGCGGTTCTGCCGCTTCCTGTCCTTGGAAATTACACGGAGCACATCTTGCACAGTTCCATTAATTTATTTTTCTGATGGACATCATTTGTGGCAAACTTCCACGTCCTTTAGCTGTGCTCGGCTCAACACAACAGGATTCCAAACACCCTTTCAAAAGCTAGACCTCAGGCCTCTTTACGGAAACTAGTATGCAAAGAAACACAAAACATTAATTAATTCAAGTAATGAAGAATATTCTGTTACCCACCCCCTTTACTAATGTTAACCCATTAGTTTATGTTATCTAGCTTTTAAGCACATGAAGCCAGCATTTTATTTACAGTCTTCTTTCAGGCCTCCAGGATTCTCCACAAACCTTTGCCACATAAAAGACACAACATAGACAAAAAGCACATACAAAATAAGCACATGCCATTATTTAAACAGCCGCAATTAATGTTAACAAGACGTAAAGACAAAGTTAGTTTCTTAATTTTCAACGAACTTGCGAGTGAAACAAAGAGCACATAATGTTAGACCCATGTGTTTGTGAATGCATTTTAATCTAGGTTGGTTAGTAAAATCGTGCATACACTCATTAATACAATTAAATTATTATGGGAGATTAATTCTGCGAGACATTAACTAAATATATTTCTGAAACTCGCTTCATCACTAGCACAACTCTGGAAAACAATGATTCAGTATGTGCTCCTTCATCATCGGATTATAACGCTCATCATAATATTTTACTTTGCTGTCCTTCACCCAATCATCTAGAGCCTTACTTGATGAATTCACATGATCAAACCATGGCTGATGTGACTGCTTCTGAACCTCAGGTGATACTTTTAAGGGGTCAGATCAAACACAGATTCTTTCATGAGTGTATATCTCATCTGGTGAACGAACTCTAGGGCCAATAAGGTATCTCTCTAAGCAATTTGCACGTGCTTCCTCAAACTAACCTCCAGTCCTCATCTGGGGCTCTATGTATACACAGGGCCATCTCATATGCTGCAACCCACTTATCAACGTCATTACCCACCACATAGCTAGGCATTAGGTTTTTATGGATATGCACACATTTGCCTCTCCATGGAACTTCACTGCTGCTGTCACCATCTTCACTGGACTCAGAAGCCCCTTTGTTCCCAGGTCCAGTTCTCCTTCGTCCCTCTCTTGCGCCAGTAGGGTCTTTTTCTCCTCTGAGGCCAGGGTTAAACTTGCTTCTTCCAGTGCTATCTCTTCTACTTCAATTTTCTCCTTAGTTGTCAGGGCTGCTTTCTTCTCTTCAAAGGTTAGGGTAGCCAGTTTCAGTTTCAACTCCATCTTAACCGTCCTGTCCTCCACTCCGACTAGGTAGGACTGTAAGAAGCTGCACTGCTCCTACTCTGAACAGTTCAGGTGACCTACGTGTGGGGTCACATCGTCTTCTGGCACTAGAGCCTCAACAACACCATCCTTCCCTTCCTTCATTTCATATTCCCCTTCTCCTCTATCTCTTCTTCCTCCCGTATCTGGACCAGTAGCACACAGTCCTCCTCCTGTGCTCTGAGAAAGGACTATTTGCTACTCTACTTTCTTTGACCACTTTGCCAGCTGCAGCCCTCTCTCCTTATGCAGCTTTCACAGATCTTGCATGTTGAACTTCTTAATGCTGCTCATGTCCACTTCCATCCTTTCACAAATCACAGGTGCAAAATCAGTGGGGTAGGAATAAGATTTAGGAAAATCAGAACCAGCCAATTAAAAATCAGAGGTCAGTTAAAAAAATGTAATGTAATTTTTTGGTCAGGTTATGTAGAGATTTTCGATTTCAACTTATGCCACTGAGACGTACTGCTAAAGCACAAATGTAAGAGAATGGGTTATTAGTTAAGAGGGGGTTTAGAACTGACTTCTTTGGTGTTGTAGTCCCTCAAAATGTTTGCTTTCATTACCTTAATTTGATGAACACATATTTATTGGCATTAGGACTCTGTGCACACTACTCCTGCTAACTAGTGTTAAAGTGCTTGTGCTGTCTCCTTAAACCGTGCTAAAATTCGACTACACCTAATTGGAACCTTTAATCTACTCAAGTCCTAATTCTAAATTTATGTAAGTCTTACTGTACATCCCTAGTATATGGTACTACCTGTACCTAGGGTCTGTAAATGTAATGCTAACAGAGGGCTTCAGCACCCAATGTGCCACACACTGAAGCAGCCTTTTGCCTCAGGCCTGCTACTGCTACCTGTAGTGCAGTTTTAAACTGCGATTCCATTCAGACAGAATAAAGCTTTTGCTAGACCTAAACCTTACTTTCTAATACTCATAACTCACCTCTAAGGTAGGCCCTAATAGCTTGCAGGGCAGGGGGAATGGTATTTAAAAAGAATGACATGTGTTCAAGTTTTACATGTTCTGACAATGAAAAACTCAAATAGTCATTTTTCACTGTTGCACGGCTTATCTCTCAAATAGACTAACACTGGGTTGCCTTAATACTTTTAATAAGTGCTGTTGTCAGATTGGGAGCATATAGAGATCTGCTGTTTACACTTCTTCTTTATCTTTCTTTATCTATCTTTCTTTATCGGCGAAGTTGGATTTTAATCTACAATTTAAAAATGCCACTTTGAGAAAGTTGAAATTGTCTTGCCCAAACTGTCCTGGGTCACATGATCCCTAATGGTTCTGCTGTTGGGGTTTGTGTATTGCTATTGAAAAACAAATGAAGGAGTATCACCCGATGATCGGGTGATACTCCTTCATTTGTTTTTCAATATCCGTGACCAGGGGAACAGGAGTATTCCTCGTCCACCACAAGTGGACACAATCCCTTACTCTCCCCCTTGTTTTCCTAGTTTGTGTATTGCTGACAGACATGGAAGCAAAGAAGGCCTAGTCGTGAAGGAAGAGGGTCTTCCTGACAAGGTGGCTGAGGAGTAGATGTACCCTTTCCTGATTACAAATCAAAGGGCCCTTCCAGCAGTGCACAGCAATGAACCTTGTCTTTTTCTCCTTAGACAATTTGGAGCCAGCACCAGGGTAAGGGGAAGAACGGATCAGAACCAGTTTTGGGGTAGTCAAAGAACTACCCCACACACAGACAGGCACCTGGTATAAATGTGAGTCCTTCAGAACCTCTCATCAGAAACATTACTAGACCTGTGGAAGATTCAGAAGGAATGTCCTTCTGCCAGAAGGACTGCCTTGCTGTCTGAATGGACCTTCTTGCTTAGATCCCAGAGTGACTCCAAGGGTCTGTTGTCTGTCCTCCTTTGTGAGCTACAAGGGCACAAGAAGCTTCCTGGGGCCTAAATGCAACTGCCTAGCTGACCAGCACCAAGTGAACCCGACTGGGCCTTGCTGCTGGCCTCCGCTCGAGTAAGTCCTGATCTCCAAGAGATATCCCCCATGTATTGGACCCTTGGCTGGCCTTAGTGGGAGCTCCCCCTGAAGAAAATTTAAAAATATGAGGTTTGAGGTTCTTCCAACCGTGAAATGACCTCTTAGTGCTGAGAATGGACCACCCACAATGACCACCAATATGAGTTCCAGTGGGATCTGCTCTTCGCGCCTGTCTGTGAAGACCGCCCACACGAGACCTGCACTTTGCACTGACAGCGGACGCCTGCAATGATCAACCAACGAATTATCTCTAGCAACAACTGACTTTTTTCTCTACAGAAAATTGCCATATGCAATACTCGACCTGCTTTACATGCCGAAAACCTCCTCCTCACGGCCTTATCCAACATGAATAGAACTCCTTCCACCGGACCTTATAAGGTACCTCTTTAATGGAACTAACCTGTTCACTGTATGCGCACCTTTAGAGTTGGCCTGAAATTGTGGCTTCCCCTGGTATAGCTCAACCAGATAACTATGAGTGGTACTTTCTGCTTCTTGATGCTATTTCCACTAAAAAATGTAAATATCTCCAATTCTACTGTTTGGAATTGCTTTGTCCTGGTATCATTTTACTTATTACTATGTTCTCTTTTTTTCTAAATTGTTCAAGATTTTCCTTACGTTGTGTGCTGTGTGCTGCTTAAATTCTTTACACATTGTCTCTTAGTTAAGCCTGACTGCTTTTGCGTCATGTTACCACAGGTTTAACCACAGGTTTCTTTACTCACTTTGATGGGTCACCCTGGCAAGGATTGTAGTTGTTGCCTCAGTGGGGCTCCCCTCCCCCAACCAATAACCCATTTGTTTTACAATATGGATGTATATGCAGTGTGTATAACATCACAACTGAGTGCAAGTTTTGTAATCGCAGTGTTGTAACAGGGTGTGCACACCGAGGGCCTGAATCACAAAGGAAAACGTAGACTTTTGTGTAAGTTCACTAGTTTTTTACTAGTCACAAACTCTGAGTTAATAGTAAGTTTACAAATGTGGAGATTCTGCAGTCAGGAAAGAAAACTCCACACATAACCAGTGCAATATAATAAAAGGTGTTACTACTAATGACATTTTATTCGGTTTATCAACCTTGGAATGATGATTGCTTTGCTGGCATTCCGGGGTTCAAACAGCTTCGTGAGCTACATCAATAGTACAGTTCATACCAAATGACTTGATCAACTGAATTAAACGAGTGCACATATACAAAATGCACAGTGCAACTGAATCTTGAACAAAAGGTCTACGCTGATTGATTTTGTGAACCCTGACAGAGCATTCAGTTGCCATTTAGTTGCAGATATAAGATTTGGAATCTCTAAAACAGATTCCCAGTGAGACAGAAAGAAAGCGCACAGTGTTTCTGCCATATGACGTATGCAGAGTTTGCATTCTCCAGATGAGCGCTTACGCTGGATCCTGTGGTCCCCAGGAACTCTTCAGGTGGTCTGGTATGGATCTAGCCTTTAGATGTTTCTTCTAATCCTTGGTGTGGCCCTAGGTGTTCCTGTCCCTTTAAAAGTAGAGGCTCACTCCAGTAATGGGAGATTGTCAACTTTGAATCCCTTATGAGAAAGTCTTAGAATCATCTTATGACATTTTTCCCATACACTGGTTTCCTGGCACAAATTCCCCAGTCATTTTTTGACACATGATCTGCTGACTTGTTTTCCTGGGCTGCATCTCTAACAATCACCAACAATAGGCATTCCATGATGTTGCTTTGTTTGATGGCATTTGCTTGGTGTTTGAGAGCCATTCTGACATCATTCACAAGATGCCCCATTTAAGGTTCTACTTCAAGCAGGTTCAAGACATTCCTTCATAGTTTACAAAACGTGCCCTTTGTGGACCAAATTGAAGATTAAATTGCAAAATGTTGCTGCTAAGACTTTCAGACACCTGCCATCACAAATTCTGCCCCGACTTTCAATTTCAAATTGAGTTAAATTTATTTAGCTTTATTTTGAGAGTTTTATAGAGCGCGAACAAGATCGTGGCGGATATCAGAGTGCTATACAGTCAGTAAATTTACTTATACAGCAAATAAAAAGTGAATCAAAATACATGTACAAAACATATTCAAAAAAGCAACACAGTGAGATGCAACATAAAGTCTATCTCGTAGAGTGAGACAGAAGGACAATATAATGTTTAGGTTGCTGAGATGGTCCTTTATCAAAGTCGGGTTGGGGGCGCGTGTGCAGTTCATCTCGGATTTCTATAGACCATACTCGTGTGAATTTGGCCATGAGAATGGATTTGACTTCCTTTTAAAAAGAAGCAGTGGAGGGGTTAAGTCTGGTTTCTGGGGTTAAGGCATTCCATATTCTAGGCGCCATCCCAGAGAAGGTTCGGTTCTAAGTTTTCTTCCTATTGAAGTTTTGTGGTTTCAATAGTAGTTTTTCTGCACTTCTTGAGGGTCTGATCCCACCAGAGATCGTCAGTTTCTGTGCCAGGTAGCTAGGTGCATTGTGATGAATGGCTCTGTGCGTCATGCATGCTATTTTCAGATGAATTCTGGCTCCCAGAGGTAGCCAGTTCAAGGATTGTAGGCCGGGGGAGATGTGGGAACTTCATTTAGAACCAGTGATGAGTCTTGCTGTACGGTCTCTCCCAATATTCGGTAAAACATAAAATACCACTTACAGCTTTTACTTGTTGGTGTAAGGTTGTAGGAGAGCGCATCACATGAAGCCAGGCTGACATTGAGTCCTTTTTATGCCTACAGCAGTGCTTAATTTGAGCCAGTAGTTTCCGGTGCTCAGCACCTAAATGTCAACACCGGTGCTTGTTACAGTCTGCCACTGGGTGGCGCTGTCTGGCTGATTCAAAGAGATGACGAGAAAAACTGTTAACTATTAATTAAATATACAATAAAAATAGCTATTATCTGCTGTCCAAGCCATTCTTATAGCTTTAGTGGCCAAGAATCGTCTGAATTGCCACACTAGTAGTAGTATGATGGTTAGTAGTTGCGTCATTGGCAGCGCGGCAGGAGCAATGTGTCGTGCAAGTTGCAGTGGGCTCCTGACGAGAGCCCTGGCACTTATTCTTTTACAAATTAAGCACTGCCCTACAGACAGTGATAGCAGACAGTAGTATAACTATGGCCAGGTGTCTCATCATAGAAGAATGCATTTGGTTGGTTTTACTCTGAAGATGAACTTTTATTATCTGCTTGATTAGTGAAAATGCAGGAGACATGCTTTGAAAAGGATAGGAGTTCATTTAGTTAGTTTTAGTGGCAACTAGAACAAGGTGGTGGACAATACCACCTTATGAGGATTTTCATTTGGAGAGAACATGAGTTCACTTCCTGCAGCTCAGGTTTTGAACGGTCATGGGTTTCAGGTTGGGTGAGAACTCACTGTTCTACCTGGTAGGTCTCCAGAGAGTTAGAAGAACTATTGCAAGAGGTCCTTCCTTTTTAAAGAAGACTCCTAGACTCATGTTCGAAGGGTGAAAATGCTCTACTGCCTAGACGCATTGAGAACGGAGTGAACCCCTTCCCAGTTTACTGGTGCGTCTATTTGTTAAAGAGTGACATCATTCATGTTTGAAGTCCATTGGTTTTGTATTCTGGTCTACAATATAGAATGCTGGCAACAACAGAATCTATATTCCTTGGAAATCCTCAACTATATTAGTCATGCAAAAAGATGAGGCTCAAGATCAGAAAAAAGGGACTTTGAATGTGGCATGAGTAATTACCAGTGGCTGAGAGAAATTCATTCTACCCATCACTTTTTTGTTTTCTTAAACATACCTATGAAACAAAGCCAAACACAAAACACCCAACAAAACATACACATTGAGCTCATACACCATAGCTATAGAGAAGATCAAACCAAATAGAGTAGACCAAGGGCCGGCTTAACAGGAAAAGGGAAATTACAACATCATGTAAAACAACAGGTTATATTCCTGAGTTTTTAGTTTTTTCCAGTATCTCTTCATAAATTTGTCATATCAACAGTGCAGCATTACAAAGTATCAAGGTCTTTAGCTGATACTAATTGGAAGATACAAACTGGTGAGGCCTTATGAGAGGATAGGACTAAAGAAATGTTGTCTTCCTTCACCAATAAAGTAATGTAACATTCAGAAACATAAATAAACTGGTGGACGGTCTCTGCTATGTGCTCTGTAATTACGCCTCCCTATGTCAGTAGCACTCAGTGGGATTGCGTAATCTTGCCAGTCTTGCAGTATGTTGCAAGCAACCCACATTGTGATTGTGCGCATCTCTTGCATTCCTGCAATACGTGTTGAGCGCAAGGTGTGGTCATGTCCCCCACTAGTGTGTGTGGCTCAGTCACCAGGGAATATGTTCTCCAGTGTCCCAGATCCCTGTGCCCCTCTGTCTCTAGGTGAACAGAGTGGGCACTTACTTATCTCTCAAGGAGCTCTGTCATCTGTTTTGAATGATAGTGCAGTCTGATATGTGCCCCAAATGTTGCTAGGTGGGTCTCCAAGACCCTGTGGGTCCCAAGTATTGCTCTCTGCTTTTGCCCACCTGTGGAGCTCTTGCAGCCATCTACGCATCTGAGGAGTGGACGGCGACCTCCACGCCATTGCGATTTGATTCTCAGTCAGGTTGTATGCTAAGGTAAATGAATAAGACATTTGGGGCCAGATGTAGGTAAATATCATTTACCGATTCTAAAATACCGAATTTTACCTATTCGGTATTTTGAAACGGTAAATGATATGTAGCTAATGATTCGGTAAATGTTACCGAATCGGTAAAATTCGGTAAATACCGATTCGGTATTTACAGAATCGGTATTCCCCATTCATTCCTATGGGCCTAGAGGCCCATAGGAATGAATGAGAATTACTGATTCTGTAAATACCGAATCGGTAATAGGGGGTAGACCTACAAGGGTGGCACCCTGTTGCACCCCTGTATAGTGCATTGGTGCACATGTGGCAGACATACATGCCCTAAGGGCATATATGTCTGCCACATGGCACTGAATAAAAAGCTAAAAATTGCTTTTTGAAAGGTATTCGGAATTTACCACCAACTAATAGTTGGTGGTAAATAACAAATCCTTAAATGTAAAAAGCAATCACTTTAGTGCTTGCTACATTAAGGATTCGGTAATTTACCAAATCGGTATTTTAGGAATTCAGTAATTTACAGATTCCTTAAGTTACCGATTCGGTAAATTACCGAATCCTACAATTTGGCTACCTACATCTGAAACGCCTAATTCCGGTTGGTAACGGCTGAAATTCGGTAATTTCGGCTGTTACCGACCGGAATTAAGCTTCCTACATCTGACCCTTGGTCTTTTCATGGGCAGGAGATGTCCCAGAAGGCATTACGATAGGTCCCCCACAAGTTGTTGTTTGCTCGTTAGCTCTGTCATGGTCACCACTATCACCTCCCAATAACAGACAGTGCCAGTGGTGGCTGCTCCGCAAAGGCCGAGGAGTGTCGCCCTACTGCTCAAAAGGAAAAATAAAATGATAATAACGTATCGTTATAATCTTTTTGTATTGAAGTTAATGGCTCTCGAGACGAGGCTGGTCAGAGCAGGGAGAGGAGTGGTTTGCACTCTTTAAGTGCACATGACTGCTTGGTCAGGCCTCTCGGGCCGGCCAAACAGTCCTGCGCACTTTGCATCTTCCCCATGAGGCTTGCTTTATACAGCCTGGTGAGGAAGATGCACCGTCCCAGTGTGAGCACCGAACTACAGCGCTGAGACCAATCGCAACGCTGCATTGCAGTGATGTGATTGGCTATGAGGAGCCTGGGAGCCCGGGTGCTTCCTGCTTCTTCCTGCTACCGGTGGAGACAGGAAGAAGAGGACGGAGGAGAGGCGCACCCTGGCTGACCAGGTAAGTGTTTTTGTTATTATTAATTCCTCCTACCCCCGCCCCACCACTCCTATTCGGTAGTTGCCGCTATTAACGGGCAATTACAGGACAGGCCAAACCATGTGTTGAAAGTCCGCTTGTGGGGCGTTTCAACACCATCTCTGAAAGCATGGCACCATTGGGGGGGGTTTGAGGTATAACTGCTGTACATAGTTAAAGTGGGTGTAATTAAGCCTCAGTTTCCTGGACACCATCTTTACATGTTCTAGCATAGCGTTCCACTGTTTATCCGGCATTGCTTGCTCTATTATCATACTCCACCTATCCCTCTCTTTTGGATACCTGGTGATCTGGCCTCCCAGCAACATGTTGTACAATAGAGAGAACACCTGTCTTACCCCTTGTGCTTCAGTAGGAGCTCAGGGTGTCTAAGGGTTGTGGCTTAGCCATGTTCTATGCCATAGTCCTCGGTCACCTCCTGGAATGTGAGCAAGGTATTGCGTGTGTACATATCCCCCAGTTTGGCCAGACCACATTCCTTTTAGTACTTCATGTTGTAATTAAGCATGGGCGGAAAATCCGTTCCGCTTGCGGATTTTGCGGATTTTCAGTAAATTCGCAATCCGCGAACTCTCGCGAGTTTACCGAAAATCCGCAAATTCGCACGCAGCGGATTTTTTTGCTTGGTGATACAATATTCCGGCGTGCGGCGTTCACTTACCGTCATTCAGCGTTTGCCGAGTTGTTTTCCTCGATATTTTGCGAGTGCTGCGCCATTTTGGATCTTGCTGCGGGATCCCGTGGGAGTGTGACGACGCATCGCGAGAGTTCGTCGCAATTGGGAACATGTAGATGCGGCGGACAGCAACAATCTCGCACTCACGAAATTACAAAATTTGCAATTCAGCACAAGAAATCCACCAGCAAGCAGCATAAACCTTCTGAAAATTATGATTTTTATCAGAATAACTCCTCAGGTTGACATTTGCCTGCACTTTTTTTGCAAGGAGTCCATTTTGTGGGGGGGCGGGGGAGGGGGGGTGGGAGGAAGGAAGTGCCCCACAGAAAAACAAGTTTTGCAAAACTGAAAGCACTCAGCAGGTGCAAAAGTTCAAACTCATCATTAGTAACCATTCCCTGTAGTGCTTCCTGAGGGGCCCCTCCAGAGTTCAGTTGCCTACTTGCAACTATTCTATGACCCTGCTCTGACCCTCACAGCAGGCTCATACAATAGCTACAAGTAGGTCACAAAGGTCCTGGAAAAAAAAATTGCACTGCAACAGAAAGCAAATTACAGATAAGGAAGCAGGTGCCAGACAGGAAGTTTAAATTCAGTGACACATTAATCAACCCCAAATTAATTCATGTCAGTTGAATCAGGGCAGGTGTGCTTGCTTTTCCCCCCCCATAATCTACAGTGATGAACCAGAAATTAATTCATGTCAGTTGAAGTAGGGCAGGTGTGCTTGCTTTTCCCCCCCATAATCTACAGTGATGATCCAGAAATTAATTCATGTCAGTTGAAGCAGGGCAGGTGTGCTTGCTTCCCCCCCCCATAATCAACAGTGATGAATCAGAGGGTGGCAGTGATGTAACAGAGGGTGCTGTGAACCTGTGATGATGAACCAGACGTAGAAAGAACAAAGTCGCGACCGTTGCGAGCCGACAAGTAAGTTCGCAATTGCGAACTGGTACAAAACCCTCGCGAACTGGCAGAAACCCTTGCGAACACGAAAAAAAATCCGCAAATTCGCGAGAGTTCGCGGATTTTGCGGATTGCGAATTCGCAAATACGCAAATTCGCGAACGCCAGATTCGCAAAATTCGCCCATGCTTAGTTGTAATGGAGGGTTATTTTGTGAAAGGCTGGGAGCATCCACGGTAGTAGATGTGGAGTATACAGTTTGGAGGACGACCCTGAAAGCACATATCTGTGCCAACAATGAATCGCCAGCTTATTCATGGAAACGTGTCTGCCTCATGGCTCCATTAACCAATCCAGTACCAGGCATCTATGTAGCGCTTCCTCTATGATCGCTTTCCCATTACTAGATGCGTTTGACAGCCACTTCATGGACAACTGGGTCGCCACATAGTATAACTCATAGTTCCTGACCCCAACCTGCCCCTGTCCACTGGATTGTACAGCTTGTGTAGTGCTACCTGTTTCCTGGACGCCCCCCATATCAGGTATGTCAGCACGCTGTCCAGTTTCCCAAAGAATTCTTAGGGGAGCCATAATGGGAGGGCATAGTGGTGGTACAGCTGCCGCCGCAGGACTAGCATTTTCGCGATAGCTATTTGGCCCAATGGGGATAGAAGGGGTATCTTCAAAAACTCCATCGACTACCTAGTGCTGGTTACTACCGTAATCACATTTTTTTTTGGGGGAAAATATCTTTATTTGCAATATGAGTCACTGCATATTTTACAGACATTCGTATAGTGTATCTCTGTATCGTGACATATACCTCAGTATGCATTTCAATAATAACATTTTCCATTTTCTGTGTACAGTAACATCCCCAACTCCCTAACTCACTCCCCGTTCGCTCCCCCTCCCTGCACTTACTCTTTCCACATATCAACACTATGCAGGTTTTGTGTCATTGTTCACATTACAATCGGCATCCGATAGGGGTACCGGTCCCCGTGTTTACATCATACATGTACAGCATTTAGTTCATTGTGTGTCTGCATCTCAGTTCCCGTGTATGTTCCGCCATGGGTATGGTGTCCCCTTGCGATGGTTGATAGACTCGTACTAGTCCCCTTGTTCTAGTATGCCTTGTTCGAACATTATAAGTAGGGTATTCCATTCCATTGAGATGGGATGTTTCCTGAGGCCTCTGCGTTCTTCCCTGCCTAGTTCCTGTCCCTCAGCCTTGCCCCACCTGATCACCTCCCCGCTCCAGGTCCCTATGTCTGGCGGCCTTGCCGATTTCCACCTCATCGCCACTGACCTCTTCGCTAGTAACAGTGCCAAATCCACAAATCTAGATTCCACACTCCTTTTTTTCTCTTTGTGTCCTATCTCCAGCATGCAATAAGAGGCGGATGTGTAGGGTCTATCTGGTGCAATGTCATTCAATATGTGGTGTATTGTACCCCAGTAGTGTCCCAGCTTAGAGCATTCCCAGAACATGTGCATCATACCTGCATCTTCCTGCTGGCATCTGGGACAAGTATCAGCCGCAGTCGGGAACATTATGTGTATCTTGTGGGGAGTCAAATATGCCCTGTGTATAATCATCAACTGTATAAATTTAAACCTAGGGTTCCGAGACACTTTCCTTGGCAATCTCAATACCAGGTCCCAATCCTTGATGCTCAACGCCACCCCTAGATCCACCTCCCATCGCAAATTCAGGGGTTGTAGGGGGTCAGCCCTGCCTTCCCGTATCCCAGCAGTCAGCCATTTTGTCAAGTGACTACCCGTCCCCATGAGGTATTGCATAGTGATCAATGTGTTGGTGGTAGGCTCCGCCCCACCCTCCAACCAGTGGGTGCCTATGTAGTGAGTCAGTTGTGCATGTTGCAGAAAGAGCGCCCTCGGCGCTTGATGGAGCCGGGGGAATTCCTCGTATGGCAGTAATATGTTATCCGAGAAAAAATCCCCGATTTGCGTTATTCCCGCCTCCGGCCACACCTGCAGTCTTCGTTCCGTCATCGGGCCTGTCCCCAGTGAGATGCCCAACAGTGGTATCGAGGGTGCATAATTCGAGCGTCTATTTGTATATCTGATCGCCCTTTTCCAGTATGTAAGAGCCAGTTTGAGAAGGGGTGGAGTCGTTGTCGGTGTTTTGGCCCCTGGCAGTAACAGTCGATGTATAACTCCCCGGTGTCTATCACCCTCCGTCATATTCAGCTCGTGCAAATTGCGACCAGCTAACCAATAAGCTAGCCATTGCAGTTGGCACGCACAGCCGTAAGCGAACAAATCAGGCACTCCCAAGCCGCCCTTATCCGTGGGTAGTTGCAGTCTGGTCATGCTTATGCGTCTCCTGCCCTTCCCCCATATCAGTTCGAGTAGTAGAGTGTTTAGTTTCTTAAAAAAGGACATAGGGATAGAGACTGGTAGATTCGTAAAGAAGTACAGCAAGCGCTGCAGTACCATCATTTTTGACATAGCCACCCTTCCTGCCACCGATAGCGGCAGAGTATTCCAGAATTGTACCCGTGCAGTTAGGTTAGTCAGGGCTCTCCCCAGATTACCGTCCAGCAGGTCTTGTGGTTGTCGGTATATCTGGATACCCAGGTACTTAAATGTCACGGTTGCCACCTGGAAACAGTGCGGCGGAAACTGAACTTGTGGTCCCACCACCAGGCCCCGAAAGCCAAACCTGTATGACTTTGTCTCGTTGATGGCGAGGCCCGATAACTCGCGGAAGATCTCAAAGATCCGCGGCAATGGCGTCTCTGGGTTATTCATGTCTCTCAGGAACAGCAGTATGTCGTCAGCATATGCCGATATGACATGGTGAGTGTTAAGCCTATTAATCCCTACCGCAGCCGCTACAGATCGTACTTTCAGCAGTAAGGGCTCCAGGGCGATTATAAATAGCAAGGGCGAGAAAGGGTATCCCTGCCTCGTACCTCGCGCTATCTCAATCCGATCAGAAATACATTTGTTGGTCCGAACCCGTGCCGTAGGTTTCCGGTACAACAGGGACACCCAGGTTATAAATCCGGCGGGTAACCCAAATTTGGTCATGACCTCAAACATGTAGTCCCATCTGAGCGTATCAAAAGCCTGTCGTAGGTCCAGTGAGATACAACCCTCTGTGTCACTCCCCCCTGTGATCGGAGACATTAGTTGACTGAGTCTCCGTAAATTTAGCGCCGTGCTCCTACCCGGCACAAACCCACATTGATCGGGGTGTACCATTTCTGGGACAGACGCGCCGCCAGTATCTTACTGAGAATTTTGGAGTCAGTGTTCAAAAGTGACAGCGGTCTGTAGTTGTCTAGTCGCAAAGAATCCCTTTCCTGGTTTCTGAAGTAGTGTTGTGTCAGGCAGGCCATTGCTCTTCAATGCCTCGTTATATAACTCATGAAGGAGGGGGGCCAGTAGGTCTATGTATGTTAGGTAAAACTCCGCCGGGAGTCCGTCTGTCCCGGGCGCCTTGTTTCTGGGCAGAGCCCTAATGGCCATTCTAATTTCCGCAACCGTAATGGGTTTTGCCAGTTCCTCACTGTGTGCCGCACTCAGTTGAGGAACGCATATGTCGGAGAAGAATTCCTCCAATGCCGGTTCCAAGAGTGGAGCGTGTGGGCCATATAAAGTAGCGTGGTAACGCCGGAATGTCGCGTTGATTTCCTGCTGTCCCTGGATTAATTCCCCGGAGGGATCCTGAATCTCCATGATAGGGGTGACTGCCGGCGTGTCCCTAGTCAGGCGCGCCAAAAGCGCAACCGCCCTGTCCGCCTGTATGTGCTGTCGCGCGGTGTATTCCCTATGGTCTAGGACCCTTAGTTCTTCCAGGAGTTCCGCATACTGTATATTAGCCTCCTATAGTTGCGTGAGGGCGCCGCCCGTGCCTGCGGCCTCGGTTTCCAGAGCCGCTAGACTGTCCTCTACCTCTCGCAGTCTCCTCAGTACCTGATGTTTGATGCCTACTTTGGTGCCCATTGCCACCCCGCAAATGGTCGCCTTGAAAGCGTCCCACTCGACCTGCCTGGAGCTTGCCGTACCCGTGTTCTCGGTGAAGTAGTGTGCGGTAGCGTCTGATAATGTGGACTTAAAAATCGAGTCTTCTAAGAGGCTTGGGGACAATCACCATGTCGGTATGGGGGTGGGTAATCTTCCCCATTGCAGGGACAATTCCACCGGGTTGTGATCCTATAATGTCTTCCCCATATGTCCCACCTTCACAATCGACGGCGTAAGTGTCTTGGAGCAATAGATGCGATCTATCCTGGTGTGGAGTTTGTGCGGTGGGGAGTAGAATGTGTATTTCCTGTGTGATGCATGAAGTGCCCGCCATGTGTCGACTAGGTCCCACCCCTCAGCCCATTGTGCCAATGCTTCCGCCTGTCTTCTACTCTCTGTAGCATGTAGAGGGGGATGTGATCTGTCGAGCGTGAGATCTAGTACCGCATTACAGTCCCCACCTATAACCCAATCGTACTCCACCCAATCCGCTAGTGCCATACCTAGTTCCGCAAAAAACTGTGATTGTTCTACATTCGGGGCATATAAACAGCCAAGCACTACACACACACCGTTTAGCAATCCCTTAGCAAGCACGTAGCGGCCTTCCCTGTCTATTTTAGATTCAATGAGTTTAAACGGGACCGTGTTATTAATCCAAATGGCTGCTCCCCGGGAGAATGCAGAGTACTTAGTGGCGAATAGCTGGCCCTTCCATTTCCGTAACATTTTGGCACCTTCTGATTCATTCAAGTGCATCTCCTGGAGGTACGCTATGTGCACCCGCTGTCTATGCAGTTGTGCTAGAACTCTGTGTCTTTTGTGCACCGAGCCCAATCCCCGTACATTCCAAGTGCAGACCACATAATCATTAGGGGACGACATTACCCCGGATACCTTCAAAATATTCCAAAACCGTTGTCCGTATCAATATTGACCACAAAATGGAAATTTTCAGTGCTACATTTGCGAACATTACCCCAACTTGTAGGTCCCCCTCTACAACCTCAGAGGACCAAACCGTAACACCCAACATGGGTATATGAATTCTGGAACCGTGCCTAGGCTTGGGGGTGTGAGCCCATACAAACTTTCACAACAGTTTACTTCTGAAAGTCTCGTAACCATTGTCGCCTATGGTCAAAAGTGTCCCAAGTTCCTGACCCCTCCTCCCCTCAAAACAGAGTAGAGCATCCGCTACATTACCAGTCTGTCGCTGCAGGGACTAGGATCACATGTCCGCCGCCATCTGTGCTGTAATTTGGGGAAACAACTGTATGCTGCCTTCCGTGTCCGAGGCCGCTGTATGGGAACTTGTCCGGCTCGCTGCTGGTGACCCGATGTGTGCGTCATGTTCCGCCAGTGCGTTGGTGGTTAGTCACGCTATTGCTGCCGAGTCATCGTCTTCCTCCCGGTCCTGATGATCAATGCGGGGCCCTTTCGTGTCCGGGTGACTAGGGCGATCTTGAGATTCCGTCCGGCTGTCCGACCTCTGCGTTTCCGGCACCTCCTGTTCTTCGCGTGTGGAGTGCATCGGGGTGATTGTAACCTCCAGCCACTCCGAAGCTTCCTCTGGATTGTCGAAAAAATAAGTTCTGTGATCGTGAATGACCCTGAGGCGCTCCGGGTAAAACAAGGCATATTTCATGTTGCGCTCCCTTAGTGTTTTCTTCACTCCCCAGAAAGACGCTCTGGCCCTCTGCACCGCTTGCGTGAAGTCTGGGTAAATGGATACTGAGTGGTTCTCATATTGTATGGGGCCCTTCTCCCTTGCGGCCTTCAGGATGGCGTCTCTGTCTTTAAAGTGGAGGAGGCGTGCTATCAAGGGGCGAGGTGAAGCCCCCGGTTTTGGTGGTCTGGGAGGGACCCTGCGTGCTCTCTCCACGCTGTACATCTGGGTTAGGTCTGCCGGGTCTGCTACAGTCTTTAGCCATTCCTCCACAAACTGGGTCGGATTTGTCCCCTCACTGCGTTCCGGCACGCCCAAGATGCGTACATTGTTGCATCTCGAGAGCCCTTCCGCATCGTCAACCCTTTCTCTCAGGTGTTGCATTTGCTTCCCCAGATTTTCTAGTCTTGCGGAGTGTTCTGTTTGTTGGGGTATTAAATCGGCAAGCGCAAGTTTCTGCTCCGACACTTTTTCTGCTAGTTTCTTATGGTCATCTTTGAGTAGCGATAGGCCTGTCGACATCGTATCCATCCGAATTTCAAGAGCCTCTCTGGATGCCCGGATCTCCGATAGTATGAGGTCCAGCTTAGCCTCGTGGGAGGTAGTTCCCGTGGGCGGGATCATGTCTTCAGTAGAAGAGGCCAGGGGATCGTCCGAGCCAGAGGCCTGCGCGCCACCACGGGGGATTCTATTCCTGCCCATCTTGCACCTCCGCAGCGTTCCCCTTGGGCGATATGCTGTTGCCCCGTCTGCCCTCTCTTGTTACCTCCGGTCTCTCACCGCCGGGTCGGGCCAGTTATGTGCAGTGCCGCGCAACTGCACACCCCGGGGTGTGGTCCGATGCCTCGGTATTCTGCTCGGCTGGCGGTTCTAGGCATGTCCACGGCCAGGACAGGTGTCTCGTCCTCTCCTCTAGTCAGGCCAGCTGCATTGTCGTGACCTCGGAACCCCAGACAAAGGGTGGGCCTGCGATGGTCACCCGGCGCGATGGGTGAGTGGCGCAGAGCGCAAGGTGGTGAGCCCCTTGTGTCGGGGCGTTCAGACCGCAAGAGGTCCAAGTCAGGTCTGCTTAATGATTGGGCAGCATCAGCAACTGTCCGGTGATCGGCCCCCTTCGGCCACGAGTCGTGGCGTAGCTTTCCCTATGCCTCCGTGGTCCTGCTATAACTCTCGGTACCCCTGGGGGGGGGGGGGGGGGGGGGTGGGGCGCCGCTGTTTCAGCCCGCTTGGCGCTGCTGCTGGAGCCATTCGTGAAGGAAAGTCTGGCACTCTGGTGAGTGGTAAATAGTATTCTCAAATGTCCCGTAGGCTAAAGTCTAGGCTCGGCCATGCAAGTGGTCCTCTGGCTCGTTATTAGGAGCCCGACCTTCACCAGAGTCTCCGTCCTCCGCCCTACTCGAAGGGACCTCGTGGCTCGCCTCCGAGCGCCAGGCACCGTCTATGCCTTGTTGCGCAGTCCCGCCAGGACAAACCAGCAAGTCCGTCGCTCACCTCGACCAGGCCGTCCACCCTCAGGATATGCTCCTCGGCAGTGCGCAGCACCGTGGGTCAGGCGCTGGCTGCGGTCTCGATTGTCCTAGCCCTCGCCGTGTTCCCGGGCTCGGACGTCAGATGTCCCTTAACTCCGGCGGCTCTCCAACAGGCTCCGATGTCCGCTGTTTACTCCGCGGGCGCATCAGTAGTAGAAGAGCCCGTGGCGTTGCTCCGGTGGTTCCAAATTATTCAGGGCCGCTCCGCCGTGCACAGTGTTCTTTACTCAGCCGGGCGCGGGTCACTTCCGGTCCGCCCGCCAGCTTACTGTGGGCCGCGGTCTCCTTGGCAATGGTAGGCCTCCCTTCCTGTGTGCGGCGTCCGCAATCGGCGATGCTTTGCAGGGTTCCCAGTGCCGGCAGTCAGAAACCGGTAGTGCGGATCAGGATTCGGCAAGCTGCAGGCGAGGGGTTAGGGGCCAAACCCCACTGTTACAGGATGTTTTCCAGGATTTCAGGGGAAACTTGGACGGAGCGATCCTAGCTCACGTCCACCATGTTCGGCTGTTGGCCACGCCCCCCCTCTACCTTAATCACATTTCTCTGGATCAAGTCAGTGTTGGTGTGATATATGCTTGTCCATGGGTATTTGAATACATCATTTTCCATCCCTGCCAGCTCTGTATCAGTCAGTCTTCTGAATGGGAACAAGCATGTTTTGGATGAGTTGATGCCCAACCCTGATGTGTCTCCAGACTCCTCCATTTGAACTACCACCTATGGGACAGTCTGCTGCAGGTCACGTAAGTAAAGGATTTCATCATCTGCATGCATGGAGACAGCATCCCAAATGTCATTATTCAGTATTCCCCATTTCGGGCCTTTTATCCTGAATAGGCCTGCGAGTGACTCCATAGCCAGCACAAATATCAGGGCGGCATCATTGCCTTGTACCCCAGCCAATTAGGAATGGCTCAGAGATGTCTTCACCTGTGCGCACGCTAGTGTTGGGCTCCGAGTACAAAAGTTCTATCCAACTCCTGCTCTCCTGACCAAACCTCATTCACTATAGTACTGCCATCAAGTGGGACCACCATACAGTATTGAATGCCTTCTCGATGTCCAGCAACATCACTTCTGGGGGTGCAACATCCCCGGGGTTTGTTCCATGGTAGAGAGTAGCTGTCTAAAGTTAAGAAAAATGTCCCTCCCCAGTTTTGATCAGGATGAATCAGCGTGCCGATGATCAGGAGCAACCTATTGGCTATCACCTTTCAGATTATTTTGCAGCCGGTATTTAATAATGAGAGTTGACTGTAGGAGCACACATTGGTAGGGTCACGTTTTGGCTTAGTGAGAACAATTATCCACGCCTCTGAGCATCTGGGGCAGGGTTCCACCCCCCCTGGCCTCCTCATACATCTGGAGAATTCTGGTGCCAGTATCTCTCGGTATGTCGCATAGAGCTCTGCCGGCAACCCATCGGTGCCTGGAGTTTTGTTGCGCGCCAGCTGATCTATTACAGCCTGTATCTCTTCTACCGTTAGTGGCTCATCTAGGGTGGACTCCTCACGGGGGTTCAGTCTCAGAATGGGTAAAATGTGCACATAGGAGTGCAGGGTTGTACCCTCCATCATACCTGCAGGTGCATAGAGCGTAGCATATTATTCCTGAAACACGGTGTCAATTTAGGGTACGGTGGTAACTTTCTCTCCAGTTAGAGATGTAATGGCTCCTATGGGAGTTCTAGGGGTGTCGAAGTTAAGCAGCCAGGCCAGCAATCTACCTGCTCTGTCCTCCAATGTGTGTTCCCTATAGTCTATTTTGTCTCCAACAAAGGTTTGTCCATCCTTGGATCCCACGCCCATTCTCAGCTCAGCCTACATAACTCGATATTCTGCCACCTTTATCTCCACAGCCAACATGCACAGTATGCCATATGAGGTTTTAATGCACAGTTAATGAATCGCCACCTTAAAGGCTTCCCACTCCGTCGCTCACAGTTAACCTCAAAACTTCACAGGAGTAGAATGATTCAAGTATCCCAACTTCCAACTCAGAATCCAGCTCAGTCCCTCCAGAGTTAAGAAGGTCTATATGAACTCTCAGGGGGAAAGGAGATGGGGAGAGAGAGGGAATAGACGGCTTTGTGTAGATCTCCTTAGATTCACCAGGACTCCCTCTTACAGCTATCTTTCTTGCTTGAATGGCGTCTTTTCGTGGGAATCTCAAGATGAACTGCAACATAATACCAAGATGTTAAAATTCACTTCACACTTCCTATCTGATGTCTGCTCTATATTTAACATATATGTTCTACCCTCTTGATTAAGGGTTTTAGCATCCGTTCTTTTATTTTTAGGAAAATGAAAATTTGAGGGATTAGTTGTTAGTTTTCCTAACATACAATCTTTTGTCGTATTTTTTTTAGATTTCTTTCTTTTAGGAACATTTAATTTCGCATTTAAGTATTCATTTCTCACTATTTACTTTGAGACTAGATATACTGATATTAATAATTTCTTTTGTCATTAATTACACTTTCTCTTTTATTTCAGGTCGGGTACTTGCGTGTGCTTGGTTCAGAATATGGATTTTCTTCACTTCTACCGGTATTCAGGGACTCAGGACTACTTTCTTCTTAAAAGATTGTATTTTTCTCACAAACTAATTCTTTCAGAAGCCGCACCCTTTTTTTTAAAAGACGACTGACCGAAACGTTACCTGCCTGAAGCCGCGCTCACGAGAGACACTACCCTGCTCTAATTTTCTATGTGCGAATTCAGATAGGACTACACTACCAACTATCTGACTGAAAAATCACAAGCAAGTGCCAACGAAACTACCACTGAGGAAACCAAGGTGAAATGTGCGGCTTAGAATGCTTTGTACGCACTTCACAGTTTCACCTGTACTTGCGGTGTCTTGTGTCTGCGAGAAACTAGACCTGCAGCCACTGTTGCACGTCTTGGCTGCTTCTGGATTCTTCTGTGAATCTTGAGGAACCTGGCAGGCTTTTTAAAACTCCTGCCCATATGCCAGCATATTGAGCCGGATCAATATAACACTGCATTTACATGATGTGAATTTGTTGTGTCAGTTGGGGAAACCCTGCCACACTCTATGCCCCTTCTTGAAGTAGTACCGGCATTTTCCGTAAAATACTGGCTAATTTATTCCCCAACAATTTCTTTATATGGTGTGTCTAGTAGAGCTTCCACGTGGATATACATGTGAGGCGCCTACCCCAGTGCACTGCCATTCTGAGTGGACTATGGACTTAGATTGTCTGCCCAAGGTATTCTGAATCAATGACATCACATAATATTGCCTTGTTGCACGATAGGAGTTCAATGCAAGTGTGTAGGTGGTGCACAGGGGAGTGCCAGTAGCATTCCAAACTGTCAGTGTAAGCCTTCACCACATGTCATAAAGTTATCTGGCCCTGAACCAGGAGATAAAATGGCATGAGGTCGTCCGGCTGCTTTCTCCTTGCAGTGGGAAGGTCGATCTACCAAGGGCAACATTCTACACACAGTTAAAGTCTTCACCTCATGTGCTTGGGGCACTAGGTTGTGCACCAAGGTGGAGGGGAGTCTGTCTAAGAATTGGGTTTGGTCGGTGTTTGGGGTGTTGAGTGTCACCAGTGTCAGTGGCTCCCCCTCTGTTACCACGTAGTGCCCTTTGCTAT
Organism: Lissotriton vulgaris; assembly: GCF_964263255.1. Lineage (NCBI taxonomy): Eukaryota > Metazoa > Chordata > Amphibia > Caudata > Salamandridae > Lissotriton > Lissotriton vulgaris. Next base: position 112,044,022 of record NC_141691.1, on the reverse strand, counting down.
CAATAACCCTGTGATGTATCACCAGCGAGACCGTGGAAGAGAACAAAATCAGCACCCTCCTAGCATATGCTGAGTAAGTTGTGCCCAGTATCTGCCCTCCCTACCTCCTCAAAAACTCTGGAGCTCAGGTGATACTAGAGGTTTCCCCTTTAAGTATGTAATCTGTACCCCACTGCACTTCAGGTATGAGTGGATCCTACTGCACTTCTGGGGTGTAGCCATCCCGCACACATTTCAGGGAATATCCGTGTATCTGGGAGATGGGATTGAAAGGTGCTGCCACTTGCACCGATAATAGAGACCTCTCAACATAAACCATAAAAACTATATAACTTCTATCCTCAAGTGAAGACTACAATGGTAACTTGTCCATAGCTTAACCCATTGAACCTATGTGCCCATTTCTTCCATTGCAATCTCTGGGGGTGTGGTTCGGATATCGGAAATTTATGGTGGTGGACCCTCCTATGTAGCTCGGCCCGTCCCATTTATCCAGTGTCCCCACTCTCTGGGCTTACATCTCTTTCCTCTCCCACCCGGGCAGCAACCAGGCACCAACAGCATGCACAGTAAATGTAGGATATGACAGTGTCCCATTCATATAATTTGGTCAGATGGCATTGGGCTGATGTACGGTCCAGCTCTCAAATCGAGTTCCAGGTCAGCGTCTATATCATCTAGCAGCTGCCTTGGAGAACCCTTAGGGGTGGTGGATGGTGCAGAGACTGAGTTACTGTATAGTTCAATCTCTACCACCATAGCCCTCTCCTTGGCTGCCTGCTTCTTTGAGGGCCTGCCCCTCGCAGAGCCATGAGGTATGTGCTTCTTTCTTCTTGGCAGCACCCAGGCCCCCTTTTGATCAAGATCAGTGGGCAACCTTACCCCCTTTTGTAGACTCCAGACAGACTTATGCCTCCGTTGGAGTCCTGAATAACAGAACCTTTTCAAAGTCCAGTACTCTAAGTTTAGCTGGAAACATGAGGGAATACTTAATGCCAATTTTACACAACTGCCTTTTGACAGCTAAGATTGATCCTTTGTACTTCAGAACATCTATGGCATAGTCTGAAAATATGTTCAACTTTCTGTTGTCCACCAGACATGGGCCCTTCTTTCTAGTGACTTGCAAAATGTCTATGTCTCAATAGTTAAAGGATCTGGCCACCACTGATGTGGTGGCGAACCGGGAGGTGGCGTCCTGGTGGGTACTTGATGGCCTCCCTCAACGGCGAAGTAGTACAATTTCTTCCCATCCAGGACCATACGGGCGAGCCTGTCTTAGAGTAACAGCTCCAAACTGGGGCCTTCCGCCTCTTCCTGCAGGCCAATGATGCATACTTTTTTATACCTTGAGATGCCCTCTGCATCGTTCACCCACACCTCGTGGAGGGCCACTACTTTCTTTGAGTCCTGTATCGGAGTCTGCATGTCTCTCATCGATGGGCTCATGTTGACCAGGGTGGATTCTGCAGTATCCACTCGTTCCACAAGTTTACCATGATAAAATCGTAAATATCCTATCTCAATAGTGAGAGCGTCTATCTTAGGCTTCAGGGTCGTTTTGACATCCTTGGTGGCGTGTAGTAGGACATTTAGCATCCCTGTGTGAGATTGCAATGTCTGTTCCACAGCTATTCATGAGTTCTTAGTTCGAAAGGAATCGTGAAAGGAACATATGTAGTGTTAAGAAGTCACATATATTTTAAGTGCTGAAGCGCACAGTTTTAGTACATAGGCAATATGAAATATTTCAAAGCAGCAATAAAGTGTGAGGGTCACCGATTAAATCTGTATTTCTAGTGACACGTCATGCTCTAAAAGTTGCGCAAGAACTTATCTTTTATGGCAGGTGAAGGAAGCCCCCTACCCCGCCACATGAGGGCCACAAAGTACCGTTCAAATGCACCAGGCCATTTCCCAGGAACAACAGCTGAGTTTGGCTCTCTTTGAGATTCCATGCACCCTTTGAGTTCTGAACTAAGAGGGAGCCAGCTTGCCCAGCTTGATAATCAACTGGATGTGTTGGCTGGTCTATGGCCTAGCTACCAAATTCTCCAACAACTTCCCAAAAATAAGACGTGTGGCAATTTTCCAACAGGGATTGATGTCTTTGCTGTCCAGTTTGGACTTTTTGAGAAGGGGACATCACTTTCAACTTTCAGTCTTCTGGGGGTGCGTGGCCAAGCAGCATGGCCGACAGGACATGAGCTCCACCAGCTCCCGTCCTGAGGACCCTAATATCCTGATTATTTATTCTACCTGGGCTGCTGTTTCTTGGTAACGAGAGCCGGATATCCTTCTCATACCAGGGGCCTCATTTCTGGGCATCGCCGGAGGTCTGAGGTGCGATTCCTCGACAGTAGTGCTGACGGCGTGTGAGCTGGGTCCCTCTCCAAGTGAGACCGTGGTCTGCGGCCTACCCCCGAGTGGAGTCGTGGAAGCGGACCGGCCTGCCGCACTCCTGGGGGTCGTGGTGCTGTATGAGGACGGCGGAGTCCGCTGCCACCTGGGGCTCCGCCTTGCTAAAATCCGTGAGCGGCTACTGTGCTCCACAAGAGACCCCTGCTGCATAGCCTCGACTCGGCGAGGTGATACGGAGCGGAGGCCCTTCCCCCCCGGGAGCGGCCTGGATCTTGCTGAGAGTGCCCTCCGGCTGGGAGAACGTACTGGGTGAGAGACTTCCTTTGCCCCGGGGACTTGGAAGGCTGGCTGGAGCCTGCGGCGGCAGTGGTGGTAGCGGTGCTGCGGGGCTTGTGGGTCCAGCTCTGCGCCCCTCCCCCACGAGACCGCCATTTTGTTCTCGGGCAGTGCGGCCGCTGGCTTCCCCGGAGAGACCTGAGGCCTGAGCGGCCCGTTGTCCCCGTGTTCCCGCACCGCGGTGCCCCACCGCCCATTGAAAACTGCTGGCGTGTGAACTGGGAGCCGGGGCGGCGGTGCCCGTGAGCGCTGGGGTGAGAGGCGACACATAGGACCCCCGGTCCAACAAGATAGGCTTGCTCCCCGCGCTGGCCTGTATGCTCCGGTCCCCCACGCTTGCCTGGCATGGAGGGTGGGCGCTGTTTAGACTTTCCGCCTATTATCCCGCGGGGCCCACCCCTCCATAGGGCGGCTCCTGGGGGATTGAATTGTTGCCCCGGACTGGCACTCATGGGCGCTGCGTTGTTGGAGTGAGACCTGCGAGCCAGAGTGGCTGGAACAGCGAGAGCGGGGGTGAGCGGCTGCCCACCGGACTACCGGCCTGACGAGACGAGCTTGCTCCTTGTACCGGCCTGTTTGTCACGGGCCCCACCGCTTGACTGGCGAGGAAGGGGGGTGATGCTCGTGCCTGCCGCCTAATATCCTGTGTGCCCCACTCCATTGTCGGGCGCCCCAGGGGAGATAGGACTGTCGTCTTGGCCTGCCCCCACTGCCGCTGTTGCTCTGGAGGGTGCAGTGGGCCCCCCGCCCTGGACACCTGGATATAGCTGTGTGGACTGGCCTGGGCTGCGGCGAGTGCACTCTTGGCCCCTGCTGGAGGTGCGGTGGGGTGTGCCGGACATACGACCTGAGGGGCTGCCTGGAGACCCTCGGCTGGGGGACGGTGGGTGTAAGTGGGTTGGAACTTCCCTGGAGGAATCGTTGGGACTTTCTTGACGACCGGCAATGCGCAAGGACAGGATGTCGAAGTCCACCCAGCCCAACACCATTACACAGTACACTACCCAGCGGCTGCCGTCGCAACAAATTATGCGACAGACCGGTCAGGAGGAGAGTGCGGATGGGCCTGCGGAGCCTTTCCGGGCCGAACTATTGAAAGCTATACAGGGCTCCCACACTGCGCTGGAGCGACAGATTGAGACTGTGTCAATTGATGTTAATCTCTTACGGACGGACCTTCGGAAGGTGGCGGATAAGGTCTCGGATGCCGAGGGCAACATTACCCAATTGCAAGGCGAGGTGGCCTCCCTCAGGAAAACGGTAACGCACCTCATGGCCGCGACGCATGCCTTGGAGCGAAGAGCTGAGGATGCGGAGGGAAGGGCGCGTCGCAGTAACATTAGGAGCGGTTGGAGGCGGGTAACGCCGAGCATTTCCTGGAGACCTGGATACGTACCCACCTGTGTCCGCAGGGCCTGTCGAACGTCTGCGTTATTGAACGGGCGCACCGGGCCCTGGTTCCCCCTCCGCGTCCGGGGGAGCCCCCGAGGGCACTCATCGCAAAGATCCTGAACTATAAGGACCGGGATTGCATATTGCGGGCTGCGAGGGAGACGGCGAATCTCACTATAGAAAACAGTTGCGTCTCCATATATATCCTGATTACACCCAGCAAGTGCAGGAGCAGCGCAAGTCCTACCTGGGGGTAAAACAAAAGCTCCGAGAGATGAAGCTCCAATACATGCTATTGTATCCGGTCAAGCTCAAGGTGATCTCGCAGGGACGTGCGCACTTCTTTGAGTCCCCAGCGGAGGTGGGAGAGTGGCTGGAGATACGGGGCGATGACCTGCCACCGGGAGAACGTGGGGGACCCCGTGAGACGTGGGGGACCCGTCCTCAGAGACGACGTCGCGGAAGACGAAGGCGCCGGTCTGGGTCATTGAAAGGTGCTGCCACTTGCACCGATAATAGAGACCTCTCAACATAAACCATAAAAACTATATAACTTCTATCCTCAAGTGAAGACTACAATGGTAACTTGCCCATAGCTTAACCCATTGAACCTATGTGCCCATTTCTTCCATTGCAATCTCTGGGGGTGTGGTTCGGATATCGGAAATTTATGGTGGTGGACCCTCCTATGTAGCTCGGCCCGTCCCCTTTATCCAGTGTCCCCACTCTCTGGGCTTGCATCTCTTTCCTCTCCCACCCGGGCAGCAACCAGGCACCAACAGCATGCACAGTAAATATAGGATATGACAGTGTCCCATTCATATAATTTGGTCAGATGGCATTGGGCTGATGTACGGTCCAGCTCTCAAATCGAGTTCCAGGTCAGCGTCTATATCATCTAGCAGCTGCCTTGGAGAACCCTTAGGGGTGGTGGATGGTGCAGAGACTGAGTTACTGTATAGTTCAATCTCTACCACCATAGCCCTCTCCTTGGCTGCCTGCTTCTTTGAGGGCCTGCCCCTCGCAGAGCCATGAGGTATGTGCTTCTTTCTTCCTGGCAGCACCCAGGCCCCCTTTTGATCAAGATCAGTGGGCAACCTTACCCCCTTTTGTAGACTCCAGACAGACTTATGCCTCAGTTGGAGTCCTGAATAACAGAACCTTTTCAAAGTCCAGTACTCTAAGTTTAGCTGGAAACATGAGGGAATACTTAATGCCAATTTTACACAACTGCCTTTTGACAGCTAAGATTGATCCTCTGTACTTCAGAACATCTATGGCATAGTCTGAAAATATGTTCAACTTTCTGTTGTCCACCAGACATGGGCCCTTCTTTCCGAGGGGCCTAGAATCATGGTGGGTGAGGATGGCGCACTACTTCTGAGACCCTCTCGGGAGGAGACAGGTTTCGGAGTCCCCGGGCAGACCTGGCCCTGGGGAAATTTTGGTTCCGGACACCTTACAGGATACGGTGCCGGGTACGGACCCTATGGTCCTGGTGATCCCGGAGACTGGCATGTCCGAGCCACAGGCGGAGACAGCTCCATCTTGAGGTACTGTTTGGTATATGCTACGTTGTTCTCGGCCTGGGAGGGCCTTGGCTGTATTTCTGGTTGTTGGGGATGCCTGTGACCCATACTGTTTGCCCATGGATGACGAGGTGGAGCGGAGGACTTGTATCCTGGTTCAAGAGGACTCTGGGGCGGGGAGTCTATATGGTTCCTATTTCTAGTCAGCCTAGGGACTGTTATGCTGGTTTGGGTCCTGCGGGGAGCTGGAAGGGGGAGGGTGGGTGGTATTGGTTTGGTTGTGTGTGTGTGAGTGTTGTGTGGAATGGATGGGGTGGCTGTGCACGTCCTGGCACCGGCAGGGGGAGGGCAGGATAGCATGTTTTGTTCCAGCTGTCTTTTTGCTCGTGGGTGGGGGTGGTGGGGATTGTTCTGGGGGATTGGTGGGGTTGGGGTTTCTTGGGGGTTGGGAGGGGTTGAGAGGGAGAGTTGTTGTTGGCATCAAGAGTGCGATGGTTCAGGCTCATGTGTGGCTGGTCCTGAGGGTTGAGATTGCTGACCCGGATAGAGCTTGGCCCAGGGGGTTGCGGATCGCAATCTGTGTGTTACAGAGCCCGGATGGGCGTCACTGTCTGTAATGGGTTTTAAATTCTTAACTTGGAACGTGCGCGGGTTGGGCACTTGCACCAAAAAGCACGGGGTCCTTTCATTCCTCCGACGACATGGGGTCTCTGTTGCGTGTCTCCAGTAGGGTAGGGTAGGGTGTTCAGAAGCTGTCCAAAAAATGGAGGGGCCAGGTCTTCCATTCCTCCTTCTCCACTTATGCCAGGGGGGTCCTGATTTGGGTGACACCCGGGGTTCACTGTGCTGTTCAGTATGTAGAGGCAGACATAGAAGGCAGGTATCTGCTGCTGCGGGTTAAGCTGGATGGTAGGGATTTTATGCTTTTTAATTCATACGCACCGAATGTAGATGACCTTGGCTTCTTTTCCAGTCTTCAGGACCTTATTGTCTCGGATCTAGATGCCCCTTTCCTCTGGTTCGGGGATTTTAATTGCGTATTGGATCCGGATTTGGATCGATGTCCCCCTCGCTCTGGCACGAATCCGCTCATGACGGCGAGGCTCCGGGAAGTGATGCACAATCTGGGAGCTGTGGATGTGTGGGGCACAGGCCACCCTACTCAGAGGTTATACACCCGCTATACCCCGACGCATGGCACCCATAGCAGACTATATTGCATACTTGCGGCCAATATTGCTGCTTCATTCTCCTTGACGGTTACCCACCAGGCCCGTTTTTTGTCGGACCATTCCCTGGTGACGTGCGAAGTGGCCTGGGCTGATCAAGCTACGTGCCCCCGTACTTGGCAGATGCCAACAGACCTCCTACAGGACCAGGTGGGGAAAGACTGCCCTGACTGACTATATAGATCTGAACTGGACCGCCGGTAACTTGCCCTACTCAACCAAATGGGAGGCCCTGAAAGCGGTGGTACGTGGTGCCTGTATGGGCCTCACATATGGAGTCCGGAAGCACCTGCTTTGTGAGTTACAAGACGCGGAGGATAGACTCCGGCGCTGTCAGTCTCTCCCGGATCCAGTCGCCTCGGACCAATCGACGGAGAGGGAGGCTCAGGTGTTCGTCCATAACATTCTCACCCGTCTGGACAAGTATACTTTAGGTCAATATCGGCAGCGCCTCCACCGTGAGGGGGGACAAGTCCGGCCAACTGCTGGCCTGGATACTTCGGCGAGAATTTGCACCGGAGCGGATAGTAGCCTTGCAGGGTCCCGCTGGTGAAATGGTACACTCGGAGTCTGCTATCCTCGTGGTCCTTCGTTCTCACCTACAGGAGGTGTACACCGCTGACCCCACGATTACGGAGGCCTCCTTTCGGCCTTACCTACAGGGATTGGCTCTCCAGGCCCTCTCAGGGGAGGCTGCGGAGGAGCTCGACGCAGCGTTAACACTCCGGGAGATTAAGGTGGCGTTGGCCGCCCTCCCGCGTGCTAAGGCACCGGGCAGAGCCGGCTTTCCGCCAGAATTTTATCACTCGTTTGGGGATGCCCTGGGCCCCCTCTTATTGCAGGTCTACAATGAGGCCCTGGAGTGTGGCGTCCTTCCGCCCACCATGAATCAGGGGGTGGTCTGTATGCTTTTGAAACCAGGAGGCGACAAGTGCGACCCCGCGGCGTACCGGCCTATCACTCTGATTAATACGGACATTAAGATCCTCACCAAGCTCTTGGCCACTTGGCTGGCTCCTCACATGGCACACTTGGTCCATCAGGACCAGTGTGGATGTATACCTGGTCGTAATACTGCAATGAACTTGAGGCGTCTGAACCATGTCCTCCATGATGTACGTGGCAGTGAGGAGCCTCACGTCCTGGTGTCGATCGATTTGGCTAAAGCCTTTGACACGGTCTGCTGGGGATACTTGTTGGAGGTGCTCCATATGGTGGGGCTGGGGCCAGTGTTTTGCGCTTGGATCCGGATCCTCTATGGGGCTCCCCGGGCTGGAGTTCAGCTTGGGTCGGCCCGCTCCGAAGAGTGGTCTTTGGGGAGGGGCACTCGCCAGGGGTGCCCCCTGTCGCCGCTCCTATTCGCCTTGGCGGTGGAGCCTTTGGCGGTCTCCATTCAGGCGGAGATGGAACAGTGGGGCATTCGGGTGGGGAACACCGTGAATATGATTTCCCTCTATGCGGATGACGCCCTATTCTATTTGACCTCCCCGAGCGAATCGCTCCCCGTCCTATTGCTGTTGCTAGATAGATTTGGAGCGGCCTCTGGGTTGTGCATCAATCCTGGGAAATCCCTGATTTTTCCACTAGCGGGCTGTGACGTGGACCCGGGAGGGAGTCTCCCGCGCCTGGGCCTGCGGTGGGAGTTGGAGGCCTTCCGATATTTAGGCATTCATATGGCCTCGTCTGACGAGCAACTGCTGGTCCGTAACGCCGAGACGGTGCTCTGCTCTCTGCGGCAGTCCGTGTCCTTCTGGAATACGTTCCCCCTGTCTCTCATGGGGCGGGTGGCGATTTCCAAAATGGTGATGTTGCCTAGGATATTATATGTCCTGCAAAATATGCTGTGCCCGCTCCCCCCACAAATATTTCGCACGATCAACGCGCTGCTCACGTCCTTACTTTGGGCATGCGGCCGTAGTAGGGTCGCGTTGTATACTGTGGTCCGGGACTGGTAGGAGGGGGGCCTTGAGGCTCCGAGGTTTGACTTCTATTACTATGCGGCACAGCTCCTGCCGGCCGCACGGTGGTTCACGGGCACAGACAACTGGGAGCTGCGGCTCCTAGCGGGAAGAGCGGACGAAACAGCCTTGCAGGTGGCGCTGATGCAGGGACGGAGGGCGGACGGGACCTTGCCCTATGTGATGCGCCATACGGCAGGGATCTGGCAGCGGTTTGTCGAGCGGATTTTGAAGCGCGCCCCCTTTCATAGGGAACTGCCAGTGTGGATTTTGGCCTCGGTAAGGTTGATGGAGGAGAATATGTCCTTCCGGGAGTGGCGGGAGGGTGGGTGTGAGACTCTGGCTGACCTTTACCCAGACGACTCCTTCGTGTCCTTTGAGCGCGCTGAGGAAACCTTCGACCTGGGCAGGGGACAATACCTGCATTACAGAGGACTGCAGGAGATGGTGAGGGCGACTTGACCTCAGTTCCCGGAGGCGCCTCCGTTGACCCATACTCTCAACATCCTTCTTTCCTGCGGCGGGGGATGGCGACTGATCACCTTACTGTACTCAGCCATGAGACGGGATTCAACACCACCGGTCGCGCCGTCCTGGGCGGCATGGGAGGAGGATTTAGGGATGGTCCTGGAGCCGGGGCAGCGCACACGTATTGGGCTCCTTACCCGGAAAGTGTTGTGCAATGCACGGTTTAAATTGACCCACTTTAATTTTCTACATCGCACCTACATGACCCCTGTCTCCCTGGCCCGCATTTCAGCGGATCGGACGGACAACTGCCCTAGGTGTGGGACGGAGAGAGCTGGATTCTTACACTTAGCCTGGGAATGCCCGCAGGTCGGTAGCTTTTGGAGGGGGGTGGTGGAGCGCATTGGCCGAGTTACGGGCCACCGGATTGCATTGACCCCACTTCACTGTCTCTTAGCCTTGATACCCAAGCCCAAAAAGAGGAATTTATCCTACAAGCTGCTACAGTTGCTCCTGGTGTTAACACGGAGGTGCATAGCTATTACATGGATAGGGCAGAGGGCCCCCGAGTTCTCCCTCTGGCTTAGAGATTTTAGGGAATGGTCCCTGGCTGAGGAAACACACATGCAGCGCACACGCCGTGATGAGAGTCTTCAGGAAGACCTACTGGCTTGGAGGGTGATGTGTGCTGAGGGGCTGCCTGGCGACGACTCGGATGCGACTAGTGCCAAATTATTCACCCCTGAGGAGTCTGATTCTGAGGAGGTTGCGGCGGGAGGAGAGATGGAGGGGCCTGGTTTGGGGCAGTGTCCCGATGGGCGCGCACTTTTGTTCCGTATTAGGTTGTTATGTGAATTGTCTAGATTCCCATAGAATTGCTTAACATGGTGATGACTGTACCCTGCTGGGCCAAGAAGAGGTAACCTAGCTCTTACATGTACTTTGTTATCGATGCCACATAGGGGGGGGTCTGTTCTATTTTTTATGTTGATTGTGTTTTTGATGCGACCTTTATCTGTGAAGATAATTGGGTGACGAGATAGATGGACGACGTGGGAGAGGGGAGAAATAAGAAACAGCTGAGACATGCGTTACATGTGTATTCTATGCAATTGGTTAAGTCTATTTCTGTTTTGAAGCGCCTCTTGACTTTACGCCTCCCGGCCTCCGGGATGTGGGCCGTATGGCTGTGTATTAACCTGTATGGTACCCTTGATTATCCTTATCTTATTACGCATATGAGTAGACTAACTGATTATGTCTTCTATGTTATCCGCAATAAACATATTTTAAAAAAAAAAAAACTTTCAGTCTTCTGGGACCACAGCAGACAAGTTCCTGAAGTTAGACAAGCAAGACACAGATCTGGCAAAAGAAGGTGCCCCTTTTTTCAGCACCACCACTGTGCATAGGTCTTCATGAGAAGTAGATTTTAACTTAAAAATCAGTGCTTTGCTTCCTCCTCAGAGGTGAGGGAGAACTTTTCCAGAAAGACTCACACCATAGTCTGGCAGGAGGATAAATAGCCTTTTAGGTTCTCCTTGATTCCTCTCACTGTATATGTGAAATAGTTGCCAAGGTCATTGAAGAACAGTTAAGAGCAATGCTTGGTGTCAAAGATTCACAGGAAATTTAAAAACACTTTCAAGGCACAAATATCTGATGACAGGAGTTGTTTTTTCAAGATGATGTTTCTTCATTGATGGATAGCGTTTCTTGTAAAAGTTATGTAGGGTGGTCTATTTACCTGCCAACAGTATTTCTATCAGGCACGTCCTGCTTGTCGTTTTCAATTTAGCACCAGTGGTTGGAGAAACTTGCAGAGTTTCACTTTGCAGAATTTTGATGAGTTACTTAAAAATTCTGCAGTGAGATTCGGCGGAGTTCCTCTAACGGGATAAAATAGGCTCATTGCACGGTTTGCACTGCACTTTATTGCTAGTAGTTGCTAGTAGTTTGAGCAGCACTGAAAAATCTGCACAAATGGCAGGATTTGAGTTGATTTTGCAGTCGCTCGAGTAGAAAATCTGCTGGAACAACCACAAATCTGCTTCCAAAGCAGCCCTTTAACCACAACAGCTCATGACCACCTGTGACCGCTGGTGTTAGAAAACCACACTATAGGAGGCCAAATCTTGCTTGCATTTTTGGAGCCTTGAGGAAAAATGTATCAGTGCAGCGATTGTCAGCATTTGGCTGGAACTCCTTGTTACAAGAGTAATGCAGAGCCGGCCAAATTCCGGCTGATTCTGCGGGCATAATGAAACATTCTGCCCACCTCTATAAAGACAATTTAGAAAAGGGGGTGGTGATGAACAGAGTGTCTGAATTAAGCAGACCACTCTTACCCAGTCCAAAGATCAGGGCTTGATCCATCACCGTTTTTTAGCTCACTGCACCATCCCAGCTCAGAACCCGGCTACATGCAAATTAGTCTGACCCTGGCCCAGTGCATCATGGGAACAGGGCAGACCAAACTACCAAGCCAATTCTTATACTGGGAAGGAAACAAGCTTCCGGGGACCGGTTTCTGGCATTTCAGCCGTCTTCGGTCCGGCTTGCTTGAATCCTGATGGTGCAATGAGCAAGGGACTCACATCTGAGTATACCCTTCCACGCTTATGGTGGACAAAAACGATTCAGAAAAGGGGGTGATGATGAACAGAGTGTCTGAATTAAGCAGACCACTCTTACCCAGTCCAAAGATCAGGGCTTGATCCATCACCGTTTTTTAGCTCACTGCACCATCCCAGCTCAGAACCCGGCTACATGCAAATTAGTCTGACCCTGGCCCAGTGCATCATGGGAACAGGGCAGACCAAACTACCAAGCCAATTCTTATACTGGGAAGGAAACAAGCTTCCGGGGACCGGTTTCTGGCATTTCAGCCATCTTCGGCCCGGCTTGCTTGAATCCTGATGGTGCAATGAGCAAGGGACTCACATCTGAGTTTACCCTTCCACGCTTATGGTGGTCAAAAACGATTCAGAAAAGGGGGTGGTGATGAACAGAGTGTCTAAATTAAGCAGACCACTCTTACCCAGTCCAAAGATCAGGGCTTGATCCATCACCGTTTTTTAGCTCACTGCACCATCCCAGCTCAGAACCCGGCTACATGCAGATTAGTCTGACCCTGGCCCAGTGCATCATGGGAACAGGGCAGACCAAACTACCAAGCCAATTCTTATACTGGGAAGGAAACAAGCTTCCGGGGACCGGTTTCTGGCATTTCAGCCGTCTTCGGTCCGGCTTGCTTGAATCCTGATGGTGCAATGAGCAAGGGACTCACATCTGAGTATACCCTTCCACGCTTATGGTGGACAAAAACGATTCAGAAAAGGGGTGATGATGAACAGAGTGTCTGAATTAAGCAGACCACTCTTACCCAGTCCAAAAATCAGGGCTTGATCCATCACTGTTTTTTAGCTCACTGCACCATCCCAGCTCAGAACCCGGCTACATGCAAATTAGTCTGACCCTGGCCCAGTGCATCATGGGAACAGGGCAGACCAAACTACCAAGCCAATTCTTATACTGGGAAGGAAACAAGCTTCCGGGGACTGGTTTCTGGCATTTCAGCCATCTTCGGCCCGGCTTGCTTGAATCCTGATGGTGCAATGAGCAAGGGACTCACATCTGAGTTTACCCTTCCACGCTTATGGTGGTCAAAAACGATTCAGAAAAGGGGGTGGTGATGAACAGAGTGTCTAAATTAAGCAGACCACTCTTACCCAGTCCAAAGATCAGGGCTTGATCCATCACCGTTTTTTAGCTCACTGCACCATCCCAGCTCAGAACCCGGCTACATGCAAATTAGTCTGACCCTGGCCCAGTGCATCATGGGAACAGGGCAGACCAAACTACCAAGCCAATTCTTATACTGGGAAGGAAACAAGCTTCCGGGGACCGGTTTCTGGCATTTCAGCCGTCTTCCGCCCGGCTTGCTTGAATCCTGATGGTGCAATGAGCAAGGGACTCACATCTGAGTATACCCTTCCACGCTTATGGTGGACAAAAACGATTCAGAAAAGGGGGTGGTGATGAACAGAGTGTCTGAATTAAGCAGACCACTCTTATCCAGTCCAAAGATCAGGGCTTGATCCATAACCGTTTTTTAGCTCACGGCACCATCCCAGCTCAGAACCCGGCTACATGCAAATTAGTCTGACCCTGGCCCAGTGCATCTTGGGAACAGGGCAGACCAAACTACCAAGCCAATTCTTATACTGGGAAGGAAACAAGCTTCCGGGGACCGGTTTCTGGCATTTCAGCCTTCTTCGGCCCGGCTTGCTTGAATCCTGATGGTGCAATGAGCAAGGGACTCACATCTGAGTATACCCTTCCACGCTTATGATCAATCAATCAATCAGTGACACTTGTAAAGCGCGCTACATACCCGTAGGGTCTCAAGGCGCTGGGGGGGGGGGGTGCCGCTACCGCTCGAACAGCCAGGTCTTCAGCTTCTTCCTGAAGGAGAGGTGGCCTTGGGTCAGGCGCAGGTCGGTCGGGAGGGAGTTCCAGGTCTTGGCGGCCAGGTAGGAGAAGGACCTTCCTCCTGTAGTCGCTCTTCGGATGCGGGGGACGGCGGCGAGGGCGTGGTTGGCTGATCGGAGGTGGCGTTTGGGAGCGTAGAAGTTGACTCGGCTGTTGAGGTAGCTCGGGCCTTGGTCGTGTAGGGCTTTGTGTGCGTGGGTGAGGAGGCGGAAGGTGATTCTTTTGTTGACGGGGAGCCAGTGAAGGTCTCTCAGATGTCCGGAGATGTGGCTGGTTCGTGGGATGTCGAGGATGAGTCTGGCTGAGGCGTTCTGGATCCGCTGGAGTCTCTTCTGGAGCTTGGCGGTGGTACCGGCGTAGAGGGCGTTGCCGTAGTCCAGTCGGCTGGTGACGAGGGCCTGGGTGACGGTCTTCCTGGTCTCGGTGGGGATCCACCAGAAGATCTTCCGTAGCATGCGAAGGATGTTGAAGCACGCCGAGGAGACGTTGTTGACTTGCCTGGTCATGGAGAGGGAGGAGTCCAGGATGAAGCCCAGGTTGCGTGCATGGTCTGTTGGTTTGGGTGCGGTGCCCAGGGCGGGAGGCCACCAGGAGTCGTCCCAGGCGGAGGGTGAGGAGCCCAGGATGAGGACCTCCGTCTTGTCCGAGTTCAGTTTCAGGCGGCTGGTCGTCATCCACTCGGCTACCTCTTTCATCCCTTCGTGCAGGTTGGCTCTGGCGGCGGCGGGGTCGTTGGTCAGGGAGAGGATCAGCTGGGTGTCGTCGGCGTAGGAGATTATGCTGAGGTTGTGTTTGCGTACGATGGCCGCGAGGGGGCTCATGTAGACGTTGAAGAGGGTGGGGCTCAGAGATGATCCTTGAGGGACGCCGCAGATGACTTCGGAGGCCTCTGACTTGTACGGTGGTAGGCGGACTCTCTGTGTTCTTCCGTCGAGGAAGGAGATGATCCATTCTAGCGCCTTGTCCTGGATTCCGATGTTGCTGAGGCGCCGTACTAGGGTGCGGTGGCAGACCGTGTCGAATGCCGCGGAGAGGTCTAGGAGGATGAGGGCCGCTGTTTCTCCATTGCCCATCAGGGCTCGGATGTCATCGGTGGCGGCGATGAGGGCGGTCTCGGTGCTGTGATTGGCTCGGAAGCCGGACTGTGAGGGGTCGAGGGATCCGTTCGTCTCGAGGAAGGCGGCCATCTGCTTGTTGACGGTCTTCTCGATGACTTTGGCTGGAAACGGGAGGAGCGAGATGGGGCGGTAGTTCTTGAGGTCGGTGGGGTCCGCTGTTGGTTTCTTGAGTAGAGCGCTGAGTTCGGCGTGTTTCCAGCTCTCAGGGAAGATGGTGGTGTCGAAGGATGTGTTGATGATGTCTCGTAGGTGGGGTGCGATGACAGCGTTGGCCTTGTTGAAGACGTGGTGAGGGCAGGGGTCGGTCGGTGATCCGGAGTGGACAAAACGATTCAGAAAAGGGGGTGGTGATGAACAGAGTGTCTGAATTATGCAGACCACTCTTACCCAGTCCAAAGATCAGGGCTTGATCCATCACCGTTTTTTAGCTCACTGCACCATCCCAGCTCAGAACCCGGTTACATGCAGATTAGTCTGACCCTGGCCCAGTGCATCATGGGAACAGGGCAGACCAAACTACCAAGCCAATTCTTATACTGGGAAGGAAACAAGCTTCCGGGGACCGGTTTCTGGCATTTCAGCCATCTTCGGTCCGGCTTGCTTGAATCCTGATGGTGCAATGAGCAAGGGACTCACATCTGAGTATACCCTTCCACGCTTATGGTGGACAAAAACGATTCAGAAAAGGGGTGATGATGAACAGAGTGTCTGAATTAAGCAGACCACTCTTACCCAGTCCAAAGATCAGGGCTTGATCCATCACTGTTTTTTAGCTCACTGCACCATCCCAGCTCAGAACCCGGCTACATGCAAATTAGTCTGACCCTGGCCCAGTGCATCATGGGAACAGGGCAGACCAAACTACCAAGCCAATTCTTATACTGGGAAGGAAACAAGCTTCCGGGGACTGGTTTCTGGCATTTCAGCCATCTTCGGCCCGGCTTGCTTGAATCCTGATGGTGCAATGAGCAAGGGACTCACATCTGAGTTTACCCTTCCACGCTTATGGTGGTCAAAAACGATTCAGAAAAGGGGGTGGTGATGAACAGAGTGTCTAAATTAAGCAGACCACTCTTACCCAGTCCAAAGATCAGGGCTTGATCCATCACCGTTTTTTAGCTCACTGCACCATCCCAGCTCAGAACCCGGCTACATGCAAATTAGTCTGACCCTGGCCCAGTGCATCATGGGAACAGGGCAGACCAAACTACCAAGCCAATTCTTATACTGGGAAGGAAACAAGCTTCCGGGGACCGGTTTCTGGCATTTCAGCCGTCTTCCGCCCGGCTTGCTTGAATCCTGATGGTGCAATGAGCAAGGGACTCACATCTGAGTATACCCTTCCACGCTTATGGTGGACAAAAACGATTCAGAAAAGGGGGTGGTGATGAACAGAGTGTCTGAATTAAGCAGACCACTCTTATCCAGTCCAAAGATCAGGGCTTGATCCATAACCGTTTTTTAGCTCACGGCACCATCCCAGCTCAGAACCCGGCTACATGCAAATTAGTCTGACCCTGGCCCAGTGCATCTTGGGAACAGGGCAGACCAAACTACCAAGCCAATTCTTATACTGGGAAGGAAACAAGCTTCCGGGGACCGGTTTCTGGCATTTCAGCCTTCTTCGGCCCGGCTTGCTTGAATCCTGATGGTGCAATGAGCAAGGGACTCACATCTGAGTATACCCTTCCACGCTTATGATCAATCAATCAATCAGTGACACTTGTAAAGCGCGCTACATACCCGTAGGGTCTCAAGGCGCTGGGGGGTGGGGGAGGGTGCCGCTACCGCTCGAACAGCCAGGTCTTCAGCTTCTTCCTGAAGGAGAGGTGGCCTTGGGTCAGGCGCAGGTCGGTCGGGAGGGAGTTCCAGGTCTTGGCGGCCAGGTAGGAGAAGGACCTTCCTCCTGTAGTCGCTCTTCGGATGCGGGGGACGGCGGCGAGGGCGTGGTTGGCTGATCGGAGGTGGCGTTTGGGAGCGTAGAAGTTGACTCGGCTGTTGAGGTAGCTCGGGCCTTGGTCGTGTAGGGCTTTGTGTGCGTGGGTGAGGAGGCGGAAGGTGATTCTTTTGTTGACGGGGAGCCAGTGAAGGTCTCTCAGATGTCCGGAGATGTGGCTGGTTCGTGGGATGTCGAGGATGAGTCTGGCTGAGGCGTTCTGGATCCGCTGGAGTCTCTTCTGGAGCTTGGCGGTGGTACCGGCGTAGAGGGCGTTGCCGTAGTCCAGTCGGCTGGTGACGAGGGCCTGGGTGACGGTCTTCCTGGTCTCGGTGGGGATCCACCAGAAGATCTTCCGTAGCATGCGAAGGATGTTGAAGCACGCCGAGGAGACGTTGTTGACTTGCCTGGTCATGGAGAGGGAGGAGTCCAGGATGAAGCCCAGGTTGCGTGCATGGTCTGTTGGTTTGGGTGCGGTGCCCAGGGCGGGAGGCCACCAGGAGTCGTCCCAGGCGGAGGGTGAGGAGCCCAGGATGAGGACCTCCGTCTTGTCCGAGTTCAGTTTTAGGCGGCTGGTCGTCATCCACTCGGCTACCTCTTTCATCCCTTTGTGCAGGTTGGCTCTGGCGGCGGCGGGGTCGTTGGTCAGGGAGAGGATCAGCTGGGTGTCGTCGGCGTAGGAGATTATGCTGAGGTTGTGTTTGCGTACGATGGCCGCGAGGGGGCTCATGTAGACGTTGAAGAGGGTGGGGCTCAGAGATGATCCTTGAGGGACGCCGCAGATGACTTCGGAGGCCTCTGACTTGTACGGTGGTAGGCGGACTCTCTGTGTTCTTCCGTCGAGGAAGGAGATGATCCATTCCAGCGCCTTGTCCTGGATTCCGATGTTGCTGAGGCGCCGTACTAGGGTGCGGTGGCAGACCGTGTCGAATGCCGCGGAGAGGTCTAGGAGGATGAGGGCCGCTGTTTTCTCCAAACTACCAAGCCAATTCTTATACTGGGAAGGAAACAAGCTTCCGGGGACTGGTTTCTGGCATTTCAGCCATCTTCGGCCCGGCTTGCTTGAATCCTGATGGTGCAATGAGCAAGGGACTCACATCTGAGTTTACCCTTCCACGCTTATGGTGGTCAAAAACGATTCAGAAAAGGGGGTGGTGATGAACAGAGTGTCTAAATTAAGCAGACCACTCTTACCCAGTCCAAAGATCAGGGCTTGATCCATCACCGTTTTTTAGCTCACTGCACCATCCCAGCTCAGAACCCGGCTACATGCAAATTAGTCTGACCCTGGCCCAGTGCATCATGGGAACAGGGCAGACCAAACTACCAAGCCAATTCTTATACTGGGAAGGAAACAAGCTTCCGGGGACCGGTTTCTGGCATTTCAGCCGTCTTCCGCCCGGCTTGCTTGAATCCTGATGGTGCAATGAGCAATGGACTCACATCTGAGTATACCCTTCCACGCTTATGGTGGACAAAAACGATTCAGAAAAGGGGGTGGTGATGAACAGAGTGTCTGAATTATGCAGACCACTCTTACCCAGTCCAAAGATCAGGGCTTGATCCATCACCGTTTTTTAGCTCACTGCACCATCCCAGCTCAGAACCCGGTTACATGCAAATTAGTCTGACCCTGGCCCAGTGCATCTTGGGAACAGGGCAGACCAAATTACCAAGCCAATTCTTATACTGGAAAGGAAACAAGCTTCCGGGGACCGGTTTCTGGCATTTCAGCCGTCTTCGGCCCGGCTTGCTTGAATCCTGATGGTGCAATGAGCAAGGGACTCACATCTGAGTATACCCTTCCACGCTTATGGTGGACAAAAACGATTCAGAAAAGGGGGTGGTGATGAACAGAGTGTCTGAATTAAGCAGACCACTCTTACCCAGTCCAAAGATCAGGGCTTGATCCATCACCGTTTTTTAGCTCACTGCACCATCCCAGCTCAGAACCCGGCTACATGCAAATTAGTCTGACCCTGGCCCAGTGCATCATGGGAACAGGGCAGACCAAACTACCAAGCCAATTCTTATACTGGGAAGGAAACGAGCTTCCGGGGACCGGTTTCTGGCATTTCAGCCGTCTTCGGTCCCCGGAAGCTCGTCTCCTTTCCAGTGAAGAATTGGCTTCGTAGTTTGGTCTGCCCTGTTCCCATGAGGCACGGGGTCAGACTAATTTGCATATAGCCAGGTTCTGAACTGGGGTGATGCAGTGAGCTAAATAACAGTGATGGATTAAGCCCTGATCTCTTGACTGGGTAAGAGTGGTCTGCTTACTTCATACACTCTGTTCATCACCACCCCCTTTTCTGAATCGTTTTTGGCCACTACAGGTGTGGCAGGGTATACTCAGACATGAGTCCCTTGCTCACTGCACCACCAGGATTCAAGCAAGCCGGACCAATGATGGCTGAAATGCCAGAAACCGGTCCCTGGAAGCTTGTCTCCTTTCCAGTGAAGAATTGGCTTGGTAGTTTGGTCTGCCCTGTTCCCATGAGGCACGGGGTCAGACTAATTTGCATATAGCCAGGTTCTGAACTGGGCAGATGCAGTGAGCTAAATAACTGTGATGGATTAAGCCCTGATCTCTTGACTGGGTAATAGTGGTCTGCTTAATTCAGACACTCTGTTCATCACCACCCCCTTTTCTGAATCGTTTTTGGCCACTACAGGTGTGGCAGGGTATACTCAGACATGAGTCCCTTGCTCACTGCACCACCAGGATTCAAGCAAGCCGGGCCGACGACGGCTGAAATGCCAGAAACCGGTCCCCGGAAGCTTGTCTCCTTTCCAGTGAAGAATTGGCTTGGTAGTTTGGTCTGCTCTGTTCCCATGAGGCACGGGGTCAGACTCATTTGCATATAGCCAGGTTCTGAACTGGGGTGATGCCGTGAGCTAAATAACGGTGATGGATTAAGCCCTGATCTCTTGACTGGGTAAGAGTGGTCTGCTTAATTCAGACACTCTGTTCATCACCACCCCCTTTTCTGAATCACCTCTATAGAGAATCAGGCATTCTGAGATATGGCAAACTTGGGTGTTGACTTATTTCTATGTTATTAGAGTCAGTATCAAGAGCAGGGGCACACCTGACCACCATAGCTTTAGGGCTAGGAAGATCATCCCTATTTCTCAGAATCACCTAAAGAGCCTGAATGATATTAATGAGGTCCATATTCTCCATAAACAAGTATAGAGAGCAATAATGTTTTGGCACTCTGGTTTAACAATGGCCATGGATTTAATGAAACCTAATAAGGAGATGATCTGTTCAACACAACTGTGCAACACTGCTGCTCGCGCCTGCGTGCGCTCTGCGTTGGTTGAGTCATGCGCACTTTCACAGCTGAAGCAGCTGCCAGCACAGGCCGGAAATGAAAACAGACGAATTGTCAAAGCTGTCAGTTCGTCTGCTTACATTCTTGCTTTGCTGGTTGCTGCCCGATTCAATGCTTCGTGAATACCTAGTGGGGCGCTGCCCCAACGCCCCTAATGGACCAGCCGCCACTGGATTGAGACCAACTTGCTTCGGTCAAGAACTAAATCCAAAGCATGACCACTGATGTGTGTACATCCCGTAGCCGATTCAGTGAAGCACAAGAGATTGTAGAAACTCTTGAGCTTTTTTTGTATGTTTCAACATGAACATCCATGTTATGGTCTCCCAATTCCTGGAACCAGAAAATCGTCAGCAAGCATCTATTATAGCATTTTTCATCTCAAACTTTGAGCCAGCACAATGATAATCCACCAAAAAGTAATGTTTGGTCCAAGGAAAACCGACAGAAGCAAAACTAGAAGATCAGAACAAGAGTCATGCCAAGCACATATGACATTACAGGAGATGCGTTCTTACTTACCCCCTCCCCATCCCAGAGCAGGTGTTCACTTCTAGAAGATGTTCAAGATGGTCTTCGAGGAGGTAGTGGACTCACTACTAAAGTGCCTAGAGAACCCTAGATATATTCACAACTGCAGTGGCCCCCTTTGATACGTACAGGGAGTGAGAACATAAGCACATACTTGCTTGCATTACAAAAGCACATGCATGTACCACACACACGTGCACCATATAAGCTCATGGCATGAATACACCACATAAGCACATACTTGCCCCACATAAGCAGAGCAGCACATGCTTGCACCACATAAGCACATGCTTGCACCACATAAGCACATACTTGCACCACATAAGCAGAGCAGCACATACTTGCACCACATAAGCACATATTCGCATTTGAATAATGGCTATCCCCGGCTTCACTTGCCTTCAAGGGAAATCAACCAGTGTCACATGCCAGCCACAATCTTGGCAGGTACAGGTACAGATAGGACTACCTTAGGGTCCTTTCAAATTCTCCAATTCAAAGTCCCTGGCAGGTCGACACACTCCCAAAATCACTAGACTGACAAACTCAAGGCAAGGAACAATGGTGCGGGCACTATCAAAAGGGCCACTGGCACATGGCCCACCCAACCTACTATCCTAGCACAACAGTCAACTAGACTAACCTGTCACGGAGGACTAGAGGAACAAAACTAAGGGAAAAAATCTGGTTAAATAGGCAAATAAAAATGTAAACTGAACATTCCCTTAATCACTACAGGCCATGTAAGAGTGTAGACGTAGACGGGGAGACAGTGAAAAATATATCTTAACAAATGTGAAGATATTCAAGTCAACTGTACCAAGCAAAGGCACGCCAGTTTTAGCCTCAGTGACCTTAATATTCCCGATTGATGTCAATGACAGTGCAGGACAGACATGTTTACCAGCGGGTCTGTGGGCAGGTCCCTTAAACAGTGATTAGTGCCGTGGCGGCCTCCTGAAGTGTGAATACAGTCTTTGCACACTTTGGTGCTTGGTGCTCATAGGTAGACACTGATCGGGTGGTCCCCTGCTGCACTGTCAGAATCTGGAGAGAGCACCTGACCTGGTCCTGAAAGGTGGTAAGAGACCCCCCCCCCTCCCACAGGGCAGCCCAAATATACGGTGCAGATTTTGCTGTGACCGCTGAAATTGTTATTTCAATCAATCAATCAATCAAAGCCTTTATAGAGTGCTCTACTCACCCGCAAGAGTCTCAAGGCGCTTGGAGAAGGGGGGGGGGGCGCTACTGCTCGAAAAGCCAGGTCTTCCTGAAGGAGAGATGGTCCTGGGTAAGACGTAGGTGGGCGGGGAGGGTGTTCCATGTCTTGGCCGCCAGGTAGGTGAAGGATCTTCCTCCGGTGGTGGTTCTGCGGATCCGTGGGACGGTGCGAGGCTGGCGGAGCGGAGCTGGCGGGTTGGCGTGTAGAACGTGAGGCGGTTGTTGAGGTATTCGGGGCCCAAGTCGTGGAGAGCCTTGTGTGCTTGGGTCAGGAGTCTGAACGTGATCCTTTTGCTGACAGGGAGCCAGTGCAGGTCCCTCAGGTGGGCTGAGATGTGGCTGTGTCTGGGGCTGTCCAGGACGAGTCGTGCTGATGCGTTCTGGATGCGCTGGAGTAAAGTCTCAACTCATTTTTGGATTTCTGGACATTGTTTAGAGATATTTTGTCTCTTTTCTGATTTTCCAGACACAGAGAAAGGGTATAGATACATCAGAAAAAAAGGAGGAATGGCTGGGGCCATGCAGGTGGAGCAGCAGAAAGAGCTGTTAGCATAGATCAGCATCAGTTCAGGCACTGACTGTGATACTCATTGATTCTAAGAGCAGCCATGCTGATGAGCAGGCAGGAAGGAGCAGTGAGCATCTGCATGGTACCGCTTTGCAGAGAAGCCCTCAGCCCATCACTCAATGATACAGTGACTCATGTGAATTGTAACCGAATCCAGGCCCAGATTTACAAACACGTTGTGTTGACTCTGCCTTACTGTTTTAATGCAAACCTGACGCAAAGTGCTGTGGTGGGATTTACAAAACAACGCAAATTGCAATTTGCCTGGTGTCTGCGTTGGCACATGGCAGCAGCTGTAGCCACTGCAAGTAAGAGCGGTGTGACCGGCCTGGGGGGATTTCGAAAGAGGACCACAAGGGAAAAATAATTATTTATTTAATTTTCCCTTGTGGTCGTCTCTCGAAATCCTCCTTCAGCCGGCCACACCACCCCACAGCTCTTACCTGGAACAGCCGCGGCTGCATGGCAGCCATGGTGCGCCAGTGCATGGAGAGAGCAAACAGTAGCACATCATAATAGATATGGTGCCCTTACGCTCTCTACCGTTCATACAACGCAGAGCGGTAACTTTACTTGCAGAGCTGCGTTGCCTGACATACCCCTAAAATTGGGCCCCGGTGGGCACCGATGCAAACAAGCAAAGCTGGTTGAGTAATGTATCTGAAAAGGCAGATACACTGGAGCCTGGAAACAGAATGACTAATAAGAAATGTGTCTGCGTTGCGGATATGCGTGAAGAGGACATACGATCTGACAGCAGGACTCACACATTTATCTCAAAACTGATGTTCACCGCTAGACAGACACCTTCCATATTTCAATTTGACTGTGTTCTATCAATTCACGAGTAAAGAAAACCATTGCAAATGATTAAAGCAATACAGCGAGTACATTTTTATGTGTATTTTCTTTTTCTTTTTAGCACTGGCATAAGAAGCATAACAATGTTTGTTTGCCATAGTTCCTCAGATGTTATGTCCTTTCCCTGCAGTGCTTAATAAAAAAAAACAAAAATAAAGTGCGAGGGCCCTCATCAGGAGGCCGCTGTAAGTAAGTAAGTAAGTAGTGATTTATTGTACAAGTTAATAAAAACATTTACAAAAAGGAGATTGCCCAAGTCAAAACAAAGTCATAAAAATAGTCCACTAAAAGTTCATCAAAGATAGAAAGAGGTATGGGAGGGATTGGCCTGGCCTAGTTTTGACTTTTCAGCTTGGATGAGCCTTCCTCCAACAGAATGTCTATATCAACAAGTGTGCTTTAATCAATCCTCAGTCCAAAAGTTGAGATATAAAAACCTACATTAAAAAATTTAAGAATTGCATTTATATTTAAAAGTCACAGAATTAATAGTTGCATTTATCAGGATTGTTTCAGTTTTTATGATATAGATAGTACTGGTCCTTCTTGACCTTGGGCCTTTCCAAAGCCCGGTAGTTTTCAAGGCGACGAAGGAGAGCTTTATTATGTCAGGCGTTTCCCCAGTTTAAAAAAAGAAGAGGCCAATCTCAGGACCAGGCAGGGTAAGCTCCTAATTTAGAGCTGTTTTATGGTGTGCCAGGTCTCTTCATTTTCTCCTCTGCCGCCACCATAAATTCTACAAACCCGCATTCCAACTGTATGTCTCCTCCGACCAAGCAAGCCTTCACTGCTTGTCTGCATGTTCTTATCCTCTTGGTGTTAAAGATAGATTTCAGGAACAAGTGTCTTTCTAGGTCCAGCCCGTGGCAAATACATAGTAGATGCATGATGCTCTCTTCAGTTGTTTCTGCGGTTCGCTTCCATGGTGGTAGATTCGGGAGGACAGGAAGAATTCCCAATCGAAACCGGAGGTATTTCTCTTTTAGCCTCCTGCTGAAGCCCGCACGCAGGTAGTCTTGAGGGCCAGGTGTTGTATAGCTCTGCAGCACGCACCAACTGTGGGACCTTCTCCTGAGCGTTTCTATGTCTTCAAGTACTGATAGCTTTTTTACTGTCTTATTTACCAAAGACTTAAAGCTGTTCTGCGTTCCCATAGTTGCCCAGAGTTCCTTCAGGCCTAAGCAGTTTATGGATGCGGTCAGGTAATCCTTTGGGGTGTAGGCTCTGCTTGAGTTTATCTCTTTCCATTGGTGGAAATTCAGAGAGCAGTTATTGGAGCTTCTAATCCGAAACCAGCATTTCACATAAGCAGCGTTGCAAGCTATTTTTTGTGACTGTTGGCCAAGCTCCAGCCTGATTTGCGCTGGAGAGACATAATTTGGTAGGCCAAAGTCTCATCATCTTTTCTCCTGAGGCATTCGCTTCTGTATCTAATAGCTGGAATTAACTTTGCTTGTAGTACTTGTAGTAAAGGGTAAAATCTTGGCCCGTCAGTTTTATGTTTCAGAGACTTTAGAGCTAACTCTATGGAATTTCCTCTCCGTTTTATGGCTTCTTTTTGTGGCTTTAAGGTACCTTTCTTATCAAGTAGCACCCCTAGGAATTTGTATTCTGACACAACTTCCATAGGTGCACCTGCCAGGTCAGTGGGGTAACGAACTTGAGGGGGCCCCCCTGCAAAGCACATGGAGGGGGCCCCCCGCGACCAGGCCCACCTCCTACCACTTTGCCCTACCACCCAGAAATCTAGTATATTTAGATTTGAAACCTCCAACATTTAAATGAAATGCCTCTATATTGTCTTTCTCTACATTCTAATGAGAAAGTCGGAAACACTTAACATACAAGCTTTGCCATTTGTAAAGATACTGTCAACAGCAGAATATTCAACTGAGGCACCAATCAGAACAATGCCAAGGAGCTATCCTATTGTCTCAGAAACACCGTGGCTGGAGAACAAAGAACAACTATCAAAGGGTCTGAAATAAAATAACATTAATGGACAATAACTTGAAAATTTGAAAGACAATCCCAAACCTGCAAATCCATAAAAACTCGACTGACAACATACATGAGAAGTACACACGATATGAAATATTAACTTTGATACTGTATCGCAGTTTTGCAATGATTTTAAGTAATTATGCATTAAATTCATTCATTCAGACAGGCATTTTTTTAATGTGGGCCCCTGGTAGACAATAGCGTTCATTTTTGGGGAACATGATTTATTTTGGACTAATAGATTTTGACCAATAACAGGGAAAGGAACGCAGAAAATTGAGAAAACGGAGGAAAACTGACAAAAGGAGAAAGCAAAGCCTCCCTACAACTGAGAGGAAGGAGGAAAACCTACAAGAGTGACACAAAGAGAGAAGTAGTGTAGGGTGATGAAAGAAAGAGACAAGATGTGGAATCAAGATGAGACTGCCTTGGTATTTGGCAACCTGAGCATTCAGAAGCGTTGGGCTCCTAAGAAGAACTTTGGACCCTTGCACTTATCTTTTCACAAATTAAGCACTGCACGCAGTGGCAGATGCGCACATAGAATGCCACACAAACACATGGAAAAACAGTGACACGCTTATAAAAATAAACTGCTCTGTAAGCATCTGTCCATACAGACAGGGCTGGCTACACATAAGAGCTCCCAATGTCTTCAGGGACAGCTGTCACTTTGTTTTCTCTACTGCTCGTCAAACAAAGATATGTAAACAGCGGCGTACACAGAATCAGTGACTTAAAGACTCAGGTTTACTAAAGAGCTGCTAATGTCTGTAGGGATAACTGTCACTGTGTGTGCTCCACAGCCCATCCACACAGATACATACAGTGACATGCAGACACATATGTGGCATATAGTCCCTGGTGGGGTAAAGCAAAAGGTTCGGGCTCTCCAGCTGAATGTGATGAGGGGCTCCTGACTGTGTCATGTCTCAAAGATATTCATTGTCTTCAGACTGAATGGGACCCCTGAATAGCTGGGGGCCTCAGAAGGGTGACACCTTCACCCACAGCGTAACAGGCGCTTCAGAGGCCTTGATTACAACCCTGATAGACACTTGACACACTTTCTCTGAAAGCTACCAAGGACTTCAGGAGCAGCTGCTGCCATATGGTGCTCAACTGCTCATTTCATTTCATACTCTTAGGCCTAGGCACACAGTGGTAAGTAGACAATCTAGTGTTACACAGGCTCAAAGAGACACACGCACAGTGGCACACAATCATAGAGGTTCACATAGAACAAAGTGGCACAGAAACACGTAGACAGATATGGGCAGAAGAACTGTCAGTGTCTTCAGGGTCAGCTGCCATTGGACATGTATGCATGTGAGTGTTCTACGATGCTAACCTCACAGAGAAAGGTACCGGTAAACAGAGTCACACACAGACACACACAATGACACACAGACTTACTGTGGTAGAGGCACGCAAACATGCAGGCACAAGGTGGCACACACAAAGACACACTGACAGCAATAGGCTCAGAAACTAACATACTGTAACACCTAGACTAACAGAGCCACACACATTTGCATTGTGGTAACAAACAGTAACGCAGTGTGCAATATTCACACACAACCACACACACAATCATACTCTGTAGTACTCACACATGTGGCTATACCTACAACGGTGCAAAACAAACAATTGATGGATGGAATGCTGGACAATGCAAACATTTGCCCCCAGTTACAAAGCACTGGGTTAAATCCATCATTCTTTTGCTCACCACACCACCCCAGTTTGGACCCAGTCATATGCAAATCAGTCTTAACCCTGTTCCTTGTGGGAACAGTCCAGCCTGAACTGCCAAGCCAGATCCTCCCTGTACTGGAAACAAGCATCCTGGGACCGGTTTCAGGGCATCCCGCTTCATTAGCCAGGTTAGCTTGAATTCAATGGTGTAGTGAGCTCCAGAATCACGGATGGACATACCCTTCCCACTAGGGCGACATATGCAAAATATATAATCCATCTTTCTTTTGGTCACCACACCACCCCAGTTTGGACCCAGCCATATGCAAATCAGTCCAGCAATTGTTTCTTTTGCATATGTCACTCTAAATGCGAAGGGTATGCCTAGACGTGGGTCCTGTGCTCACTACACCACTGGTTTCAAGCTAGCCTGGCTGATGAAGGGTGATGCCCTGATACCGGTCCCAGGAAGCTTGTTTCCGGACCAGGGAGAACCTGGCTTAGCAGTTTGGGCTGGACTGTTCCCACAAGGAACAGGGTCAAGACTGATTTGCATATACAATGGTAATGGCATGGGTAGCAAGCAAAAACCAAAACAGTGGATTTACGCCCAGATCTCTGTACAGGGTCGAATGTTTGACATTGTTCAGCATTCTGTCCATCAACTGTTCTTTTTGCATGTGTCAATCTGAGTGGGAGGGGCATGCCCCGATGTGGGTCCCTTGCTCTCCAAGTCACTGGAGCCAAACTAGCCTGGACGATGTGGGTGGAAACCCCAAAACCGTTTACGGTGCAGGGATGACCTGACAGTTGGACTAGACTGTTCTTATGAGGAGCAGGTTCAAGACTGATTTGCATATGGCTGGGTTTAAACTGGAATGGCATGGGGAGCCAAAAACTAACGATTTAGGCCCAGAGATTTAGGCCCAGATCTCGGGTGAATGTAAGCATTCTGTCCATCAGGTGTTCTTTTTGCAACTGTTCTACGAGTGCAGGCACACCCACAGCTGCCCTTTTCTTCAGGGGGTGTAAGGCATATATAGTGTTTTAGTAAAGGTAAACTCCTTCTAGTTGATAGATAAGTGGCCCCATTAAGATGACTTGCAACAGACTTAGCGGCTCACTGAGCTACCTTACTTGAATTGTGTTGCATTGTTATTGCTGTGATCCCTCGAATTTGACCTAACACACATTGCACATGAGAAACAGGTGCATTCGGGCAAATTACCTGGTATCTGAGCCTGTAATGCGCAGGTTACACAGTGGGCACATCAACCTAAAGTGCTATTGTATTCGGATCCTACCTGTGGCCCACGGCTTATATATACATCTGTGTAGCAAGCTCAATAAGCCCTGAAACTTTTTAATTTTTTTTAACTGAGCTTTCAATGTTATTTTAAGCTTAGACAAAATTCACTTCAAAAGGTGCATGAATTCTCTGAAACATATAATTTGGGACTGCAACCTTTCACCTGCCATATACATCAGTCCACTGGGCCACTTTAGAAGGGTGGCACATGTGCTCCGAACAGCTCTACAGCAAGCAGGTACACCAATAACCAATTCCACAATTTTTCCAGGATTGAAGCGTGTGACCTGCAGATGTCACAGAAATACCCACACATAAACCCACTTGTATATTTCATTACATTAATTCACTAAGCCAACTGGTTTTTGGCCCCGCCATGTAAGCTTCAAATTTCACTCATCCCCTGCCCGCCCAGGCAGAGTTTCAAGTTGGCCCTCCAAAAAATGCACCCACACCTTTGCCACATGTACCTGCTGACACAACTGCTGCGTCATGCAGGCCTGTTGGGTTGGGTATGGTGGTGCAATCCCCTTTCCTCCTGTCTGCTACATGGGAATATTGGAGGGGGGGGTATCTCAGCAGACCCTAAACCCCATCAATACTGAATACTCCTGTCCAAATTACGAATGCACAGCCTCCTAGGCACCAGGCTTCTCATCACCATAGCCACGCCAGCATCTGGCCCTTTCCTTTAGATAGCACCTTGTGGGAACCCAAAGGCCTCTCCGAGCATCAAGGACAAAAATAAATAAAACATTTGAATCCTAGGATGCAAACCCATCGGAAAAAGATGGTGTACGTTAATATGTTGATTTAAATAGTGCTGACACATTGAGAAAGGAAATATGTAAACTACAGTTTACATCTTAGGCACTATGTAAAAAACACAGCAAAAATAGAGCGCTTTCAGTTTCCAGTAGACAGGGGTTGCCGTTATGGTTTGTGAAAAGTGCGAAGAATGGGACAAGCCTGACAGCCATCGCCATAACGATTAGACCACGAGGGCAACTACAACAGACCTGTTTTAGAAGTCACAAACATCGCGCCTCAAGCCAGTAAATATGTGGTCCTCTTATTGGCTTACGCAGGTGTGAGAATGACGTAATTTTATAAATGTGAATATAGTGCCAAAAGAAACCCATTTCTGCAAGCCCCGCTCAAAAAAAAACTTTGAAGATCAACCTCTTTTTTAAAGATAATAAATGTATGTTGGACTTATGGTTGGGGTAAGGCAACATAAGCCTTTTGCATACATAAGTCTTTGCGTGTCTGCCATATATTGCAGTACTATACCTCTACTTGTACGTTGTACGCGTTTGTAACCTGCACACATGTCACTTTTTCCTCCTGAAATGCACCGTTTGCTACCTCTTGTGTTTTGTTTGCTCACAATTGTCATTTTTGCTTCATGTAACTTAACGTTTATGTTTGTAATTTGTTCACCTGTAAAGTTCTCCTCATGTTTCAGTTCTGTTCCTATTGTGAAGCGTTCTGACACCTTCGGGTAAAGTCTGCGCTATACAAAAACGCATTCAATAAAATAAATAACATTTTAGGGGGCCCCCTGAAAGAGCCAGTTCTCTTCTGCAGACAGTCTAGCCCTGATGACCTTGAATAAGTCTTAAACCGATTGTTTTAAATACAGTTTTTCTTCAGGTCATTGTTTATGTGGGTGATGTGTGAAAGTCTTTTACACACATTTGGCAGAGAAAGGTTTGTTATTGTTTCGTGCAACAGACATAAAAAACTTTTCATATCAAAAGGGAACCTCACATAATTACAAATGGGAGGATGCAACAGAATATATGTAATAATATGAGTGAACTTCTACTGTGTTATAATATTGAAAACTCAAGTGACTATTCCTAAATATTAGCCTGAGCACTGTCAGTGACCTGGCCCAAGACGGCATTAAGAGCTGAAATGTTATGATAAAATCAAAGCTGTTCCATCCATACAGGGGCCCACGAAATACGTTTGGCCCAGGGCCCCCAGCATTCTTTAGATGTCCCTGGATATACAAAGATGTAAGAGAACGTGTCTTTTTGTGGTGCAGTAAAATACAAACAAACTCGGTGTCTTCTGTCCGGGCAGCTATGGCGCCTGGTAACTAAAACACAGGCTGGCCCCCTTGGCCCCCCGCGTTGTGGGGGGGGCCGTGCTCCAGGGGGCCACCCTCGCTAAGCAGCAAGCAAGCCTCTTAATGAATGAAATGGTGCGCACGCCCGGCCTCTTAATTAATTAAATGGGGCAAGAGGCCGGGCGTGCGCACCATTTCATTCATAAAGAGGCTTGCTTGCTGCTGAGCAATGGGGTCCCCTGGAGCACGGGCCCCCCCGCAATGCGTGGGCTGCGTGGGCCTGTGTTACACCCCTATGCCAGGTTCCAGTGAAACCCGGTTATATTCTTTTTCGGGTTGAACCGCATGATTGTTGACTTATCTATGTTATGGTTAAACCATTAGATGCAGCATGATTGGCAGGTTGTATTTAGCAAGTGCTGAAGCCCAATTGGAGTTCGGCCTATTAGGACGACGACGTCATCATACAGTAAGTTAGAGAGTGACAGCCTGCCTAACCTCGGTGCATGAGAGTTGCTGTTGTTTAATTCTGTAGAAAGGCCTACTATAAACAGGTTAAAAAGCGTGGGGGCCAGCACGCAGCCCTGCTTCAATCCGCTAGATGTTGCTATTCTCCTTGACAGATTTTCTCTGGTTCCTAGTTTTATTTGAACCCAAGTATTAGTATGTAGATGGATTATCTGTTTTAATAGTGCTACTGAAATTTCCATCTTTGCTAGTTTAGCCCACGGCTTCTGCTTGTTTATATTGTCGAAAGCTGAAGGACCGGGTTTTAAAACCCAGCGGCGTCAGGGAGAACGCCCGATGCCTTCGAGTTCCCCTGCCTTGGCAAACAGAGACACGGGATACTTCTTGATGACGTCAAAGACCAAAGTTTAATGGCTGCAACCAGGAACAGAGATCTACGAAGCACACACGGGTGGTTCGCTAGAGACTGCACAAATTCAACGAGCGGAGCATGGTCTTTTATGCCAAAAATCAAGCCTCAGGCAACATTCAAAATTAGCATTTGGTTCATACAAATTGACCAATGACAGTGTGACAATTTAAAAGTAGCGTATGACGACAATCCCACTTTCCGTTGTCCAGCCCACCAGAAATGACCAAGCAAAATCCAACATTCATGTTCGAACGGGCCGGGCAAACCCATCATAAAACTCTCAACCCACATCAGTGATTATGTCGTAAAGGAAGGAACAGAAACAGATTGGAAGCAAGATAGAAAGGTGGGAGCAATGTACCATAAACTCGGGCATGTCCTGCTCTTTGATCTTTATCTGACCAGCTGCTTAACAAGGAACTGGCTCAGCGAGGTCAGCCTCGGGCAAGGAGTCAGTTCGGCCAGGTCATTCAGAAGTCAGCTAAGGCATACGTGTCTCAAGGACTCGTTCGGCTGCAGTCAAGGCCTATGTGAGGGCAACCACTCAAAATGGCTGCCTTACACAAAATGGAACCCGAGGGTTCGAACAAAATCCCCAAATACGTAGTGTTCTCATAGATCGATTCATGCGAAAACACTCGTACACGCTACACTCGCCATTTGCGGTCTGCTGACACCAAAATCGTCTATTTCCGACGACCTTTATTGAACGGGTTCGGAACCACCGAACCAGACCCACAAACTCACGGAACTACAGACCCTCCTTTTGCCCTTACATAGGCAACAGACCCAAACCCATGTCAAACTGAATCCGGATCTATATTCATCAGATCATCGATGTGTTGCTGTAGCATCATATTATTACTTAGTACCTCTCTCTGTTTGCACACGCAGTAGCACAGAGGCCACAAAAAGCAGGAGCACACTGTACACAGAGACAGAACAGGAAAAGGATAGCTAAGACCATCCCAATGACCATCAGAATCTTCCAACCCCAAGTGGATATCAATCCCCATAACCATCCCATCAACGACCAATCTCCTTTTTCCAAATGGACAGAATCGGAGATCTTATGTAGCTTGGAAATGGCCTGGAAAACTGACGGAGCGTTGTCTGGAATGAAAACGCAGCAGCTCGATTGAATCAGTTTACAAACTCCACCTCGATCTGCTAGTATGACATCAAGGGCAACTCTATTTTGGAGTGTCATAAGTCTATCCGACTGGAGATCAGCAGTCAAGTTACTTAGGGCACCAGCAGTTTCGACTATGGTGGACTCAACCACTCTCGTCAACTGGCGAATATTCCTGCTATTAGCCATCAGTCCCCAGAACGGCAGAAAACCCTTAAAGAAATCTCCCAACTCTTGCCCTGCAGTGTCTTCTTGGCTAAAGACACCTCTAGCAACTCTCGTCTTATGGTAATCTGCCGCAGCTGTAAAAGTGGGAGGCAACAGGAAAGAAACAAAAGATGTGCCCGAAAAATCAGGGGCAACCATGTATACGCTTTGTCATAACAAACAAAGTAGGTATCCTTAGCAGCTAAAAATGCTGGGAAAGGCTGAGACGTAAATACGTAAGTATCAGTACAAACGCTCTTTCCTAACTGAGCTCTCGGATTCTTGCCATTACCCTGCAGACAATAGCGACACTGATGGGGCACTATCCAAATCGGTGGAGAGCTCTTCGCTCGCTGGTTAACACTCAGACTAACTCCATATCCAGTAATATCCCAACCACTATCGGGTTGCTTCTCGTATATTCGAATAGTTTCAACGGCATTAGTCCCTTTAACCATGTCGACTATGCCTCTTGCAACAGCACTATTCTTTGGGTTGTCCTTCGGTGAACGTAAGGGATAAACACTATGGGCATAAATAAACATCGTTCTGTAAGCCCAAATCGCACCATTCAAACTAAAAGGCAAAACTAAATACGGAATACCCTTATCAGTCGTATGGGGCATTAGACCACAGATCCAACAGTTTGTCGTGTTCATCACTAACTGGTGTTGGTGCAAAAGTTGAATAAAGGAATTATTAGCAAATTCCAATCGTCTAACTACCTCATGTTCAGGCAAAGGGTGAAAAGAATGAGAAGAAATAGTAGGTGGAGGTGTAGGTTGCACAGTGGGAACAAACATTACTTTAAAAGAGAATGTCACATAACCAATTATGAATGTCATCAAACTCAATAGCAAAAATACACACGGTGACCGCTGAGCCTGCTTCAGGCGAGGTCACCCCCCACGCATCACCACTGCTGCCGCTGCCTTTCTCCTGCTTCCTGACTGCTGCAGCCTGCCACGAGCGACCCAGCCACCGCTGAGCCGCCCGCCTGACACAGTCCTTTCCCGCCGCTGCCTCCCTGCGGCCTCCCCCCCCGACAGCCCATTCGCCGCTCCGGCCATCCAGCTGACCCGCCCTCCCGGCGTCCTTCTTATGACGCCCACGCCCACGCGCAGCGTTGACGCGCAGCGGGCGCGCCGATTGTGCGCCGAGGGCGCGCCAAAGGCAAGCCCGTCGGCGCCCGTCCACGCCTGGACCGCGCCCAGCGTCAGGACCCCTGGTCCCCGCCGATGCAAGACGACCTGACAGACCTACGACGCCGCCGCCCTC
Organism: Lissotriton vulgaris; assembly: GCF_964263255.1. Lineage (NCBI taxonomy): Eukaryota > Metazoa > Chordata > Amphibia > Caudata > Salamandridae > Lissotriton > Lissotriton vulgaris. Next base: position 112,010,094 of record NC_141691.1, on the reverse strand, counting down.
AATGCACTCAATGCTGGCCGGAACCCCGCCTGCTGCCGGGCCACCCCGAAACGCATCCACGGATCCTTCACCTGCAGAACCTGCAAGTTCACCTGCCTCCAAACCTGCACCGCACCCGCCAAACCACACACCAGCAGCAACCACCTCAAGTGTATCCTGCTCAACACCCGCTCCGTCCACAGACACGCCGTGGAACTCTGGAACCTCCTCGACACATCACCAGACATCGCCTTCCTCATGGAAACATGGATGAACACCTCCTCAGCCCCTGACATCGCCATCCCGGACGGGTACAAGATCATCAGGAGGGACCGCATCAACCAGACCGGAGGAGGCATCGCCATCGTCCACAAGAACACCATCCGCATCTCGACCGATTCCAACGACACCTTCTCCACCGTGGAGCACCTCCACTTCCAGATACACACCGACCCAAAGACAACCCTCAGAGGCACCCTCATCTACAGACCCCCGGGACCACGCACCCAATTCAGCGAAGACATCACGGACTTCATCAGCCTGCACGCCCTCCCCTCCACCGACTACATCGTCCTAGGGGACCTCAACTTCCACCTGGAGAACAACAAGGACCGCAACACCGCCGCCCTGCTGAAAAACCTCACCAACCTCGGACTCAAGCAACTGGTCAACACCCCCACCCACTATGCCGGCCACACGCTTGATCCCGTCTTCTCTTCCAGCAAGCACATCACCTTCAGCCACGCCACCGGACTCCACTGAACCGACCACAGCTGCGTCCACTTCAGCTTCAGAAGAACCACGACCCACCACCACCCGCAACAGGTTCCTCACAGGAGCTGGAGCAAGATCACCGCCGACCAGCTCACCATCTCCCTCAGCCAGAACCCACCCGCCAGCACAACGGACCCCAATGAAGCAGCCCGCAACTTCACGCAGTGGCTGACCACCTGCGCCGACGACCTCGCACCGATGAAGAACCCTCCCAGCAGACCCAGAAGCAAGAAGGCCTCCTGGTTCACCAGCGAACTCAAGGACTCCAAGAAGAACTGCCGCACCCTCGAGAAAGCCTAGCTCCTCGACCAGACCTCAGACAACAGGACCGCCCTCAAACAAGCCACCCGCAAGCACCACCAGCTCATCCGCACCACCAAGAAGAAATCACTGAAGGAACGACTGGACAACAACGCCCACGACAGCAAGGAACTCTTCAGCATTGTCAAGGAGTTCTCCAACCCCTTCACCGGCAACAACAACATCACTTCATCACAAGATCTCTGCGACTCTCTCGCCTCGTTCTTCCACCTCAAGATCGCCGACATCCACAACAGCTTTGGCGCACCATCCACGCACCCAACCATCGAACCAACGCCCCCCACCGCCACCCTCCGCACCTGGACGACAGTGACCACCGAAGACACAGCCCGCACGATGAACACCATCCACGCCGGATCTCCGACCGACCCCTGCCCCCACCACGTCTTCAACAAGGCCAACTCCACCATCGCACCCCAACTCCGGAACATCATCAACACCTCCTTCAACACCGCCACCTTTCCGGAGAGCTGGAAGCATGCCGAGCTCAGCGCCCTACTGAAGAAACCAACAGCGGACCCCACCGACCTCAAGAACTTCCGCCCCATCTCGCTCCTCCCTTTTCCTGCGAAAGTCATCGAGAAGATCATCAACAGACAGCTGACCGCCTTCCTCGAGACGAACGGATCCCTCGACCCCTCACAATCCGGTTTCAGAGCCAAACACAGCACCGAGACCGCACTGATCGCAGCCACCGACGACATCCGAGCCCTGCTCGACAACAAGGAAACAGCGGCACTCATCCTCCTGGACCTCTCCGCAGCGTTCGACACGGTCTGCCACCGCACCCTAGTTCAACGCCTCAGCAACATCGGCACCCAAGAGAAGGCACTGGAGTGGATCATCTCGTTCCTCGACGGGAGAACACAGAGAGTTCACCTCCCCCCATTTCGATCCGAGGCCACCGAAGTCATCTGTGGCGTACCACAAGGATCATCACTCAGCCCCACCCTCTTCAAGGTCTACATGAAACCACTTGCAGCCATCGCACGCCAACACAACCTCAACATCATCTCCTACGCCGACGACACCCAGCTTATCCCCTCCCTCACCAGGGACCCCGACACAACCAGAACCAGCCTACACGAAGGAATGAAAGACATCGCCGAGTGGATGAAGAACAGCCGCCTGAAACTGATTCTGACAAGACAGAAGTCCTCATCCTGGAACCATCGCCCTCCACCTGGGCCGACTCCTGGTGGCCTCCCGCCCTGGGCACCGCTCCGAAACCAACTGACCACGCACGCAAACTGGGCTTCATCCTGGACTCTTCTCTCTCGATGACCAGACAAGTCAACGCCGTCTCCTCATCGTGCTTCAACACCCTACGCATGCTCCGCAAGATCTTCCGCTGGATCCCGACCGAAACCAGGAAGACGGTCACCCAGGCACTCATCACCAACCGACTGGACTACGGAAACTCCCTCTACGCCGGAACCACAGCCAAGCTACAGAGGAGACTCCATCCAGAACGCCTCCGCCCGACTCATCCTGAACATCCACCGACGTAGCCACATCTCCGGCCACCTAAGGGACCTGCACTGGCTCCCCATCAACAAGAGGATCACGTTCAGGCTCCTCACCCATGTACACAAGTCTCTCCACGACCTGGGCCCCAAGTACCTCAACGACCGACTGACCTTCTACACGCCCACCCGCCAGCTACGATGCACCAGCCTCGCCCTCGCCGCCGTACCACGCATCCGAAGAGCCACCGCTGGAGGCAGATCCTTCTCCTACCTGGCGGCCAAGACATGGAACTCCCTCCCCATCCACCTCCGACTGACCCAGGACCATCTCGCCTTCAGGAGACAACTCAAGACCTGGCTGTTTGAGCAGTAGCCGACCCCCTTCCCCAAGCGCCTTGAGACCCTCCCGGGTGAGTAGCGCGCTATACAAGTGTTCTGATTGATTGATTGATTGATTGACGGTATTAGAAAACGTTTCTTTAAGATCAATTTACATATCTTCTTTCTAAAAATTATTGTCCGTGCAGGTCTCTCCAACTCGAAGAAATCCATCCTAAACTAAATATGCTACTCGCGATGGTAGGGTGTTCTATGCTAAGGAATGCCTCTGTCAACCCAGGGCAACTCCCTTAGGCCAACCAGAACGCTCGACCTAGTGTCTCAGGCTTGCACTCCAAAGACTTTCGGCAACCGCGACCCTACAGCTGAACCCGGATGGCGGTTCGAAAAACAAAAATGAGTAGATCCTCGGTGGAGAGTTAACCTGCAAACAAAAAAATCATAAAAACTGTTTGTTTGTTTTTTGTCCATGACTCTCAGTCGCAAATTATAGCGGCTTCTTCCAGGCAATTCTTGATCTTTAAACAACAAATCAGGCTCAGTAGTCTTCAATCGATTCGAAGGTGGCACAGCTTCTTGCAAAAGATCGTCACTTTGTCTCTCAGAGTTCATACCAATCAGACGAGCATCGCTGAATGGCAAAAATCGTGGAACAGTTTCAGTTTCAGAGTCTGGAAGTCCCTCCTGGACCCACTTCTCGTACGGTAAGGACAAAGGTGTTCGCTTACAGTGTACACCGTGGATCCAGTTTTTCTTGCCTTGTACCCGAATTGCAGAACGTGTAGACAGGAGTACTTCGAAGGGTCCTGTCCAGCGGGGCTGATTGTTCTTGTTCCGCTGGAAATTGTTGATGAAGACCCACGAACCAGGTTCAATAGCGTGGCCTGGATCTTCTGAAGCTTGTGGTAAGCTTTCATGCACCTGTTGGTGTAAGACACGCAATTTAGTCGTCAGTTTGCGCAAATAGTCAAGCAACACAGGGTACTCAATCTCACTAAATCTAGTTGGCCTTGGCACACCCCAAATATTAGCTGGGCGACCAAAGACAACTTCATAAGGGCTCAGACCCATTCTCGAATGTACAGTCATTCTTGTGGACAGGAGCGCTAAAGGCAAAGCATCTGGCCACTGTAGACCAGTGCTCGCTTGGATTTTGGCCAATTTCAATTTAAGAGTGCCGTTGTAGCACTCAACTAGACCAGCTGATAGGGGGTGATTTGCAGCGTGGAACTTCTGCCGAATACCTAGTCCTGCACACACTCTCTTCATGACTTGACCCACAAATTCACTCCCATTGTCACTCCAGATAATTCTCGGCATTCCGAATCTCAGGAAAAACTCTTTTATCAGAACTTTCGCTGTGGATAAGGCAGTATTGTCCTTAAGGGGGTAAGCTTCAACCCATCTAGAAAAGGAGCAAACAACCACTAAAACATATTTTAAGTTGTTACATCTCTCCATATGGATAAAATCTAGCTGCAAAGCCTCGAACGGATACGTAGGAGGAGCAAAATGACCAGCTGGTGTTGGAGTTCCCTTACCAGGATTATACATCAAGCACACCATACAGTTCTTAACCAAGTTCTCTGCACATTTTGGAATTCCCGCATTCTGCCAAACCGGAGCCAACAACTTACAAATCCCTTTCACGCTGATATGTGCCATTCCATGAGCCATTGTAACAACCGGAAGCACATACGCGTTAAGCAACAACCATCTTTGATGCTCAGACAAATCAGTCCAACAACCGTCCGAATCCAATCTACCCTTGCTTTCTCTCCATTCATTCAACTCTTTCTCTGTAGCTTCAGCTTGAATGGATTTCACACTCTCAATTGTATCTTCACACATACTCTACTCTGGAACCCATCTCGCCGGACCCGCAACATACATTCGGCTCATCACATTTCTCGCAGTTTCTTTCGCAACTTCATCTGCAAATGCATTTCCGCGACCAACATCATCCCTAACTTTCTTATGGGCACTGCATTTCGCAATCGCTACTTGTAATGGCAAAGTACGTGATTCAAGAAGTTCATTCACCAACTGTCCATGCGAAGTCAAGAACCCACGTTCACGCCACAAACGTCCAAAGCTATGAGCCACGCCAAAGGCATATTGGCTATCAGTATACACATTCACTCGTTTTCCTTTCGCCAACACGCATGCTCTCGTTAATGCAATCAACTCTGCTGCTTGTGCTGAATTATGTGGAATACGTGCAGCTGCAACAATCTTATGCAAAGTCGTAACAGCATATGCCGCAGTCGTATCACCATTCGGCAACTTAAAACACGAACCATCAACCCACAAAGTACCATCACACTCAGGAAGAGGAGTGTCTCCAAGGTCTACTCTCCCTTTCATTTCTTCTTCAGTTCTCAGAAAACAGTCATGCTGTTCTTCACTATCATCTGTCTCAACTGAAATTAGCAACAACGTGGCTGGATTCAACGTGTTGCATTGTTTAATGTGCACATGACTCGCTAACAACGTCAACTCGTAACCCGACAACCGAGCACTAGTTAAATGCTGTGTCCTGGTACGGTTCAACAAGGTATCCACTGCATGTGGAACCATAACCACTAACGTGTTGTCCATAACTAAACCAGCAGACTGTCGAATTGAAACAGCCGCTGCCGCTGTGGCTCTCAAGCAACTCAGCAACGCTCTAGCTACCGGATCTAAAGTCGACGAAAAGTACGCACATGGGCGTTGCTTATCGCCAAACTGCTGAGTCAAGACTGACAATGCACATCCCTCTCTCTCGTGGACATACAACGTGAAAGGCTTACTGTAGTCGGGAGTACCCAACACAGGAGCCGAACACAACGCATTGCGTAATTCAGAAAAGCTCTTTTGACATTCGTCAGTCCAAGGAATAGGATTTGGAGTATCCTTAACAGTAAGAGCTATCAAAGGTTTCGCTAACATAGAAAAATTAAGAATTCACTGTCTACAGTACGACATAATACCCAAAAACGCACGTACTTCTCTCTGTGTCGTAGGCACACTCATTTTCGCAATAGCTTGAATTTTCTCTGGGGTCAATTTCCTTCCCTCCTTCGATAAGAGGTGACCTAAGTAGGTTACTTCTTGTCGTCAATATTGCAACTTGGAGAGAGAAACTTTGTGATGACAATCAGACAAGTGGCGTAGTAACGACAAAGTGGCTTCCCTACAAATCTCCTCAGTATCAGCGGCCACTTGCAAATCATCAACGTATTGAATAAGGGCTGCACCATCAGGTAAAACCAACAGATCAAGTTGTGTCTTCAAAGCTTGACTATAAATCGATGGACTTTCACAATAGCCTTGAGGAGCGCGCTTGAAGCGGAAACTGCATCCTCCTAAAGAGAATCCAAAGATGTCCCTACTCTCTATGGCAATCGGGATGCTGAAGAAAGCATTCTTCAAGTCAATCACCGAAAACCATGTGGCTGTAGCCGGAATCAGAGTCAACAAGGCAGTGATATCAGGCACAACAGGAAATTGTGGAACAACAATCTTGTTCACTTCGCGAAGATCGATTACAAACCTATATACAGGAGGCTGTGAAGAATCAGTTCTCTTCAGAACAGGCAAAACAGGACTATTGCACACATTACCTCTAGTTTCCTCAATGACACCCTTGTCGATCAGATCATAAATAATCGCTAAAAGTGCATGCTCACCATCACTCGAAATTCGATACTGTGGAATGCGCGGCAACTTAGCATTCGCCTTCAGTGTCACAACATATGGGGGAATCTCTAAAAGACTTACATCATTCGGACCAGTAGCCCACAATGAATCTGGTAAAGAAGACAATTCAGATGGAAGACTATCTTTCAATATATACATCGGAGAGATCACTCTCTCACCCAAAGTAAGATGAACTCCTGACAGAGAACAGTACAGTGTCGCATACAATCTCTTCAATAAATCCAAACCCAACAGATTCTCATTACAACCTGTAGTCAAAAGAAGGGGTGTTTCGATCTTACACGGTCCAACAGAAAGAGACAATGGAACAGAAATCAGATTTGTAACGGGGGCGCCAGAAAAACCTACAGACACATTATTAAAGCCAGACGAAGGTGCGCCAGGGAATTTAGAGTGCATAATAGAACTCTTTGTAGCACCAGTATCTAGCAGAAAAGGTTCTGACACACCTGATGCAATCACTTCAACATAGGGTTCACTCTGATCTACTGGAACTGAAACAACTCCCTCTCTTTGTCCATGGCTGTCCTAACAATCATTACCATTTACTTTGTCACCTTCAACATAATAATCATCCATGTAGTACTGTGCTGTCCTACCAGACGAACCTTGCTGCTGATCAAAACTATTCATCGAGTTCTGTGGAGGCAAAGGACGTATGTTCTGTCCGCGACCTCTACCTCTAGGCACTTGTTGAGCGCCTCTACCTCGTACACTAGAAGCACCATTTGTGCGCTGTAACAGAACCGAACAACTATTCTTGAAATGACCCTGTTCTTTGCAATATGCACACTGATTAGGCCCATACGGGAAACACTGTTGAGAAGACTTGTTTCTTTGCGAGTTTCTCGAATATTGTTGAGGTTGTTGATAATCACGCTGACTATTAGTACGGGGTGGATAAGCTTGTTGTAGAAGAACTTTAGTCTTCAATTCCTTAGTCTTCTTATCCGCTTTCTCTAACTCATCTTTGCGCCTATTTTCATATTACTGGGCCGTAGCTAAAATCTGTGCTGATGAGGAAACAGCCCAAGCACTCTCGGAATCCTTCAACTTAGTGCACAACTCGGGAAGCAAATTATGCACGAATTTGTCAACGAACAATCTCCGGCCACCCTCGGTAGCCATATCCTGACCACTATGATCTACAAAAGTTTCTTCAAACCGCGTGAAGAAATCAGACACAGTCTCGTCTTTCTTCTGCTTACATGCAGACAACTTGTCCCAATTAATACGCACTTCTGGCATCAAAGTCTTCATGAAATTAATAATCCTGCCAGGGAGTTGAGCAATTAGTTCTTCAGGCTTAGCACCTCCAACTTGTCTATCATTCGCAGCAACAATGTTAACCCATGTATCACCCAATTCATTATCATGATCCGTATGTCGATTCACATTCCAGATAGGCTGTGGAACAACATTGCCAAACAACATGTCTATGTCTGCTAAAGTCATGACGCACAAACCCACAGTTTGAGTGAGCTCTTTATAATATCCCGCCGGATTTTTGCGCGGATCAGGTAAAGTCTGCTTAATCGCTAAAACTTCAACACGCTTCCAAGGAACATGTACCCATACTTGCTGAAATTGCGCAGGCGCAGCTACAATATTCAATGCAGCATCAGCCTGTACTGCTTCCTTCCATACCGGAGGAACCTCACGCATCGGATATTGACGCGCTTTTCTCCTAACCGACGAATCAGGCTCAAACAACCGCTCAGAAGGAGCATTATTACGAAACGACAACAACGTCACAATTGCTCTCTCAATGTCAAGAAGACTCACAATCGTCCCTTTCGCAAACTCGGAACGCACTCGATATAATTCTTCAGGTGCTTTACCCACTTCGTCCATCCATTGTTCATGGAGGAACACACATATCATTTCAAAAACGTACCGTTGCTTTGGTGCTTTCCATTGCCGGAAAACATCCATAATACCCTCAAGATCATACTGGGAAGTGTACGTAACCCATCTACGTGCCATGTGATCCAAAACTACACGCTCATCTGTGTCAGGCAATTGACTACGTGATTGTCTATCCTCATTAACTGGAGACATACCCAATTGTACCAACAAAGGAGTCAGAAAACCAGATAAAGCAGCAGTCATTCGCTGCCTAGTAGAAGGAGAAGATGGAAGAATAAGGGAAGACGGAACAACAGTAGAAGAATCCAGAGTCGGAGCAGAAGGTGTATTAGAAATAGGCGTATGAGTAACAGACAAAGGGGAAGGCAAAGTTGGCGGCCCCTGAGGAGGCTGCGCCAAAGGAACAGTAGCCAATGGAAAAGGATCTGGCTGTGGAGGAATTACGGGTGGCACAACAATCGGATGTTGCGCAGCCACAACTGGTGGCGGTGGTGCTGTAGCACTCTGTGCATAAGGGGGTGGCGAACTCAATTGATGCAACATTAAAGGATCTTTCGCAAGATCTTTCTTTTCTTCCTGCTTATTAGGCGGCAAAACTGGGTAGCATCTATCTACCGCTAACTTCTTCGCTCTAAGCATCTGTTCGCTCTCTTGCTCTTCCTCATTATCCCTAAATGCAACAGCAGCTTGTACCATTGACATACCTCGTTCTCGTTTATTCTTCTTCGCTAATTTAATTTCTTTCTGTTTGGCTTCTTTACGCCATATGTGGACTTTCTTCTTGAACAGCTTCGCTTCGAGATTATCTAAAATCTCAGTTTCAAAAACTACCGTAACGGGGCCACTGTAGGACACCGTCTTTTCTCGTATACTTTACCCAGATCTCATTATACCTAATAGGACCTACACCATGCTTCATGTACAATTCATATGTAGGAGTTCCAATTGGAGGAACCGGACACGAATCCTCTAACCGGGAATCCTTAGAACAACCACAACCAAATATCTTTCCAAGTCTGCTAAGACCAGGCATCTTGCTCACTAGTCTAGCTTCAAACAACAAGGGAAATCTCAAAACGATAGTCTCGCGAATACACGAGTCCCTTGGCTTTGGGGCCTGCAGGTACCAAATCAAAGCGATCCACTAAAGGGATACCAAAAACAAACTAAGGACTAGGAGACGCTCCACTCATACTTAACTGAAATGTCGATGGCGTCACCAGAAGACCCGTCAATCGTCTCGCTCTACAAACGTCTAAGGCTCCAAGACAGGGCGACAGTCAGGGCAGCAGTCCTTCGTAGCCGTCGGAAAGCGGGAAACCTCGCAGCAAAGACTTTCGGACCACGCCGACATACAGGGGTCGATGAAGTGGTAGGCCTTCCTCCAGAATTTTCACACGAAGCTCCTCACGATCTTCGGGCTTGGACCGGTACCGCTGAAGTCGCCCCACGTTGGGCGCCAACTGAAGGACCGGGTTTTAAAACCCAGCGGCGTCAGGGAGAACGCCCGATTCCTTCGAGTTCCCCTGCCTTGGCAAACAGAGACACGGGATACTTCTTGATGACGTCAAAGACCAAAGTTTATTGGCTGCAACCAGGAACAGAGATCTACGAAGCACACACGGGTGGTTCGCTAGAGACTGCACAAATTCAACGAGCGGAGCATGGTCTTTTATGCCAAAAATCAAGCCTCAGGCAACATTCAAAATTAGCATTTGGTTCATACCAATTGACCAATGACAGTGTGACAATTTAAAAGTAGCGTATGACGACAATCTCACTTTCCGTTGTCCAGCCCACCAGAAATGACCAAGCAAAATCCAACATTCCTGTTCGAACGGGCCGTGCAAACCCATCATAAAACTCTCAACCCACATCAGTGATTATGTCGTAAAGGAAGGAACAGAAACAGATTGGAAGCAAGATAGAAAGGTGGAAGCAGTGTACCATAAACTCGGGCATGTCCTGCTCTTTGATCTTTATCTGACCAGCTGCTTAACAAGGAACTGGCTCAGCGAGGTCATCCTCGGCCAAGGAGTCAGTTCGGTCAGGTCATTCAGAAGTCAGCTAAGGCATACGTGTCTCAAGGACTCGTTCGGCCGCAGTCAAGGCCTATGTGAGGGCAACCACTCAAAATGGCTGCCGTACACAAAATGGAACCCGAGGGTTTGAACGAAATCCCCAAATACGTAGTGTTCTCATAGATCGCTTCATGCGAAAACACTCGTACACGCTACACTCGCCATTTGCGGTCTGCTGACACCAAAATCGTCTATTTCCGACAACCTTTATTGAACGGGTTCGGAACCACCGAACCAGACCCACAAACTCACGGAACTACAAAGCAGCCGAATAATCAATGACGCAGAAAAATAGGGGGAGATTTGCTGCTTTGGCACCGTCCATTAGCAGCGTGAGGGCAAGTAGATTTGTGATGGTCCCAGTGCCTTTGGAGCAGGCTGTCTGATTGATGGGTATGAGGGATTTTTCATTTGCCAATGCTGTTAGTTCATCCAAAAGGAGACCGGCATAGTATTTTGCCTCAAAATCAATTAGGGCTACAAGTCTGCAGCTAGTAGGTTTATTCTTATCTCCATTCTTATAGATTGGAGATATTATGGAACCTTTCCAGGAGTCTGGGATGCCAGCCCCTTCTTCTACGGAGTCGAACACTTGTAATAATGCAGCCGCCCAGTAGTTTGGATCAGTTTTAAACAATATTGGGGGGATACCATTAGGGCCGGGTGCCCCCTCTGGCCAACCTTTAGCTACTCAGTTTTTAATCTGCAAAATCGTGAAGTGCAGTTGTCTTGTTGACCTTCTGCTGATGTTTCCATGGGTGCTCAGCTTGTCAGGCTGTCCTGACCCTGGTTGTGCTGTACCGGAGCTTTCCCCTCTTGGGTTAAAGTGATCATGGAGGTGGCCTGCCCAAGTTTCCTCTGTTAGGTGAGAATTGATGCCCTGCATGTGGGTTTTCCCTAAATTATTTATTGTTCGCCAGAATTTTGCGTGACCATTCCGACTATTCCAGGCCACAAACTTATAAGATTAGCATGGGCGGCAGGTAATAGCCATTTTTAACGTATATTGAATTAGTAAACATCTGTTGTTGTACTCTATATCAGACAAACAGCCCACCATGTGGCAGACTGTCATAAATCCCAGTGCTGCCAATTAAGTGCCAGTGCTGAGCACTGCAAACCACTGGCTCAAATTAAGTACAGTTTCCCTGCCAACATTTGAAAACATTTCTACACATTTTGTCCTATTTATCTTCTAATTTGGACTGTGCCTATGAATGGCTACATGCTTAATTCCTGTTATAGACTGGTTGCATAACCACGAACAACTTCATTTATAACCGCAAATGGCCCCAGGAGCACAAAAATGGACCGAGGCGGGCTGGTCTCTGCAGTTTGCGAATCGAGTTCCCGACAACGGGCCAGATGTATGAAAGCTTTTTTTGTATTTCTCAACGGGTTGAATTGCAATTTCGGATCATTAAGAAAGGCAAAACAGCCTTTTTTTCATATGTAGAAAGGCCAAAAACCAATCTCAATTTGCAATTTCCACTCAGTAGAAATTGCAAATTCCAACCACGATTTAGGAAACGCAAATGCCTCCAGAGGGTATTTAGGGCCATATGTATGAAGCCAAAAATCAGTCGCAAACGCTTCGATTCGTTAAAAGTAGTGTTTGCGACTGAAAAATCGCTAATCGCAATGTATGAAGCCAAAAACGGATGCAAAATAGGGAATCGCAAATTAGCGATTCCCAAGCGTTGCGAAAGTGCTAAATAGCGATTACAATAGCGATTTCCAAATTAGCGATGAAACCTGTTAGCGAAAATCGCTAAAGTGGAAATCGCTATTTAGAAATCGCAATGGAATGTATCAACCAATCGCAAATAGCGAAATACTCAAAATCGCAAAATAAGGAATCGCAATTAACATCAAGTGGGAGCAGGTGGTAACCAGGTGCAAACTATAAATTGAAACCCAGAATGCAACACACTCCCTACCACAATATCCGGGCTGTACATGATAGTGAGGAGGCGAAGAGTGAGAGCTCTGGCGCAGAGGAGGAGACGGCAGGAGAGGATATTCCGGTTGCGCACCACCATCTTCCAACGCACTGAGGAGGATATATACACCCATTACAGACTGGAGGAAGACAGCATACTTGATTTGATTGAGGAACTCAGGCCCCACCTAGAACACCCCACCCACAGGACACAAGCCATACCCACACACATCCAGGTCCTCTGTTCACTACACCTGCTGGCCTCAGGTAGTTTCCAGGGGGTCATAGCCTCTGCAGGAGTGTTGTCACAAAGTGCCCTGTCGCTCTTTTTCCATGCGTTCTTCGACGCCATGACACATAGGATGCAACATCACATACACTTCCCCAGCACCACACAGGAACTAGCACAGACTAAGCAGGAATTTTACAACATAGCCCAATTCCCCCCGTCATAGGATGTATAGATGGAACACATGTTGCCATTTCACCCCCCTCAAACATAGAGTATGTATTCCGGAACAGGAATTGCTACCACTCACTGAACATACAGATGGTGTGTGATACCAAAAACATAATCACCGATATAGTGGCAAAGTACCCTGGAAGCACACATGACCCCTTCATATTCCGTCACAGTGGGCTATACCGTAGACTCTCAAGAGGGGAATTTGGAGAGGGATACCTACTAGCTAACAGCACACACTGTCAGCCCACATTTCTCATGGCCAGCATGTGCATCACAGTGACTGACCTTTAAACATTTCCACCCACAGGGGACAGTGCCTATGCAGTCCAGAATTTCATCCTGACACCCTACCTGAATCCTGCCACTGCTGGGGAGCGGCGCTACAACCGGGCACACATTTCAACAAGAGGCACCATCGAGAGAACATTTGGGATTTTGAAGAGCAGATTCAGATGCATTCACAAAAGTGGAGGAGCCCTCCAATACAGCCCTGAGACGTGCTGCAAAATTGTTGTAGCTTGTGCCATGCTCCACAACATTGCAACCAGGAAAGGGACACCTATGGAGTTGAGTGACTCCGAATCCTCTGACGTGGAGGGAATTGGACCCATACACATGGAAGCTGGCGTAGCTGCTGCTGCAGCTGGGCGACAGAGGAGTGATGAGATCATGCAAAACTACTTCTAGGTGAGTGAAAATGATACACTGACAACTTCTTGCTTAGCAAACGTGTTTACTACCCAATTGCAACAATGTCACACTTCCAGAAAAACATGGATTAACTATCCCAAACAAAAGCACATGTTTCAATCACAGTGCTACAAAATCAGTCATTAGTACAGCAAGTGCTACACTGTTGCTGGCCTCATATCTCCCCTGTGTGGAATAGTCATTTTGCTGCAGTCTCTATTGTTGTGTGGCAGGCCTGGTGCTCTGGCCACTACGGCGCCTCTCAACAGTGGGTGGTGGTGTATTTGAGCTCCGCACCGACTGTGAGTCCTCCTCACTGGGGGTAAGCACCCCGGGTCCAGCAGTGCGCAGCGCACGCAGCTCATCCAGTGTGGCAGTTGACTGCACTACCACAGTGGCTATGTCCTGGATACCATGCGAGAACTCTCGCTGTGTCTCTATGGCACGCCTTGCCAGCATATTGGTGGAGGAGGCCAGGCGATTAATAGCACGCGTGTAGTGGTCCATGCGTGCCATTTCTTTGGACCTGGCTGCGAAGTCAGCTCTCAACTCTGCAGTCAGCTCCTGCACAGCCCCCCTGATTTTCTCCCGTATTCCTCTGTTCCCTGCCCTGATCTCTCTCTGAATGGCCTTCATGTGTTTCGCTTGCAGGCGGTGAACCTGAAGCATGTGCATTTCTAGGCCCTCGAACACAGATTCCTCTTGTTGGACATTGGAGCTGATGGCCGTGCGGGGTCTACGCCTGCCTCTGGACATTGGAATGGACTCCTGCTGCTGGGGTACTGGTGCATCAGACTGCACATTTTCATTTTCATCCTCATCATCATCCATAATCCTGAATGGCCTCACGTTCCTCCTACGTTGTGGTTGGATGAAAGGACTGTCCTCCCCATCTGTTTCATGGCCATGGCTGCCTTCTCCTGAGGCTTGGGGTCCTGTCTCAGTTGCACTGGCTATAGCCTTCCCACTTGCAGGTGCTGTGGATAGAACAGCACACATTACTTATTTTTTTATTATATGTGATGTTCAAATAAATTTTACCACAGTGTTCCCTGACTTTACTTGTGTCATTCACCTTTCCTGACCTGAACATTTGTACAATGTGAAATTCTGATGCTACATTCAACATTACAGACTATGGTGACTACATCTCCCATGATGCATTGCTGTGAGTGCCTGTGTAATTGCTCTAGCCTGCCATGTGGTTCCCCTAATCCCTAGGTTGCTGCAGGGGGTTGCTGGGGGTGGTTTAGGGTGGGGAGGCATGCTTCTTACCTGGTCTTGCAGCTGGTTGTACTGAACTGTCGAGCACGGACAAGCCCGCAACACTCTGTGGAGGCAGTGTGGCCTCTACCAGCTCCTCCAGTGGTGTAGAGTCAGGGACGTTGGAGGTTCCCCCACCGGTGAGCTGGGACTGCTCCAGCCTGGCAGCCAACTTCTCCTTGGAGCGCTGTCGCAGGTCATACCAGCGGTTCCGCAACACTTCGACTGTCCTGTGGGTGACTCCTAGGGCATTCACTTTGGCTTGGATGCCCTCCCAAATCCTTCTCTTGCTGGCTTCTGGCACCTTGTGGGAACTCCTCCCAAATAAAGCCTCATGGTGTGGCACCATTTCGGTAATGAGGGTTTCTAGTTCAGCCTCTGAAAACTTGAGCTTCCTCTTCCTGCCTGCTTCCCCTTCTTGCTGCTCCTGCCGGCTTGCTGGGACATCCTGGTTTCCACCTTCTGCCATGGCTCTCGAGTTCCAAACAACACTCTCACACTCTCTGTCTCTATCCTGAAGCACCATGGGAAATCACTCACTTCCTGGATGGTGATGTCATCATAAAGCATCAGGATTGCGATTGGATGTTTCCAGAAAATCGCTAAATTGCGATTTTTTGCGTGGGAACATCGCAATTTAGCGATTTTCGGGCTGCGATCGCGCTATTTTGCGATTTACTGGTTGCGAACTCGCTAATTTGCGATTTTTGACGTTTATGGAATCGCTGAATTGCATTGCACAAAAATTTAGCGATTTTGGGCGAATCGCTAAACATTTGCGATTGCCTTGTTACATCCTGATTTGCGATTCTGAACTAGCGATTCGGTAATAATCGCTATTTCAGAATCGCAAATCGTTTTCTTGATACATATGGCCCTAAGTCCAGAGGCACCCTTGGCTTTGCATTTCATTAATTGCGATTTACTATTAGGAAATCGCAATTTAGGAAATGCAAACCATTACCTATTTGGCCCATTGGTGAAAATACAATACCATTTCCTATTTGTGACTTCCTAATAGCGATTCCTACTCTGTAAAAATAAGCAAAATAAGAATTTCTTACTTCTGGCTCATAAAACGATCTGAGGACTCTATGAGACTTCAACGTAAAAACTAGAATATCTGGAGCCACAATTGCAGCGAATGCGTACACGCGTCTTTGGGATTTGCATAAATAGGAACTCAGGAGCTCTTTACCATACCTGATCATGTTCATGTTCAAGTTTGCTACAAACAGGCATTTCTCTGTTGAGACTAATTATTTAATGTCCGTAGCTGTAATTTAATCATATCTAATTATTTGCTTGTGTAGATTTAAATGACAGCGCAGACAGGTGGTTCAGAGAGTTTTTAATCAAAGACCTATAATTAAGACTGATGAAGCACTGCGGTGCTCAGACCTTCTCTCGTCAGCCAGCTAATAATGGCCATGGTTCTTAGCTTCATGCAAATGGATTAGTCACACTTGATGAAGCAAATTAGTCACACTCCCGGCTGGTAGATGCAAAAGACTCAGAGGGCAGGCTGCTAATGTGGTTGGTGCCTTGTGTTTGGAGCCCTGGACCTTCGGTGAGAATCTCTTTTATTAGAGCCGCAGCTTCCTTTGATGTTCATTAAACCAAAGTGAACAAAGAAATCCCCGTGAAGAAATAATTAGAAACCTTTTCTTGGGCATGGGGGACATCTCTCCCAATTGCTCCCACTTAGATTGCACTCTTCATAATCAACCACAAGAATGTCATGGCACACTAATAATGTGGACGGAACATTGAGGGACAAATTCAGAAGCGTAAATACACAGAGGCACGTATGGATTTACTGTTCTTAACTCCACATATATCTGCTTCAAAGATCTATATCATCAAGGTCCATATACATAAAGTTAGGTATAGAAAATCTATTCATACCAACCTTTTTATATGTGGTCCCTCGATATTAGTGTCCCATGATATCCTGGACTCAATCTTCAGGAGCCAAACCTCTCAGGGAGGAATGGAGAATCGGGTGGTTTACCCATATTGAGAGGAAACTTGAATTCTCCTGGTGGGTGTCATAGAAGTGATAAGCGAAGAGAGACTGGCAACGGTGTTCTTTTGGGCTGATTGGGAGGCAGCTTGAGCTAGACGACGCGGTCAGGAGTGTCCTCCATCCATGGGTCAATCCCTGGAACGTTAATGGATCCCACGGATCTCTTAGAAGATAGAATTGGGTGTGCCAGCGCTTTGGTGCTGGCAAGGCCTGTCACCAATGGAGCCTGGGGAGCGGTTCTGTCCTGCAGATGTCTTGATGTTATAAGCAGAGAACCATGAGGCTCCAAGGTTTCAGTGAATCGGATTAGAGCTCCAGCTCAGGGGAATCAAGGTGAAGGGATATCTGTTGAAGAGAACCCTGGCCAAGTGGACTTTGCAAGACAGGTTGAGAGGCTGAGGCTGAACAATGCTCTGGCACACTAACAAATGAGGATCACCTGATATGACTCTTTCAGCTGTCAAACTGAAGACAACACAGGTACATTAATGGTGAGACCAGTGGACTCTTGAATGGGCCTTAATAAGTGGAGAGTAACTATGGTGGGTATATGGCTGGAGAGGGAGAGTTGTAGAACTTTTACACAAATGTGGTAATGAGCCATAGGTAGAGGTTGACATAGACCTCACCCCACCATGCTTCCACTTTAACACCTTCATTTCTCTTATTTGAATTTTCTATCCTGCTCCTTTGTCTCTTAACTCATGCCATGTGTGTGGTACTGTTCCTCTCCCTCACTCAGTGGTCTTTCCACAGCTACCCCCTTTTAACTCAGTCCCTCTTTTCCCACTTTCACTGCCCTATTTATCCATAACATCCACTCGCCTTTACTCTTCTTTATGAAATCTGGTGCAGTTGCGCTGTCCTTGTAGATCTTTATTATGCTTCTTCACTGAGTGGGGAAGGGCTCGTGGTGGGCCTGCAGTCATAGCCACCCTTATGCCATTGGTTGCGGTATAATAATTCTTGTACATTGAATAGTGTGTGCTAGCATATTGCTATTTCCTATTGTATTTGTAGATCCAACACTATAATGCTGGTTTACAACACAATAGTATGTTCCTTAGTGAGCTGGGCATAGCTGGGTCACTTTAAAATATTCTTGTGGTTTGTGACATATTTTAAGAAAGATGAAGGTGGTCATTAAAAGTTTGTTGGTCCAATGTACCGCCAGACTCACAGTGGTGATGCGGCTACAGCCGCACTGGTGGTCCGACCGCAATATTATGACTTTGGCGGTCCCACTGGCACAGGACCGCTGCAGCTGCTGGGGATCCCTGATCCCACTGCGGTGGTGCAGCGTTCTTAGTCCACAATATACTGGTGGTACCGCTGCGCACTGCCAAACAACGAGTTTCCTCACTGCCACAGTTTTCATGGCAGTGAGCCCACCATGAAAACTGTGGCGGGCAGGAAACTAAGGGGGCCCTACAGGGATCCCTTTAGACTCAGGGCCAGGGGGTGCCTGCAGGAGAGCACATGGTGTGCCCATCTGTCTATATGCACGTCCTGTTCCTGCACAGCATGAACTTTACGGTCCATGCTGTGCAGGAGCAGGCTTTGGTGGTTGCACAGTGGTTACTTTCTAAGGCACACATATGAGCCCATGAAAGGCATTGCAGTGAGAACACCAAAGCAGGACTGCCCACCAGTATTACAAATCGTAATCCGGCAGGCGGTTAGTGGACATGTGTGACAGTGTGGCAGTGGTGTGCTGGTGTGGTGGCCCGCTACCACAGCACCAACCTCGTTATTAAAACCTAAGTTATGAAAAGGAAACATTTACTGGAAAGTTATTAGCATACATTATTGGGCAAAAGGATATGAAGTATTAACAGGCACATGCATCAATGTTTTTTGCGAGCACAAAGGGTGCAGTTCGCAAAAATCGGCTGTTTGCGCCTGCAAAAAGGGCTTTTGCGATGTATCAAGGTGTAAGGCACTGGCAATTTAAGAAATCACAATTGATTGCGATTTCTTAAATTGGGATAGGATTTAAGGAATTGCAATTTGCGATTCCTTAAATGCAATGCATGTACCCCTTAGAAATAGCGAATTTGATATTTGGGGTCGCAAAATACAGAGAAATTACTCTGACCTGTATTTTGCAAAAACCTTGAAAAATGCACTAAAGTGCATTTTTCAAGGTTTCAGGATACACACACACATACCCTTGGGGCATGTGTGTGAGCAACATGTGTGCACATCACAATTTCAGGGGTGCAACAGGGTGTCATTTTGACCCCCTTGCACACTTGAAATTGCAAGCGCAATTTCCCATTCATTCCTATGGGACTGCAGGCCCATAGGAATAAATGGGAAGGCATTCCTTAATTGTGACTCGCAATTTGCGAGTCGCAATTTGCGAGTCACAATTAAAGAATGTTTAGAAATCGCTTTTTTAATAGCGATTTCTACATGCATAGGCTTTTGAGAGTCCCTAATTGCGATTCCTTAATAATCGCAATTAAGGACTCGCAAAAGCATACTTTGATGCATGTGCACCTTCATGCCTTACATAGTTGTCTGTAATGCGCATAAGGTATATATTAACTTATAAACTTCAATACATTGAGTCCTTCCTATTCAATCATAGGGCCTAATTATGAGTTTGGCGGTGTGACCGATAAACTCGTAATGACCCCTAAGTAAACACATCTATTTTTCTTCCACCTGTCTTCTCCAGCTTGTAAAAGCTTATGTCTCACCTGATAAGTCCTACTAGTCTTACATGGCCCAAATAAGTTTAATGATGAATTTGCTTCACAGCATAGATACAACAGCAAGGGAAGTTATCTGAATAAAGCAGACGTTCCATTATATTTATTTATTTATTTATGCAATTTGTATAGCGCACAAATACCCAAAGGTGTCTCGGCGCTGAAAAACAGTAATACAGAGCAGTTAAAAAGATTGATTACTGGTTAAACAGCCAAATTTGTAATGACTTCCTAAAGGTAAGGAGAGAGGGACTGGCCCTGATGTGAGGGGGTAGGGTGTTCCAGAGTTTTGCTGTGACAACAGAGAAACGTCTGTCTTCCCATGATGATTTTTTTGTGCGAGGGACAGTTAAAAGGCAAGCTAAGGAGGAACGCAGTAATCTACTGGGAGTGTAAAGCCCTAATGACCTTCTTAAGAACTTGAGTCCAGAATTGGTAACCGCTCTGTATGCTATACAGAGAGCCTTGAATTTAATTCGATTCCTAACCGGCAACCAGTGGAGCTGGCGTATTACCGGGGAAATAGATTTGAACTTGGGTGTGCCCGATAGAATTCTTGCTGCTGAATTTTGTATTAGCTGCAATTTATTCAGAACTTTTTCCTGAGTATTTAAAAAAAGGCCATTACAATAGTTGATCTTAGATAAGATCAGAGTGCACATAAGGGTTTTAACTGCACTCTTCATAAGTAGACCAACCTGGACATCCAAGCCGATATCCCTAAACCGTGAGCCGGCCTGCTCTCCAGCTTCGTCATGCCGAAAAGCTCGCGAGGGCCGACTTCCAGAGTTTGACCGGGAGTTGGTCAAAATCCAAGTCGGCGAACCCTCACCGAATCTGGCCTGGTGAGGGGCCCTGGGATAAAAAGCTCTGTAAAAGTTTCTAAGTCTGAACATAGAAAAGTTGACCAGGACCAACTCTTAGCATCAAGCTCCAGAGTTCTGACTTCCAAAGGTTTGACCAGAAGCTTGTCGTAAGGCAAGCCGGTGAACCCTCACTGAATCTGGACTGGCTAAGAGCTTTGAGGGGTACCCGAACGAAAAATTCCAGAAAAGTTTCTAAGACAGAAGGTAAAAACTTTGACGAGACCTAGTGAGAGGAGTAGCCATGCAGAGCTCCATTGCTGTCGGCCTGAAACTTTGACTTTGTCCCAGTCTAGCATGACCAGGTGGACTAATAGGAGCAATAGGTTTCTATGTGTTATATAATGCTAAATCTTTAAAAATTCTTATATCCAGTTTCCTACGTTGAATTTCTAATGTGAGTTGTGTCTTACTTATTTACTAAATTGCCATTTTTAAATACTATACATACCTATCTTTGAAGTCAAGCCTGCCTGCTTGCAGCCAAGCTACCAAGGGTTGAGCATATTCTGAGACCTATATTGTATTAGTGTCATTATTGCCAGTGGTAGATGCATATTTACCATTTCTAATAATTCAATTTTCAACAATTAGAGAAACAGGAAATGACATCAGAGGACGTTACTTGGACCAGGATGTCAGCACTGGAGTCCAAAGAGTCTGACATCATGGGATGGAAATGTTAATATTGTTTGACATCACCTTTTTCTGAGCTTCTGTGGGGCTGCAGGATGAAAATGGAGGATACAGGACCCTTTTAGAAGGTAATATAAGACTTCATTGCTTTAATAAATCTTTCTTAAAAACTTACTCCTAAGCAAAGGCTTCTTGTAAGATTTTTTTTGTTCTTGGTAAGAGAGATACACAGATTCATAGACCTGCCAAAAGGCTCACTAACCTGCCCAACATTGTGTTCTCACCATCCTCCGGAATCTTAGCATCCTGGAGGGACAAGTAACATCTGGGGCTTTATTACACATGGTGACCTGAGGGCACAATGAACATATGTCCCCATTTTTGCAAACCTGGGGCACTATGGTATTACAGAAGGTGCCACAGATGCTAATGAGGCCCAATCTGTGATACTGATATTACTAGCGCACATGTAGTGCCGCCACTGTCCTTAGAGGGTGTTCCCTCATTTGCCTGGGAGTGTGGCACAAAAGATGAGAAGGCAGAAGCGCTGATCCTGTGATGTTCTACCAGCATTCATGAAAAGGCTGACTTGCTTGCACCTGACACCGATAGCTGTAGATGGCCCTAAATTGGGGACAGAAGTCTGAGGGGACAGAATGGGCCACATAACCTTGTTGGCCATGATGGTACTGTTCACATTCTGGGATGCACTGATGAGTAGGCTAAAGTTTATTGATTTGGAGGTGTGGTCTGAAGGTGAGGAGAAGGGTTCCCCATGGGCAGGTGTGGGAGCGCGGATCTAATATACAGGCGAGGAGGCTGAATTAATTTTCGAACAGGTATCGGTTTATTTTGAACAAGTGTATGATAAGGTAAAACAGATGTTCGGGCGTCACGGTAATCTTCCTCTTGCGAGTCCTCTTCGGATCCTGGCAGTGGTCCTGGCTCGTCGTCTTCGGAATCGAAGGGTGTTCCCCGGAGGCTCATAAAAAGAGGAAAGATAGGGAGTCGTCAGAACACTAGTTTACCCTTTTACAGGGAATCTAACCCGTCACCGCACCACAGTTGTTCTTAGGAAAAAGGGTTGTGACTTTAAACTAGGATAGGGTTGGGCATAGGGAATCATGAATAAATAAAGCAAAAAGGATAGTGAGATTCCCTCACTAAGAGAAATAGTTTTCCCTTCTTATTGAGTGATCGTATTTTGAGACAGTTTTCTACGTAAATGCAGTCATACGACAATGTATCTTATCTCACATATGCAGGATTTTTCCTATGAGATTAACTTCAGTTTACTTAGGCACATGAATCCACCTCTAATCAATCATTGGCAGTAAAAGGATCACTAAGACACAGTCTTAACAGGTATAACGAACGTTTCAAGGATGAAAGCGGTTCTCTGTGCAGAATAGTAAAAACGTATAGACTAACTGCCACCCGCCACTCTTACAGAAACTACCCGTTACCCTCACGTGTAGTAAAGTGAAAACCCTTAACTCACCGACTCCTGCCGCAAACTCTCCTGAGTCCGCGGCCGCTCTTCAGCATCCTCCGGTGGAATCCACCACTCCTCAGTCCAGGGCTCGTCTACTTCCTCGTCCTGGGTTTCTCTCTCCTCGGTCTTCTCTTCGTAGTCCTCTCGGCTCCGGTATGGCGTTTCTCCTCGCGTCTCCTCGGCCGGCGTCCTCTTCCGGTCTACTCCTTCCCACTCAAACCCTCCTCCGTGCTCAGTTTTCATTGGTTTTCGTAGACCGTTTCCGGGGTTACCGTCATTCACTTCCGGGCTAAGTTTTCCAGCTCTCTGTAAGGAGAGGAAAAGACGGCATGGATCCGGATTGGATGTTGTCGTTTGCGAAGTCCGTTGGACGTTATCGACCCACGGGATTACATCGGTGAGCATTTCCTCACATCCCCTTTCCCTTGCTGTCCTTCTACTCGGGGTTGTATCTTGAGGAAATCTAGATAAGTAGTCCACATTTCCTTGTTCGCTTCCTTTCCTATGTTTGGTTCGAAATCGATACGGTTGTAATGACAGGAACCATCGAAGCACTCGTTCATTATGACCCTTGTTTTTGGCTAACCATTCTAGAGGGGCATGATCAGTGTACAAAGTGAACTCCCTACCTTCAAGATAGTATCTTAGGGTTTCTATGGCCCATTTTATGGCTAATGCTTCTTTTTCTATAGTGGCATAATTTTTTTCACGGGGAAACAGTTTCCGACTAATGTACAATATGGGCTTCTCTCCCTGGGACGTTTCTTGGGATAAAGCAGCCCCAAGTCCTTGATCTGATGCATCCGTTTGTAACACAAATGGAAGGGTGTAATCTTGATTGGTTAACACCGAGTCGGATGTCAAAGACTGTTTCAGGGTTTCAAATGCTTGTACTATCCCTAAGGAAGGATGTCGTAACTGCTCTTCTGTTTTGCAATGTTTTTGCAGTAAGTCAGTTAAAGGTGCAGCCGTCTGGGAAAACTGGGGAATAAATCTTCTGTAGTATCCTAACAATCCCAGAAAGGCTCGTAAATCTTTTTTTGTGCGGGGTAAAGGAATTTGTGAAATGGCTGTCAGTTTGGAAGCTTGTGGTCTAATTACACCCTCCCCCAACAAATATCCCAAATATTTAACATTTTGGGCGGCCAGATAGCTTTTTGCAGGATTGATTTTTAAGCCATACTGACCCAGTGCTTGGACTACATTCGAAAGGTGACAGAGATGTTGTTCCCAAGTATCACTATATATGATTATATCATCAATGTAAGCACCAGCCTATGTTTCATAGGGCCTGAGGATGATATTCATAGCCCTCTGAAAAGTTGCTGGAGCTCCGTGTAACCCGAAGGGTAACACTTTAAACTGATATAATCCATCGGGAGTGGAAAATGCAGTTTTTTCTCGATCTTCTGCTCTTAAGGGTATTTGCCAGTAGCCTTTACACAAATCGAGTGTGCTGATATACTTGGCTTGGCCTATCCTTTCTATCATTTCATCAACCCGTGGAAGGGGATAGGTATCGAACTCTGAAATCTTATTAACTTCCCTGAAGTCAATTCAAAACCGCACCAACCCATCCGGTTTTGGAACCAAAACTATTGGAGAATTCCACTCACTTACGGAAGGTTCTATAATGTCCATCTCTAACATTTTTTGGACTTCCTCTCGTATTGTTTGCCTCCGAGCTTCGGGAATGCGATAGGGTCGAAGTCTAACCTTCTTTCCTGGAGCAGTTTTTATCGCATGTTCAAGAAACGTGGTTCTGCCTGGTTTGGTGGAAAATGTATCTTTGATTGGTTTTAACATCTGGGTTAGACTTTCTTTTAAATGGTCTGGCAACCCAGGATCTATACATTGTTCAAATGGAGCAGATACATTTTGAACCATACTCACAGTGGTTGGGACGGGTCCTTCCCATTTTTTAAGTAAATTGATGTGATATATCTGTGACGTATGTTTCACCGGATTTAACTCAATCCTGTATGTGACAGGGGTAACCTGATCAATTACGGTATAAGGACCTCACCACTGGCCCAACAACTTGTGATCAGAGGAAGACATCATGAGTAATACCAAGTCTCCTACCTTAAAAGACCTTTCTTTTGTTCCCTTATCGTACTGTTTCTTTTGTGATTCTTGAGCTTCTTCTAGATTATTCTTAACAATGGTCCTAATCTGTCCTAGGTGTGTACGTAGATTCGACACATATTCAGTGATGGGTTTAGTGTCATGATGTTCATTTTCCCATTTCTCCTGTGCCATCTCAGTAAAGTACGTGGTTTATGACCGTACAATAACTCAAAAGGTGAGTATCCCGTACTTTTCTGTTCCTTGCACCTGATGGCAAACAAAGCCAATGGCAACATGTCTTCCCACTTCCTAGATTCCAAAGCAAGAAGTTGTTTCAGGGTACTTGATGGTGGCATTATATCTCTCGACTAATCCATCCGTTTGGGGGTGGTAAGCCGAGGTACGGATTTGTTTGACTCCTAACTGGGTACACACTTGTTTCATCAGTCGTGACACAAAGGGGGTTCCCTGGTCAGACAAGATTTCCTTCGGGAATCCGACTCTAGAAAGTACTGTGATCATCGCTTTAGCAATGTTAGTCGCATCTGGCCTTCGCAAAGGTATGGCCTCGGGAAATCTCGTGGCATAATCTACAATCACAAGTATATAACGACAGCCACTCCGGGAGGGAAGCAAAGGCCCTATTATATCCATCCCTACTCTCTGGAAGGGTTCATCAATTATTGGAAGTGGTCTAAGGGGAACTCGTGGTGGATGATATCTACTATTCCTCTGACAAACGGGACACTCTCTACAATACCTTTTCACCTGTTGGTAAATTCCGGGCCAATAAAAGAGTTCTAGAATCTGTTTTTCAGTTTTATCAGCCCGAAAATGACCCCCAAGAAGATGGCTATGGGCTAAATATAATACCTTGTCTCTAAAGGGCCCTGGAACCAAGAGTTGAGCTTTCTGATTTGGGTTTCCCTTCCGGTATAATAGCCCGTTTTTCGTAAAAAAATATGGACCTACGTGTTGAGGATCTTCATCCTGTAAGGCCTGATTCCAAGCTTCTTGTAAGACCGGATCTTCATGTTGGGCTGCATGAAAACTTCTATCAGTTTCCCATGGGTTTTCGTCTTGAAAGACTGGAAACACATTTTGTGATCTGTTCTTCTCTGCTCTCCTTTGCCTTTTACTTTTACGTTCTTTTGATGGTGGCCATTCTTTCTCCTCATCTTGAGCAAATGGGGCATTGGCCAACCATTCGTTGGTAATATCAGGTTTGTCCTTTAACAACTGTGACAACTTGGGATAATCATTCCCTAGAATTGCTTGTTCGGGTAACTTAGGAATCAGTCCCACGGTAAGGGTGGTGCCAGTATCACCAGCGTGTTGAATCTGTACCTGCGTAGTAGGATAAGGTTTAGTATCCCCATGAACACATCTTATCGCAACTGCCCCATCAATTGGACCGATATTAGGCCCTAAGTCTTGTGGACGTACTACGCTGTGCAGACACCCTGTATCAGCCAAAGCAGTCACTGGTCGTCCATTTACTGACACCGTACAATGATAAGGAGGTTGCCTCTTTTCTGACGGGGAACAATAATAATTTCGAACTACTCCAATTTCCATAGGCTCCTCCTTTTCTCTTTGTGGACAAAATCTCGCTATATGTCCCATACCCCCACACTGGAAACATTGGGGTCCCATCGGGGCTCGGAAAACAGGGGTTCCGGGAACAATGGATATGGGTTCTGGTTTTTTAACCATCGGTGGTCGAGGAGCCCTATGAGGTGTCTGACCACCTACTCGTCCATGGTAGTCCTCTTTACCTTTCTGTAAATCTTGTGCCCTACTAAAAGCGCTGGCTATCTCTACTGCTGTCTCTAGAGTAAGATTAGCTTGTTGGCGTACCCATTTTTGAATAGGTGGGTGTAGGGATGTTAAATATTGTTCTAAATAGATTTTAGTCATGATACCATCTTTGTCGGTGGTGGCAGGTTTTAGCCATCTGTCGGCCATATCTTTAACTCGGAAGTACAACGCTCTAGGTGTTTCTTGTGGTCCTTCTTTCATTTGCCTGAGTTTAAGTCTATATGACTCATCATCAACTCCTAATCGCTCCATAATACATTTCTTAATGTCAGGATAAGTTACTCCCGCTTGTACTGTCGCAGCTTGATATGCTGCTTGTAAGTCTCCTGATAATAAAGGTCCTAAATATTGTGCCCATTTGTCGGGTGGCCATGATGCTGCTGTGGCCATCCGTTCGAAATTGTTGAAAAAGAAATCAGGATCTTCTCCACTTACATATCTTTGTAGCACTACTGAGGGGAGGGTCGTAGGACCTCTCTGTTGTCCAAGTGCCTCCGTTAGTTTAGTCAGGGCGGTATCATGAGTTTGACCTTGTCCGGAAAGTACTTGCTGTATTTTGCCTCGATCCTCTTCCACGACAGTCAAGAAACGCTCCATCACTTTTCCCAGGTGTTCTTGATTTTCCGCCATTTTAGCAAGTGCGGCCTCCATGGTGCCTTCAGATCCCACTTCTGACACCACTTGTGGGAGCGCGGGTCTAATATACAGGCGAGGAGGCTGAATGAATTTTCGAACAGGTATCGGTTTATTTTGAACAAGTGTAGGATCAGGTAAAACAGATGTTCGGGCGTCACGGTAATCTTCCTCTTGCGAGTCCTCTTCGGATCCTGGCATTGGTCCTGGCTCGTCGTCTTCGGAATCGAAGGGTGTTCCCCGGAGGCTCATAAAAAGAGGAAAGATAGGGAGTCGTCAGAACACTAGTTTACCCTTTTACAGGGAATCTAACCCGTCACCGCACCACAGTTGTTCTTAGGAAAAAGGGTTGTGACTTTAAACTAGGATAGGGTTGGGCATAGGGAATCATGAATAAATAAAGCAAAAAGGATAGTGAGATTCCCTCACTAAGAGAAATAGTTTTCTCTTCTTATTGAGTGATCGTATTTTGAGACAGTTTTCTACGTAAATGCAGTCATACGACAATATATCTTATCTCACATATGCAGTATTTTTCCTATGAGATTAACTTCAGTTTACTTAGGCACATGAATCCACCTCTAATCAATCATTGGCAGTAAAAGGATCACTAAGACACAGTCTTAACAGGTATAACGAATGTTTCAAGGATGAAAGCGGTTCTCTGTGCAGAGTAGTAAAAACGTATACACTAACTGCCACCCGCCACTCTTACAGAAACTACCCGTTACCCTCACGTGTAGTAAAGTGAAAACCCTTAACTCACCGACTCCTGCCGCAAACTCTCCTGAGTCCGCGGACGCTCTTCAGCATCCTCCGGTGGAATCCACCACTCCTCAGTCCAGGGCTCGTCTACTTCCTCGTCCTGGGTTTCTCTCTCCTCGGTCTTCTCTTCGTAGTCCTCTCGGCTCTGGTATGGCGTTTCTCCTCGCGTCTCCTCGGCCGGCGTCCTCTTCCGGTCTACTCCTTCCCACTCAAACCCTCCTCCGTGCTCAGTTTTCATTGGTTTTCGTAGACCGTTTCCGGGGTTACCGTCATTCACTTCCAGGCTAAGTTTTCCAGCTCTCTGTAAGGAGAGGAAAAGACGGCATGGATCCGGATTGGATGTTGTCGTTTGCGAAGTCCGTTGGACGTTATCGACCCACGGGATTACATCGGTGAGCATTTCCTCACATCAGGGTTATGGGCTAGGACAGATAGTTACTAGTTTCAGAGGAGCATGGTACAGACAATTTCCACTGCAGAGGCAAAAAAAATTTCTATGTTCTGGGACCGGAGTAGTGACGTCCATCAAGGGGTTGATTAGTCTGCCCTAAGTCTTGCCTGGGGGGATTTGGAGGGGGGGGATGGGAAATCCACCTTTTTAGCGTTGTCAACCCAGATTTTGGCCTTTTTCTGAACCCTACATTTGCTGGACTAGGAACTCTGTGCATTGTTACTTCTGCTAAATAGGGGTAAAGTGCCTATGCTCCCTCTTTAAAACATGGTTACACTGGCTTATTCCTTAAATATTTTGCCTATAAGCTCCATATATATGGTTTGGAAAATATACCTAGGGCCTGGAAGATGAATGCTACCCACTCTGCCATCCACAGAGTGGGCCTATGAAACATGACTTTATGTTTACCATTGCAGCCTGATTGTTCCAGTATAAAACTTGAAGTGTGACCAGTCCAATTAGCCCTTTTTGATTGACAAACACCTCCCTTTTAAATATTAACAGCTCACCCCTGTGTAGGCCTTTTAGCCCACACAATAGAGTGAATAGTTTTTGAAAGTTGAGCATGAAGAGAACTAATGTTGCCATAGCCCACAAGCCCAAAAAATCAATTTTCAATATGGCAATGCTGGCTGTCTCATACAGAAAAAGAGAGTAAAGATGAAAATATTAATATTGCTTTCTCGGGTTGGGGATCAGCTAGAAACATAATTAAACCACTATTTTTAATTCAATGGTGAAGTTGGATTTTTAATCATTATTAAGGGAAAGTAACATTTATAAATATATATATTTACACTGTCTGAAGCTCCTGAAGGCTAATTTGCATTTGTTCTCCAGATGTGGCCCAGCCTGGGTTATGATCACTAATTCTTGTGTCCAAGCATGTACCTTATGTTCAATAAACTATTGCTTTATAAAACATGTAGTCACTCCTAGATCTCACACACCTTAGGTTAAGTATTTTTGCTAAGTGTGGGATCACTGTTGCCTATTCCAAACCTTTAGATTATCTCCATGTTTGCAATGTTCCATGTCATTGTAATTATCCCTGGGTCTGACTAAAAGGCCTCATGTTTTTGTTCCACATGTTTGTACAAGCCTTGCTTCACTGATGACCTTTTTTCAGTTGCTGTAATTATTCACATGCTTGATAATTACCCATGTGCCTGCAGTCAGAGACCTTCCAGTCAAGTACTTTCTAGAGTGAATCTGTACCACCAATTATACAGTGTTGGTAATTATCCATGTGCCTGCAGTCAGGGACTTTCCAGGACAATTGAAAGATAAATAAACCTGTGCCCTTCTTGAAAGAACAGTCCACCTATAAATAATCAGGCACACGCCAGTCAGGTGCTTGGCTTTATTTCCTGAAAATAGAATCCAGCTCTTCCCTCCCACTCTCCTAGATCATTACACCCTCTTCTCCTTGATCTAAGCTTCCTCAACGGACCCCATGTCATCTGCGCTCCCGCAGACAACCTTGAGCCACTCATCAGACTTCTCCCATCCTTGCATTCATAAAAAGACCTACCATTGAGCGACAGCAGCAAATCTTCTCTGTGCCTGCAGCTGTTCGGGAACTGGCGCATTGGTCATTCTGGCATTGTGACGACATAACCTGCAATGAAAGGAAGTAGAACGCGAAAGAAGAGAAAACAAGGTTTTTCTTTGTTTCTTTTCAAAAACTCGCCTTCTACAATTCTACAAAATGAAAACTTTAAGACTTGTGAATAATCTCAACAAAAAGAGAGAAGGAGAATTCAGAAAAGGAAGAACAGTCACGTTCAAAAGCATTTGACTCAACATGCTGACAGGGGGAAACCTGTGAACTGTTATCTGAAGGTCACGAAAGTAGTGGGTAAATCTATCCCACAAGAACTAAAAGAATATATATTTTCTATGTTGTTATAAACATCTCTGTCTGTGTGTACCTCCATTGCTAAAATAATATTTGAACTATGTCAATGTGTATCAGTGCTAATATAGTGCGTGTTCCTTCTCCTTAGTTACTCTCCTCTACACCCCTAGAAGACGCACCCCGAAAGATGGAAGGCACTTGGGGCATTCCAGAGCATGATAGCTAGCTAGAAACCACTCGGAGGATGCAAGTCTTTGTCTCTTTTATTATTTTGTCCCAACCCCCTTCCCTTCCAGAACAGCGCCTTATTTGAGGATATCACTCCTTGGTAGGGCATTGTGCTGGGAGGAGTAGGGTCCAACATCGTCTCCGCAGACTAGTTCTCCAGGTGAGGGGCCTGATAGTCTGTACGTAGACTTTAACAGTCAACTTTGATTGACAAGTAGACTTGAATTGGCAAGGATGACTCCTCTGAGCTCAGTTGGGCTGTCATATTGGGGGCTGATGCCCCCCTGTTGGCACAACAGTGTCAAATCCTTCATTAAGGACCTGTCTAAGGCGCATGTTAAACTTTTACGTCCATGAAAGGGATCAAATGAACTAGCAGTTCTTGTGCATCCCTTGTCTGGTTTGTGTGGGTCCAGGGACGGTTTAAAACTGAATATTAATGTTAGATGTGGGAGGTCACTAGCAGTTTCCATATTACACTCCCAAACACCCCCCCAGCTCTTTAGGTCCCTAGTTATTCTGGCTCTAGACTGGACCATCTTGGAAGTACTCTGAAATGTTGCAGCTTGGGCCTGTTTGCAGTAAAGAAAACAGGAACATGGATAGCAAGGACCTGGAAACCTTTACTTCAGTGATTATGGAGTGCCCAGGAGTCACCCCTACCCAACCGCTAGTGGTAAACATAAAGGTGGCACCTCAAGGCACCCTGCTCAGAACACTTACTCAACTTTCAGAAAATCAGAAGAGGACTGTACCTGTTGGTCCAGTTAAGGGCTTGACCAGCAGGTCCCTCTTGTACAGAGGACAAAGTAATAGACTTCACGGGTCAATTGGCTCATCTCCTGTGCCGTAACAGGTACAAAACAAGCTGCAACAGTCCTTTTCCCCGAAGTACCCAGCTGGCCAGTGGCAACTGAACCTGGACTCGACTTTGCTGTTGGCCTCTGCCTGACACCCTGAAAGTCTCTAAGTGCCTTCCATTGAAATTGTGGGGGTCTCAGACAGTTACTCCTATGGTTGCTTGGGTACCAGAGGAAAGTATCAAAATTTTCGAAAACGTTTCTTCAGGGATCCATAGTCCTAACGAGATTCATTGGGAATAGTATTCAACTATCAATTCCACAGCCTCGGATTGAATTTCAGCTTCATTGTGCACACAGATGTCCGCTCCTCTGACAATCTGAAAAATAGAACATTTTCAGTGAGAAATCTCCAAAGCTCCAGCGGAACCAACATGCTTCAAGTATCCATCCTCTTCGTTTTCATGGTGGCGGCTACAATTTCAGTGGCGTCCTACACAGGGATGATTTTATTCTCAATAAGTGAGAAAGTATCAACCTGCATTGGAAAGAAAATGTCAATATACAGAGACTAGGGGCCCGATTCACAGAACTATCTTACGACAAAATCCTAAACTTACTACCATTTTGGTATTCACAGAAGGCACTTACTCATTTTGGTATTCACAGAAGGCACTTACTCATTTGAGTATTCACAGAAGTTAGGAGTCCTAACTTTAAGACCCCTAAATGCCTTCTGTGAATACCGAAAGTCTTAAAGTTAGGATGTTTCTCAGTTTAGGAGTAGTAAAGTTAGGAGTCCCAACTTTACTAGACCTAAACTGAGAAAAATACTAACTTTAAGGCTTTTGGTATTCACAGAAGGCATTTAGAGTCCTAAAGTTAGGACTCCTAACTTCTGTGAATACCGAAAGGAGTAAGTGCCTTCTGTGAATACCAAAATTAGTAAGTGCTTTCTGTGAATACCAAAATGCTAGTAAGTTTAGGATTTTATCTTAAGATAGTTCTGTGAATCGAGCCCTAGAGGCCTAGCCAAGATATATACATACATTGTGAGCCAGAGGGAAAACTGGTCTAGTGGGTAGGGTATGCAGAGTCCTTTGTTCTGTTATCAACAAAATAAGAACATTTCAATGTTTCTTCCCAAAAAAAGGAAAACTGCCCCTGCTCACTTCGCCACCTCAGTACAGACCCAGCTATATGCAAATCAGTCTTCACCCTGTGCCTCTTGGAAACAGTCCAGCCCGAGCTGCCAAACCAGATCTTCCCTGAACTGAAAACAAGCATCCTGGGACTGGTTTCTGGGAAACACCCTTCATCAGCCAGGCTAGCAGGAATACAGTGGCAAAGTTTTTTCCCAAAAAAAGGAAAACTGTCCCTGCTCACTTCGCCACCTCAGTACAGACCCAGCTATATGCAAATCAGTCTTGACCCTGTGCCTCTTGGAAACAGTCCAGCCCGAACTGCCAAACCAGATCTTCCCTGAACTGAAAACAAGCATCCTGGGACCGGTTTCTGGGAAACACCCTTAATCAGCCAGGCTAGCATGAATACAGTGGCAAAGTGAGCAAGGGACCCACGTCAATGTTTGTCAATGTCAAGTTGGCGATTGGGGAAAGTCCACCTCCCAGCGAGATTTTTCCTTGTTCGCGATCGTCAACATCAAATTGGCGAGTGTGGAAAATCAACCACCCGGCAAGATTTCTAAACGTGGGTGGTCAGATTTGTCATTGCGAGTGGTCGCGTATGCTTGCGACTGCTCGCTTTGAGAAAATGCCCGCTCGCGTTGAGAAAGCTGCCGCTTGAGTAAAAATCTACTCGAGTGGCAAAAAAGAAGCAGTGCCGCTTGTGCTGTTCATGATGCCGTTCCAGATGATTGCACAGTGCAAACAAGCACCTGGCACTGACAATCACTGTGAAATGCGTTAATCTAAAGAAACTCCACCATTCGAGGAGCTCCACATATTGGGGCAGAGTTTTTGTGAACTTCAGGGAGTTCGGCACAGCGGAACTCTGCGAACTATCCCCAGGTTAAGTCTTAAGCCAAGTGCCATCCCATTTATACAAGCGAGTAAGATGGTCAGGGGTAGTCACATTGAGTGGGGCCACACTGTGAGGAAAAATAAAATAAAAGTAAAAAATATGGCTGAACAGCCTTCTAAAAATAATTAAAACCAGTTCCAAAGTCGGCAGCTCTGGTTGTTACCTCCCATGATCTCTCCTGTAACAGAGTTGAATTCATCGATAGGAAAACGAAGTTCACAAATATAGGTGTTCAGGACCTTATCCACTCGTAGAATTAAAAGATAGTGAATTTGGCCTTCAAAAAGTAAATTATTTACATGTTTGACATTTTCCAGGAGCAGATGGGAAATGGGTTGGAGGGCTTAACCAGCAGGGGGTTTTGATTGCAAAGATCTCCAAATTTATAACTGTTGAGTAAAAAAAACGACTACTTGCTACTTTAAAAACTGCATGTGCTTTAACGCAACTTTGAGAGTGTATGCTGTGCTTTAAAGTGAAAATGTTATTCCTGATTGAGTAACAGATTTCACGTTGTTTTTCTGTCAATTCATTTATGAACCTCTCTAGCTGAAATGCAGCATGCGAGCCAGACACTTTGATCCTGCGTGTGTTTACAATTGCTTGACATCGGAAGTGCTTTTTCTCCTGCAAGTCGACAATAGATTTTACCCAGAATGGAAGTAAACTACTCCTTACAAATGAACACAGTTTCATTTCAAGTCACGAAAGCAGGAGAGGGGTTATCAGCCAAGATAATGGAGAGCTGGTGCTTAACCATAAAGAGTGTCTAAAGAACGCGCTGTACTGCTCTAGTGAAAGTTGTTCATGGTGAATGCGCCATCTGTGTCAACAAGCAATAAAGGGGGCGTGCATACAACTTTCCGTTCGAAGCAAAGTGTGGGAGGGGGCTCCTGCCATGGAAAACGCAAGGGGAGGCATGGAGACTACAAAGAGAAGCACCCCGAGATGTAAACACCAAGATGCAGAGAGGAGCTCGCTCGCCTCTCTTCATCGCAGGTGATGGCACACTTAACAAAACAAAGCTGTGACTTACCTGCAATGAAAGTGACACAGCAAGGGAAGCCGTCGCCTCCTCCTGACAGGAGACTGCTTTGGAGATCAGAAAAAACAACCATCAGAGCACGTAATGCATGAGGTTTAGAGGCTAAACACGTTCAGTTGCAGGGAACACATAGGTACTGCGCATCTGCGCTCCTATTCCAGGCCATACGGTAATTAAGCACCAAATGTAGGTTACAGGAACACCTGAATGCCTATAACATTGATTACGGCAAATAAGAAGCAGTAAGATTGGGATCTCCGTTGAGGATTTACCCCGTTCAGCTGCTTGATCGAGCTAATCAGTGTCCCCAAGGTATATGGAAAAGTAGGGGCACACACACCCTGCAGATTTCAGTGGGGGTGGCCTCCTATAAGTGATAGATGGTCCATAGGATAGCATGGGCTGGTACCCAGGCAAACCCTAGGTTGGCAGCTCAATTCGGGTACCGCCTAAGTATGTTGTGTTTGGTATCAAAAAGCATATCTTCTCACCCCGGATACAAATCTTGTGTCAAGGGCGATGTGGCATGCTCCCAGGTGGCTACCTTAGAGATTGCCCCAGCTTCTCCATGTTCTGGCTGGCAGCATGCGCTTGCTACCACCAAGACAAGATACTGACCTCCTGCCATACAGTGCGATCAATCTCAGGAGTCAGGAACAAAAACCAGGGCAGGAAGGAGATCACACCTCCTCCCTCCCAGAAAAGCTAATGAAGTGGCACATCAAGGCAGTGAGCTTCAAAGGCTGCACCAACTCTGATATGCATCAGGGCTGACTTCCAGAGAATAAACCAGCCCCCTCCTCCGCCCCAGACACATTTGCACTCGGGCAGGTGGGAAATTAGATAATCAAGGCGGTTTACACCCACAGTAGGCTAGCTTCAATTCCAGGCTAGGCATCCGAGTCTGTGAAGTGAAAGAAGGGTGCTGCCATTTTTAGAAGTGCAGAATAGAGGGTTCTGGGTAGAAACAAGGCCCTACGCCCCCAGATGTGGTCACCCGAGGAGTTGATTAGCCGCTGGGGCAAGTACCCATTGGCCACTTGCACCCTTACCCCTAAAACCCCTAAATCTAGGATACGAGGGATACCCCTGACACTAGAACCTCAGTTCTGAACAACCTGCTTTGAAGAGGACAAAGAAGATACCTGTGTCTGGAACAACAGAAGTTGCACAAAGCAAAAGAGGGATACTC
The DNA here is from genome assembly GCF_964263255.1 of Lissotriton vulgaris. Taxonomy (NCBI): domain Eukaryota; kingdom Metazoa; phylum Chordata; class Amphibia; order Caudata; family Salamandridae; genus Lissotriton; species Lissotriton vulgaris. The sequence goes on along the minus strand of NC_141691.1, from coordinate 111,974,541 downwards.
TGCATCTGTGGCAACGCTCCTGGAACTGCATGATCAAGACGCGTTCTACAACAAAATTCTCCAAGCACACAGAAATTCACAGTTGAGGTTGTGGTATTCAACAGTTCTTTTTAGGTCTCGCCTGTCGATGCGCATGCGCATCGAGCAAGCGAGACTATGGTGGCTTATCCACTCTTTATCCAACTTGCAAGGAATCGTGGCGATTCCTTGCAGTGCACGAGAAATTTAAGCTCAATGCGCATGCGCATTGAGCTTAAAAGCGCGTGCACATGCCCCCAGCCGCCTGCCTTGCCTACTCTCCCAGCTGGTGCCGCTCCACCCCCTGCGGCATCAAAGGCTTTCACGGCCGGCCGGCCATGCTTTCAGTTTCACGACCGGCCGGCCGTGTGAAGTGCATTCCAAAGCCCGCTCTCCCTGCTCCGCCCCCTGCTCCGGCCGAGACGCATTTCTCCTCCCTCCTCCCCCCTCCTGGGTCAGGTTACCCTGCTTTCTCTTTCGCTTTTTTTTCACCCGGTGACATTGTTGCCTTTAGCCCTTCCCTCACCTCCTCAAGCCGTTCAAGTTGTAAATTCCATGCTCCCCTCTCGCTGTCCATGTTGTCCACCTTCTGACTCCTGGGCAGGGTGATAAGGAAGGCAACATGATGGCGCACACTCCCTGCTGCTTTACCGTGAAGCGTGTCCATGTATGCGAGTATGCTTCATAGCGTTTTAACTTAGCCTGTTAAATCTATTATCCGCACTCCATACATTCCATTCCTGCTATCTTTGTTTACCACGCTCCATCTGCACACACTTCCTGCTGCTTTACCATGAAGCACGTCAGGGTATGTGAGTATGCTTCACCCTTTGGTGGTACTCAGAAGCGTTCGTCCTCAGCCCCTCGTATCTAGTTAATAATCCGCTCTTTGCGAGCTTCTCCTCCGTGTGCTTGTCCTCCCCATTACCACTCGTACCACTCATTCCACTCCTTCGAATTTCTCTTCAACTCTTCTATGCATCCATCTCACTCCTGCCTCCCTGCTGTCTTAGCCTACCACTCCGTCATTCAAAATCTACTCTTAAGGACAGTCTGCTCTACTATTCCGGTAAAGCCTACCTGGACTCACATGTGTGGGTTCTGGTGTTTTTCCCCTCGATATGTTCCACTTCTAAACACAAGCTGTTGCATGCCTTTGTTTAACATTGTTGCTGAGAACATGACCTCGCTCATACGGTTCACGTTTAGGATACTACTTCTGGCTTAAGCACCATCAGGACATAGTATCACCGAGTGTTCGATTTTCTAAACCTCTCCTTGCCCTTTATGTAGATCCTTAATTGTGTTAAAAGCTGCTCGCGTTATGCACAGTCCCGAATAAAATGTTATAAGATACATGCATTAAAAGTTTCAAAATCCCTTAAAGATACATGATAGTTTTGCACAAGTGAAATGTCGGCATTAGGGCTACTAGAATTAGTGGCTTAAATCTATTTTAGTACTGTAGCCGCTGACACATTAGTCGCTGGCCAGATGGTGGTTGTCTTAGACGTTACAAGCAGTTTCTAAATGGTCAGTGATGACACCTTCTTTTTGTAGTGGGTGCAGGCCGCCATTGTATACTGTTTTTGTGCTTTTTATACTTCTACAACATGAAGATCGAAAAAAATAACTTTTCTTTAATGCAACAGCCAGGCATATGCTCTTTTGTGTGTAATGGTTGCATCTGCGGGTATTATTTTTAGCCCGTTGTGGAAAACTGATGACTACATATAGACCTCGATAAGACCCTTTCGCGTTTAAAATAGTTTACCATTTGAGTTTGAGATGCTAATTATTTGCTTAAGATTATTCTCGTCCTATCAAAACATAAAGCACTAGTCCGCAATTTATAACACGTATATTGTGCAACACTTCAATGACATTTTTAAAGTAACTATGCTGATTTTCCTGGCTATTGCACATTTTTCCCACACCCACCCTCAACCCCTCATCCCCACTCACCCTCAACCCCTCACCCTCACTCACCCTCAACCCCTCACCCTCACTCACCCTCAACCCCTCACCCTCACTCAACCCCTCACCCTCACTCACCCTCAACACCTCACCCTCAACACCTCACTCACCCTCACTCTCACTCATCCTCACTCACCCTCAACCCCTCACCCTCACTCACCCTCACTCACCCTCACCCACCCTCACCCTCACTCACCCTCACCCACCCTCAACCCCTCACCCTAACTCACCCTCACTCACCCTCAACCCCTCACCCTCACTCACCCTCACCCTCACCCTCACTCACCCTCAACGCCTCACCCTCACTCACCCTCAATGCCTCACCCTCAATCACCCTCAACCCCTCACCCTCACCCACCTTCACTCACACTCACCCTCACCCTCACTCACCCTCACTCACCCTCACCCTCACTCACCCTCACTCACCCTCACCCTCACTCACCCTCACCCACCCTCAACCCCTCATCCTCACTCACCCTCACTCACCCTCAACGCCTCACCCTCAACCCCTCACCCTCAACCTCACTCACCCCCACTCACCCTCAACCCCTCACCCTCAATCCCTCACCCTCACTCACCCTCACCCTCACTCACCCTCAACCCCTCACCCTCACTCACCCTCAACCCCTCACCCTCAATCCATCACCCTCACTCACCCTCACCCTCATTCACCCTCACTCACCCACACTCACCCTCACTCACCCACACTCACCCACACTCACCCACACTCACCCTCACTCACCCTCACCCTCACTCACCCTCACCCTCACTCACCCACCCTCACCCACCCTCACTCACCCTCACCCTCACTCACCCTCAACCCCTCACCCTCACTCACCCTCACTCACCCTCAACACCTCACCCTCACTCACCCTCACCCTCAACCCCTCACCCTCACTCACCCTCAACCCCTCACCCTCAACACCTCACCCTCGAACACTCCCCCTCAACCCCTCACCCTCACTCACCCTCACTCACCCTCACTCACCCACACTCACCCTCAACCCCTCACCCTCACTCACCCTCAACCCCTCACCCTCACTCACCCTCACTCTCACTCACCCTCACTCACCCTCAACGCCTCACCCACACCCTCACTCACCCTCAACACCTCACCCTCACTCACCCTCACCCTCACTCACCCTCAACACCTCACCCTCACTCACCCTCAACACCTCACCCTCACTCACCCTCAACCCCTCACCCCCTCACCCTCAACACCTCACCCACTCACCCTCACTCACCCTCACTCACACTCACTCACCCTCACTCACCCTCAACCCCTCACCCTCACTCACCCTCAACCCCTCACTCACCCTCACCCTCACTCACCCTCACCCTCACTCACCCTCACTCAGCGCAACAACAGCATCTTCACTAAATATATTTAATAAACTTTAAGCTATTGGCAATATAAAATAAAATCCATTTTATTTACGTATTAATTATTAATTGTTTTTTAAAGCCATTGATTTTTTTTATATCAATACATATAAGTCCCGTTAATACAAAAAATGTTGCTTTACAAATGCTAGAGGTGTCACATTTACAAAAATTATAACTATTGGCTTTGTAAATAAGAAAGCTATTAATTTAGCTATTTAGAAAAAACAACACATAAATAAAAAACAAAAAAATAAATAACACCTATAGCTCAAACTTTCCTACTGCGAGACCTATTGCATTTCCAATGCTTGTATTTCTTTGTTATCATATAGGCCCTTTGCCTTGGCTGAGATAGCAGGTGCACTTTACCACACAAATCAAACAAGATTTATGAAACTTGTACATTTGGTGTCCAAATATCTTCTAGTGCTCAGGTGGAGGAATAACCATCTATTCTTTCTCAACTGGAGAGGTCCAGGAATCAACAATAAAATTATCCAAGAATAAAGAAATACATAGTTGAGGTCTTGGTTTCAACAGTTCTTTTATTTCTTTGTTATCATATATGCCCATTGCCTTGCCAACACGTGTTTATTCTCTGGGTGTTCCAGTCACAGCAGACTTCATCAGGACTTACATCTAAAACAAAGCCAAAGTCTATTTAAGAGGAGCAGCTAGTCTCTAACAGCAAGTACATTAGGCCAATATGGTGTCCAAGCTTCACACTGATGCACCCAACCCTGCCCGAGCGAGATCAGAATCAGGCACTAAATGTGCAAGTTTCATCAATCTTGTTAGATTTATGTGGTAGAGTGTGCCTGCTATCCCAGCCATCTCATCTGTTTTGTCCTAAGACTCCTTTTAGGCTAACTCTTGGTTCCCCTAGACAGAGACATCCCTGTGGAAGCCTAAAGCCCCCTCATACTCTCCTGTACTAGTGGCACTAGTCTACCGCAAACTGTAGGTAAAAGAACTCTCTTAGGTAGCCAGTGTAATTGTCTAAGGCTGGGCAAAGAAGCTGATCTGGGGGGGAAGGCCCAGCACCAGTCTCACTGCAACATTCTGCAGTGTCTGCAATTTAGCGAGAAAACACTCATTTATTGATGTAAAGACGGCGTTGCCGTAATCCAACCGGCTAATGATAAGACCTTGCACGAGTGGTTTCCTTGTTTCCAGGGGTAGCTATTTGAAGATTTTGCGCAGCATATGCATGATCCCATAGCAGATGCTGGCTACTTGGTTGATGTGGGTATTCATAGACAGAGAACAATCCAACATGATTCCAAGATTGCGGATCACCTCCTTGGGTAATGGACAAGGTCCTAGTTCCTGAGGCCACCAGTCCTGTGACCATACTTTGTGGGCCTTACCAAACAGGATAATTTCTGTTTTACTGTAATTTAATTGCAGTTTGTTATGACACATCCATTTGCTAATATCAAGCATGCATTTTTTGAATCTGATACTTGTTTTGTGGAAATCAGCCTTACAAGTTATAAGCACCTGAGTATCGTCAGCATACGATACTGTTGTGAAGCCATATGATTTTATTATATTTGCTAGTGGGGTAAGATAGATATTAAACAATATCGGACTTAGAATTGACCCCTGTGGGACTCCTACAGTAAGGGGCAAACTACTGGATGTGATGGTATCAACCTTTATGGAGGTAAAGCGGTCCGCCAAGTAGTTTTCAAACACCAGATGGTCTGAATAACAAGAGCCAAGCACATAATTCCAAGAACCCAGTGAGTAAAAATTATTAAACACATTTGCCACTGTGTAAATTGCCATAAAACACCCAAGTGAAAACATCTCCATACATCATTATCTCGATGTCTGCTACCAAAGGCTTCTACCAATATAAGTAAAAGATTGTAAAAGATTGACCCCACGGACACTCACTTGTCGAGTCCAATCCAAGTGCCCTGCATTTAGGGCCCAGTACAACAAACAGTCACAATTGTCCCAGGGCTCTCACTGCACAATATAAAGTGCTCATTCAACCTGCATCTAAATCTAAAATTGTACAATTCTCTGTACTCAAAACAGTGTGCAATCATGAAGAGAAATACAAAGAGAAATACCAGTGTCCCCATTATCAAAGACGCTTACCTTCGTTACTTGCGGGATGTCCAGCTCGAGACCAAGACAAGATTCCATGGTCTCTCACTTCAGGTAATGGGGTTGATTTTATTCATGGCTTCACACCTACATACATGCTAGGTACACTTAGGTACATCTAGTTAGGGCAGCATAGTAGGAGTACACATTTTATACGCATTCTATTTCATTTTACTGTTAGGTATTTTATATACTTGCCTGCATTCATGATTCTTGCGAGATGGTAGAAACCTACCATCCTTTAACTTTTTAGTGCTTCTTACTGTCTAGCGATTGTTGCAGCACACCTATTTTACACAAGAATAACGACTGCTCAATAAACCCTTATTGAAACGTCCCTACTGTTTATTCTGTGTATCTCTCTGAAGAAAAAGTGAGCACGAGTGACTGAGCAAAAAGTAAACTACTGTTTCCACGGTCCTGAAGGGATCAGGGTTGTCATGTACGAATAGTTGCCAAGAACTATTCTGCCCTTGGTAAGAGGGGATTCTAGTGGCACTGTGAGCTAGCTGGTATCCAGGCTAACCTACTCGGTGGGGTTGTCCAGAATCAATCTGGACACAAGGCCCACAGTGTATGTTATCCAAACGTGCAGATCCTGTATAGGTTATATAGGAACTACACGACATGGCGCCGCCAAAGTTGGTTTGGTAGTTTTTTAATAGTTAAATCTGAGTAGTTCTGTGGTAAATTAATTTTACCGAATCATTTTTCCATATAATTATCAATACAAGACAGCTCATTCAAATGAGAGGCAGAGTCCGTGGGATCAGAGTCATACGGGCTTTAATGGAAAATCCTCGAGGATTGGACATCATGTTCCATCACCACTAAGGTTCAGGAAGGGACATTCAACTTTTTATTAACAGTACACATTATATACAGTAAAATGGTACAATTGGAGCCAATACAGTAGGCGTAAAAGGTGAAAAGAGAGAGATAAGAACACATGTACGTAACAGGAGGCGTGTAAGAAGGCGTACACATGGGCGTGCACTTGATATGTCAGAGAAACGTAACATGAAACGTCACAAGTAGGTGGATGCTTAGTGAAAGTTTTGCAGAGTCGGCAGAAACTTCTAACCTATATGCGCGCGCAGCTGAGCATGACGTGTAACTGGGGAGAACTGGGGGCTTTGACTTTTGCACGAGTAGAGGAGACTGGTGTCTGGGGTGTCAGAACGACCTGCACCTATAGCATATCTGGTATCTCATGTTTAGAGGATGTAGTGTCTGAAGTAAAAGGTCTCTCGGGCAGAGGCCGTTCATCACTGAATGCTAGTGCGTGCAAAGGGATCTTCATGTAGAGTGCGGGGGCCATGGGCCTACCATGGTAACGGGAGCAGTAAATTACTTGCATGGAGACAGGAAGGCAAGGCCCTTTGCTCTGCAGCCGGGAATATGTTTACCTATTTCACTAGACTGGAATGTGTTTTCACGGAGGATGAACAGATAACTGTAGGCAAAATAACGTTTTGGCAGGCAAGCAGGCCGAGCCGGGCACCGCTCGTCTGTGCAGGATGTAAGGTAGAGGTCAGGGATGCATACAGTTTTCAGAGACAGGAGAGATGAGGCTCGGGGCCTCGTTTAAGGGCCTAGCTTGACTAGGCTAGGAAACATGGAGAAAACGTGTGCTGAATTCAAAAGTGTACCATGTAAAGACGTTGGCACCATAGGTTTAGAAACCTAATTAACTGGATATTCATGCATGACTGGATAGCTAACATGTTAAGGATCGACGCAAATCCATATGCGTCTTTCTAGCATGAACAGAACAGAAGTTACACGACATACAAGGAACATGGGTGCATGGATAGGGTGTGAGTGGGGGACACATTGGCTACCTGTAATTTCTATTACCTCATTCCCTCCTTGGCCCCTACTGCACCCTTTAGGATATATCTATATTCATGAGACCATCTATCTGTTCATATAACATCATTTGCTCTTCTGTTTTTATTCGGGAACGTGAACTTGGACGGGGAATACAAGCTGTGGCGCACAAGCCGCAAATCGCTGGCCCACATTGCAGACATAGACAACAACTGAATACAATGAGCAGTATCATTCCTAGGAAGGATAGCAATCTCCATCCCCGGCGGACAACACACTCCAGAGCCAACCGGACCAAGTCCAGGTGCCTGGATTCTGGTGAATCAGGTGAGCTATTTCGTGGAGCCTAGTAATAGCCTTATACACGGATGGCGCGTTATTTGGAATAAAAACGCAACAACTGGATCCGATGACTCTACAAGCCCCGCCCCTATCGGCCAGTATGACGTCAAGGACAAGGCGATTTTGAAGAACTACGAGTCTCATAGCAGATTGTTCTTCAGTCAGGTTACCTAAAGCAGAGGTAGTTTCGTTCACTACCGCTTCAAGAGTTCTTGTTAATTTGCATATCAATTTACTATTTTGGATGGGCCCTACAAAGAAAAAGAATCCTTTATTGAAATCTGTATATTGTTCCCACGTGGTCTCAGTCTGATCGACAATTGGGGTCTTGATCTCCCTTCTATGTCTTATATTCACAAGCCGTGAATTTCGATGATAATCAGGCGGGGCTAGAAAAACAGGTGGCAATAGGAACGCAATATAACACGTCCCATCCCAATCAGGGGGCAGATGTACATAAGCTATATGACCACAAATAAAATAAGAATGGCGTGAGGCTTTGAAAGTAGACTTTCCTTTATCGCTGAATTCGACCACAGTATCACAATCACTGTGTCCTAGATGTACTGAACCATTCTTTTTAACACATAATTTACCTTTCACTGGTAAAACTGTTATAGACGGCAAGTTCAAATTAGTCTCGGACTGGACGTTCAGGATCATGAGATTGAGGGAAAAGTTGCCTAATGCGTACACTTCATTTTCTAGATCGGTCCCTACCCTTTGTGGGAGACCGTCGGCATCTGGGAAACATGCTTTATTCATGACTGTATTCAGATTCCCCCATATCCAATTGTCTTGGGAAACTTTGGACTTACTATCTAGGGAGGATATTAAAGCAAACCATGCACCACATGAACCATTATGTGTGAACGGGTAAGGAAAGAGAGGCCGAGCTCCCTTGTATTTCTGGTAAGGTGGGAGTCGGCCACATACCCAACAATTAGTGGCATTGCTGGTCTGGTGAGTATGATGTAACATACGAATGAATGTATTATTGCGCATTGCTAATCGATAGGATAGTTCGTGTGGGGGCAGGTCGCTGAAAGTGTGCTCTGCGGAATCATTAGAGGAAGCATGTACATGTGAATTGAAAGGAAAGAAATCATGTAACCAGAAGCTTGCACATATTATCAAAATGCTCAGAAGAAACATGAGAATTAATGTTATCACACAACGACTGTGCAAGTTTTTACAATACTGTTCTCTCTTTTTGATACGCCTATCTCTCTGACTACTGGGGTCTATCTTATTCATGTCAGAAACCTGTCTAACCGCTTCACCCAGGGGGGGACTTAAACAATTAAACGCTGTCTGACTTACTAGACCTTAGTTTTAAACGGTACTCCTCTTGGGGAGTTTTCTCGATCAGGGGAAGTTTAGAGTCAATGTCCGGGAGGGGGCAGTCTTTGTTCAGAGTGTCTGGGTACAGTCCGTGGATCTTCTTTATGTGGCTGGAATGCAACCACCCCTTCCTGCCTTCCAGCTTTACAGCGGTCCTCGTCGTCATCAACACCAACTTAGGCTGTTTCCATCTGGGTTCCAGCGGACTTTTCCTGTCGAAATTCCTCACGAGGACATGCTCGCCGGGGACAACGTCATGCGGTTTCACTTGGGTGTTGTCTGGGAAAGCAGCTGCGACCTGTGAACGACAAGATTGTAGTGCAGACATCAAGGAGGCCAAGTAATCTGTCAGTATAATACTGTCAACATCTGTGATTTTCTTCGGCATAGGCGTACCCCACATATTGGGAGGCCGCCCAAAAACTACTTCATAAGGTGACAATCCTTTTCTGGAGTGAGCTACCATACGCATATAGAAGAGTGCAACTGGCAGTGCTACGATCCAATCTACACCTTTTTCTGCACATATTTTGGCTAACCGGGTTTTCAGGGTCTGGTTGTGTCTTTCGACCAAACCAGCTGCTTCGGGATGTCGTACACAGTGAAATTTCCACTGGTAACCCAACAGGAGCGATACCTGTTTCATGAGCTCGGACGAGAATGGCTGTCCATTATCTGAATACACGACACGGGGCAAGCCGTATCGCGGGAAAAATTCACGAACCAGCTGCTTGGCAGTGGTCGCGGCAGTGTAATCTGGGACTGGATATGCTTCTGTCCATCTGGAAAGGGCACATACAACTACAAGGACATATTTGAATCCTCTACATCGGTCCATCTGGATATAATCCATCTGTAGGACTTCAAAAGGATGATCGGGAGGGTGGAAACCACCTTGTTCCACAGGAACACCTTTGCCTGGATTGAACTGACAACAGATCATGCAGGTACGCACTTTCTGTTTTGCTGCTGCTCGTAAATGCTTGTTGAACCATAGATTCTGGATACTGTCTAACATAGCTTTTTCTCCTAAGTGTGCTGGACTATGTGCAGTATTAATGATAACTTGAACCATAGAGTCGGGGAGGAACCATGTGGCTCTTCCCGTCGTCATCCATCCCTGATCTGTTTGGATCCCTCCTTGTTCAGTCCATTTCTTGATTTCGTCTGGAGTGGCATGTGTCTGTATATCGAGTACTTCTAATATGGGATCCTTCACTGTCATACAATGTGCCTGTGTTGGTACTACGGTCTTTGTCGGGTTTGTCTAAGTCTGAGCTGTAAGTTTAGCTGTTTGATCTGCCAGGTCGTTACCCTGGGAAATAGTATCAGTAACTTTCGTATGTGCTTTGCACTTCATGATAGCAATGGATGCAGGTAAGTGTATTGCTTCTAATAGAGCTTGAATAAGGGGACCATGCTGGATCTTGGTACCGTGAGAAGTTAAAAAACCTCTTTCTTCCCAAAGAACACCGAAGTCGTGAACGACTCCGAATGCATACTGTGAATCTGTGTATATGTTTACTTTCTTGTTCTTGGCTAGTATACAGGCTTGGGTCAGAGCGATGAGCTCTGCTGCTTGGGCAGACAGTGTGTCAATGCGATGTGTTTCTAAGACTTCAGTTTCAGTGGTCACTGCATATGCGGCCACTAACTCTCCTGTGCTTGTTCTCATACATGAACCATCCACGTAAAGTGTCAGGTCTGGATCGGGTAATGCAACGTCTGTCAAGTCTTGTCTGGGCTTCGTTACAGTATTGATGACTTCTACGCAGTCATGTGGTGTCGGGTCAATCGTGCTCGAGGGTAACAATGTGGCAGGATTTAGTATGTTGCAGCGTCTGATTTCTATGTGTGGCTGAAACAATGTCAATTCGTATCCAGTCAGTCTTGCTATGGTCAAGTGTTGAGTCTGGGTTCGGTTCAAAAGAACTTCCACAGAGTGTGGAACCTGTACTGCCAGGGGATGTCTTAACACTATTGAATCGCTTTGTCTGATCGCTAGAGCTGTTGCTGCAACTGATTTGAGGCACGCAGGCAGAGCCTGAGCCACTGGATCTAATGTCCTCGAAAAATAAGCACAAGGCTTGTGGTGTCCTGCTTGATCTTGTGTGAGAACAGACAATGCTGTGCCTTCGCGTTCAGTAACAAAAAGTGTAAAAGGCTTGCTGTAACATGGTGTTGCTAAAACAGGTGCTTGACATAAGGCTTTCTTTAACTCGTCAAAAGCTTGTGTGTGTTCCTGAGTCCAAGGGAGGACAGTCGAAGTCGCTGCCTCCTGTGTTGTCAACTGTATGAGTGGTTTGGCTAGATATGCATACTGAGGGATCCATTGTCTGCAGTACGAGGTGAGGCCAATGAAGGCCCGTACCTCCTTTTGTGTCTTGGGTTGTGGCAGATGTGCAATTAACTGAATACGTTCTGGTGTCAGTTGTCTCCCCCATTTGGACAGCAAGTGCCCAAGGTATACCACTTGCTGGGCACATAATTGTAGCTTTGAAGGGGACACTTTATGCCCTTTTTCGGCCAAGAAACATAGGACAATCAGTGACGCGTGCTCGCAGTCACGTTCGGTCCGTGCAGTTATCAACAAGTCATCTACATATTGGAGCAGAGCAGTGTCAGCAGGCATGTGAATACTGTCTAGTTGTCTTTTCAGGGCTTGACTGTATATACTGGGACTTTCTGTGAACCCTTGAGGTGCACGTGCAAATTTAAAACTTCGGCCATTTAATGAGAATCCAAATAAAAATTGGCTTTCCGGATGGATGGGGACACTAAAGAAGGCGTTCTTAAGATCAATTACAGTAAAGAACGCAGCTTCGGAATCAATGGCAGTGAACAAAGAGGATATGTCTGGCACTACTGGGTACTGGGGAACGATGCATTTATTTAGTTCGCGAAGATCGATCACCAATCGGTAGACTGGAGGTGCATTTGGGTCAGTTCGTTTAAGAATCGGAATGATTGGAGAATTACATACATTGGAGTCAGTTTCTATAACTACTCCTTGGGCTATCAATTCATCAATAATTTTCAATAAGGCCACTACAGCCTCGGGGGGGCAATTTGTATTGTCGGATTCGGGGCAGTACAACACCTTGCTTGAGAGTGACACGATAAGGTTTAATGTGCATACAACCTACATCAGTTGGACCTTGTGCCCATAAATGCTGTGGAACATTTTTCAATCTCGGATCAAAATCACGTAACACATAGTGACCCTTAAAGTCACGTAAGAACAATCTCACTCCTTCCGGAGAACAACATATCACAGCTCCTAAAGCTTTCAACGTTTTAATACCAAGCAAATTTTCAGGACATGCTTTCGTAAGTAACAGGTCAGTAGTGCGTGATAATGGACCAAGTTCTAGGGGAACTGGCTTTGATACTTCATTAACAATAGGCTTTCCTGAAAAACCCAGGGAAACATTCTGTGAGCCTGAGAGGGGTGCCCCTGGAACTTCGTCATGACTGATGGTCGTTCTACTTGCCCCTGTGTCAATCAAAAATTTTCTGTCTTGTACATAGGGACCATCTTGATCTACAGGAACCGCAATAAGAGGCAAGCCAACCTCCCTCTCTAGGCTGTTTCATATGTACTGCTGGTAATCGGGGTAATCTGACTGTGCATACTGGTACATTTGTTGCGTGACATGTTGAGTGGCAGCAATAGGCTGTGGTTGGGGTTGAGGTTGGGGTACAGCTACTGTCTGTTGTGCTTGCTGTGGTGGCTGAGTATTCTGGGCGACATGCTGTGGAACGTGTTCCTGTCTAGGAGGACGCAGCCTTTCTTTCGTCCTACCGGTAGCAATATTGTGTTTAAAAACGGCACATTCATTAATATAGTGACCTGGCTGTTTGCAGTAATTGCAATTCCCTTTAACGGGAGCTGCAGACTGACCTGGAGGTGCTGTACCCTTTCTTTGACCGTCTGCTGGAACAGTCTGGGCTACTAGTACTTTCATTTTCGTGTCCTTCATACGTCTCTGTTCATGATCATGTTCCTCTCTAATTCGGTTCTGGTGGTACTGTAACATTTGTAACATTTGGGAAGGTGTATTTGCTTGCCATGTGCTCTCGACTTTCAGGACTCTATTCTTGACTTGGGGTAAGGAATTCTCAACCAATTTGGTCACAAAAAGATGTGGATAAGATTCACTACTTGTCTTCAGGCCACTATTAATAACAAAACATTTCTCAAATCTGGAATAAAAATCACTAGTGTCTTCGTCCTGTTTCTGTTTGCAGGCTGAGATGGCATCCCAATCTTCCTTTTTAGTTGTCAATAACCTCGGCAAAACCTGTACTAATAATCCCGGTAATGCTTTAGTTTTGTCCCCAAGACCTAAACCTGGGGTACGTGTTCTTTCTTCGTCTTCTAATTCAGTCCAGTTAATCTTTTTATCTCCCACCTCCCATTATTTTTCTTTGAGTTGTTCGTAAATACCTGCCGGCAACAGTACTTTTAACATTTTCATAGTATCGGGATATGTGTAATCTCCCATGAGTAACATGTCTTTTAATTCACGGTGAAACCCTGCTGGATCTTTATCATGACAAGGCACTATTTTCTTCATTTCCAATAATTCCATTTTACTTAAGGGCGTGTATACAAATACGCGCTGAAGCGTACCCCCTGGAGCCTGGACGGGATGAACTTCTCGTAAAGGATTCTGTCTGTCTATGGGAAGAGGATGGCTCACTGGGGGTGGAACTGAAACAAAATGTGGAGTCAAAAATGTTCTGTATTTATGGCGTTGTTCAAGAATCACATTAATCAAATCGGTACCTAGGCCTCTCCATCTATTCAGGAGTAATTCATCCAATATATTGTATAGGGGACCTGGATCAGAATGCTGACTCTCATATAGCATAATGATATGCTGGATCATGTACATACCAGCTAAACGCTGTTCAGTTGGAGTAAGACTCAAAAATGTTTGCGCTACTGAATCATCTTTATATACGCTGTTATTATCAGCCCACTGTACTGCGGACCGTGCTAGTTCTTGTTCACGCATTGTACTAAGTTCGTTGTAACCTATTCAATCTTTCAGGATTTTATCAGTGGCTTGAAATAAATGTTCAAGAGAACATTTTTCTGGTATGGGAGTAAGAAAACGTCTTTTGTTTTCTAGGCGTATAGGTCTGTCAAAAGGTTTATCAAAAGAATACTGTTTAGGGAGTTTCACTCTACCTACGTATGCCATCGTCTCTTGGCGGTCCTCTGACTCTTCTAACCCATTATCTTCCTCTTCTTCCTCGGTTTCACTCTCTTTCTCGGCTCCCCTAGCTTCTTTCTCTTTTTTTGTGCATTATCACTATGTCTTTGCGGATCTTTCTATACATGGCATCTATGCAATTTTGTTTATCATGTTTACAATCTGCAATATTATTACTCCATTTCATCAACATGTCCATCTCTTCTTTGACAGCACCTGGCCGATCTCGTTCCCTTATCAAACAATTAATCAAAAACCGTAAGATCATACTTTGTGTTTCAACCTTCTGGTATGTCATGGCCTCGCGAATACATTCTGGTCTCTCCCCTGTTCTTGTTGCGTGCTTATCTAGGTTCCTGATCGATACTGTGACCTTATGCCCCTATTCGGCTATAAATCCATTTATTCCCTATATTGGCATAACCGTTCAAGTGCGATTTTCTGAAAAGTCATCTCTGGCCTCACACGAACAGAGCCACATTCCAGCATGACTCTCTGCTACTTCCTTTGCGACCAATTAGTGCAATGACAGAGCAGCAGTCACTATCTGATATTCCTAGATAACACTCCGAGTTCTTCAACAAGATAAAAACTTAGCAAACCTGGAAATCCCCGCTTGCTATGTTTTGATTAGTAATGGAACTCTAATGAGCAACTGATAACTGTCACTTCCTAGTGACATCTTTAATTGACGTCTTATGTCCAGCAAACTTGCGTCAAACCCGGCACCTGTCAGGTATAAATATTACCAACGTTGCCTCAAGCAATGTGAGAGATACGAGCTGTGAGTTCGTTGCCTGTTGCTGATGCCAGCTGCCTGCATGACCCTGTGTTGGTAAAAACTAGCACTCTGTCGCTGCAGCCTGCTATCCTGTGGTGGTGAAGCTGCTGATTACCATTATCGCCGCTACAGCGCGACCTATGGTGCAGTACGCTTGAGGAGCCGTGCAGCCGTCCTCTGCGAAGACATCCAGCCGATTCCAGCTGCCCGCGGACGCTGTCACCCCTCCTTCCTTGACGCGCTGAGAGAAGCCGCTGCATTTCTCGTGCAGAGAAATCCAGTCCCGGCGCTTCCGGTTTACCCTCGCGGGTGACTGGGATATCGAGAGAGACCCCTGAAGGAGATACCAATCCTCCATCATTCTATTCAGAGGTATGGTGTTGACTGAACCCTTAGACGAGAATTCTAGAAACAAACCTTGGCAAAACCAACTTAACTTAAAGCTACTTACTTACTCCCCTTCTCACGTGTTAGGCTTAGGTCAGGCACACTGGGGTAGGCTTAGTTAGAAGCACCAGTTGAGTATGTTAGCCTAATGTATATATGACTGTATATATGTTTTATTACTTTTAAACCATTGTATGGCTAAGAAACCATATCAATGCTTTTACAGTTCTATTTCGCAATACTTATCTTACTGTACGTACTTTTTATAATAACAGTTATTGCAATTGTGGCAATACATTTCTCTTGTACGAGAAGAAAGACTGTTCAATAAATGTTAACCCTTTATTGATAAACGCCCGTCTCTCTATTCTCTACATACTGTGAAAGTAAACTGCACTAGACTGACTGAGTGAAATCTATGTCTATTGTTTCACACGACCCTAGAGATCGACTCTTGATCTGAGGAGCAAAGTTGTCATGTTGCACGGTTGTTGGAAAACTGAATCCCTTCTTGTCTGTGCCAAGGAAGCTGATCACTTCCTATGCAGAGAAGAAAGTTTCCAGTGACCTCTGAGCTAGTTGGTAACACAACCCAATTAAGTTTAGCATAGTCAGTGGAGGCCTGGAATATAAGCAGTTCCACGTCGATACTACTGTTTATGTTATTCCAATGCGCAGGGCCTAGTGGGAAACTAGGAACTACACTACATGGCGCCCTAACGTTTGGTAAGGCGATAAACTAACGCAAGACTTGTAGAGTAACTCAGTCGTGCATATTTCACACCCCTTTCTCCCGTAAATACTCCAATAGACGTCTGGAGTGGGTGAAAGGTTAAAATCCGCCCGACCTTAGTAGGAAGAGATTCCTATGTAAAGCTCTGGTTTATTCAACGTTGAAGGATACAGTGTTCCAAAATATTGTGCATCTAATCTTTGTCTCCTTGGAGACCTACTCTGCAAACCTCGCATTTTTACAATGCCAGAAAACGGAACCTCTGGGGCCACAGCAGATGCGACTCAGCAAGGTCCCGAATACACAGACCCGGGTGCTATTATCATCCCGGTCCAGTTAAGAAGATCTATAACTTTAAAACTTATAGAAAACGGACTGCCACCTCAAGGTGGTACAGTAATTTTCGTGATAGAGGCTCACGAGTATCGGCAGACAGAGGTATTCTATTCATGGATAAACTTTCCAGCGGTAAACGCTATAACACAAGAGTTTCACTATTACAAATAGAGGAACCTCCGGGAGAGTACGCTCCTTTCGAGGAGATTGAAATCCCACTTAAATTTCAAGAGCACCTGCTCTGGTTTAATGGCGCCCTAAAACACAATGATCACATAACTAGGCTCGGTCCACTAGTTAGACCAGGAGCCACGTGGCCGGTTCTAGCCAGCTACACACCACATCCTGACATTGCAAGAATGTCTAGAGAAGAGCTGTTAGCACAGCTTAACACATTAATAAAAATACATAGGCAATTAGTCCAATATGTAATACGGACTGCAACAGTCCAGCCAGCTGTTAATACACCACAGCTGACCCCTCATCAGGGGAACACAAATAAAATTACACCACAGAACATACAGTCATGTCTTGGTAAAACACCCGTAAAACGGGAACAAATTCCTTTCTGGTTAGCCCAGAAAATCACTCAAATAGAGGCAGTATTTCCTGATACTACCCCTATTGAGAAACACAGAATCTTGACCATCTGCCTTCCTATGGGAATCGCACCACACGTGGAGGACTGCGACACTTGGGGTACAGTCTTTGCTTCCATTTACACAAAAACACACGGTGTTCCGTCTATGGCGGTAATACCAGAAGTGCTAAAACAGATTCAAAATGAATTCGGTCCAGAGCCCGCTTTAAATCTAGGTATGAAATTACTGAAAGACTTCAAGCAGGTCACGGCTATATTGTTAGCCAACGTAAAGGGAGAAGCAGCATCTGTGGCGATCCGCCAGAAGTTGAGGGAAACAGATATAAAAGATCCTGTTGAGCTAGCAAAAATCATAGAAAAATGCTATGAAGAATTAGGTAGAGACAGCTTGGGTGGGAAACCAGTTAAGCCCCAACTGCTCGAAAATCCTGAAAAATTATTTATTAAAAATAATTTAACACTCCTAAAAAGAGCTGGGATGGAAATAAACAATCCACTCCCAAGGAAAAAGTTTTCCAGTCCAGAGGAAGGTCTCCTCGACGGAGGGAAAGAACTCCGACTAGAGAACGCCAGTCTCCCCATAGGGAGCCCTCTGAGAAAAGATATAACCTTAGAAATAGGGATAATCTGAAAAAACCTGATAGATATCAAAGTATTGATACACGTCCCTCTCGATCTCTTCCACAGAATTCGGAAAGAAGAGGACGGTCAGACCCAGGAGAGCACACCAAGTCCAAAGACAAGGAACCTGCTCAAAATAAGAAATCTCAATTTCAGAAAAAGAAGGTAGCCAGTATTAGAGTAATCAACCATGCCGAGAATACTGAGGACACAGTTGAAAAACGGGGAGTGGGCATTGACAATGTTGGACAGTGCAGCAGAGATCAGTATAGCGCGCAAGAACTTGATGAGTCATCTGGAGACAGTGGACACGAATGAATACATTCAGGTTGAAACTGCAGACACCAGACTTAGCGAGCCCCATAAAATATACGAAATAACATTGCGTATAGAGGGTGATAAGACTAGGAAAATTAAGGGTCTGTTTTGGGATAAGCTCTCAAAAGGCTATGATATTCTGTTAGCTGAAAAAGATTGGCCCCCAGAGTTTGTCAGGGAGTGCCCTCGTGGCGAAGAAGTGATTATGCCTGCCTTCTCGAATCACATACCGATTCATAAAAAATATACATATGCAAGGAAATGGGCAGTAGCCCAGGCACCTGCATTATATAAAAATCATGTAGGATGGGATGAGGATTCACCGCCTCACAAAATCCAGCTAAAAAGTGAACCAACTGCCCAACGGCAGTATCCCATAAAGCAAGAAGCTAAAAAACAGGTCAGGGAGATCTTAGATCAACTTGAGTACCAGGGGGTGATTGAAACATGCACCTCTCAAATGAACAATCCTTTGTTTCCTGTCTCCAAGCCAGACAATTCATATCGTCTAGTTTTGGACTACAGACATCTTAATACATGTTGCAAAACTTTTGCAGTAAAAAACTCGCATAGTGCAGCCCTAATGAATAACATAGTTAGGAAAAAATATAAAACGACATTAGACATTTCTAATGGTTTCTTTTGTCAAAACATTGCACCAGAAAGCAGATATTTGACCGCTTTCTCTGCATTTGGGTCACAGAAAAAATTCTGTCGACTCCCACAGGGGTTCAAGAACAGCCCAGGACTATTCTCAGCTAGGGTAACAGAGTTACTACAAATCTATGATGATGAAGCATTGTCTTACGTAGATGATATTTATCTCACAGACGACGACTTGGATACTCACTTGAAAAGAGTGAACACCATTATACTTGGGTTCGCAGCAGAGGGTTACAAATTCAACTTTAAAAAGTCTCGAATTGCCCATCTGACAGTACTGTTCTTAGGGTACGAATTATCAAGTGAAGGGAAAAGCCTAGCGGACAACTTCTTAGAGAAGTGCGCTGTACTCCAAGCTCCAAAAACGCTGAAGAATTTACAATCAATACTAGGTTTTCTGAATTTCGGAAGAACTTACATTCTAAATTACGCAGAGAGGGTTAAACCTCTCTACGAACTAATAAAA
This sequence comes from Lissotriton vulgaris, assembly GCF_964263255.1. NCBI lineage: Eukaryota > Metazoa > Chordata > Amphibia > Caudata > Salamandridae > Lissotriton > Lissotriton vulgaris. Next base: position 111,955,386 of record NC_141691.1, on the reverse strand, counting down.
CCTGATTTAAAACAAATCAATTGGACTCAAAAACACACAGAAATTTTGAGATCACTGCAAACAGACATGTTAGCAAAAACAAAATTAGATACACGTGACAACACACGTGATCTTGTAATCCGAGTCATCCCAGGAAGATGCGGATTCACATACCTAACCTCTAATGAGGGAGAAAAGGTACCAATAGCTTACAAATCACATTTGTACACAAAGGCTGAAATAAAATTCAGTTCAACGGAAAAAATTCTAACTGCGGTTCAGACTGCTGTAGCGAAAGAAAGGCCCCTAGCACAAGGTAAACGAATAATAATCGTAACACCCATACCGGCTTTAGAAGCGGTAACTAAAGCAAGCATTCCTAATGCTAAAGCTTTGCATCCGAGATGGATTCAGTGGGTTAATTCTCTTGCTGCAACAGACGTAGTTTACGAATTTGATCCTAACTTAAAAACACAGGAATTTTTACAATATGAATACGAATGTCCTCTGCCAATTGAAATCCTGCCTCTCGAAGAATACGGAAGTATTATATATACTGACGGATCAGCACAACCCGCAGTTGGGGGTAAGCAAGCTTACAGTGCTGCGTGCGCGATTGTTAAAGGTCGCTGGCACAAAGGAAAATTTAGACCATTGGTCACTAAAACACAATCTCTAGGAGATTGCTCGGCTCAACGAGCTGAATTAGTAGCATTTAAGATGGCGCTAGAAAATACCGATCGCGAATTCCCCACACTAATAGTGTGCGATTCTTTTTATTGCGTACAATCTTATAATGAATACTTGCAGAATTGGGTGGAAAATGGTTTCAAAGATGCAAAAGGTGGCACAATAAAGCATAAAATGCTTTGGGAACAGGTAGTTCTTTTACAAAAAGAACTACAAAAGACTCACGTGATACATACACTGAGTCATCAACGTGATGGCGTTCATGTTGCAGGGAATTCATTGGCTGATGAAGCCGCGAAGGCAGCTGTGCAAACGGCTTCCGTAGCTGCGATAACTCGGTCACAAACAAAAATAGACAGCGATATTCTACAAGCTGTCAGTACGTCAGTAAAAAATGATAAGAAAACACTCCCAACAGGCTTTCCTAAAAAGTACTTGTACTTAACGGATACAAATAATGTTCCTTTTGCTCGAATCCCTGGAGTGGGGGATAGAGTAATTCCAAACAGGGAACACAGACTAGGACTAATCAAAGCGGCACACGAAGGGCTTGCTTCTGCACACGCTGGCGTTTCCGCAACAGTATCACTATTAAAACAGAGATATTGGTGGCCTCGCTTGAGAATACAATCTAAAAAGTATGTATTAGAATGCGACATATGCCAAAGGATAAAAGTATCAACAGTGAAACGACCAGCGCAGACACCCCTTCTCATCTCGGATAAACCATTTGCATGCGTTTACCTGGACCACTGTGGTCCCCTACAACGGGACGGCAACTATAGATATATCATGGTAGCAGTGGATTCCTGTACGAGGTTCATATGGATGTGGCCCCAGCGCTCGGCTGACGCTAGAACGGTTATAAAAGATTTGCGAGTCTTTATCGGCACATACGCAATTACCACGTTCCATTCTGACCAGGGTCCTGCTTTCAGCTCTCGAGCCTATAAGGAGGCCATGGCCAGCATGGGAATTGGGTTGCGGTATTCTTGTCCGTCGCACCCCGAAGGGAATAGTGTGGTAGAAAGAAAAAACCGGGATATAAAGCAATCTATAACTGCGAAGGTATTAGGTTCAGGCGCTGGGTGGGTCAAACATTTAATAAGTGTCCAGACTAGTCTTAACAACATGCCAAGAAATTCTCTAAAAGGTTTCAGCCCATACGAACTATTGTTCGGAATTAGAATGAACGTTCAGGACCTCGATAGTCAGATGTCAGTGGTACAAGAAGAAAAAACGCAGTTTGAAGTAAAAGACCGTTTGGCTGTTTTACAGGAACTGAATGAAACAAGAAAATCATTAAGCAACATAAAGTTAAAGCAACAGCCAAGTACCACTGACGAGGCACCACCCGCAACAGCCCCAGCAAGGCCTGTCTGGATTCCAAAGATTGGGGATCTAGTCAGAGAAAAGATCGCGGTTAAGAAGGAATTTGGGCCTTCTTACAGAAAAGCAGTACCTGTCTTGGCAGTCACCGGAACAAGATCAGTTGTGCTACCGCCCCTTGCTGGTAAAAAGGAGAACAGAGTCGTGTCTATCGATCTGGTAAAACCACAAGCATGTGGCCTATAATCAACAGTAGGCCCAGTGGACTCCCAAGAAACAACAGAATACCCAAACTTGCAACAATCCAAGAGGTTCAAACTGAAAGACTAATCACATTCGATCAGCCTGCAGTGCACAATGAAGGACTATGCAATAATGCCATGGAACTCGTGCCTCTTGAAACACAGATTGAAACAGTTCGTCAAGAAACAACACCAGTCTACAATGATGTGGCATCAGAAAGTGCTACTGAGAGACAGATTGAAAGAACAATCCCATCAATTGACAGAACTGCCTCTGGTTATTTCATCAACTTCGACAACTTCTCTGAAGATTTAAATGACCCCGAAGTGATGCCAGAAACAAAAAAGTCTTTTAAAGAAAAAGCAACAGAACTCTTTCATCAACTGAAAGAAATATACCTAATTTCCCCTTGGCTAGAGTTCTGGTTCGGTCTAGGTGTATTTTTCCTCCTGCTTTGGCTCATCATGGTACTGTGTTTGGGAAAATTCATTGAAGGAAAATATATTACAATGGACACAGCAAGTCAGAACATCAACCTAGTCCTGAAACCACACAGATCATCCCACGTGAAGAAAAGAGAACTGTCAACAGTAAATGTCACAGCAATTCCAATACCTGGTGGGGTAGTATGGGAGAAAACAGACTATGAGATCTATGGTCCGGTCGAAATCCTGAAGTATCCTCATCAACTAAAGGTTTCCTTAAGTGACTTTGTGACACCTAGTACATTCTCTGATGATTGGGACTTTAACAGCATTAATGACATGATGTCTGATTTAGTAATGTCAGCTAGATTCACAGATCATGATTATTTACAAGGTTCATCTAGTTATGAGCAGTTATTCTGTTACACCCACTATGGGGATCATTACTTGCATAAATCTGCACAGCCTAGAAATGTTTTTATGTATAATCAATGGGAACATTGTTCTACACCACCTAAAAGCAGTTCTAAAGCATTTTTTGAGAAATTCAAATACTTCTCAGGGTTTAACACCAGTGATGCAGAAACGTTTATTACAAACTGTTAGATAAAACAGGAATGAAAACAATGCTGACAAATTCTAAATTGATATATTCAGAAGCATTTTATGACAAAATGATGACATTTGGTTTTGATTATTGGAAAAATAATATTGAAACGAAAACAATTTGGGGTACAAAAGATTGGCAGGTGCAAGGCATAGAAGCACTATTTAGAACCTGCATGATACCAGAACAAATGTTGTTTTTAAATGACACAATACACCAAACATCTTGTCTTGGCCTAGCTAAGATCAAAGACCTTAAAGCACCGTCTATACCAAAGCCAATACCTGAAAATACAACAGCTGATATTGAGTTAGACGTGTCACACATTTTACATTTCAACAGAACACATCCTGATTGGAAAAAGTGGTTAATCTGGCCTACAGACACAAATAGCTGTCAAGATAGGTTCCTGAATAAAACACAGGGGTTAAAAATGACCAGATTAGACCCTAGATACTCCCAGAGACAACATCCAGGGATTATAACCACATACAGTGTAGGGAAACTCTGCCTAGAATGGCTAACTACATCCACACTGGCTGAAATTAAGCAACACTTGTCTTTGCTAAAAGATGGTGCTGATTTGCGCGATTTCATTCTTGGACCACGCAAACAGCGTCAAAAGCGTTTCATAGCGACCAGCATCTATGCTGCTTACAACGAGGCTTGGAAAGTAAAGCAAATTGAAACTACTGAAAAAATACGAGAAATTGATCGTATTAATTTGGAGAAATCACTTTCTGTAGTAGACAATGGGTTAATGACTCTGTCTTCCAGAATATATTCTTTGGACAATATTGTATCCTCTGCCTTTGATTTGATAGACAGAGATTTGCTAATGTTACAACATGGCCAGTCTCAATTATGCTCTGTTATAGAACTAGGCTGGACGCTGCAAAATCTTCGTTCAGGCTATGTGCCTTGGCGTTTAATCAACACAACGTCATTATTTTCCAGTTTTAACCTTACTGATAAAAAGATCAGTTTGGCACAGAAAGGAGCAGACTATACAATCTTGAGCATCGAAAAACTCGAGAGATTACCATTGACAATGTCAGAGAGTCCTGTCATTGAATGGATAATACACGGAATTATCACAATTCCGATAACAACTTTCCGATTTCATAAATGCCTTGAGTACATACCTGCTGGCCAATATGAACAATTGGGTAAGGGATATGTAAAATCTGAATGGAAATTACCATACACTCATTCTTGCTATAGTGACAGTGACAAAAATGTATTTCTTAGTGGTGAGAACTGTAAACATTCACTAAGCGGTATACTTTTGTGTCAGGGTATTAATTTACACGGAGCATGTGATGGAAATTCAAACAACCTTTCATTCCACCAGCTAGTCACACCTGCAACTCAGATAGAGCCCTTCTTTATGCAACTCGCAAACGGGAGTTACATTCTTAGAACGGATCACAGGTGCTGTGGCCTCGCGCCAGGGAAAAGTTATCTAGTACAAGTAACGTCCATGGTCAAATGTTGTATGCAAGCATTGTTTCCGAGCTGGCCTCCAGACATAGTGACTCCTCTCTGGCCTCGTCTGAATCTCTATTCTATACGAATTGATACATTAAGCAAAATGAAATCTGTACTTTTACAGACAACAGTGCCTATAACGTCATCTAAAGAGACGTATGATCTTCTAGTCGCAAGGACTGCTACTGAAGTCCATGACCTTTTATCAACAAATTGCCCCGTGCATTTCGTAGAAATGTTCAGCCAACTCCTTAACATGTCTAGTGTAACAAGCATCCCAGGCATATTTAAGACAGTCTTTACGGGACTGCTAACACCCTTCCAGGCAATTTTGGGAATCTTTCCTAATTTTGTACACTCCATTTTTGGCGGCATACCACTATTTTTGGGACTCATCGCAGGGATTCTATTTTTGACCATCCTGCTACGATATGGCAAGCCTCGGCTCAGACATAGCTCCCATGGGAATGGAAGAGACAATCCTAGCAATGGGCTACAGGAACAGGATAACTAACGTCCTCGGATTGGCCAGGCTGAGAGATCTAAACATGACCTGGTTCCTTTCATTCAGACCGATAAGGCAAAATTGCATTTTACCTGTGCTACGGTGTATGCTTTGCGGCGATGAATGCGTGTTGGACATCTGTCTTTCACTTCCATCAGCAGTACCAATGGACGTCGATACTTTGCTCAGTCCAATAACGGCTCACGCATTGTGTTGTCCCCAGCGGCTACCAATCCTGATGACGGCATTCGTGGAGACTCCTGTACTACAGCCAAGTGGTAACAGTGGAGCGAGTGACAAAAGCAACATCATCCAGGTACAACGTTCTGTGAGCATTGCTGGTCCTGCCTTCGATGACAGCAATCATTCTCACACCTGCCAAGTTATAGCGCTATCTAATTTGGTTGAACTATCACCTGATTTTGTAGACCAATTCTTTGCGAGCCTGTCTGATACGATGTTCTCACTCATAGAGAAACAATAATTTTTGAAAAGCTTTCCGACACACAGCGTTCCCATGAACTCTGAATTCGGCCTTCAGTTTTGATCAACAAAAACTGCCAAGTGCTTTGGAAATATATTTTCTTTGAATTGGACAATTTTTTTTAAATATTGACCCTCTCTTTTTGGCACGAATAATTCTTTGCTTAACGTAAAAACTATTCTTAGAGAACAGAAGCTTCACACTTCTATTTCTAAACACATCTAGAGACATAACAACATAACACCAGCCTCTAGCACACATGTTATTACAATGCATTTTTATGTGATGATTTATCTCGCATTTCTTCTGTCAGAGATACTTCATGTGTAATTCCTTTTGCATAATCGTTCATTGATTTCATATGCAATATTTTTTGAATGATTACTATGCTTTAAAAAACGTACAGTACCTAAATTCCATGTATTACAAGTACGCCTATTTCGAATGCATTTATGTATTTTGGGGTGGGCAATGTTACACATGCATCTTATTGCTTAGTTTTAGTAATTTTGATGGACATGAAAACGTGGAGTGGGTGTTGTGTGCTTATCTAGGTTCCTGATCGATACTGTGACCTTATGCCCCTATTCGGCTATAAATCCATTTATTCCCTATATTGGCATAACCGTTCAAGTGCGATTTTCTGAAAAGTCATCTCTGGCCTCACACGAACAGAGCCACATTCCAGCATGACTCTCTGCTACTTCCTTTGCGACCAATTAGTGCAATGACAGAGCAGCAGTCACTATCTGATATTCCTAGATAACACTCCGAGTTCTTCAACAAGATAAAAACTTAGCAAACCTGGAAATCCCCGCTTGCTATGTTTTGATTAGTAATGGAACTCTAATGAGCAACTGATAACTGTCACTTCCTAGTGACATCTTTAATTGACGTCTTATGTCCAGCAAACTTGCGTCAAACCCGGCACCTGTCAGGTATAAATATTACCAACGTTGCCTTAAGCAATGTGAGAGATACGAGCTGTGAGTTCGTTGCCTGTTGCTGATGCCAGCTGCCTGCATGACCCTGTGTTGGTAAAAACTAGCACTCTGTCGCTGCAGCCTGCTATCCTGTGGTGGTGAAGCTGCTGATTACCATTATCGCCGCTACAGCGCGACCTATGGTGCAGTACGCTTGAGGAGCCGTGCAGCTGTCCTCTGCGAAGACATCCAGCCGATTCCAGCTGCCCGCGGACGCTGTCACCCCTCCTTCCTCGACGCGCTGAGAGAAGCCGCTGCATTTCTCGTGCAGAGAAATCCAGTCCCGGCGCTTCCGGTTTACCCTCGCGGGTGACTGGGATATCGAGAGAGACCCCTGAAGGAGATACCAATCCTCCATCATTCTATTCAGAGGTATGGTGTTGACTGAACCCTTAGACGAGAATTCTAGAAACAAATCTTGGCAAAACCAACTTAACTTAAAGCTACTTACTTACTCCCCTTCTCACGTGTTAGGCTTAGGTCAGGCACACTGGGGTAGGCTTAGTTAGAAGCACCAGTTGAGTATGTTAGCCTAATGTATATATGACTGTATATATGTTTTATTACTTTTAAACCATTGTATGGCTAAGAAACCATATCAATGCTTTTACAGTTCTATTTCGCAATACTTATCTTACTGTACGTACTTTTTATAATAACAGTTATTGCAATTGTGGCAATACATTTCTCTTGTACGAGAAGAAAGACTGTTCAATAAATGTTAACCCTTTATTGATAAACGCCCGTCTCTCTATTCTCTACATACTGTGAAAGTAAACTGCACTAGACTGACTGAGTGAAATCTATGTCTATTGTTTCACACGACCCTAGAGATCGACTCTTGATCTGAGGAGCAAAGTTGTCATGTTGCACGGTTGTTGGAAAACTGAATCCCTTCTTGTCTGTGCCAAGGAAGCTGATCACTTCCTATGCAGAGAAGAAAGTTTCCAGTGACCTCTGAGCTAGTTGGTAACACAACCCAATTAAGTTTAGCATAGTCAGTGGAGGCCTGGAATATAAGCAGTTCCACGTCGATACTACTGTTTATGTTATTCCAATGCGCAGGGCCTAGTGGGAAACTAGGAACTACACTACATTCTAATAAAATGATATATTTTATCTAGATGGTTAGTCATTTCAGGTAAAAGCATCAAATATCCTGTAGCGCGTCGTAGACGTAACGAGACTAACATCATGTCTCCTTCCTTGCCGGGTACTGGGTCATACCTACAATCTGTCAGGTATTGTCTAAGGGATTCGAGTGTAGCCGCTTTCGGCGTACGTTGCATTGTGAATTCTCTGGCTGTCATTCGTTTAATTGGAGGCGGGGTGCGAAGGTGGCCTACAGCACCTCCTGAAGCGGAAGCGTGGGCATGACCTGACTGGGCAGTTGCTGCTGACGTCATAGCGGGTATAGGTGTGTCAGGGGGCTCCTGCCTGCCACGACTCTGATACTGATGTTCAGGGGGTTCCTACCTGCCACGACTCTGCTACTGATGTTTGTTCTTCTTCGTTTCCGCCTCGGCGGACACAGGATGTTCTTCCACCTTCCACAGCCGCCTGGGCTTACCCCGAGGCGGGGCCTTCGGCGGTGACGTCGTCACCTGATGACCAATCATCTTCCACGACGGCGCTGATAACGCGAGGTTTCGAACAGAAGGGCGCGAACGCCGGAGCAGCACAGGAAGCATCGGACGTCTTCGCCGCTGGACGGAAGGAACCCGGAACCGAATTGCCCAAGGAGACGGAAGCAGGAGACGGGGAGAAACCGACTACAGGAAAGCCAGGAGGCCAACGATACCACGCTTCGCCCAGCCACACTTCACCTGGAGAAGTGTGGCACCGCAAGGTACGAGCTCGTATACGGGGTCTGTTTCACTCGAAGGGAGGAACGGCTTAACGGGCGGCTGAGAGTGCATAAGGAACGGGGTTGGTTACGGTATCGCCTCGGTGTAGAAACACGACAGACGGTGGTGGTCCCTGGTGTTCCCTCACGCCCTTGCCCTACCCTTCCCCGTGTCAGATAAGGAAAACAGTCCAGTAATGTGGCGTTCTCTTTCTTTCTTTTCCCTTCCGCGCCACGCCATCGGGGAGTAAGAAGCAGACGAAGGAATCTACTTTATGTTTCATCTGAAATTCTGTAACGCACCAAGCTTGAATAAACCCTTCAGTGCCACTATACTTTCCTCTCTGGTTTATTGCTATCCCAGCATTAGCAAGCCTCACAAGTGGTGCCGTGACTCGGATTTCTTCTTTGAACCGTCCTCTGATACAAGATGGAAGCTTTGATTCAACAAATGAAGGAAGCTCAGACAAAACTCGAGTGGGCCATAGGTCAGACCGCTACTCAGGCTGACACAGACCGTACTACTTTTTCCAACGCCATGCAGGCTCAAGTTGATAATCTCGTGAAATTGGCCGAGGGACAGAATCAACTTTTGGCGGTGTTAGGACAAGGTAGAACACATGCCCCTGGCCCCGTTGTTCCGTTACAAAAGTTCACGCCAGGTGACGATCCTTTGGCTTTCTTCCTGAACTTTGAAAGAGCTGCCAGAGCCAGTGCCTGGCCGGGGGATAGGTGGCCATTCTATCTTGCACCGTTATTGACCGGTGACGCCCAGTCCGCTTATCAAACAGTTAACAGAGATGGTACTGCAGGGTATGCTGTCGTAAAAAAATATATATTGGATCGACTCGGCGTTGATGAAGAAACGCACAGACTCAAATTCCGACAGGAAGGACAGGAACGAGGTACCCCAGGGGATCTTCCTAAAACTTTGTTTTACAAACTCAAAGCAGCTGCCGACCTTTGGTTGAAACCACATGAAGGTAACATAGACGATGTGATGAATAAAATCTACCTCGAACAATTTTTAGAGGCCCTTCCTTATGGTACGCAACGCTGGTTGAAACAACACGCAGGATTGACTCTTGAGCATGCCATTGAAATGGCCACCTCTTATGCCCGCGCTCAAGGTCGACCCCCGGTAAAAGAACCGGAAAAACCCTTGAAACCAGTACCAGTGAGAAATGAGAAAAAGTTTGTAAAACCCCTGTTTGAACCACAACGGCCACGCTTTCCCAAGCCGGAAGTACAACCCACTCAGGGACCTCAATGCTATGATTGCGGAGAGTGGGGACACATAGCGAGGTTTTGTAGAAAGAAGCCGAAAGAGAGGGAGGAAGAGCCCATGGATGTCAGTTATGCACCATATTCTCTTCTCTTTGCAGAAGAGACTGGACCGGTGTTTTACGTAAGTATCACCATACATGGGAAAGTAGTAAGGGCCCTACTAGACTCTGGGTGTAAACACTCGGTGGTACGCCAAGAATTAGTTCCTCCTTCATGTTTAATGGCAGGGAAAACTGTACATATGTGGAACAGGAGCCCATATTACCATCGGTGCCCAGGCTGCTGGCGCAAGACGCCTCTTAGTTCCCATTCTGAATAATTACCAAAATAAAGAGACGGGCGCTGGAAGCAGGAATCAAGAACAGAGTTTAATTCTCATGAGGAGAGCCTGTCATGTCAGACACGAAACAAGGTGCCATCGGGAGGTGCTCTAACAAGTGAGCTGAGACTCAGTCTTTTATACTTTACAAATCACTTGGTATTACAATCACGATATTGTGGAACAAGAAAAAGACATCCCCATAATCCTCGTGTCAATCCTACCCCACATGTGTTCACAATAGGGACCCTTGACCTGCTGATAAGAGGGGAGGGCAATCACGCAGCTGAGTGTTCCGTCAACTGTTTAGGATGGGTGCGCCTGATCATAGCCCAGGGGGTGGGGTGGCCAGGATCAAATAGAAGATCCTTTGAAGAGGAGTGAGTTCATACAATAAAGGGCAATAAACAGTATCTTCCGGCTTAGGGGATGGCCTCGGACATGTGTGGACAGTCCATCGCTGAGAGAGGGTTTACTGACAGAGGGGTTATTCATAAAAGGAGAGGAGGTGCTGGTCAGGCGCGGCCGTGACTCCCAAGGACAGGGTCTTGCAGAGGAGGAAGGTTTATGACTTGTCTATGTGAGGGAGAGGGAGGGGGTCAGGGCGCGCGCAGGGTCAGAGTCGCACAGAGAGAGAGAGGTCTTATGACCCGTACATGAGAGAACAGGGGCAGTCAGATACAGCTGGGGGGCTATGTCAGCTGAGGCGAAGGATGCTTCTTCAAGAGGGAAATGGGGGGCGGGTGCCTGGGTCAAGCAGGAGGGTTGCCTTTCATAGCAGGGTCGCGCAGAGTGCTGGGTTTCATGGTCTATGCATGTGAGAGTGGGAGGGGGGTGCTCAAATGCGCGCAGGAGGGGAGCCAGTGATTCTAATGAGTGGGCAAGAGGCCAAGGTGCCTAAAATGGCTGTCATGTACATATGGGCACGGGCTTTTACTGGCGGAGTGATACGGTCAATATTTCAGGGTATACGTGGTGCCTACAGGGAGGGGGACGGGAGAGGGCAAATGAACGCTGCTTATGTACATCAATTTTTCTATTTTCCACAGTCGCCCCTTTTTACATAACAGAGTTCATTTTTCTAATTGATGGGGGTATATATAAACAACAAAGTTCATTTTCCTATCCCTCCTAGTTAAGGGGCGTACATATAAACATGTGGTTGATGAAATAGCATTTGTCAATACTAACATATTGCACAAAAATCATGAACAGTTGATGTGATGGGCAGAATGCAGCACATAGGAAATTGCATTTGTCGAGTTCCTATCATTTCAAAAGCACTACATAGCATAAATGTTTCTGACTTAAAAATGTGACCAATGAACATTTTGACCAAGCAGTTGAGGGCGGAATCAGTTCAATATACAAAGTCTCTTCGTCACAGTGTCTTTTAGCAGTGAGCCATCACTGGTAGGCTCTAGTCCGTGTCCTTTCGTTGGCGCTGTTGAGCACCGGCGGTGGAGCTATAGGTCCAGCTCGGTTCTATCCTTACGCGTTGCAGGGTGTGGTCAGTCCTCTGCTGTTAGACCACAGTCCTGTTCCCTAAACAATCCATTAAGCGGCGCCTTATGCTCGGCACCTATATTTCCGTGGCAACACCCTATTCCCACTTGAATGCAATTCTTCCTTTTGGCAACAAGTCACGTGGAAAAGAGGGCATGTGGGGTTCAAATAGTCGATAGGAGAGAGGGCGGAGTTGGGTCAGGGTTCCTGGGACACACAAAGGGACCAAGGGAGCAAAGGATAACAAGCAGGCAGGCCCATCAATCGGGCCCAAAGAAGGGGGACGGAGACTCCAGGCACACGTGGGTTAGCAGACGGAGGGCTTCAGGGTGGCCCGTCATTTCTCATTTTCCACGTTGAAAGTGCTCTCTCATCCCGTATCTTGTTGCTCTGCAGCTCCACCTTTGGTCGAGGTCACACGTGTCTCAAGATCTGCAGCCAGGCTGTACGTCACGTCCGACCCTTCTCCTTCGGTGATCGTGAATCTTTGAATAGGTACAAAACAAGTTTTTAGAGAACTGGTAGACGAAGACATCTATGCATGTGAATTCCTCCCTTAATCCTACGCATTTGGGAGATACGCTCGTCGGTCACAGTCAGAGGTCTTTTACCAAGCAGTGCATATGTCGGCATTCCTACTGAGTTCATGCCAAGTTTATTCATCGTCCTATTTATAACTCAAGTGATGATAAATAAGATTCCCATCAACTGTGCATTTCATCATATTCAATATTTCGGAACATTTCCCTTTAAGGCTGGCTAACCTTTTCAAACAGGGCGGGGGCGCTATCATTGATAGTCAGGGTAAAAACAGGTTTTTCTCGAGGGACGACAGTTACTCATGGTCATCATGTTTATATCCGGGACAGCAGCTGGGGTCTATCAAATGGGGCGGGGATGCTTCGGGCGCTCGCGCTTGGGTGCAAAAGGGGGTGGGGTGATCTGGGCATTGGTGGTCAATCTAGACGTTGGTGTTCGTCTCTGATGAACAGAAAAATTAAGGTGCCATTGACATACAGTTCCCCTATAAAAGGCCAGATTGGGGGACCTTAGTCGTCTTACCTGTCCTTTCCTTCTCAGCCAATTCGGGTTCATTCATTTTGCAGAAAGGAGAGGTAGTAATATGGCGAGATACAATCATTTTAGTTTCGGTCAATTTCGCTGAACACCTTCGCGTTCAATAAGTATCCAATCAGACTGGTGCCAGCGAGGCACGATTTTACCATAAAAAGGAAGAGGAAATAGGGAGACTCTCAGAGAGTGAGAGTCGTCCGCAATCTAAACGAGCCATTTGGTACACGTATGACATGTAGAGAGAGAGATAGAGACAGACAGACAGAGACAGAGACAGAGAGATATAGGAAAAAGGGAGAAAGATAGAGAAAGAGAGAGACGTGTACAAAAATAGGTCATTTAGTGCGTTCATAACACAGAACAACAGGGGGTCAGGTAACGGAGAGACGCAACGAAGGGAGAACATAAACCCCTACAGTACACACACACACACTCAGACGAAGGAAGACAGGTACATGTATTACATATATAAGACATTCACGACAAAACATAAAACAAATATTGGCCAGAAAGATCTATATTTACATCCTGCGTATCTTTAATATCCTATTTACCTACGTGCTTAGCTCTTTTTACCTTTCCCTCCTTTTCCCTCTCGCTTGCTATCTTTGCGAACGTTCTCAATTGCCAATACTTACACCTCGGTCAGTCGATCTGAAATTAACCTGGTCGCGCTATTTACCCATGGTTGGATCTTAAACCATTTTTCAGTCCCTTCCTTTGGTGGGAAGTTCTCCAGGCTGAGGCAACGGCAAGTATTGATCGGGAGAACAGTCAGACAGCTTGGCTATATCTATAAGAGTGTGAGAAAGGGGGCAGTGCATTTTGAACATCAGCAACATTTCTAACTTCCCAGACGGGTGGTGCCGTGGTAACCCTTACCCACACACTTTTCTTTGTCCTTTCCCTACCTAGTCAAACGTCTAGTTACATTATCTAACGTGTTATTTCTAGTCAATTTTCGTCATACAGTACCCGTCAAGTTTCTATGTCAGTCCATCCTCCCAGTCGCTATGTTCTAAGGAGGAACAGTCATGTTTAAGTCTACGTCTTTTAAAAAAACTTATCGTCATAAGGACTATGCACATATTCCCTCCTTCCCTTTTCGTCGGTGGTTCGACCATCGCTCTCCCACACTTCAGCCGTCGTTCTGACGTAACCTGCAGAAGGGAGGAGAAAGAAGGGGTGGGGGGCAGCATTCAAAGCACATCAGCATGCAGTAGTCCGAAAATGTTTTTACCTACCACATACTCGACCTATCTCCACGTACTGCATTTCTTTACCATCTCGGCGTTTAAGCCCAGAGGGACCAGTAATGTCAGATAGATAATCATTGACGATCTGCGTATCTACATGAGTTACTTGGTCGCAACCCCTTTTGCTGGGTGCAAGGGTGGCGATCAGGTGGCCTTTCTGTGGTGTCGTTTTAAGTGCGTCTAAAACACCTTTCCGGCTGCCTGTGACACATAATGTAGCTGCTAAATATCTGGTCCTTTTTAACCTTCAGCTTTCATCATACTTATTCTTCGCCCATAGTAGCAAAAACATCCAAAACTCATTAATGCAACCGCTACAACTATGCTTTCTTTTTCAAAATACTTTTAATAAAAAGTGTTGATGTATAAATACAGGCCTACAACCCAGTGGACCGGCCACGGAGCAGATTGAAACTGTACACAAGAAGAACGAAGTTGGTGGCAGTTCATTGCATAAAGTGCAGCAGTGCAATAAAATCGTATTAAACTTCCCTACAGAGCAAGCATGATGCATGTCAGTAATTCAGTTTTAATTAATTCATAAATTCATTATCCAATGCTCATTCTTTATCTAAATTACACCAATTCATTTTCCAAATCATAATCAGTACCCACCCTAAGTCAGTTCTTTGTCCGAGCACATACTCAATATCCTTCATATCTACTTTCATTATCCAAAAAACTGCATACATATCTTCGGGACAAAAAGCTGCGCGGTCAGGGTGCAACAAAGTTTATTCAAAAAGTCTCATTTTGTGTCGGCGCCATTTTGGGCGAGGTCAGGCTCGTTCCAGCATAGTCAGAATGTCTCCAACTACTCGTGGTTGGACCAGAACCTTCCGTTGGTAGTTCAAGAAGTTTTGCACAATGTGGTAACAGTTTAACAACAGTCAAAGAGTGGGGAGGGCGGCAACAATTTTCCTACCGGGTCACTCTGGTGTTCCACCGGAACTGAACAAGTCTGTACCTTGGCGGTGTTTTTAGCCATTTCCAAACTGAGGCTGGCGCCGGCAGGAGTGCGCCGATGTCGCGGTTCCAGTGAGGGGGACGGGGGCACCCATGCGGAGGGGTCGGGGCGCCCCCCGGCTCTCATAGAATCTTCAAGGTTGAGGAGAGAAGGCATGGGGCGCGTGCCCGTCCTGGGCAAAAGACCGCTTTTCGATGTGGACCCTCTTTAAGCAAAGAGCGTTGGGGTGCCGCTGGAAGCCTCCACCTGGAGGGAGGTGGGGGGAGGCTCGTTCGCGCCGCCTCCCCCTTCCAGCGACCCTGCGCCGTTCCTCGGCTCCACCGCTTCGGTATTGGCCGTGCCGGCTACTGAAGATGGGGGGGGGGGTCGGGGGCTGAGGCAAGACATCCCCCCCTTGACATGTGGCGGGACTACCTGTAACTATCCAGGCGTTGCCGTGTGGCTGGACTACCTGTCACTCTCAGGCGTTGACATGTGGCGGGACTACCTGTAATCTTCAGGCGTGGTCATGTGGCGGGACTACCTGCAACTCTCAGGGTTGCCCGACCTCGCCTTGGCTCCGGTCCTCGTCGATGGCCAGATCAGGCAAGAGATGGGGTGGGGGGGGGGTGGTCGGTGGCCGAGGCAAGACAGCCCCCCCCGTGGCCTGCAGGGCAGCAGAAGAGGGAAAGGGGAGACCTCCATGATTCCTCGGGCCGTCCGCTCTACAGCCTCCCCCTCCGACTGCGGCCAGCCAAGCCCTGCACGCATCGAGGCCTCGCCTTCCGGATGGGCGTAACCGCGGACCTGTTGCACTTCGGGAGCTTCCGGAATGGGGGTAGGTACCTATTGATTTGTATCTATTTCATGTGACCGTTATTTGGGCGTGGTGGGCAATGAGGCAGACATGTTTGGGGCAGGAATAGGCAACGGAACCTAGCTACCTCGTGGCTGTCTTGGTGTCAAGCTTCTCTTCCCTCGCCATTTTTATGTTTCTTATTGCGGGTTATTTCTAACGTTTCTTATTTTATTTTTAGCGAAGTTGATGACTCATCAGTGGCCTACTGATTTCGCTCGACTCTTTTTCTTGTATTTTTATGCCATAACCTATTATAAGCTATAGCGACTAGTCCACACTTAATGAACATGTCCTTATTAGGTGTGCCCTCCAGTGGAGCTGGATGGTTCATCTCTAATAAGCGGTCCGGGCTAAACAGGCTACCAACCAGTGGGGAGAAGATAGGCATGACGGATTACAACGGGGACAAAAGTCTGCATTACCTATCTTATCACGGCGGGCAAAGACTAGGCAGAATATTTCTATTCTCCGTTGTTTGGCGGCGGTGAATACCTCAAACGAACCAATACCGAACAATCAATGTTCGGTCAATCAAACAATCAGTGGGGAGAATAAGTGGGCACGAAAAGTTATCGTTACCTACTCTTTCTCTACCTGCAAAGAGAGACCTTGTTCTTCCCTGTTTGCAGACAAAGAATCTCCAGACAATAATCCACGAACGACAGTTCGGGAAACAGTGGGGGAGGAAGATAGGCACGACGGATTACAATGGGGACAAAAGTCTGCGTTACCTATCCTTCACTGCTTGCAAAGGGAGAGCCTGTTGTTTTCTCCGTTTGCAGACGGTGAATCTCCAAAGGTTTCAACAAAGCGTAATACTAGCATTATCCAAAACAATCATTTCACAATTTGTCGCATTTACGCGACCTTACCCGGACCGGACCGTCTGGGCAGTTCTTCGCCTTCCTCCTTCCAGCGCCCGATCGTTCTCTTACTCCATGATTTTACCGCAGCAGTCCTGTGGGATTCCAGTCAGGACAGTAGGTCACTCAAGAGAGGTCCGTTCAGAATAGGTGAAGTTCATTCAATCGGCAGCCGGACGAGGGCCCTCTCAAGGCAGGTATACTCCGATCATTTAGATGTTCACCTCATCGTCTGGATCTCTCTTACTGGACCTTATGTCACTGATGGACCCCGCGTTGGGACGCCAATTGTGGAACAGGAGCCCATATTACCATCGATGCCCAGGCTGCTGGCGCAAGACGCCTCTTAGTTCCCATTCTGAATAATTACCAAAATAAAGAGACGGGCGCTGGAAGCAGGAATCAAGAACAGAGTTTAATTCTCATGAGGAGAGCCTGTCATGTCAGACACGAAACAAGGTGCCATCGGGAGGTGCTCTAACAAGTGAGCTGAGACTCAGTCTTTTATACTTTACAAATCACTTGGTATTACAATCACGATATTGTGGAACAAGAAAAAGACATCCCCATAATCCTCGTGTCAATCCTACCCCACATGTGTTCACAATAGGGACCCTTGACCTGCTGATAAGAGGGGAGGGCAATCACGCAGCTGAGTGTTCCGTCAACTGTTTAGGATGGGTGCGCCTGATCATAGCCCAGGGGGTGGGGTGGCCAGGATCAAATAGAAGATCCTTTGAAGAGGAGTGACTTCATACAATAAAGGGCAATAAACAGTATCTTCCGGCTTAGGCGATGGCCTCGGACATGTGTGGACAGTCCATCGCTGAGAGAGGGTTTACTGACAGAGGGGTTATTCATAAAAGGAGAGGAGGTGCTGGTCAGGCGCGGCCGTGACTCCCAAGGACAGGGTCTTGCAGAGGAGGAAGGTTTATGACTTGTCTATGTGAGGGAGAGGGAGGGGGTCAGGGCGCGCACAGGGTCAGAGTCGCACAGAGAGAGAGAGGTCTTATGACCCGTACATGAGAGAACAGGGGCAGTCAGATACAGCTGGGGGGCTATGTCAGCTGAGGCGAAGGATGCTTCTTCAAGAGGGAAATGGGGGGGGTGCCTGGGTCAAGCAGGAGGGTTGCCTTTCATAGCAGGGTCGCGCAGAGTGCTGGGTTTCATGGTCTATGCATGTGAGAGTGGGAGGGGGGTGCTCAAATGCGCGCAGGAGGGGAGCCAGTGATTCTAATGAGTGGGCAAGAGGCCAAGGTGCCTAAAATGGCTGTCATGTACATATGGGCACGGGCTTTTACTGGCGCAGTGATACGGTCAATATTTCAGGGTATACGTGGTGCCTACAGGGAGGGGGACGGGAGAGGGCAAATGAATGCTGCTTATGTACATCAATTTTTCTATTTTCCACACATATACGTTGTGTTCATGGGGACGTTAAGGAATATCCCCTAGCCACTGTTAGTTTGTGTACTGCGGCAGGGTCGGTAACCGAGGTAGTGGTGGGAGTGATGCCTTCTCTGCCAGAACCTGTGATTATAGGCACTGACAATCCGGGGTTTTCTGTCTTGTTGAAGGATGCCTTGCAAACCGATCCCCGGAATGCGCTCCTAGTTCCCGAGCCCTGGGCTAGAGACACTCATTTTAGAACAGCGCAGTTAAATGACGCTACGCTTTCTAATGCTTGGCAAATCGCTCGTTCTGGTCAAGACCCTTCTCAGAGAACATTTCCCACGTTTATTGAAGAAAATGGGTTGTTGTATAGAGTAGCTAAATCCGGGGATACGCCCCAACTCCTGGTTCCTGTGGACTTCCGAGACCAAATTCTGTTTTTTGCACATGCGCATTTATTGGCAGGTCACTCGGGAGCAGAAAAGACAGGACAGGCTATTTTAAAACACTTCTTTTGGCCAGGCGTGTATGCACAGATACAACGTTACTGCCAGGAGTGTCCGATATGTCAGCGCAGGAATCCATATGTTCCCCCATCAGTTCCATTGAACCCCCTACCCATCATCGGAAAACCATTTGACAGGGTTGGGATGGACCTTATTGGGCCCTTACCGAAATCGTCTAGAGGACATATATATGCCCTAGTCTTGGTTGACTATGCCACTCGGTATCCTGAGGCCTTCCCTCTCAGAGCAGCCACTTCTGCAGCCATTGCCCAGAAGTTGGTAGAAGTCTTTTCCAGGATGGGTTTTCCTCGGGAAATCATTACTGACCAGGGAACCCCCTTTGTTTCAAGACTCATGGCCCAAGTTTGTAAGCAACTAGGAGTCAAACACATCAAAACCTTCGTATACCATCCCCAGACAGATGGACTAGTTGAGCGGTATAACGGTAGTCTAAAACTGAGCCTAAAGAAACTTCTGTCCGGGGATGGTAAGAATTGGGACCAGTTGTTGCCGTTAGCCCTTTTTGTCCTTCGAAGCCAAAAACAAGCTAGTCTGGGTACGTCCCCGTTTGAGTTGCTGTTTGGCCGTGCTCCCAGAACCTTGCTCGAAATTACGAAGGACAGTTGGGAAAAGGAGGGAGTTCAGGAAGCCGAGGCTCTCTTGGACTATACACGACAACTACAGTCGAGACTCCACAAACTTAGAACGTTGGCCCATGATAATCTATCGATAGCCCAAAAGAAACAAAAGACCTTTTACGATAGGGGAAAAAATGGAGGGAATTGGATGTAGGTGAATGGGCTTTGGTATTGTTGCCCTCTTCCACTCATAAACTTAAAAAAGAGTGGCAAGGTCCTTTTGAGATTATCAGGAAAATAGGGAAGACCACCTATGTGTTACGTCTCAAAGGGAACAAGACCCAGATGTACCACATCAATCTCCTAAAAAAATGGTTGGGTAAACCTCCCCAGTCGGTACAAACTGTTGAAACCGTCCCTCATACAGTACATAGCACCCCTGTTAATCCTGAAATAACGGAAATCCAAAAAGAGGAGATTATGACCCTACTTCTCCAATACAAGGATGTCTTTTCTGATCAACCCGGGAAGACCAACATTGCCGTCCACACGATTCCCACTCCCCAGGGGACGGTAGTGAAACAAAAGCCCTACAGAATACCGGAGGCCCGTAGACAGGCCTTTCAAGATGAAATCAACCAGATGCTACGTTCTGGAGTCATTGTTCCCTCGAAGAGCAACTGGTGCTCTCCAGTGGTTTTAGTTCCAAAACCGGATGGAAGTATCCGTTTTTGCATTGACTTTCGAGCTGTGAATAGGGTTTCAAAGCAGGATGCCTACCCACTTCCTCGTGTGGATGAACTGCTAGAGCGTCTTGGTGAGGCCCAATACATTACAACCATTGATCTCACCAAGGGCTACTGGCAGATTCCCCTACATCCTGAAGATCAGGAGAAAACGGCTTTTTCCACCCCCTCAGGTCATTTTCACTTCACTGTTCTTCCTTTTGGCCTCCATGGAGCTCCGGCCACATTCCAAAGAGCAATGGACACTGTCCTATCCTCACACCAGCAGTATTCATCCGCTTATTTGGACGACATTGTGGTCTTTAGCAAAACGTGGGAAGAACATAAAATTCATCTGGAGAATATACTCTCTAGTCTACGCGATACAGGGTTCCACATCAATGCCAAAAAAACCCGAGTCGCCTTCAAAAAGGTTAAATACTTGGGGTACGTACTTGGTAATGGACTAATTGAACCTCAGACTGAGAAAGTCAAGGCTATTCAGGACCTTTCCTACCCCAAGACCAAGAGGGAGTTGAGGGCTTTCTTGGGTTTAGTGGGATACTACAGGCGGTTTATTCCACAGTTTGCTGAATTGGCCGGACCCCTCACGGACTTATTGAGGAAGACGCAGTCGTCTCCAAGGCTACCTGCTCCTGGTCCTAAAGAGTCGACCGCCTTTCAGGCCTTGCAAACTGTCCTTACAACGTCACCTGTGCTGATTTCGCCTGACTATAGGAAACCTTTCATTCTTCAAACGGATGCCTCTGGGGTGGGTATAGGGGCTGTCCTTTCACAGGAGGATTCTGATGGACTTGAGAGGCCGGTGCTTTTCATCAGCCGTAAACTCTTCCCCAGGGAACAGGCTTATTCCACCATTGAAAAGGAGTGTTTGGCTGTCCGCTGGAGTGTGGAAAAGCTTCGGTACTATCTTGAGGGTCGTCCTTTTGTTCTGTATACAGATCATGCCCCTTTGACTTGGTTGCAGCGTAACCGTGGCCACAATGACCGCATTCTTCGGTGGTTCCTTGCCCTCCAGCCCTTTCAGATTGAGGTCCGTCATCGCAAGGGTCGTGATCAGGGCAACGCTGACTTTCTGTCCCGATTTCCTCTTTCCCCCGATCGGGGAAATCCTGGGGGGAGGATGTGTCAGGGGGCTCCTGCCTGCCACGACTCTGATACTGATGTTCAGGGGGTTCCTACCTGCCACGACTCTGCTACTGATGTTTGTCCTTCTTCGTTTCCGCCTCGGCGGACACAGGATGTTCGTGCACCTTCCACAGCCGCCTGGGCTTACCCCGAGGCGGGGCCTTCGGGGGTGACGTCGTCACCTGATGACCAATCATCTTCCACGACGGCGCTGATAACGCGAGGTTTCGAACAGAAGGGCGCGAACGCCGGAGCAGCACAGGAAGCATCGGACGTCTTCGCCGCTGGACGGAAGGAACCCGGAACCGAATTGCCTGAGGAGACGGAAGCAGGAGACGGGGAGAAACCGACTACAGGAAAGCCAGGAGGCCAACGATACAACGCTTCGCCCAGCCACACTTCACCTGGAGAAGTGTGGCACCGCAAGGTACGAGCTCGTATACGGGGTCTGTTTCACTCAGAGGGAGGAACGGCTTAACGGGCGGCTGAGAGTGCATAAGGAACGGGGTTGGTTACGGTATCGCCTCGGTGTAGAAACACGACAGACGGTGGTGGTCCCTGGTGTTCCCTCACGCCCTTTCCCTACCCTTCCCCGTGTCAGATAAGGAAAACAGTCCAGTAATGTGGCGTTCTCTTTCTTTCTTTTCCCTTCCGCGCCACGCCATCGGGGAGTAAGAAGCAGACGTACCAACCGGGACCCCTGGCCTGACGAAGGAATCTACTTTATGTTTCATCTGAAATTCTGTAACGCACCAAGCTTGAATAAACCCTTCCGTGCCACTATACTTTCCTCTCTGGTTTATTGCTATCCCAGCATTAGCAAGCCTCACAAGGTGGCAATTGTAACGGATGTGCACTCTGTGCCACATCTGTCGCGAAAGGATTAAGGGGACCAATAGTAGGTGGGACAGTAACAGAAGCAGTAGCAATAGAGGAAGTAACAGATGCGGGAAGCGTGACTTGGGAACGTGGAGGGGTCGTGGCTTGACCAGCAGGTTGAACAGTCGGAGCAGGCTGCTGTGCATTGTTAACGGGTGGTACGGGTAAATTAGTATATGCTGGAGCAACATCGTCTAAATAGCTAGAAAGGAAAATGTCTGCTGCGGTTTGTTTGTGACGGAGCTTAGTCGGAACCAATGGTGGTGGCAAGTTACATGGTACTTCCGGGGTCGCCTTGGGCAGGCCCTCGGCTAGAACTGGATACAGTCCTGTAATAAGGGCATTTCTTTGTCTGTCTTGTTGTTCTATGCTGACTCGTTCTCCTTCTTCTAGTAACTCTTTTTCTCTAGCTTTTTCGGATTCTTCTCTACTTCTTTCTGCTTTCCTGATTTCCTTTTCATTTCGTCTATGCGCTTCTTTACGCCATAATTCTATGGCATCTTTCTGGGATTTCCTGGCTTTCTTTTTCCACAATGCTTCTTCTACTCTCATGATGCAATCAGCATCCCATGTCCCTGAGACAGGCCATCTATACTTTTCTTCCAGACCCTTGGTATAATCAACCCACAAATCTAGGTACAGTATGGCATCTAAGCCATGCTTATTATACATAAAATGTCCAGGAGTGTCCCTAGGCGGGATGGGAACTGCTTCTTCGAGTATCCCTTTCCTAGTTCCTATCTGACGTAACTTTGAGAACAGCGGCATAATGAGACTGATTCGGGCGTGAACACAATAAACACAGTAATGAATTGCAAACAATCATTCATACCACGACATGAAACACATTAAAACATTTTCGAACAGTTACATGAAAACACAATACTGGATTATTCTCGAAACTCTAGAATACTAGATGCACTGGATTTCTAGATGCACTGCTAAAACAGTACAGACCGGTCCCATAAAGAGACACGTGTTGTCGTATTTACCTAAATAAACACGTCCGGACCAGGTCTGTGTACCCAGACCTGTCTTGACCGGGCACAAATTAATGAACCCGTCTAGATGCGTTCCCAATAACGGTACTCACCGGGAAGCAGAAACTGAAGGCCTCGGAAACTGGACTGGACTGGACTGGACTGCATCAGGTGACGATTCTCCTACGCATGCGCTTCGGAACAGGTTGGCCTCTGGACACCTCGGACTTTGCTCTCTCGACTAGGGGCTCTGGTCGGGATCCTCCGCATTCCTCACCGCCTCGTCTGGATGCTGGGCCGCAGTCACCGTCTCCTCCGTAGGCCTGAGGGAGAATAGCAGGAAAACCCGCGGAAGTGCACTTGTTCCGTCGCAGCCACAGAAGGGGTCAAGGCCTGCGGGTCATCACCGGCGAGTGGGGAAGGGGGGGGGGGGGTCCCTCTTCGGGCGGCAAATTATGTGGTAAATTAATTTTACCGAATCATTTTTCCATATAATTATCAATACAAGACAGCTCATTCAAATGAGAGGCAGAGTCCGGTTGATCAGAGTCATACGGGCTTTAATGGAAAATCCTCGAGGATTGGACATCATGTTCCATCACCACTAAGGTTCAGGAAGGGACATTCAACTTTTTATTAACAGTACACATTATATATAGTAAAATGGTACAATTGGAGCCAATACAGTAGGCGTAACAGGTGAAAAGAGAGAGATAAGAACACATGTACGTAACAGGAGGCGTGTAAGAAGGCGTACACATGGGCGGGCACTTGATAGGTCAGAGAAACGTAACATGAAACGTCACAAGTAGGTGGATGCTTAGTGAAAGTTTTGCAGAGTCGGCAGAAACTTCTAACCTATATGCGCGCGCAGCTGAGAATGACGTGTAACTGGGGAGAACTGGGGGCTTTGACTTTTGCACGAGTAGAAGAGACTGGTGTCTGGGGTGTCAGAATGACCTGCACCTATAGCATATCTGGTATCTCATGTTTAGAGGATGTAGTGTCTGAAGTAAAAGGTCTCTCGGGCAGAGGCCGTTTATCACTGAATGCTAGTGCGTGCAAAGGGATCTTCATGTAGAGTGCGGGGGCCATGGGCCTACCATGGTAACGGGAGCAGTAAATTACTTGCATGGAGACAGGAAGGCAAGGCCCTTTGCTCTGCAGCCGGGAATATGTTTACCTATTTCACTAGACTGGAATGTGTTTTCACGGAGTCTGAACAGATAACTGTAGGCAAAATAACGTTTTGGCAGGCAAGCAGGCCGAGCCGGGCACCGCTCGTCTGTGCAGGATGTAAGGTAGAGGTCAGGGATGCATACAGTTTTCAGAGACAGGAGAGATGAGGCTCGGGGCCTCGTTTAAGGGCCTAGCTCGACTGGGCCAGGAAACATGGAGAAAACGTGTGCTGAATTCAAAAGTGTACCATGTAAAGACGTTGGCACCATAGGTTTAGAAACCTAATTAACTGGATATTCATGCATGACTGGATAGCTAACATGTTAAGGATCGACGCAAATCCATATGCGTCTTTCTAGCATGAACAGAACAGAAGTTACACGACATACAAGGAACATGGGTCCATGGATAGGGTGTGAGTGGGGGACACATTGGCTACCTGTAATTTCTATTACCTCAGTTCAGTCTTGCTATTCTCAGAGACCCCTACTCATATTATCCCAGAGACATCTGTGGTGGGAAGGGAACAGTCCGCCACAGCTGAGTAGGCAAAATTCTATTTATTGGCTGTTGGTTAAATCAAGCTTGCAGGAAAAACAGTTCCTATTATGCATAAAAGTTCCCTTGAAAAGTTTGTCTTACTAAAATGATGACAGAACAAGCAGGAGTAGACAAAGCTGTGCAGAATCTAATCTTCACAGGCGAAGACGATGCTGACGCAATACCCATTCCAGAGAATGTTAGACAAGCCATCACCCTAAAACTAGCAAAATACGTTTTTTCAACAAGAGGTAGGCCTGTAACTTTCATGATCGAGGCACACGAATGCCATAGTATAGAGGTAATCTATTCATGGGTTAAATTCCCACAAGCATATGCAGGCACAAACACATTTGACTTCTATTTTGAAGATGATGTGCCCAACGAATATTGTCCATATGAAGACATTGAAATTCCGCTCACCTACCAGGAGCATATAAACTGGTTTAAAGGCACTCTCCCGCATACAAGAAGAAGAGTAAGACTCGCCCGCTCAGAAGAGACGGAGTCAAATGGCAAGTATTAGCTGCTTACACACCACATCCTAACATTGAAACAATACCAGCAGCAGCCTTATGTCTACTGCATTAAGAACTAATAAAACTTTACAGAAACTTGACACAATTCATGATGAGAACACTCGCACTTGAACCAGTTAATGCTATACCAACAGGTCCAGTGCGAACAAATACTACAAACATTACACCACACACGGTGATGGGTAAGATGTCCACTAAATGTGAACAAATGCCACTTTCGATAGCTCAGAAAATACAACAGCTAAAGGCAGTGTTTCCGCACACTAGCCCTCAAGAGAAACATAAATTGTTAACCATCTGCTTGCTCATAGGATTAGCTCCCCCGATAGAGGATTGCACTACTTGGGGTACAGTTTTTGCTGCCATATATACCAGAACTCATGGTATACCTTCTTTAGATGTATTGAGGCAAATACAAAACTAGTATGGAGCAGAACCTGCTCTGAATTTAGGGATGAAATTACTCGGTAATTTTGCCCAGGTATCAACTATAATATTAACAATTTTTAAAGGGGAGGCAGCAGCAGTGGCTATACTCCAATGCATGAGGGAGTTCACTCCTTTAGAACAGGATGTTGAATTACCAAAAATTATTTTAGACACCTATGCAGAATTAGGGAGAGATAATTTGGGAATTAAACTAATGAAACCGCTGTTTATGGGAGGTTCTGAGAAAGAACACAATAAGCAGACCGAGGCTTCTTCTGAAAAGAAGTGGGATAATAACAATAAACAACAAAAGAATAGAATAAACATATCTCAATCTAGAGGTGAGTCTCCTTAACAGGAGCCCTCCGAAAGGAGGTACAACCTTAGGAACAGGGACAATATTAAAAAACTTGACAGGTATCATATCAGGATACTGATACACGTTCCTTTCTTTTCTTTCGGGTTCGTCATGAAACTCTGAGAGGAAAGGACGGTCAGCACAAAGACAAAAAGAGCGTTCAAAGTCTAGAGACACTCTTTGTGTTCAAGAATACACTTCCAATAAAGAAGATAACCCCAAATCAAAACCTTCAATTCAAAAAGAAAAAAGGAGCAGGTCTTAAAATCAGACATGCCCAGAATTCTGAGAACTCAATTACTGAATGGGGAATGGGCTCTGATGATGCTGGACAGCGCAGCAGAAGTAACGATAGCTCGTCAGAACCTGATGGAATTTCTGGTGACAGCTGCCTTGAGTGAGTATATCACAGTGGAAACACCTGATACTGGGGTAAGTGTCCCACATAGGTTACATGAGATAACACTCCGAATGGAGGGGGTCAGACCCAGGAAAATAAAAGGTCTCTTTGGGAAACACCTAAAATACAAATACTCGCAGGAGTGGGTAGTAGCTCCAGCTCCAGCCCTATACCGCAACCACGTTGGATGGGATGAGGATTCACCCCACCACGTAATTCCAATAAAATAAAATCCAACTCCACAAAGACAGTATCCTATAAAACAGGAAGCAAACAAACAGGTCAAGGAGATCTTGGATCAACTTGAATACCAAGGTGTAATTGAAATTTGCACCTCATCAATGACTAATCCTTTGTTTCCTGTAATGAAACCCGCCAATTCATACCGTCTAGTAAACCCAACTTTTTTGTAAAATTTAAGTATTTTTAGAAAAATGCCAAATTAATTAGGGGGAATTTTAGACAAAACTGGCAAGTAAGGACTTGGAGGAGATAGTGTAGGTTAGAAATGTAGGATGTGTGCAATATTATCTAGGTAGTCTGAAGCCACCATCAACGAAAGTTGTTGAATTGCACCCAATAGTAGCTATGACATTTCCTTTGTTCTTTTGTAAATTTGTGGGTTCAGACTACCAGAATTTTTTTTTAATTCTCATTTATTGGAACTTTGCTTCTTCATCAAAATTTCCTAAAAATAATAGAAGTTAGGATGTGGTTGCTAATTGATTTATTGAAGGAGTTGTCCCATCCCTCTAGGGCATTATTTGTTTTTGCTCCTCCCTCTAAGCAGGTCGAGTGGCAGTTCCACCACTTCACATAGAAACGTGATTTTCTCCTGCTTAGATGGCCAATCCACGTCTCTTCAAAGTAATTAGGGGTGCCAATTTGTCTTCGTTTGCAGTAAAGTATTCAGATTCAGTAATAGATATGTAGTATTCACTTGTCAGGAGGAACAAAACATAGTCCAGTTTTTATAATTCAAATTGTAGTTTGCTATCTGATATATAGTCCTCAACTAAGGATATTTTTTTAATTTTTCATCCATATGCCTGTGAAAAGTGAAAAAAACATCCTTGAATTTTTGTATCCGTGTACATTTTGGTTATTGTGTTAATCAAAGGTAAGGGTGCGGCGGTCCCGCCGTACCCATTAAGGTATGGCGCATTGCGCATTTCTAACATTGCAGCGGGCGGTGCTGTCAGCAGCACCCGCTGCAATGTCAAAAATGCATGTTGTGCATTTGCATGCACAACGTGACAGGCACCACGCAGTGCCTGCTACCTTGTGCATGCAAATGCAGGGGGGGCCCTAATTCCAAAGACCACATGCCTTTCCATGGCGGCAACACCGCCATGGAAAGGCTGATCTCCGCCTGAATCCTAATATGAATGGTGGTGTCTTGCAGACCCCGCCACCATATTGAAGATGTTTTCCGCCCGGTCGACGAGTCGACCAGCGGAAAAGCGGCGGACGATCTTTCCGCATGCCACGGGCCCCCCAGCCATCCTAATATGGTGGGAGGGTCTTTCTGGTGTGGATGGCGGGCGGTACGCCCCTGCCGGGCTGGCGGTGGCGAACCGCCCACCATCCTAATGGGCCCCTGAATGTCAGAAAAGGTTTGATGTGTTACTCTTAGGGGGTTACATGCATGTTTTTTACGCGGAATGATTCTGCATTGGTTTGGTATTGTGGGCATACTACTTGAAACATGAGACGGAATGTGTTGTGAAACCTTCCTCAAAACTGAGCCACAGGATTCATTGGAGGTGAATGCAAGTGCTTTTATTTCATTGATGTTTTCTCTCACCCTTATCTCCATTGCAAAGGCAGAGTGGTTATGCTCTGTGGTTCCTAAAACAGAGCCACCAAGAGTAACCGCTCTACCTGTGCAATGGGATGAGTAGTATTGCACACACCTCCAATGACACCTGGGATCAATTAGTCTCTCCTTACAATAAACGTACCCAAAATGACTTAAAAGATGGCTGGATTTTATGTATTTGACTTCTTTATTGGATGCCATTTTCTGTAAATAATTTAAACAGAAGAAAATATTGTTACATTTATTTGAAGTTTTGTTGATTTCCTATTTAAAAAAAAGTTAGAACAAAAATGTAATGCACAATTTTTTGAAGTTTAAATATTAGGCAGTATGAACATTGATTTTATTGTTTAACATTGGTGATGTTGCTTTAGAATAGTTTTGTTTTTATTTTTTACCTAGAAATGGGTAATTGTTAGGTTGTTAGAGTTATTTGCAAAGCTTACCTTTTTAAGTGTTCTTTTTGGTTGTTTCTGGATTTTCTGAGGTCCTGTGTTGTTTGTTCTCTGTTCTGAGGCGGTGTTTCTGATTTGACTTTATTGTTTTTTGTTTGTTATGAAAAAAATATTAGTAATTAAGGATTATTTTTTGCTGTTTTTTTATATTTAGATTAGCCTGCAATTTAACAGATTAGTACTTTGTAATGGTTGTGCAGTTTCAAGTTCGACTTGCTTTTTTTGGGGCATTTTGCTTGGGCTTGACTTATTTTTTGTTGAGGTCTTAAAACTTTATTTTAAAAAAACATATGGCTAACTATTTACCTTGGAAAGTTGGTTTTATTCTGAGGGGCTGTTTGAAGACAGTTTTATTTTGCAAGTGTTTTTTATTGTTGAGATGCAAAGTTAAATAAACTTTGCTGCCTATTGCTTGTGCTCTTATAACCTGCAAATGTTTATATAAAAACAAAAATATTATTACCTTGATTTTTTTTTTTAATTCCTAGAGAGTTAATGCTTGTCTTTTGTTTCAGTTGGAGAGTGTGTCCTCCTCTGCTGGTGTTATTCTTATTTCTGTTGAGAAAATTAAATGTTTTAAAAATGTTTTATACCTTGGTTTTCACAAATTGCACAGATCAGGCTAATTTAGCAGTTTTAGGAACATCCTACACTTTCTCTGAGGCCAATATAGCACAGATTTAGCATAGTTATTTTGCATCCCACACTCCTTTCCCTTACGACAAACACAGTCTGGCATTTTAATTGTAAATTTGCTGCCACCACCATCCCACACTTTACTAGAGGTAAACACAGGTCCGAGTTGGAATAGTAAATTTGCACCACAAAACTATCAGCATCATTGGAAAGTATAACTGTTCATGGTTTAACATTTTATATACAGCAGTCTTTTTTTGATTTTTTTTATAAACTCTTTTTATTTGCAAAAAGAAACAAGTTGGTCATTGCAAATACACATACATAGTTATTACAGTGTTGCATTTGCATACTCTTATACAAAAGACATCTCTCTAGATTGCATAATCCACAAGCTGGAAGCAGCATACAAGTCATTATGGCGTTAGTGTTTTGTCAAGGAAAGGGAGCACGGGGGTTCACAAAGGTTTCCACGCTATTCATTCTATTTGGACCAGATTGCTACCCATTTTCGGGGACACCCCGGGCCACATAGACTGTCTTCTCTTGCAGCATACACCAATCCATGTCTTTTTGTCCATTTACTGAGCCCCGGAGGTGTTCCCGCTCCCCACATGCATGCTATGCTGCGTTTTGCTATTACCTGTCAAAGCGTCGCCCACATCTTGCCTTTTACTGACAAATCTGTGGGCTCCCAGATGTTCAAGAGGCATCTTTTAACTTCAGGTCGTAGGTTAACCTCCCAGACCGTACTCACACAATCATACACCCGTTTCCAGTAGGCTTGTATTATGTGGCACTCCCATATTATGTGGAGAAACCTCCCCACCTCCCCACACCGTCTCCTACAGAGCCCGTCTGCGCTCCTCCCCATCAACACTAGACGTGTACACGAAATATAAACGCTGTTCAATATTTTTAGTTGTATCAGCCTCAATTTCGTCGATATTGCTACTTCTTTAGGGGAGGCAAGTGCCTCTCTCCATTCCTCATCATCAATCTCAAAACCGTCAGCCTCCCATTTCCTTCTAAGTGCCAACAAGTGGTGAGGGGTACGGTGTATGAGTTTTTTGTATGTGAGGGAGATAGCCCCCTCCGGCAGATGGCCGTCAAGCAGTCTGTCCTCCAGGGGAGAGGACTCCGGGAGCGTCATTCTGGATGGAATGTTAGAATGGAGTGAGTGCCTAATCTGTATGTCTCAGAAGTACTCCGTTTTCGCTAATTAGTGTGTTTGTTGTAGAGAGGCAAATGTCACCATCCCATTGGGCCCCCATAGGTCTTTTATACGGGAGATCCCAATCAGGTCCCAGTTCCTAAACCCTTTTGTACGACCCAACATACCCAGTCTTTCGGAGACCCGTAGCGGGGAAGCCAATGTGAGTTTGTCAGCCCATCCCAGTTTCCGGCTCACAATGTGCCAGAGTTGGACCGAGTGCCTTGTAGGTCCTGTGAGGAGGTACCGGTTAGGTTTAGAGAAGAGCGGAGCCTCAAGGTCCCCCCCCGGGAGAAGCCACCTGTCCATCCCATACCCGGGATCATCTCCACCACTGTATATGCCCTGGTTTATGGCCGAGAGGTGTGCTGCCCAGTAATATTTTCGGATGTCCGGAAGTGCTATACCCCATCATACCACCCCAGCGCGAGTTTTTGGAGTGATATGCGTGGCTTTTCGGACCACAACAGGTCTCTTTGAGTGGCCGCAATATCAGCAAAGTACTTTTGTGGGACTAATTCTGGGTAGTTTTGGAGGGCATATAACAACCGCGGTAGTGCCATCATATTAAATAGAGCTGCCCTGAAGTAATCAGGGTTCCCAAGGCCTACATGCTCCGTAGGTAACCCACTTACACTCAAGAACTGTTGGCACGGAAACTGTAAAAGTCAAAGAACAAGTTTATTAAGACCCCATGGGGTGGTGGTACACTCATACAGCACCCTTCGGTAATGCAAGAGGTATCACACCGAACATCGGTGTGACCCCGTCTTTTATACAGTTTTCAGGTAATAAAGATAGGCGGCACAAAGTTACAAGACATTATGTACATATATGGTCATGTTTTGGAACACAGCCAGCTCATTGGAGGGTTTACAACTCCGCTGGTCAGTTTGGCGGCACATTCCTGAGGGGTGACTGGTCAGTGGGGACTGCGCATGTACGAGCTTGACCAGTACTAAAAATAGCCTGTTGCTGGGCAAACTGAAGTGGTCAGTGGTACGGACAACGGACTAAAGGGCACGCTAGCCACGAGGCCGCTCATGATCGCAGATGGCCGCCGTAACATTCAAACTGGCGTTTTTATGTATAGCCAAGTTAAACAGGAAAACGTGTAGTTTCAGCTAATCGCTAACGCGGCCATGTCAAATACGACAGACGACCCTTTTAGCGTTTAGCTGAAGCTACCTCATAATGAACATAATCAGGATGTTCGTCCTCAATGTCTATTAACATTATTTGTGTCACTTCTTTATAAAGCATCATTTTGTCATGAGCAAGAGCTCGTCTTGATGGTACACAAGCTGATAAACACATAGAACATAAAGCTGGGCCACATTGGATACACAAGCACACAAAGAACAGTACCCCCACAATGATACATAGAATCGTTAACAGTTTCCAGCCCCAAGCAGTAAGTATTGACCAGAACCATCCTGAAAGTGTCCAAGTTCCATTGTCCGGGTGTATTTCAGCTGCTATTTTATGCAGCTTCGATATGGCATCATAAACAGATGGTGAATTGTCAAGTATGTACACACAGCAGCTACTTCCGATAATTCTACATGCCCCCCCGCGGTCAGCTAGAACTACATCCAACACCATCCTATTTTGGAGCGTAACGATCCTAGAAATCTGAAGTTCCTCAGTAATATTTCCAAGTGCAGTGGCAGTATCATTTGCTACAGCCTCAACAACACGTGTCAATCGCCTTATTTTCCGACTGTTCAATGCGGCCCCCCACAAAGGAAAACAGTCCCAAATTGAAGTCCACATACTGCTGCAAGGCAGTATCAGTCTGGTCGATGTCATCCAGAACAACAGTCCGCTTGACTCTATTCAGGACAAAGTCGTGATACAGGACATAGTCATTGTGATACATCGGCGGGGCAATGAATACAGGGGGTAGTACAAACGATACATAACACGTGCCTAACCATCCCAATGGAAGCTGATGATAACCTTTCATTCCACAAATGAAATACATATTTCGAGATGCTACAAACGAGATGTAAGTGTGGTATTGCATTCACTTTTCCCTACCGGAATCGAACCTTTATTTCTTATACACAAATCGGCTTTAGTAGCAATAACATTAATAACATGTGAGCTGGATACATTGATATTTCGTTGATTGCTGTACACACGCGGGGCAGATATGTTATCGGGCCGGTACTCCTCCCATTCAAATCGAGTACCCTCAGCCCGTGGAAACCCATCCTTGTAATGGAAACACACTTTATTCAAACGAAAAAGCACCCCCCCTTTCGTTGGCCATCTCAGAGTAAAGAGGAGGGTGTACCAGGCATTGCAAGATCCATTATGTGAGAACGGGAGTGGAATGAGTGGGGTGCCCCCTTTCTTCTGGTGCCCCGGCAACATCCCACACACCCAGCAATTGGAAGTATTAGTCATATTATGCGTGTGATGGAGAATCTGGATAAAACTGTTGTTCAGATACGTTTGCCGATGCCGTTCTTCATGGTAGGGTAAGGTAAAGTGAAAATGTTCAGATGGAGCCGGGGTAGTCGGCAGCAAATGTTCACGTGCAGGTACCATAAGTTCAACTACCCAGGCTATTACAGCTATCACCACAATAGTCAAGACAAAGAGAATGGCACCTAGTATTCGTTTGTCTCGTGAGGCAGATGACGCCATAGTTCAGAAAAGTTCTTACAAAGTCTCAAATAGTTCAAATTGTTCACAAAGTCTCAAATACACA
Organism: Lissotriton vulgaris; assembly: GCF_964263255.1. NCBI lineage: Eukaryota > Metazoa > Chordata > Amphibia > Caudata > Salamandridae > Lissotriton > Lissotriton vulgaris. The sequence goes on along the minus strand of NC_141691.1, from coordinate 111,922,192 downwards.
TGTGTGTATACCTAAAAAAGAAAAATACGGTGCTGAGCTCCGAGGTAGCCGTTGTTTTCTTCTCCGGGCCAAGACGGGTGTCGCTACACTAGGCAGAACTGATCCCCCGCCTTGGAATTCCCGGTCTCCGTTTCACAAACCCCAGAGCAGTAACCAACCAGTCATGAAAAAAACCCAAAAATCTTCTTATCGTGGCCGCAAATTGTAGCGCTCTCGTCCAGCAACAGCGTGGTCCGGGAAGGCTCCCTCAACTTCGGCCGACGTCACAGCTGGGCTCTTTTCTTTCTCCAGAATCTCTTTGTAGTCAGTCAACACAGCAGGATTCACCAGATTAGGAGAGACACGACGGCAGTGTGTCGAGTGCACCCACCGCTTCCTGTTGGTCACTCGTACAGCGGTCCGGGTCGCCAGGAGGACCTGCTCGGGGCCCTTCCACCTCGGCTCCAAACTGCTCGCCCTCTCAAACGACCGAATCATGACATGGTCGCCGGGGCGAAGATCATGGCCCTCTCCAGTAGAGTTGTCAGGGAGCGCTTCTCGAACCTGTTGATGAATAGAAAGCAAATCATTTGTTAATCGTGCCAAATAATCATTCATCATTATACAAGGCACATCATGTATCAATCGCGGCTTGGGCACCCCCCAGATATTCATAGGGCGACCAAACACCACCTCATATGGTGTGAGGCCAGTTCGTGAATGGGGTACTGATCTAAGAGAGAGCAGTGCTAGCGGCAAAGCATCAGGCCACTTCAACGACGTGGATGCCACAATTTTGGCCAATTTGAGTTTTAACGTAGCATTGTACCGCTCAACCAGACCTGCCGACTGAGGGTGGAACACAGCGTGGAACTTCTGCTGAATCCCTAACCCCTTCAGTACATACTCCACAATCTTCCCAACAAAATGAGGCCCATTATCGCTCCACAAAAATTTGCAAACTCCAAAGCGAGGAAAGAATTCCTTAAGCAACACCTTAGCCGTTGTTAGGGCTGTATTGTCTTTCGTGGGGAAGGCCTCAACCCATTTGCTAAAGGCACATACCACCACTAGGACGTACTTCAGGTTGTTGCAGCGCTCGAGTTGGATATAATCCATTTGGAGTACCTCAAATGGTGCAGAGGGTGGAACGAACCCTCCTTTCGGAGTATGGGTCCCCTTTCCAGGATTGTGTTGTAAACATACCAGGCAGGTCTGCACTACTCTCTTAGCAATATTAGCAATCTCGGGATGTTCCCAGACTCGTGTTAACAGTCGAGTGATTGCAAGAGCTCCGACATGCGCCAATCCATGTGTCATCTGGACCATCGCCTGCAAGTAAGCTGCAGGCAATTTCCATTTTTCCATGTCCTTGCTTCTCCAACAACCCTCATCATCTAGTACCCCATCTGCTGCCCATGCCGCAAGTTCTGATTCAGTAGCTGACTTCTGAATATCCAAGATTTCCGCTCTAGCATCGCTCCATCGCTCAGCCTGTGGTTGTGTCACATACATGGGGGAGTCAGTCCGAGACATAGCCGTTTGTCTCGCTATACTGTCCACGAAGGCATTTCCTTGGCCCACCTTATCGGTAATCTTTTTATGGGCGCTACATTTTATTATCGCTACTTTCTTTGGGCAAAGCAACGCGTTTAAGAGATCACGCACCAGTTCTCCATGCAGGATATGTACTCCGTGAGAAGTCAAAAACCCACGCTCTCTCCAGAGTAGCCCGAAGTCATGTGCTACTCCGAAGGCGTACCGGCTGTCTGTGTATATGTTCACACATAGGCCAGCACTCAATTCGCAGGCTCTTGTTAAAGCTATCAGCTCTGCTGCCTGAGCCGATTTCTGTGGTATTCGTGCTGTTTCTACCACTGTCTTAAGTGTCGTGATCGCATAGGCTGCGGTAGTCGTACCATCTGGCAGCCTCAAACACGATCCATCAACCCACAGTTATCCATCCACATCTGGAAGTGGCATATCCTGTAAGTCAACACGACCCTTTGTCTGTTCCTCGGTCAGGAAAACACAGTCATGATGTTTTTCTTCCTGACCCTCCTCGACCGGATAGGGCAATAAAGTGGCAGGATTCAGGGTAGCGCATCTTTTCAGTGTGATATGTGGCGCCAAAAGTGTAAGCTCATATCCTGTTAGCCGTGCACTCGTAAGATATTGGGTCTTTGTTTGATTTAACAGAGCATCTACTGCATGGGGAACTAGCACCAACAGTTTGTGTGATAACACTATTCCCTCACTCTGCCGTATGGCTACTGCTGTTGCTGCCACTGCTCGAAAACACCCAGGCAACCCTCGTGCTACAGGATCAAGAATGGCAGAGAAATACGCACATGGTCTCTGCTTATCCCCGTGTGCTTGCACTAACACTGACAACGCGCACCCATCGTTCTCGTGCACGTATAATGTAAAAAGTTTTGTATAGTCTGGTGTACCTAACACGGGTGCAGAACAAAGAGCCTGTCTCAATTGTTCAAAAGCATTCTGACATTCATCTGTCCATTCAAGGGGCATTGGTGTAGCTTTGGACAGTAACGCTAGCAAAGGTTTTATAATGTGTGAAAACCCCATGATCCATTGTCTACAAAAGGACGTTAATCCTATGAAGGCACGTACATCTCTCTGTGTGCGGGGGACTGGTGTGTCTAAAATTGCTTGAATTTGATCAGATGTTAATGCACGCCCCTCCTTAGACAAAAGATGACCGAGGTAGGTCACCTTGGGTCTACAGTATTGGAGCTTTTTCTTCGAAACCTTATGATTGTTCTGTGCCAGAAAAGAAAGCAACGCAATTGTACTTTCTTCACATTGTGCATAAGAGTCTGCAGTGAGCAGAAGGTCATCCACGTACTGGATGAGGACAACGCCAGTCTGTAACTCAAAGGAATCAAGCTGTCTTTTCAAAGCCTGGCTGTAGATACTCGGGCTCTCAGTGTAACTTTGGGGAACACGACAAAATCTATACGATTTATTATTTAACGTGAAGCCAAACAAATATCTGCTATCAGGATGGACAGGGATGGAAAAGAACGCGTTTTTCAAATCAATTACACTAAAGGTCGTGGCCGTTGGTGGCACCAATGTAAGCAAGGTCGTAATATCGGATACCACGGGTATTGGGGAATGACAATTTTGTTAATCTCTCTCAAGTCAATAATAAACCGATAGACTTTGTCGTCAGTATCTCTCTTAAGGATCGGAAGAATAGGGCTGTTACAAACATTATAAGGAACCTCCTCCACCACTCCTGCAGTGATCAAATCCTGAACAATGTGTGTCAAGGCAATTTCACCTTCTCTCGAAATCTTATACTGTGGTACTCGTGGTAGAGAGGCCCCCTCCTTAACAGTAATGTGAATAGGTGGAATACGCATCGCTCCCACATCCGTATCTGAGGTCGCCCATAACGTGTGTGGTAGAGAGGCCAAAGCTGGAATGTCTAATATAGTGCAAAACCTATCTGAATCAGGATAATTGTCATTCAGGATAACCCGCACTCCCTCAGGAGCGCACCGTATCGTTGCTCGAAAATATTTAAGCAAGTCAATGCCCAGGATATTATCTGGAGTATGGGGCGATAACAAAAATTGACCAAAACTGAAAAATTTGTCAAGACAAAGTGCAAGGGGTTTTGACAATGGGCTAGGGGAGGGTGTGCCATCGAACCCTACACATGTTATCATTTCGCCAGACAGGGGAGCCCTCGGAACCAAGTTTTTTGACAAAGCGCTACGATTCGCCCCTGTGTCGACTAGAAATTGATCAGTAGAACCCAGAATACCCGCTGTTACATATGGACCCTTCTGATCTACCGGCACTTCAATTGATTCCGTACCCCATCCTACGCAGTCCTATGCATGCACATAATCCTGGTGTTCCACATTCTCACCCTCCGATATCTGATATTGGTTTCGTCTATCAAACGTGTTTCGTTCGTCCTGGCCACGGCCCCTTTCCTCAACCCTTCCACGATCACCTCCGCTACCTCTCGCCCCCGTATAGCTGCCTCTCGACCTACCGCCTCCTCGACCACGCTGGCTACGCTGCTCACGAAGTACCGGACAATCATCAGCCCAATGCCCAAACTCTTTACAATAGGCACATTGATCCTCCGCTATATCCCTACGACCATACGACGTATTTCCTCCGCCACGTCTACCTCTATCATTCCCTCTACCCTGTGTTCCCCGAACCTGTGCCAACATCATATTCGTTTTCAATTCTTTCGCCTTCTTATCAACACTTTCTTTAGCCTCCAACTCCTGCCGCTCATAATACTGAGCCATAGTTAACAAAGACGCAGGGGTCGCCGTGGCCCAGGAACTTTCACTCGATTTCAATCGCTTTGCAATCTCCGGTAGGAGATTAGCCACATACTTATCTACGAACAAATGCCTACTCGTATCGTCTGTTAAAGATTGACCATTGTAATCATGAAACGCCTCCTCGAAGCGTGTAAAGAAATCTGAAACCGTTTCATCAGGCTTTTGTTTGCACGAAGCTAACATGGTCCAATCGATCTTTTTAGAGGGAACAAGCGTTTTTAGTTTAGTCAGGATAGCCGCCAGAAGGTCTAGAATCAGGTCACATGGCTTACATGCAGGTTCCCTATCTAAATCTGCTTGATTTATTTCTTCCCATGTCCCCCCCAGTATTGTTTCATCATTATTTTTACGAATTTGTCTCCACATATCAGGTGGAAGAATTAACCCGAAGAACAGATCTATATCAACAAGAGTCATCACACAAGACGAAATGGCCCCTTCCACCCCTTCATAAAATGCCGCCGGATTTTTCCGAAGGTCAGGTAAAGAATTTTTCAATGCCATAACATCTGCTCTATTCCAAGGAGTATACACCCAGTTATATATAAAATATCCCTTCGCGTCCTTAGACAATTTATCATCATCTGTACCTTGCCCTTTAGGAGGGACATACAAAGGTGCGGCTTCACGCATAGGCATAACATACAGTGCAGGACTCTTATCTGAACCCCAGAGAGAACACTCCTTAGACCGCTCGCTAGACTCCGGCCCGGACTCCTTTTGTTTCTTTTTCCGCTCCTCCCGCAATCTGGTGGTCTCATCTCGCAGCTGGACCAGTTGCTTGAAAAGGTCATCAACATCTGTAAGAGCAAATAAACCTTTATCCAGATTCTCAGGATGAACTGACACAGCTTTAGATTCTAACGTATCTGAAAGTTGACGATACGCGGCAACAACTTCGTCTGCCAAAGTAGACAGAAAATACAGTAATTCCTGATCCGTCCAACTACCCCTTTCCGTAATCACCTCAGACTGAGAAACACAGTTCTTATTCACTTTACGAGCCCAACTACGTAAATGTGCGGACCTCTCCGCAGTAAACCTGAGAGCGGACACACCCTTCTTTTCCGGCTTATCCTGTTCATCATCTTCCGAATCTGCATCTGGAGCCGTAGGCGAAACGTACGGAGGCGGTGACCGATCTAGCAATGAAAAATCATCAATTTCATTATTAAGGACAGGATAAAGCGGCCGGCGAATAGGGAATTGACCAGTCGTTTGCAATTTACGTTCCCGTTCCTCCCTCTCTTTCTTCTCCTGAACCTCTTTTTCCTCAAGCTGTAAAGCCTTATCCCGAGCAGCCTTGCGCTGCTCTTTGTCCGCCAAGGCAACTTCACGCTTCATTCGTTCACGCACCGCTTTCTCCCACATTCGCACACAATCAAACATATTTTGTCTAGACCTGCGTTGAAACAAACATTGTTCCACAAACTGTACTTTACGTAAATCGAACGACCCATGTAGAGGCCATTGCAATTCAGGATCAGATTTGGTGTACTTATGCCATAATTTGCTGTACATTATAGGGGGAAGGCCAAATTTGATATACATATCCCTGTTTGGTGTTCCTTCTGGGGGAGCCGGCTGTGCTTCTGCTAACCTAATTGTGGTACCATTTCCAAAACAGCACATCCCTCGGAGTGTGCTTAAAACAGGCATGTTCAAAAAGTATCACGAAAGCGTGACACCGTATAAAATGGCACTTACAGTACTTCACACAAATGTGCCGCTCAGAGGAAAGAAACAAAGTTAGAGAAACATCTCTACATGCCTGCCTATGTGAAGTGCACTACACATATAGATTCAAAGTTCACAAATTCACAAACGTTAGCTAACTCAAATCAAAATCATAGGTCATAGGACTCCGGCAAGCGTCCGAAGACTACCTTACCGATCACAAATCATAGAACTTCAGTAAGCGTCCGAAGACTACCTTACCGAACACAAATCATAGAACTTCAGTAAGCGTCCGAAGACTACCTTACCGAACACAAATCTTACCCAAAATCTCAAATGTCCAGATTCCAACTGCCAAGGTCTTGTGATCAAATCAGCCAAACGGCACTTTTCCCAGCAACGCAGACGATCGAAAACTCAGATCAGAAGGAAAGGAAGAAACACCGTGGGTGCCAAGACTCGGGTCACTCAGTGGCAGCGCGCGTCCATGGCGAGTTTCCAAGCCTTCGTCACGACCTCTCCTTCAGGCATCCGAGTCGCCGATGAGTCCCTTCGTGGTCGCCAATTTGAAGTAATCAGGGTTCCCAAGGCCTACATGCTCTGCAGATAACCCACTTACACTCAAGAACTGTTGGCACGGAAACTGTAAAAGTCAAAGAACAAGTTTATTAAGACCCCATGGGGTGGTGGTACACTCATACAGCACCCTTCGGTAATGCAAGAGGTATCACACCGAACATCGGTGTGACCCCGTCTTTTATACAGTTTTCAGGTAATAAAGATAGGCGGCACAAAGTTACAAGACATTATGTACATATATGGTCATGTTTTGGAACACAGCCAGCTCATTGGAGGGTTTACAACTCCGCTGGTCAGTTTGGCGGCACATTCCTGAGGGGTGACTGGTCAGTGGGGACTGCGCATGTACGAGCTTGACCAGTACTAAAAATAGCCTGTTGCTGGGCAAACTGAAGTGGTCAGTGGTACGGGCAACGGACTAAAGGGCACGCTAGCCACGAGGCCGCTCATGATCGCAGATGGCCGCCGTAACATTCAAAATGGCGTTTTTATGTATAGCCAAGTTAAACAGGAAAACGTGTAGTTTCAGCTAATCGCTAACGCGGCCATGTCAAATACGACAGCCCGGCCTAACACTGACAGCGGGAGCCCCTTCCACATGGTGGTGTCTCTTTTGAAACTTTGCAGAGGTGGTAGGAGATTCCTCTCAAAAGAGTCACCCTGTTGATTATGATAAAAATCCTGAGGTATTTGAACCCATCTGTGACCTTCTTGATCGGACAGTCATGCGGTATTGAAGGGGGGGCCCCATGTTGGACGTAGAAAAGTGACTTCCCCCAGTTGATGCTGTAACCCGAGTTCCTCACAAAACTGGTGAAATTATACAGGGCGACCCTGAGGGATTTGGAGGGGGAGGCGAGATATAGGAGGATGTCATCCACATAAAGCAAAATCCGGTCCTCCCACCCATCTGCCCATCTGAGCCCTTGCGGTGAGAGATTTTGCCATATCCAGGCCTCTAGAGACTCCAGGGAGAAGGCGAAAAGCAGGGATGAGAGGGGGCAGCCCTGATGTGTCCCTCTCTCCAAAGAAAAAGTCTCTGAGATCTTGTTGTTCACCACCACATGGGCTAAAGGCTCAGTGTAGAGGAGGCGCACCCACCCAATTAAGTTAGGACCAAAGCCTATCTTTTTGAGGACCGCCATCATATAAGGCCATTCGAGCATCGAGTCGAGCTCCGTGTTGCTGTGCGGCATAAAGCCCGACTGATCACCGGTGTGGACCAATTTGGTGATGATCGGCTTGATCCTGTTTGCCAGGAGCTTCGCGAGGATTTTAGGCCCAGCGTTCAATAATGATATCGGCCTGTAAGAGGTGCACAGCTCTCTTGGTTTCCCTTCTTTAGGGATAGCCACCAGTGTGGCTATGCGTTGGTCCCTCTGTAGTTTCCCCTGAGCCTTACTGTCCTCAAACATATTTTTAAGGTGTTGGCCCATGCAGTCAGGTTTGAGCTTGTACAGCTCAATAGGAAGGCCGTTGGGTCCTAGGGCTTTTCCAGGTTGGAGCTTGTTGATTGCCCTAGCCAGTTCATCAGAGATAAGTACCCCCTCCAAAGCCTCCCGGTCATCGTCAGAAAGAGTGGGCATCTTAATGTCTTTCAAAAGCTCGGTGGAATCCTCCTTCAGCCGTACAGATCCCCTGCTGTATACCCGTTTGAAATGTGCTGCAAACTCGCTAACTATCTCCGGAGGTTCAATAAGGATGGCAACCACCTCAGTCCGAAGCTCAGATACCACCCTCTGTGCTTTCCGCTTTTTGTCTAACCAGGCTATTAATTGGTCCGCTTTGTCCCCTTGGTCATGCAAGCGGCCGTTTCAATCCCTAGCTAAAAATTAGCGGCATCGGTGGCTAGTTCCTTATATTCTGCCTCCTTGAGCCGCATCTGATGCATCGTTCCCGGATTCTCGTCAACCTGTGCCACCCCCTCCAGAGCGAGGAGGTCATGTTCGATGGTGAGCATTTGCGCCTCCTTTTCTTTACACTGGCCGGCAATCACGGAGAGGGACTCACCCCGCACCACGGTCTTAAATGCTTCCCAGAGGACAGCAGGGGATTCCACCATCCCTACGTTTTCCTGGAAGTATTGATCAATCGAGCGGGCAATCTTTTTCCTGGTCTCAGGATTGCGTAAGAACCAGGGGTTTATGGGCGCCACACAGCCTACCTTCTTTTCCCCAATAGTGAGGTGTGGCCATATATGGGGGTGGTCACTTATACCCCGTGCTAAGTGTTGAATTTCTCAGTCGGTAATGTCGTGTTACAGCGGAGTAAGGATATAGTCTATCCTAGAAAAAATGTGGTGTGGGTCAGAGAAGAGTGGATACTGCTGTAGGTTAGCGTGAACCAAACGCCAGAGATCAACCAATCCGAATGCATCCAGGAGGTTAATAACCCACATGTGTCCCGATGCTACGTCCGAGGGTGGGTGCCTATCCAGCCCTCCCGACACTACTACAGTGTAGTTGCAACTAATCAGAAGCTGCCCCTCAGAAAGACAGAGGAGAAGTTTACTGAGGTCCTGGTATGACTGGGTTTGAAGACGCGGTGGAATATAGACTGTCACAAGGTTAAGTGTGCGTCCCGCCCACCTCCCCGAGAGCACCGCCTAGCGCCCCAATGGGTCAGTCTCCGAATGTTCAGTGACAAAGGGAAATTTACGGCGCAGCAAAATACCCATCCTGCGGGATCCCGAAGTGAAGCCGGCATGTATCATCAGTGTATATCCCCATCTATTGAGTGCATGACAGGCGTTACCGATGAGGTGCGTCTCTTGCAAGACAACAACATCTGGGAGGTGTAGTTTAACCAATTTAAGAACTATACTCCTCTTGAGCTTGTCCCCCAACCCGTTGACGTTCCAACTGAGGATTTTAAGACTTTTATCCCACCTTGTAGCCATCACTGGAAGCTAACCAAGTTCTCAGTCTGTAGCTCCTGCAACACCAACAAATACCTTTACTGCAAGACCAACTTAAGCTCTCACCACCCACCCAAGCACAACCAACCATCACTGAAGAACAATAAAACCGCCGTACCCGCCTCTCTCTCACCCTGCTACCCTGCGACGTAGGTTTATAACGACCCACATCCCCAACTAGCAGAGTGCCTCTCGCCCCAAAAAGGGAAAGAGATAAACTCTTCCCCCTCACCCCCAAAAAAACCTGTGAAATGGGGAGTGCGCTGGCACCAACTCCAGCTTCTAGGCACCCATCCCCTTACTTTTAGTAAATTATCAAGCATATGCACTCATATTTCAAATGGATCACAACGGTACCACCAACTACCTCTTGCCCCGTACCAATTGCGCTTACCAATGTCCCAGGTCCGACCGGGCATTGCGCCCGTGAAGTGGAGATATTTAAAGTCAGGGAGTGCGTCCGGCCCTACCCATATAGGTCCCTCCCGTTCGGGCATTGTGAGTACATCTCCCTATCAATTGGCACCACCCCAGGAAGCGCCTGCACCCAATATCATAGTAAAGATTTATACAAGACAGTATAACTGGCAGAGATCCGAAAACGTAGCTTCTCCAATCAACGCAAGTCCACTAGCGTCTCTGAGTGGCGCCCATAGCAGGGCTGTGAGATCTCGATCTCCACGAGCGCTGACTCATTATTTCACTGTCAGATCTGCCATCTAGTGAGCCTGGTGACTTGGCCCGGGTGTCCCTCCAGTCGCCACCTGTTGCTGTTTTTCGACGTCTGCGATGCGCCTCTGTCAAGCCAGTCCTGCACCTCCGAGGGAGTAGAGAAGAGGAATTTGCCGCCGGCAATTATTTTGAGTTTTGCAGGGAAGAACATCATATATTTGATACCTTTCCCCAGAAGTGCCGACTTGACACCATCGAAGGATCGCCGCTCCCGCTGCACCTTGTGTGTGACATCTGGGAAAAACCTGACTGTTGCAATCTCATATTGTAGGTCTCCCATCTGTCTGGCGCCCTGAAAAATAGCGTCCCAGTCCCTATAGTTGAGGATTTTTGCTATTATGGTCCTCGGCAGGGCTCCAGGTTTGGGCCTGGGGACCGGCGCACGATGCACCCTTTCAATTGTGAATATATTAGAGAGCCATTTTGGTTTTAAACAGTTGAGGATCAAATCTTCGAGGAAGAGGTCCATACTGAGGCCTTCTGAACCTTCCGGTACTCCCATCACTCGAATGTTGTCCCGTCAGGCCCTCCCTTCCTGATCCTCGAACTTCAAGGCCACCTGATGGTGTTGGTGTATAATTTCATCAACCCTCCGCTCAAGCTTCTTGGAGGAGGCCTGGAGCTCCCTGATGTCTGATTCATTGGTCCTGGCCTTATCCGACGTCTTGTTGAGGTCAGCACGTATAAGATTCATTTCGATGGACATCTTGTCTATTTTCGTCTCGAGGGTGGGCCCGAATGTCTGTATGGCCGCCATTATGGAGGTCAAGGAGGGCTCAGCCTGTACAACTTGGCTCCCCGTCACCCCCTCCGTCTGCGGGGCCGGTACCGGGACTGCATACTTGTCAAGCTTGTTCGTTTGGGTCGCCGCCGCCCCTTTAGGTTTCATGTTGCTGTCAGGCTGAAGTGGTCTGCCACCAACCGGCCCGGTACTGAGGTCCGCAGTCCGTTAGTTGTATTATTCCCTGATCGCCCTGCTGCCTCCCGGCATCACCGTGGCACCTTCTGCCGTGGTCCCCTTCGCTCCCAGCAGGGTCTTCGTCCACTTGTACTGCTGGGCCTGTAAGTGTCGACCACCCAGCCACAAGCGTTTGTCCCGTGCCAACCAAGTCTCCTGTTATGCGCCACTGACTCCCAATCCAGGCTTCGACCAGCCAGGTTGGGGCCACCTCCCGCCACAAGGGGTGTGTGCCGACTACTTGTGCAGTCCAATATGTTTGCCTCCGGGCGCGGCCTGGAATCCTCTCCCACCCATGTACAGCCCTACCCTCTATTGCGCCTTCGCACATGGACCTTCAGGCGTAATGTGCGCTAAGGGCTAACCTGGTAGTCTGCACGATGCCTCGGCGGCTCAGGAGTCCGACAGTCCATCAGCAACTGGGCACAGGGAAGCTGCCACGTGCAAGCGGGATCAATGCCACACCAATTCTTCCTATGGTGCGATGCAGTGGAGCCCACACGTGCCTCCCCAAATGATCTCCTCCTCACTCTGATCCTTAGGCCTCGCAGTGGGCTAGTTATAACCCCCCTTGAGGTATTCAGGGCCGCTGACTCTCTTATGCAGAATGGTAGAGGTGGTGGAGGCAGCAAGATCCGGCCCCCCTCCCCATAGCAGGTGCCCCCACCGCACACAGGTCCAATCCAGCACGTGGGCAGCAGAGAACTATGTCTCCTGCGAGCTCCCGGGCCTCCTGGCCACTGCTGCGGACCCGGGCGCCAGTGATGAAAGAGGCGTTAAATAGTCCCCGCACTTCAAAGGGAATTGCAGCTGTTGTCACTCACGGAGGGCGTCCTCTCGCTGTGCGGCACCCCTCCAGTACTTCAGTGGCTTTGGCGGTGGTGCCCCGGCCTGTCCACACCGACGGGGCAGTCCCCGTCGCAGGCCCAGCCACCAGGGTATTGCGTAGCTGGCCGGCGGAATCACAGCCACCCACCTCCCAGGCTCTCTCGTTTGCCGCCGTCAGCTCCGGGCACTCTGTGGTAACGGAGGCGTCCCAGAGCCTCCTCAACACAGCAATCGGCACCGCTCACCATCCAGAGGTATTTCCCACCTCTACAACGTGCAGTTTGCGGTTTATGGACGGATACCGGGGGAATTAGGGCTTCGCTTTGGCGGAGCTCGCTACAAGGCGGCCATCTTCGCTGGTGCCCAGCCACGCCCCCCCTTTTTAAAAAAGATGAATGTTTATACTTGAATATATATTTTATTTTAAAAAAAGCTTAAATATATTTATTTCATATAACAATATGGTTATTTTTACTTGCAGAGTATGTGTATTTTTTGCAGTGTTTTATCTGTTTACTAAATCTTGCTGCTTTTGAAATTCAGCAGATGCTGTAAAACATTTTAAATTATTACTTGTTAGTATTTCTGAATTATGTTTTAATTTTGTATTTAAAAAATACCTAAATTGTACACTGAGGGGCAGATTATGATGGCGGCCAGAAAAGCACTCCGCCTGCCGTGGTTGCCGAAAAAAAGCGGCAAAACCAGTGGTCACGTTACCATGAAATGATTGAAAAATCCAACCTCTGTGGTCGAATTCCACAAAAATCCACACGCAAGGTCTGGAAAACCAGAAAATCTGACCACGGTGGATGGTAATGCTGTGGAAAGCACCAAAAACTCGGATCGACAAGCGAAATGACTGCAAGGAAAATTAGGATAAGATGGCGGAGCAAGCGGAACGATCAGTCGCTTAAGACTGTCGCGGTCACGCGAAAATATGAATGACAATTGCGTTCCGACCACTACGGTTGGCCAGAAAGAAGAATGGCGGGCGAATGCAACCACAGAACAAGGCCTTCAAGTGTGGGTGTTTGTTTTCTGCTGCCTTCAAAACATTTGACACAGCCCAATGACACATTCCTATGACATAATAAAAAATACAAATCCCAGGTAAACCCAGAAAATACACCTAACATGAATACTCCATTTTGACACACCCACATAGCTGAGTATAAAACCAAGCCCTTCCCTGGCCAGCATCTTTTGCACAACCCCAGAAGTGAAGGGCCAAACACCACAGCAGAAAGGAGACGCAAATCATCACACATGACACCTTAACAACCACCTACACGAACAACGCCAACACACACCTCACACATCTCCACCACCACCTTCCCATTTGCACATCAAACACCATGGAACAGAAAAAAATGCCAAAATTCACAGACAATTAGTTGTCAGTCATGGTAGATGAGTGTAGGAAACTGGCTATTTATATACTACAACATGAGGTATAGTGTGTATAGAGTCCAAGTGACCCCAGAGGTAGGCAGATTTTAAAGTTAGATAGAACCTTACTTTCTATTTGTGGTAGAGTGGTCGAGCTGTAAGGCAGTATCAAAGGACAGCGATAAGTATTTGATGTACACACTCAGTCAGCAAATGAATTCACACACTCAAGAACTGAACTCTAGGCCAATTATTTTTATATAAAAATATATACTGTTGTTTTATTTTTAGAACCAAGCAAGCCTGGCACACGTAAGCATTAAATACTTTACAGTAATAAGTTGCTGAACGTAGAACAGTTTGAAAATGCTATAGGAATTGTACTTTGTTTGATTTACCGGGGATGCAGTAAGTTGCAATACTTAGCAAATACAGTAGGTCGAAATAATTAGGCTTTTTCAGTAAATTACAGGTAAGTTACTTTTCACGTTACTTTTATAACTCAGTACTCGATACCTAGATTCAGCACTGGGACATTTCCTGCAAACAGGTAAGTAAATACGTTTTGGTTGTTCATGCTATTTTTAAAGAATACTTTTAAATTTCAAAACTCTACACTTTTTGGAAGAAAATTGTCAATGTTATCCTATGGAGGAAAAACAGTTTATCGGTTCACAGGTAAGTTATCGACTGTGGGAGTTAAGGCTCTGGGGTTAGACTCAGGGGTCCCCCAGGCTCAGAGATGCACTCTTGTTGCACCCTCAGCTGCAATAATGCGGCCGGATGCAGTGTGTTGAGGCCCAATGTTATCCAATAGGGGATAGAGGGCCTCCGGTTGGTGGGTGCAGGCAAGCAGGCCACTGGGTTGTGGGAGCAAAGCTCCTAGGGTTTAGGTCAGGGCAAATGGGGAAACAAAGTAGCACAAAAGGTGCACCCTCAGCGGCACTGGGGCAGCCGGGTGCATGGTGCTGTTTCGAGATCGGGTGCCCTGTTGTTTTCAATGAAGAACCTCCGGTTTGCAAAAGCTCTGCGGCAGGGAGATGAAGGACTTCTGGGTGTCACCACCATTTCGAGAGGAAAGTTGGGAAGTTAGGGGTTGGTTAGGCACCATAGGTTTGGGCACACTTTAGTGTAGTTCCAATATTCCCAATAGGCTCTGCGCATTGGAATAATATACACTATAGATATGACATAGGACTGAGGTCAGTATGTCTCTATCGAGTATATTAAACTTAAATGTGTGTGCCAGCTAACTCAGAGGTCACTAGAAACGTTCTTGAATAAACAAGAAGGGATTAGTCTCTGACAACCGCAAAAACATGACAACTTTGTTTCCCTTAGAGTCGGAACAATATCTTCAGAGTCGTGGAAACAATAGATAACTATTTCACTCAGTCAGTCGTGCATGCTTTGTTTCTACAGAGTTGCACAGAAATAGAGAGATGGGCGTTTCAATAAAAGAATTTATTGAACAATCTTATTTCTCATGCAAGAGATATGTACTGCTACAATCGTTAGACAGAATGCCAAGTATAATGCGTACAGCGTATACAGTATTATAAAATAATACTGTAATAGCATTGTCTGTTGCTCTGACATATATAAAAATACATACATAAATAACACAGGCTAAAATACTCAACTGGTGCTTCTAAAATACGTCTACCCCAGTGTACCTCACCTAGGTCTAGCACGAGGGAAGACGTAGGTGCTGTCTTTAGTTATAGTTTAGTTTTGCCAAATGTTTCTCTAGGTTCTAATCATCTCCATACCATAGAATGAGAGAGGTTGGTATCTCTTTCCCAGGAATCGATTTCCCAACACCCGCAAGGGCAGTCAGAAACACTGGAGCTGGATTCTCGACAGGAGGATGACAGCCTCTGGTCAGTGCGTCAGCTGGGGAGTTGGCTTCCTTCGGCACTTGCTTTAGCGAGCTGCGTAATGCAAGTAGGTAGTCGAACTGCACTGAACCACACCGTGCTTTGCCATAGCAAGTGAAGGTATATTTATACCTTGAAGGTGCTTAGGAATGCCGGTATTGACGTAAAAGTCGCGCATATGAACGTCGTGAATGAACCCCTAAGGAACAGATGCTCATGCATAATAAATGAGTTCTTGGAGAAATCAATATCCAGGCTAGGAGGAAGTCCCTTCAGCTTGAGAGTCTGGTTTTCCAAGAAGTTGTTGTGATGTAGATGAACGGATGGACGTAGCTATGCCTGTTCTTGGGTAGCATGGGCATTGCCTAAATAAGGACTGGATTTCTATGCCTATATAAGGGCAATATGAATTATACCTATATAAGGGCATGAATCAGGAAATGCATAGGGAACCTAAATCGATACACAACACCCACTCCACGTTCGTATGTACGACGTTACTAAATATGTCTAAATATATCTAAAACATATCTACATATGAAGTGCTAAAACCCCTCCAAAATACATAAAAAATGTATTAGAATTGGTTGTAATCATAAAAAATGCATTGGCGCTGTACACATTTGAAGCAATGTTTCATTTTAAGCATATATTTTTATTCAAATGCTAAATGAATGAATCACGAAAATATACATTTATGAAATGGCTCATGAATACAGAAGAAAAAAGGCCAAAACCATTTCCTGTCAGATTACATAAAACTGTTTGTTTGAAGCTGAACTCGGACAAGACGGAGGTCCTCATCCTCGGCTCCAACCCGTGGGATGACTCCTGGTGGCCAATGGCACTGGTAGCAGCCCTGACCCCCACCGACCACGCACGCAACCTGGGAATCATACTCGACTCAACGCTCTCAATGACCAAGCAAGTCAACGCCGTCTCCTCCTCCTGCTTCAACACCCTCCGCATGCTCCGCAAGATCTACAGATGGTTCCCCACAGATACAAGAAAGGCAGTCACCCAGGCCCTTGTCAGCAGCAGACTCAACTACTGAAACGTCCTCTACGCGAGATCCCTGACCAAGCTCATCAATCGACTACAATGCATCCAAAACACCTCGGCACGGCTGATCTTCTATGTACAACAACACGGCCACATCACCCCCCACCTGAGAAACCTGCACTGGCTCCCCGTCAACAAGAGGATATCTTTCAAGCTCCTCATCCACGCACACAAGGCTCTCCACAAGTCCTGCCCAGCCTACCTCAACAGACGGCTCTCCTTCTACAACGCCAGCTCCGCTCCGCCAAACTCTCACTCGCCACCGTCTTGCGCATCTGAAGAACAACCACCGGCGGGAGATCCTTCTCCCACCTCGCCGCCAAGACATGGAACACCCTCCCACTGAGCCTGCGACACACCCAAGACCTGCTGACCTTCAGGAGGATACTGAAGACCTGGCTGTTCAATCAGTAGAGGCCCCTCCTCCCCCCCCAACGCCTTGGGACCCTCGCGGGTTTGAAATGCGCTTAACAAATGACTGATTGATTGACAAGGTCCACCTACGGCGACAAGGCCCACCTACGGCTGACCCTGGACCATCTCTCCTTCAGGAAACAACTCAAGACCTGGCTGTTCGAGCAGTAGCGACCCCCCCCCCCCCCTCAGCGCCTTGAGACCCTAACGGGTGAGTAGCGCGCTATACAAATTCTGTTGATTGATTGATTGATATTGTCTCTGGAAGTATTCAAGGAGTTCTTGTTCTCTATGAATAATTCTACAATAAGCATATTACTTGTGCCAAAAAAGTGTTTTCTTTTCAAAAAATGAAGGTCGAATTCACAGTCTCACAGAACACTGTGTGCCAAATTCAAAAGTCATTGTTAGCTCTTGGAGAAAACATGAAATCTTCTATGTAAAACATCTTCTATCATTGTAGGTGACAGTTGGATTACCTCGTTTAGAAGATTAACCGCACATAGATGTGAAGCATCGCCTTCAGCATTGGTCGCATTAGCAATGTTCGAATCGGATGTTACCTGTGTGCCTGTAGTTTCCTCTCGTACCTCAGCATCAGCATTTTGCATCTGTGAGATCTCAATGAATGCCGTCATCAAAATTGGTAACCGCTGGGGTCAACACAGAGCATGGGCCGTTACCGGTTCAAGCAAAGTATCAACATCCATTGGCATGACTGATGGGAGTGTTAGACAGATGTTTAGCACACATTTTTCCCCACATAGCAGGCAGCGTAGAACAGGTAAGATGCAATCTTGCCAGATTGGTCTGAATGACAGAAACCATGTGGTATTTAATTGTTACCGGTTCAAGCAAAGTATCAACATCCATTGGCATGACTGATGGGAGTGTTAGACAGATGTTTAGCACACATTTTTCCCCACATAGCAGGCAGCGTAGAACAGGTAAGATGCAATCTTGCCAGATTGGTCTGAATGACAGAAACCATGTGGTATTTAATTCTCGTAGACGAATTAATCCCAAAATTTGGACGATGCGCTTACGACACTTCATCTCCAATAGAGCTCTCTCTATGGTGCTTGGAGTGGCCCTGGTGATTTGGCTCGCCATATCATAGCAGAAGGAGCAAAAATAGTATCCCTGCAACGAGTCCCAAAAGGAGGGGCAGTCCGCCAAACACAGAGTACACGAAGTTTGGAAATATTCAGAGGACTGCTTGAAAAGGTGATAACAGTCCGGAACATACGTTCTTAAATAGATGTACAACACCGCTCGTATCAGACATGTTTAAGATACGACTTAACATTTCTGAGAAATATATAGAGCAGCTTGTATTCAAAAGGGCATGTATCTCAGCAGAAGTCCTTGCGACTTGCAGATCATAGGTTTCTTTGGCTAAGGTCAATGGTACAGTTTTTTGCAAATGAATGCTTTCATTCTGCTTAGAGTATCAATTCGTATAGAAGTGATGTTCAGTGGTGGCCATAAAGGCAACTCCCTGGATGGCTTGGTTTTTGGAAACAATACTTGCATACAGCAATTGACCCTGGATGACACAGTTACTAGATATGGTATACCTGGCAACATGTCAAAGCAGCTGTGATCGTTCAACATAAGGTAACTCCCATTTAAAAGTTGTCCAAAAATTGGATCAATCACTGCAGCTGGTGAACCTTGCAGGTGGCAGGATAAGTTGTTAGAGAAAGCATCGCAGGCCCCGTGTAAATTAATACCCTGTCAAAGGAGAGAACGCTTAGTGCGTTTTCTCCGTTTGTACCGCTAAGAAACACTTCACGTCTCCCACTCCAACATCTGTGTTTGTATGGTAAATCCCAGGATGTCTTTACCCAACCTTTCATATGTGCCTGCTGGTATGTGTTTTACGCAATACTGAAAATGAAAAATTGTAACAGGCAGAGTGATTGTTCCATGTATTATCCATTCAGTAGCTGGTTTTTCTGCTACCATAAATGGCAATCTTTCCAGTTTTTCAATGCTCAGCACCGTATAGTCTGCTCCCCTTTGTGCCAATTTGATCTGTTAATCAGTGAGATTGAATTCTGAAAATAGTGACATGGTATTGATTAAACGCCAAGACACATAGCCTGAACAAAGGTTTTGCAACGTTCAGCCTAATAGCATGATAGAATGTAGTTGCAACTGAGCATGTTGCAGCATGACCAAGCCCTGTTCCATGATGTCTATGACAGAAGATACTATGTTGTCCAATGAATATATCCTGGACGACAGAGTCGTTAACCCATTGTCAATTGTCATAGTGAAGTAGTGTGGCTCACTGGTTAGAGGCGGCAGACCCGAGAGCAGAGGACGGCCCGGGACCAGGGTTCGATTCCCGGCGCGGCAGGTTTCTGGACCAGGGTCAGCGGACTCGATAATTCTCTCGCCTCGGTGCCCACTCTGATCAGCGATCACACTCGGCAACTCTGGGCATTAGCTTGCCTCATCTTCACTAACGGCCCCCCAGACCGCCGGGGATGCCTGGTCTCACCCTGGAGATACCCATTAAGGGACCATCTCTCAGGGAAGCCAGGAAGGGTTTCGCGGCGGTCGAAGCGCCAGGACGCCTACGGGTAGCAGTGCGCTATATAAATGCCTACACACAATTACAGAGAGAGTTTTCTCTAAATTAATATGATCAATTTCTCATATTCGTTCTGCAGTCACTGCTTGTGTAATCTTCCATGCGTCGTTATATGCAGCATATAATCCGGCATATATGAAACATTTTTGACGTGGTTTTCTTGAACCTAGCAAGAATTCTCTAAGATCTGCGCCATCTTTAAGTAAAGATAAGTGTTGCTTTACATCCTTAAGTGTATATTTTTGTAGCCAATCAAGGCAGAGGTACCGGTTAGGTTTAGAGAAGAGCGCAGCCTCAAAGTCCCCCCCGCCCCCGGGAGAAGCCACCTGTCCATCCCATACCCGGGATCATCTCCACCACTGTATATGCCCTGGTTTATGGCCGAGAGGTGTGCTGCCCAGTAATATTTTTGGATGTCCGCAAGTGCTATACCCCATCATACCACCCCAGCGTGAGTTTTTGGAGCGATATGCGTGGCGTTTCAGACCACAACAGGTCTCTTTGAGTGGCCGCAATATCAGCAAAGTACTTTTGTGGGACTAAATCTGGGTAGTTTTGAAGGGCATATAACAACCGCGGTAGTGCCATCATATTAAATAGAGCTGCCCGGCCTAACACTGACAGCGGGAGCCCCTTCCACACGGTGGTGTCTCTTTTGAAACTTTGCAGAGGTGGTAGGAGATTCCTCTCATAACGAGTCACCCTGTTGATTATGATAAAAATCCTGAGGTATTTGAACCCCTCTGTGGCCTTCTTGATCGGGCAGTCATGCGGTATTGAAGGGGGGGCCCCATGTAGGATGTAGAAAAGTGACTTCCCCCAGTTGATGCTGTAACCCGAGTTCCTCACAAAACTGGTGAAATTATACAGGGCGACCTTGAGGGATTTGGAGGGGGAGGCGAGATATGGGAGGATGTCATCCACATAAAGCAAAATCTGGTCCTCCCACCCATCTGCCCATCTGAGCCCTTGCGGTGAGAGATTTTGCCGTATCCAGGCCTCTAGAGACTCCAGGAAGAAGGCGAAAAGCAGGGGTGAGAGGGGGCAGCCCTGATGTGTCCCTCTCTCCAAAGTAAAAGTCTCTGAGATCTTGTTGTTCACCACCACATGGGCTAATGGCTCAGTGTGGAGGAGGCGCACCCACCCAATGAAGTTAGGACCAAAGCCTATCTTTTTGAGGACCGCCATCATATAAGGCCATTCGAGCATCGAGTCGATTGGGTGGACCAATTTGGTGATGATCGGCTTGATCCTGTTTGCCAGGAGCTTCGCGAGGATTTTAGGCTCAGCGTTCAATAATGATATCGGCCTGTAAGAGGTGCACAGCTCTCTTAGTTTCCCTTCTTTAGGGATAGCCACCAGTGTGGCTATGCGTTGGTCCCTCGTTTTTTTCCCCTGAGCCTTACTGTCCTCGAACATATTTTTAAGGTGTTGACCCATGCAGTCAGGTTTGAGCTTGTACAGCTCGATAGGAAGGCCATTGGGTCCTAGGGCTTTTCCAGGTTGGAGGTCATTGATTGCCCTAGCCAGTTCATCAGAGATAAGTACCCCTTCCAAAGCCTCCCGGTCATCGTCAGAAAGAGTGGCCATCTTAATGTCTTTCAAAAGCTCGGTGGAATCCTCCTTCAGCCGTACAGATCCCCTGCTGTATACCCGTTTGAAATGTGTTGCAAACTCGCTAACTATCTCCTGAGGTTCAATAAGGTTGGCACCCACCTCAGTCCGAAGCTCAGATACCATCCTCTGTGCTTTCCGCTTTTTGTCTAACCAGGCTATTAATTTGTCCGCTTTGTCCCCTTGGTCATGCAAGCGGCCGTTTCAATCCCTAGCTAAAATGTTAGCGGCATCGGTGGCTAGTTCCTTATATTCTGTCGCCTTGAGCCGCATCTGATGCATCGTTCCCGGATTCTCGTCAATCTGTGCCACCCCCTCCAGAGCGAGGAGGTCATGTTCGATGGTGAGCATTTGCGCCTCCTTTTCTTTACGCTGGCCGGCAATCACGGAGAGGGCCGCACCACGGTCTTAAATGCTTCCCAGAGCATAGCAGGGGATTCCACCGTCCCTACGTTTTCCTGGAAGTGTTGATTAATCGAGCGGGCAATCTTTTTCCTGGTCCCAGGTTTGTGTAAGAACCATGGGTTTATGGGCGCCACACAGCCTACCTTCTTTTCCCCAATAGTGAGGTGTGGCCATATAGGGGGGTGGTCACTTATACCCCGTGCTAAGTGTTGAATTTCTCAGATGGTAATGTTGTGTTGCAGCGGAGTAAGGATATAGTCTATCCTAGAAAAAGTGTGGTGTGGGTCAGAGAAGAATGGATACTGCTGTAGGTTAGCGTGAACCAAACGCCAGAGATCAACCAATCCAAATGCATCCAGGAGGTTAGTAACCCACATGTGTCCCGATGCTACGTCCGAGGGTGGGTGCCTATCCAGCCCTCCCGACACTACTACAGTGTAGTTGCGACCAATCAGAAGCTGCCCCTCAGGAAGACAGAGGAGAAGTTTACTGAGGTCCTGGTATGACTGGGTTTGAAGACGCGGTGGAATATAGACTGTCACAAGGTTAAGTGTGCGTCCCGCCAACCTCCCCGAGAGCACCGCCTAGCGCCCCAATGGGTCAGTCCCCGAATGTTCAGTGACAAAGGGAAATTTACGGTGCAGCAAAATGCCCATCCCGCGGGATCCCGAAGTGAAGCCGGCATGTATCATCAGTGTATATCCCCATCTATTAAGTGCATGACAGGTGTTACCAATGAGGTGCGTCTCTTGCAAGAGAACAACATCTGGGAGGTGTAGTTTAACCAATTTAAGAACTATACTCCTCTTGAGCTTGTTCCCCAACCCGTTGAGGTTCCAACTGAGGATTTTAAGACTTTTATCCCACCTTGTAGCCATCACTGGAAGCTAACCAAGTTTTCAGTCTGTAGCTCCTGCAACACTTCACCATCCCACAAACTGCAAGACCAACTCAAGCTCTCACCACCCACCCAAGCACAACCAACCATCACTGAAGAACAATAAAACCGCTGTACCCCCGCCTCTCTCTCACCCTGCTACCCTGCGACGTAGGTTTATAACGACCCACATCCCCAACTAGCAGAGTGCCTCTCGCCCCAAAAAGGGAAAGAGATAAACCCTGCCCCCTCCCCCCAAAAAAACCTGTGAAATGGGGAGTGCGCTGGCACCAACTCCAGCTGTTAGGCACCCATCCCCTTACTTTTAGTAAATTATCAAGCATATGCACTCATATTTCAAATGGATCGCAACGGTACCACCAATTACCTCTTGCCCCATACCAATTGCGCTTACCAATGTCCCAAGTCCGGCCGGGCATTGCGCCCGTGAAGTGGAGATATTTTTTATTTTATTTATTTATTTATTTTTTTATTTTTATTTATTTTAGCGATTTCTACAGCGCCTGGTGACCCAGGGGTATCCCCGCGCTATGTAACTTGAACCTATTGAGAGGGGAGGTAGCCGAAGGGTGTTATTTGGGAAACAAATGGGTCTTAAGTTTTTTGCGGAACGCAAGGAAATTGGATTCCAGTCTGAGGGCGCGAGGGAGTGCGTTCCAGCCTTTGGCCGCCTGAACGGAGAATTGACGGCCTCCTGTGCGGACTTTTTTGAATCTGGGAATGAGGACTAGATTCTCATTTTGAGATCGTAGCGATCTGGTTGCTATATAGGGTGTGATCATTTTGCTAAGGATCGCTGGGCCAGAACCGTTGTAAAGCTTGTGTGTGGTACACATTGCTTTAAAGTGCACCCTTTGGCGAACAGGGAGCCAATGCAGGGTTTTAAGGGCTGGCTTGGCGGATGTTCTGGAGGGGGTGTTGGTGATCATGCGTGCTGCCGCATTCTGTGTCCGCTGGAGTTTCGTGATGGTAGCCTCGGGGGCTCCCAAATAGACCAGATTGCTGTAGTCTAAACGGGACAGCACTAGGCCCTGGATAAGGAGCTTTCTGGACATAGGAGGGAGTAGGGGCAGGATTTTACGAGTCGTACGCATGAGCCCAAAACATGTGCCCGAGGTTTTGGTTGCCTGGGTCTTCATCGTAAGTTGTGGCTCTAGCCACACCCCGAGTGTCTTGATTTCAGATTTGGGGGGGGGAATTTCACCGAACACATCGGGCCATATCGTGGGAGGGATAGTTGTCCATTGCTTACCGAGTAACATTACCTCTGTCTTAGTCCCATTCAATTTCAATGATGATTCGTTCATCCAGTTGTGGATGTTTATGAGGCAGTTAGTCAGGTTTTCAGGATGGTCAGTCAGCTGGGACAGGGAGACGACTAGTTGGGCGTCATCGGCGTAACTCACCATTTTAATGTTAAATGGTGTTACCACGTCCTCGAGGGGGGCCATATAGACATTAAAAAGCGTGGGGCTTAGGGAAGAGCCCTGGGGGACGCCGCTAGTAAGTGGGAGGTTGGATGAGTGGTGGCTGTCATCCCAAACTTGAAAGGTGCGTCCTGTAAGATAGGATTCGATCCATTTGATAGCTGTCCCGGTAAGTCCTGCATTTGCCAGTCTGCTCAGAAGGACACGGTGGTTGACCGTATCGAAGGCTGCACTTAGATCCAGGAGGATCACTGCCACTGATCCTCCTGAATCTAGTAAGCCCCTTGCCTCTTCAATCACCGCAAGCAGTGCGGTGTCCGTTCCGTGGCCTGGGCGAAATCCGGTTTGGGATTGTCTGAGCAGTTTGTTTGTTTCAAGGAACTGGGATAGTTGGATGTTTACTAATTTCTCGGTGACTTTACTAATGCCAGGGAGTAGGGATATTGGCCTATAGTTGGACAGGTCCGATGGATCCAGCTGGGGTTTTTTTAGGAGTGCTTTAACCACAGCACTCTTCCAGCTGTCGGGGACGGTTCCATGGGAAAACGAACAGTTGATAAGGTCCGTAATGGAAGGAACAATTACTGAGGCTACTGTCTTGAGGAACCTGATAGGGGCTGGGTCCAGAGGAGATCCACTTTTCATTTTTACTAGGGTTCGCTCAACCTCTGTGGGGGTGACAGGTCGGAAAGACTTAAGCGAAGGACGACAGATGCTTTCAGACGGTTCGGGGGCAGTACTACTTTCCGTGAGGCTGGGAAGGCTGGGGGGAGGGAGGCCAGGATACGGGTAATTTTCTCGTTGAAGAAGATGGCTAACTCGTTACTTCTGTCAACTTTGGGTGTGTTGGAGGAGGAGGTGGTGGGGACCTTGGTCAGCTCTTTGACGATCAAAAAAGATTCTCGGGCTGAATTGGATGCTTCTTGTATACGTGTGTTGTAGTAGGAAGCTTTGGCTGATTTGATAGCCTCTTTGTAAATTTTGACGGCAGACTGGTAGGCTTCTTTGTTGGCATGTTGCCAGGTCTTTCTCCAGAGACGTTCGGCCTTTTTGCAATTTTTGCGAAGTGTTCTTAGCTCTGTGGAGTACCATGGTGCTGAGCCACGTTTGCCGTTTTTATTTTCCCTATTTCTGAGTGGAAGTATAAGGTCTAGGGAGACGGTAATCCAATCTCTGAATCTTCTGTCAGCTGTATTTGGGTCTTCGGCCTGAGCAGGGATGTTTTTTTCCAGGGTCTGAGCCCATTCGTCCGTGGAGAGTCTGGGCCAGGTCCTATCCTTGCTGAAGGTAGGGGGTGTACGGTTTTTCGTGGAGGTTCCAGGTAATTGGAAAGAGACCAGAAAGTGGTCTGTCCAGGGGAGGGGCAAGGCCTCCTTTGCTAACATTGAGGGCGAGTTGGTAAGTACGGGGTCTAAAAGGTGGCCCTTGGTGTGGGTGGCTCCGGAGTTTAATAAACGGATATCGAGAGCCGCTAGATCTTGAATCAGATCAAGGGCTACCGAGTTGGCCGGGTCTTCCAGGTGGATGTTCAGGTCTCCAACTATCATGTAGTTTGAGAAGGAGTGGGCTTGGGTTGTGACTAGGTCCAGAAGCGAACAGGCGAAGGGACCCGGAGTGCCGGGAGGGCGGTAAATGAGGAGTCCTGTAAGGGAGGTGGTTGGGTTGAGTGTGACGGAAAAATGCAGGCTTTCTGCGTCAGTAATCTGTGCGTCGTAGGTTTTGAAGTGAAGGTGTTCTCGATGGATAATGGCTATCCCGCCTCCTCTACCTAGAGGACGGGGTAAGGATTGAATACAGTAGCCCTATGGGGTTGCTAGGACCATGTCAGATTGTGAGTGAGGGCCGAGCCACGTTTCCGTGAGGAAAAATATATCAATTCCATGGTCTTCTATAATGTCGGCAATCTGAGTCGCGTGTTTGGGAAGTGAACGGCAGTTCAGAGAGGCAAAGTTAAGGGTGGCAGGTTTGCTGGGTCTAGTGGGTAGCGTGAGCTGCGTTGGTTTGCATAAGGAGCAGCCAGTGAAGGGTCCCTTGAGATTATAGATGTAATCACAGGACGGTGGGGGTGGTCTGAGGCTCAATAGGTCTCTGCGGGAGTACCTTATGATTGAGTGGAGGGAATCGGGCAGGGGTTCTGGCCCTAGGCCCGGTCGTGCGCGGACGGGCGCAGACGGGCTTGCCTTAGGCGCGCCTTCGGCGTGCAAACGGCGCTCCCGCTGCGCTCGTCCGCTGCGCTGGGGGGGTCGACACATTTGTACTAGATGTGATGGGCGTGGCCTCGCAGTGGGCGTGGCTCCGCCTTTGGCGCGCTGTCGGTGATGGCGTTTCCCAGAGGGTGGGGGACTGAATTAGCGCGTAGCAGCAGCGCTTCCCGCAAGGTGAGCAAGAGCGTTTTGTGGGTTAAAAGAGCAATAAATTGTGACAGTTTTAAAATAGTGCTATTTTACAAAACCTCCGGCTTTCCGCCTCAGAGGGGTTCCAAATGAATGGAGTCGTTGCGCTAGTAGAGCGTTTAAATAGTCGGTCGGTGGGCGTGGCCTCGCAGTGGGCGTGGCTCCGCCTTTGGCGCGCTGTCGGTGATGGCGTTTCCCAGAGGGTGGGGGACTGAATTAGCGCATAGCAGCAGCGCTTCCAGCAAGGTGAGCAAGAGCGTTTTGTGGGTTAAAAGAGCAATAAATTGTGACAGTTTTAAAATAGTGCTATTTTACAAAACCTCCGGCTTTCCGCCTCAGAGGGGTTCCAAATGAATGGAGTCGTTGCGCTAGTAGAGCGTTTAAATAGTAGGTCGGTGGGCGTGGCCTCGCAGTGGGCGTGGCTCCGCCTTTGGCGCGCTGTCGGTGATGGCGTTTCCCAGAGGGTGGGGGACTGAATTAGCGCGTAGCAGCAGCGCTTCCAGCAAGGTGAGCAAGAGCGTTTTGTGGGTTAAAAGAGCAATAAATTGTGACAGTTTTAAAATAGTGCTATTTTACAAAACCTCCGGCTTTCCGCCTCAGAGGGGTTCCAAATGAATGGAGTCGTTGCGCTAGTAGAGCGTTTAAATAGTCGGTCGGTGGGCGTGGCCTCGCAGTGGGCGTGGCTCCGCCTTTGGCGCGCTGTCGGTGATGGCGTTTCCCAGAGGGTGGGGGACTGAATTAGCGCGTAGCAGCAGCGCTTCCAGCAAGGTGAGCAAGAGCGTTTTGTGGGTTAAAAGAGCAATAAATTGTGACAGTTTTAAAATAGTGCTATTTTACAAAACCTCCGGCTTTCCGCCTCAGAGGGGTTCCAAATGAATGGAGTCGTTGCGCTAGTAGAGCGTTTAAATAGTCGGTCGGTGGGCGTGGCCTCGCAGTGGGCGTGGCTCCGCCTTTGGCGCGCTGTCGGTGATGGCGTTTCCCAGAGGGTGGGGGACTGAATTAGCGCGTAGCAGCAGCGCTTCCAGCAAGGTGAGCAAGAGCGTTTTGTGGGTTAAAAGAGCAATAAATTGTGACAGTTTTAAAATAGTGCTAAAGTCAGGGAGTGCTTCCGGCCCCACCCATATAGGTCCCTCCCGTTCGGGCATTGTGAGTACATCTCCCAATCAATTGGCACCACCCCAGGAAGCGCCTGCACCCAATATCATAGTAAAGATTTATACAAGACAGTATAACTGGCAGAGATCCGAAAACGTAGCTTCTCCAATCGACGCAAGTCCACTAGCGTCTCTGAGTGTCGCTCATAGCAGGGCTGTGAGATCTCGATCTCCACGAGCGCTGACTCATTATTTCACTGTCAGATCTGCCATTTAGTGAGCCTGGTGACTTGGCCCGGGTGTCCCTCCAGTCGCCACCTGTTGCTGTTTTTCGACGTCTGCGATGCGCCTCTGTCAAGCCAGTCCTGCACCTCCGAGGGCGTAGAGAAGAGGGATTTGCCGCCGGCATTTATTTTGAGTTTTGCAGGGAAGAACATCATATATTTGATACCTTTCCCCAGAAGTGCCGCCTTGACACCATCAAAGGATCGCCGCTCCAGCTGCACCTTGTGTGTAACATCTGGGAAAAACCTGACTGTTGCAATCTCATATTGTAGGTCTCCCATCTGTCTGGCGGTCTGCAAAATAGCGTCCCAGTCCCTATAGTTGAGGATTTTCGCTATTATGGTCCTCGGCAGGGCTCCAGGTTTGGGCCTGGGGACCGGCGCACGATGCACCCTTTCAATGGTGAATACATTAGAGAGCCGTTTTGGTTTTAAACAGTTGAGAATCAAATCTTCGAGGAAGAGGTCCATACTGAGCCCTTCTGAACCTTCCGGTACTCCCCTCACTCGAATGTTGTTCCGTCGGGCCCTCCCTTCCTGATCCTCGAACTTCAAGGCCACCTGACGGTGTTGGTGTATCATTTCATCAACCCTCCGCTCAAGCTTCTTGGAGGAGGCCTGGAGCTCCCTGATGTCTGATTCATTGGTCCTGGCCTTATCCGACGTCTTGTTGAGGTCAGCACGTATAAGATTCATTTCGATGGACATCTTGTCTGTTTTCGTCTCGAGGGTGGGCCCGAATGTCTGTATGGCCGCCATTATGGAGGTCAAGGAGGGCTCAGCCTGTACAACTTGGCTCCCCATCACCCCCTCCGTCTGTGGGGCCGGTACCGGGACCGCATACTTGTCAAGCTTGTTCGTTTAGGTAACCGCTGCCCCTTTAGGTTTCATGTTGCTGTCAGGCTGAAGTGGTCTGCCACCAACCGGCCCGTTACTGAGGTCCGCAGTCCGTTAGTTGTATTATTCCCCAATCGCCCTGCTGCCTCCCGGCATCACCGTGGCACCTTCTGCCGTGTTCCCCTTCGCTCCCAGCAGGGTCTTCGTCCACTTGTACTGCTGGGCCTGTAAGTGTCGACCACCCAGCCACATGCGTTTGTCCCGTGCCATCCAAGTCTCCTGTTATGCACCACTGACTCCCAATCCAGGCTTCGACCAGCCAGGTTGGGGCCACCTCCCGCCACAAGGGGTGTGTGCTGACTACTTGTGCAGTGCAATATGTTTGCCTCCGGGCGCAGCCTGGAATCCTCTCCCACCCATGTACAGCCCTACCCTCTATTGCGCCTCCGCACCTGGACCTTCCGGCGTAATGTGCGCTAAGGGCTCACCTGGTAGTCTGCACGATGCCTCGGTGGCTCAGGAGTCCGACAGTCCATCAGCAACCGGGGCACAGGGAAGCTGCCACGTGCAAGCGGGATCAATACCACACCAATTCTTCCTATGGTGCGATGCAGTGGAGCCCACATGTGTCTCCCAAAATGATCTCCTCCTCACTGTGATCCTTAGGCCTCGCAGTGGGCTAGTTATAACCCCCCTGAGGTATTCAGGGCCGCTGACTCTCTTATGCAGAATGGTAGAGGTGGTGGAGGCAGCAAGATCCGGCCCCCCTCCCCATAGCAGGTGCCCCCACCGGACACAGGTCCAATCCAGCACGTGGGCAGCAGAGAAGTATGTCTCCTGCGAGCTCCCGGGCCTCCTAGGCCACTGCTGCGGGCCGGGCGGCCTGTGATGAAAGAGGCGTTAAATAGTCCCCGCACTTCAAAGGGAATTGCCGCTGTTGTCACTCATGGAGGGCGTCCTCTCGCTGTGCGGCACCCCTCCAGTACTTCAGTGGCTTTGGCGGTGGTGCCCCGGCCTGTCCACACCCACGGGGCAGTCCCCGTCGCAGGCCCAGCCACCAGGGTATTGCGTTGCTGGCCTGCGGAATCACAGCCACCCACCTCCCAGGCTCTCTCGTTTGCCTCTGTCAGCTCCGGGCACTCTGTGGTAACGGAGGCGTCCCAGAGCCTCCTCAACACAGCAATCGGCACCGCTCACCGTCCAGAGGTATATCCCACCTCTACAACGTGCAGTTTGCGGTTTATGGACGGATACCTGGGGAATTAGGGCTTCGCTTTGGCGGAGCTCGCTACTAGGCGGCCATCTTCGCTGGTGCCCAGCCAAGCCCCCTTTTTAAAAAAAGATTAATGTTTATACTTGAATATATATTTTATTTAAAAAAAAGCTTAAATATATTTATTTCATATAACAATATGGTTATTTTTACTTGCAGAGTATGTGTATTTTTTGCAGTGTTTTATCTGTTTACTAAATCTTGCTGCTTTTGAAATTCAGCAGATGCTGTAAAACATTTTAAATTATTACTTGTTAGTATTTCTGAATTATGTTTTAATTTTGTATTTAAAAAATACCTAAATTGTACACTGAGGGGCAGATTATGATGGCGGCCAGAAAAGCACTCCGCCTGCCGTGGTTGCCGAAAAAAAGCGGCAAAACCAGTGGTCACGTTACCATGAAATGATTGAAAAATCCAACCTCTGTGGTCGAATTCCACAAAAATCCACACGCAAGGTCTGGAAAACCAGAAAATCTGACCACGGTGGATGGTAATGCTGTGGAAAGCACCAAAAACTCGGATCGACAAGCGAAATGACTGCAAGGAAAATTAGGATAAGATGGCGGAGCAAGCGGAACGATCAGTCGCTTAAGACTGTCACGGTCACGCGAAAATATGAATGACAATTGCGTTCCGACCACTACGGTTGGCCAGAAAGAAGAATGGCGGGCGAATGCAACCACACAACAAGGCCTTCAAGTGTGGGTGTTTGTTTTCCGCTGCCTTCAAAACATTTGACACAGCCCAATGACACATCCCCATGACATAATAAAAAATACAAATCCCAGGTAAACCCAGAAAATACACCTAACATGAATGCTCCATTTTGACACACCCACATAGCTGAGTATAAAACCAAGCCCTTCCCTGGCCAGCATCTTTTGCACAACCCCAGAAGTGAAGGGCCAAACACCACAGCAGAAAGGAGACGCAAATCATCACACATGACACCTTCACAACCACCTACACGAACAACACCAACACACACCTCACACATCTCCACCACCACCTTCCCATTTGCACATCAAACACCATGGAACAGAAAAAAATGCCAAAATTCACAGACAATGAGTTGTCAGTCATGGTAGATGAGTGTAGGAAACTGGCTCTTTATATACTACAACATGAGGTATAGTGTGTATAGAGTGCAAGTGACCCCAGAGGTAGGCAGATTTTAAAGTTAGATAGAACCTTACTTTCTATTTGTGGTAGAGTGGTCGAGCAGTAAGGCAGTATCAAAGGACAGCGATAAGTATTTGATGTACACACTCAGTCAGCAAATGAATCCACACACTCAAGAACTGAACTCTAGGCCAATTATTTTTATATAAAAACATATACTGTTGTTTTATTTTTAGAACCAAGCAAGCCTGGCACACGCAAGCATTAAATACTTTACAGTAATAAGTTGCTGAACGTAGAACAGTTTGAAAATACTATAGGAATTGTACTTTATTTGATTTACCGGGATGCAGTAAGTTGTAATACTTAGCAAATACAGTAGGTCGAAATAATTAGGCTTTTTCAGTAAATTACAGGTAAGTTACTTTTCACGTTACTTTTATAACTCAGTACTCGATACTTAGATTCAGCACTGGGACATTTCCTGCAAACAGGTAAGTAAATACGTTTTGGTTGTTCATGCGATTTTTAAAAAATACTTTTAAATTTCAAAACTCTACACTTTTTGGAAGAAAATTGTCCATGTTATCCTATGGAGGAAAAACAGGTTATCGGTTCACAGGTAAGTTATCGATGGTGAGAGTTAAGGTTCTGGGGTTAGACTCAGGGGTCCCCCAGGGTCAGTGATGCACTCTTGTTGCAACCTCAGCTGCACTAATGCGGCCGGATGCAGTGTGTTGAGACCCAATGTTATCCAATAGGGGATAGAGGGCCTCCGGTTGGTGGGTGCAGGCAAGCAGGCCACTGGGTTGTGGGAGCAAAGCTCCTAGGGTTTAGGTCAGGGCAAATGGGGAAACAAAGTAGCACAAAAGGTGCACCCTCAGCGGCACTGGGGCAGCCGGGTGCATGGTGCTGTTTCGAGATCGGGTGCCCTGTTGTTTTCAATGGAGAACCTCCGGTTTGCAAAAGCACTGAGGCAGGGAGATGAAGGACTTCTGGATGTGACCACCATTTCGAGAGGAAAGTTGGGAAGTTAGGGGTTGGTTAGGCACCATAGGTTTGGGCACACTTTAGTGTAGTTCCAATATTCCCAATAGGCTCTGCGCATTGGAATAATATACACTATAGATTTGACATAGGACTGAGGTCAGTATGTCTCTATCGAGTATATTAAACTTAAATGTGTGTGCCAGCTAACTCAGAGGTCACTAGAAACGTTCTCGAATAAACAAGAAGGGATTAGTCTCTTACAACCGCAAATACATGACAACTTTGTTTCCCTTAGAGTCGGAACAATATCTTCAGAGTCGTGGAAACAATAGATAACTATTTCACTCAGTCAATCGTGCATGCTTTGTTTCTACAGAGTTGCACAGAAATAGAGAGATGGGCGTTTCAATAAAAGAATTTATTGAACAGTCTTATTTCTCATGCAAGAGGTATGTACTGCTACAATCGTTAGACAGAATGCGAAGTATAATGCCTACAGCGTAAACAGTATTATAAATAATACTGTAATAGCATTGCCTGTTGCTTTGACATGTATAAAAATACATACATAAATAACACAGGCTAAAATACTCAACTGGTGCTTCTAAAATACGCCTACCCCAGTGTACCTAACCTAGGTCTAGCACGAGGGAAGACGTAGGTGCTGTCTTTAGTTATAGTTTAGTTTTGCCAAATGTTTCTCTAGGTTCTAATCAGCTCCATACCATCGAATGAGAGAGGTTGGTGTCTCTTTCCCAGGAATCGATTTTCCAACACCCGCAAGGGCAGTCAGAAACACTGGAGCTGGATTCTCGACAGGAGGATGACAGCCTCTGGTCAGTGCGTCAGCTGGGGAGTTGGCTTCCTTCGGCACTTGCTGTAGCGAGCTGCATAATGCAAGTAGGTAGTCGAACTGCACCGAACCACACCATGCTTTGCCATAGCAAGTGAAGGTATATTTATACCTTGAAGGTGCTTAGGAATGCTAGTATTGACGTAAAAGTCGCGCATATGAACGTCGTGAATGAACCCCTAAGGAACAGATGTTCATGCATAATAAATGAGTTCTTGGAGAAATCAATATCCAGGCTAGGAGGAAGTCCCTTCAGCTTGAGAGTCTGATTTTCCAAGAAGTCATTGTGACGTAGATGAACGGACGAACGTAGCTATGCCTGTACTTGGGTAGCATGGGCATTGCCTAAATAAGGACTGGATTTCTATGCCTATATAAGGGCAATGTGAATTATACCTATATAAGGGCATGAATCAGGAAATGCATAGGGAACATAAATCGATACACAACACCCACTCCACGTTCGTATGTACGACGCTACTAAATATGTCTAAACATATCTAAAACATATCTACATATGAAGTGCTAAAACCCCTCCAAAAGACATAAAAAATGTATTAGAATTGGTTGTAAGCATAAAAAATGCATTGGCGCTGTACACATTTGAAGCAATGTTTCATTTTAAGCATATATTTTTATTCAAATGCTAAATGAATGAATCACGAAAATATACATTTATGAAATGGCTCATGAATACAGAAGAAAAAAGGCCAAAACCATTTCCTGTCAGATTACATAAAACTGTTTGTTTGAAGCTGAACTTGGACAAGACGGAGGTCCTCATCCTCGGCTCCAACCCTTCAGCCTGGGATGACTCCTGGTGGCCAATGGCACTGGTAGCAGCCCTGACCCCCACCGACCACGCACGCAACCTGGGAATCATACTCGACTCAACGCTCTCATTGACCAAGCAAGTCAACGCCGTCTCCTCCTCCTGCTTCAACACCCTACGCATGCTCCGCAAGATCTACAGATGGTTCCCCACAGATACAAGAAAGGCAGTCACCCAGGCCCTTGTCAGCAGCAGACTCGACTACTGAAACGTCCTCTACGCAAGATCCCCGACCAAGCTCATCAATCGACTACAATGCATCCAAAACGCCTCGGCACGGCTGATCTTCTATGTACAACAACACGGCCACATCACCCCCCACCTGAGAAACCTGCACTGGCTCCCCGTCAACAAGAGGATATCTTTCAAGCTCCTCATCCACGCACACAAGGCTCTCCACAAGACCTGCCCAGCCTACCTCAACAGACGGCTCCCCTTCTACACCGCCAGCTCCGCTCCGCCAAACTCTCACTCGCCACCGTCTTGCGCATCTGAAGAACAACCACCGGCGGGAGATCCTTCTCCCACCTCGCCGCCAAGACATGGAACACCCTCCCACTGAGCCTGCGACACACCCAAGACCTGCTGACATTCAGGAGGATACTGAAGACCTGGCTGTTCAATCAGTAGAGGCCCCTCCTCCCCCCCCAACGCCTTGGGACCCTCGCGGGTTTGAAATGCGCTTAACAAATGACTGATTGATTGACAAGGTCCACCTACGGCGACAAGGCCCACCTACGGCTGACCCTGGACCATCTCTCCTTCAGGAAACAACTCAAGACCTGGCTGTTCGAGCAGTAGCGACCCCCCCCCCCCCCCTCAGCGCCTTGAGACCCTAACGGGTGAGTAGTGCGCTATACAAATTCTGTTGATTGATTGATTGATATTGTCTCTGGAAGTATTCAAGGAGTTCTTGTTCTCTATGAATAATTCTACAATAAGCATATTACTTGTGCCAAAAAAGTGTTTTCTTTTCAAAAAATGAAGGTCGAATTCACAGTCTCACAGAACACTGTGTGCCAAATTCAAAAGTCATTGTTAGCTCTTGGAGAAAACATGAAATCTTCTATGTAAAACATCTTCTATCATTGTAGGTGACAGTTGGATTACCTCGTTTAGAAGATTAACCGCACATAGATGTGAAGCATCGCCTTCAGCATTGGTCGCATTAGCAATGTTCGAATCGGATGTTACCTGTGTGCCTGTAGTTTCCTCTCGTACCTCAGCATCAGCATTTTGCGTCTGTGAGATCTCAATGAATGCCGTCATCAAAATTGGTAACCGCTGGGGTCAACACAGAGCATGGGCCGTTACCGGTTCAAGCAAAGTATCAACATCCATTGGCATGACTGATGGGAGTGTTAGACAGATGTTTAGCACACATTTTTCCCCACATAGCAGGCAGCGTAGAACAGGTAAGATGCAATCTTGCCAGATTGGTCTGAATGACAGAAACCATGTGGTATTTAATTCTCGTAGACGAATTAATCCCAAAATTTGGACGATGCGCTCACGACACTTCATCTCCAATAGAGCTCTCTCTATGGTGCTTGGAGTGGCCCTGGTGATTTGGCTCGCCATATCATAGCAGAAGGAGCAAAAATAGTATCCCTGCAACGAGTCCCAAAAGGAGGGGCAGTCCGCCAAACACAGAGTACACGAAGTTTGGAAATATTCAGAGGACTGCTTGAAAAGGTGATAACAGTCCGGAACATACGTTCTTAAATAGATGTACAACACCGCTCGTATCAGACATGTTTAAGATACGACTTAACATTTCTGAGAAATATATAGAGCAGCTTGTATTCAAAAGGGCATGTATCTCAGCAGAAGTCCTTGCGACTTGCAGATCATAGGTTTCTTTGGCTAAGGTCAATGGTACAGTTTTTTGCAAATGAATGCTTTCATTCTGCTTAGAGTATCAATTCGTATAGAAGTGATGTTCAGTGGTGGCCATAAAGGCAACTCCCTGGATGGCTTGGTTTTTGGAAACAATACTTGCATACAGCAATTGACCCTGGATGACACAGTTACTAGATATGGTATACCTTGCAACATGTCAAAGCAGCTGTGATCGTTCAACATAAGGTAACTCCCATTTAAAAGTTGTCCAAAAATTGGATCAATCACTGCAGCTGGTGAACCTTGCAGGTGGCAGGATAAGTTGTTAGAGAAAGCATCGCAGGCCCCGTGTAAATTAATACCCTGTCAAAGGAGAGAACCGCTTAGTGCGTTTTCTCCGTTTGTATCGCTAAGAAACACTTCACGTCTCCCACTCCAACATCTGTGTTTGTATGGTAAATCCCAGGATGTCTTTACCCAACCTTTCATATGTGCCTGCTGGTATGTGTTTTACGCAATACTGAAAATGAAAAATTGTAACAGGCAGAGTGATTGTTCCATGTATTATCCATTCAGTAGCTGTTTTTTCTGCTACCATAAATGGCAATCTTTCCAGTTTTTCAATGCTCAGCACCGTATAGTCTGCTCCCCTTTGTGCCAATTTGATCTGTTAATCAGTGAGATTGAATTCTGAAAACAGTGACATGGTATTGATTAAACGCCAAGACACATAGCCTGAACAAAGGTTTTGCAACGTCCAGCCTAATAGCATGATAGAACGTAGTTGCAACTGAGCATGTTGCAGCATGACCAAGCCCTGTTCCATGATGTCTATGACAGAAGATACTATGTTGTCCAATGAATATATCCTGGACGACAGAGTCGTTAACCCATTGTCAATTACAGAGAGAGTTTTCTCTAAATTAATATGATCAATTTCTCATATTCGTTCTGCAGTCTCTGCTTGTGTAATCTTCCATGCGTCGTTATATGCAGCATATAATCCGGCATATATGAAACGTTTTTGACGTGGTTTTCTTGAACCTAGCAGGAATTCTCTAAGATCTGCGCCATCTTTAAGGAAAGATAAGTGTTGCTTTACATCCTTAAGTGTATATTTTTGTAGCCAATCAAGGCAGAGGTACCGGTTAGGTTTAGAGAAGAGCGCAGCCTCAAAGTCCCCCCCGCCCCCGGGAGAAGCCACCTGTCCATCCCATGCCCGGGATCATCTCCACCACTGTATATGCCCTGGTTTATGGCCGAGAGGTGTGCTGCCCAGTAATATTTTTGGATGTCCGCAAGTGCTATACCCCATCATACCACCCCAGCGTGAGTTTTTGGAGCGATATGCGTGGCGTTTCGGACCACAACAGGTCTCTTTGAGTGGCCGCAATATCAGCAAAGTACTTTTGTGGGACTAAATCTGGGTAGTTTTGGAGGGCATATAACAACCGCGGTAGTGCCATCATATTAAATAGAGCTGCCCGGCCTAACACTGACAGCGGGAGCCCCTTCCACACGGTGGTGTCTCTTTTGAAACTTTGCAGAGGTGGTAGGAGATTCCTCTCATAACGAGTTACCCTGTTGATTATGATAAAAATCCTGAGGTATTTGAACCCCTCTGTGGCCTTCTTGATCGGGCAGTCATGCGGTATTGAAGGGGGGGCCCCATGTAGGACGTAGAAAAGTGACTTCCCCCAGTTGATGCTGTAACCCGAGTTCCTCACAAAACTGGTGAAATTATACAGGGCGACCTTGAGGGATTTGGAGGGGGAGGCGAGATATGGGAGGATGTCATCCACATAAAGCAAAATCTGGTCCTCCCACCCATCTGCCCATCTGAGCCCTTGCGGTGAGAGATTTTGCCGTATCCAGGCCTCTAGAGACTCCAGGAAGAAGGCGAAAAGCAGGGGTGAGAGGGGGCAGCCCTGATGTGTCCCTCTCTCCAAAGTAAAAGTCTCTGAGATCTTGTTGTTCACCACCACATGGGCTAATGGCTCAGTGTGGAGGAGGCGCACCCACCCAATGAAGTTAGGACCAAAGCCTATCTTTTTGAGGACCGCCATCATATAAGGCCATTCGAGCATCGAGTCGAGCGCCGTGTTGCTGTGCGGCATAAAGCCCGACTGATCTGGGTGGACCAATTTGGTGATGATCGGCTTGATCCTCTTTGCCAGGAGCTTCGCGAGGATTTTAGGCTCAGCGTTCAATAATGATATCGGCCTGTAAGAGGTGCACAGCTCTCTTAGTTTCCCTTCTTTAGGGATAGCCACCAGTGTGGCTATGCGTTGGTCCCTCGTTTTTTTCCCCTGAGCCTTACTGTCCTCAAACATATTTTTAAGGTGTTGACCCATGCAGTCAGGTTTGAGCTTGTACAGCTCGATAGGAAGGCCATTGGGTCCTAGGGATTTTCCAGGTTGGAGGTCATTGATTGCCCTAGCCAGTTCATCAGAGATAAGTACCCCTTCCAAAGCCTCCCGGTCATCGTCAGAAAGAGTGGCCATCTTAATGTCTTTCAAAACCTCGGTGGAATCCTCCTTCAGCCGTACAGATCCCCTGCTGTATACCCGTTTGAAATGTGTTGCAAACTCGCTAACTATCTCCTGAGGTTCAATAAGGATGGCACCCACCTCAGTCCGAAGCTCAGATACCATCCTCTGTGCTTTCCGCTTTTTGTCTAACCAGGCTATTAATTTGTCCGCTTTGTCCCCTTGGTCATGCAAGCGGCCGTTTCAATCCCTAGCTAAAATGTTAGCGGCATCAGTGGCTAGTTCCTTATATTCTGCCGCCTTGAGCCGCATCTGATGCATCGTCCCCGGATTCTCGTCAATCTGTGCCACCCCCTCCAGAGCGAGGAGGTCATGTTCGATGGTGAGCATTTGCGCCTCCTTTTCTTTACGCTGGCCGGCAATCACGGAGAGGGCCGCACCACGGTCTTAAATGCTTCCCAGAGCATAGCAGGGGATTCCACCGTCCCTACGTTTTCCTGGAAGTGTTGATCAATCGAGCGGGCAATCTTTTTCCTGGTCCCAGGTTTGTGTAAGAACCATGGGTTTATGGGCGCCACACAGCCTACTTTCTTTTCCCCAATAGTGAGGTGTGGCCATATAGGGGGGTGGTCACTTATACCCCGTGCTAAGTGTTGAATTTCTCAGATGGTAATGTCGTGTTTCAGCGGAGTAAGGATATAGTCTATCCTAGAAAAAGTGTGGTGTGGGTCAGAGAAGAATGGATACTGCTGTAGGTTAGCGTGAACCAAACGCCAGAGATCAACCAATCCAAATGCATCCAGGAGGTTAGTAACCCAAATGTGTCCCGATGCTACGTCCGAGGGTGGGTGCCTATCCAGCCCTCCCGACACTATTACAGTGTAGTTGCGACCAATCAGAAGCTGCCCCTCAGGAAGACAGAGGAGAAGTTTACTGAGGTCCTGGTATGACTGGGTTTGAAGACGCGGTGGAATATAGACTGTCACAAGGTTAAGTGTGCGTCCCGCCAACCTCCCCGAGAGTACCGCCTAGCGCCCCAATGGGTCAGTCCCCGAATGTTCAGTGACAAAGGGAAATTTACGGTGCAGCAAAATGCCCATCCCGCGGGATCCCGAAGTGAAGCCGGCATGTATCATCAGTGTATATCCCCATCTATTAAGTGCATGACAGGTGATACCAATGAGGTGCGTCTCTTGCAAGAGAACAACATCTGGGAGGTGTAGTTTAACCAATCAATCAATCAATCAATCAGTGACACTTATAAAGCGCGCTACATACCCGTGGGGTCTCAAGGCGCTGGGGGGGGGGAGCCGCTACTGCTCGAACAGCCAGGTCTTCAGCTTCTTCCTGAAGGAGAGGTGGTCTTGGGTCAGGCGCAGGTCGGTCGGGAGGGAGTTCCAGGTCTTGGCGGCCAGGTGGGAGAAGGACCTTCCTCCTGTAGTCGCTCTTCGGATGCGGGGGACGGCGGCGAGGGCGTGGTTGGCTGATCGGAGGTGGCGTTTGGGAGCGTAGAAGTTGACTCGGCTGTTGAGGTAGCTCGGGCCTTGGTCGTGTAGGGCTTTGTGTGCGTGGGTGAGGAGGCGGAAGGTGATTCTTTTGTTGACGGGGAGCCAGTGAAGGTCTCGCAGATGTCCGGAGATGTGGCTGGTTCGTGGGATGTCGAGGATGAGTCTGGCTGAGGCGTTCTGGATCCGCTGGAGTCTCTTCTGGAGCTTGGCGGTGGTCCCGGCGTAGAGGGCGTTGCCGTAGTCCAGTCGGCTGGTGACGAGGGCCTGGGTGACGGTCTTCCTGGTCTCGGTGGGGATCCACCAGAAGATCTTCCGTAGCATGCGTAGGATGTTGAAGCATGCCGAGGAGACGTTGTTGACTTGCCTGGTCATGGAGAGGGAGGAGTCCAGGATGAAGCCCAGGTTGCGTGCATGGTCTGTCGGTTTGGGTGCGGTGCCCAGGGCGGGAGGCCACCAGGAGTCGTCCCAGGCGGAGGGAGAGGAGCCCAGGATGAGGACCTCCGTCTTGTCCGAGTTCAGTTTCAGGCGGCTGGTCGTCATCCACTCGGCTACCTCTTTCATCCCTTCGTGCAGGTTGGCTCTGGCGGCGGCGGGGTCGTTGGTCAGGGAGAGGATCAGCTGGGTGTCGTCGGCGTAGGAGATTATGCTGAGGTTGTGTTTGCGTACGATGGCCGCGAGGGGGCTCATGTAGACGTTGAAGAGGGTGGGGCTCAGAGATGATCCTTGGGGGACGCCGCAGATGACTTCGGTGGCCTCTGACTTGTACGGTGGTAGGCGGACTCTCTGTGTTCTCCCGTCGAGGAAGGAGGTGATCCACTCCAGCGCCTTGTCCTGGATTCCGACGTTGCTGAGGCGCCGTACTAGGGTGCGGTGGCAGACCGTGTCGAATGCCGCGGAGAGGTCTAGGAGGATGAGGGCCGCTGTTTCTCCATTGTCCATCAGGGCTCGGATGTCGTCGGTGGCGGCGATGAGGGCGGTCTCGGTGCTGTGGTTGGCTCGGAAGCCGGACTGTGAGGGGTCGAGGGATCCGTTCGTCTCGAGGAAAGCGGCCATCTGCTTGTTGACGGTCTTCTCGATGACTTTGGCTGGAAACGGGAGGAGCGAGATGGGGCGGTAATTCTTGAGGTCGGTGGGGTCCGCTGTTGGTTTCTTGAGTAGGGCGCTGAGTTCGGCGTGTTTCCAGCTCTCGGGGAAGATGGTGGTGTCGAGGGATGTGTTGATGATGTCTCGCAGGTGGGGTGCGATGACAGCGTCGGCTTTGTTGAAGACGTGGTGAGGGCAGGGGTCGGTCGGTGATCCGGAGTGGATGGAGTTCATCGTGCGGATGGTGTCTTCGGTGCTGATCGGGGTCCAGGCGCGGAGGGTGGTGGTGGGGGGTGGTTGTTCGGTCATGGTGTGCGTTGGTTGGTTGTTGAAGCTGTTGTGTATGTCCGCGATCTTGTTGTGGAAGTATGAAGCCAGGGAGTTGCAGAGGTCTTGCGATGGGGTGATGTCGTTGTTTCCTGCGCTGGGGTTGGAAAGCTCTTTGACGATGTTGAAGAGTTCCTTGCAGTTGTGTGCGTTGTTGTCCAACCGGTCCTTGAATGCTGTTTTCTTGGCGGCGCGGATCAGCTGGTGGTGTTTCCGGGTGGCAAGTTTGAAGGAGGTCCTGTTGTCCGGTGTCGGTTCCCTTCTCCAGACTTTCTCGAGGGCTCGGCAGTTCTTCTTGGAGCTCTTGAGTTCGTCGGTGAACCATGGGGCTTTCTTGCTGCCGGGTCTGCTGGGCGGGGTCCTCAGTGGGGCGAGTTCGTCCGCGCAGTTGCTGATCCACTTCGTGAGGTTGTCGGCGGCCTGGCTGGGGTTCGCTGAGCTGGCAGGAGGGTGCTGGCTCAGGGAGGTGGCGAGCTGGTCTGCTGTGATCTTGTTCCAGCTTCGGCGGGCGGTCTGTTGCTGGTGGTGGTGGGTCGTTGTTTTCTTGAAGGTGAAGTGGACGCAGCTGTGGTCCGTCCATTGAAGCTCTGTGGTGTGGCTGAAGTTGATGTCCTTGCTGGATGAGAAGACAGCGTCGAGTGTGTGTCCGGCGAGGTGGGTGGGGGTGGACACCAGTTGCTTGAGTCCCAGGTTGGTGAGGTTGTCGAGCAGGGTGCTGGTGTTGCGGTCGTTGTTGTTCTCCAGATGGAAGTTGAGGTCTCCCAGGAGGATGTAGTCAGCGGAGGGGAGGGCATGTGGGCTGACGAAGTCGGCGATGTCCTCGCTGAATTGTGTGCGTGGTCCAGGGGGTCGGTAGATCAGGGTGCCTCTGAGGGTGGTGTTCGGGTTGGTGTGGATCTGGAAATGCAGGTGTTCGGCGGTGGTCAGGGAGTTGTCGGTGCTGGTCGTGAGACGGATGGTGCTCCTGTGGATGATGGCGATGCCTCCTCCCATCTGGTTGGCGTTTCGGTCCCTCCGGACGATCTTGTAGCCCTCTGGGATGGCGATGGCGATGTCGGGAGCTGAAGAGGCGTTCATCCAGGTCTCCGTGAGGAAGGCAACGTCTGGAGCTGTGGTGTCGAGGAGGTTCCAGAGTTCGATGGCATGTCTGTGGATGGAGCGGGTGTTGAGCAGGATGCACTTGAGGTGGGTACTGCTGGTGTTTGGCTTGGTGGGTGCTGGTGCGAGGCAGGTCCGGATGCAGGTGAACTTGCAGGCGTGGCAGCTGAAGGGTCCGTGGGTACGTCGTGGAGAGGCTTGATGGCATTCTGGGAGTCGGCCGGTGTTGAGAGCGGTGAGGGTGGCGGCGGAGTACGTCAGGCGGGTCGGTCGGGGTCTTCGTGGGCCAGGGGTCCTGGCGCTGGTCGCGATCCGGTCGCGGACGGGCGTAGACGGGCTTACCTTTGGCGCGCCTTCGGCGCACAATCGGCGCGCCCGCTGCGCGTGACCGCTGCGCGTCCGCACGGTCGCCATTTAAGGCGAAGTGCGCGGGTGGGCGGAGCAGCTGGGAGGCGGGAGCGGGGAGGGAACAGAAGAGAAAAAGGGGCGGGGCCAATGTCGGTGGCGGGAAGCGAGAGCGGAGGGCGGCGAGGTAGGCGGCCAATCAGGAAGGAAACTAGACACGGCACAGGGGATACAAAGAAATTAACAGGCACAAATTTAGGGCAAAACAAATAAAAACGGCAAAATACGCGAGCAGACGGCAGAAACAGACAAGCACAAATTACGGGCAAAACGAGGAAAAACAGCAAAATACGCGAGCAGACGGCAGAAACAGACAAGCACAAATTTAGGGCAAAACAAGGAAAAACGGCAAAATACGCGAGCAGACGGCAGAAACAGACAAGCACAAATTTAGGGCAAAACAACTGGGAAACCAGAGGGGAGCGACCACGGCGTCAGCGAGGCAGAAGGCAGGCAGAGGGGAACACACGCAGCAGCTGGTGGCCGTGCGGCGCGGGGGTGTCCCACAATTTAAGAACTATTTAAGAACTATACTCCTCTTGAGCTTGTTCCCCAACCCGTTGAGGTTCCAACTGAGGATTTTAAGACTTTTATCCCACCTTGTAGCCATCACTGGAAGCTAACCAAGTTTTCAGTCTGTAGCTCCTGCAACACCTCACCATCCCACAAACTGCAAGACCAACTCAAGCTCTCACCACCCACCCAAGCACAACCAACCATCACTGAAGAACAATAAAACCGCCGTACCCCCACCTCTCTCTCACCCTGCTACCCTGCGACGTAGGTTTATAACGACCCACATCCCCAACTAGCAGAGTGCCTCTCGCCCCAAAAAGGGAAAGAGATAAACCCTGCCCCCTCCCCCCAAAAAAACCTGTGAAATGGGGAGTGCGCTGGCACCAACTCCAGCTGTTAGGCACCCATCCCCTTACTTTTAGTAAATTATCAAGCATATGCACTCATATTTCAAATGGATCGCAACGGTACCACCAATTACCTCTTGCCCCATACCAATTGCGCTTACCAATGTCCCAAGTCCGGCCGGGCATTGCGCCCGTGAAGTGGAGATATTTAAAGTCAGGGAGTGCTTCCGGCCCCACCCATATAGGACCCTCCCGTTCGGGCATTGTGAGTACATCTCCCAATCAATTGGCACCACCCCAGGAAGCGCCTGCACCCAATATCATAGTAAAGATTTATACAAGACAGTATAACTGGCAGAGATCCGAAAACGTAGCTTCTCCAATCGACGCAAGTCCACTAGCGTCTCCGAGTGTCGCCCATAGCAGGGCTGTGAGATCTCGATCTCCACGAGCGCTGACTCATTATTTCACTGTCAGATCTGCCATTTAGTGAGCCTGGTGACTTGGCCCGGGTGTCCCTCCAGTCGCCACCTGTTGCTGTTTTTCGACGTCTGCGATGCGCCTCTGTCAAGCCAGTCCTGCACCTCCGAGGGTGTAGAGAAGAGGGATTTGCCGCCGGCATTTATTTTGAGTTTTGCAGGGAAGAACATCATATATTTGATACCTTTCCCCAGAAGTGCCGCCTTGACACCATCAAAGGATCGCCGCTCCAGCTGCACCTTGTGTGTAACATCTGGGAAAAACCTGACTGTTGCAATCTCATATTGTAGGTCTCCCATCTGTCTGGCGGTCTGCAAAATAGCGTCCCAGTCCCTATAGTTGAGGATTTTCGCTATTATGGTCCTCGGCAGGGCTCCAGATGTGGGCCTGGGGACCGGTGCACGATGCACCCTTTCAATGGTGAATATATTAGAGAGCCGTTTTGGTTTTAAACAGTTGAGAATCAAATCTTCGAGGAAGAGGTCCATACTGAGCCCTTCTGAACCTTCCGGTACTCCCCTCACTCGAATGTTGTTCCGTCGGGCCCTCCCTTCCTGATCCTCGAACTTCAAGGCCACCTGACGGTGTTGGTGTATCATTTCATCAACCCTCCGCTCAAGCTTCTTGGAGGAGGCCTGGAGCTCCCTGATGTCTGATTCATTGGTCCTGGCCTTATCCGACGTCTTGTTGAGGTCAGCACGTATAAGATTCATTTCGATGGACATCTTGTCTGTTTTCGTCTCGAGGGTGGGCCCGAATGTCTGTATGGCCGCCATTATGGAGGTCAAGGAGGGCTCAGCCTGTACAACTTGGCTCCCCATCACCCCCTCCGTCTGTGGGGCCGGTACCGGGACCGCATACTTGTCAAGCTTGTTCGTCTAGGTAACCGCTGCCCCTTTAGGTTTCATGTTGCTGTCAGGCTGAAGTGGTCTGCCACCAACCGGCCCGTTACTGAGGTCCGCAGTCCGTTAGTTGTATTATTCCC
This sequence comes from Lissotriton vulgaris, assembly GCF_964263255.1. Taxonomy (NCBI): domain Eukaryota; kingdom Metazoa; phylum Chordata; class Amphibia; order Caudata; family Salamandridae; genus Lissotriton; species Lissotriton vulgaris. The sequence goes on along the minus strand of NC_141691.1, from coordinate 111,877,721 downwards.
CAATCGCCCTGCTGCCTCCCGGCATCACCGTGGCACCTTCTGCCGTGTTCCCCTTCGCTCCCAGCAGGGTCTTCGTCCACTTGTACTGCTGGGCCTGTAAGTGTCGACCACCCAGCCACATGCGTTTGTCCCGTGCCATCCAAGTCTCCTGTTATGCACCACTGACTCCCAATCCAGGCTTCGACCAGCCAGGTTGGGGCCACCTCCCGCCACAAGGGGTGTGTGCCGACTACTTGTGCAGTGCAATATGTTTGCCTCCGGGCGCAGCCTGGAATCCTCTCCCACCCATGTACAGCCCTACCCTCTATTGCGCCTCCGCACCTGGACCTTCCGGCGTAATGTGCGCTAAGGGCTCACCTGGTAGTCTGCACGATGCCTCTGTGGCTCAGGAGTCCGACAGTCCATCAGCAACCGGGGCACAGGGAAGCTGCCACGTGCAAACGGGATCAATACCACACCAATTCTTCCTATGGTGCGATGCAGTGGAGCCCACATGTGTCTCCCAAAATGATCTCCTCCTCACTGTGATCCTTAGGCCTCGCAGTGGGCTAGTTATAACCCCCCTGAGGTATTCAGGGCCGCTGACTCTCTTATGCAGAATGGTAGAGGTGGTGGAGGCAGCAAGATCCGGCCCCCCTCCCCATAGCAGGTGCCCCCACCGGACACAGGTCCAATCCAGCACGTGGGCAGCAGAGAAGTATGTCTCCTGCGAGCTCCCGGGCCTCCTAGGCCACTGCTGCGGGCCGGGCGGCCTGTGATGAAAGAGGCGTTAAATAGTCCCCGCACTTCAAAGGGAATTGCCGCTGTTGTCACTCATGGAGGGCGTCCTCTCGCTGTGCGGCACCCCTCCAGTACTTCAGTGGCTTTGGCGGTGGTGCCCCGGCCTGTCCACACCCACGGGGCAGTCCCCGTCGCAGGCCCAGCCACCAGGGTATTGCGTTGCTGGCCTGCGGAATCACAGCCACCCACCTCCCAGGCTCTCTCGTTTGCCTCTGTCAGCTCCGGGCACTCTGTGGTAACGGAGGCGTCCCAGAGCCTCCTCAACACAGCAATCGGCACCGCTCACCGTCCAGAGGTATATCCCACCTCTACAACGTGCAGTTTGCGGTTTATGGACGGATACCTGGGGAATTAGGGCTTCGCTTTGGCGGAGCTCGCTACTAGGCGGCCATCTTCGCTGGTGCCCAGCCAAGCCCCCTTTTTAAAAAAAGATTAATGTTTATACTTGAATATATATTTTATTTAAAAAAAAGCTTAAATATATTTATTTCATATAACAATATGGTTATTTTTACTTGCAGACTATGTGTATTTTTTGCAGTGTTTTATCTGTTTACTAAATCTTGCTGCTTTTGAAATTCAGCAGATGCTGTAAAACATTTTAAATTATTACTTGTTAGTATTTCTGAATTATGTTTTAATTTTGTATTTAAAAAATACCTAAATTGTACACTGAGGGGCAGATTATGATGGCGGCCAGAAAAGCACTCCGCCTGCCGTGGTTGCCGAAAAAAAGCGGCAAAACCAGTGGTCACGTTACCAGGAAATGATTGAAAAATCCAACCTCTGTGGTCGAATTCCACAAAAATCCACACGCAAGGTCTGGAAAACCAGAAAATCTGACCACGGTGGATGGTAATGCTGTGGAATGCACCAAAAACTCGGATCGACAAGCGAAATGACTGCAAGGAAAATTAGGATAAGATGGCGGAGCAAGCGGAACGATCAGTCGCTTAAGACTGTCACGGTCACGCGAAAATATGAATGACAATTGCGTTCCGACCACTACGGTTGGCCAGAAAGAAGAATGGCGGGCGAATGCAACCACACAACAAGGCCTTCAAGTGTGGGTGTTTGTTTTCCGCTGCCTTCAAAACATTTGACACAGCCCAATGACACATCCCCATGACATAATAAAAAATACAAATCCCAGGTAAACCCAGAAAATACACCTAACATGAATGCTCCATTTTGACACACCCACATAGCTGAGTATAAAACCAAGCCCTTCCCTGGCCAGCATCTTTTGCACAACCCCAGAAGTGAAGGGCCAAACACCACAGCAGAAAGGAGACGCAAATCATCACACATGACACCTTCACAACTACCTACACGAACAACACCAACACACACCTCACACATCTCCACCACCACCTTCCCATTTGCACATCAAACACCATGGAACAGAAAAAAATGCCAAAATTCATAGACAATGAGTTGTCAGTCATGGTAGATGAGTGTAGGAAACTGGCTCTTTATATACTACAACATGAGGTATAGTGTGTATAGAGTGCAAGTGACCCCAGAGGTAGGCAGATTTTAAAGTTAGATAGAACCTTACTTTCTATTTGTGGTAGAGTGGTCGAGCAGTAAGGCAGTATCAAAGGACAGCGATAAGTATTTGATGTACACACTCAGTCAGCAAATGAATCCACACACTCAAGAACTGAAATCTAGGCCAATTATTTTTATATAAAAACATATACTGTTGTTTTATTTTTAGAACCAAGCAAGCCTGGCACACGCAAGCATTAAATACTTTACAGTAATAAGTTGCTGAACGTAGAACAGTTTGAAAATACTATAGGAATTGTACTTTGTTTGATTTACCGGGATGCAGTAAGTTGTAATACTTAGCAAATACAGTAGGTCGAAATAATTAGGCTTTTTCAGTAAATTACAGGTAAGTTACTTTTCACGTTACTTTTATAACTCAGTACTCGATACTTAGATTCAGCACTGGGACATTTCCTGCAAACAGGTAAGTAAATACGTTTTGGTTGTTCATGCGATTTTTAAAAAATACTTTTAAATTTCAAAACTCTACACTTTTTGGAAGAAAATTGTCCATGTTATCCTATGGAGGAAAAACAGGTTATCGGTTCACAGGTAAGTTATCGATGGTGAGAGTTAAGGTTCTGGGGTTAGACTCAGGGGTCCCCCAGGGTCAGTGATGCACTCTTGTTGCAACCTCAGCTGCACTAATGCGGCCGGATGCAGTGTGTTGAGACCCAATGTTATCCAATAGGGGATAGAGGGCCTCCGGTTGGTGGGTGCAGGCAAGCAGGCCACTGGGTTGTGGGAGCAAAGCTCCTAGGGTTTAGGTCAGGGCAAATGGGGAAACAAAGTAGCACAAAAGGTGCACCCTCAGCGGCACTGGGGCAGCCGGGTGCATGGTGCTGTTTCGAGATCGGGTGCCCTGTTGTTTTCAATGGAGAACCTCCGGTTTGCAAAAGCACTGAGGCAGGGAGATGAAGGACTTCTGGATGTGACCACCATTTCGAGAGGAAAGTTGGGAAGTTAGGGGTTGGTTAGGCACCATAGGTTTGGGCACACTTTAGTGTAGTTCCAATATTCCCAATAGGCTCTGCGCATTGGAATAATATACACTATAGATTTGACATAGGACTGAGGTCAGTACGTCTCTATCGAGTATATTAAACTTAAATGTGTGTGCCAGCTAACTCAGAGGTCACTAGAAACGTTCTCGAATAAACAAGAAGGGATTAGTCTCTGACAACCGCAAATACATGACAACTTTGTTTCCCTTAGAGTCGGAACAATATCTTCAGAGTCGTGGAAACAATAGATAACTATTTCACTCAGTCAATCGTGCATGCTTTGTTTCTACAGAGTTGCACAGAAATAGAGAGATGGGCGTTTCAATAAAAGAATTTATTGAACAGTCTTATTTCTCATGCAAGAGGTATGAACTTCTACAATCGTTAGACAGAATGCGAAGTATAATGCCTACAGCGTAAACAGTATTATAAATAATACTGTAATAGCATTGTCTGTTGCTTTGACATATATAAAAATACATACATAAATAACACAGGCTAAAATACTCAACTGGTGCTTCTAAAATACGCCTACCCCAGTGTACCTAACCTAGGTCTAGCACGAGGGAAGACGTAGATGCTGTCTTTAGTTATAGTTTAGTTTTGCCAAATGTTTCTCTAGGTTCTAATCAGCTCCATACCATTGAATGAGAGAGGTTGGTGTCTCTTTCCCAGGAATCGATTTCCCAACACCCGCAAGGGCAGTCAGAAACACTGGAGCTGGATTCTCGACAGGAGGATGACAGCCTCTGGTCAGTGCGTCAGCTGGGGAGTTGTCTTCCTTCGGCACTTGCTGTAGCGAGCTGCATAATGCAAGTAGGTAGTCGAACTGCACCGAACCACACCATGCTTTGCCATAGCAAGTGAAGGTATATTTATACCTTGAAGGTGCTTAGGAATGCTAGTATTGACGTAAAAGTCGCGCATATGAACGTCGTGAATGAACCCCTAAGGAACAGATGTTCATGCATAATAAATGGGTTCTTGGAGAAATTAATATCCAGGCTAGGAGGAAGTCCCTTCAGCTTGAGAGTCTGATTTTCCAAGAAGTCATTGTGACGTAGATGAACGGATGAACGTAGCTATGCCTGTACTTGAGTAGCATGGGCATTGCCTAAATAAGGACTGGATTTCTATGCCTATATAAGGGCAATGTGAATTATACCTATATAAGGGCATGAATCAGGAAATGCATAGGGAACATAAATCGATACACAACACCCACTCCACGTTCGTATGTACGACGCTACTAAATATGTCTAAACATATCTAAAACATATCTACATATGAAGTGCTAAAACCCCTCCAAAAGACATAAAAAATGTATTAGAATTGGTTGTAAGCATAACAAATGCATTGGCGCTGTACACATTTGAAGCAATGTTTCATTTTAAGCATATATTTTTATTCAAATGCTAAATGAATGAATCACGAAAATATACATTTATGAAATGGCTCATGAATACAGAAGAAAAAAGGCCAAAACCATTTCCTGTCAGATTACATAAAACTGTTTGTTTGAAGCTGAACTTGGACAAGACGGAGGTCCTCATCCTCGGCTCCAACCCTTCAGCCTGGGATGACTCCTGGTGGCCAATGGCACTGGTAGCAGCCCTGACCCCCACCGACCACGCACGCAACCTGGGAATCATACTCGACTCAACGCTCTCAATGACCAAGCAAGTCAACGCCGTCTCCTCCTCCTGCTTCAACACCCTCCGTATGCTCCGCAAGATCTACAGATGGTTCCCCACAGATACAAGAAAGGCAGTCACCCAGGCCCTTGTCAGCAGCAAACTCGACTACTGAAACGCCCTCTACGCGAGATCCCCAACCAAGCTCATCAATCGACTACAATGCATCCAAAACGCCTCGGCACGGCTGATCTTCTATTTACCACGACACGGCCACATCACCCCCACCTGAGAAACCTGCACTGGCTCCCCGTCAACAAGAGGATATCTTTCAAGCTCCTCATCCACGCACACAAGGCTCTCCACAAGACCTGCCCAGCCTACCTCAACAGACGGCTCTCCTTCTACACCACCAGCTCCGCTCCGCCAACCTCTTACTCGCCACCATCTTGCGCATCTGAAGAACAACCACCGGCGGGAGATCCTTCTCCCACCTCGCCGCCAAGACATGGAACACCCTCCCACTGAGCCTACGACAGACCCAAGACCTGCTGACCTTCAGGAGGATACTGAAGACCTGGCTGTTCAATCAGTAGAGGCCCCTCCCCCCCCCAATGCCTTGGGACCCTCGCGGGTTTGTAACGCGCTTAACAAATGACTGATTGATTGACAAGGTCCACCTACGGCGACAAGGCCCACCTACGGCTGACCCTGGACCATCTCTCCTTCAGGAAACAACTCAAGACCTGGCTGTTCAAGCAGTAGCGACCCCTCCCCCCTCAGCGCCTCGAGACCCTAACGGGTGAGTAGGGCGCTATACAAATTCTGTTGATTGATTGATTGATAGATATTGTCTCTGGAAGTATTCAAGGAGTTCTTGTTCTCTATGAATAATTCTACTATAAGCATATTACTTGTGCCCAAAAAGTGTTTTCTTTTCAAAAAATGAAGGTCGAATTCACAGTCTCACAGAACACTGTGTGCCAAATTCAAAAGTCATTGTTATCTCTTGGAGAAAACATGAAATCTTCTATGTAAAAAATCTTCTATCATTGTAGGTGACAGTTGGATTACCTCGTTTAGAAGATTAACCGCACATAGATGTGAAGCATCGCCTTCAGCATTGGTCGCATTGCAATGTTCGAATCGGATGTTACCTGTGTGCCTGTAGTTTCCTCTCGTACCTCAGCATCAGCATTTTGCGTCTGTGAGATCTCAATGAATGCCGTCATCAAAATTGGTAACCGCTGGGGTCAACACAGAGCATGGGCCATTACCGGTTCAAGCAAAGTATCAACATCCGTTGGCATGACTGATGGGAGTGTTAGACAGATGTTTAGCACACATTCTTCTCCACATAGCAGGCAGCGTAGAACAGGTAAGATGCAATCTTGCCAGATTGGTCTGAATGACAGAAACCATGTGGTATTTAATCCTCGTAGACGAATTAATCCCAAAATGTGGACGATGCGCTCACGACACTTCATCTCCAATAGAGCTCTCTCTATGGTGCTTGGAGTGGCGCTGGTGATTTGGCTTGCCATATCATAGCAGAAGGAGCAAAAATAGTATCCCTGCAACGAGTTCCAAAAGGAGGGGCAGTCCGCCAAACACAGAGTACACGAAGTTTGGAAATATTCAGAGGACAGCTTGAAAAGGTGCTAACAGTCCGGAACATACGTTCTTAAATAGATGTACAATACTGCTCGTATCAGACATATTTAAGATACGACTTAACATTTCTGAGAAATATATAGAGCAGTTTGTATTCAAAAGGGCATGTATCTCAGCAGAAGTCCTTGCGACTTGCAGATCATAGGTTTTTTTGGCTAAGGTCAATGGTACAGTTTTTTGCAAATAAATGCTTTCATTCTGCTTAGAGTATCAATTCGTATAGAAGAGATGTTCAGTGGTGGCCATAAAGGCAACTCCCTGGATGGCTTGGTTTTTGGAAACAATACTTGCATACAGCAATTGACCCTGGATGACACAGTTACTAGATATGGTATACCTGGCAACATGTCAAAGCAGCTGTGATCGTTCAACATAAGGTAACTCCCATTTAAAAGTTGTCCAAAAATTGGATCAATCACTGCAGCTGGTGAACCTTGCAGGTGGCAGGATAAGTTGTTAGAGAAAGCATCGCAGGCCCCGTCTAAATTAATACCCTGTCAAAGGAGACAACCGCTTAGTGCGTTTTCTCCATTTGTACCGCTAAGAAACACTTCACGTCCCCCACTCCAACATCTGTGTGTGTATGGTAAATCCCAGGATGTCTTTCCCCAACCTTTCATATGTGCCTGCTGGTATGTGTTTTACGCAATACTGAAAATGAAAAATTGTAACAGGCAGAGTGATTGTTCCATGTATTATCCATTCAGTAGCTGTTTTTTCTGCTACCATAAATGGCAATCTTTCCAGTTTTTTAATGCTCAGCACCGTATAGTCTGCTCCCCTTTGTGCCAATTTGATCTGTTAATCAGTGAGATTGAATTCTGAAAACAGTGACATGGTATTGATTAAACGCCAAGACACATAGCCTGAACAAAGGTTTTGCAACGTCCTGCCTAATAGCATGATAGAACATAGTTGCAACTGACCATGTTGCAGCATGACCAAGCCCTGTTCCATGATGTCTATGACAGAAGATACTATGTTGTCCAATGAACGACATGGACGACAGAGTCGTTAACCCATTGTCAATTACAGAGAGAGTTTTCTCTAAATTAATATGATCAATTTCTCATATTCGTTCTGCAGTCTCTGCTTGTGTAATCTTCCATACGTCGTTATATGCAGCATATAATCTGGCATATATGAAACGTTTTTGACGTGTTTTTTTTTTAACCTAGCAAGAATTCTCTAAGATCTGCGCCATCTTTAAGTAAAGATAAGTGTTGCTTTACATCCTTAAGTGTATATTTTTGTAGCCAATCAAGGCAGAGCTTCCCTACACTGTATGTTGTTACTATTCCAGGATGCTGTCTTTGAACATATCTTGGGTCTGGCCTATTGTATTTAACCTGTTTTGTTCAGAAATCTATCTTGACAGTTGTTTGTGTCAGTGGGACAGATCAACCATTTATTCCAATCTGGATCTGTTCTGTTGTGATGCCAATTAGAATGTACGTCGACCTCCCCCTCTGAAGTGTCTTCACTATCAGGTGTAGGTGTAGGTGTAGGTATGGACGGGTTGTTCGTGTCTTTGATCTTGGCTAACCCAAGACAAGACGTTTGTTGGACAGTATCATTCAAAAACATAATTTGCTCAGGGATGATACAGGCTCTAAACAAAGCTTATACCCCCTGCACTTGTCAATCTTTCGTACCACAGACAGTTTTTGTCTCAATGATGTCTTTCCAAAAGTCGAAACCTTGCTAAGACAGTTGGGCATGAAAGGCTGCAGAATAAATGGAAAGGGGCGACCACTCGGTCCCCCCGAACGTATGGTGGAGTACCCCGATCCCCCCGGGAAGCCATCTTGGGCGGGAGGCGAGTCTCGGCTGGTATGCCGAAAGCGGCGTAGCCGGGGCGCGCTTTTTCCTGCCCAAGAGTGGGTTGTCCTAGACACCGAAGCCGCCAGCCACGCCCCCGGAGGCGGACGGAGGCGGGTTTACGCCCGCCCGAAGAAGGATAAAAGGAGCGACAAGCCAAGGAAGCATCCTCTTGTTCCTGTGCTCTGAAGCTGCACCTCCCCGCTGCACGTGAGCTCGAGACGGAACGAAGAGCCAATTTTGAGCGTTTTAATTCTTGTCTTTGTTCTTCCAGGAAATCAGCGTTGGAGAATGCCGGGCAAGAAGGCCGGAAAGCGGGTCGGAACCGATCAGATGCTCCGCATGCTCGTAAAAGACATGGCCGAGATGAAGAAACAGATGGCGGCAATGAACGGTGTAGGGGGCCCTAAGCGAGTCGTCGGACCAGCATTGCCGGGAGTAGTCCCTAACGGGAGAAGTAGAAGGGCCAAGAAGGGAGCAACTGGGGAAGAGGCCCCGGTTCCCGAGGCGCCGCCGGCGCATCCTGATACACCGACTGAGGCGCCGATCCCGGTCCCGAAGGAGGGGCAACCAATTCCCGTTGTAGTCACCCCTGTGAACGGGGAGGATATGCCTCCCGAGTTGGCTGCACAGCTGGCAGCGTGGTTGGGGAAAGAGCGTGAGGGGGCTACGGCAGATGACGCCAGGGCAGTAATGAGGCAGTTGCGGCAATCAAGAGAGGCTGCAAAGGCTCCATGTCCTTTTGTTCCCCCGCAGGCTCCAGTGGGTCAACCCGCAGCGGGCGTGAGTTCGGCAGCGACTACGGTTACAGCTTCTGGTTCAGGTAAGCAGCTACTGCCGATTGCGGGGGAGGGGTCAGTACCCTCGAGAAGGGAGAAAGTGGCTCAACATATTCCGATGGAAATCAAGGAGAGGATATGGGCTGAGAAATATGTAAACATGTTTTCTTTACTAACTGACCATTACGAGATTGAGCACGTGAAAGTTCAAAAAGAGTTTATGCACCCGAGTGTTTGGCGCGCCAAGATGGCCGCTTTTAGAGTCGATGAGACGATAGGTAATTGGGGCAGAGCATTTGGCATATTCACTTCAATTATGGGGGAACGGAGGCCTGAACTGTTGGCCGAGTTACCCGTGTACCAGACACGTATTATGGAGTTTTCTCAGACATATGAGGGCAATCAGTGTTTTTGTTATGATAATATTTTTCGTAAGGCCAAGGAGTTCGACACATCTCTGACGTGGGATTGTTACGACTCCATTTCCTGGCAAAAAATGGAGAAATCAGGTATGACAAAGGCGCCATTGTTGGGGGGAAACGGGGGCGAGTTTTCCCGCCATTCATCTGGGGCGCCCTTTCGGGCGGGTTCAAGTAACGAGCATCACTCAAGGTCGAATGGCAATACAGGTAAAAAAGGGGTCTGCTGGAATTTTAACAGGGGAAAGTGTACAAGGCCCCAGGGGTCATGCAAGTTTAGGCACGACTGTGGGGGGTGTGGACAGTCCTCGCATCCCGAGACCATGTGCAGAGCCAAAACGGGTGATAACGGAAGTAGGGGAAGCGCCAAACAGGTCTGAAATAGTCCGAGGGGCGCCTTTACCTACCCCGGTTGATACCATGGCAATGATTCCTTGGCTCAATGAATACCCGGATCATGTCTCCGCTGGGGTGTTGCGAGACGGTTTTTCGTATGGTTTCCGCATCCCAGTGGGGAATTTTCAGGGTAAAGCACATTGTAGGAACCAACTGTCGGTCCTGCAGAATACAGCGGTGGTACAAGCGAAGATTGGGAAGGAGGTGACCCGGGGTCGGGTTGCCGGACCATTCGACATGCCACCAGTTGCTAATTTTGTTTGTTCACCTTTGGGAGTGGTCCCCAAGAAGGACCCGGGTGAGTTTAGATTGATACATAACTTGTCAGCCCCGAGAGGTCTTTCGGTGAACGATGCGATAGACCCGGAGGTGTGTTCGGTGCGGTACGCATCTTTCGATGATGCCGTCGCCATGTTGAATCGCCTGGGGCCCGGAGCGCTGATGGCCAAATCAGACATCGAGTCAGCGTTCCGGTTGCTCCCGGTACACCCAGACGATCAGCGTCTCCTTGGTTTTATGTTTCAGGGGCGCTATTACATGGATAAATGTATGCCAATGGGATGCTCCATATCTTGTGCTTATTTTGAGAAATTCAGTTCTTTTTTGCAATGGGCATTCACAAGAATGACGGGGTTTCAGCATGTTATGCATTATCTTGACGATTTTCTGTTCCTGGGGGCAGCCGGGGACCCAGAATGTACACAGGCTTTAAAAGAATTTTGTGGTCTGATGAGTCAGTTTGGTGTGCCATTGGCGCCAGGTAAGACTGTGGGGCCATCAACTTCGCTCGAGTTTCTTGGAATAGAGCTCGATTCCGAAGAGGGTTGCTTCCGGTTGCCCAAAGAAAAGGTGAAGAAATTCAGGGCCTCGCTTGAAACATGTATGAGGGAAACTAAGGTGAATTTGCATCAATTGCAGCAGACTGTGGGTCAGTTGAATTTTGCCCTTAGAGTAATGCCAATGGCCCGACCTTTTTCCCGCTCGATTGCACAAGCCATGGTCGGTCTTAAAGAGGGGCACCACCGCACGAGGCTCTCGGCAGAGATTCGCCAGGACATGCGCATTTGGTTGGCATTCCTGGTGGATTTCAATGGTCGGGTTGTCTGGAACAAGCCGGCGGTGTCCTCCGAGGAGTTGGGGCTGTGGACAGATTCGGCGGGGAGTATAGGCTTTGGCGCCATATTTGGTAATCACTGGTCGGCTCAAACGTGGCCGTCATGGTGGCACGAGTGTGGGCTTACAAGTAACATTGCTTTTCTCGAACTGTTCCCTATTCTGGTGGCCTTGAAAACATGGCCTGAGGGGTTTCGGGATCACTCTGTGGTGTTCTGGTCTGATAACATGACCGTGGTTGAGTGTATCAATAGTCAGGCAGCACGATGCAAATGGATTCTGAGATTACTCAAGGAAATTGTTTTACTATGTATGCAATTGAACGTGCTCTTTAGGGCGAGACATGTGCCAGGGGTGCTGAATCAGGCTGCTGATGCGCTTTCTCGTTTCCGTATGCAGGCCTTCTGGGGTTTTCTGCCCACAGCGGACCAGGTGGCGGCACCATTTCCCGAAGCTCTCTGGTCTCTTGGTGCCCCGAACTACAAAACCTCGTGGGAGAGAGTTTAGCACCCAGGACAAGGAAGGCATATGAAGGGGCGTTCCGTTCCTATTGGTCCTTTTTGGGTTCTGCTAGGGGGGAGCTTTGGGGCCAGGAAGAGTTTGTCGTAAAGTTTTTGCTGTCATTACATCAGGCAGGCAAATCGGTAGCCACGGCCCAGAGGCATCGGGCCGCCATTTCCTTCATGGCACTGGCTCATGGTATCCAGGACCCTACAGCGTCTTTCGTAGTACAGAAAGCGCTGCGTGGGTGGCAACGCCTTGAGGGTCGCAGATTAGATGAAAGGCACCCGATAGGTCTGGAAAGGTTGGCCCTGTTACTGTCCGTACTCCCTGCGACATGTTCATCCCAGTCAGAAACAGTGTTATTCCGGGCCGCTTTTGCATTAGCATTCCATGGGGCTATGCGGGTAAGCGAACTGGTGGCAAAGAACAAGCAGGATACGGGGGGGGGACTGTGCCGAGAGCACATTCAGGTTAAGGGGGAGACGATGATTGTCTCGTTTGCCAGGTCCAAGACCGATCAGGGTGCGATCGGGGACAGTGTAGTAGTCCATCGGATTCCCGGATCTCCCATGTGCCCCGTCGTATGCGTTGAGGAATATTTGGCGCAGAGGGCGGCACCGTGGTGGGGGACCTTGTTGAGACACGCTGATGCCACCCCACTGACGAGGTTTCAGTTCCAGCGGGTGCTTGCAATGGCAATTTCGGCCGCGGGCTTGAACCCGGGCGAGTTTGGGACCCATTCCTTCCGGATAGGGGCTGCTACAGAGGCTACAGCCAGGGGTCTGAGTGTGGAAAAGGTGAAACAGTTGGGGCGTTGGTCCTCGAATTGTTACAAAAGGTATGTGCGGTTGCACATGTTGTGAAGCTGATATCATGTACTCACGCTTCTTGTTTTTGTTTGGTTTACAGTTTCGCAAGCTTACGAGGCGGGGCGGACTGTGCAGTCGACCCGACACCTGGGAACCAGCGGTCAAAGATCACCGGCTGAGGAAAAAGTGGTGTGGGTCGTGGGCCACTCATACGTGAGGCATGCCGCGGACGTATTCAAGGCAGGTGACATGATTCACATGGCTGGGGAATACGGGTACAGGGTGACCTTCTACAGAAGGGGCGGGCTCTGTATTGACCAGTTTCAACCTTTTTTCGAGGGTTTGTTAGGGCGGACAAGGTCACCGCCATCTATAATCATAGTGCATCTTGGGGGCAATGATTTGGTGACCACTGGTAGACGACTACTTCTCGAGGCGATACTATCCACAGTAAGTTGGTTGGCGAGAAGGGTTCCAGGGTGCACGATTGCATGGTCCCATATGATTCCACGAAAGGTGTGGCGGGGGGCTAATTCAGTGTCTGCTATAAATCATTCTGTGAAAAAGGTGAATAACAAGCTTGGTAGACTGTTCCGTACAAGTACATTGCATTTGATTCCTCATGGGTGTATCAGGGGGGACCTTATGTATCTAGAAGATGGGGTCCATTTGTCCCGGGTGGGGAATTCTTTACTCATAGGAGACCTCGTAGCTTGGTTAAAGAGTTTACAGCATGACCTTTAGGTAGGAGTTTTTGTGGGGGGTCCGGATAGCCGGTCAACTATCCGGCCTGTGGCGGTAAGGTCATGATCGGTGAGCAGTAATTGGAAGATCCCTAGGGGGGGGCGTCACCCATTACGGATGGGAGCGCCCGGGGGGAGGTGGCCATTGGCCCCTCAACGGGGAGGCGGTCCCTTCTAAGGATGGGACGCTGAAGGGAAAGGGAAGGCGGTCAAGGCCCCTCCCTGGATAGGAGGGGCTACGGGCCCCTCCTGGGAATTTCCCGGGGCCAGGACATCTGCGACGGCAGATGTGGTAAGTTGTGTGGGGTGGGGAGGGGGGTCTACGCTACCTTCTAGACACCTCACACGAGTCCTCAGACGACCACTAAGATGGCGTCGAGTTAATTGGGGCCCCCGTCAAGAAAAGGGAAATTGGTATGTGCACATGAGGTGCAGTCCTCTGTGCGGCCGCCCCTCACAAGTGAGGGGGGAGTTCTGGTTTAGGGATCTGACACCGGTTACGACCTTGCCGTTGGCCCTTAACGTTAGGATGTACAATTTCAATTTGAAAATGCATTTGTAGGATGTTAGTATCGGCTAGGAGAACCTTTGTATTAGAAATGTGTTACGGTCAGCCAAAACATCGTAATGTGGAAATGAAATTGTACATGATATGAAACTGTTATTTTAATGTTTTAATTTTTGTTTCATATTTTAATAAATACGGCCGGGAGGGTAACTCCCTCCTGCCTTCCAAAAGTTCAGAAATGTTTCCGTATTCCCATTCTTGGGGATTGTGTTGAGAGGGGGTGGCGGGTATCTCAGCCATATGGAAAGGGGCGACCACTCGGTCCCCCCCGAACGTATGGTGGAGTACCCCGATCCCCCCGGGAAGCCATCTTGGGCGGGAGGCGAGTCTCGGCTGGTATGCCCAAAGCGGCGTAGCCGGGGCGCGCTTTTTCCCGCCCAAGAGTGGGTTGTCCTAGACACCGAAGCCGCCAGCCACGCCCCCGGAGGCGGACGGAGGCGGGTTTACGCCCGCCCGAAGAAGGATAAAAGGAGCGACAAGCCAAGGAAGCATCCTCTTGTTCCTGTGCTCTGAAGCTGCACCTCCCCGCTGCACGTGAGCTCGAGACGGAACGAAGAGCCAATATTGACCCACCCACCAGCCCCTGAAGACAGCAAGTTGTTTTGAAATAAAGTTATTTGACGTGGTAATTCACTTTTTTCTTACAGGTTGTTCTGAATAAAGTTGTGATTCAGTATGCAAAAAAGTGGATAATTCTTTACAGTATGCTTTATCGAATAAAAGTATTTGCACCAGAATTGATCAGTGATGTTTAGACAGTTCATACTTTGAATATCTTTTTTGTCTTTTCCTCTTTAGTAATTAGTCTCTCTAGTTTAGTTTGTCGTATTTATTATTTGGTCGGGCGGTAAGGTCATGATCGGTGAGCAGTAATTGGAAGATCCCTAGGGGGGGGCGTCACCCATTACGGATGGGAGCGCCCGGGGGGAGGTGGCCATTGGCCCCTCAACGGGGAGGCGGTCCCTTCTAAGGATGGGACGCCGAAGGGAAAGGGAAGGCGGTCAAGCCCCTCCCTGGATAGGAGGGGCTACGGGCCCCTTCTGGGAATTTCCCGGGGCCAGGACATCTGCGACGGCAGATGTGGTAAGTTGTGTGGGGTGGGGAGGGGGGTCTACGCTACCTTCTAGACACCTCACACGAGTCCTCGGACGACCACTAAGATGGCGTCGAGTTAATTGGGGCCCCCGTCAAGAAAAGGGAAATTGGTATGTGCACATGAGGTGCAGTCCTCTGTGCGGCCGCCCCTCACAAGTGAGGGGGGAGTTCTGGTTTAGGGATCTGACACCGGTTACGACCTTGCCGTTGGCCCTTAACGTTAGGATGTACAATTTAAATTTGAAAATGCATTTGTAGGATGTTAGTATCGGCTAGGAGAACCTTTGTATTAGAAATGTGTAAAGGTCAGCCAAAACATCGTAATGTGGAAATGAAATTGTACATGATATGAAACTGTTATTTTAATGTTTTAATTTTTGTTTCATATTTTAATAAATACGGCCGGGAGGGTAACTCCCTCCCGCCTTCCAAAAGTTCAGAAATGTTTCCGTATTCCCATTCTTGGGGATTGTGTTGAGAGGGGGTGGCGGGTATCTCAGCCATATGTGTTTTGTATTGGTCAACATACTTTTCATTCCTGTTTTGTTTATATTTTTAAAATAAAATGATTCTGGATTGGCTACATTGAACCCTGGAAAGTATGGAAACTTATTAGCAAAAGTTTTTGAGCTACCCTTTGGTGGCTTTGGACAATGTTCCCATTGGTTATACACATATACATTTCTAGGCATTGTTGATTTCTGCAAGAAATGATGACCATAGTGATTATAACAATACATTTGTTCATAGTCCGAAGAACCTTTTAAATATTCATGATTAGTGAACACTGCAGACATTTCTTCGTCTGACATCATATTAATAACAGTCTCAAAGTCCCAATCATCAGAAAAGGTACTAGATGAAACAAAGTCACCTATTGAAATCTTGAACTGGTGTGGAATCTTCAACAGCTCCGACATGCCAAAAATGCCATATTCTGTTCTGTCCCAAGCTATACCATCAGGTATAGGAACCGCTGTGATGTTCACTGTCGACAAGTCTCTTTGTTCACAATGTGATGATTTGTGTGGTTTGAGGAGTAAGTGGATGTTCTTACTTGCTGTGTCCATTTTGACATATATTCCATTGATCAGCATACCCAGAATTATCAACAGAGCTAACCAAAGTAGAAGAAAAAAGATTCCCAACACAATCCAAAGTTCAATCCGTGGTGAAACCTGATAAGTCTTTTCCAGGTGATGAAAAAAGTCATTTGCTTGTTCTTTGAAAGTTCTTTTTGCTGGCGTCATTTCAGGTTCGCTGGGATCCTCAGAAAACGTATCAAAGTTAATGAATTAGCCAGAGGCAGTTCTGTCAATTGTAGGGATTGCATCAGGATTCGTTGAAATCGAAGACACAATTAAGACAATGGGCACAATCCACTCTGGCGTCTGACCATCTTCCACCCAACATCGTCAAGCCGGCAGCTCCATCGCACCCCACCGCGCAACATCATCAACCTCTCCTTCGAGACCGCGACCTTCCCAGAGAGCTGGAATCACGCCGAGATCAACGCCCTACTGAAGAAACCCAAGGCGGACCCAAGCGAACTCAAAAGCTTCAGGCCCATATCCCTGCTTCCGTTCCCAGCTAAGGTAATCGAGAAGATAGTCAACATCCAGCTCACCCGCTACCTCGAAGACAACAACATCATGGACCCTTCCCAGTCAGGATTCCAAAGCAACCACAGCACCGAGACCTCCCTCATCGCCACCACAGACTACCACACCCTCATCGCCACCACAGACGACTTCAGGATCCTACTGGACTACGGCAAGACGGCGGCCCTCATCCTTCTGGACCTCTCCGCCGCCTTTGACAAAGTCTGCCACCGCACACTACGCACACGACTCCACGACACAGGGATCCGAGACAAGGCCCTGGACTGGACCTCCACCTGCCTCTCCGGCAGAACCCAGAACCCAGAGAGTCCGAAGCCTCCGAGATCATCTGTGGTGTCCCGCAAGGATCCTCCCCCAGCCCAACGCTCTTCATGGCATCTCGCAAAAATCTCCCGACATCACGACCTCAACATAATCTCCTACGCCGACAACACGCAACAAATCCTCTCCCTCACCAAGAACCCCCTCACCGCAAAAGCCAACCTCCACCAGGGAATGAAGGCCATTGACGACTGGATGGAGGATAGCCGCCTTAAGCTGAACACAGACAAGACGGAGATCCTCATCCTCGGGCCCAACCCCTCAGCTTGGGATGACTCCTGTTGGCCCGCATCGCTGGGGACACCCTCCACACATACCAACCACGCACGCAACCTGGGAGTCATCCTCGTCTCGAAACTCACCATGACCAAACAAGTCAACGCTGTCTCCTCCACCTGCTTCAACACCCTCCGTATGCTCCGCAAGATCTACAGATGGATCCCGACAGACACAAGGAAAACAGTCACCCAGGCCCTAGTCAGCAGCAGACTCGACTACGGAAACACCCTCTATGCCGGAGACCTGACCAAGCTCATCAACAGACTGCAAAGAATCCAGAATGCCTCGGCACACCTGATCCTAGGCGTCCCGTGCCGAAACCACATTACCCCCACCTGAGGAACCTGCACTGGCTCCCCGTCGACAAAAGAATCTCCTTCAAGTTCCTGATCCACACACACAAGGCACTCCACAAGACCGGCCCAGCCTATCTCAACAGTTGACTCTCCTACGTACCCAACAGGAATCTCCGCTCCGCAGATCTCTCCCTGGCCACCATCCCACATATCTGTAGAACCACAGCCGGAGGCAGATCCTTCTCCCACCGCGCGCCAAGACATGGAACAACCTCCCCCTCAACCTACGACAAACCAAAGACATTTCAACCTTCAGGAGACAACTCAAGACCTGGCTGTTCGACCAGTAGCAACAGCACCCCTCCTCTCCCCACACTCAGCGCCTTGAAACCCTTGCGGGTAAGTAGTGAGCGCTACAAATTATTTGATTGATTGATTGATTGATTGCACCACTTTATCACTTGTTAATTCGTTGTAGACAGGTGTTTCTTAACAAACTGTTATTTGGGTCTCAAGAGGTACAAGTTTCATGGCTTTGTTGCATAGTCCTTCTTTTCTCACTTCAGATTCTTCAAAGGTGATGAGTCTCTCAGTTTGATCCTCTTGGATTGTAGCTAGAGGGGTGCGTCTTCCACTTGGTCGGAGTCCACTTGGCCTACTGCTTAGTATTGGCTACATAGTGTGGTTTGATCAGGTCGATAGACACAAACCTGTTCTCTTTTTACCGGCAAGAGGTGGCAGTAAAACAGTTTTTGATCCATGGATTGCTAGGGCAGGTACTGGTTGTCTGAAAGAAGGCCCAAATTCCTTCCTGTCTGCGATGTTTTCTCTGACTAGATCACCAAGCTTTGGGATCCAGACAGGCCTTGCTGGGATGGTTGGTTTTTCCCCAGTGGTGGTTGGCTTCAGGAACACATTGCTTTGTTTGGTTCTTAATTCATTTAAGTCCAGTAAAACAGCCAAACTTTCTTTGATTTGAAAATGCTTTTGTTCCACCACTGATGTGTGACAATCAAGGTCGGGGATCACAATTCTTGTCCCAAAAAGGACCTCATTTGGAGTGAGAAACCCCCTAGAGAACTTCTTGGCAAGTTATTAAGACTACGTTGGACACTTATTAGATGTTTCACCCACCCGTCACCCGAACCTAATACCCTAGCTGTTATAGATAGCTTTATGTCCCGTTTTTTTCTCTCCACAACCCAATTTCCCTCAGGATATAATGGACTAGAATACCGCAATGCAACGCCCAAGCTGGCCATGGCTTCTTTGTAAGCTCGAGAGCTAAATGCAGGACCCTGGTCAGAATGTAGAGTGCTGATTGCGTATTTGCCAATAAAGACTCGCAAACCTTTTATAACAGTTCGAGCATCAGCCGAGCGCTGAGGCCACATCCTAACAAACCTTGAATTTGAATCCACTGCAACCATGACATATTTATAGTTACCATCCCTTTGTAATCGACCGCAGTGGTCCAGGTAAACACACGCTAATGGTTTATCTGTAATTAACAGGGGCGTCTGCGTAGGACGTTTCACAGTAGAGAGTTTCATATTTTGGCATATTTGACAGTCCAAGACGTCGTTTCTGGTCTGTTTCCTCATGTGTGGCCACCAGTACCTCTGTTTTAATAACGATACTGTAGCGGAAACACCTGCATATGCAGAGGTGAGCCCTTCATGTGCTGCTAGGATTAGTCCTAATCTATGTTCCATGTTTGGAATTTCCCTATCCCCCACTCCAGGGATTCGAGCAAACGGTACATTGTTTGCATCAGTTATGTATGAGTATTTGAGTGGAAACCCTTTAGGTTACGTACTACCACTGCCTTTGCTTGTCACATTGACAGCTAGCATTATTTCACTGTCTATTTTTGTTTTTGAACCAGTGATTGCAGCTACGGAAGCCGATTGCACAGCACCCTTCGCGGCTTCATCAGCCAATGAATTCCCTTCAGCGTGAACGCCATCACGTTGATAACTCAGCGTATGTTTTTTGTAGTCCTTCTCGTAACTGAACTACTTGTTCCCAAAGCGTTTTATGCTTAATTGTGCCACCTTTTGCATCTTTGAACCCGTTTTAAAGCCAATTCTGTAAATATTCATTATAAGACTGTACACAATAGAAAGAATTGCACACTATGAGTGTGAGGAAGTCGCGTTCTGTGTTCTCAAGTGCCATTTTGAATGCTTGTAGTTCAGCTCACTGAACTGTACAATCTCCTAGAGATTGAGTTTTAGTGACCATTGGTCTAAATTTGCCATCGCACATACGACCTTTAAGGATTGCGCATGCCGCACTATAGACTTGTCCCCCCCCCCCCGGTAGCGGGTTGAGCTGATCCGTCAGTATAAATTATACATTCATACTGGTCAAGAGGAAGAATTTCAGCAGGCAGAGGACATTCTTGTTTGTATTGTAGAAATTCTTGTGTTTTCAAATATGGGTCAAAAACGTATCCAACATCTGTTGCAGTAAGAGAATTAACCCATTGTATCCATCTCGGATATTAAGCTTTAACATTAGGAATGCTCGATTTTGTCACTGTCTCTAAGGCAGGTACAGGAGTTACAACCATAATGCATTTGCCCACCGCTAGGGCTCTTTCTTTTGCTACAGCAGTTTGAACAGCTGTCAGAATTTTTTCTGTAGAAGTGAATTTCATTTCTGCCTGTGTGTGCAAATGTGATTTGTAAGCTATCGGAACTTGTTCACCCTCATTAAAAGTTAAGTAGGTGAATCCGCATTGACCAGGAATGATTCGGATCACTAGGTTGCATATTATAAACACAAAGATGGGTAGTAGTGTTCCCTGATAGGGAAGCGTCCGCACATTCGTAAAACAGTACTGTGGTATATACGTGCAATGTATCAATTTTATCCAAGAAGTCTAGCTGTGTGTGCTCAATTTGCCCTCACTACACCAACTACCCAGCGGCGTAATTTACACACAAAGTGCGCAATAATACATAAAACAGAGAAAGGGCTTGGACAGCACACCTTTTGTCACCTGCTAGTTATGTAAACATCAATGATATTAGTGGGTATATGGGTATATGTAACCCCATTTAACCTAAGCATAAGGACATCAACAGGGCATAAGGATCCAAGACGTATGGTATTCTTGATTTTCTTTATTCCAAAAATCACTTCAATAAAAGTTCCCAGCACACTGCTTGCCGACACGTGTTTCGTCTTACAAAGAATTTTTCAAGGCTGGAAATATTAAAATATACACCAATAAATATTACATACACATAAACATACAATAACATAAGACAACATGAATATTAACATTATTACACATAATTTGATTCTATCACATGTATAGATAATATATATAAATATACAAATACATAATAGACACAACAGCAGCTCTTAATTGAGGCAAAGAGTAATCAAAGAAGAAAGTTGACAATAGAGCACGTTACGTTTAAACACAAAACAATATAAGCTGTCTGCATCACTCTTAAGCTAGAAAGGGAGAAAGTAGCAGTGTAAAGTAAGAGAAGTTAAGTAGGAGAACCAGTCAAAGTAGTGATAAGCACCCGAATATAACATAGGTTGTAAGCGGCCATAGGTAAGTGTGGGATTGGGAGATAAGTAAATATGACACCCACCAATGAAATATGTAAATCCTAGTCATCCGGACGATTGAAGAACAAAAAATCCTGGTCTTCAATATAGTAATAAATTCACAAAAGATCACCCTGGTATTTCAGTCTTAGAGTACTCTAAAAATTAGGCACAGAAGATAAAGAAGTTATCGTACCTGAACAAACCGTCTGGTCTAGTAAATGTCAGCTTGAGACTCCAGCCACTCACCTGAAGTCCAGGAATGTTTGCAGGGGCGATGAAATGTCTCCAAACCTTCTGGAACAACTCTCAGCGCTCTTGATAGAAACAAAAGCTCCGGCATATGTCCCAGAAGGGAAGGGGATTTGGGATGACAAGAGAGAAAACGAAGAGACTGCAATTGTCTGGACCTGTCAGGATCTGAATTCTCACCAGGGGAGTGTTGCACCTCTTTGTGTTCACCTATAGACAAATATGAACATTAGTTCTTACTATCTGTTATCTTTCTTACATCTTAATATCTCTTCATTTATTCTTTTGTAATTTACCTCTATATATACCTGGTAAAACTCTGGGTTTGCTTGTCAGCCTTTTAGACTTTAGCAGAAACTGGATTGGAAATTGAGGTGTGTTCACTCTCTATGTTTACCTAAATGACACTAGAAACAGAATATACATACATGAACTAGATGTCTTTTTCAAATAAAAAGAATAAACTTTTCCTGTACAAGAGGTTTTTACCTTGTTATATAATCATTTAGCCATAATGGGTTTTTCTTCATTCAGTGCATTAATCAATAAAAGGTCTCTTATGTCCTGGGTTTTAATCTTGCAATCTCGATGTAAGGAATATTCATGCAACTAACATCAAATGTATTTAAGGCCTTAAATTGAAAGCACCAACACTATTACAATCATATGCAGTGCTTTTTGCAAGTGCACTTGAACAATAAACACTATAAATCTTCTTAATAGGTACAAAGGCACAGAGTCTTGCTTGCTGGCTGAAATTCTGAGAATGTTCTATTTAAACACTGTAATTCTAATCTTTTAACTTGCTTCAAAAGTCCTGGTAAATATAAAAGCTAATTGACACTTAGCTCTGAAGGAAACGTTGTCCAGGTGCCTCTGCTGGAAACAGATTATTCATTGCCACTGTTCCGATGTCCAAATTGGCCTGGTGAAGGAAACTCTGAGTTCTGAAATGCTCAATGATTTTCCCTGGGAAACAATGACTCAAGCTTTTCTGAAGATCAACAAAAAGCCAAGCACTCATTTGGAATGAAGTGCTGTAATTTATACCCCACAACAGGGTGTTGGCTTCACGTAACGGCAGCACACTTCAGTGCTTCTTCTAGAAGATATCCTGGGATAAAACCTAGTCTCTTTTGCAGTAAACAAGCATTGACCATGCTACAAATAAACAAGCATTGGCAATGTCCTTATGAAAACTAACAAACATTGGTCCTGGGCTCATTTAACAAATATGCATAAATCAAGCATGCAGAAGTTAACAAGAAATCAGAAATATACCAAGACATGATTAGTATTACAACCCAAAGGATGATGACAAATGAAGCATGCCTGATGGTGTGAATTCCTAACAGTCCTCCACCTCAAAGATCCTAACACTGGACGTGGTTTAGAGGGATTCAGTTGATGGAATCTTTTCACTAATCTTGGTGCATGTACGGAAGATGCCGGCTCCCACGAATTCTCCTCAGGACCATAACCCTTCCATGCCAAAAGGTAATGTAGTGTTCCTTGAATACGAGCAGAATCAAGTATCTTAGCTACCTCGAATTCCCAGTGATCATGCATCTTTACAGGGGGAGGTGGAGGACCGGCTCGGGTGTCACTAGAGATTGGTTTTACCAAGGACAAATGAAACACCGGATGAATTTGGAAATCCACAGGAAGGACTAATTC
This sequence comes from Lissotriton vulgaris, assembly GCF_964263255.1. Taxonomy (NCBI): domain Eukaryota; kingdom Metazoa; phylum Chordata; class Amphibia; order Caudata; family Salamandridae; genus Lissotriton; species Lissotriton vulgaris. The sequence continues at coordinate 111,854,802 of NC_141691.1, read as the reverse complement.
GATGGTAACTGGGTTAGTGACCTTTTTGATGGGAAATGGTCCGAGATATCGTGGATGTAACTTGCGAGATCCGCTCAATCTAAGATTCTTTGCGGATAGCCATACTTGATCTCCTACTGAGTAAGAGGGAGCTGTTTGTCTATGCTTGTCTGCCTGAATTTTCATTTGTTGTTGTTATGTTTGTAGTTGTTGTTTACCTGTGTCTGAATAGTTACTAAATTATCGTGGTGCTCCTTTACCGCTGGCATATTTGAGTGAACAGGTATGTGTATAGGAAGCATGCGAGGATAATAACCTAAGAGACAGAAAAAAGGGGAAATTCCTGTGCCTGTGTGCACAGTGTTATTATACATGAATTCCACTAATGGTAGAGCCATAACCCATTCTTTAGACCAGGTAGTATTTAGACATCGCAGGGTTTGTTCCATGGTCTGATTTAAGCGCTCTGTCTGCCCATCTGTTTGAGGGTGATATGCGGAGGATAGAAGGACATCCATGTTAAGGGAAGAGCAGAAGGCTTGCAAAAATTTTCAGACAAATTGGGTTCCCGATCGGAAACTATGATGGTTGGCCGGCCATGTGCTCTTACAATATGTTTAATGAACAGAGTGGTTAATTCTTGGGCAGAGGGCATTTTTTTAATGGATAAAAATGGGCCATCGTGGTTAGATAATCAACTACCACCCATATGATGGAATAACCGTTAGACGTAGGTAAGTCGGTGACGAAATCCATACTCAAGGTATGCCAGGGCATGGGTGGTATGGGCATTGGTTGTAATAATCCGGCAGGGGCAACATGGGAAGACTTGGATTGTATACAAGTCGGACAAGATTGTACATATCGTTTCACATTGTCAGATAATGTAGGCCACCAGAAGGTTCGTTCACATAACTCTAGGGTCTTTTTGAAACCAGGGTGGCCAGCAAGAACAGTATCATGATTCCAGTGTAAAACCGTATTGCGCAGTTTTTCAGTAGGTACATATAAGCGATCTTTAAAATATATAAGCTTCTCTTTTTTGATGGTATCAGGTAGTATGGATGCTGTTCTTAGGGCTTGTTGTAAAAGAGTAAGAAAGTTGTTGGAATCGCATAATGCAACAATTTTATGTTCAGGAATGATGGGAGTTGAGGAGTGTATTTGTTTGTCAGCATTAGAATAATTTAATTGTGACAAGCTGTCTGCCTTTTGTTGTTCTTTACCAGGTCTGTAAGTGATTATAAAATCAAATTCGTTAAAGAATAATAACCATCGTAATTGTCGTGGTGTCAGAGCCTTCACGTTCTGGTAAAATTGGAGATTACGGTGGTCAGAATAAATTGTAATAGTGTGACGGGCTCCCAAAAGATAATGTCGCCACTCCTGAAAGGCCAATTTGATTGCTAACAACTCTCGTTCAGCCACAGTATAGTTTTGTTCAGCAGCCAGGAGTTTTTTGGAGAAAAGGCTACTGGATAGAGGTTTCCAGAGTAAGGATCTCTTTCTGAAAGAACTCCCCCAACAGCTATTTGGGAAGCATCTGCTTCTACAAAGAAGGGTTGAGAGGGGTCTGGATGATGCAAAATGGGAGCTTCAGTAAAAGCTGTCTTTAATACCTGAAAAGCACGTTCAGCCTCTGTGGAACACTCGAATTTCACTCCTTTTTTTAGGGGACGAGTGATAGGAGAGACAATAGAAGAGATCTGAGGAATAAAACGCCGATAGAAATTGGCGAAACCCAGGAACCGCTGAACGTCTTTCACAGAACCTGGGGCGTCCAGCGCAAGATAGCTTGTACCTTGGAAGTATCCATGGCTATACCTTCGGGTGAAATCACATAGCCTAAAAACTCGATATTGCTGTTGTGAAAAACACATTTATCAAGTTTGGCGAACAAATGATGTTCCCACATTCTCTGAAGCACTGCTCGGACATGACCCACATGTTCTTCAGTAGAGGAAGAATAAATAAGGATGTCATTGATGTAACAGATGACAAAGACATCCAAAAAGTCCTGCAATACTTCGTTGATGAAAAATTGAAATGCTGCCGGAGCATTACATAACCCAAAGGGCATCACGGTGTACTCAAATAGGCCAAATTTTGTCCGGAAGGCAGTTTCCCACTCCTCTCCGGCCTTAACTCTAATCAAGTGGTGCGCACCTCGTAAATCAAGTTTGATAAAAATGGTTGATTTTTTTACTTGGTCCAATAATACTGGTATTAGAGGGAGGGGATACCAATTCTTAACAGTGACTTTATTTATTGCGCGATAGTCTATACAGGTGCGCAATTCTTTTTCTTTGGCACGAAGAAGAGAGGATAACTTGCTGGGGAAGTTGAATGACGTATGAAACCTTTGAGTAATAGATCATCTAGGTATTCTTTTAAATATAAAGTCTTTGGGTTCTGACAGAGCATAAACTCGACTACATGGTAGAGCGGCCCCAGGGATTAGATCAATTTGGGAGTCATAGGACCGATGAGGTGGTAGTTGGGTGGCCTGAATTTCAGAGAAGACATCCTGAAAATCCTTATACTGGATTGGTATAGGTGTCTTGTTAGGCTGTTCCGTCATGGAGTCAAAAGTCTCTCTTTGTATCATAGAGGCATAATGTAAAGGTAGAATAGGCTGTTGTCTGTTGTTGTAACAAGCACGCTAACAATGTGTAGAGTCAGGAGTTACTGTGCGCTTTACCCAATCGATCTTTGGGTTATACACCTGGAGCCAAGGGATGCCCAGAATGGCCCCAAAGACAGGAGTGTCAATTAAGTAAAATTGAATAAGTTCCGAATGACCATCTGCACAGATCATTGTCAGGGGTTCAGTATGATGAAGAATTAGACCAGAAGATAACTCAGAACCATCAACAGTTCTTACTGGTTCTGGCATTTCTTTTTTAATTGTGGGAATGTTTAAAGTATTGGCTAAACCAATATCCAGAAAATTCCCAGTAGCCCCGGAATCCAATAAGATAGGTATAACTTTTCTTACTTGATTTGGGAAGAGCAAGGTGACTATCAGAGTTAAATGACGAGGAGAATCTGTGATTGCATTTGCCAAATAATGATACGAGACCTTGTCGTATTATCTGATAAGGGGGTCTCAAACCTTATCGGGCTAGGAAGTTTTCCGGCAGAGCGTCTATTAAGGGGCAGTCGGGAACGTTGGTGACACCAACAGCCTTACGGGTATTATTTTTGATGAGACAATCTCTAGCAAAATGTCCTGAACGACCACAATGCAAACATAGATTAAGCCTACGCCTACGATCTTTCTCTTCATTTGACAGAGGTCCCCTGATTCCTCCAATTTGCATTGGTTCAGGGGAGTCAGATAGGGGTAATTCTTTCTTCTCATGTTTAACTACCACCACACAGGTAAAATCCCCTCTACTCTTTTCTCCTCGCCGTTCACCTAAACGATTGTCTAGACAAACAACTAAATCAATAAATTCTGCACAGTCTGGCGGAGGTTCAACAATTTGGGCTATGATATCCTTTAGGTCATCGCGGAGGCCACAATAGAATAGTGATGTTCTTTTTTCTTCTGGCCATTCTGTTTCTGCAATAAGCCTGTTAAAAGTGGTAATATATGTTAACATATATCTTTTATATCTTTATATCTTTTTTCTTCTGGCCATTCTGTTTCTGCAATAAGCCTGTTAAAAGTGGTAATATATGTTAACAAATCCTGTATTCCTTGTTTTAAACTCAAAAGCTCATTGTCACTGGCCTGGACAAAACGATGTTTAGCAAAGAGTTTTTGCATAGTATCCTTGAATCTCATAAAATTGTGTAAAATGGGATCATCCCTTTCCACATATGGTATTGACCAGGTTTCTGCAGTCCCACCCAGGTAAGAGAGAATAAACGCTATTTAGTAGTATCATCTGGAAAGGCTAAGGGGCGACATAGGAAATGTAACTGACACTGGTTCATGAAAATATAAAATTTTGACTGTTCCCCAAAAAACCGCTCAAGGGGCACCAAGGGAACAGGAGTTGGAGTGGTGACTGATACGTTAACCGGTGTAGATGGGGCAGATGTATTTGAAGTAATGTGTGATGTGGTAGTATCTAGGGGGTGTGGAGTAAAATTAAACCGTGGCGCTTGGAGGAGAACCAGTTTAGGGCGACATGAAACATCCTCCCAATGTGACTCTTGTGGTTTATACCGTTGTAGTTCATATTGCAAATTATGATTTGTCTGCTTAAGAACTGCTACTTCATGTTGCAATTCTGCAAAGGCTTTTGGCAATTCTTGTAGGGAAATATCTTTATCTTCCGGGAGATCCATCGCCCAGGCAAACTTAAGATGTTGTGGCTTGGCCTTATGTCAGCTTGAGACTCCAGCCACTCGCCTGAAGTCCAGGAATGTTTGCAGGGGTGATGAAACTCTCAGCGCTCTTGATAGAAACAATAGCTCTGGCAGATGTCCCAGAAGGGAAGGGGATTTGGGATGACAAGAGAGAAAAAGAAGAGACTGCAATCGTCTGGACCTGCCGGGATCTGAATTCTCACCAGGGGAGTGTTGCACCTCTTTGTGTTCACCTATAGACAAATATGAAAATTAGTTCTTACTATCTGTTATCTTTCTTACATCTTAATATCTCTTCATTTATTCTTTTGTAATTTACCTCTATATATTACTGGTAAAACTCTGGGTTTGCTTGCCCACCTTTTAGACTTTAGCAGAAACTGGATTGGAAATTGAGGTGTGTTCACTCTCTATGTTTACCTAAATGACACTAGAAACAGAATATACATACATGAACTAGATGTCTTTTTCAAATAAAAAGAATAAACTTTTCCTGTACAAGAGGTTTTTACCTTGTTATATAATCATTTAGCCATAATGGGTTTTTCTTCGTTCAGTGCATTAATCAACAAAAGGTCTCTTATGTCCTGGGTTTTAATCTTGCAATCTCGATGTAAGGAATATTCATGCAACTAACATCAAATGTATTTAAGGCCTTAAATTGAAAGCACCAACACTATTACAATCATATGCAGTGCTTTTTGCAAGTGCACTTGAACAATAAACACTATAAATCTTCTTAATAGGTACAAAGGCACAGAGTCTTGCTTGCTGGCTGAAATTCTGAGAATGTTCTATTTAAACACTGTAATTCTAATCTTTTAACTTGCTTAAAAAGTCCTGTTAAATATAAAACCGATTTGACACTTAGCTCTGAATGAAACGTCACCCAGATGCCTATCTACTGCCACTGTTCCGACGTCCAAATTGTCCTGGTGAAGGAAACTCCGAGTTCTGAAATGCTCGATGATTTTCCCTCTGAAATGATGACTCACGCTTTCCTGAAGATCAACAAAAAGCCAAGCACTCGTTTGGAATGAAGTGCTGTAATTTATACCCCACAACAGGGTGTTGGCTTCACGTAACGACAGCACACTTCAGTGCTTCTTCTAGAAGATGTCCTGGGATAAAACCTAGTCTCCTTTGCAGTAAACAAGCATTGGCCATGCTACCAATAAACAAGCATAGGTATTGTCTTCATGAAAACTAACAAACATTGGTCCTGGGCTCATTTAACAAATATGCATAAATCAAGCACGCAGAAGTTAACAAGAAATCAGAAATATACCAAGACATGATTAGTATTACAACCCAAAGGATGATGACAAATTAAGCATGCCTGATGGTGTGAATTCCTAACAGGCTCCTGTGAGTTAAGGGGTGCGTAATACTAATGGTACCATTGTCTACATATAATCGGATAGCAAATACTAAGTGTCAACGGAGGCATCATGTGTGGTAGAATTAATACCCTGAAGTTGCCCACACCCTACATCCTCCTATTTTTTTTTTTTTTAAACAAATTTTATTGACTGAAGATACATATGTATGCAAAGCTCTGTAACCCAGAGTCAATCGTCATCATCATCGTCCTAATATCCACTTTAGTGACTTACAGTAAAATGATAAGAGAATAAGGAAAGTACACAACAGACCCCCCAATCAACAAAACCCACCCCCCCACTCCCCCGAGCACTGCCGCCTGCTTGGTTCAGCACCTATAGGTGATAAACAATATACGCTATGTACACACAGTCACTGTTCGTCTTTCACAGAGTTGGAAGGGCCGCCTCCTCCGGTGTAGGGTCCAACTCCAGACCCCTGTAATCCGACCATCGTTTCCAGATCTTAAAGTGTTTACGAGGGCAGCCCCTAGCCACAAAGACTGGTAGTTCAAGCCCCCATACAAAAGTCCAACCCGTTCTTCCAGGCCGCCAGCGGTGGAGCCCGGGGCACCTTCCATGCTCTCGCGATGTCTCGTTTTACCAGCGTTAATCCCAGTAATAGTAGGTGCCGCTTGTGCCTATTACCCCCCACCCGGCCATAACATGAAGCAATACTAATTTAGGGTCTCAAGGGATCTCCCAGGCCAGAACCTCCTCCAGGCATCTAAGAACCCCGTTCCAAAATTTCTGCAGCGCCCCTCATTCCCACACTGTATGTATCAGGGTACCCACCCCATCCCGCAGCGCAAACAATCAGGGGACCTCACCATGCCCGCTCTCCACAGTCGCTGTCGGATGTAGTAGGTGCGGTGCAGGTATCGGAACTACATGAGTCGCAGGCGTGTGGAGATCGCCGCACCCTGGGGACCCTCTAAGGCCTCCACCCAGTCTTCCTCCTCTAACTCGCCTACATCCTGCTCCCATGAGGTCCTAAGGCGCTGCAGATCCGGGGAGCAATGTCGCACAAGCGTCTGGTAAATGCGGGACAGCTTCTTGTCTGGCAACTCGCCAATAAATAATTTGGCTTCAAGCGAGCTAAACTCAGGGAGTTGCTCCAGACCCGCCACATACGGCAGTAGTGCGTGGCGAAACTGAAGATACCTGTAAAACTGTGTATGGGGCATGGCAAATTCCTTCCGCAGAGTCTCAAATGTCTTGAGGACACAGCCCGACATAACATCCCCCAAGGTAGAGATGCCAATCGCATCCCATCCCCGGAAACCCACCAACGTGCACATCTGAGGCAGCCTACCATTGTTTCCTGGGTGAGCTTGTTCCACCAGCCCATACGGTGCAGGGCCTGCCTCCACACCTGAAAAAGCACCTGGGTGGCAGGGGGAAGAGATCGTCTCAGCGGCGCCAAGTATAAGAGTGTATGTAGGGACGCGGTTCCCATTAGGGCCCTTTCGACCGCGTAGGCCGAATCGCTTCTATCGGTGTACCACCACTCGTTAAGTATCACCAGGTGTGAGGCCTGATAATATGACAGCACATTCGACGTAGCCAGCCCCCCTGTATATGTGGATAGGAAGCACGTGCGCAGGGCCACTCGCGCCACGCCCCCCTCCCACAGGAAGCCACTCAGCGCCGAGTTAAGTCGTTGAAACAATCGAGGCGGGACCGCATGTGGATGGTTCGGCAGTTTATATAGTAGGCGCGTGAGTGCTACCATTTTAAAGATGGCAGACCATCCCATAATAGACAGAGGCATCTTGGACCATACTTTCTAGTCCTCACGCGTGCGGTCCCACACAGGAGTAAGGTTACGTTCTCGGGATAGGGCCGCGTCTTCATTCAAGAAAACACCGAGGTATTTCACCCCTTCAGTGGCTAGCTGTAGGCTGGATGCCCAGTCCCCCACCTACATCCTCCTATTTTAGTAGATGGTCGGCAGCTATCATCTGTAAGAGGAGAATAACTAAACCCGCCAAACGGAGTAGAAGTAATCTGATCAATAATTGTCATTGGAGAACCCTATATGTTAATCACAAGAACTATAGAGTGGGTATCACTTCAGAACTGAGAGTTATATTTAGGCTAGTTACCATACACGCACTCACCAGTGGCGATCCATCAATTTGTAAGCACTGAGGTCCACTGTGATCCAAAATAGTAATATAAAATCCTTTGTAAATATCAGTAATAATGAAATTCACCTGCATTGACAAGTCAGGAGATAGAATTCAGTAAGCAATGGTGGCAAAATAAGGGAATCCAACCTACTGATTAAATATTGACTAAAAGAACAGCTTACCAAAGTTTCTTTTTTTAAATTTTTTTATTTTTTTATTCCACAGTCAGAGCGATTGACCAACACATACAGAAAAAAATATTTAACAGATCATATAGTTCATAGTAACACATTTTATAAAAGAAGAACAGAATTCATTATCACAATTCTAAATGTTCATTAATTACACCCCAAATCAACATGCCAAGTCTCCGTTTTATAACCCCCCTTAAGGCGTAAAGACTCCATTCTAATTCATAAAGGTTGTATAATTTAGCTCGCCAAAATTCAAAAGCTGGAGGTTCCTCTTGCAATCAATCTGATGCTATACACAGACGAGCTACAGGCATAGCCACAAATAAAAGGTACCTAAATTTAAATAAAGCCATTCCATTATCCACATTTTGCCCTATGCCTAATAACATAAGTGCAGGGGAAATCTTCACAGTAGTGTTAGTAATCTTAGTAAGAAACATTTCTATACTACTCAAAAATTGATGCAATTTATTACAACTAAAAAATATGTGAATGCTGTCAGCACTGTCACTCCCACATCTGAAGCATTTACCATCATATTGTGTACCCCATTTCATCATCCGCTCTGGAGTATAATATAATCTAAGTATAGTCTTGAAAAACTGAACCTTTAGATTGGCTGACAGAAAAGCTTCTTTAGATAACTGAATCGCCTCCTCTATAGACAAGTCTGGTTCCCCCAACTGAGCCTGCCAATATATATTATGCTTTTGAAGATCATCAGGTCTATAGTCCATCAGCATATCATATAAAAAAACAATCCTTTTACAAGATCGAATGGCTTCAACTAAAGGATTAGGGACGGGTTTAACATGTTTTCGAATTCATTTTCATTTTCCAATCTTTATTTCGACCATTTGGTCATAAAAGATGCACATACAATAAAATCACATGAATTCTGTCAGATTTGTTAAAACATCAATACATGATTTTAAGATCAACACAGACAATAAAAACAGTTATTAAGAATTGAAGTGATTCTAAAGTCTACCCAGCATTTTTTAAAAGACGAATACGCGTATACCAAACATTCGTAAAGAATTTGGAAAGTGCAAAAACGGTTGGGCCAGAAACATCGGATTTTAAAATCCTGTACATAGGTCTGTATTCCCTGCCACCCAAATTCTTAATCAAGGGAAGCAGCCAATGCTTTCTGGCTGCCTTGTAGGCTGGGCAGAAAAAGATCACATGCAAATCATTTTCCTCTTTATCAACGCAAAGAGGACAGTATTTGGTGGAAGGGACTTGTAACCAGGTGCTTGAGAAGGACCGAAAAGGCAATGTACCGTATCTCCACTGGAGAAATAACTTTCTGGTGAGTATGGGATATATGGGATCGAAAGCCTTCTCAAATCTGTAGAGATCCTTAGTTTGCAGGAATATGGAAGAGAGGGACCCCTCTGTCTGGGTAGCTAAGGCCCTTGCCCTTTTGTGTTCGTGATACAGATTCGCCAGGGATCTCTTAGAGATTCCTGGTGCTGCATTCGCTGGTTCGGTCCACAATTCAGGGAGCCCCAGATCAGTGCAAATTGACTGGATATTTTTGACCCAGGGAATACTGAGCGCCTTGGGGTGCTTTAATAGTTCGGCCAATTCCGCCCTATAGTCGGCGAGATCATCGCCGCTCCATAGCCTGCGCCAGAAGGCAATGGGTCTTAGACTTATCTTGTCGGCAAGTGGCCGTAGCCCTAGATCAAGCCTCAGAGGTAGGAGTGGAGTGCTAGGGGGAAGTGCGGTTATTTGTCTTATAAACCTATTTTCCGTGGAAGACAGGTTCCGACATGGAATGTGGCCCCACAATTCAGCCCCGTACAAGATCGCCCCCCTGGCCTGGGCTTTATATATCTGAATTAAGGCCCCCAGTGGGCGGTAGGTCGAACCAGTCATCATCCGGGATATACCCCCGATAATTTGCACTAATTTAAGGTTAGCCCTGCTCTGATGGGTCCCCCAGGTCATATTTTCGTTGAGCGTCACGCCGAGATATTCAAACGTGGCTACTCTTTCCAGCCGCACTGCTCCAAGTTGGGGATTCGGGCGCTGTTTGGGGCTCGGATTCAATACCATATATTTGGTTTTTGTGGCGTTGATTTCCAACCCTCTATCCTGGCAGAAGGCCACAAAGGCATCGAGTATCCTTTGGATGCCCATGGGTGTTTTAGATATTAACAATGTGTCGTCCGCGAACATTATTGCGGGCACACTGTTGCCATCTAATTTGGGGGCATCTGTGTAGTCGGTGGCGTTAAGATGGGCGATTACCCCATTGACAAAGAGGCAAAACAGGGTCGGCGCCAGCACACAGCCCTGTCTTACCCCTCTGCCAACGGGGAATCTATCAGTCAGTTCCCCCGACCTCCCACACCTCACCTGGGCATAATTGTTATGATGCAACCTCTGCAAGGTCAATAAAATATCTGGTGGTACGCCCATCCCTGCCAAGATGATCCAAAGTTTTCCCCTGGGCACGAGGTCGAAGGCGGCCCGTAGGTCCACGAAAATCGTGTACAAACTACCGCCCTCGAACCTCACTGTCCTCCAATAGACCAGATTCAATCTAAAAACCTGGTCCACAGTCGATACCCCTTTCCTAAATCCTGCCTGATAGGGACTGAGGGCGCCCACCTCCTCTATCCAGTCCTGAAGCCTATTCAGGAGAACCCTACCGAACAGCTTCTGCGCTACGTCTATCAGACTAATCGGTCTGTAGTTGGCTGGGAGGAGGGGGGATCCCTTTTTGAAAATCGGGACCACCTCAGCCCCCAGCCAAGTACTAGGGATTTCCATCCCACCGAGGATACCGTTAAAAAGAGCAGCGAGGTAAGGCGCCCAGACGGTGGGCTCCTGCTTGAACAGGTCTCCCGGTAGCCCATCCAGTCCAGGCGCCTTCCCCGAAGCCAGGCCTGAAATAGCAGCAGTGACCTCACTCAGTGTTATTGGATCCGCCTGAGGGCCCAGCCTCTCCGGTTCGATTGGTGCAGGGAGTTCTCCGGACTCAGCGCTATATAGGGACTGGAAGTGGGCCTGCCACACTCCAGGAGCTATGTTAGGCTCCACTGCCGAGTGTAGACTCCCTGATCCCCCATTCACAATTCTCCAGAACAGGCGTTGATCTTGAATTGCTAGGGCCTTTGTAAGTTCTTCCCACTGGTTTTCCTCCCATTCTATTTTGGCCTGAGCAAGAAGCTTCTTGTAAGCTTGCCTGCGTTGCTTAAGGCGTTCCCCTCCTGTGCCCTCCTTAATTGCTCCAAGGAGTTCTGTTTTGGCCCGTCTACAGGCTACATTATACCATTGTGTTTTACCTTGGCACCTCTCCCTTGGCTTTCGTATGTTACGAGTAAAGTGGGGTGCCGCAACTTTTATAAGTTCCTCATGGGCAACAAACAGTTTGCTCCTTATATCTATTTTATTTGCCACACTGTCAAGATCCCCAACAGTTTCCAGGATGGGAGTAATCTCTGCATAAAGCAGTGGGAGTTTATCCTTGCTTGTGACCATATGCTCCCACCTAATTCTTCTCCTACTGTTATCTAGGAGGAGCGTGGGGCGATTCCCTTCCTCATGGGTCACTGGGGCCTGAGGTGCTGGATGGGCAAGGTCTAAATCGAGGGCATTATGGTCACTGTCCAACCTGTCTATTACCCTGAAGTCCTGTATTGTTGACCATCTCGCCAATTGGACCAGGACATAGTCCAAATGAGACTCTCTTCCCCGCCGATTGTAAGTATTTTTGCCTGGTATATCGGATTTAATTCGCCCATTACACGCTCTGAGTCCAAACCTTAACGTAAGGGCAGTGATTTGCAGTGCCAGTGGGGTCCAAGCTTTCGGAGATGGCACATCAACCCATGGTACTGCCCACCTAACTTCTTCTTCTGATAAGAACCCTTCCTGGAGGCCGGGGAGTGGCTCAAAGTGAGAGTTAAAGTCCCCACCCACCACATAATATGAATCAATCGACAGTTCAGATAAGAAGTTCGAGAGTTCATCAAAGGTCGATGATTCTTTTGCCATTCCCATCGGCCTGGAATAGATGTTGACCAGCAGGAGGTTAGCTTTGTTTGGCCATGTTAATAAGACCGCAAGGATGTCATCAGAGTTGAATGGGAGCCGTGTGGCCACACAGCCCAGGTGCGCAGCAACCCACGTCGTAAGGCCCCCTGATGGGCGGCCTTTGCCTTCCCACCTTGCTGGGATGAAAAATGACGAATAGCCTTGATGTCCATAGTCCTCTCTGGCCCAGGCTTCCTGGAACATGCATATGTCACCAGTTTCTATGTACTTTGCCCAAGCCGGCTCTTCCAGTTTGTTAGCTAATCCCGCGATGTTCCAGGAAATTATCTTCAAATGTTCGGAGGTGGCAGATGCCATACCATGAGGGTTGGAGGAGGTGAGTCCATGCCCCACTTCAATTGCGGGACCTGTAGTGGAGGCAGCAAAAGATGCATGTGGCACCGGTGGTCTTGGCGCACCATTGCCCAAAAGGAAAGGAGCCGTAGTTATCCCCTCAGCAACAACTACCCCATCAGTGGCTTGGTGAGAAGATTCGGTTCTGCCATGGTCTGAAGCAGCTGGATCATTCAGGGGGCCAGAAATTGAACCGGAGGACACAGTGGGGGGTTCCAGGGGGCCACAGGAGCCCGAGACCCCTGGCACTGTCTTACAGACGGTAAGTCAGTCGACCCCATCCAAACCGTTCAGGCAGTTAAAGCGATTAAAATCGCAAAAAGGTGTTTCCGGCGGTTGGAAGTACGGGCGTTGTAGAAAGCCTTTGTGTTTACGTCTGTGTTCCACCCTTGTCCAGTCATCGTGTATTGGGACCTGGTGCCTGGGAATCGGGGGGAAGAAAAAAGATACTGGGAGGGTCTGTATGGTGGAATCAAGGGATCGGTTCATTCCTCCACAAATGTGTCGTACCGTGCCCGGATCCTTAAAGGTTACCATAATACAGTCCCCCACTATGGTTTTCCTGGTCTTCCCTAGCCATGGAACCCTTCTCACCATGATGATTTCGTTATTAAAATGGGATGGCAAGGGTCGGTTCCAGTTAAGCCATTTGATTACCTTTTTCTTAAGGGATTGGTAGTCCTCATTTTCCCCTGATCTTAAGTGGGGGGCACCAGCTAAGACCACCATTAATCTATTAGCTTCAGGCGGGAGGTCTGGCCTTCGTGGTCTGGGAGTTGGGCAAACGGGCGTGGGTGGGAGGGCGTTAACCTGATCTTGATGTATTCCAGAGGACTCTATTTGAGAGCTATGGGAGGCTAGGTCCACTGGGTGGGTAGGTCTGTTGCTTTGGTTATTGTGCCGTGCCTGGAGTTGGATGGCCATAAGGGGTTGCAGAGGGGGGGCAGGCGGCGGGTTTCTGGGGGGGGCTTTATTGGCATTAGTTGCAGCTTCTGCTTTGGAGGGATCCCCAGCAAAGGAATGGGTTCCCACTAGCTTTGTCTGCTTACTTACTAGAGTGTTCAAAGTGGTAAGAGAAGTTTCTAGAAGGGTGAGCCTGATCTCGACTTTTTTTAAGCTGTCGGTAATGGGCTGCAAAAGGGAGCGGAGTAGGAATTCAATGCTCCCTTTGGCAGAGAGTGGGAGGTTTAAGTTTGATGAAATTACCTCTGGTTCTTTAGTGGTGGCCGTTATACTGGGGTTTGAGGGCATAGGCGGTGGAATGGTAGGCACTATCTCCGTAGGCTTCCCCGATAGAGCGGTGTTAGTGCGTTTCTTGCCAAAGTCAAGATGTGATATTTTGGATTTCCCCCGCCACCCCACTGTTTTCCGAGCACGTTTACTGGGTGGGGGCCTATGTAACTCCGCCACTACATTTAATTTGGACTTGCTCTTATTAGCCAATTGCGTAGGTGGAGTTTGAGTTACCAGGTTAACAGGGGTATGGGAGAACTCAAGAGGGGCTGGCTCTGTGTTTTTTCCAAGCGCTATCCCTGGAGTAGAAGGAATTTCCCTTAGTAAGACGGGGAAGTCCTCGAGTGTCGATTTAATTAGACTGCTGGGTAGAGTGCCTTCCTCTTGAGTGGTGGGATAAGGAATGATATCGGACAAGGGCCTGGTTTTCATAGATTCAATGGAGTGCCTGCGCTCCACCCTACGCTTCTCAAGCGAGCTTTCCTTATCCGCTTCTCCTTTAGTGGGTTTAAAGTAATTATCCAAAGTCCCAGAGCTGGAGGCGCCATCCCTTGAGGGGGTTTCCCGTGGTGGGGGCGAAGGCATTGCCTTAATTGTAACACGAAGGAGGATCAAGAGAGTGGGCCCAGCCCAGCCTCCTTCGCCCACTGACGGCCAAAGACGGTCCCGCCCTTGTCCCGGGCTTCTCCCGGGACGCTCCCGCGCGCTCCCGCGCAGCGGTGTTCGTGCACTTACTTATGGCCTAGGATACAATTGGGTAATGGGTAAGGGCGTGGCGATGAGGGAGAGCGGCCCAGGTGTTGCGGGCGGGAGTCCAGCCCCTCCTGCTCGCAGCCCTCACAGCCCTTAGCCCTGGTCTGTCCCAACAACGGCAGCTCCCAAGTTCCAGGCGCCCCTTGGCGAAGCGGGACCCGCGCAGCGGGTTCCGCGAGGCGTGAGGTCAGAGGCAAAGGCAAAGGCGATCCAAACGCCGTCCAGCAGGTCCACGTACTGCCCAGGTATGTGCGAGTGTTGTCCCACGTAGAGGGAGGAATCCGGCAGCTTTCACTGGTCAGCTGAGGGCGGGGCGATGAGGGAGAGCGGCCCAGGTGTTGCGGGCGGAGCTGAGCTGTGACTCTTGGGAAACTGAGTCCAGCCCCTCCTGCTCGCAGCCCTCACAGCCCTTAGCCCTGGTCTGTCCCAACAACGGCAGCTCCCAAGTTCCAGGCGCCCCTTGGCGAAGCGGGACCCGCGCAGCGGGTTCCGCGAGGCTTGAGGTCAGAGGCAAAGGCAAAGGTGATCCAAACGCCGTCCAGCAGGTCCACGTACTGCCCAGGTATGTGCGAGTGTTGTCCCCGAATTAAAAAATCCCGAACTTGAAGATATTCGAAAAAGGAAGCCCTAGTCAATTGATGCTTTAGAGCAAGATTATCGAAGTTTAACATAGACCCATTTGATTCAAACAGATCCCCAATTTGGCTGACGCCCTTATGAGACCAATCTCTAGCCACCTGGTCCCAAAACACAGAAGGAAGTATTTGATCCGCATTAAATGCTGTATAGTAGTCACCTTTCCTAGTTTTATCATTCTAGAAACATTCCTCCAAACTCTAAAAGCTGCTTCCAAAACTTTGAAGCGTGTTCTCTTGTAATAATTGCCTTCTTTAGTTCTTTAAATAGACTGTGTGTAGCATGTGTCCGTAAGAGCAAGTAAAATATTGATGGTGCTTCAGCCAGATCATCTACCTCCTCCCCTGTTAACAATAAACGAAGTCTTTGCAAAAAACATACGTAAAAATATAACAAAAAATCAGGAATTGCCCGGCCACCTCTTTCGACTGGAAGTGTCATCAACCTCATTGCCCGCCTCGATTTCCCACGGGCCCAAAGAAATCTTGCACATATTGATTGTAGCTGTTGCAAATAGTTTAAAGGAATCTCCAAGGGTATGGCTCTAAACAGATATAAGACTTTAGATAAAATGCTCATTTTGATAATATTCCCCTGTCCGATTATTGTTAATTGTAACCGTCCCCATTTATCTAATGATTGTTTGATATGATGGAGTATGGAAGTCCAATTTGCATCCACAATTTCTTTCATAGATGTCTTTATTGTAATACCTAAATACGTTACTTCTGATACCTCTCTGGGGTCAATAATGTGAATATTACCAGTACATAAAACGTGCGTTTTTCAGGAATTTAATTTGTATCCTGATACTGAACCGAATTCCTGGGCTAACCGCTCGATCTCCACTAGTTCTTCAGCTGGATTCACCGTCACCACCGCCACATCATCAGCATAAGCAAATACTGTATGCGGAATATTTTGGACAATAAATGGTTTAATATGTAGATTATTAGATAGTCTATTTAAAAAGGGATTAATAAATAAAGCAAAGAGCAGCGGTGAGCAAGGGCATCCTTGCCTAGTTCCTCTTGTGATTTTAATCACTGTCGATTTGCTACCCATAGCTGCTATTCTTGCATTCGGAGCGGTGTATAACACTTGGATTGCAATTAAAAGATTTTTGCCTAAGCCTGCTCTGTACATGATCTCCCATAAATAATGCCATTCTACGCGATCAAACGCTTTCTCAGCGTCTAGTAGTATTAATGCAAGTTCTTGCTTTTCTGCCTGGGCAATGTCGAATAGTGTTATGACTTTATTTATATGTGTAACGGTACCTCTATTGGGGATGAATCCATGTTGATTTAGGGAAACTAAAGGTGAAATAACTTTAGAAATACGATTGGCAAGAATTTTTGAATAAAGTTTACTATCACAGTTAAGTAAGGATATCGGACGGTATGAACCCGGCAGCTCTGGAGGTTTACCCTTCTTACTAAAAACAACAATAGTGGCATCATCCCATGACTTTGGTGCTTTACCCAGTTGCGCTGCTCTGAAAGTGTCTAGCATGATGTGCTTTAGCTGATCAAAAAAAAGTTTGTAAACTTCTCCGGGAATATAATCTGGCCCTGCGGCTTTCCCATTAGCTAGGTTTTTATAGCCTGTTCTAATTCTTCCATAGTGAACGGGCTATCCAACCACTCTTTATCACTTTCGGGTAATTGTGTGAAATTCCCTAAATCAAATAGTGAATCTGATAGTGAATCTGCCCCGGGCACTTTCTGTTGAGTATATCATTCTCCATAAAACTGATGCAGAATATGCAAAATTCTATCTGGATCTTGATGTAAGTTACCATACTGATCCTTTAAGTTAGCAATAGATCTTGATGTTTCTTGCATCTTTAAGCGAAGGGCCAGAGATCTCCCAATTGCCTCTCCATATTCATGAGATTGACGTTTGTATATCAAATACTTTTTAGCATTCTCCTTACTCCAAATCCCAGATATCCTAGCCCGGCCCGTGCGACTAAATCTTCAGCTGCTGCAATGTTCCCTTGATTAATACCTTTTTGAATTTCCTTTATTAGATTCTCTTCCGCGCTCTTGAGTGCAGTATAGAGATCTCGTATTTCAGCCCTTAGTTTTTTTTGCCAATAATTACCATAACTCATTACCTCACCTCTAAAACATGCTTTAAATGTTTCCCATATTATATCAATACTAACTGAGTGCAGATTAAAGTCAATAAACTCTGTTATCCAATTTGACATATACTTTTTAAATTCATTATCCAGACAGAGTTTCCTATTAAAGGAAAAAGTTCTACATGTATAATTAATCGTTAGATCCGGTATTTCTATCAAGATAGGAGCATGGTCTGATGTTACTTTTGGGAATAGTTGTATATTGGCACCAGTTAATAACGATAAAGGAACAAAAAAATAATCTAATCAAGCCATTTTCTTATGAGAAAAACGAATAGTACGTATACCCGGATAATGAAGAATTAAGATTACTCCAAGTATCGACTAAGCCATGATCAGTTATCAAATTGTAGAGAGCTCTAAACACCCGGCGTTTACATCCATTATATTTTGCCGGATCTCCTGTTAATTCCATTGTATTCAAATCAATATTCATATCACCGCATATTATCAAGGGAGTAGCCCAAGATGCTAACTCGATATTCAATTGCTCAAGAACCTCTGCTTCATCCAGGTTTGATCCATATATTGAGCATAAAGTAAAATGAAAAGTATTTATCTTTAACTCCGTAACAGCCCATCTCCCCCATTTATCAGTTAAACTGCGTACTGCTGTGCAAAATCGTGGTTTCGATAATATCATCACACCCCGAGTCATGATTGTTTGTTGTGAAGCACATATAAGTGAATATCCCAGATCAGCTACTAAAAATCTATTATTCCAGGACAAGTGCGTCTCCTGTAGACAAATATTATCTGGTTGTATATGACGGATTTCTAACGCGACCCTTTTCCTTTTATTCAAATTATTGAGGCCTGACACGTTTAAAGAGCAAATTTTAATACTATGTGCCATTAAACTTTGTTGTGACAATCAAAACAAAAATGTAGCTCTTACTCATCCTCTCAGGATTTTTTGACCAATTTAGAATTGTGTTACTCATATTTTTTTGTGTTGCATCTTATGCCAACCGTGGTTTTTACCCCTTTTTTCCCTCCACCAAACTACCCCCCCCCCACTGCCCTCCAACCTGATCGCCCCTCCCCCCGGATACCCTCTACCCCCCCCTTACCCAGGCGTTGGGATTTATTGTCCTGTAGATGAAAAGCTGCCCGAGTAAGCATGGGCGAATTTTGCGAATCTCGCGTCCGCGAATTTTGCGGATTTGCGAACTCGCAATCCGCAAAATCCGCGAATTCTCGCGAATTTGCGGATTTTTTTTTGTGTTCGCGCAGGTTTCTGCCAGTTCGCGAGGGTTTTGTACAATTTCGCAAATGCGAACTTACCTGTCGGGTCGCAAGTTTTGCGAACTTGTTGTTTCTACGTGTCCAGCCTGTTTGGGACACTCTTCTTCATCACTGCCACTCTCTGTCACCACTGCCACTCTCTGACTACTCATGCCACCCTCTGGCCCACCCATGCCACCCTCTGTTTCATCACAGCACCCTCTGGTTGTCCAGTGTACATTATTGTGGCAAAGCAAAGCACACCTTCCCTGCCTCAAGTGACTTGAATTAATTTGGGGCTGATTAATGTGTCACAGAATATTTTTTTAGCTGGCACCTGCTTCCTTAGTGCTTCCTGATTTGTGATCTTTTGCACTTGCTAAGTGCTTTCATTGTTGCAAAATTAGTTACAACACCTGCCCTGCCCCAACTGACAATAATGAATTAGGGGCTGATTAATGTGTCACTGGATTTCAACTTCCAGCCTGGCTCCTGCTTGTCTGCCTTAGCTGTAATTCAGGACCTTTGTGTAACTATTCTGAGGGTCAGAGCAGGGTCACATAATAGTTGCAAGTAGGCAACTGAACTTTGGAGGGGCCCCTCAGGAAGCACTACAGGAAATGGCTACTAATGATGAGCTTGAACTTTTGAACCTGGTAAGTAGTTTCAGTTTTGCTAAGATCGTATTTCTGCAATTTAGCGCTTATTCGCCGGGCGCGAAGTTGAACTGGGAAGCCGCGAACTCACGCGAACAGTGCGAGCAAGCCATAAAATCCGCTGCTCGCGGATTTGCGGATTTTGCAGGAAATTCGCGAATCTCGCGGATTGCGAATTTACCGAAAATCTGCAAAATCCGCGAGCGTAACGGATTTTCCGCCCATGCTTATGCCCGAGCCCCCTGCCAACTCCCACAGGAATACAATATACATATTAGAACCAAACTTAAACAAAACGAAAAGCGAGAAAGCTTTACATACAACCACTGACCCTGGATAGTCTATAACCTGTATAGTCTACATAGCAAGTAAAAATTCTTTCGCTGCGGCCACATTAGTATAAAATCTAGTAGTCTCTTTATATATGACCTTCAATTTGGCAGGGTTCATAATATACTCTTGGGCGCCCTTGCTCTGGAATTGATTAACCAGCTGGCGCAAATGCCAGCGGCTCTTTATTGTATACTTACAAAAGTCGGGTGCTGCAAAAAAATCAAAACCATCCCCCTTTCTTTTCCTGTCAGGCCGAGTATTCAAAAACACATCCTCCCTGGCTGAAAAAAACTATTGAGTGAAATAAGAAAAGGCCTGGGACTAAATTCCGTTGACCCTGGACGCAAGCAAATGTTAAACGGGAATCTGTGCGCCAGCTCTATTTCTCTCTCCTAGTGCCATTTTGTGAGTTCTGGAAATGCATGTTTAAACAACTGTATAATAAATTTACGAGGGTCCGGCCCCTCTTTTCCTTCTGGAATTTGCATAAGTCTCAAAATATTGCGGCGAGCGCGATTTTCAAAGTCCGCCATTTTCCAATGTAGGTCCTCTTTATTGGCACTCAATACTTCAGTTGTGGCCCTCTTTTGCACTAGTTCGTCCTAGATATTAGAGATCCTCGTTTCAACTTCTATGAATCGTTCTCCAAAATCTGATTGGGATTTTGCCAGGCGTCGCATTGAATTGTGTAGCTTGCGACAGGAGTTCTGTATTCTTTGACTCTCCTGCTCTTTTTTATCCATAGGAGATAAAATTGTTTGATAGATCATAGTCAGGGTTATGTCTTCCTCAGTGGCTATCGTTACCCCACTCTGGACAGCAAATGGTTGATTCATGCCACCTACAGCCCCTTCCTTCAGCACTGATTCTCCGCCTTCGCGTATTGTTATTGGGCTGTCTTCCATGAAATCTGTGGACTCATCTAGTTCTAAATCGCTTTCCTCAGCCATACGCATTTGCCTCGCGTATTGCATCGTTAGATCATCACAATGAGGCTGAGCCCTCAGAAAGGGATTAGAAATCCCCTGATTCTCCATCAATTGACGTCGGCTGTACTGATTGTGGCGCTAGCGTTGACTGTACTATTGGTTGTAGAAGTGATTGTGACGTTAGTTGTAACTGCGGTACTAGCTGTGATAACTGCTGTGTTTGCTTATTTACCGGATGCTGCTGCTGGAGACCTGAATCCTTTGTAATTTATCCACCCTTTTGCATTCAAACTTATCAACATCCAAGGACTTATTCATCCCATTGTGTTTTAACACTAAGCCCGGGGTAGGCGTTGTTTCAATTTGACGGGTTACAGTTGCAGTCACAGTTGCTACAGTCGCTGCAGATAATACTGAAGCACTATCCTGTGATATCTCAGTATTTACTTGATTCTGAACCCCCTCAATCGGAGTCTCATTTAAAGTGTCAGTCTCAGTCTCAAGCATGACCACCATTTATCAGCGCTAGTTTGAAAGCGCCCTACCGGTGTTGCATTTTTTCCTTTCCGCTTTTCCTCCACAGCAGTGAATATTGCTGGAATAATTCTATTGTCAATAGTGCCTTTACTCTTACCGGTATCATTCGCTTTTTTCTCCACAGCGCCGACAGTCTTAGTAACAGACTTAGTACTTTTATCCCCTGCCTCCATGTCGTTTTCACCAGCAGCACCGGTCATCTCTTGGACACGCTGTTTCACACGGGAGCCCTTGAAGGCATGACTCGCACGTCACATTCCCTATCCGGCTCCTGGGTAGTAATGCTGCTCAGCTTGCGAAAACCACCACCAGCTGCTCGAGTGACCACCCACGTCGGTGCCTGAGAGAGCGAGCCACAAACGCCGAGAGGATTCCCAACATCGACGGAGTCTACTCGCCTTCACACAACAGAGCTGAGTATTCGGAGCTTTTCGAGTCAAACACCAGTGAGTAAATTTTTTTTTTTATCGTTCTCGTACCGCCACCAGATGAATTCTCAGTGCCGGAAAGTTCTCCTCACTCCTCACTGTGAGCTGAAGCAAGCTCTCAATGCTCAGACGCGCGACCACACCGGAGCAACCACAGGCAAAATAGCGTTGCAATATCTCATGTCAGTGTTTCCAGTTTTCCGATTAATATCACACTCCGAACTCCGTCCATTAGGTATGCTTTTCTCTATCCATCTTCCTGCAGGGTGGCCGGAGAGGTCAGCTTACGCGTCCACTCGTGTGGGCGCCATCTTGCCTCCACGTAGGCGCCATCTTGCCTCTGCGTGGGCGCCATCTTGCCTCGCGTGGGCGCCATCTTGCCTCCCAAAGTTTCATACTGGAAAAAAATGTACTAGTATTGTGGCATAATGTGTAACCACCACAGCCTCCCAGTTGATAAATATTTCATAACTCAGTCTTGACCATGGTAAGGTTTTTCCAGTATGCAACTTTGGTAAGCTGTTCTTTTAGTCAATGTTTGATCAGTAGGTTGGATTCCCTTATTTTGCCACTATGCTTACTGAATTCTATCCTAGAAAAAGGACGTTTAAATGGGAAACTCTAGATTATTTTATATTGAATTTATAACCCTCTGAGGCGAATCTAAGTATAATGGTATTCACCCTATTCAAGTGCCTATTCAAGTCATCATCTGTCAGATAGATGTCATCCACATATGACAATGCTTCATCCTCATAAGTGTGTAGTAACTCTGTTACTCTAGCTGAGAATAACCCAAAACTATTCTTGAATCCTTGAGGGAGACGACAGAAGTGACTCTGTGTCCCCATAATTTACTGTGGCAGGCGCGAGGGTATTTTCATTAACAACTGGCTATAGGCCCCTTGTGAGGGACAAAGAACTTTATTTGCATATATAAAAATACATACATAAATAGCACAGGCTAAAATACTCAACGGATGCTTCTAAAATATGCCTACCCCCAGTGTGCCTAACCTAGGTCTAGCACGAGGGAAGAAGTAGGTGCTGTCTTTAGTTGTAATTTAGTTCTGTCAAGAATTACCAAAGGGTGCTCTAGGTTCTAATCAGCTCCATACCTTAGAATGAGAGAGGTTGCTATCTCTTTCCCGGGACTCGATTTCCCAACACCCCGCAAGGAGAGTCAGAAACACTGGAGTTGGATTCTCAGCAGGAGGATGACAGCTTCTGGTCAGTGCATAAGCTGGGGTGTTGGCTTCCTTCGACACTTGCTGTAGCGAGCTGCGTTGTGCAAGGAGGTAGTTGAACTGCACCGAACCACACTGTGCTTTGCCATGGCAAGTGAAGATATATTTATACCTTGAAGGTGCTTAGGAAGGCCAGTATTGACGTAAAGGTCGGGCATATGAACGTCATGAACTCCTAAGGAATAGATGTTCATGCATAATAAATGAGTTCTTGGAGAAATCAATTTTCAGGCTAGGAGGAAGTCCCTTTACCTTAAGAGTCTGGTTTTCCAAGAAGTCGTTGTGACGTAGATGAATGGATGGAAGTAGCCATGCCTGTATTTGGGTAGCATGGGCTATGCCTAAATAAGGACTGGATTTCTTTGCCTATATAAGGGCAATGTGAATTATACCTATATAAGGACATGAATCGGGAAATGCATACGGAATCTAAATCAATACACAAAAACACAAGGCCGTGGGGCGTCAGGTGCATGCGTGCCTTTTGGGGTCGGATCTTCTTATCAGCTCTGGGTCGCAGTCAGGGGGGCCTTCTGGATTTAGGCTGCAGGCGTCGGCTGGAGGCTTGAGGTAGGTCAGGGGTCACCGGATCTCGGGTCAGGAATGCCGGGGTGACGTTCATGTGGTGTTTTTCCACTCAGACCGGGTCTGGGGGGTGCAGAGTGGGCTGGATTCACTGTCTTTGGCTGCTGCCAGAGGTTGCAGTTGAACAAATCCAGTGTTCAGGGGAGAAGCAGTTTTTGGAAGTGAGGGCAGGCAGGTCCTCCGGGGATTATGAGGTTGCTGGCTGCATGACACCCCGGTATTTCGCTGGAGCTGGTTTGAGGGGAGACAGACCTGTAGGGCTGGGGCCAAGTCAGTGGGCGTCTTCCTCTTCTTAGCTGGCTGCACGGCTGTTCGGTCCTTCTTCTTCTTTTCTTCTTGTTGCCAGGCTGGATGTGAGGAAGCAAGGTTCAGGGTGACCCCTAAATACTAGATTTAGGGTTGTTACAGGTAGGTAAATGGCAGGGACCAATGGGTCCCTTCCCTGGGGTGGGTACACCCCCTCTTGCGCCACTCTCCAGTGGGAGGGGGGCAGGACCCTGGTTGGTTGGGTCTCCCCATCCTCAAGATGGTGGGGACTCGGAGTTGGCAGAGGTGAGCACACCTCTCTCCATCACTTGTTTTTCCTGTTTGTTTTCCCACCCAAAGTGGGGGGTAGAACCAGTGGGGACCAGTTGCTGCAAGCAGCAAATGGTCTGGGGAGGCTCGCTTCATGAACCCTGTCCATCCTGGGGGAGGAGGCTTGGCACCTTGTCCCAGGATGTGCATTGTTTCAGGCCCCAGAGAACAGCAGGGTCTCGACCCAGGGGTCCAGAAACATGTCTGGTGGTGGCAGCTGAAAGCAGCCACTCAGCCTGGACACTAGTGGTGGGTTTGTTTTCAGGGGGCATCTCTGAGATGCCCTCTGTGTGCATTGTTCAATAAATGCCACACTGGCATCAGTGTGGGTTTACTGTGCTGAGAAGTTTGATACCAAACTTCTCAGTTTTCATTGTAGCCATTATGGTGCTGTGGAGTTCGTAATGACAAGCTCCCAGGACCATATACTCTTAGTGGCAGCACTGCACTTACAATGTCTAAGAATGGACTTAGACACTGTAGGGGTACAGGGCTCATGCACCTGTACCCTCACCGCTGGCATAGGGCACCCAGCTAGAGGGGTGACTGATCTATGCCAGGGCAGTGGGTTGTAGGCATGGTACACAGGGATGTGTGCCATGTCGACTCTTCACTTTGTTCTGCACCAGAACACACAGCCTGAAAAAGCAGTGCATGTGTGTAAAGGTACCGGGCCTCTAAGGGTGGCACAATAAGTGCTGCAGCACTTTGAGGTCTTCCTTGGTCACAGTACCCTGGGTACCTGTGTTACCATTTACCAGGGACTGACTTATGGCTGGCCAGATATGCCAATTGGGTTCATTTTGGGGAAAGAACACAGGCCCTGGGAGCCTAATTAGCAGGGACCCAGGGCACACCAAGGAAAAGTGCATCAGTAGTCTGGCAAAAAGTGTGGGGGGGTTACTGCAACAGAAACCCACTTTCCTACAATGAGATAATCTGAGTAGAGACACTTTTGTTTGGAAGCATGGTCCAACAGACACCAGTAGTCAGAAAAATCAAATGTGGGAAGCGATAGTCAACAAAGTCAATGCAGTAGGGACCACCCTACTCACACTGCGTGACATCAAAAGGAGGTGGCATGGCCTCAAGAGCAGGGTGAAAGAGCGTGCCAACAAGAACCATGAACTGGCTCAGAGCACTGGTGGTGGCCCTCCCATTCCACCACTAACATTCACGGAACTGGAGGAGAAGGTGCTTGCCATACTGCATCCAGAGAGTCTCACAGGAATTGCCAGGGGATTGGAGGCTGGTAAGTACCAGCAAATGTCTCCCATTTCACAGCCATGTACTGTCTTGCACAACTAGAAAGCTACATTTCCTAGACCGAAATGCACTTACGTACACACATTCTTCCCAACACATGCCTCACATATCTACCATTTCCTTCGTCTGAATCACCTCAAAGGTAGCTAGCAATATTTTCATGGGGGCATGTATCCCACAGCTGAGCAAGATTGAGCACTCCCCCCAGCCAGAACCAGGTGGCAGCCATTTCACTGTACTTTTCTAACTTACAGGTAGGTAGCCATCTTAACAGAGAGGGGGGTTTGTGGATAGGCAGCCAGCACTACAACTCCCACCAGGCACTCTTGTCCCACAGCTGAGCAAGATGGAGGACTTCCCCCCCCTTAACCATGTGGCAGCCATTTCATTGCACTCCTCAAACATACAGGTAGGTAGCCATCTTAATAGGAAGGGGGGGGTTGTGGAAAGGCAGCCAGCACCACAACTCATCAAAGTTACAGGTAGGTAGCCTTCTCATGCTCTCATGTCTCAACCCTGAGCAGGATGGAAACCCCCCCTCCCACCCAGAACCATGTGGAAGCCATTTCCCTCCACTGTGTCACCTAACAGGTAGGTAGTCAGTGCATGCACGCTGTCATCCTTCTCAAAATGCATTGAGCCAAATGACCACAACATCCTTCACATGTCAGAAAATTCTGTATAGATCCAAATGTTACATCCATTGTGTAGACAGCTAAGTGCATGTACCTGTCACAGAAATTACACTTTGACTCACCAAGTCACATGTGAAGCAAATTCAGGGCCCAATCATGCACAACACAGAATGCAATGTGTAAGTGCCATGGTGTCAGTGCATGAGGCCCATATGAACACAAAACATGCACGGTCAATCTGTCAAACAAACAAACGTACATGATATGAAAGAAAATGTCTAGTTTTTGCATAGCTGAAAGAGATTCTATGAAGAGGAAACAAAAACCATGCATCAACAAAGGTTGATGTGCACCAAGTTGGTAGATGATGACATTTCCTTGTAAACACACTATCCGTACGTGTCACATGGTTGCAATTTACATGTCACACCAATGATAAGTAATGTGTGTACTTCAACATCATGTCATGAGGCTGATAATCTTTTATCAATAACAAGTGATTGCAATGTAAACTGTTTGGCGTATCAAATGTCACATCAAAAAGTCTGCAACAAACTTGTGAAGTGCACTTAACTGACAATGTATGGTCTGTTCAACAGGAGATCCACAAGCAACTGCTGCTGAAAACACCAACAACCAGCAGAGCCAGTCTCTTCCCACCCCCCTGAACATCAACTTTCTGATGCTGATTCTCTACGTTTCTCAGATGAGGAGCAAGAACCTGGCCCCTCAGGACTGCCAGGGCGCACACAGTCTCAGGGCCTCATTGTCACCACCACACCAGTGACAACAGAAGTGCTGACCCCTGCTACAATGACCTGTGCGGTACAAAAGGGGGTGGTGATGGATGGAGCATCTAAACCAATCAAACACTCACACCCAGTCAACAGATCTGGGTTTAATCCATCAACGTTCTTTAGCCCACTCTGCCACCCCAGTTCAGACATGGCCATATGCAAATCAGTCTGACCCTGTGCCTCATGGGAACAGTCCAGCACGAACTGCCAAGCCATACCTTCCCTGGACCGGAAACAAGCTTCTGAGGACCGGTTTCTGGCATTTCAGCCGTCTTCAGCCCAGCTTGCTTGAATCCAGTGGCAAAGTGAGCAAGGGACTCACCTCTGAGCATACCCTGCCAACTTATGGTGAACAAAGCGGTTCAAAAGGGGGTGGTGATGGACGGAGCATCTGAACCAATCAAACACTCACACCCAGTAAAAAGATCTGGGTTTAATCCATCACCGTTCTTTGGCCCACTCTGCCACCCCAGTTCAGACATGGCCATATGCAAATCAGTCTGACCCTGTGCCTCATGGGAACAGTCCAGCACGAACTGCCAAGCCATGCCTTCCTCGGACCTGTGCCGCAGCCACCTCCACCATCATCACTGCTGCCTGCAACACTGTACCTACATCAGAGGTTAGCAACGCCACAACTTAATCCGAGGATGCCAGAGAGAGTGTGCAGGTGCGTCGACAGGTCAGTGTCAGCAAAACAGTTGGGAGGGAACTGGGGGACATTCACAGGAGGACACTGAGACAGAAGCCCTGGCCACCTTTGCGGGAGTCTTTGGTGCATACCAACAGAACTAGGGACAGATGGGCCAGGTTGTTGAAGAAGTGCGCGAGCTCCGCCTGCTGCTGAGATCCATGGACACATGTCTGGGCCAACTTGTGGATCTCATTGGCCAGCTTGTGGGTGTTCTGAGGAACAGACATGCTGCTCAAAAGACAGCTCAATCCCCCTCCAGTGGCCAGCCTGCTGATACTCCCACCACCTCAGCTGCAGCCACAGAGAGGGATGAGCTGCAAGACAATGACTCCTCAGACACCGCTGAGCCTGCAGCAGGGGCCTCCCCTGCCAAACGCAAGAGGGGATGTCCGAGAAACACCAGGGGAGGATCACTTGGCAAGGCGCCAACCAAAGCCAATTCGCTGAGCCAGCCATGATGGCACTTGGGTTGCCCAGGACATTGACTTTGCTAATTATCCTATCCCACATTGCCATGTTGATGGCAGGAGTTTGTTGAACTGTGTGAATCCATCAATGTGGTGACTACTCTATTTGTCACATTTACCATCACTGACAACTCATACACTCACTTTGCCCAAATTTCCTAACAACCACTTCCATTTTAACCAATCCTAATTGAAAATAAACCCTCTTAACACACCTATGCCATATGTGTCAGTTCCATGTTTATCACAGTATTGACAATGTCACCTCTGATTCCAAAGTACCTTAAGCTCTGATTGTGATGAGGCATTGATGGGCTGAAGGAATCTAGAAAGACACAAGAGAATGACATTTAGTTGTCAGGTGATGCCATTACAGCAAAACACACCACTAGTCAACACCGTACAAAACCCAACACACATAACAATTATGTCACCATCAACATAGACATGACGTACTTGGAATACAATATACTGTGCCACACACATCAGCCATTAGCAGTGAGCCAACAACAGCCAGCACCCAAAAACCTCCTATATGCTTTGCCACTACCATCAAAGCCAACAGACAATGTCACTGTTGTACAATGTTACTTACATTCAAGGGAAGTAGTTGTCGAAGAGCTGTTGATGCAGGTCAACACCTTCCTCTTCTCCACTATCATCGTCACTGGGCATGTGTGGATTTTCAGCGGGGGGCATCTGCTGCTCATCATCATCCAGGAGCAGGGGGATCTCTTTGCGCAAGGCCAGGTTGTGGAGCATGCAGTATGCAACTATGATCTGACTCACCTTTTGGGTAGAGTAGAGTAGTGTACCACCGCTCTTGTCCAGACATCGAAATCTAGACTTCAGAAGACCAAAAGCACGCTCCGCTACACAACGTGTCCTCCCATGTGCATCATTGTAGCGAACTTCCCCCGGGAATGTTGGATTCCTCAGTGGGCTCAGCATCAAAGGCTGGTTGGGAAACGCAGAGTCACCTAGGTGTGAGATACACAGACCAATTTTGTAATATAGACAGTTGACGAGAACAGTATGTCACACATACCGCACACTACTTGCCTCAGCATACTCACCAAAAAGCCTTGCACGCTCCGGATGCAGATTTTCCATCAATTGAGGGATGATGCTGTTATTTAGAAGTCATGTGCAGAACCTGGAAATTTGGCATATACATGGGAGATAATCATATCTGCTCGGCATACTACTTGCACATTAATGGAATGGTAATGCTTCCTGTTATGGTATTTGTGCTCACGTGCCTGTGGGGGAACTAGGCCAACATGTGTTCAGTCAATGGCTCCAACAACATTAGGTATGTGTCCAAGGTCATATAAATCACCCTTCTCGACTGCCAATTCATGTCTCCTTGGAAAGTGGATGAAGCGGTCCTTGTAGGTCAACATTGCGGACAGGACATCATGCAGCACCATGCTGAACATAGCTTGAGACATCCCACCAGCGATGGCCACTGCGTATTGAAATGAATCATTGGCAAAAGAAATGCAGGGGAGCCATCACCTTAACTGTTGACATCAAAGCTGTCGATTAGGTTCTGTGAGGCCTCAGATGGGGCTCCAATTGAGGACATAGCTCTTGAAGGGTAAGGCGATTCAGACGGAATTTCCGTATGATGTCCTCATCTTCCATGTTCGCCAGCACTGGGAAAGGCTGATGCACATTTCGTCGTCTCCTACATATAATGAAAGAGGACACATGTAAATTCAAATCACAGATGAGATGTGGCAAACATCTTACATAATGACTAACACAGCACTGACATTGGCATGACTGTAACAACAGCTTAATGCACAAGTTACATGCACAGATACCTTGGGCTCATGTAGTCATACATGTGGTCAGTATGTACATACTAACTACTTCCAAATCAGAAACAGACTGTGTGAATGGTAAATGGTACACTCCTACATCTTGTGTCACCAGCCCTTGGTGTAGCTGACACAGCATATGTGGCAAACAACAACACTGCTGACTTCTACGTAGCTGCTGTATCTGCCACACCTTCTTGCTTTAGTCTCACTAAGCCCAAAATTTGTACACAATAAGCACAGTTTGTGTAAGCTTGTCAACTATCAAGATAAATACAGCTCTGTACACAGTAATATAGGCACATTATGTGTTCAGTCCATCATTACTGTGGGTTGAGTAGCCATTTTACACACTGACATCGTCACAAATATGAGACTCCATTACACATCAAATCTGACTACATGCACACAAATATCATATTTGACATGTGAGGAAGCACGTGCCATCGCATGTACTCATGTGTACTGACATAACATGTGTTGGTAATATTGAGTTAAATGTCACACTCTCATTTCACTTTACAATCAGGTGCAACAATATAGTATAAATGTACAGTGATCAGTCATGAAAATTGCCAAGTTCCAATGCAATAGCACAATGTGTCCATAGGTGTGGTAGTTGTGACACCACATATGCCAATGCCATTGCAGCCAATCGGAACTGCCATCACGTGGTGCAATACAGTTTTGAAACTCGCTGTAGGCGTGCACCGCCACTGCAGTCAAGGCCATTGGATACAATTGAAAGATGCCAGATTGCGGTAGTGACGACCTGGCCCCTGCGGTGTGACACAGCCTATGCCAATTCCATTGTAGCCAATGGAAACTGCCATCGCGGTAGTGCAATACAGTTTTGAAGCTCGCAGTAGGCGTGCACCGCTACTGCAGTCACGGTTATTGGATACAATTGAAAGATGCAGGATTGCGGTAGAGACCACCTGGCCCCCGCGGTGTGACACCGCCTACGCCAATGCCATTGCAGTTAATGGGAACCACCATCGCTATAGTGCAATACACTTTTGAAACTCGCGGTAGGCGTACACCGCCACTGCGGTCACAGTCATTGAATACAATTGAAAGATGCAGGATTGTGGTAGAGACCACCTGGCCCCGCGGTGTGACAACACCTATACCAATACCATTGCAGCCAATAGGAACCGCCATCGCGGTAGTGCAATACAGTTTTGAAACTCGTAGTAGGCGTGCACCGCCACTGCGGTCACGGTCATTGAATACAATTGAAAGATGCAGGATTGCAGTAGAGACCACCTGGCCTGTGGTGTGACACTCCCTACGCCAATGCCATTGCAGCCAAGGGGAACCGCCATCACAGTAGTGCAATACAGTTTTGAAACTCGCGGTAGGCATGCATCGTCACTGTGCTCACATTTATTGGATACAATTGAAAGATGCAAACCAGGCAGGCCAATTGCATCAGCAGAGTACCACTGAAACAACCCTAGGGGCCTATAAATGTCTGTGAGAGAGCCACACATGTCACTTGCATTCAGACTGCTGCCTGCATTCTTCACCACTAACTGCTGCTGTATATATACTCTGGATCCAGTGATAGCTCAAACAGAGAACATCAGAGCCCGTACCTTCACCACAGGGAGGTCCTGGTGGATGAGGCCCTTGCCCAGTATGTGAGGCTATATGTTGCTCCAGAGGTACTGGTAAGTGTTTGAGTAAAAGTTTGGGAGTGTTCAGAACGCTCTGATGATGTTACTGTACATGTCAAGTCAAGTCAAGTCATAACATTTATATAGCGCACTACATACCCAGAGGGTTTCAAGGCGCTTAGGAAGGGGAGGAGGATTATTTGTCAAATATCCATGTTTTAAGCTGCTTTCTGAACGCTAGGTGATTCTGGGTGAGGCGAAGGTAGGCGGGGAGTGAGTTCCATGTTTTGGCAGCAAGGTATGAGAAGGATCTGCCTCCCATGGTGGTCTTGTTGATGCGAGGTACAGTGGCTTGGCTTGGCTGGAAGAGCGAAGTTGGCGGGAGGGGGTGTAGAAGGATAGTCGAGAGTTGAGGCAGTCTGGTCCGATGTCGTAGAGTGATTTGTGTGCGTGGGTAAGCAGTCGGAAAGTAATCCTCTTATTGACGGGTAGCCAGTGGAGGTCTTTAAGGTGACCAGAGATGTGTTCGTTGCGTGGGATGTCTAATATGAGCCTGGCTGAGGCGTTTTGGATTCGTTGTAGTTTTTTCTGGAGTTTAGCGGTGGTACCTGCGTAGAGGGTGTTTCCGTAGTCTAGTCGGCTCGTGACTAGAGCGTGGGTGACTGTTTTCCTTGTTTCGGAGGGGATCCAACGAAATGTTTTTCTGAGCATGCGAAGGATGTTAAAGCAGGAAGAGGATACGGCGCTGACTTGTCTGTTCATTGAGAGTGAGGAATCCAGGATGACGCCAAGGTTCCGTGCGTGGTCTGTCGGGATGGGTGCATTTCCGAGGGCTTCCGGCCACCAGGAGTCGTCCCATGCAGAGGGGGATTTACCTAAGATGAGGACTTCTGTTTTGTCTGAGTTCAGTTTCAGACGGCTTTGTTTCATCCATTCGGCGACTTCTTTCATTCCTTCGTGTAGGTTAGTTTTGGCGGTGCTGGGGTCCTTGGTGAGAGATAGGATCAGTTGAGTGTCATCCGCGTAAGAGATGATGTTGAGGTTGTGTTGGCGGGCGATGGCCGCGAGGGGGCTCATGTATACGTTGAAGAGGGTGGGACTGAGTGAGGATCCTTGTGGTACGCCGCAGATGATTTCAGAGGCCTCGGACTTGAAAGGTGGGAGGCGGACTCTCTGGGTTCTTCCGGTGAGGAACGAGGTGATCCATTCGAGTGCTTTTCCTTGTATTCCGATGTTGCTGAGGCGTTGTAAAAGGGTGCTGTGGCAGACTGTGTCGAAGGCTGCAGAGAGGTCGAGGAGGATGAGGGCGACTGTGTCTCCATTGTCCAGTAGAGTTCGAATGTCGTCTGTTGCTGCGATGAGGGCGGTCTCAGTGCTGTGTTTGGCTCGGAAGCCAGATTGTGAGGGGTCGAGTGATTTGTTGGCTTCGAGGAAGGTGGCGAGCTGGTTGTTGACAGCTTTCTCGATGACTTTGGCCGGGAATGGAAGAAGCGAGATGGGGCGGTAGTTTTTGAGTTCGGTGGGGTCTGCTATTGGTTTTTTCAGAAGGGCGGTGAGTTCAGCGTGTTTCCAGTCTTCTGGGAAGGTAGCGGAGTTGAAGGAGCAGTTGATGACGTCTCGGAGGTGCGGAGCTATGACGGAGTCTGCTTTGTTGAAGATGTGGTGAGGGCATGGGTCTGTGGGGGATCCAGAGTGGATGGAATTCATCAGGCGGATGGTGTCCTCAGTGGAGATTGGGTTCAAGGCGTTAAGGGTGTTAACGGGGGGAAGATGGTCAGCTGATGGAAGGGTGGGTTGGCTTCCGGGTTGGTTGTCAAAGCTGTTGTGGATGTCAGCAATCTTGTTGTGGAAAAATGAGGCTAGGGAATCGCAGAGGGTTTGAGAGGGGGTGATGTCGTTGGAATTGGCCGAGGGGTTGGAAAATTCCTTGACGATGTTGAAAAGTTCCTTGCTGTTGTGGGCGTTGTTGTCAAGTCGATCCTTGAATGCTGTTTTCTTGGCTTTTCGGATCAGTTGGTGGTGAGTACGGATGGTGCTTTTGAAGGCGTCCTTGTTGCTGGTGGATGGGTCTTTTTTCCAGGCCTTTTCAAGGGAGCGACACAGTTTCTTGGACTTCTTGAGGTCATCGTTGAACCATGAGGCCTTCTTGATGCCAAGTTTGTGTTGACGTTTTTTCAGTGGTGCTAAGGTGTCGGCGGTGTTGGATAACCAAAGGGTGAGGTTGGAGGCGGCTTCGTTGGCGTTAGAAGAGAGGGCTGGGGAGGTTTGAAGGAGCGATGAGGAGATCTGCTCCGTGGTGATTTTGTTCCAGTTTCTTTGTAGAGTTGGTTGGAGGTGGTAGATGGGTTTCGGCTTGTTGTAGGTGAAGTGAACGCAGCTGTGGTCAGTCCAGAGGAGATCCGTAGTGTGGTTGAAGGAGACATGGTTGCTGGAGGTGAAGATGGGGTCGAGTGTGTGACCTGCGATGTGGGTGGGGGAAGTGACCAGTTGTTTAAGTCCAAGGTTGGCGAGGTTGTCCAGGAGGGTGGCGGTGTTGCGGTCGTTGATCTTTTCAAGGTGGAAGTTGAGGTCTCCCAGAAGGATGTAGTCTTTGGAGGGGAGCGCGTGTGGGGTGATGAAGTCCGTGATGTCTTCACTGAATTTTGCGCGGGGTCCTGGTGGTCTGTAGAGGAGGGTGCCTCTGAGTGTGGTTTTGGGGTCGATGTGGATCTGGAAGTGAAGGTGTTCGGAGTTAGCGAGGTTGGCGTCAGAGCTGGTTGAGATGCGGATTGATTTCTTATGGACGATAGCGATTCCGCCTCCTGTATGGTCGGTGCGGTCCTTGCGTGTGATCTTATAGTCATCAGGGATAGCGATGGCGATGTCAGGGGCGGAGGAAGTGTTCATCCATGTTTCCGTTAGGAAGGCGACGTCAGGAGAGATGGTGTCTAGTAGGTTCCAAAGGTCAATGGCGTGCCTGTGGACCGAGCGGGTGTTGAGAAGGATGCATTCTAGGTGGTTGGGGTCGGGAGTCTGTGGAGTGGTCGTAGCAGTGTAGATGTCGGTGCCGCTAAATTTGCAGGAGAGGCAGGAGAATGGTCCATGGGTGCGTCCAGGAGCTGCTTGGACGCAGTTGGGGGCGCGACCGGGGTTGAGGGCTAGGAGGGTGGCGGCATCGTAGGTAATGCGGGAGGGCTGGGCAGCGCGAGGGGCAGGGGGTCTGGCGCTGGGCGCGGTCCAGGCGCGGACGGGCGTAGAAGGGCTTACCTTTGGCGCACCTTCGGCGTGGACGCTGCGCGTGGGGGCATTGGCCATAAATGGGGAGTGGAGGGGGGCGGAGCGTGGGAGGGTCAGCTGGGAGGCGGGGTCTAGGTGCAGGGAGGGTCTGCAAGGGGTCCTTACAAAATGGCTGCACAGTAAACAAACAGATCAGCAAAGCTCCAACAACAATCTCGAGGTGCAACAATCAAATCGCTAGCAGAAACAAATGCGAGGCAAGTAGCGTTATTGAGCGCTGCGTGAAATAATTAATTTAAGCACTTGCAGAGGCACTAAAGCGCACAGGTCACGAGCGCTGCACAGTCAATAATAAGAATAGCGCCTGGAGTACAACTTAGCACAGGACACGAGCGCTGGGCAGGATCAATTGAAATTAAAGTGCCAGGAGTCCAAATGAGCACCGTTCTCGAGCGCTGCACAATACCAGTGATACCAGCAGGAGGGGGAGGTGAGGGGAGCGGCCGCTTCTGCGAGGAGCAGGACGGTCACAGCTGTGCACGAGGGCAATCACAGGCTCTACCTCTGTGGGTGGGAGGGTCAGCTGGGAGGCGGGGTCTAGGTGCAGGGAGGGTCTGCAAGGGGTCCTTACAAAATGGCTGCACAGTAAACAAACAGATCAGCAAAGCTCCAACAACAATCTCGAGGTGCAACAATCAAAGCGCTAGCAGAAACAAATGCGAGGCAAGTAGCGTTATTGAGCGCTGCGTGAAATAATTAATTTAAGCACTTGCAGAGGCACTAAAGCGCACAGGTCACGAGCGCTGCACAGTCAATAATAAGAATAGCGCCTGGAGTACAACTTAGCACAGGACACGAGCGCTGGGCAGAATCAATTGAAATTAAAGTGCCAGGAGTCCAAATGAGCACCGTTCTCGAGCGCTGCACAATACCAGTGATACCAGCAGGAGGGGGAGGTGAGGGGAGCGGCCGCTTCTGCGAGGAGCAAGCCAATGTTCATGCATAAATATTTAACCAACAGAATGGTCCATACATGACATAGTACTTATTGCACTTGAGTATGTGGGTAGGATGGAAAAATAGACACTTGTGCAGCTCTTTTTACCGCAAAAAAACACATGTTGTTCTGAGACTGGGTAATGTAAATGTGTGAGACAATGCCTAGCATGCTGGCTTCATGTCAATGGGGTGTGTAGCCTTATTTCCACAGATCCCTGACTGCATTTAAGGATGGGAATGACATAGTGTGGTTTAGCAGTTATACAGTTACACTGGTGGTTTGAGACATTCGAATTTTGAACACACATTCCCTGTGCTATGTGATGTCATAGTCACTATGGAGATGTGTCCATTCTGCACAGGAGTACAATGCCTGAGTCTATCGCTCTTGGTGGTAATTCACCTATGACACATCAGCTAAATGTGTGGTGGACATGTCATCGTTCTAGTGATTCCATGATGTGTTGAGTCTCGCATGTGTATGCACTGTTTCTCCAGTCACATTGTACATACATGTGATTTCTGTGATGGACCACGTTTATCCTCAGTGTAAGGACCTTTGGCCTGTAAAGTAACTGCCCAATGTTTTAAGGACCCATCATTAAAGGACTGAGTAAAACAAATGTGTTGTACACCACCCTATTTCTCAATGAGCTATCATAGGCTTGAGGATTTCACAAGGCAGGACTCCACCTTGTGGGAAGAGTGTGAGAATGTAAGATCAGGGACCTGAATGTGACCACCATGACACATGGGGCTATGCAATGGTCAAGGACATTAAGGGGTGTGTAGTGTAGGACACAGTGAGTCTGACCACTACACATCATTTCCAGTGTATTGTATGTCATGCTCACTCACATAGTGCATCACAGCTGAGGCCCCTTTTTACATTGGTTTCTGTGTTTGCACTCTGCATGTGTCTGAAATGGGCATTTAGTGTGTCCATCATCATCGATGCATACATTGCTATGATATGGGTTGATCCAAGTGTACTATGAGACATACTTTATGGGCTCTGCTCTCCATTGATGTATTAGTATGCCATGTATTTTAATGCTCCTGTTCTGTTACACTGTGGTACACAGCACAATGTCACAGAAACTTCCTCTTCTTGTCTCCCATGCCTGCAGCTTAAGGTCCATCAGCGTAAGGCCATATGGAGGGCCATTGACGCAAGGTGCGGTCTCTGGGTGTCTCAAACCAATGTCATACAGGATGCCACTCAATGACCTCTGCTGCCTGAGCAATGAACGTCGCTGAGATGACACTCACTGGGGGTGGTCCCTCGAAGTGGCAGGTTGGCTCGCAGGAGCATGACACCACTAATGGTCCGCATCTTGGCAGTGACACAGCCAGAGCTGGATGGACGCTTGAGAACCCATCAGCAGCAAATTGGGGGTGAGTATTGTGCAAAGTGGGATTTTGCGTATGAGAGATTGCATGAATCCCAGCCCTGAGCAAGTGCGGACCTCTCTGATGTCTCTAATGGGATGCAACGGCATCTAAGTGGCCTCAGTGTTGAGTGCAGCGGTTCTGCATTCGTACTAAATTTTGTTTCTCATGTGTTAAACCCATGAACCTTGTCATAAAAAATCATCCTGCCATGTTTTCATCTTACATTGTATGAATGTTGTCTGAGCTGAGACCTTCCTACACAGGATAATTAATTGTGTGAAGTGTGTAGCACAGCACACTTGTCAGGCTTGTGTGTGCTGTGTGGCTAGCACAATAGTGTGCTCATGTGATGATGTATTAGTGGCTAGAGACATGCACAGATGTGGACTCAGGGAGCAGTGAGTTGGTAAAGGTCACACTTGTCCCATGGTTCCTTTTTCACAATAATAGAGATGACAGCACCATTGCAAAATATATTAGCCTAATATCAGCAGCATGGCATAACATGATGTAATTTCCTGCCATACTGACTGCAAGTGCACACCGGTGCTGATGGGGTGGATGGTGATGATTGCAGTGATGCATTGGCTGATTTGTATTTGCCATTTGTGCACATAGCAACTTGACTGGGATGGTTAGACTCTGTGATTTCAATGCAATGTAGCTGAACCTGGCTACTGTGAAATTGGTTTTGCATTATGGCTTAACATGGTTAGATGTGATCAGTGAGTATGGCAAATAGTGCTGTGACTGTGGTGTTGTACAGTAATTTGAAAGATGATAATGAACAAAGGTTACTCAGAGTGTCAGTCCTCAGTATGTGTGCATTGTGGAGGTGTGTCCATGTGCATCAGTGCATGGTGAAGTTGTGGCTAATGCTTTTAATCAGTCAGTGGCTTTTTGGCACATTGATGTGTCCTTAATGTCATCAGTTAGCACAACGTAGGTTTGTCATATGCCAGACCCTAGGTATTCTCACACAATAGCTGACCTAATGGATACCACCAACCACCTTATCAACTGAAGACACTATCCTGCTTTGGATCTATGAGGGCCTGTCAGGCACTTATGGAGATGTTGGTATGTGATATGTCACAACCTATGAAGGCCTTGCATTAATTTCCCATTCGCTTGCTATTGTGCATTGTGTGTGTGACTACTTGTTACATGGGGCTCATTAGCACTTCATTACCAAATAAGATGTGGCCTTGTGACATATGCTGCAGTGTGAGTGTCAGAGACATCAACTGGCAGTGAACAGCAGTGAGGATCATGTTAGTGTGCATTTAGAGATGTATGCTGTGCACATCAAATAAATTGTAAAATCTATACAGCTGACACCAACAGACAACTGTAGTTGTGCTTCAAAGCCCAACATGGGCTTTGCAGAAAGATATATTTGAATTTGTATCTGTGGTGGTCCATGAAATATACTCCATATGTGACTGAGACAACATGTGTAGATGTATAGCTAGCTTACCTGCAGGCATGTAGGTTTGCCTACAGACAATTGTATGTGTGGGGACAGGGAGGCACAGGCCCAGCGTTTTGGCTGTGTCAACGCAACATGGAGTATGACTATCAACTGTGCATGTTTCTATGCATCAGCTGATGATTGCATAAATGTGGCATATGCTGAAAGGACATGGAGTAGTTCAACATGGGAGTTTCATTTGCAGGATTGGAGTTTTGATTGAATTTAATGTTTGTGAGTATGGAATTATATTGAACCTATGTCTCTGTCTCTTGCAGCATCTATTGAGGACAGGGCAGGAGGGGGGCCCGACAGCGTTGGGGAAGCTACTGCCACGACTGGGACACAGGAGTTCAGTGACACTGAGGAGACCAGCGCCTCGGATGGGGACCGGAGTGCCCTGGAGGATTCCCGGCTGAACAACCAACCTCCACATCTTCCGAGTCCAGTGGTGACTCCTCGATGTTGGGGGGCACCGGAAGTTTCAGATCTGCATCTTCTTCCGACACACCTTGTCCAGTACCACCCCTCCCGGATGCTCCCCCAAGTGCAGTCTGTGCCCTCAGCCCTAAGAAGGGTAGAGTCTCCTTCCCCTCAGGCACTGCTGCCCTGCCCCTGTCTCCACTGCTGCCCTCAGTGTGGAGGGCGTAGAAATTTTGCACCAGCTGTGTGTGGGTCAGACCGCTCTTCTGAATGCCCTCCAGGATCATGGCAACAAGTTGTCACAGGTTGTTGCATTTATGGAGGACATTCATTCAGACGTGGGTGGCCTGCACCAAACTGTCCAGTCTTTTTCCTCCACAGTGACGCCAGCCATTCAATAGTCCCAAGCTCCCAGTCCAGCTCCAGTCCCTTTGGCAACAACCCTGTCAATGGCCCCACCTAACCAGAGTACACACACACAGCAGAGCCCTCGGGCACCAGGTCATCCACATGCAGCACACAACATCAGCACTTTAAGTGTACCAGACACCATACACCATCACCACAACACAAAACAAGCACACATGACCGCAAGACAGAAAGCTCATCACAGGACACTCAGGGACATAAGGCAAAAAAGTATGCATTCACATTACATTCCTCCAAGTCATCACCATTCAAGGCCGCTCCCATCCCCACACCTGATCCCAAAGACACACAAACACTTGCCCTGTCTGCAGTGAACTTGGTGCCTGCCACAACTAAGCCCAATCACATTCTGCAGGCAGTTTCACCCAAAACGTCAAATCCCATGGGCAAGAGGGCAAAGAGTGGAGTGAACTCCAACAACAGGGAATGCAGTGGAAAAGGCAATGCCACCCCCAACGTACCACCAGGTCCAGCAAATCTCCACGGGGAGAGCAACCTGCACCTATTACACCTTTGGGGAAGAGTGAGGCCAAGACACTTGTGGGATATTGGATCCCCAAACAGTTGAGACCCAGCCCTCACCATTCACCCTCTGCCACTGAGCCTCCACACAGCATGTCTCCACCACCCCGTGCCACCACTCTACCCGTTCCAAGCAGCACTCAGGCTCCCACATCCATGGATCCCTCTACCTCAGCCAGTACTCTCCCTCCCAGGTCCAGTCCTCCAACTGGCCCCGACAATCAGCCCCCTCCCAGCTCAACTTCAAACCAAACTTGAAGACAAGTCCCACTTACCACACCATTTCTCCCACAGCAGTGCCTGGACTGCCCATTCGAATCCCCTGACCTGTGGTGATTCCCATGGCAGTGAACTGTGTTACATATTTCATGTGCACGTTTTCATGCACACATGTGCGGACTAGAAATTGGGACTGGCCAATGGCCTTGATGTTTTGCCCTTTTGATGCCTATACAGAGTTTATTTAATAAAGTCTGTTACTCATGTTGTGAACTTTGTCACTGCCCTTGCTAATGATGCAGTGCAATGTATGTGTATATGTTCATGTGACACATGCTCTGTATGACACATTCACATTGGCATATACTTGACTTTGTTTTTCAGGGGTTGACAGAGGTTACAGGCACTTTTGTGCTTCTTGACTCAGAGGCTTGAGGGGGCAATGATGGTTGTCTGTGATGATCTATTCTTATCTTAATCAACCTATTGTCAGGTCTCCAATTTGTACACCTGTCACATTTGGATGCTGTACAACAAAAGAAGAGAATCCTATCCACAGGATGACTTGTGTGGTGGACAGGATCCGTCATATCTGTGGGATCTATCTTGATGTTGAAGAGCAGTGTAGCTGTGTAGTCCTCGCTTGTAGGCCTGGCTTCATAGTCACAATGGTACATTTGAATGTGTGCACTTGAGTAGTAATACAGTGTGATTGGCCTGTCATTGGCTGAACTGTTGAGGTGTATGTGCCCCTTAACATGACACCTACACACAAGTATGATCTAGTTAATGAGCGCTTCTTTGTTTTTACATTATCAGACATGTGCTTTAGAATGTAAGCACATGTAGGAGTTTTTGGTTGAGCACTTGCAGTGTTTTGGTATGACCTTGCAGTCCTGGGGCACACCTACTTGTTGTTGCTGTTAGATGTGAGTTTGCAGAGTGGTTCACTGCAATGTCTGTGTTGTAATTTGTTGATCAGCCATGGCTCTTGCTTACGTTTGTGCTCACGGTGCTGACCTGCTCAGGCAAAGTGACATTATAAGTGACTTTTTTCATACATTGCTGTCACCTTAGATATTTTTTGGACACGTGTGCGGTATTTTGAGTCAGACCATCCCCAATGGGGGCTTTTGATGGCTACATATTGTGAGTTACTCCTCTGTGTGTTTTTGCTCTGTACATGCCTCACCTGTCCAATACTGATGTACACACCACTTGAGTCTAATGTCTCCCACCCCATGC
The DNA here is from genome assembly GCF_964263255.1 of Lissotriton vulgaris. NCBI lineage: Eukaryota > Metazoa > Chordata > Amphibia > Caudata > Salamandridae > Lissotriton > Lissotriton vulgaris. The sequence continues at coordinate 111,813,858 of NC_141691.1, read as the reverse complement.
CTTGCCAGTGTGTGACTCTCTCCACCACTTCATAGTGTGACACTATACTGTGGGAAGATGATCTGTGTCCAGGACCAATATTCCACTCAGGACTGTTTCACAATTTGTTAAGTGCTATTTTTTTCTACTTGATTGCAGTCATGGTTGCTCATCTACAGTGCAGATGTTTTACCAGCACAGTCCTCTAGTCATGTTCCATGCATCTGGTTTTCTCACGTTGTGCAGCAGTAGGTGATAGCTAAAGTATATGTGTGTTTGCTGAGGTACTGCTATCCATACTGGGTGTGATGTGATCTGTACCCTGTGATGATTTGTGGTGTTGAAGTTCATGGTGGAGCACTAAGATACGTGTGATACTGGTTTTGTTGGTGTTCACATACTCCTTACTGTGCATGCACTGCTGTCAGTGTATGTTGCCTTGTCCTTGCCTGGTGTTAGTCCCCCTGATGTCCAGCTGAGTTTGCTATGGGATGATTTTGAATGTGCATCAGTGTATGTTGCCTTGCCTGGTGTGAGTCCCCCTGATGTCCAGCTGAGTTTGCTATGTGATGATTTTGAATGTGCATATGTTGTGTATTCGTTGTTGATGGATGCAGTCTTTGGCCTGTTTTGGCTCTTTCTACTGACAACTCCATGTGTGTGTATTGTTATTTTTGAATGACATTGTGTGTGAGGAGTTTGTGGATGGTAATGCAGGAAACAAGAGATGTATCCTGAGCTAAATGAACACATCAATAAACATATTCTAAAAGATGAATATTCTTCATATCTTCTTTTATTATTGGTGTTGTTCTTCAAAAACCACACTAGCCGTCGCCAACACGTGTTTCTTCTTGGTATGAATAACCATAGACTTCTTCAGGGCTAGAATATTACAATACGTGTAATCAGAACAACCAATTTCAGAATAAATAAATTGCAACATTAATACTCAACAAATGATGAACATCTCAATTATATTTAATTGTTACCATAAGAAGTGGCTGAAACACATTAATATCCCCCAGTGATTTGTTTGTAAGTACTCTGCCCTTCAACGTAAATATATGACACAACTACCAAAAGTATAAGCCAATTGGTAATCACAGCAATGCACCTCTAAGCATGGTTTGTAATGCCATATCTTAGCCGCGATTACTGTTCATGGTTAAGTAGTTTTTCAGTATTAACCACTAATTCCAAGAAGGAGAAGAACAGACATTGAAGAATCAGATCCGTATCTTGAGTCCTCAAAAAACACCAAGAGTGAATTCGATAAATGAAAAAGGAGATTGGTGAAGGACCACACCAGACACCAAGATGTGATCATGTATTAATGTTGATGTTGATGGATCAGAAAACGCATAACACCAAAACCATGAAAGGTAGGTACTAATCCCAACGCGTGTATCCTTGATGAGAGGTTAACTCACCTATAGCTAGATTTCGTAACGGGATCACGCAATACTCTCCATAAATCGTGAGAGCAGTGAGATAGTAATCTATAATCAAAAGGAATAATTAAGGAAAACAACAGTCGAAATACCCAAAAACTGTATGTCTAATAAACAGTATCAGTGATAAGTAAGAGGAGCCACTCACTAGTTCTCCGGACGCTCCTAATTCAATGTACACATCAAAATTCCAATCTTCCAGTATTCAGCCCCCGGTATCCTGATGTATAGAAAAACTAAAAATTGATTCGTTTAGCTGATAATTAATCACAAATGGGGTCTATTAAAATCTAAATATACCCCACATGCTTTACAAACCAAATAATTATCAGTTTAATATTAACTCTTGCGGTCATTCATTTAAAAAAGGGAAACACAAGTCGTTGCTCTTGATTCGGTAGGTATCACATATCTCAATACTGAAATAAACATTAAAATCGAAGCGAGGTGAAACCTAAATTATAAAGTAGTCATAACCTCAACCCTTCATTTAATATCTGGAATAAATATGCTGTATATTCAACAGGCACCACAGTAGAAAATAAATTCAAATGCTCGTTGAGCCAGTGAGCACATATGTTTAGTTACTGCTTAATCAGAAATATCGATCTTACTATCGTAATATTCCACCTTAGAACCTAATTTGCATGGAGTAATCTTAAAAACAACACCTACACTCCCCAAAAGTCAGCACACTAAGTGCAAATGGACCAAAATCGCGGCGGTCCGCCTCGTTTTAAAGCTATTATTAGTGAAACATGTCGCAATGAAATAACATCTCTAAATAGCCACCCATGTATTACTCTAACCCATGCCAAATCTTGCTAGCACTCACCTCAAAAAGTGCAAAGTAGAGACGTAAGTTGCGATCAGTCAGTGGCGTGTAGCACCAGCGCCATCTTTGTAAAGTCTTTAAATAATGGCCTCATAGTAATAAGCATAGTTGTAGGACTAACTCGAAAGTTCCTAATACATATCTCCATAATGGAAAAAAATCTTTCAGACAGCTATAATTAAAAAAAAAAAATCTATCTCATAAGCTATATCGTATGCAGTACACAGTACTCATTATATCTCTAAATGATATAATTAAACGAAACCTGCTTCATAGAGTATAACGTTCTAATGATCTGGAGTAACATGTCAGACATATTGGATTGGGAGTGAGCTGATTAATTGTAAGATAAAAGAGAAACTCTAAAACACTGAGGCAGTAATAAGGCCTTTATATCAGTGGTATATCCCAATATAGAAATACGGCAATGCCATATATAATTATTTAAAACCAGTTATTTAAAAAAGGTAACACCTTGCTATAGATCATATAGGACCCAAGAGTCAAGGCCCCTGAAGTTAATCTCGCTTTTTAAAGTTATCGATTCATGCTTACAAATTGGGCATCATGGGTGATGGTTTATTGTCGGGGAGATGCGTCGACCCCCTCTTAACACCAAAGGCGCCGCCTGCAGGTGTCAGCAGACCCGTGGGTAACTCCCAACCTCCAGTTAATGGGAGTTTCTTCAGGTGAAGCTTGAGGGACCTCAGCAGAACCGTGAGCTCGGTGCTGCACGTTTGACGGATGTACATCAGCAGAGCCCAGGACTGACGCACACAGGAAGATGTGTGCGCAGGTAGCTGACCTCGGACAAGGAGCGTTATAGGGGAGGTTAGGGTGCATTGTAGGTAGCTCAGCTCAGCTTTCTAATTGGGCTTCGCTTTTAGCGCAACACGAGCCTCGCGCGCAGTGAACTAAATGGACACCTGGAGCTCCTAAACGCACCTGATGTGCTGGGGGCGGGAGTAATCGAACCTCGTGAGCGGACAAACGCCTCTGTAAAGATGACCAGTAAAGCAGGTAAGTAGTAAGATCTTTATTGAAGTAAAGTCCTGACACCAAAGGCACGTCTAGATGCAATCACCACTCAATAGCAACTGTCATATCTTAACTGTCAACCTGCCGGTGGTCAGGTAGAACACCCTGACGTCACAATGCACCGGCAGGTCGCGCGTGCAGAGAACATGGCGCGCGTGCAATGCATTAGAAGAAAGCACTGGGTTAATAAACATAACAGATCTCCTTTCCTAAAACAACAAGAGGGACCATGGGTGCCCGGCTGAAGCTTACGGATGAGGAGAGGAAACCACAGTTAATCACATATGTAATCTTGTAACTTAACTGGAGGTTTGACTACTCTTCCATATCTGCTCACAGTAGGTTCATCCTCACAACTGACTTCCTGTGACGTAACATCTTCATAAACAGAATCAGTATCCGTTTCGCTGTTGGTCTGATACCTGTACTCTTCCGATGTCTCCTTGCTCTGCCTACTACTACTGTCTTCCACCCGTGAGGCATCTGAAGTTTTCTCACTCTCAGAAGATACTTCGTTTGTACCTAAAGATACAATGTTAGTACCATCTGGCCGAGACCCCACAATTTCCTCACGGTCCAGAATCCAAACGTAGTCTTGAGAACAGGAAACCTCTTTATTTTCCGGAGTGGATAGAAAATCACTCATTCCTTTCCCCTCCTTGCATAATGATAAAGCAGAGAAATGACAAGTTTTTCCGTCACTCAAAAGAGCAGAATTACAAAACACTTTTTTTACTTCCATAGGTTGAGAGTAGTGATTTTTTCCCTTGCTGGTACTTCTGGTATTTTTCACTCTAACATATTCACCTGCTTTGATGTCAACTTTTTTACAAGCATGCTTACTGTCATAGTATTTCTTACCTATGGTTTGTGACCTTCGTACATTCCCTTCTATCTCCTCTGGAGACCACATCTCTCTTTTAGGGGTAGCCCAACCTACATTATCCTTTGTAATGGGAGTCCTCCCTCTCAAGAATACAAAGGGACTGGTACCTGTAGATACACAAGGCGTAACCCGAAATGACCAAAGATTTTTGATTAGTTGTTTTCTCCATGACATGTCATTCTGATTTGCCAGTTGAATTATACCTTTAATCACCCGGTTGAACCTTTCAACGGCACCATTACCTGCAGGATGATAAACAGACGTGGTTTTGTATTCTATACCATGTTTCATCAGAAATTCTTTGAATATTTTTGACATGAACTGTGGGCCATTGTCCGACACAATGCAATTTGGAAGGCCCTCTCTTAGGAATAGCTTGCGCAAAAAACTTACAACACTTTTTGCATCAGCATCTGGTACCACTTCAACCTCTGGCCATTTTGAGAAATGGTCTACCAGTACAATAAGATATGACAGTTCTCCTTGTTCACGAATGGGCCCGCAAATGTCAATTCCCAATCTGACCCAAGGCATGTTAGGACAAGACAGGGGTTGAAGTGGTGGTCTAAATGTTTGTTTTGTCTTATCAGAGTTTTCACATGCTGTACAATTCCTTACACTTCTTTCAATTTCTAGGTCATACCCAGGCCACCAGTGTGAATTTCTGACTCTACTCTTGGTTTTACCAATTCCAAGGTGCCCCTTGTGGCAAATATTAAGGAGTTTAGTACGTAAACCTTTTGGTGGAACAACCTTCCCATTTCTCAAAATCAAATCACCTTCGATAGACAACTCGTCTCTTAATTCCCAAAATGGACGCAATAGGGCAGGTATTTTTTTCTTATCAGGCCAGCCTGCTTTTATGTATTTTTTTACCTCTAGTAGAACATCATCTTCTTCCATAAATTCTGACCACTCTGCACCAGAGATACATGGCACTTCTTCTACGATATTAGCTATGCAGAAGGTGTAATGACTGAAACCTGATCTTCAATGTTTGGTAGAGGTAAACGGCTTAGACAGTCCGCCACCTTGTTTTTCACACCAGGAAGATATTCTACTTCATAGTTATATTCTAACAATTTCATTGAAATTCGTGACAAACGGGGGGAAGCAACTTGAAGACCCTTTGTGGAAAGCACTTTTACTAAGGGTTTGTGATCACTTCTAAGGATGATTTTGTATCCCCAAATGTATTGTCTAAAATGGTTCAAAGCCCATGCACATGCTAGTGCCTCCCTCTCAATCACAGAATATCTTGCTTCCGTGGGTGTGATTGACTGTGAGGCAAAAGCAACAGTGACCTCTTTACCTTCTCCATTAATCTGTGAGAGTACTGCTCCCAACCCCTTGTTGCTTGCATCAGTGGTCACTATGCTTATTAAATTGGGGTTAAACCCTTGAAGAGGTGGGGCATCACAAATGTCCTCTTTTATCCTGTTAAATGCTTCTTCACAAGTAGCATTCCACTCAAATGTATTCTTCTGTTTTATGAGTTCTCTTAAATGCAAGGTTTTTGAAGAGAAGTTCTTTACAAATTTAGCATAAAATTCTGAGAGCCCTAGGAATGCTCTGACCTCTTCCTTATTATTGGGTGAGGGGGCTACCCTGATTGCCGAAAGCAGCTCTTTTTTTGGTTTTATGACATTCCCATCAATCTCATGCCCCAAATAGGTGACTTTATTTGCAGCAAATTTGCATTTGCGCAGATCAGCTGTAAGACCATGATGTTCTAGCAACCCTAGGACTCTGTTAAGTTTGGCATCATGTTCACCTCTGCTTTTGCCTGTTACCATGATGTCATCTTGGAAAATTAAGAGATTTTTTTCCCCTTTGAAGAGTTCACTCATCAATCTCTGAAACATGGCCGCAGCAGTGGCCAGGCCAAAAGATACTCTCTTAAACCTGAAACACCCCAGCGGGGTTACAAATGTGGTAAGGCTTCTGCTTTTAGGATGTAAAGCCACTTGGTGGTAGGCAGAGCTTAGTTCAATGGTTGAAAACTATTTAGCACAATTAGTAAGGGACAGCATCTCACTAATTTTTGGCAAAGGGAATTGATCCACCAGGATGTTTTTATTAAGATCGCGTAGATCAATGCATAGACAAAGCTTGCAGTTTGGCTTCTTCGCGATAACCAAAGGCGAAACCCACTCTGCTGATTCAACCGGCTCAATGATGCCCTCCTTTTGTAATTTTTTAAGTTCATCTTCCACCTCACCAATGATGGAAAACTGTATGTTTCTGGATTTGTGTATACAAGGCACAGCATCTTTTTTCAGTTTAATTTCATGGACAAAACCTTTAAGTTTCCCAATGTTCTCTGAAAACACCTTAGGATACCTTTTTTTAAAGAAGTTATTACACTCTTCCTCTGTTTGTAAGATGAGGACGGGATCCGGACTGTTTGGATCCAGAATTATACCTAATTCTCCTTGGTCAATCCACCCTAACACTGATGGACCCACCTTGGAGACATACAGTTTGCCCAGTTTGGCGGGATTTAAATTGGAACTGTAGTTCCCTGTAACCTAACATTTCAATAGGTTCATAATTAAATGACTTTGGGAAAATATCTGGGTTCTTTAACTTTTTTCCAATGACTGGAACAAATTTCTCTAACCATACTTCCTCATTTACTATTGTGTATGGCGAGCCTGAATCAGCCACAATTGACATGTCCACCCCGCCAATGTTCATGTCACATATCGGTTTCTTCTTTTTGTTTACACCATCTTCCACATTCAACACAAATAAGTTCATATCATCTTCATCTGAAGATGTAAATTTTCCTTCTCCTTCATAAATTACAGCTTTTACATTTCTGCCCCCTTTTTGTTTCTTAGGACACATGGCACTGAAATATCCTACCATACTACAATTTGAACATTTTTGTCTCACCGCTGGACACGATCTGTCATTGGCCAAACGGTATCTACTGCCACATCTATAACATTTCCTGTCATCTGAAAGTTTGGCTTTATGGCTAGAATCTCTTTTCTGTACATAACCGGTATTAGGCTTACTATTAGCTTTCCTAGAACTAATGACTTTTGCCACCATAGATTTGTCCTCTGTAGAGGATTTTTCTTCTTGTAAAACAGCCTTTGCACACCTTCCAGTTAATTCAGTACATTTAACAATTTCTACTACCTCTTCCAATGGTAATTCACCCTTAGCCCACAGTTTCTCCTGGGCATGTTTATTTGAGGATCTCATAACGACCTGGTCACGAACCAGCTCGTCATGTAATGCCCCAAATCTACAAGTTAGTGCCAAATTTTTCAACGCAGCAACATAATCTTCTACAGACTCTTCTGGTGCTTGCTTGCGTTAAAAAAAATTGAATCTGTTGACAGAAATAGAAATGGTAGGTTTGAAATACATTGTCAATCTTCTAATGCAATAGTATATACATCACCTGGCCTAGCTTTTTTGTTGATGCGATTGTAAATTTTCATAGCCTTTGCACCTAAACAATGAAGAAGAATTTTCTTTTTATTCTCTGGGGTCAATTCCTCCTCCCCCTCAAAAGTGGATAAATAGTTCTCAAAGTACTCCCTCCACTCTTCCCATTTAAGGGCATCATCTCCTGTAGAGGGTATGAAAGGTAAGGGTGGAGATAAATTCCAAACATTACCTGAAGCCATAGCCAATACTTTTATATATTATCAATTTAGGACAGCTTTTGAAGAAAGTGATTTTTTCTTTCTTGTAAATACTATTTCAGACCCTTAAGTACAATACTGTTTTTTTTTTTTTAACTTTCCTTTAAGGTTATATCCTTGAAACTGTAGCTATCCAACCAATGTTTTTATTGTTCCAATCTTAGGGGACACCGTAAGTGTTTAAGAACAATTAAATTTACTTTTCCAAAAACATACTCTAATGGTGTGCGTGTCACTGCTTAGCGCAACACGCAAATTCCAAAACCCTCGTCTACTAGTCAAAGTCAAAGTCAAAAGAAGTCTTTATTCGATTATTCATCTTAAAAGACATGCTACACATCCAACATTAATTCTTCATTTCTAAAGTGCACTGTTGTTTGTTTAAAAAAATAACTTAATGTGAAGTTAAAAACATGAGCTAAGACAGAATGAAATCATTTTTACGGACTTCATTTACATAATTTAAAAGTTATACTTGACATGAAAAACACAATTAATACAGAGTGACACAATCTAGTTGGAACCTTACAGTTTAATTAGCTGGGGCCTTGAGGCGAGTTAATCATCCTCAAGCGTAGAATCCATGCCCAACCTAAGTATTTTGCAACCCCTATTACTATCAGGGGCGATAGATCAGATTTTAGGATTCTGCAGGCTGTAAATGCTGAACGAGTGCCCAACCTTCTACAAAGTGGAAGCAGCCACTTTTTTTCTGGGGGCAACATACAGGGGGCAAACAAAAAGAAAGTGGCTCACACTTTCATCCTGCCTAATACACAGTGGACAATGCTCCGGCCCTCCCTTACCCCATGATGTAGTTAAGCACCTCGGTGGTAATGAGCCAACTCTCAGTTGATGGAAGAGTTTGCGATCCAGGGGCTTGGTGATGACATCCCAGTACTTTTCAAAGGAAGAGACATCCTTCAAAAGAACAAATGTCGTTGTTAAAGAACTTCCTGTCAGTTCAGAGTGTCTTTTACCAACAACCCATTCCCAGTATAGGTTTCTCAGCTCCTTTTTAGGTGGAAAGGTGGCCGAGTCAGGGTTGTGCCATAGTTCACCAAGTCCCATGGCGCACAGAGTGGATCTTACCCCTTTGAACCATCCTATTTTATCAGAGCCCAGGAAATCCCTTACCTCTAGACATGCTTTGGCGTAAAGCAGCAGCTCAGGTGTAGTCCACATGCCCCGCCAAAATGCTAGGGGTCTGAATCTCGCTAGGTCTTCCACTGGTTGGCACCCTAGGTCATACAAAAGCGGGATGCGCGGAGATGATTTCGGCAGTCCAATAGCCATCCTAAGGAATTTATTTTGGGCCACCTTTAGGGGATCCAGGTTACTGAAGCCCAGGAGCTCTGCTCCATACAAAACAGAGGGCAACATTTTTGTGCCGTAAATTTTCATGAGCGGAGACATTGGCCGGGTATAAGAACTTTTATGTTCTTTGAGGAGTGCTCCTCCTATTTAGTCTACTAGTGTTTATTAATCTCCTTTAAACACTTAGTCGTGCTAGAAATAGACGATTTGCAGTGTTGTTTGGTGTGCGTATCACCGTGAATATGACAGGCACGAAAAGCAGCTTCCGACTTTTCCAAGATGGCCGCCCAACGTCGTCGAACGCTGCGTTCCACTGACGTCACACAATACCTGACAGGAATCTTCTCCTCAGGATGTGTCGTGTAGCTTCGCAGGAAGGCGGCACACGCTCCGAAACCCAAACGCGAAGTCGTTAAACCACGAAATCAGCAACTTCAATGCGTCCGCTCCACACCAATCACCTCAGGCATACGTTGGCGTCATCACGCGGGAGGAAGGATCTCCACACAACTAGCGTGCCTCTTCACATTCGCAGAACATTAACCGGCCAGAGGATGAGGGGGGCAAACAGGAAACAACTCTGCAGACGGTGGCTCGAGAGACTGGAAACCTCCCGGTGGTGTTCCCCTCAAGCACCAGAGCTCAGTCAAACATCCTCCTCAATATCCTCACAACTCCCGGAGGGGTGAGACTTTTGAAAACCCAGTCAGCGCGCAGGGCTACACAAACAGCTGGAAATCCAACTCACCCGTAACTAACGGTGTATAGAGCGACCTCCCAAAATGCTGCCTCCAGGAATGTTCTTATGGTGAACACGTACACAGTAACGTCGCCTGAACGATCCGCGACTTTAATACCACACGCAATTCAGGCGTGGAGGGTCAGCTGTACTCCTGGAGATTCCGCTATCGCCACTTCTTATTAGCGGAACGTAGATGAGATGGCAATCGTCGCAGTCTAAAACGTACCCAGCAACAGATTAGATGGCTTCTGGAGGGTTCTTCATGGTCCATGGGCGAATTTTGCGAATTCGCAATTCACGAATTTTGCGAATTTGCGAATTCGCAATCCGCAAAATCCGCGAATTCGCAGATTTTGCGGATTTAGTGGGTAATGGCCGGGCGGGAAAAGGGTGAACATCGCTAGTGTGAGGGGCAGGGCCAAACGGGCGAGGCTTATATGCGAGTTCACATGCCTCTTGTGTGCATAAAAGGACAGCCACGGATCAGAGAAGCTCGTGGTCACAGGAACTGCACAGGGATTGAGCTCGTTAAAGTCAATTATGCAAAGGCCTCCATCAAGCATCAAAGCTAATTTGCGACGATAGATATGGGGAGAGCTCACACCTACCCAGCCTCGACAAAACACACATTTTTGGGGGTGCTGGTTGACTTTGCCATCTCACCAAAGAGTGCCGGGGTCCCTCGAGTGACCTGTCCATCAAGTGGGTAGAGGGCGCGAAGACGGTGCACACACCACTAGTGTGTGGGGAGGGGCCAAACGGACGGGGCTTATATGCGAGTTCACATGCCTCTTGGGTGTATAAAAGGACAGGCACGGATCAGAGAAGCTCCTGGTCACAGGAACTGCACAGGGATTGAGCTTGTGAAAGTCAATTATGCAAAGGCCTCCATCAAGCATCAAAGCTAATTTGCGACGATAGATATGGGGAGAGCGCACACCTACCCAGCCTCGACAAAACACACATTTTTGGGGGTGCTGATTAACTTTGCCATCACACCAAAGAGCGCCGGGGTCCCTCGAGTGACCTGTCCATCAAGTGGGTAAAGGGCGCGAAGACGGTGCACACACCACTAGTGTGTGTTAGGACGGGGCTTATATGCGAGTTCACATGCCTCTTGTGTGTATAAAAGGACAGGCACGGATCAGAGAAGCTCGTGGTCACAGGAACTGCACAGGGATTGAGCTCGTGAAAGTCAATTATGCAAAGGCCTCCATCAAGCATCAAAGCTAATTTGCGACAATAGATATGGGGAGAGCGCACACCTACCCAGCCTCGACAAAACACACATTTTTGGGGGTGTTGATTAACTTTGCCATCACACCAAAGAGCGCCGGAGTCCCTCGAGTGACCTGTCCATCAAGTGGGTAAAGGGCGCGAAGACGGTGCACACACTACTAGTGTGTGTTAGGACGGGTCTTATATGCGAGTTCACATGCCTCTTGTGTGTATAAAAGGACAGGCACGGATCAGAGAAGCTCATGGTCACAGGAACTGCACAAGAATTGAGCTCGTGAAAGTCAATTATGCAAAGGCCTCCATCAAGCATCAAAGCTAATTTGCGACGATAGATATGGGGAGAGCGCACACCTACCCAGCCTCGACAAAACACACATTTTTGGGGGGGGCTGATTAACTTTGCCATCACACCAAAGAGCGCCGGGGTCACTCGAGTGAGCTGTCCATGGGGAGAGCGCACACCTACCCAGCCTCGACAAAACACACATTTTTGGGGGGGCTGATTAACTTTGCCATCACACCAAAGAGCGCCGGGGTCCCTCGAGTGAGCTGTCCATCAAGTGGGTAAAGGGCGCGAAGACGGTGCACACACCACTAGTGTGTGGGGAGGGGCCAAACGGACGGGGCTTATATGCGAGTTCACATGCCTCTTGTGTGTATTAAAGGACAGGCACGGATCAGAGAAGCTCGTGGTCACAGAAACTGCACAGGGATTGAGCTAGTGAAAGTCAATTATGCAAAGGCCTCCATCAAGCATCATAGCTAATTTTCGATGATAGATATGGGGAGAACCCACACCTACCCAGCCTCGACAAAACACACATCAATCTTACTAACTATTTTAGGATGGCGCCGGCAAGCTGCCAGCGCCATCCTAAAATAGTTACTAAATAAGCTTCATAATAGATAAAATAAAGCAGGTGCTCGAGCACCTGCTTTATTTTATTTATTAGTGCCTGTTGAAGCTAACTTTGTAACTATTTTAGGATGGCGCTGGCAGCTTGCCGGTGCCATCCTAAAATAGTTAAAAGTTCAACACAGTTGAACTTTTGCCCCCAAAATCCGCCGCTCGCGGATCTCGCGGATTTTCAGTAAATTCGCGGGAGTTCGTGGATCGCGGATTTACCGAAAATCCGCGAAATCCGCGAGCGGAACGGATTTCTTGCACAACCCTGGTCAGGATCCTCGTCTCGTCGCCAACTTGTGAAGATGACCAGTCAAGCAGGTAAGTAGTAAGATCTTTATTGAAGTAAAGTCCTGACACCAAAGGCACGTCTAGATGCAATCACCACTCAATAGCAACTGTCATATCTTAACTGTCAACCTGCCGGTGGTCAGGTAGAACACCCTGACGTCACAATGCACCGGCAGGTCGCGCGTGCAGAGAACATGGCGCGCGTGCAATACATTAGAAGAAAGCACTGGGTTAATAAACATAACAGATCTCCTTTCCTAAAACAACAAGAGGGACCGTGGGTGCCCGGCTGAAGCTTACGGATGAGGAGAGGAAACCACAGTTAATCACATATGTAATCTTGTAACTTAACTGGAGGTTTGACTACTCTTCCATATCTGCTCACAGTAGGTTCATCCTCACAACTGTCAGTCAGTCAGTCAGTCAGTCAAAGAAACTTTATTCGGTTATTTAAAACCATAAAAGCAAGACATGGTATACAAAACAAGTTTAAAATTCAATTAAACATATATGAAAAGACATTACTACACCTTCATAAAAAGTACAAAGAACCGAATTTTGTTAAAAATAAGTGACTGTAAGAGCAAGTTTACATGGTGTCCAACAAAAGTTATACAAGTGTCAAATTTTGGTTGTTAGAAGTAGCAGCCATTCTTAGTTTATTTTGTCTGGCATGTGCTGCCAGAAAACAGGCTACCCCATATGTTGTCTGTACTGAGTTCAGCATCTGTAGATGTAATAATGCTGGCCGTACCTGGACAAAATTCAAATTTTTCAGAATAGGTACCAGAAATTTTTTGCGAGCCACCAAATAATGTTCACAAAGCATAACTAAGTGGAGGGTGTCCTGTATGGAAAAACAGTCGCAGGTACAGGGGGGTAAGTTCTCTGGTAAGCCCCACTTTGATTGTGAGCCAAGCACTAGGTGTATTAAATTAAACCTGAACCTTATGAGTAGAAAGCGATGGTAAGGCTTGGTAACATATTTCAAATAAGGTTCCATGGCTAAAGTTGAGGAGAGTTGAAAAAGTGATCGTACCATTGGTTTACCTAATTCAACCGTTTCCCTTTCAGACTCCAACAAGTTTTGGAAATGCAGCTTGACCCACTTTACATCCTCTTTTTTTAATTTGTGTGGTAAAGAGTACATTTCTGGACGCCCTAGTCTCGCGCATGCCGCTCTAACATACGCCAGCCACGGGATGTTATTGGCTTTATCCAGAGACAAACAATCTTTGAGGATACAATGATTTAAACTGATTTCCTCGTTTGTCCACGTTTTAACCCAATATATCACTGGGGCCATTTTTAAGAGGTCAGTAACGTGACCCAAGCCTAATTCATTATGAATTGTGTGTATTGGGGAAGATTTAGGTAGTGATAGTAAGGCTCGTAAAAAATTATTTTCTGCAATCTGAATGCCTGGGCATGAGACATAGCCCCATATGGCAGCCCCATAAGAGGCAATTGCCAAACATTTAGCTTTATAGATACGGGTCATGGCTTCCATAGGTTTTGATCCCAGTTTTTTAGAGAAATGCAGAAGGGCTGTAGTGGATCTACTAACTCCATTCTGTTTTAATCTCATTTGTGCGCCCGATGTTCCTTTCTCATCGAAGGTGACGCCCAGATAACAAAAGAAAGGGACCCTGGAAATTGGTGAACTATTACAGCTAAAAGATCTGATCTTCGTGTGTTTTTTCCGTGAACCTGTAACCATAACATGGGATTTGGTCGAGTTAATTTTAAGATCGAGAGCTTCCATAAAGAGGCCAAAGTGATCTAAGAGTTTTTGGAGGCCTGTGCCAGTCCGAGCTAAGAGGACGGCGTCGTCCGCGTATAGGACCGGAATAGGTACCCCCCCCATACGCGGAATGTCTGGGGTGACTGAGTTCAGTGAATTACCCAGGGAGTTGATGTACAGTGTGAAAAGGAGAGGTGCCAGAATGCAGCCTTGTCTGACACCTCTTCCAGACTTGAACTTTGCTGTGCACCTTCCATCCCTGTTCACCCTAACAGATGCAAATAAATTTAAATGAAGATCGTGCAGAAAATTAACCAAAGTTGTGTCCAAACCCATATTGCCCAAAATAGTCCACAGTTTAGAACGATTGACCAAATCAAAAGCGGATGATAAGTCCATAAAACCCAAATAAAGGAGTCCCCCCTTCGCCACTGTGTACTTGCTGATAATTAGGTGGAGGTTGAGACATTGGTCCATGGTCCCTCTGTGTGCTCTGAAGCCATACTGTAACTCCGAGAGGATCCTGCTCTCTCCAAGCCAGTCCTCAAGCCTCTGCAAAATGACCCTGCCCAAGATCTTAACGGCAGAGTCCAGCAAGGAGATTGGCCTGTAGCGGGCCGGGTCCCCCCTGTTCCCTTTCTTGAATATGGGCACAATGATAGAGGTGGACCAAGAGGAAGGAAAACCAGCTGAGGGTATTGCGTTAAAAACGTTCATTAATATCTTCGACCAAAATTGGGGGTATTGGATGTAGAGGTCTGCAGGAACCCCGTCAGGTCCCGGGGCTTTGTGTTTACTTGTGTCTCTAATCGCCCTTTCAACCTCCGAACTACTAAATTCCATAACCATGTTAGGGGATTTATGGACATTATCGGTTAGACCAGGTGCTGTGGATTCGTAGATCTTTTCGAAGTGGGCTACCCATCTATCATCTTCTATCACACAGTCCATGTCGGTCTTCCCTTCATTGGAGAAGAAGGGCTGGTTCACAATGGCCCAAAACTTTTTGCTGTCTCTCAATACATCCGTAGATAAAAGGCTCTCCCAAGCTTCTTCCTTGATTCCAGATTTGCGTTTAAGAACTGCAGTTTTGTAATCCTTCCTTAAATTGGCCACCAACGTCCTGTCCCTAGGTTTTTGTTTTAGAGCTTTCATCAGAGCACTATGTTTCTGGGAACATTCTTTATTGAACCATTTCTGGGGTTTCTTAATCCTTTGCCCGGTAGACCTTAGCTCCAGATTCTTAGCAATCCTTCCGCATATCTCCTCGTATGCGACTACTACATCCGGGCCTCGAGCAGTTGGGTCCAGACATACTGCCATATCTGCCTCTGACTCTTGGGCAAGTGAATGGAAGAAGTGTTCAGGTACTATTTGTTCCCATTTTAGGCGCCTTCCCTGGTCTTTAGTTATCAAGTCCCTTGGGGCTGCCACATCTGTTGGATTATGGGTCCGGAAACAGTCTAGGTCCAGCATCAGGAGGACAGGATTGTGATCGCTGAAACTAGCAGTGACCACCATGTACTCGCGTGCCTTAGCTAGTACCCCAGATGAAACAAAAATGAAGTCTATAATAGTATTAGCGTCTTTCCCCACGAAGGTTGGGGCTCTGGGATCGTTCCTACTTTGGGCAAATTCAAATAGATTTAAAGTCGCCAGGAAAGACTCAAGACACTCACCCTCAATTGTATGCACAAAATTGGGGATGGCCTCCGTCGGTAAACCCCCATAACTATCATTAAGGCAATCACCCTCACAGGGATGAATATTAAAATCACCCAAGATTATCATCTCTAGGGAAGAGGTGCAGTCGCTTCTATAGGCTGACAAAAATTGTAGTAAGGAAGTCAAATGTTCATTCACAAATAAAGACTCCCTGGAATTATAAAAATTAACCACTAGAAAAGGTTGGAAGCCAGGTAAGGTCCACTCCACGACTAGCGTGTTTGCAGGTGCAGATTCCAATTGTTTGAATGCCCCTACCAGCTCCAGGGAACACAGTGTAAGTAAGCCACCTTTTGCCCTACCTCTTGCACTAGAGGCTGCAGGGGTAAAAAAGCTACGAAAGCCATCTAGTGCAAAATTAGTTGTGGTGTCCCAGGTTTCTTGCAAACCCACTATGTCGAATTGTTTTACAAACTCTTGCCATATGGGGTCCAGCGCCTTTGCATTTAGACCCGCCACATTCCAAGTAAGGAATTTACAAAGTGGGGGAGGTGTGGCTGGGAGAAAAGATGGTGTGCCCCGTTCCTGCGCCTCCAACAAACTATCAGAGGGATAAAAGAGGGTTTGTCCGTAATCAAGACCGATGTTGCCACTTCCTTATGAGGAGGAATTAAATTGGTCTGAGGTCCCCTTCCCTTTGGAGAGCCCCGCATATGTCAGTCCACCCAGTCTGTATTTGAGAGGCATTCAAAACGATTCGCCATTGGGAAGTACAGAGCATTGGGAGGTCCATTTCGCTGTTGGGGGAAATGATGTAGTTGAGAAGAATGCGGACCAAAGAAAGGGCCACCTTGAGGTGGTCTGCCTCCTCTGTTCCCAACCAGGTTCCAACCCCCACCCCATTCCTCCTCCCATCCAGGGGTTTGTGGCATCCAGGGAAGATTGGATCTCTGTCTGGGTTTACGATCGTGAGGACCCTTAAGCCAACTCCATCGATTGTCGGCTTGATTGTGTGGGAGATAAAAATAGGAGAGAGGTTGTTGGACCTGGGCCTCTTGGCAGGGTCATCCCTAAACTTTTTGCCTTCCTCCACTACTCTCTCTGACCTATTTTGTTTGGTTTAATGACTCTGGGCACTTTACCACTGCTGACCAGTGCTAAAGTGCATATGCTCTCCCTACTGAAAAGTGTATATGTGATTGATGTCCATGATTGGTTCATTGGATTTACTGTTAGTCCCTAGTAAAGTGCACCAGGAGTGCCAGGGCTTGTAAATGCCAATACTGCTAGTGGGCCTGCAGCGCTGGTTGCGCCACCCACAGAAGCAGCCTTAAAATGTGTCTAGGGTCTGCCATTGCAGAACCTGCGTGCAGTCTGGTACTGTCATGCTGGCTGGGCAAGTGCACACACTTGCCAGCCCTAAACCTTCCCTTAACTTCATATTAGTCACCCCTATGGTAGGCCTGCGGGCAGGGTGCATTGTAAGTGTAAGGTAGGACAAGCCCTGATGTGTGTGGCATGTCCTAGTAGTGAATTACAACCAAATTCGTTTTTCACTATTGTAAGGCTACCTGCTTCCTTTAGGCCAGAATGGGCTGCTGGAATTATTACACTCTATAATCCCAGCAGGCTCAGGGAACATGGTAGAGAGTCATGTTTAGTATGCCTGAACTCAGAATAATAAAATACTTCTTTTAGTAAAGTTTATTTTAATATCCTGGGTTTGCAAATGCTACTTTTAGAAAGTTAGCATTTGCTTGTCTAACCATTTCAGCCCGCCTCTGCTCTTGTGTGTATCTGACTGTCTGAGTGTGTGAGTGACAGGGCTGGGTGTTGACAGGTGGTGAATGGCAGGATGACACCTTAGTGGGTGGTGGGAGTTTCCCCTGAGTGATGCATCAGGCTGTGCTCTGCCTCCACAATGCTGGCTCCGCCCTCCTGGGGAGCGACTGATGACTCAGCCTGCACCTGGACCAGGAAGGACCAAGCTTGTCAACAAAGTGCTCAAGCTGCCCCTGTCTTCACAATGCCGGCTCCGCCCCCCTGGGGAGCGGCTGATGTGCCTGCCCTCACACTGAATGCAGAAGCACAAGTACCCACCACAAGTGCTCAGGAGCTGAGAGCAGTTATGCAAAGGCCCCCCTGGCCTGTAAGAACAAAAGGAACTGGGTATAAAAGTAGGAGCCCTGCTCCTTGTAAATTAGATCCTGTTTGCGCAAAGAAGAAGCTCTGCCCGAGGAGAAGGACCCTGGAAGCTGCATGGAGAAGTACTGCCTCTGACCCCAAGAGACTGGCCTGTGGTGGGTGCCTTGCTGCTGAAGGAGAGCAGGAGAAGAAAGACTGAAAGACTTTGCTTTTATTCAACTTGTGCCAAACTTTTACCAAGATCTCCAAGGGCTTGCTGTGGAACTTGCCCCCTGAACTGCACCCCAGGAACAGTGGGCGCTACCCCCCCCCCTGGAAAGAGAAGCTGTCGTGAGATCTGCATCTGCCTGGTAAAGCCTCCTGAGGAAAAGCGGAGGGCGCTGTGAAGGAATCACTGCGCCCCCTGAGAGGCCCTTGGCACCCCCGTCCCGCCAAGCAACGCATCTGCTTCCTGGCAGGCCTCAGATAACATCGCCAGGACCAGCCTCGCTGGCCCCAGCACCGTGCCTGTCGCCTGCCTAACTGCGGACTGCACCGCAAGACCGGACTCTGCCTTTTGCCCACCTGCTCCTAAGGAGAAAGTGCCTTGAAGCCCCAGCCGCCGCCGTTCGTGTGCAGCAGCGGCGTGGGGAGAGAAGGAGCACTCCCTGTGCTTTGCCAAGGCTTGTTTTGTGCCTCACTTTGCTGCCCGGGGCGCCGCCCCCTCTTTCCAGGACTCGAGGCGCTTTGTCTCTCTGGCCCGGCCCGCGCCGCAACGCCAACCTTCAAGCCCGAGCCGAGCCGCCGCTCTGACTGGCCCAGGAAGGAAGACACCGCGACGCGGGACACCGAGCTGACCCATGACATTGCCGCCTCAACCTTCGCCTAATCTTTAAAGGTACTGTGTGTCCCCTCGCGGTGCGAGCATCCTGCCCTTTGCAGCTCGCACCGCCCTCTGTGACCTTCCGTGCCCTGGGAGCCCCGCAGCTGCAGTCTGCACCTCGGCACGAGCCTCCCCTCTCCAGAGAGGCTCGCACCGCTCCTGGCCCCCCGAGGCCCCCCCTGACACTCCCTGTGGCCGGCGCCCCCTCCGCAGCGAGTCCCACACAGCTGTGACTCATTCTGGCAGGCCAGGCCCGATTTTCAAGCAGGAGCTGCACAGAGGCGCTGGGAAGCACACAGAAGCGCCAGAAAGCACTATACTTGGCAGGAACTGGGCAAAAGGCCCTAAAAGAATACCTTTGAAAGACTAGAAGAAGTAGAATAAGAACTGTGGCATATTTACAAGTTGCTGGAACCATTTTTTTAAACTACGCAAAGACTGTATTTACAAGCCTGATCTAAAGATATATATAAAGAAGATATTTTTACAAAAATACAGTCTAGTGTCATTGTGTGGTGGGTTGGTGGTGTTTGGTGTGATACTGCAGATGTTTAACCCTATGTGCCCCAGAGATTAGCCTAGACTGCTTGCGCCACACTACCTAGAGGGTAAGCAGAGGTTGTTCTTGAAGGTAACCCTCAGCCCTGACGAGGAAGAGAGAGCCCCTGCTTGTCGCCAGTGCTGCACTGCGCCAACTAGAGACTCCCCCTTCCAACATTGGACGCAGCGGTGAGGATCGCGAATTTACATTTGCAGTGTTTTACCTTAGCTACTGACCATTGCATAGTGATTACAGTCCAGTAACTTAGCCACAGACTTTTTTTGATTTATGTGTTGCTAGAAGAGATCTCCATGTGTTTTTGAAGTCATGCCGGTGTCAGTGAAAATGGAAAAGGCACCATCCATTTCTTCTATTGACTGTGATTGGGAGAAACTAGAAAACTATACTGGGGAACAGCTCAAGAGCTTCTGCAAAAATTTGAACATTTCCATGACCGGACTCTCCAGAAGGGAGCAGTTCCAAAAGGCGCTGAGGGCCTGGGTCAAGGCAAGGAATGCCCCTGGAAAGGATTTTGAATTTGAGGATGCAGAACAGCAGCTGGAGGGACCCCTGATTCCAGAGTGGAGGGGTGCAACCTCCCCATTGGGTAGCAGTGTTTCTGGCCGAGGTCTGTCACCAGAGGAGCTGGCGGACAGACAGGCCACCCGAGAACATGAAATGAAGTTGGCGGAGCTGAAATGGAATTGCCAACTGGAGCTAGAATCTAGGAAGTTAGCCCTGGAAGAAATGAAAATGGAGCTTGCGCATGACTTAAGAATGAGGAAACTTGACTTGGAGCTCGAGGGGCTTGAGGCCAGGAGGGCTTCAGCCCAGCAACAAGAAATATGTGTAGCTCAGAGATTGAGCTTTGCTGAGTTGGAGGTGGAGTCCAGCTCAGATGGTGGCAGCAACATTCAGGTATCTAGTGCTGACAGCATAGTGCGCGCACCTAGAGATATGGCACCTGACTTGGAGGGGGTTAACTTACATCAGGAGGTTCAAGGGCATGAGGTAGCTCCAGTAGTGCGCAGCGTCCCTGAAGGGAATGGGGTAGCTGGCGTAGGAGTTCATGGTCCTAGTGGTGGGAGGGATTCCCCCATGGTTGAGGTCCTGGTGGGTGAGTGGAAAGACCGCCCAGAAGAGTGTGGGTTGTGTGACAGAGACAGTCCGCTACTGTCTGGCCAGTCTCAGAAGGATGGTGTGGAGTATGTGTGTGAGGCGCTGGATGGTGAGGTGAAGGATAGTTTGGTTAACCCTGCTAGGGGGCTGTGTAATCCAATTGTGGGAGAGCATACTTTAAGTCCCAGTTTTCCAGAGCTATGCCAACACCTGTTTGAGAGTGAGTTCTCTGACCCCAGGGAGCTCACATTGGAGGCAGACCTTGTGGTGGATTCCAGAGGGTCTGGAGAGGCATTGGGGTGTGATCCTGTGGGGAGTGGCTCAGGTATCTTCCAGCCCAGAGTGGTGGAAGTGGCGCAGAGTAGCCCAGCTAGGTCCTGTAGTAGTGAGAGGGGTGTAGGGCCTCACGTCCTGTCCTTGAGGGGAAGGAGTGAGAATGGGTTTTGTCCCGGTAGTGCCCAACCTCAGTCTCAGAGCCTGGATGGTTCTTTAAGGGAACACCAGGTGGGGAGCCTAGGCTGTCCGGATGAGTCACCCGCTGAGGGGGATCCCCCAGTGGCTAGAGAACGTGGAGGCTCCGTAAACAGAGCTCCAGTAGTTCTGGTGTCTGGCAGTACCACTCCAGTTGGGAGGGTGCAGAAGTCCAGAAGGAGGGGCAAGAGGGGGAAAGAGTCCCCAGTGGAAGAACCAGTGGGTCAGGGGCCAGCCAGCAGGGCTGCGTCCCCACTGAATGACCATGGGGACACCACTTCTGTCCTGGGGGATCTTCCCGCACTGTCAGATGGACAGGGGTTGGGAGATCTGCGCCAGGCAGACTGTCGCACGGCACATGAGCTATGTGCCACCCTCAGGGGGGGCATGCGTGCTCCCCGGGAAGTCCTGGTGCGCCAGGCAAGAGTTCAACTGCAGGGTTGGGTCCCTGAGTTGGAGAGCCAGGTTCAGGTGTTGTCTGATCTGGAGGGCAGGACCACTGTAATTAGTGTCCTGACCCATGTCACTTCTAGGGGTACCACTCCAGTTGGGAGTGGGCAGTACTCTGGAAGGGGGTGCAGAGGGAGGAAGTCATCGCCTCTGACCCCGGTTCAACTAGAGGGTCTAGACCCTAGGTTTAAGGGCCAGGTGCAGGGTGTCCCCCCTGACCTGGTGCCCCAGTTGCAGGATAGCACCCCTGAACTGGTGGGCGGATTGTGCAGGTCACCTGCCACAGGTGCCCTGACAATTCTGGAAGGGGGTACCACTCCAGGTGGGAGGGTACAGAGCCCCAAGGAGGAGGACCGGGTGTGGGGGAGGCTACCCCAGTCTTGGATCCAGCTGCCAGGTAGAGGCCTGGAGCTGGTGGGTCAGTGCCAGGATGTCATACCTGACCTGACAGGAGGGAGAGTGGACAAAGGGTGCCAAGCACCTGGGGCTACTGCCCCCCACTCTCTGAGGCCACAGAGGTTTGGGAGCCCTGAGAGGCATGAGGCCTGGGTCTCAGCCCTGACTACTGTCAGTGGCCACTGTGATTTGATGACTGTCTGTTGGGACACACCTGTGAGCAAGTTAAGGTTAGAGGCCGCACAGGTGGTGTCCACAGAGGAAGAGAAGGGTGCCCCATGGAGTAGCTGGGTGGACCCTGAGAGTATGTACAGAGGATTTAAAATAGGTTCTGATTGGCGTAGAACTGGAATGTGCCCCTGCTGTTGCGGGCCAGGTCCATGTTCTATCGCCCTAAGCAGGGAAGCCCATCACAGTGGTGATTGGTCTA
The DNA here is from genome assembly GCF_964263255.1 of Lissotriton vulgaris. Taxonomy (NCBI): domain Eukaryota; kingdom Metazoa; phylum Chordata; class Amphibia; order Caudata; family Salamandridae; genus Lissotriton; species Lissotriton vulgaris. The sequence continues at coordinate 111,791,682 of NC_141691.1, read as the reverse complement.
CCCTGCGTTTTGGCTGGAAGGGGGTTGTGTTGGACCTGGGCCTCTTGGCAGGGTCATCCCTAAACTTTTTGCCTTCCTCCACTACTCTCTCTGACCTATTTTGTTTGGTTTAATGACTCTGGGCACTTTACCACTGCTGACCAGTGCTAAAGTGCATATGCTCTCCCTACTGAAAAGTGTATATGTGATTGATGTCCATGATTGGTTCATTGGATTTACTGTTAGTCCCTAGTAAAGTGCACCAGGAGTGCCAGGGCTTGTAAATGCCAATACTGCTAGTGGGCCTGCAGCGCTGGTTGCGCCACCCACAGAAGCAGCCTTAAAATGTGTCTAGGGTCTGCCATTGCAGAACCTGCGTGCAGTCTGGTACTGTCATGCTGGCTGGGCAAGTGCACACACTTGCCAGCCCTAAACCTTCCCTTAACTTCATATTAGTCACCCCTATGGTAGGCCTGCGGGCAGGGTGCATTGTAAGTGTAAGGTAGGACAAGCCCTGATGTGTGTGGCATGTCCTAGTAGTGAATTACAACCAAATTCGTTTTTCACTATTGTAAGGCTACCTGCTTCCTTTAGGCCAGAATGGGCTGCTGGAATTATTACACTCTATAATCCCAGCAGGCTCAGGGAACATGGTAGAGAGTCATGTTTAGTATGCCTGAACTCAGAATAATAAAATACTTCTTTTAGTAAAGTTTATTTTAATATCCTGGGTTTGCAAATGCTACTTTTAGAAAGTTAGCATTTGCTTGTCTAACCATTTCAGCCCGCCTCTGCTCTTGTGTGTATCTGACTGTCTGAGTGTGTGAGTGACAGGGCTGGGTGTTGACAGGTGGTGAATGGCAGGATGACACCTTAGTGGGTGGTGGGAGTTTCCCCTGAGTGATGCATCAGGCTGTGCTCTGCCTCCACAATGCTGGCTCCGCCCTCCTGGGGAGCGACTGATGACTCAGCCTGCACCTGGACCAGGAAGGACCAAGCTTGTCAACAAAGTGCTCAAGCTGCCCCTGTCTTCACAATGCCGGCTCCGCCCCCCTGGGGAGCGGCTGATGTGCCTGCCCTCACACTGAATGCAGAAGCACAAGTACCCACCACAAGTGCTCAGGAGCTGAGAGCAGTTATGCAAAGGCCCCCCTGGCCTGTAAGAACAAAAGGAACTGGGTATAAAAGTAGGAGCCCTGCTCCTTGTAAATTAGATCCTGTTTGCGCAAAGAAGAAGCTCTGCCCGAGGAGAAGGACCCTGGAAGCTGCATGGAGAAGTACTGCCTCTGACCCCAAGAGACTGGCCTGTGGTGGGTGCCTTGCTGCTGAAGGAGAGCAGGAGAAGAAAGACTGAAAGACTTTGCTTTTATTCAACTTGTGCCAAACTTTTACCAAGATCTCCAAGGGCTTGCTGTGGAACTTGCCCCCTGAACTGCACCCCAGGAACAGTGGGCGCTACCCCCCCCCCTGGAAAGAGAAGCTGTCGTGAGATCTGCATCTGCCTGGTAAAGCCTCCTGAGGAAAAGCGGAGGGCGCTGTGAAGGAATCACTGCGCCCCCTGAGAGGCCCTTGGCACCCCCGTCCCGCCAAGCAACGCATCTGCTTCCTGGCAGGCCTCAGATAACATCGCCAGGACCAGCCTCGCTGGCCCCAGCACCGTGCCTGTCGCCTGCCTAACTGCGGACTGCACCGCAAGACCGGACTCTGCCTTTTGCCCACCTGCTCCTAAGGAGAAAGTGCCTTGAAGCCCCAGCCGCCGCCGTTCGTGTGCAGCAGCGGCGTGGGGAGAGAAGGAGCACTCCCTGTGCTTTGCCAAGGCTTGTTTTGTGCCTCACTTTGCTGCCCGGGGCGCCGCCCCCTCTTTCCAGGACTCGAGGCGCTTTGTCTCTCTGGCCCGGCCCGCGCCGCAACGCCAACCTTCAAGCCCGAGCCGAGCCGCCGCTCTGACTGGCCCAGGAAGGAAGACACCGCGACGCGGGACACCGAGCTGACCCATGACATTGCCGCCTCAACCTTCGCCTAATCTTTAAAGGTACTGTGTGTCCCCTCGCGGTGCGAGCATCCTGCCCTTTGCAGCTCGCACCGCCCTCTGTGACCTTCCGTGCCCTGGGAGCCCCGCAGCTGCAGTCTGCACCTCGGCACGAGCCTCCCCTCTCCAGAGAGGCTCGCACCGCTCCTGGCCCCCCGAGGCCCCCCCTGACACTCCCTGTGGCCGGCGCCCCCTCCGCAGCGAGTCCCACACAGCTGTGACTCATTCTGGCAGGCCAGGCCCGATTTTCAAGCAGGAGCTGCACAGAGGCGCTGGGAAGCACACAGAAGCGCCAGAAAGCACTATACTTGGCAGGAACTGGGCAAAAGGCCCTAAAAGAATACCTTTGAAAGACTAGAAGAAGTAGAATAAGAACTGTGGCATATTTACAAGTTGCTGGAACCATTTTTTTAAACTACGCAAAGACTGTATTTACAAGCCTGATCTAAAGATATATATAAAGAAGATATTTTTACAAAAATACAGTCTAGTGTCATTGTGTGGTGGGTTGGTGGTGTTTGGTGTGATACTGCAGATGTTTAACCCTATGTGCCCCAGAGATTAGCCTAGACTGCTTGCGCCACACTACCTAGAGGGTAAGCAGAGGTTGTTCTTGAAGGTAACCCTCAGCCCTGACGAGGAAGAGAGAGCCCCTGCTTGTCGCCAGTGCTGCACTGCGCCAACTAGAGACTCCCCCTTCCAACAGAGGTCTAGCGGTTACTGTGCTCGCCTGGTATCTCGGGGCCCTTCTGCTACAAATAAATTCTACGACCTCAGTATTCTCGAAAGTAATCACTACACAATCCCCTGGAAGATTTTTCCTATTATGTCCTACCCATGGAGCTCTCTCTATCATCAAGATATTACAGGGAATATTTGGAGGGAGAGGATAATTATTGGCTAACCAGTGGCATACTTTATTTTTTAGGGTCTGATATGACTCTTGTTCAGTTGCGGGTATTTCAGTGACCCCAGTAAGTATAACAACATAGGGACAGGCATCTGGAGGCAGATGGATATTTTTCCGGACCTTACATTTAACATTGTCAAGTACTTCAGGGATTGTCGGTTTGGATAGACCATCCCTAGAAGATGCCTGAGGAGTTAAATTTGAGTTATTTATGGAGGGTGTATGGCCGGAGTCAGTTTTCTTAATTCCCTCTGCTGAAGGGGGCTTATTGTTAGAAATAGTCTGAATTGGAGTATTACTATGATTCTTAGGCACCCCTTTGGCGGACTCCAATGTTTTTTTAGTAATCACCTGGGGTTTTAGTGGTTTAGGCTGATTAGAAATCTGGACAGTTTTATTATTTAAGGAGAAACTAGGAGCACTTATGTCCTTGTGTATGTTTTTAAGGACAGTTTCAAGACAACGTAGTCTTACCTCTATGGGTTCTAGCAATGATTTCAACATATTGAAAATCACAGAGTTGTTGATAGTTAAACCATCCTCCTCCTGTGATGGCACTATAGGAGGAGGATTACCAGTGTCTACACTAAACTGTAAAATTTCCTCCAGACTTTGATCAATTAAGGTGTCGTCTGGTAGATTTAGGGGTAAACCGACCTTGTTTGGGAGTGTCCCCCCTGTTGAGCTAGTTTGAACCTCAGACAGCTTCTCGCAGTTAGGGGGATTGGGGTTGGGGTGTGTCTGGCCCTTCTTTCGTTTAGAAGTAGTTTGTTTATTACCCTTCTGTTTCTGTTTAGGAATAGCCCCTTCAATCCTACCCCTCTCACTTCTAGTGTTAACATCGGTGGTATCACAGGTGTGTGACTCTTGCGGTTGTGTTCCGCTCAGAGTTAGAATATTAGGTTCATCCTCACAACTGACTTCCTGTGACGTAACATCTTCATAAACAGAATCAGTATCCGTTTCGCTGTTGGTCTGATACCTGTACTCTTCCGATGTCTCCTTGCTCTGCCTACTACTACTGTCTTCCACCCGTGAGGCATCTGAAGTTTTCTCACTCTCAGAAGATACTTCGTTTGTACCTAAAGATACAATGTTAGTACCATCTCGCCGAGACCCCACAATTTCCTCACGGTCCAGAATCCAATCGTAGTCTTGAGAACAGGAAACCTCTTTATTTTCCGGGAGTTCGTGGATCGCGGATTTACAGAAAATCCGCGAAATCCGCGAGCGGAACGGATTTCTTGCACAACCCTGGTCAGGATCCTCGTCTCGTCGCCAACTTGTGAAGATGACCAGTCAAGCAGGTAAGTAGTAAGATCTTTATTGAAGTAAAGTCCTGACACCAAAGGCACGTCTAGATGCAATCACCACTCAATAGCAACTGTCATATCTTAACTGTCAACCTGCCGGTGGTCAGGTAGAACACCCTGACGTCACAATGCACCGGCAGGTCGCGCGTGCAATACATTAGAAGAAAGCACTGGGTTAATAAACATAACAGCCTCCAATTGGATTATGGTTGGGCAGGCGCCGACCATCGGCTAATTGTGAGTTCTGATCGGTGGAGGAGTGCAATCAGCCGGGCTGTGTGCAGGTGTGTACATGGCAGACGTCCGCGCCTTGATGGAGAAGCTAGAGCTGAGGTGACTCCAAAGCGGCGTCGGAGAAAACTTTCGGTAAATAATGCCCGTTTTTTGTCAGTTTTGGAAGTGCGGGTTGTTGTATTTTTTGGGGGTAGGTGGGTTAAGAATCGTTTCTGTAGACAAAGTGGGTAAACACGTAATTTCTCTAATCCTACCGAAAGTGGCGGCTGTGGACGTTCCTCGTTCTCTCTTGCAAGAAACCTACATGAACCTCTTAGACCCTTCGCTCCCTGGAACAGTACTTTAAATGGACATTAATTTGCGTACGTGTTTGCTCCCGAGTAGCGCGGGTACTCTCTCCCATTAAATGTTTTGCAGTAGTGCTGAGAAGTGCGTACTCTCCTTTTCAAATTAAAGAATTGCAGGAACGGAGTACCGAACACCACCTGCTCATTTAAAGCACTTCTCTTGAATAAAGGTCAGGTCACCTGGGACTTCTGCAACACAAAATCCGCCACTTGCCTTTGTCCGGTGTGACAGCACAGTGACTGATCCTCATTCGGTCTTTAACCCGTTGCATGCTTGTGATGGAACCGCTCCGTCACAAGCCTCGGGTGAGCTGTGCTTGTGATGGAACGGTTCCGTCACGGCCCGCTCGCCGCGCCTGCGCTGACTAATTAATGGGCGGGCGGGTTCGTGACGGAACCGTTCCGTCACAAGCACAGCTCACCCGCGAGCCGACGGAGCGGTTCCGTCACAAGCACGGGACCGCCGCGCGACCGCCCCCTCCCCCCCCCCCTAGCGCTGCGGCGGAATAGCCGCCGCAGCAAAGGGGTTAAAGGGAGGGGGGGGTGAGAGTCGACTCGGTGCACCCATATTTTGGGAGGGAGCTGCGCGCCTCCTAAAATAGCTATCTTGGTCGTTTCAATGAACGGTGAGACCCTCGCCTGCGTTTTCATGCAAATGTCTCCTCGCTGCTGTGAGGGGCTGGCATCTCTGTGCACGCGCACCGGCGAGCCCAGGCTGGAAGGAGTGACACCCCAAGTCAGGCATCCTCTTCAAAAGTGTCCTGTCTGCCGAGCATTGCACCTCTGACCCCATCCACTGGGGAATTCAACCCGCAACACACCCAACGCCATTTACTCCCCTTGGGTCCAAAGAAGGCCACTCCCACACATTTAGAAATAGACAACTTAACTCTTTAAATTGACGCACCTATTTCCGAGGTTTACTTCTACTCGGCTCTTTTCTTAAGTGTACTGTTTGTATAGCATGCATTTTCCTTATAATTAAGACCACCATAAATTGCTATTAAATGTACAGCTTTTTGCTAATTACAGTATTTGTATACTGCTGTACTTTCTACCTCAATGTCTTGTTAGTGTGTGTGTATGTCCGGTACAGGAATATCCGCAGGCGCTGCATGAAGGCGTGGAGACACTCTGGCAGACCACAGGGCTGTTTCAAGCACCGGTAGAGAGCGAGAAAGATTTGCCGGGGTCTTCGTGGGCCCTGGGGCTGCAATGGAAGGGGCTCTGCGGGACAGGACGGAGATGCACTGATGGAGCCGTCAGTACAAGTACTGGACTCCCTGGGATAGTTTACTAAATGGGAAGGCGCATCTCGTGACATCTCCTCACTTAGCATTTCACAAGTCCTGAACAGAGAGCACACCTCAAACTAGAATGGGTGAACTATCTATAACGCCTAATTTGTACCGGTGGTGGTGAGCGCTTAGCGCTGCCACTCTTTTTTGATCCAGGGCATATTTCTCATCATCGGCCTTCTTCATCTCAGAGCAAGAGTAAATAAGACACTAAACAGAGGGAGAGAAAGATAGGAAAAGAGTGACCAAAAAGAACGCGGGCGAAAAGGAACGTGTGAGAGTTACGCGGGAGCGGAGACAAAGGGAGTCAGTCCTGAGATTGAACCAAAACAAGCCAGCCATCGGATCCACCTCTGACATTGGTACAGACTGGAGACGGGCTCTTTGGGGAAACGTTTGGGCCCCTGCAGTTATTCACTTTATCAGTATTTGCTTATTTTACAAAATGGGCACCCCTCGCACATACTTTGAGTGGGTGATGGTTTATTGACAGGGAGAAGCGTAGACCCCATGTTAAAGCGCAGCCTTCAGGTGTCAGCAGACCCGTGGGTAATTCTCTTGCCCCAATTAGTGGAGGTTACTTCAGGTGTAGCTTGAGGTGCCTCGGTAGAGCCGTGAGTTCAACCATGCAAGCTGAGGCGGATGTGGTCTGACGCAGGAGTGCAGCGGGATTGACCGGATAAGAGACTTTTCAGGGGTGATTTGGGTGCACTGACAGTTACCTTGGGGCAGAATTTAAAAGCCCCTTGCGTCACCTTTAACATGGGAAAAGTGACGCACGGGGTCTTGTAAATCATAGAGTCTTGTAGGTAATTCAGCTCAACTCTCTAATTGGACTGCACTTCCCGGAATGCACTTTGCGTCGAGCTCGACCCTAGCCTCGCTTGCATTGAACTAAATTATTACCTTGCCGCGTGGAGCTGTGCAGAGGCTCGCGAGCTGACCAAGGCTTCCGATTGGCTAGTGGTTGGGCAGGTGCGGATCATCGGCTGATTGTGCGCTCTGATTGGGTGAGGGATCGGCGGGGGAGTACAATCAGCCGAGCTGGGTGCAGGTGGACTCTCGCGCCCAGATGGAGAAGGGAGAGCTGTGGTGACCGTGACTCGAAAGCGCCGAAGGAGCAAACTTTGGGTAATTAATTTCCATTTGTTGTCAATTCTCGGTGTACGGTTAAGGGTGTTTGCTGTAGACAGTGGGTAAAAACTTAGGGGCTTATTTAGAAGCCCCTTGCGCCGCTGGTGCGTCACTTTTTCCCATATTAAAAGTGACGCATCTGTGGCGCAAGGGGCTTGTAAATTAGCCCCTTAGTTTCTCCATGTCACCGCCACTTCTCTCGCAAGGTACCCAGCTGGGCCCTTCTTAGACCCCCCCCCCCCCCTTGAAGAGCGCCTTAAAAGGGAATGTAGAAGTGCGGCCCGGTAACCCGTTTTTAGAGTACCTGTTTCTTCCGAGGGGGTAAGTGCTGGTGCTCCCCCAATAATTGTTTCTCAGCAGTGCTGAGAAGTGCCGGTACTCCCCCTCTCAAGTCGAAGAAGTGCAGTAACTCTGCACCGAGCAACCCCGGTCCGTTTTAACCCCTGCCCTTGAATAGAGCCACAGCACCTGGTTCTTCAGCAATTCATACCCGCCGTGTGGCCTTTGTCCGGTGTGACAGTACGAATTGCAAAATAAATCAGACCAGAGGTTAAAAGCAGTTTGCACTGCGGTGTTTAAGAAAAAGGGACCTACAAGCCGCGTTTTAACCAGAGCAGAGGGAGTTATGTATGCGCCGGCTGTGAGGCACAAATGTCGCTCGGCCATCCGGCCTTTAGGTATATTTCAACGGCCTCTTCGCGGAACTGTAGAGCTACTAAAACTCAAAGTGCTCTTTACCAAAACTAAGGATGGTGTCGCGCGCACAGTGGCCTTCTCGGAACCTGATTCCGACCATAGGCTCGAACCTACCAATGGTGCAGCCTGTGCAGTGACACCGGGGCCCACTGATCCATGGTCATTCTTGTATTGTAGTACCCAAAATAAGCCAGAAGCTGTCTTCTTGTTTGCACCATGGCCCTCCTTACTATGCCCATATTTTGGGTGCTAAGCACCCCCTAAAAGAACTATCTAGGTTGTTGCAATGAACGGTTAGAACTTCGTCGGCTTTGTCGGTTTTTGTTGCAGGGTATCTGGCACCCCGGGTATTGGTGTTGCATGGCTCCAGTTGTTCCTGGTGTCTTCAAACTCGATGGGGAGACCGGTCTGACCTCCCAGAGCATGGGTATCGCCTGCTGGTCAGTTACAGTGTCGGTTGGGAAGCCGCAAGTCAGTGGACCATCTCTACTTGTCGATGCCTGCCAACTGCATGGAGTAGTTCCTGTATTCCAACGGAGACTGGTGGTGATTTGTGAAGTGCTGGGAGCCTACCCAAGGATTTGGGAGTTCTCTAGTGTGAGAAGTTGGCCTGGTATATAATGCTCACTAATTCTAGTGATAACTTTGTACCATGCCAAGCAACCCTTATGATGATTGGTTGTAATTCAACCTTGTAGACCAGTTATCCTAGTGGTAACGTGGACAAAGCAGTCTTAGGCTAAACTCTGAAAGGCATGTGAAGCCAGCTGTATTACCATACACAACCCCCTTGAATACCAAATGAAAGGACACCACACAGATATATATTGAAAATATATATTGATTTATTAACTAAAAGTATCCCCTGGACTCTTTATGAGCACAGAAGCACAAGCGTTAAATCACAAGACAGTTTAAAATACACAAAAGTTGCACAATATGGATGAGCCCTAGGGGCCACCTAAACCATATACTAAGAAAGTAGTATAAGGGATACCAATCAGAACGGAAACAGGCCTAGGGCCTTGGGAATCGCTGGAGCTATTCGAGACTAGCAGTGACTAAGTCGGGAAAGGCCCGCGGGACTCGGGTGCAGTGTTTAAAGTGCACGCACTCACCAATGTAAAGTCTATGGTGCGTAAAAAGTACAAAGTTAGTTAGTTCGGAACCTTCCGAGTGACCTAGAATGCTGAAACTTAAGACACAGGCCCTTGAGATGTGTACCAGTGTAGGAATATGGCGGAGCTGAGTTACCTCACCCACAGGAAGCGGGTGCACAGGGTCGAAGTAGTGTCGGGTTTCGTCACGCTGGTCAATGGTGCTTGGAGCTGAAGATGCTGCAGGCGGCTCGATGTGAAGAGTTCCGGTGGATCCAAGGGTGGATCTGAAGATGTGAAGACCTGAAAGCAGAGGGGACAATGTTCAAAGTCACTAGCCAGTGACTACCGTGGAACCAGATTGGAACCAGGCGATGTCGGGTGCAAACAGGCGTTGAGGTGTAGCTTCTCTCTGCAGCCACGTGGACACCGGGAGTGGAGGACGTCCAGGAGTCGGTCACGAGCTGTCCCACGCAGGCTTCTCGCTGTTGGCGGTGTCGACAACTTGATCGGAGCAAACAGGCCTTGGCTAATGCAACCCACGCAGGAATCAAAAAATGCTTATCACTCGGACCAGCAAGGTCAGAGCGGGGGCTCCTTTCAGCAGGAGCTAGGGCAAGTCTGGAGCAACCAGACCTGCAGTGTAGTTTGTCGGTTTTGTCGCCAAGATGGCCGCTGACCACGTGGCTAGTGGTCGGGATGGCGCGTCGAGTGGCACAATGCAAAAGGGCCCCACGCAGATCGTGGAGATGCTGGGGGGCTGATCTTCGGTGCAAGAGCTGCTCGGTGGTGGGGGTTCTCAGGCCCCAAAGCACAACGTCGAGGATGCCTCTGGTGCTGTGCTGTCAGCTCTTCGGGTGTCTTCCAAGATGTCCGGTCCCACGTCTCTCGGTGCCTCCACGGGTCCCTTCTTTGCAGGGACTGTGGATTGGGCTCTGAGAAGTCTGGGAGTCTGGGTCTTGTTGGGCTCTGGGCTCGGGCTCCAGCGGGAGGCGGCGGCGGCAAAGCAGACGTTGATTCGCTGGTTGGTACCTGCTTTCACAGGGTGGCCACTCCTAGGCCACAAGGGAGATTCTCTTCAGTCTTCTGAGCAGCAGAATGTCGAAGTCCAGTCTTCTTCTTTGTTTAACGTTGATTCAGGATGATCTGCTGTGCAATGGCACTGCTCCCACTCTTATTCCCAATCTGAGGGGTGGATCACCTACTAGGTCCCTCCTCTGGGAGGAACCAGGAAGGGGGGCGGTTACACCCCCTTTCCTTTGTCCAGCTCCTCGCCAGGCCTGGGTCTGGAAAGTCCCAGGACCGGTTTGGACTGGCTTATGTACGGGGACACCTTGTGTGCCCCGGGCATGTCTCAATCTATTCAGCCCTGTCCTACCCAATACACAAAACCCTGTCTGGGGTGGTCCTCGCACCTCCCAAGGCAGGAAACCCTTTGTCCAAGCCTCCCTCGCTGGAAGGACTCCCAGCAGCAGGAGGTCAGACTCGTGTCTGTGGTGGCAGCATCCATTTTGTGATGCTGAGGCTCTGGTTAACTTTAACCGGGGTTAAGGCTACACACATGTCGTGTCACTCTAGAAGGGTGGAATGCTATCCCCGTCGACAGAACTGTCGAGGGGATAGTATTCCCATTCGTATGACACCTTACTCTACATGTTTTGATAAAGCCAAACCAAAGATAGCATAAATCCGCGAGGATTATAATGCACTTAAGAGTATATGGTATGGCAATATCCCGGAACAGCTTAGGGAGTGGTTCCCGACAGCTGCAGACAGGCTCAGCTCATGCTAGAGCACCATCTCACGTATTTCCAAGCACTCTGCCTCCAGGATTGATGAGGCCTTCCATAGGAGTGGCTGATAGGAACATATGTGTCCAGTTTAGGGTTAGATATAGGGATACTATATCTAAGCAAGAGGTGATTACACCAACTTACCCCAGCTGAGTGATCAGCCAGTTGTCAAATATGGAGGCCAGGCCAGGGGTGGCACAATACATGCTGCAGCCCCTGGTAGGCCTTGGATGCACCTATGCCCTGGGTACCTAGGGTACACTGTTACAGGGGCCAACAAGGTGAACCAGTTCCAATTGTGTTATGCACCTAAGGTGCATGGAGTCCATTTTAAGGAGAGATCAATCAGCCTGGGGCCCTGAATAGCAGGATCCCAGGCCAACTAAGTCAAAAACCAGCTAAACACCAGGCAAAAAGTTTGGGGGTAACCATAGTCAGATATCCACCTTCCTACATCTAGCTTGCAGGATCTGTCACTGTCGCAATTGTCGAGGGCTGTGAGCAGACAGGGGTTTGCACCAAAAAGTTCACAGGTCTTCTGCTGTTCTCACCAGGCAGTGACTCTTCTTCGTCCTTTTTCTCTTGATCCATCGAATTGGAGTTCTTGGGTTCAGGGGTACCACCTATATACTCAATTTAGGGGTGTTAAGAGGATTGATGGGTAGTAGCCAACGAGCTTCCTCCCGGTAGGGTGTCTACACCCTCTATATGACTACTTCCTATAGGAGTGGTCATAACCCTGGCCCTAAAATACTAATTGGGACCAAAACAATATGGAGGAATCTAAATGTGGGATCCACATTAGCTGGCCCACCTAAGGTGTGGTGCTGGCTGGGTGTGAGCACACCTACTAATTTTCCTGATGGTCTTGCTGCCAAAAAGTGGGGTCAGGACATGGAGGTTGACATCTCCACTGCTTAGAGTCCTGGGTCTCATTTCAAAGGTGGTACGGCCTTTGAGGCTTCCATCCCTGGAAGACAGTTCCTGATTGGGGCAGGTATTAAACACCTCCGCCCTGAGCAGGCTTTGTTCTAGGCCTCTGAGAGCGAAGGCTCTCGCCTCAGGAGGCAAGAAACCTGTCTAGGGTAGCTGGCTGGTTAAGACCAGTCTGTAACCACACTAGTAATTGGTAGATTTTCAGGGGCACCTCTAAGTTGTCCTCTGGGTGCATTTATTATTAAATCCAACACTGGCATCAGTCCAGGTTTATTAAGATGCAATGTTTAGTACCAAACATCTGAGGGTACAGTGAAGCAATTGTGTAGCTGGGGAACTCGTAATCACAAGTGTCCAGGCCATGTACTCGTTATGACTTCCCTGCGCCCTTGGGATTTGGCCTTCCAGGGGTGATGTCTTCAAAACGAAGAACAAAATTATAGAACTTTACATGTATTCTGAGTAATGAACTACTTGCAATATTGTAACCTTTGTTTTTTTCCCCATTAAATTATTTCAGTACTTTTAGCTAAATTAATGTATTAATTATTTGCAGTGAGGGTAATGCATTGTTACTTTTTTATAGTTCGATACTGTGCAGTTCTAGTTCTTTTCTACAATCTACGTGATTGTTTTTTTCATGGATGAAAATTCATAGGGTTTATGGTGTACAGGTATGAAATCTGATAACCGCAAAAAAAGAGAACATGAAATGTTTAATTGCTTTACAGATTTTCAGCACTACTGTGTTTTATTAACATGAACATTCATATTGCAGGAACTAAAACATTTCTTTGCAAATTTGTAACATTAACTTATTTGTTTTATCACTTACCACAGATCAATCAAGCGATTTATTGCAGTAATGTAGGTGTCCAATTACAGCTTTACCTCTTAAAATACACTCAATAAGACACCACGGAAGCCATTGATGCATAAAGTGACAATCCCAGGCACACACTTATACGTATACTGAGACACCCAGGCACACACTGCATACAGTGACACACCCAGTCGCACACTCCTGCATACACTGACACACCCCAAGCATAGACATATGAATACAGTGACACACCCAGGCACACACTCCTGTATGAATGGAGACACTGAGTTGCCCAATCATGCATGAACTGGCACCCCAGGTGCACACATGCATACACTGAGACACCCTACATACAGTGACACACCCAGTCTCGTGCATACACTTACACAACTAGGCACACACACATATGCATACACTGACATACCCAGGCATACCCTCGCACATTCAGCAACACACCCAGATACACTCATGCATATAGTGACCTGGCCGCGCATACGCTAACACACCGATGCAAACACTAATACCCAGGCCCACACTTATGCATATACTGACCCACCCAGGCACAAACTCATGCATAAACTGACGCACCTAGGCACCAATGGATGCATACTCATGCATGAACTGACCCAGGCGCAAAATCGTGCATGAACTGGCACAACCAGGTGCACACTTATGCATAGACTAACACACTCAGACACACACACACTGACCCACTCAGGCACACACATGTGCATAAAATTTTTAAACGTATCTGTGAATCCTAAATCTTGGATAGATTCCAATCATGTGATCGCAGTAAAAAAAAACATAGTTCTTGGGGGCCAGACTAGGATAGGATTTGGGTTGCAAGAGGTCTGCCGTCCCTCAAAATTGGGGGGGAAAAACTTGTTTCTCACCTGGATATTTAGAAACATACACATTTAAAAAAACTGAACCACCGCACTGCGGTGGTATTGCCGCCATGGTTAAGCGTTTATAGTTGGGCTTAGATTTCACTCGTACAAAACTGGGGAAATTCAGCAGCTATAGTTACATGAGCTAACTATAACTTATGCCCCCACAAGCATTGCTTATGACCTCACATGTTGCATCACTCATGACATGGTCAGTGACTTCTTAAATGACCTCATCCACAGAGCCACTCGCACCCCATACAACCTCTCATACACCCACTCACACAACCACTGACACACCCATTCAGACTCAGTCGCACCCCCACTTAACAGCTACACACACCCATTGACTCACTCATACAGTCCCACATACAACTACTCAGTCATCCATACAACTACTCACACACCCATACAACTACTCACACACCCATAGAGCTATTCCCATAGCCATACACTAACCCATACAGTTACTCATACCTCACTTACCCTCCTATACAGCCACTCACTCATACACTCACAAAAACAGCTACAATCACACCATCATACAGACATACACCCACTCATATACCCATGCAACCACTCGGACACTGAGTTGCTTACCTACATAGCTACTCGCACACCTATACAGCCACTCATACAGCCACTCGCATACCTGCTAATTTACTTATACAGATATTAACACATACTCTGTCACCTAAACAGTCACTGACACAAGCACACTCCCCCATACAGCATCTCACTCAGTCGCTCATACCCACTCTCTAACCCTTACACCACTCATGCACTCTCATACAGTCACTCGCAGACTGACTCATTTATGTAGTCTTTCATTTACCCACTCACTTATCCATGCACAACTTACACCCACCCATGCAACCACCCGTGTACCCACTCACTGACCTATACAGCCACTTGTATATCCTCACTCACCTGTGCCGTCTCACGAACCCTCTCACTCATATGCCACTCACACACCCACTTGCCCATACAATACAGTCACTTACACAGCCACTTACCCATACAGATGCTTACACACCCACATCACCTATATAGCCTGTCTCTCACAGACACACAGCCACACACCATCCACTCATATACCGATACACACAGTTGCACAGACACTCGCACAATCTGTTTTAAAATGGCATAACTTATTAATACACAAACTAAACTAATGTAACTTTTGGGCTAACTTAGTATATATGTTTAACACTCGTAAACTTTTATAAAACACTCCTGATTACTGGATGTCATCTGTGATGTCGTTTGAGATGTCATGAGTGGTATGGTCACCATGTCATGAGTGATGTAATGTGAGATCACAAGCAGTGCATTGAGGGGGCGCAAGTTATAGTTAGGTAAGCTAACTATAACTGCCGAATTTAACTAGTTTTGGACAAGTGAAACCTGAAATTAACTAGAAAGTCCCTGTAACTTTATTTTTCCTCCAGTGAATGAAAATATATAAAAGCAAAGTTTACAGGGACGTTCTAGTGAGGCTCCGGTTTTACTCAACAAAAACCAGTGAAACTCGGCAGTTAGCTGAGCTAACTATAACATGTGCTCCCTCAATGCACTGCTAATGATCTCCCATATTACAGCACTCATGACCTGGTAGGTAACATCACTGACAACCAGTGGCTGTGTTTTAAAAAAAGTTTGTGTTAAATATGACATGGTATATAGTTGAATCTCTGGGTGTATGAGTGCCTGTATGTATGATTCAGTGGGTTTGTGACTGACTGTAAGTGAGTGATTGCATGTCTCAGACTGATACAGACATTCACACAACCACTCACCCATACATTCTGTCTGTTGGTGTCGAAGTGACTTTGAGGGTATAAGTGGGTACGTGAATGGCTGTATGGGTGAGTGAGTGGTTGTCTGAGTACCTGCATGTGTGTCTGGGTGGGTGATGGGGTGTATGACTGCCTGTATGGTTGAGTGAGTCAGTGGCTGTCTGTTGGTGAGTGCATGTGTGAAGGGCTGTATGGGTCAGTGTGTATGGCTGTCTGGGTGAGTGAGTTGATGTGTCAGTGGAATATAGGTGAGTAACTAGGTGTGTGAAAGGCAGTATATATGAGTGATGGGGTATATGAGTGACTGTATGGTGAATAAGTGAATGTGAGTGGTTTTATGTGTGTGTACTCGTCAGTTACTGTATAGGTGAATGAGTTTGAGTACATATTATCTGTATGAGTAAGTGGGTGTGTAACTATGGGTGGGTACGTGGCTGTGTGATTCAGTAGGTGTGTGAGTAGCTCTATGGGTGACTGACTCAGTGTGTGAGTGACTTTATGGGTGGATATGTCTGTGGCTGTATTAGTGAATGGGTGTATGAATGTCTATATGTTATGTTATGTTAAGTGCAACTTATATAGCGCGCTAACACCAAAGGCTTCCTGGCGCTTGAAGACAGAGTGAGTGAGGGTAAGGCATAAGTGACGGAGTTTTAACCAAGGGGAGGGAAGAGGTGAGTTTTGAGCGATTTTCTGAAATTCAGGAGAGAGGGACTGAATTTGATGGAAAGAGGGAGGAGATTCCAAAACCCGGGAGCCAGGTGGGAGAAGCGACGACTACTGAATTTCTTGGTTTTAGCTTTGGGGGTGACTAGCAAATGAAGGTAGGCTGATCGGAGGTTGCGCGTTGGTCGATGTGGAATGATTAGAGATTTGAGAAACGCGGGACAGGTGCAGTGGAGGGCTTTAAATGTGAGGCAGCCCACCTTGAAGGCTGCCCTTTGGCCTATTGGTAGCCAGTGCAGTCTGTGAAGTAGAGGTTTTGCCGATTGCCATTTGGGAGTTTTATGGACGAGGCGGGCCGCCTGGTTCTGGACAACCTGAAGGCGGTGCAGTAGTGATTGTGAGAGACCGTAGTAGAGGGAGTTGGTAAAGTCCAGAGGGGAAAGTACCAGCGAGATGACAACTTGGGTAAGTGCGGCGGGCGGCAGTAGGTGGCTGGCTTTGCGGATCTTCCGGAGCTGGTGCATACAAGATGAAATGACAGCGCCCACTTGAGCTTTGAGGGATAGTTTGGTGTCGATAATCACACCCAGACTTTTTACTGATTTGACCGGGACTGGGGGGGGACCTAGCTCAGAGGGCCAGAACTGCGGACCCCAGTGAGCATGGCTGAGTCCAGGGAGGAGGAGCTCGGTTTTCCCAGGATTTAGCTTCAGTTGATTCAGGTTCATCCAATGTTGGATGTGGATCATGACAGTGTGAAACGTATTGATGGCATGAGGTGAATTGAGAAGGAGGACAATCTGCAGGTCATCGGCATAGTTGTATACAATAATGTCCTATTTCTGAAGTGAGTGAATCAAGGGCCGGAGGTATAGGTAGAACAGAAGTGGTGAAAGGGAGGAGCCTTGAGGGACTCCGCAGGTCGTGGGAGTTTTTGTTGCAGTATAGGGGCCCAGGCGGACAGCCTGTGTTCTTCCAGTCAGGAAGGACTCGACCCACTTGAGAGCGGTACCCTGGATGCCTGCCTGTCCGACACGGTGGAGAAGGATGTTATGGTCCACCGTGTCGAACGCGGCCGACAGATCCAGGAGTACGAGGGCTTGGGGGATCCCCGCATCCGCGTTACTCCTCAGCGTGTCCAGGACTGCCAGAATGATGGCCTCAGTAGAGTGGGCAGGTCTGAAGCCGGCTTGGTTGGGCTCAAGGTGGCAAGAGGTTTCAGTAAAATTTGACAGGCATCGGGTGACATGGGCCTCCATTAATTTGGAAAAGTAAGGGAGGAGGGAGATGGGACGATAATTGGATGGTTCCGCGGGGTCAGCTGGAGTTCTGGACTTTATTAAGGTCCAGAGGTGTCAGGGACAACACCCGAAGACCCCGGAGTTCTACCTGTCTCGGTGCACAAATAAACAGAAACACGGGCTTCTTGATGGTGGCGTCAAAGACCAAAGGTTTATTACTGCAGGGACACAGAAGTCACAGAAACTACACACGGGCAGATTCTAGGAGCCTGTTCAATTTGCACTAAGTTAGTTGCTCCTTAAATACAAGTTTTTTAGCTGGGGGCAACATTCTCCACATACTAGTACGTTTCTTAAACTTTGTATCCTAAACAATAAATATTTGGCGTTAAAACAGGAATCGTCAACAAATTTCTGATGTCAAACATTACAAATGAGGGGTTCCCACTGTTCGATCATAATCCCATGTCATCTTCTCATTCAGGAGCCGGACCGCCTCATCGTAAATTTCGTTACCTCCCCCTAATAAAGGCCCAGAAGGAAAAGAGCAACGCCAGGTGTAGAAGATAGAAAAATAGGATAAGAGATGTTTGTGGGTCGTAAATGGGCAAGGCTACCGGCTTCGGCCGCCTAATCATGATCAAGCCAACGAGCACGAGAACCAGTATGGCAGGACTGGCCTCAGGCCGAGGAGGCAGCTTTTGTCGAGTCATGCGGCCACAGCGTTTCTGTCTTAAGGTGCACGTGTCACTAACAAGGTGAATCGCCGGCTAAAGCCTACGTGTCCTTAAGTGAAATTAATCGATCAACTGTGTGTTCATTGACTATGTGAGGGCAAGAATACAAGATGGATGCCGTAATCTAAAATGGATGCCATCGGTGTATCAGAAATGTGTTCATAACAAGAGTGCTCTTGCTCGTAGCATAGCGAAAACACCAGGATATACTATATGGATCATTTATGGTTCACTGGTACCGAAATTATGGGTTTGCGACGATGTCGAAAACACGGGTTCGAATTGTCACGGAACCTCAGACCCTCCTTTTGCCCTTACATAGGCAATTACTCACTCTATGTCAGAGTCTAGCTCGATGTTCATTAGATCAGTGATATGTTGTTGCAGCATTATCCTTTCTCGCACCTTGTCTCCAAACACAGGCGGTTTTCTTAAACAGGTTGCAGCACAGAGGCTACACAAAGCAGGACCACATTGGATAATAAGGCAGCACGAGAATAGGAATACTAAGACAATACCAACGACCATTAGAACCTTCCATCCCCACGCTGATAGTAGAGTCCCAAGCCATTCCATTAACGACCAATTTCCCTTGTCTACATGAATAGAGTCGGAAATCTTGTGTAGCTTAGAGATCGCTTCGTATGCTGTCGGAGCATTATTGGGGATATAAACACAGCAGCTCGATTGGATCATTCTGCATACCCCTCCTCGATCTGCAAGTATTACATCAAGAACCATACGGTTCTGTAATGTCATGAGACGATCCGCCTGGAGCTCAGCTGTTAAATTACTAAGGGCACCAGCAGTTTCTGTAATAGTAGACTCAACTACCCGTGTTAGCTGACGTAGATTTCTACTATTGGCCATAGGCCCCCAGAACGGAAGGAAACCTTTGAAGAAGTCTCCGGCTTCCTGACCAGCGGTGTCTTCTTTGCTGAAAACACCTCTTACTACTCTGGTCTTGTGATAATTTGGGGCAGCTGTGTATGTCAGAGGCAACAGTCGAGCAATATAGCATGAACCTGAAAAGTCAGCAGGCAACCATGTATATGCCCTATCTCGACAGATGAAGTAGGTACCCTTAGCAGTTAGGAAGGCAGGGGAAGAGTTTGACGGATACACGTAAGTTTCAACACAGTCACTCTTCCCTAGCCGAGCTCTTGGATTTCTCCCATTACCTTGCAAGCAGAATTGGCCTCGGTGAGGTACGACCCAAACTGGAGTGGAGCTCTTACGCTTGTTTTCACCCAAACTAAGGCTATACTCCGTAGAATTCCAACTCAGATAAACTCGTAGCTCATCTCTAGGGATAATTGGGGAGTTATTGACGTCTTTAATCATGTCAGTTATTCCCTTTATCAAGGCTTTATTAG
The DNA here is from genome assembly GCF_964263255.1 of Lissotriton vulgaris. Lineage (NCBI taxonomy): Eukaryota > Metazoa > Chordata > Amphibia > Caudata > Salamandridae > Lissotriton > Lissotriton vulgaris. The sequence continues at coordinate 111,772,381 of NC_141691.1, read as the reverse complement.
CGGAGTTATACTTAGTGGAACGTGGAGGACGCGGGGGATAGGTCTCGAGAGCATAGACAAATACAATCTGGAAGGCCCGACATGATCCATTATAGCTAAAAGGCAAGACCAGGTAGGGAATGTCTTTATCCATAGTGTGTGGTATCAAACCACATACCCAGCAGTCCGTTGTGTTAACTACCAGTTGGTGTTGATGCAAGAACTGTACAAAAGTGTTATTTATGAATTCTGAGCGTCGAGCTTGCTCATGTTCAGGAAACGGATGAAAGGAATGAAAAGAAGCAACAGTAGGAGAAACAAGATCAGGGGAAGGTACTGTAGTCGTTATTGGTGCAAAAATTAAATGGATACCGAAGGCAATTCCACCCACCAACGTTATTAAAATAATCAAAAACGTAATTGCACATTGCATCAGAAAACATTTGTTATGTAGAATTTTGTATAATCTATTTCTGCGAACATAAATTACATTCTCTCGGTGCAGCCCAGGAAGCTCCATCTTCTACAACCGCTCGCGACCACTGATGATATGTACGTAGTTGAAAATGCCTCTATCAGCCCTGGGAGTTCCCAGAACTAACAGAAAGACCGACCTTGTGTCTGGCCCCCGCAGATTCAACTAGGCACAAAGCCACGACCCTACGGCGACCCAGACGGCAAGGTAATAGGAACAACAGAAATACACAGGGAAATACAAAATATTCAGCAAGCTTCCTGGCTGGAGGCAATGTATCAGATCAAATATGAAAAATAGGCAGTTTCCTGCTTTATTTGTCCTTAGAATGAGAACGGAGGTTGTATCTCAGTTTTCCTGGCGTTGTTTGATCCGGGAATAGTCTGTTTCCAGCAGAGGTAACAATGTTCGAGTTCGCAGAGGACAAATGTTCGTTAGATGCAGTGTTCTGGTCAGTGACCAAAGAAACAGCTTCAGAGGGAGAGTCAGAGTTCGGTGAATCAGTTGTCAGTTCTGCATCACTGAAAGGAACGTATCTAGGAACAGGTTCTGTATCCGAGGCACCAATTCCTTGTCTAACCCAATTGTCATAAGGGGGTGGAAGGGGTACACGCTTAGTGTGAGTAGCGTGAACCCAGTTTTTCCGTCCAGCCACACGTACAGCAGTCCTTGTCGCCAAGAGCACTTGAAACGGGCCCACAAACTTCGGTTGGAGATTCCTGGTCCGTCCAAAGTTCCGGATGACGATAAAGTCACCGGGTTTCAGCTGGTGGCCTGGACTTTCCGGAGGCTTTGGCAGTGCATCGAAAACCTGTTGGTGAATGAGACTCAATTTAGCAGTCAAGTCAAAAAGGTAATCAATTAACATTGGGTATTCTAGTTGCTTGAACTCCTGTGGTCTCGGTACCCCCCAGACATTGGCAGGGCGACCGAACACAATCTCGTATGGGCTAAGCCCTACTCGAGAGTGTACAGTCGCTCTAGTGGATAACAGGGCCAGCGGTAGTGCATCTGGCCAGGACAAACCCGTGGAGGCTTGTATCTTGGCTAGTTTTAGTTTAAGGGTACCATTGTACCCTTCAACTAAACCTGCTGACTGGGGGTGGTTCGCACTGTGAAATTTTTGCTTGATCCCTAAACCTGCACACACACTCTGCATAATTTCCCTACGAATTCTCTCCCATTGTCTGACCCTACAATCCGTGGCATGCCATACCTGGGGAAGTATTCTTTGAGAAGGATTTTAGCAGTGGACAAGGCAGTGTTATGTTTCAGCGGGTATGCTTCAATCCATCTTGAAAAAGCACAGACTACCACTAGGACATATTTAAGATTGTTACATCAATCCATGTGGATGAAATCCAACTGAATCACTTCAAAGGGGCAAGAAGGAGGAGCGAAGTGTCCAGTGGGTGTGGGGGTTCCCTTGCCAGGATTATGCATTAGGCATATCATGCAGTTTCTCACCACTCTTTCTGCACATTTACTAATTCCATCATTCTTCCAGACTGGGGCCAACAACTTACAAATCCCTTTAGAACTGATGTGTGCTGCTCCGTGTGCCATCGTTACCACCGCAAGCACATACGCATCAGGCAACATCCAACGCTGATGCTCCGACAAATCAATCCAACATCCACTCGAGTCCAATCTACCCGTTTTCTCTTTCCATGCAACCTTTTCCTCTTCAGTCGCTTCTTCCTGAATTGCTTTCACACTTTCCACTGTGTCCTCACACATTCCCGATTCAGCAACCCATCTTGCAGACGTTGCAACATACATCCCACTCATCGTATTCCTAGCTGTCTGTTTAGCTATCTCATCAGCAAAAGCATTTCCACGACCGACATCATCCGTAACCGCTCGATGAGCACTGCACTTCACAATCGCAACTTCAGTCGGTAAGGTTAGAGATTCCAACAAGTCATTGACTAACTGACCATGCTGGATCTTAGTCCCATGGGATGTAATAAAACCTCTTTCCTTCCACAGTCGACCAAAACTATGCGCTACGCCGAACGCATACTGACTATCTGTGAATAAATTCACTCTCTTTCCCTTTGCTAAAACACATGCTCTAGTCAATGCAATTAATTCTGCAGCTTGGGCAGAATTCTGACTCACTCTTGCAGTCTCCACAATCGTACTCAAAGTCGTTACTGCGTAGGCAGCTGTTACATCACCATTTTCCAATTTAAAACAAGACCCATCGACATATAACGTGCCATCTGGATCTGGTAACGGAGTGTCCTTAAGATCAATCCGTCCTTTTGTCTCTTCCTCGGTTCTAAAACAACAGTCATGGGGTTCAGAATCACTCGACTCCTGGCTAGTCGGCAACAGTGTTGCAGGATTCAGTACATTGCATCTTTTAATCTGAATATGACTTGCTAACAGTGTCAGCTCATAGCCTGATAATCTAGCACTGGTGAGGTGCTGTGTCTTCGTTCGGTTCATGAGTGTATCCACAGCATGTGGAAGACCAACATATTGTTCATGACCAAACCAGCAGATTGTCGAATGGACACTGCAGCTGCTGCTGTAGCTCTCAAGCAACTTGGCAGCGCTCTGGCTACCGGGTCTAATGTTGATGAAAAATACGCACAAGGACGTTGTTTATCACTAAATCGTTGCGTCAAAACACTCAATGCACAACCTTCTCTCTCGTGAACATAGAGTGTAAATGGCTTACTGTAGTCAGGTGAACCCAACACCGGAGCTGAACACAGGGCATTTCGTAACTCAGAAAAGCTCTGCTGACATTCGGCAGACCATGGCACCGGACTCGGAACACCTTTTCCAGTCAGAGCCACCAATGGTTTTGCCAAGAGAGAAAAATTTGGGATCCATTGCCTGCAGTATGAAGTGATACCTAAAAACGCACGCACTTCTCTCTGAGTGCTAGGAACATTCATCTGCGTAATTGCTTTTATTCTCTCTGGGGTCAACCTTCTTCCCTCCTTTGACAAGAGATGACTTAGGTAGGTCACTTCTTGGCAACAATATTGCAATTTGGAAGGTGACACCTTGTGATTCAAATCAGACAAATGATGTAGTAGGGAAATTGTAGCTGTTTTGCAAGTTTCCTTGTCATCAGCAGCCACTAGAAGATCATCCACATATTGCACCAAAGCAGAACCAGTAGGAAGTACAAAAGAATCTAACTGACTTTTTAATGCCTGACTGTAAATGGATGGGCTTTCACAATAGCCTTGTGGAGCACGTTTAAACCTGAAGCTTCGGCCTCCTAGAGAGAAGCCGAAAATATCTCTGCTTTCTTCGGCTATCGGAATGCTGAAAAAGGCATTTTTCAAGTCTATCACTGAAAACCATGTGGCTGTAGCAGGAATTAACGTCAACAATGCAGTAATGCCTGGAACCACAGGGAACTGCGGAATCACAATTTTGTTAACCTCTCTAAGGTCGATTACAAATCTGTAAACTGGAGGTTTTGAAGGATCAGTGCGTTTTAGAATCGGCAGGACAGGGCTGTTACAGACATTTCCTCTAGTTTCTTCTACTACGTCTTTCTGGATCAGATCTTGCACTATCAATAGAAGCGCGCGTTCGCCTTCGCTAGAGATCTTATATTGTGGGATTCGTGGGAGTTTGACATTTGCTTTCAAAGTTACTACATAAGGAGGAATTTCTAAAAGACCTACATCGTTAGGACCAGTCGCCCAAAGAGTATCAGGGAGAGAACGCAGCTCCAGTGGGAGCGCATTCATTGACAAGTACATCGGGGAGATGATTCTCTTACCCAACGTAAGCTGTACTCCTGACGGAGAACAGTACAGAGTCGCATATAGGCGTTTTATTAAGTCTAAACCAAGCAGATTTTCATTGCAACCGGTCGTCAAAATCAGGGGTGCTTTTAATTGACGAGGCCCAACAGAAATAGACAAAGGACCAGAAACAGGGTTGTGAACAGGGGCGCCTGAAAACCTACTGAAACATTTGTTAAGCCGGACAAAGGTGCGCCAGGGAGTTTCGCATGTATGATAGAACTTTTTGCTGCACCAGTATCCAACAGAAACGGTTCGACTACACCTGATGTAGCTACTGCGACATAAGGCCCACTCTGGTCTACTGGAACTGATACTACTCCCTCTCTTTGTCCATGGCTGTCCTAGTACTCATTTTGTTGAAATTCCTCACTAACTTCACAGTAGTCCTCAACGTGATACTGTTGAGATCTACCTGGCTGTACAGATTGTCCGTTTCGCTGATCAAAATATTTAGAAGGGCGATCATTCGTCTGTGGAGGCATAGCACCTCGTCCTCTACCTCTAGAAGTTTGCGTAGAACCACCACGACCTCTCTGAGCTGCAGCATTATTATTTTGTGCTAGTACTGGACACTCATTCTTATAATGACCTTCCTTTTTGCAGTAAGCACACTGATTCCACTGGTACTGTGGTCTTTGGGAACCGTAATCGGTCCTCTGATATGACCCTTGCTGTGAGTTTGTCTGATTCGTGCGGGGCGGGTAAGCTTGCTGTAAAAGCACTTTAGTTTTTAAATCTTTTGTTTTCTTTTCTGACTTCTCTTTCTCTTCTTTATCTCTATTTTCATAGTACTGAGCAGTCGCAAGTATTTGCGCAGTTGTAGAGACAGCCCACGCACTTTCAGAATCTTTCAATTTATTACTAAGCTCTGGTAACAAATTGTGCACAAATTTATCAACAAATAATCTTTAGCCTCCCTCCGTGCTCATATCCTGACCACTGTGGTCTACAAAAGTTTCTTCAAATCTAGTGAAGAAGTCGGAGACGCTTTCGTCTTTCTTCTGTTTGCATGCGGACAATTTGTCCCAATTAACGCGCAACGCTGGCATCAAGGTTTTCATTAAATCAATTATCCTACCAGGCAAATTAGCAATTAGGGGTTCGGGCTTGAACCACCAATTTGTTGACCATCTGCTGCTATTATAGCTGGCCAATCACCACCAAGGGCAACTGGATGATTTTCGTTACGAATTTTAGCCCAAACAGGTTGTGGCACTACATTGCCAAATAGCATGTCAATGTCTGCTAAATTCATTACGCAAGCTTGAACCGTCTGAGTCAGTTCTTTATAATATCCGGCGGGATTTTTACGTGGATCTGGCAAAGCCTGTTTTACTGCTAATACTTCAGCTCGTTTCCACGGAATGTGTATCCACACTCTCTGGAATTGGGCTGGAGCGGCTACAATACCATGGGCCGCATCAGCTTGGATTGCTTCGCGCCATATTGGCGGAACTTCTCTCATAGGATATTGACGACCTTGTTTTGTGCTACGTTTCTCTAAGTCTCTTGGTGAACGGAGGGAAGGATCAAGCCTAAAGCCTAAAATCAGTTTCATTGCTTCTTTTACATCCTGCCCTACTATCGTACCTGCAGCAAATTTTTGTTGAACATGTATTAATTCAACCGGAACTGATTCAGAGTCGTCCTCCTCCCATTCCACACGCAAAAGGGAGCACATTACATCGAACACATAGCGCTGTGTCGGTTCATTCCATTGCATAAATGTATCTAATACATCTCGTACATCATACCTTCCAACTTTCGAAATCCACCTAAGGGCTGTAGAATCTAATATTCCTCGTTCTTCAACACTAGGAAGCTGACTACGTCTCTGAACAGATTCAGAGGCAGGACTCCTAATTAGAGTTTTGTAAAAAGAAGATAGAATATTAGAGACAGATTCAGTGATTCTCCGACGAACAGAAAGCGGAGTCATATAGCTTGTAGAAGTTGTAAGTAGAGTAGTAGTTGGAACAGAAGGAACAGCAAGAGTAGGGGTAGTAGGCAAAGTAACTTGCGAAACAACAGGTATAAGCGGAGCAGGCATAGGCAGAGGAGCGGGCAACCCTGGAAGAGGGGGTGCCAGAGGAATATTGTCAACCACAGGGAGTGCAGGAGCTTGATTCAGGGGAGCAGGAGCAGGCATACCAGGCTGTCCAGCAACCGGTAACAAAACATTTGGCAGAGGTGGAGCTGTAGCACCCTGTGCATAAGGTGGAGGTGACCTCAACAAGTAAGACAACAGGGGATCATTTTCAGGGTCCTCTACTGGTTTAGCAGCACTCGAGGGCAAAGCAGGGTAACATTTGTCTATCGCTAAATTACGTTCTCTATTAGCTATCTCTATCGTTTTCTCAGTTTCGTTGAGTTGCAGCTGCTTGGCAGACTGTACTAAGGTCAACTCTTGCTCTTTTTGCTCTTTCTTCAATTTTTTAGTCTCTCTTTGTTTAGATTCTTTTCGCCAACAACGGAAAGAATCAAACATTGCCGGCCGGGCTTTCTTCTTAAACAGTTTTACTTCCAAATTATCAAGAATTTCAGGTTCAAAACTACCATGTAGTGGCCAACTAAGGACACCATCCTTTTCCGTGTAACGGATCCACACCTCATTATAAGATATAGGACCCACACCATGCTTGCAGTAAAGTTCATAAAGAGGAGTTCCAATCGGAGGAACCGGACATGAATCCTCCAACCGGGAATCCCTGTTGCAACCAAAACAGGAAAACATACAGTTTTTCTGACTTACCATTTTACAAACCAGAACACAGAACAAACACAAACAAAAAGGTGCGCACTCGAACTTAGAACTTAGGCCTACCAAATGAACGAATGTATCGATACTCAAACCAAACTAAAAGATTATCGCAACGAGAACAACCAATGATAATCTTACGGAACCAAAACCAAAGAACTAAAAAGGATTATCCAAACAGGAGCAACCAATTGATAAATCCTTACGAAGTAACCGTAACCAAACAACTAGCAACCACTTAATACTTAACTGAGGCACTGAAGACGTCACCAAGGAGAAACCCGTCTACGTCTCGCCGTACTAAGGTCTGCACCTCGGGTCCAAGACAGGGCGACAGTCAAGGCAGCGGACCACTGCAGCCGTCCGAACGGGAACCCTCGTGGAAGAGAAGGTCGGGCCACTTTTGCGATATACCGGAATCGATGAAGTGGGGCGCCTCGCTCTGGAATCTTCACACGAAGCTTCTCAAACTCTTCAGGCTTTTGGACCGGTACCGAATGACGTCGCCCTACGTTGGACGCCAATTGGAGTTCTGGACTTTATTAAGTTCCAGAGGTGTCCGGGACAACACCCGAAGACCCCTGAGTTCTACCTGTCTCGGTGCACAAATAAACAGAAACACGGGCTTCTCGATGGTGGCGTCAAAGACCAAAGGTTTATTACTGCAGGGACATAGAAGTCACAGAAACTACACACGGGCAGATTCTAGGAGCCTGTTCAATTTGCACTAAGTTGGTTGCTCCTTAAATACAAGTTTTTTAGCTGGGGGCAACATTCTCCACATACTAGTACGTTTCTTAAACTTTGTATCCTAAACAATAAATATTTGGCATTAAAACAGGAATCGTCAACAAATTTCTGATGTCAAACATTACAAATGAGGGGTTCCCACTGTTCGATCATAATCCCATGTCATCTTCTCATTCAGGAGCCGGACCGCCTCATCGTAAATTTCGTTACCTCCCTCTAATAAAGGCCCAGAAGGAAAAGAGCAGCGCCAGGTGTAGAAGATAGAAAAATAGGATAAGAGATGTTTGTGGGTCGTAAATGGGCAAGGCTACCGGCTTCGGCCGCCTAATCATGATCAAGCCAACGAGCACGAGAACCAGTATGGCAGGACTGGCCTCAGGCCGAGGAGGCAGCTTTTGTCGAGTCATGCGGCCACAGCGTTTCTGTCTTAAGGTGCACGTGTCCCTAACAAGGTGAATCGCCGGCTAAAGCCTACGTGTCCTTAAGTGAAATGAATCGATCAGAGGTCACTGTGTGTTCATTGACTATGTGAGGGCAAGAATACAAGATGGATGCCGTAATCTAAAATGGATGCCATCGGTGTATCAGAAATGTGTTCATAACAAGAGTGCTCTTGCTCGTAGCATAGCGAAAACACCAGGATATACTATATGGATCATTTACGGTTCACTGGTACCGAAATTATGGGTTTGCGACGATGTCGAAAACACGGGTTCGAATCGTCACGGAACCTCACAGCGCCAAGTTTCTTGAGGAGGGGCACTAGGATGGCCTCCTTGAGAGATCTAGGAACGATGCCGCTGCGGAGTGAACCATTCAGCAGGGGTAAAATGCAATCAGGTAGATTGAGGCAGATATTCCGCAAGACAGATGGCGGACAGCAGTCATTTGGGGAGCCTGATTTGACACTATATGAGTGAGTGGATGTGTGAGTAGATCTAGGATTCAGTGAGTGGGTGTGTAAGTACTGGTATGGGTCTGAATGGGTTTATGAATGGTTGTGTGGGAGTTAGCGTATGAAATATTCTATGGGGGTGAGTGGGTGTGTTACTGATGTTTTTGTTGATGATGTCATCAGTGAAGTCATTTGAGATATCATCACTGATCTCATCAAGGATGTCACTGACCATGTCATGAGGTCAGAAGCAGTGTATTGCGGAGGCGGCAGTTATAGTTAGCCCAGCTAACTAGAACTACTGAATTTCACTGGTTTTAAGAGTGAAACCTGAGCCTAACTATATAACGTCCCTGTAACATTTGTTTTTTTCGAGATTTTTTTTAAGTAGTGATCACATTTGCAGAGTGGTGGTGAAGGGGGTATGGCCTTCGGGAACTTGCCAGAAGATTAAAAAATTTTTTTTTTAAGGGTGAGGGGCTGAATGGGCCCCCTACTCAGGGACATTTTCAGGCCTGTAGGCCCCACCCCCTAGAGCCCAGCCTTTTGTTTTGTAACTAAAGAGAGGGGGGCCATGCATCCCCCCCCATCTTACCCTTCCAGGGCTGATTTCAGCCCAGAGACCCTATTCCCCTGGGGCCGGCCTAAAGAGTGGGTGGCCTGGACCTGCCAAGCCATAGCAAACTGCGGTTTCCCAGGAGTGGGCACCCCAGGACTTTGCAGGAGCCAGCCCTGGGTGGTGGTGGTCCCCAGGGTCATTTAGGGCACCACGAGGGGGCCATGTGGCCCCCTCAAATCTAATTTGCCACAGAAAGATGGTGTTTCTGGGTCTGCAGAGGTACATGCGCCCGCATTAATTTACAATAAAGTCCTAGGAAGGTGATCGTCCCTGAATGGGGGGTGCTTGTGCCACACCTTTTTTTGCAAAATGCACCCCAGGACCAGGCCCTCCCAGGGGCAGATTATTAATGAAGCGCGGCAGCCAGCATTTAGTTCTTTTAAAAAAAAAAAATGTGCAGCTCGATCAGTGGATCCTGCTGAAAATATAAAAAAATAGGCGGGTCCTGGTGAGACACCCCCACCCCACCAAGACGCTTGGGTGGTCAGGTGTTTCTACCCTGCCTCTTTTTCTTTCTTTTTAAAAAAAAATGTTAAAAACATTTTTTGTGTGACTCTGTTCAACAGAGTCCCAGGATGGCTGCCAACACTTAGGGGGTCATTATGATCATGGACGGACTTGAGTCTGTCCGCGACCATAGAGGAGGAGGGAACCTCCGCATGGCCTGCGGAGTTCCCTCCTGTGCAATTAGGATGTGACGGCCACCCTGGCGGTCACATCCTCTATTTTTAACATTGCGGCGGGTGCTGCTTCAAGCAGCACCCGTCGCAAAGTTAAAAATGAAAGCTGTGCATTTGCATGCACAAAGCGGCAGGCACCGCGCAGTGCCTGCCGCTCTGTGCACGCAAATGCAGGGGGGTACCATTGGTACCCCCCATGTGCACCTCACACCCCCCCTTCACCCCTGGGGGCCCGCAACGGGCCCCCAAACAAGAATCCTTATGCCTTTGCACGGCGGACATGCTGCCGTGTAAAGGCATTGAAATTCAGACATCCTAATATGGCTGGCGGTGTCTGAGAGACACCGCCACCATATTAGGCCTTTTCGGCCGCGGTTGTAAGCCAACCGTGGCGGAAAAGCAGCGGACCTAAACCAGGACCCACCAGCCATCCTAATTTGGCGGTGGGTCCGCAGAGGATTTTCCGCATCCGCCGGGCCGGCGGTGGCTTCCGCCGGCCTGGAGGATGCGGAAAATCCTCCATCATAATGTGCCCCTTAGAGTTGAAGTGTTGGCAGCAATTTACATTTCAGTCGGATTTTGGGTTCCCAGATATCTATATGTTTTAAACTTGAATATCTTTTAAACTACTGAATGGGTTTACACCAAATTGCAAAAAGCAGGCTTGCTGGACCAACAGCAAGCTTTCAACCAAATTTCCTGTAATTCCGTTCAGGAGTAGTAGTTGTGTTAACAAAATGAAAAATCCCCATCGACATATAACATGGGGAGAATTGGTTTTGGGACACCTCCTTTTTTTTTTTCTTTTTTTATCTCCCCCAGTTGACCACCCTGAAACTATAAACACAGCAGCTGAACATAAAGGGGAAGTTTTTTTTCCCGTGAAGATTCGTCAAGCGGCGCCAAAGTTATTGGCAAAACAAAAACCACTTTTCTTATGTAACTTTGGTCCTTACCAGCTATCAGCAGTAACTAGCTATAGTTAGGACCTAGTTTCCAGAGGAAATATTTTTTTATTTTGCAAATAACTTTGGTGCTGTTTGCCAAAACTTCACACATTTCAAAGCTAGATTGCTAATCTGTTCAGTAGTTAGTTTTGGAGTTATTCAAGTAAAAGGATTTATGGATCTCAAAAGACGTGGATCCATGAACCAACAGCAATGCAGTGATTAGCTGGCTGCAACCTGAGGGGAGAGTTGTGGCTGCCGTTTTATGCATTGGGACTTTGTTCCTTGGTGGTGTGGTGGGGGAAATACAATTTCAAAGTGATAGAAGGAGTTAGGGTAGAGGTACCCTGACCCTGTGGGACTGATGGAGGTGTCTTTTAGGGTCTCCTCATGGGCGTGACATTGCTCAATGTTTTTACGAGTACACAAGGATCCAGACTCCAATTTAAAAAGCATACACCTTACGCTCACATCTGCACACCTTACGCTCACATCTGCACACCTTACGCTCACATCTGCACACCTTACGCTCACATCTGCACACCTTACGCTCACATCTGCACACCTTACGCTCACATCTGCACACCTTACGCTCACATTTGCACACCTTACGCTTACATCTGCACATCTTGCGCTCACAACACCTCAGACACACTTTTACACTGATATAGCCACTCACACATGCAGTGATACACCCAAATAAATTGTAATAGCATATGTGTGTTTTAAATGTGTTATTTGTAGCATTGAATGTGTGCGGTATAGCTGACAGACCCCTCATTTGTCCAAAGATTTGACAGTCATATAATGCATTAAAAAAAAAAGACTTGGGTATTTTGAGTTTATAGAATACTACTAAAGTTACCATGCCATCATTTTTTATTTTCTTGTTTTATAATACAGAAGAATGAATGTGTGAATAACTGTATTTATACACTTATGAACATGTTTATTAGTTAATTGAATTTACGGACTAAATTGTAGTACAATTTATAATAAAAATACTGTGAATTTTACTAAAAAGCCAAAGGTTACAGGGATGTTAGGAAACAACACTAAGAAGACCCTAGAAATCCACTGAAAAAGCAAAGGTTGTAGGGATTAAGTTGGGAAATCGAATTTCTAAGGTTATTTTAATTCTCTGAAAAACAACAAAGGTTACAGGGACGTTCTAGTTGTGTTCAGATTTTATACACACAAAAATTATTGTAATTCAGTGGTTGGTTACCTGAGCTAGCTATAACAACACCCTGTGATGCACTGCTTATGACCTCCCGTTAAATCACTTATGACATAGTCAGTGCCATCACTGATCATCTCATCCAGCAAAGCAAACTTCAATATACTATAAAACAATATTTTAAATAAGAAAAGGAGACAGATGAGAGACCTACTGCTCTCTGTTATCACCCAGGAGAGGGTTCTCCGCATATAGTGCTGTCTCTTCTAAACCACTACTCTGCACATTAATGACCAAAGTAAGACGTCTAACCATACAGGTTAATCTATTGCAAACCACACCACCATTCATCAACCTGGAAAGAGATTTTAGTGCAGATGTCAGATTTACGCAAACCACAACAACACACATCCAGTAGAGAGGTCCTAGTGGACAGCCCACTGTCTCCAAACTACTAGTAAAATGTTTCTTCATCCTGGAGAAAGGTATGGTAGAGATCAGTCTGTTACAAACCACTAATATATGGAGCCATCACCCCAGAGAGCGGTCTTGGAAAACAGATGATTTTATTGCAAATTACTACTACACTTTTTCATCACAAAGGAGAGAGGTCAAAGCAAAGTGATTAGTATGTGGTAAAAACAACTATACTCAGTCATCATAGTAGAGTGAAGGCTCAATTATAGTTCAGATATATGCTCGCTGGATGATGTCATTAGTAATATCACCGATCATGTCATGATTGATGCAATATGTAAGGTCATAAGCAGTGCATTGCAGGGGGCGTAAGTTATAGTTATCTCAAGCAGCTATAACTGCTGAATTTCTATGGTTTTGTGTATGAAATATGAACTTAACTAGAACATCCCTGTAACCTTTGGTTATTCAGTGAATGTGCACCATTTATTAAATTTCTATTTCCTAATTATGAAGCACCTATAATATAATATATAATTTTTGTGTGAAAATATCTATTTATTTATATATATATATATATATATATATATATATATATATATATATATCTCACTTCTGAGCAGCTCATATGCCCAAGTATATATTTGAGCTAGCAGTAGGCAGAAGCAATACACTAGGGCAAGCCATTCTCTGGGTTAAAGATGATGTGGGGAATGCCCCGTTAGACAAGGGTTTCTTGGCAGTTTGATTTAGGACTTATTACTGTTCCATTAGCAATAAGGCTCTTGCACCAGTACACAGCCAATCAGAAGGGCCTGATCTTATGTTCCAGCCTACACCTGCTGGTGAACATTAAACTCCTTGCCCATGCACTGAACAACTCCTTAATCAGTTTTTTCTCATTTTAAATTGCATACACCTACGGAGTTGGCATTAATAGGCATTGTGGGGTATGGCTTAAATTACCGTTATTGCACAAATTGCAATTTGCTGCAAACAGGCACGTCTGCTTAATTTTCCTATGAAATTAGGAACTGTATTCGGAATCTGACCATGTGCGTGTCTGCATATTGTGATTCAGTTTTTAATTACAGGGATGCTCAGAATTGAATATATCATGGCAATCGCGCCAAGGTTTTGTGGAGTGTTTAAAGTTCATTGCAAAAGTTTTCCATGGTAGAGGGGAAAAAAGGAAATTGGTTAGAGTCCTAGGATCTTTTTCTTAAGGACCTTATGCTATTAATAGTTCAGTTTACATCGGAGTGGGGATAAGTATTTTCTGGGAGTTTGGGTGGCTGGAGGGGAAAATGGGTGTCTGTGGGTGATATAAAAAGCTGTGACAGTGAAGACAGAGTAGTGGCTGTGTTGATAAACTGGCTTTTCACTTCCTCGCACATATTTTCCAGCAGGGCCTGTCGATGCTGAGGATGGAGGCTATATCATTCCAGATGCTCTTGAATCCTCGTGTGGCCAATGCCTTGACAACCACTTGTAAGCCGTATCAGGACAGCAGCTGTACCACCAGCACATGAAGCCTTCACACCAGCCCTACAGGGATGATCATCCTTCTACCATTAAAGAACATTCTGGTCCATGGAAGCTTTGTCTTGATCACCCATTTGGCAGTAGCGCATAGTCCTAAACGATTGTACAGAGGATCTCCTACCTGAAGGGAAGTGCTTACCTCTACACGAGGTATGAAGCATTGGGTGATGCAAAACCAAGCACCAGATGCCCAGGCTTCCCGAACACATCAACTTTATCTCAATTTCTAGATTCTGTAGAGTAAGGACCCTGAGGTAAGGGCACCTACAAGGTAAGACTTCACACAAGTTCACTTTGCTTCAGTGGATCCCTGCCTCCCTCCAGTTCTGTTTTATGTAATCCCAACTTGTTCCCCCACTCAACAAAAGCCCATTTTACCCATTTGTATTCTAATATAATTGCAGCCTTTGATAGATTCATATATTGTGGAAATCCACCTGCAGTTTGAGTGCTTACCTTTATTTTTCCTGGTTCTGATGGGATTATATCCCTAATAAGCCATATTTGCCTGTTTGTTTTAGGCCTGGTGGACCGAGTTTGCACACAGTTGTAAAATGTTTATTCGATCCATAGCATGATCATATACATATAATCACAAACATGCATATTTCATGTAAAACATGAAACAAACGCTGAGCGGAAAACATCAACTTCATACTCCTTTATTACCCAGGGCAAGGGGGGTCCCAGATCTCAGATTATATTACTGGGCCTCGGCTCTTCAGTATATGCAGGGTCTGATTGGCGCGAGTGGGGTAGATCCAAATGTCACTGCCTTCTAAACTAAGGTATATTCCATTGTGCTGGGTCTAGAAACAGAGAACGCCTTTTTAAGCTGTGCCGACTCCTCATATTATAAACGCACTCGGTTTAAGACCGTTTTGGCTGCGCATAATAGCTGGACAGCCGTAGCAAAAAAAATGTGGACTGGGGAGATTCAATAGATACACGAGACTGTATATGAATAAGACCCTACCACCCTCAATTTTTGTTGATGCTACCATGGCAGAGTGGGCTAGAAAAGGAATTATTAAGATAGGGGATTTACTGGGCTTAGACGAGAAGATACTGCAATTTTCCGACCTTGAGGCAAAGTTTTTAATATTGGTAGGCGGAGTTTCTTTAAATATCTGCAGGTTAGGAGTTTTTTGAGCAGGAAGAAAGGGGGGTGGCTGGCTTTGCTAAAAATAGCATTTTGGAAGCTATAGAACGGGGAGGGGAGTGTTCTATCCATAGTTTTTATGCTACTTTGGCAGAGCTGAAGGTAGACGATAAAGGAAAGTATGAAAATAAATGGGCAGTAAAGTTAGGAATTCAGGGCCGACATTTCTTGGATTCATTGGAACTAAGATACTCAGCTCTCTGTTCAGCCCCGCTTCAATCCCAACATTATAAAACATTATACCAACTCTACTACTCCCCGGCTCGTATCGCGCAGTGGGGAGGGACTACAGGGATTACATGTCCACGCTGTAGTGAACCAGTAGCGGATAGCATACATATATTTGCAGCTTGCCCTCAATTACGAATTTTGCTTAAAGGTATGGAAGACTTCCTGGGTCGAACACTTGGGTTGGTTGTGATGCTAACACCACCAGTAAATATGCTAGGGGTTAGGGGGATCGAGGGTGAGGAATACTGTGAATTTTTGTTTATAGCAATGGCGGTTTATAGATTGATGATTGCTAGAGCTTGGCTGGATAAAGCTCCCCCAGTACTGCAACAGTGGATTGCCATGCTTTTGGGGATTTTTAATGTAGAAAAAGGTATTTATGCTAGGAAGGGTAGAAGGGTAATAAGGTTGGGAAGGAAAATTTGGGAACCAGTTCATCAATGGAAAGAGAGGACAAGAGAAAGTCTTAGTTGATTTATCCCCCTATGTTATGCTTAGTTTTGGTATGTTGTGTCATTTTGGTGTTTAGTTTTTTTTTTTATGTAAACTGCATTGTAGGTAATGTACTGTTTTTGTTCAATATTTGATTACCATATGTACTTATTTAGCTTATTTATGTATTAGCGCTCTGTGTGTTATATGTGCGCCTATAAAAACTCAATAAAAATATTTTTAAAAAAAAACTTCATACTCATTTACATCATTCTAGATGGAAGTGGTGTTGGAAACTAAAATAGGTACTTTAAAATTCTAAAAGCTTTAAAATGAGTTAAAAGAAGAAAGCGTCAGTACTGTAAGGGTAATCAACAACCATAGTTTGACACTACAGTCCTTCTGAGAGGCCTTGATACTTGCTTGCCCAGTAATATCCATACTTTTACATCAAAATCTTATTCCAGGTTTAGACCTCTGGCACAAGACATAAAGCAAGTATCTTAATAAAGTAAAAACAAGCCAACTTGTCGTGTCTGATCTAAAACACGTATCTGTGAGGCATGAAAAAGACAGCACCCAACAGGCCCGGATAATCCAAGTTTTCCTCAGATTGACATAGAACGGGCTAAGGAATATAAAGTGCTCTAAAGTTTCAGGGCTAATGCTAAACAAGGGGCACAGTGAAGTTAGTTGTGTTCGTCCAGATGCTTTTCATAGCATTCAGTGGGAGAACCCCACAGAAAGTGCTCGTGCCTGAGGGGGTTCAACATCATTCACATAGGGATCGAGCTTTAAACACATTTTAATGTCTAAAAATCGGGTTGTTAAAGTGCTATGTGTCCTAGTTTCAGTGCAAGATGAATCCATAAAATCCCAGTATCTTTTAAAAAAAAAATTTTAAAGCTGGGAACCCTTTATTTTATTAATAGACCACGGGTCATCCCACATAACCACAGCCCTAATTTATAAAACCATTGCCTTACTTTTTTTAAACCCGACCAGTCACCCCGTTTGCTTTTTGGAGAGTAATAATTCCTGCACACTCTCCTTAATCTGTGATCTGAGTTTTACTGGTCCAAAGTCTTATCTAAATCATAAGCACCTTTAAAACAGCTGAATGGGTAATAGACCTTAGACCGAGATCAAGGCAGAGTGGTATTAATGGCATGTTCTTTGGGAGGTTTAAAATTGCATGTAAAAATGTATTTACTGCTACTTCTAACTGGTTCAGGTGCTCCAGCCCCCACAATCCGGCCCCATATAAGGCTGCATCCCTCCCTTTTGCCCGATGTATTTCTAGGATTGTTGCCACATCTCTTATTGTAAATGTATCCCCATCAATCAAAGAAACCAAGGTATGTACATTCCTAAGATGTTCAATAGAAAATTCTGAAGCACCCAACCTCGCAGTAGACTCCACAGATTTATTGATGGGTGAAAATAAACTTTGTAATTTCAATTTTCTTGCAAATTTGAATAAATCCATCCCTACATCAGTGAAATTACAATAATTTATTGGACAAAATGATAAACCTCTTTGTAGAACTGCGAGCTCCTATTCATTCAATTCCCATTCCAATAAATGTATCACTTTCAAATCCCCAACTGCAACAACTGATTCATTATCCATAGAATCTGTACTTATTTTCTGAATTTGTCCCAGCTGCTGGTACCTATCCTTGTATTGTCTGTGCTTCCGATTGCCCCGCCCGGTTCTGGCCCCATTTTTTCCTTGCCTCTTCTTACCCTCTATATTTCCTCAGAAAAAGAAGAGCCTCTATTAGGTTTAGGACCTGTAGTGCTCTCTACCTCCACTTCCTCCCTGGACGAAATGTCTTGAGCTAGTGTAATTTACTGAGCTTAAATCATCCTGAGCTTGTGGTCCCCCACTGGGTTTCGGCTTTTGTATATCATCGAAACCTTTACCAAAAGTGGAGATTCGCCCTTGGTTGAAGTCCTGTTCGTCCCTTCTGATCTTACCTAATTTTTTCTCTTTAATCTGCAACTGGTGTCTATTGATCACTTCCATTAGGATCGCATAATATTTTTCAGTTAGCTCTGATAATTTCATGTCCCTTATTTCTTTTTCCAACTCCGCTATCTGATGATTTAATTTCTCAATCTTTCTTTCACAATTTTTAATCCGAATATGCATGATAAACAATGACGATGAATGTAAATTCTCCTCCCACTCCTGAAGTAGGTACTCATCTAAATCATCAAAAGTGGGAAAAATTTATATTTTTAAGCCCATTGGCACACTTTTGGTTAACATAATTTTCATAGTAATGCCATCCCACCATTTGGATAACTCACTCTTTTTGAGTTTTTCCAATTTCAAGAATTTTATTTTAAGGCTACTATTCGGTACTTCTTGTTTTATCTGATGCTCCGTGTTTACTTTGAGCAAAAAGTTCTGCTACAAGATTTTCCCGATCATCCTCCATCCTGCGATGTATCTAACCAATCTAAATTATTCATAAATCTTATATTTGAGTCCTCTGGTGACCCTTTCTAAACAATTACACAATGCACAACTGGCAATGAGGGCATAGAACAGGTTTATTATGTTAGTCCTTATTCCTTTCTTTACTGCCAAAGATAGATCTATTCTGGCATGCCTACAATCTTCATTGTAACATGGGCAGCATTGCAAATTACTATATTTGGGGGGCTGCAAGTTTGCTGGGGGCATTTCCGGACCATCACTTACCTGCACGGAGCACCAGACACCACGCTCTCCTGCTTCGCTCTCCCCCGCCGCCACACTTGACAACGCAGCCGCCGAGAGGGGGGAGTGCCAAAGTAGACATCGCCTACATCTCCCAGCGTCTCCTGTTTGGACTCGGACGCCACCTGCAGCGTCAGTTTCCCGCACCCGGAGGCGCATAAGGTCGAGTCGCTCCTCCCGTGTCGCGAAACGCGTGTGGGCGACGCCGGGCGAAGCCCGGGCAGAGGGCGGGCCGTCTGTGGCCGTCTGTGGCCGTCTGTGGCCGTCTGTGGCCGTCTGTGGCCGTCTGTGGCCGTCTGTGGCCGTCTGTGGCCGTCCGAGGCCAGACAAGGCCGGGCTGGGCCACCCCCCTTGATTCTGACTCATTCCAAAAGGTACTTTTTCTTTGATCCTGATTATTCTTCTTATTGGGAGGATAACACAACAACCTTACTACTGAACTGGTTGACAAAATCGTCTCAAATAATATAAGACTGTGGACTGGGAGAAGGGCAGGCACTGACCGGATTAGCATTATTGTGATACTTATCAGTAGGAAGCCAGGAAGGACAGGTTTGGGAGATAGTCTACCGAAATGTAATCATGTCCAAACCCCCAAAAACACGCTCGGCTACGAGCAAAGCACACTTAGCTGGTACACCTAACCAGGTCATGGCAGAAATAAACGATGTTCCACCCAACAAAATCAAAAAACCTACTGCGATAGACCTGATCCTGAGGAAAGTCTCCGGGGAGATTGAGCGCATGGAAAGGAGTTTGTCCTCTTCACCAATTCCCATACTAGTTACCCCCACACAATCCAGGGATCTAAGCCTATCGGAAAGTCCCAACACAGAAATAGAGACCAACTCAATCGAGGGCATTCCCTGCGCACAACAGGTAGCACAACCTGGGGCAGACTACTCAAGGGACAGCAATCCTACCATACATAGTAGACCCAAACAATGGGGGCGTGGCAAGGGCCAGCTCAGGAAAAATACATCAAACATAGGAGCTTGTCGACCCAAAAATAGACAAGAGGTCACCCCTGAAGAAGTAGTCACTCCACGTAAGACCTCCAGGGTGGATAGATGAGGTAATTGGAGCTCTAAAAAAACCGATAGTCAGTAGGATAGACAAAATAGCTAATGAATTGATTAAACGGGGCAAGACAATGGGCCCGCTAAGCAAGAATCCTACTACAGTCCCCAACCAATCCACAAACATGGTCACTGGCCAAATAGCGGTCAACAATAACTGTGTTGGCAACACACGATCACTCAGGTACATGACCCACCTAAAGCTCCAGCACACCCAGAGAGGGGAACTGCCCAGAAGGAGGGAACCGAACACACAGATAAAGCCCGACAGCAAACACTCATACAAATGGGGCAAGAAGGCCATCACACAAGTCAAGGTCCAACTAGCTTACCTCAAAATGACTATGATTCATATGATAGACCAGAAAGTCCACCACCACATATAAATCTACCCCCAGAAGCTTGCCCCTATGTTACTGTATTCACAGGGGTGCCGGAACTCAGGGCTGCAGAAAAAGAATCACACCTAGAACTTAAATCCAAAATAATAAAGTGGCTGAACATCCATAGGCCTTTGAATAGCAGGGAAAGTGGGGAGATTCTATATGTAAGAAGAGTCAACTGGCTAGGGGGCAGAAAGAAAGACCTAATAGGGGACTGTATTGTGGCAAATTTCAGAGACGTCAACCTGGTGGAATACATATTGGGAAATACAAACAGAAACCACACCAGTACTATTTGCACCCTTCCTCTGGGATATTTTTACCCGAGGAGGCGGAGCACCTATAATTTGACCTATCCAATGTGGAGTACAGGAAGGGCACCATATAGACAAAGGGACAGAATGCCTAACCACCCAGGCCAGTTCTTACCATCTCGAGATTACCCACAGTGGAGAAATAGATTCGCCCCCCTACAGTCGCTCGATGAAAACGACTGAATACCCCTTGTAGAGAATGGGCAATGGACCTGTATGCATTATGAAGGGGGCGGGGGAAAGCCTGGAAGACCTGAGGATTGAAGAACCCCCAACACGGAGGGGCGGGGTTGCTAGCGAGTTAGAGAACAGAGTGTAGACCTAATGATCATGCTTCAGAGGGAGGAAAAGCATCTAGGGCAGGGCTAGCTCTATTGTCCTGGAATATAGCGGGCCTGGGGGGGAAATTTGATAGCAAGGACTGGAGGGAGTACATTAATGGCTTCCATATTATAGCTCTACAGGAGACCTGGGCACGAGACCTATCTCCCTATCAGTTGGATGCTATAAATGCTTCTTTTCGCCTGCGCAGGAAGGTAGATCAGGCAGGGCGAAGGGAGGACTAGCCCTATATGTTGACTTAGAATTAAAAGGCACATGGACGCAACCCCCCTGGGTATCAAACACTTTACAGGCAGTGGCATTCCAGGGACAGGGTCAGAGGTTCCTAATATTAAACTTCTATAACTCGGGGCCGATTGATGGGAACTACCCAGTGATACAAGAACTAGAGAGCAGATTAAGTGAAGAAATTGAGCGAAGGCAGGGGGGCCCAGAACCAATTATTTTGGTCATGGGCGACTTTAATTGCCACCTGTGTCAAACTTCTCCCCGTGAGCCCTGATTGGTCCTCTTGCCCTGTAGAAAGTGGACCACACTTTGAACACAAAAAAGAGGGAACACTGCTTATGAAGCTACTTGATAGGTTTGCTCTTACCCACACTATTGACTTGTTGGTCCTGAGAGCAGGAGACACTCTCACACCAACATTTAAGGGAAGAGGCTGCTCATCCATTATAGATTTTATCATAATATCCACTTTTGCAAAAGACCAGGTTAAAAAGGTAAGAACCGACTGGAGCCCCTTTAGTGGCCATAATCCCCTAACTCTCGAAATTCCATATAACGGGCTGACAGTAAGGAACGCCTTTATAGACCTTGAAATCCGTCCAACGGATCAGGGGAGGTGCCTAAGATGGGCAAAGATCAACGCTCAAGAATTTTATAGCACCTTAATGGAAAGAGGGAAAGAACAAATAGAGGCCTGCCTAGAACTCACAATAGAGGGCAGAGATGTGGTCCTGGCATTTGAGTCTTTAACCAAGGTGGTTGACGGATTATTAAGAACCACACGCCCTGTAAAGGACTCGGCAATCCCACGATGGTTTGACTCTAACTGCTCGCGGGCTTTGAGGGAGCTAAAACTGTGCATTAAGACGCTCCAGAGAGACAAGAATAAAGTTGCCCTGTGTAGGCGTAATTATAAAATGCAGGTCAAACGGAAAAAGATCATTCTCCAAAAGGAAGTCTGGGCAGACCTGAGGGAAGCAGGTGAAAATAGGGACTACACCCAATTTTGGATAATCATCAATAGCCCCTGTTTTCAAGATTCCAGTTCCCCTGTTATCATTACTAATATACTCCCCGAACAATGGGTTACCCACTTTGAGAGTCTATATAACCACCAGGGCGAGATAGCTAGGGTTGAATCGTGGGAGGGGGCGAGACCCACGGAATTAGAATTCTCTCTACAGGAAATTACTAAGGCAATCCAAGGTCTGACCCAAAATAAGGCACCAGGCCCGGATGGCACCCCCCAGATCTCTATCTAAGTAATATTGAATTATGGGCGCCCATCATGACCAGAGTATTAAATGCAGCGATAAAATCTGGGCTCCTGTGATCTTGGGCTACAGCATTGATTGTCCCTATCTACAAGAAAGGTAGTAGGGACAACCCGCAATGCTATAGACTAATTTCGCTGATAGACGTGTCAGCGAACTATTAGGTAGGGCAGTCTTAAATCGCCTTACTGAGTGGACAGAAGAGCACCACACCCTAGCAGACACCCAATACGGATTCAGAACGAACAAATCAACTAGCGATCAATGTCTCAACCTCTACCTCCTAGTTGCCAAATACACAAAGCCAGTAACGGAACGGTGTATATGGGGTTTATGGACCTGGCGGCGGCCTTTGATAACGTAAATAGAAATAAACTCTGGGCCCTGATGTTCAAACTGGGAATTGACCCAGAACTCAAACATCTTAAAAGAACTACACTGGAACACCACTGCCAAAGTTTGCTATAGCGCGGGGGTGAGTACCGATCCCTTCCTGTGCACTAGCGGAGTGAGGCAGGGGTGTATCCTGGCCCCTTTTCTATTCTCTCTCTACATAAATGACCAAAAAGCACATTGATAGCTCTGGAGACTGACTGCCCCAAAGCAGGATCGCGCCATATACCAGTACTGCTGTACGCAGATGGCGCGGTCCTGCTTACACGAACAGGATTGAGCCTGCAACATCTGGTTAATAGATTTGTAAAGTTCATGGAGAATCTAGATCTCTCCGTGAACCGGACTGTCCCGAGGGGGTCGGGACGCTCGGGACGCTCGGATGCTCAACTACTGGATTCGGACAGATGGGAGGTTTTGGGGTAAACAGAAATACCGGTGACTTGAGTAAAGGTTTAAGGGAAGGCTTTATTGGAATATAAGACTTTTTCAGTAAGGGTGCTGCTCGCTCCAGGGTCTGAGCTGCGGGGTCCAAAGGAAAAGTAGCTCGCTCCAGCTTGGCAATGTCGGGGACTGAGGTCGGATGTAGCGGTAGTCCAGCCTGGGAACGTCCTTCCGCTCAGCCTGGGAATGTCCTTCCTCTCGGGTCTCCTCCGCTCCGGTACCGAAAAGAAAGGAGAACCGGATCCGATATCTAGTTGGACCATGAAGTATTCGTTAGGGCCGGGAGTGAGGGAAACCAGCGGTACAGTGCTCTTTACACAACTTGTGAGGTAGGAGTGCTCGTGAGGGGGAAGGATTCGGATAGCTGTACACAAGGGGCTTTACACTATTATACACGGGGCGGACTCTTCCGCCCGCCACACGACCCCGTACCTCTTGAAGCCACGCTCCTTCCGTGGGAACGTGGCGGGCGAAGCGTGGAAACATTGGCCTCCTGGCGTGTCGGTCCCGGTCTCTTTCCGGTCGGTCTCTCTCGAACGCCGCCCTTCTCCGTCTTCAGCTACCTCCAGGGAAACGCCGTCAGTCGTGTCCTTCCTGTTTCCTCCTTTTGCCCTATCGACGCCGTCGAGGGGCGGGGCTTCTTCCTCATGGTCTGGGTTCTTAAAGGGACCGTCCGTTTTGTTATCGTCCGGCCAGGCTGTCTCCGGGTCCTCAGTCCATGGATAAGGTGGCGGCTGTGGGGAAAAGGGGCAAGGTGAGAGAGGGGTGGCTGACCACCAGTCCGTTGAGGTAGTAGTGTCCGTACCGCCTGCCCTGTCACATTCCTCCCCCCCTGGCTTCTCCCGTTCGGGGAGAGGAAACACGCGGGAAAAGAAGTCCGCATTACCGTTGTCTTTCCTTTTCCGATGGTGTACAGAAAAGGAAAAGGGTTGTAAAGACAAAAACCACCGTAATACTCGGGGGTTATGGCTGCTATTCTGGTGTATCCACTTTAGGGGCGCATGTAGGATGAATGGTTTACCCTCCAAGTAGTACCTCAATTTCTCTATCGCCCATTTTATGGCCAGTGCCTCTCTCTCAATGGTGGAATAATTACACTCCCTGGGAAAAAGCTTTCTGCTTACATATAAAATGGGGTGTTCAATCCCTTCCTTATCAACTTGGGACAGTACTGCCCCTATACCTACATTGGAGGCATCTGTGGCTAACACAAAGGGTTTGGTATAGTCGGGGGATACCAGAACTGGAGCTGTGGTCATTGTATCTTTCAAGTGTTGAAAAGCCTTCAGGGAGTCTTGTGATGGCTGAGAATAGTCCCTTGGCTTGGTGTCCTTTTTGAGAAGGTTAATTAAGGGTGCAGCCATGTCAGCAAAACATGGTATAAAACGGCGGTAGTACCCTACCAGACCTAGGAAGGCCCGTAGTTCTCTTTTATTAGCAGGAAAGGGGACATTAGCTATCGCTCGTACCTTCTCGCTTTGAGGTGCTATGGTGCCTTCCCCCAGTACATATCCCAGGTAGTTCACACTGCGAAACGCTGCTCTGGATTTTTTTGCGTTGATGTGAAGTCCCGCTCTTCGTAGTGCTGTGAGGATGGTTTGCAGATGTTGCAGATGTTCTTCCCATTCATGGCTATAAATGACTATATCGTCCAGGTATGCTGAGCTGAACGAGACGTAGGGTTGTAACACCTGGTTCATGAGGCGTTTGAAAGTCGCTGGTGCCCGTGGAGTCCAAAGGGGAGTACTGTGAATTCATAGGCACCGTCGTCCATCACGAAGGCGGTTTTCTTCCTGTCCTCTTCACAAAGAGGTACCTGCCAATACCCCTTCGTGAGGTCGATGGTCGTGATGCATTTGGCATCGCCTATTTTTTTGACAAATTCATCCACACAAGGGATAGGGTAGGTATCAAAGTGTGACACCGCGTTCAAGGCCCTGAAGTCCATACAGAAGCGTTTGGAACCATCCGGTTTGGGTATCATCACTATTGGGGACGACCAATGACTTTGGGATGGACGGATCACCCCTAGATGCAACATGTCTTGCACTTCCTTTCTGACCGCTTCTCTTCTGGCTGCGGGAATCCGGTAGGGTCGTTGTTTCACCACTTTATCCGGAAGAGTTTCGATGCGGTGTTCAACCAGGCTAGTCCTCCCTGGTATGTCCGAAAAAATGTCTGAGAAGGGCTCTAGGACGTGTGCCAACTCTGTCTTCTCCTGGGATGCCAATTCTTGGTTCACTACCAGCTGGTTCAACGTAGAGGTGTTGGGGAATTTTGTAGGGGTGACAAGATGACCCGCTTTTGGTAAAGGCCCCAACCATTCTTTCAACATATTAATGTGGTACGTTTGGGTTTTCGTTGACGTCAGGCGTAACCGGTAGGTGGTTTGACGGATGGCATCAATAACCTGGAACGGGCCTTGCCACTCTATCTTGGTTTTGTTGTTTATGCTTGGTAATAACACAAGAGCCCACTTTCCGACGTCGATCTTTCTCAGCTTCTTTCCTTTATCATACGTCCTTTTATACCTTTCTTGTTGATGTTCCAGACTGGAGTATGCTAGTTCCCGTAGCTTTCCCAGCTTGGTTCTCAGCTGAGTGGTATATTCCAGCATGCTCTTCTGTTCTTGTGGTTCTTCATTTTCCCACATTTCTCTCGTCATGTCTAGGAGGGACCGGGGCGGTCTTCCATATAATAGCTCAAATGATGAACATCCCATACTACTTTGCTTCTGAGCCCTTATGACATACAGGGCTAGAGGCAGAAGTCGGTCCCAGGTGGGCCCTTCAGCTGTCAGCATTTTTTTTAGTGTTGCCTTGAGGGTCTGGTTGTACCTTTCTACAAGACCATCAGTTTGTGGGTGGTACACAGAGGTCTTCAAATGCTTGATGTCCAGCCTGGGAACGTCCTTCCTCTCAGCCTGGGAACGTCCTTCCTCTCGGGTCTCCTCCGCTACGGTACCGAAAAGAAAGGAGAACCGGATCAGATATCTAGTTGGACCATGAAGTATTTGTTAGGGCCGGGAGTGAGGGAAACCAGCGATACAGTGCTCTTTACACAACTTGTGAGGTAGGAGTGCTCGTGAGGGGGAAGGATTCGGATAGCTGTACACAAGGGGCTTTACACTATTATACACGGGCTGACTCTTCCGCCCGACCCAGCCTGCCACACGACCCCGTACCTTTTGAAGCCACGCTCCTTCCGTGGGAACGTGGCGGGCGAAGCGTGGAAACATTGGCTCCTGGCGTGTCGGTCCCGGTCTCTTTCCGCTCGGTCCCTCTCGAACGCCGCCCTTCTCCGTCTTCAGCTGCCTCCAGGGAAACGCCGTCCGTCGTGTCCTTCCTGTTTCCTCCTTTTGCCCTATCGACGCCGTCGAGGGGCGGGGCTTCTTCCTCATGGTCCGGGTTCTTAAATGGACCGTCGTTTTGTTATCGTCCGGCCAGGCTGTCTCCGGGTCCTCAGTCCATGGATAAGGTGGCAGCTGTGGGGAAAAGGGGCAAGGTGAGAGAGGGGTGGCTGACCACCAGTCCGTTGAGGTAGTAGTGTCCGTACCGCCTGCCCTGTCACACTGACCAAATCCTTTGTAATGGTGGCAGGGAAAAAAAACCCTAAGAAATATGTATTCAAAATAGTAACTCATGTGCTAGAAACTGTTAACACATCCTCATATTTGGGTCTTTTGTTTGATGGAGAGATTAGGTTTGCCTCCTTGCTGGAGGAAAGGTGTAGGAAATTGGTCTCCACAAACGGTGCTATTTTAAACTTTGCACGCAGGCTAGGCCGCTGGTCACCAGAGCAAATAATGACGTTGTATAGAGCTGTTAGCACCGCCAAAGCCACGTATGGGGCAGAGGTCTGGGGCTTTAGGGATGTACACCAGTTACAAGTAGAGGAAGATAAGTTCCTACGTAAGATGCTGAACACACCACAGAGCATCCCAGCAGCAATTGCACACACAGAGCTTGGTATCCCATATATTACCGACCAGATAAAAGTGAGACCCATCCTGACCTGGCTGCGAATCTGGGTAAACCCAGAAGCAGAGCTCAGTAGGCAAATAGTCAAAGACTGCCTACAGAGAGACAAGTGCCTACAAATCCCCTGGCTAAAATATGTCAAAGAAACTTTAGGGAGCATAGACCACCAAATATTATTCACTGATCCGTCTCTGATTGACACTTCTCATAAATATCGGATCCAAAAACTGCTATTAGGCAAATATGATCTGGGCAGGAAACGGCTTGATTCCACAAAAACATCTGTAGTTGCACACTTTAGTAAGCAACGGAGAGGGTATGGAACCATATTTATTTTTAATGTATAATCAGCAAGACAGATTTTTAATGTGTCATTTTAGGCTCAATTTGTTACCTAATATCTTAGCTTACCCGTCTGGTTTTACCTTAACAATTGAGCAGAAGGGTGCCTGTGGCTGCGACAATAGGTCTCCGCAGGATACCCTCCATTTTGTACTGTTATGTTCTTTTTATCGAACCTCTCGCCGTAGATTCCTTGTTGATATTTTAAGAGTCAAAATTTAGTCACGCTAAAACTGCTCTATCATTTCTGCAAAGAGCTACTGACATGCGCACCTTATGCTCTATCATGAGTTTTTAAAAAATTGCTGTCAAACTAAGAAACACCAGAGGCTGACTTAAAATGTATATAATTTTATATGCCTTTATAACTATATCAATTTTGTTTTTAATATTGTATGGTTCAGAAATGTAATGTAACTGATGATTTTGTATTATGTATTTTTATCCAGTATTATGGGTGTCTTTCATAGATTCACATGCCTGAATCATTCCCCGTTGTCAAGATGGGAGTCCCCGGTACATAGAAAAGTAATGTCCTATAGACATACATAGAGAAAAGTAGGCCTAAGGGCCTTGTCTTTGTAGCCTATCAATGTCCTTTTGTAAAAAGGACCAAACTCTAGAAGGTAGCCAATCAGCTACCACCTCCCTCTAGAACCTTCCTGCCAGGAGCCTCAGTCTCTCAGATTTTCTGCCGCACGTTGTGCTAGGGAGTCTCCACCTGAGTTCTCCTCAGGTTTCCAAGATTTATCTCTTTTCCTCACAGAAATTGGATATTTTCTTCTTCAAACAACAATGGCTGATCAGCAGAAGAAAAGGCTTTTCAGAGCCTGTTCATCCTGTGGTAAGAAGAGACTGCACGTCGATGATAGGCATGAGACTTGCCTCTACTGTCTTTCTCCTGATCATTCTGCAAAAGAATGTAGAGTTTGTAGAACATTCTCTACAAAGACACTTAAAGACAGGGAAGGAAGACTGCTCCTCTGGTTGAACAGACTCAAAAACAGGGATGATGCACCGTCTTCAGAGGAAGGTGAAATGGCTTAAAGGTGTAGGATCGTGCACTGCTTAATGCAAGGTTTCATGTATTTTCCGTGCAACCAGGGTATCGCTCCCCACCTGGAACGTGCTGAATACACACACGTAGCAGCTATACTGCAATCAGTATAGCTGTCACCCTGAGCACAGGTTTGTGCTGGTCCTCCAGCCAAAGTTTATTCAAATCAATATTCAAAAATCCTAAATTAATCCATAAGTGTCTTTATTGCACTTCTCAATAGTTCATTCCCAAATAATAACAATTCCCAATTTATGACGTCCAATGCATTTCGGCAGGGTCTCCCGCCTTCATCAGGGAAATAGTTCTGAAAATCCAAAAAACTTACAATCAGTTTCAAAGCCCACTTAAATCAGATGAACTAGTTAAACAAGTAACAAAACATAATTAAATGAACATTGCAGTCAATTTAAACATGGTGCATAAATATTCCTGTACATATTTCTAGTGGTCAGTTGATGTCCATTACTTAGTTCCGAATCATTCCGTTTTTTTGCATGTTATGTTACTCGCATTATCAACAATCTCTGGTTTCTAAACCACTACCGCTCCTGGCGCTAGTAATGTTACCGCTGAGGCTTCCTACATCGTGTCTCTAAACACAAGGAAATTTAATGATGCAATGCCCCACCTCTTAAGGCTACTGGTTGCACTGCCAATAAACCTGTTATTTCAATGCCTCTAACATTACATGCCGTTTTAAAATCAACCCTTACCTCGACGTATTTCTAACAAATAACACCCGGTAGTATGCGGCGTGTATGGGACATACAAGCTTCTTCTTCCGTGTTTGAATGGTCGCGCTGTGCCGCGCATGCGCTAATATGCCCTTTCAACGTTTGTTTTCTTTAAAGGCGTACTATCATTTAAAAAACTTTGTCGACAATGTGCTAACGTTGCTGGTTCGATCCCCAGCGGGGGTATAAACTCAACTATGTGAATGCGCGCTGCGCATAATTAATATGTCTAAATAACAAGCAGAAAAATAAACATATAAATCATGAATCTTCGTTTAACCCCTTGCATGCTGATGACGAACCCCAGCCGTCATGCACTACGGTGCTCGTGTGCTGATGACGGCTGGGGTTCGTCATGGCCCGCCCCTGTTCATTTGTTTACAGCACAGGGGCGGAAACGGGCCAGCAGTGAAGGGGTTAAACGGTAACCATGACTCATAGGTAACACAAAAATTCTGTTCGTTCATTCAGCCCATTGGGCTTGAGGCTGTTCAAATAATATATCCAAGGGTTCTCCTGTTTTAGTAAATTGTTTTTATTGATGGCCCCTTCTTTTTTTCTCCAGCATTTCCAACACGCAAACTCTTAATTGGCTTATGTGATGTTGCTTGACTGTGAAATGTTCAGCCACTGAAGATTTCAAAGATTTTGTGCGTATATTACTTTTGTGTTCGTTAACACGGATTTTCAATTTCCTCTCGGAGTGCCCCACGTATACATCTCCACAAGGATACTTAAGCATGTAAATCAAATTCATTGAATCACATGGCGCGTTTACTTTAAGATGGATCGGAAATCCCTTCTCGGGTGTGTTATGGTGGTTCCCTTCATGACGTTATGACACGTATTGCAATTAAGACAGGGTACTGTACCCCGATACACTGGTTTTGTTTGCGGTTCTTTGGTGGGTTTCAAAAAACCTGCCAAGTTTTTAGCTCGTGTATGGGCAAATACTGGTTCTTGTGCGAATGCTCCTTGAAAATCTGATTCCATAGATAAGATTGGCCAATGGCGTCTTACGATTTGTTTAAATTGTGTGCTAAGTGTGGAGTGTTTACTGACGCAGGTGATGCGTCTTTCTTGTGCCTTTTGATTGCTCTTCAGGAGATCCTGTCTGGATTTAGATGTAGCTCTGGTTTTGGCCTCTTGTATTATCTCTTCTGGATATCCCCTATCCCGAAATCTTTGTATCATGGTATCCATTTGTTGTGCACTTTGTGGGACCTCTGAGACTACTCTTTTGACCCTTAGAAATTGTGAATATGGCAAGTGTCTTTTTAAGGCTTGCGGATGGTGGCTCCCATATTGCAAGAAGTTGTTCCTGTCTGTAGCTTTACGAAACAGGTTCGTGGTGAGGTTGTTGCCTTTTTACTGAACATCCAAATACCGAATTTGTGTTTCATTGATGGTCCATGTTAATCCTATTCTGTCCACTCTGGTGTTCAGAATTTCGATTTGTTCTTGTAGTGATTGTTTTGTGCCCTTCCAAACCACGAAAATGTCGTCGATAAAACGAACATACATTGAAATGTTTTGATTCCAAGTCGGGTTTTGATAAATATAGTTCTCTTCAAATGCTGCCATGTACAGGCTTGCGTACGCCGGAGCGGCGCAGTTGCCCATTGATGTACCGCTGCATTGGATGTACCACTTCTTTTCGTACTCAAAATAACTATGCATAAGCGTGAATTGCATGAGTTCTAATAGAAATATTTGTAGTTCTATCTGATATTCACTGTCCGATAGGGCTCGTTCTATGGCTTCCAGTCCTTGTTGGTGAGGGATAGAAGTGTATAAGGCCTTAACATCAATTGTAGCCATCACCCATTCCTCCTCGATTTGTACTGTGGATAATCTTAACAAAAAATCGGTAGTGTCTTTCAGATATGATTTGGTCTTCAATACTAAAGGCTGTAAGTATTTGTCAAGAAATTTCCCGACCGGTTCATGCAGGCTTTGTTTGGTGGACACAATGGGCCTACACGGAGGCCTCTGTAAATTCTTATGGACCTCTGGTACCATATACATTATAGGGCACCTAGGATTGTCCTGGATGAGGTATTTTTTAGTTCTTTCTGTTAAGGTTCCTTGTTCATACGCTCTCGTTTATAATTGCTTGTAACGTTTTCCTGATTGCTTCGGTAGGGTTGCTTTCCACTTCCATATAAGTGTCTGTATCATTAAGATGTTCCATGACTGCTTCCTGGTAAAATGATCGGTTCATTATTACCAATGTTCCTCCTTTGTCCGCCTTTTGGCAGATTATCCCTTCATTGGTTGCTATGTTTTTGAGAGTCTCGAATTCCTTCTTTGACGTGTCCATTCTTTTGGTCTTTTTCTGTGTGTTCAGTTGTTGCAGGTCCTTCCTGCACAATTGTTCGTAAGGGTCAATGGTCTCATGACTCATCGGTGGCATATATGTACTATGTACTTTGAGTCCTCTCAATTCGTCAATTTCTTCTGTTCATTTTTCTGCCACATTATCAAAAAAATGTCAGTCGTAATTTCCTGGTTAGTTTGAATAAACTAACTTCAGTTCCAATAATTTTGTATGGGCGGTAGGTACGAAAGATAAACCCTTTTGTAGAGTTGTGACTTGGGCTGAACTCAGTTCAACATCCGATATATTAAGAACCAAGTTTCTATCTTCCTTTAATGTTTTTTCGTTTTGTCTTTTTTGCTGGTTGCTGTCCGTGTCTGTGGCTGACTCTTTTCTTTTGTTTTTCCTGAGTCCCCTCCTGAGTCTTCTGTATCTAGTTGGCCTCCCTCTAAAAAAGGGACAGTGGTAGATGAGCCAGCTTGTTCCTGTTGTTGTTGTGGTGTGTTAGTTTTTGAAGGTCCTGTTCTCTCACTATCTGTGGACGAGGTATCTGTGTGAGATGTGTATCCCTTAGTTTGTCTTTTCTTTGCGTACACTTCTGCCCAGGTATAAACCTCTTGTAGTTTGTAATCAAGGGTATCACGTCTGTATTTCCACAATTTGCGTTCGTTTATTTCCTGAGTGTGTTTTACCAGCTGGTTATTGATGTCTTCTATGGTAGATGTCAGCTCTTCTGCTGTAATCATTTATCCTAATTCTTCCTTGGTTTTGTCTATATCCTCTCTTAATTCTTCTAGAATTTGCGATAGTTCCTCTACAATCAGCAATATGAGGTCCAAGCTACATATATTTAAAATGGCGAACCACTTTTCCGTGAAGGGTTTTGAATTTTTGCAAAGGGAGGGTCTCGGAGATATCCGTAGGCCCCTGGGCATCCGTTGGGCTCTGTGATATTTTATCATAGTTGAGGCGTGCATCCGCTGGTTAATCTCTTTACGAGTTAAATATAATAGAGGTTTAATATGAGTTCTCCTCAGGTTTCCAAGATTTATCTCTTTTCCTCACAGAAATTGGATATTTTCTTCTTCAAACAACAATGGCTGATCAGCATAAGAAAGGGCTTTTCAGAGCCTGTTCATCCTGTGGTAAGAAGAGACTGCACGTCGATGATAGGCATGAGACTTGCCTCTACTGTCTTTATCCTGATCATTCTGCAAAAGAATGTAGAGTTTGTAGAACATTCTCTACAAAGACACTTAAAGACAGGGAAGGAAGACTGCTCCTCTGGTTGAACAGACTCAAAAACAGAGATGATGCACTGTCTTCAGAGGACGGTGAAACGGCTTCAGTTTCATCAAAACTATCCTTGAAGAGGCCAAGGGTTGCTTCCCCTAGCCCTACAGACGTTCCTCCTAAAAAGACTACCACAAAGTCTTCTGAGGTACAATCCGTCACGTCTGAAAAGGAGGTTCCCACCTTCAGAAAGCCACCTCACTCATCGACGACGAGTTCGTCGACACTTTCTTCAAGAAAAACAGCCTATGTCTCCACATCGACGACCACGGTGTCAACGACGATGGCATCATCAGCCTCTTCGACGACGATAACTCAATCGTCGACGACGGGTAAGCCACTGTCATCGATTATACTTATAAAAAAAGCAATCAACGTTGCTTAAAGTTCCGTCGTCTATGACAAAACAGAAACCGTCGACGCCTGCACCGACGACTGGCGCATCGTCGACTAAGACATCGACGACTATAAATGCATCGTCGATGTCTAAGATATCGGCGATAAGCATGCCGTCGACGACTAAGGCACCGTCGACAACCACACCGTCGATGACGGAGGTACCGTCAACGACCACACCGTCGACTACGAAGGTACAGTTGACGTCCACACAATCGACTAAGCAACCGTCGACTAAGAAAGCGGCGACAAAGGGACCGTCGACTACCTCGCTGTCGACCCTCGAAAAACAGTTGGCGTCAGCGCCGTCAACGACAACATCGTCGACGCCATGGAAAAAATCAGATTTAATTCCGCCAAAGAGGAAGGATAAAAATCCGATTACGCCAGATCTAACGTCCCCAAGTAGGGTACTCCCATCTTGTCTCCTACAGGATGATGAATCAGAAGATGACCAGTATGAGCAAGCTACTAGTCCTTCAGATCTTTTTGTAAAGTGCCAGAGCACAGATGGAGATGATGTCGTTTTAATGGAGGAGACTGTACATACACAAGTACAAAAAGGTCACTCCTATGGTTTGCCTTCCAGTATCTATTGTCTCAGATCTTCAATTCTTGATCACAGACTACAAAAAACGATTTCCAGAATCACCAGCAGCCCCTTCAAAGGAGAAATTTCCAGCATCATCCAAACTGCAACCATCTCCAAAGACATAATGTTCAGTCCTCAGACGACGAGGGCAAGGAACCAGAAGAAGGGGAGGTACGAGTTGACCTGTCCAATAACAGAGATGATGAGGATTATATCGCTCATTCTCCGGCCACACCTGAACCTCATACTTCGGAATCCCCACCAGTGGACATTGGCGGATTCCACAACTTGGTGGAAAGAGCAGCCATGAGGTTTCACATGACTATAGAATCACAGTAAACAGACTGTTTCCTATATGATTTTAAAGATCCGATCAAAAAGACAGCCAGATCAATTCCCATAATTGATCACATATGGGAACAAGGTCAGCAACTGATGCAAACTCCAGCATCGGTCTCTATAGTGGTACCCAGACTGGATAAAAAATATAAGGCACCAACAACAGCAGCTACCTGCCTTAATGCGCATCCCAAACCAGATTCTGTAGTCACCCACGCGGCTCCAAAGAATTCAAGAAATCCGTCCTCTCCACTGTCAGCACCACCAGACAAGGAGGGCAGAAAATTAGACCACATAGGCAAACGTTTTTCAACCACGTCAGCCATGACTATCAAAATAGCTAACACCATTGCGCTAATAGGGAGATACAACAGGCACTTATGGGAAGACATTGTCCCATACCTGACAGAAATACCTGAAGACTTAAAGGAGGAAGTCCAATCGCTCCTAAAGGAGGGACAATCGTCGGCATCAGAAATCATCGATTGCGCTGTAGATGTCGCAATGACAGGCTTCAGACAACTGGCTGGTGCAGCAGTCTTACGAAGACAAGGGTGGTTCAAAGCAACATCCTTCCGCCAAGAAATCCAAACTAAAGTCTTCGACATGCCATATGACGGACAGCACCTATTCGGTGAGAAAATAGACGAGGCCCTACAGGCAATCAAAAAAGATAGACACGGCACGAGCTCTAGGCACGTTACAGTTCAAAAACCAGTCCTTTCGAGGGAACAGGGGTAGAGGTCAGCCCTCTTATAGAGGGTCATATCAAGGAAAATCCTCATACTCCTATAATCAAGGCCGATCACAATACCAGCAACGGCAACAGCAGCAAGGTCGCCAGACCTCCTATGGGAAATCAAACTTTAGAGGAAGAAACCAGAGGAAACCAACAGGCGGACGCCAATGACCGTTTCCAACAGCCAGTTCCTCCACCATCTCATTCTTCCAAAATTGGAGGCAAACTAACACATTTCCTCCACAATTGGAAATCCATAACGGATCGATGGGTGCTCCAATTAATCCAATACGGACACTCATTGGAATTCAGTTCAATCCCCCGATAACTCCTCCTCGCAAGATTCAACACAGACACCTACGATTACTCCTTCAAGAGATTTCATCAATGTTGAAGAAAGGAGCAAAACGAGTCCCATCAGATCAAAAAAGGGAAGGGATTTTACTCCCGCTTCTTTCTAATACAACAGAAAAGGAAGAAATGGAGGCCCATACTAGATCTCAGGGCACTCAATACATTCTTGAAGAGCCAATCGTTTCGGATGGTGACCATTCAGGAAATCTTGGGATCTCTAGAGGAAGGAGACTGTATGACGTCTTTAGACCTGCAAGACGCATATTATCACATCCCAATACACAGGCGCCACAAAAAACTCCTAAGATTCGCTGTAGCAGGTCAGCACTACCAATTCTGTGTCCTCCCATTCGGCCTCAAATCGGCACCTCGCGTTTTCACAAAGTGCCTCTCTCCAGTGTCAGCTTTCCTACGTCAGTAGGGACACCAGGTTTTCCCCTACCTGGACGACTGGCTGGTGAAGGCACCATCGATGGCAGGCGCACAAATGTCTTCCAATGCCTGTCTCAATATTTTCAAAAAACTGGGCCTGACATTCAATCTCGAGGTCAACCTTACAGCCCTCCAGAGTTATAACTTTTCTAGGGGCAACTCTAAATACAACATCCTCAACAGCATTCCCATCTCAGGAAAGGAAACACAAAATAATTACTATGGCCACTGCAGTGACTTCAAGGAACACCATCCGAGTCCGTACTTTCAAATCCCTCCTAGGGATGATGTCCTCGTGTATACTACTCATTCCTCACTGTCGGCTCAGAATGCGCCCCCTCCAAGAGGCCTTGACAAAGCAGTGGACTCGGTGTACAGACTCTTTCGAGGATCACATCGTGATTACTCCACAAATCACCAAGATCTTACGCTGGTGGAGGACATCCACGAACCTATCGCAAGGACTAACGTTCCTGCTGCCTCCAACTCCACATGTCATAACTACAGATGCCTCTCTAGAAGGATGGGGAGCAGTCCTTCAAGAATTACAAATCCGTGGCAAGTGGATGAACCAAGAGAGGAAACTCCACATCAACCTACTAGAACTGAGGGCAGTTTTCCTATCTCTCCAGGCCTTCCTCCCTCGCATCAAAGACTCAGCAGTGCTTGTAAGAACAGACAACACAACAACAATGCACTACTTGAACAAGCAGGGAGGGACACGTTTGCTGACACTATCTCGCGAATCGCAAAAAATTTGGAACTGGCTAGTACTCCACAATATCAAGCTAACTGCAGAGTGTGTCCCAGGCAAGGACAACGTCATAGCGGATGCTCTGAGCAGACAGAGGTCTCTGTCACACAAATGGGAACTCAACCAAAAAGTTCTAAACGACATTTTCTCGAAATGGGGGAGACCGCAGATCGATCTCTTTGCCACCAGGGAGAACGCCAAATGCCAAAACTTCGCAAGCTGGCATCCCCAATCGCGGTCATTAGGAAATGCATTTTCCATCG
Organism: Lissotriton vulgaris; assembly: GCF_964263255.1. Lineage (NCBI taxonomy): Eukaryota > Metazoa > Chordata > Amphibia > Caudata > Salamandridae > Lissotriton > Lissotriton vulgaris. The sequence continues at coordinate 111,735,734 of NC_141691.1, read as the reverse complement.
CCTGGCGCAACGTGTTTGCGTACGCATTTCCGCCATTTCCCATGATAACCAGAGTCATTCGGAAAATGAAAACGGAACACTGCACACTGATTCTCATTGCCCTGTTCTGGCCGAGGCAGCATTGGTTCACGGACCTTCGTCGCCTCAGTCCAACCATCAATCCATCTGGGCCAGCATCCATCCCTACTCACGATGTCCAAAGGCCAAGTACTCCACCCGAATCTTAAATCTCTCAGATTATCGGCATGGCTCCTGAGTACCGAGAATTCTACCAGCTAAACATTCCACAGGAGTGCAAGAATGTCCTAGCAAAGGCAAGAGCAGACGGCACAAACAAAACTTATTCCTTAAAATGTAAACGCTTTTGCGTTTGGTGTATGGACAAAGATCTCCATCCCTTTCAGATCACTCCGGAGCAGCTCCTACCATATTTATTACACCTGGCACAATCGGGACTTGCCCATGCCTCTCTCAGAGTTCATCTGGCAGCCATCTCCCGCTTTACACGAACTTCAAAAGGACTATCTCTCTGGTCCCACAGATTAGTTAAGCAATTCCTTAAAGGACTCTACAGATCCTTTCCTCGGCCACGCAGAGATCCACCAACATGGCACCTTAATGTGGTACTCAACCAATTAATGAAACATCCATTTGAACCCATGCATAGGGCTGATATCAAATACATTTCATGGAAAACAGTCCTACTTTTAGCTCTGACCTCAGCGAGAAGGGTCAGCGAGCTACAAGCTCTTTCCATTCAAAATCCCTTCATGCAGTTCAGGGAAGATAGTGATTTTTAGAACTAATCCTCGCTTCATTCCTAAGATCCCTTCGGACTTCCACTTAAATGAACCACTAGTCCTACGATCATTCTTCCCAAATCCTAGTACTGCAGCTGAACGATCCCTTCACTCTTTGGACCTAAAGAGATGTCTTAAATTTTACCTGGACAAAACAAAACATTTCAGGAAAACGAATCGGCTTTTCATCGCTTTCAGCAGACCAAGAAAAGGCATGCCACTTTCCAAACAGAGCATTTCACGATGGATATACTCTGCAATTGCCTTTTGCCATGACAAAGCCGGACGACCGTTACACTCCAAAGTCCGAGCTCATTCCACAAGAGCTGTGTCCACATCGGCGGCACTATTCGCTGGGGTGCCAATTCTGGACATTTGCAGGGCAGCGACCTGGAAGTCGCCGCACACATTTACCAGGCATTACTGCCTGGATACAGAACTGATGTAGAAATGAAGCTGTAGGCCAGGCTGTACTTCGCCATCTATTACAGCGAGATGAGCCTTCCTCCTTCCCACCATCCTTTGTTGGTATGCACATTTACTTCTTTATTCTGTTTACTTGTTGATGGTTGCTAGTCGTATGATATGTATTATCTCAGACTGCTTATACTGTCTCCACAAATGTGCATAATGTATTGCTCGCTACTCTGATTCAGGTATGTGAATCTATGAAAGACACCCATAATACTGGATAAGAAATGCGTTACTAACCTGTAACTGCAGTTATCGAGTATTGGTGTCTTTCATAGATTCACATGCAACCCTCCCACCTCCCCAGGAAGGTCTCACCTCTTTCTATCATATATTACGCCTACCTAGCTTGGTGCGTATGAAAATCTGAGAGACTGAGGCTCCTGGCAGGAAGGTTCTAGAGGGAGGTGGTAGCTGATTGGCTACCTTCTAGAGTTTGGTCCTTTTTACAAAAGGACATTGATAGGCAACTAAGGCAAGGCCCTTAGGCCTACTTTTCTCTATGTATGTCTATAGGACATTACTTTTCTATGTACCGGGGACTCCCATCTCGATGACTGGGAATGATTCAGGCATTTGAATCTATGAAAGACACCAATAATGGATAACTGCAGTTACAGGTAAGTAATGCATTTCTTATGATGGTTTTCAATCATCGAAATAAAAATTTACTGAACTGAGTCCTCTGGGGCCTGTTCCGCACTACCCTTTCTAAACAATTACACCATGCACAACTGGCAACGAGGGCATAGAACAGGTTTATTATGTCAGTGCTTATTCCTTTCTTTACTGCCAAAGATAGATCTATTCTGGCATGCCTACAATCTTCATTGTACCATGGGGCAGCATTGCGAAGTACTATAATTGGGCTGCACTGTCAGCTAAAGTCTTTGATAAGTGTTGAAAAGTAGACCTAATGATGTCTTCCTTTAGGTCTGGGTTACCTAATATATGTAAAGTCTCTGCTACCTCTTTAAAAATGTTTGGTGCAGCTTCTCATCAACAATTACCTGAGGGAATTTTATTCTCCTATTATTATTGGTTGTAATAATGGGGGCCGTAACAATTTTTCTGGGATGGCGGAATGATAATGCCAGGTAGTTTAAGAAACAATGCATTGTGATCACTATCCTATCGATCTAAAATAATCATGACTTTCATTTGTGACCAAAGGTCCAGGCCTACCGTAATAAAATCAATCCTGCTCCTAAAACTCCCCCTTTTCAATGTAAATTTGGCTTCACCATCGGAGGGTGTCCGCCCATTACAAGCGCGAAACCCATAAGCAAGGGTAAATGACTGAACTTGCTGTCCGACCTTAGTACTTGTTTTTAAGGCTGGTATCTGGAGCCTTTTTATACCTCTAACTAGTTCCAGCAAAATGTCTATAGGTTCATAGGTCGTGTTGAAGTCACTGGCTACAATAAGATGGTACTATTAAGGAATTTGGTGAGTGTTGATATAGTTTCAGAGTCCCTGTGGGGACTGCTGAACCGATTTATATAGGTTAATTATCCTAACATGAATGTTCCCTTCTAGTGATAAATCTAGGCCAAGGATCTCCTGTGAACCTATGTTTAGCAGCTTCATTTTACAACGCAGGGTTGTCTTAATCCAAATTAGCAGACATCCAGCAGGTCTACCAGCTGCTGAGTGTACCCCACCCTAAAATGCTGATTGGTGGCCCAGGTCTCTAGCAGTAGACATACGACTGCTGTTCACTAGCTTGTCCCACTCTGGATTACTTAATTTAGACTGTATCCCCACAAAATTCATGGGATATTGAATTGCTGGACCTCGTCAATGCTTCTTTGAAACTGGAGTCCTGCTATTGAATTTACTCCCTCACAGCCTTGGGAAGATACATGTTAGCTTGTGGGGTTAACCAGATTTCAAATCTCTATTTCTCTCGGGATGTAATTTGTAGAATCCCTCCTTGGTTGGCTGGATAAAGCCATATCGTGCAACATCGTTTTAGCATGGCACAACTTTATTCAGTCAGGGATATCCAACTCTGAGAGAGCTTGGTATCTATTAGTAGGTGCAAGTGAGAATTGTTCCTTTCGTACATGGGGATAGTAGGCTGTGCGAGGATTAGTTGTAATGGCCGGATCATTGGGCTTAAGTTGTCTATATAAAAAAAAAAGTGGCATAATGCCAATCCCTTGGCCAAAGACCCCATCCAGTTTGTTCCCTTCTGCCTCTAACTGCAAGTGTCCAGCTCTAGCAGGAAAACTGGTTAATCCCCACGCAGTCTCCATGGATAGACACGTAAAGAAGCAATCCAACTCACACTTCCCCAAAAAAAAATGGATGTGACCATATCTAAAGTTTGTGTAGTCAAAGTTAAGAGAGAACCAGTGGCAAACTTTATTTTTCAGTAGGCTTGTGGTTTCTTCAGTTTTACCCTGTAGCAAGGGGACATTAGTTACAATTGCTACGTAAGGGTAGCATTCTCGAGGAAGATCCAATTCGTACCACGAGGGGAAAGATGCATGTTAGGGGTGTCATCTGTATTTGAGTTTAGCTGTCTAATATGTACAGTAATATTAACACTTTGTACAGCATGTGTACTCCCCCAGTTGAATAATCGATTTGTATTGGGACTATATCTTTGGATGTGCCTTCCACATGATCAACTATTTTTTGAGTGGTAACTGCAAGAGGAGATTTTGTGGTTTGACAACAATGTCTTCCTGCCACCTTCGACTATCTTACTAATTCTTGCCCCCCTCCACCCTCCCCTCCAAGAAGAGTAATCTGGTCCCCTGAACCCACTTTTCCCTGCTCCAACCATGAGTTTATTAAACATTTTTGGAATATCACCCACATTAGCCTCAAGTTTATCAAGTCTATCCATAATTGGTGAGAAATTCTTTAAAAGTATATTGTCAAAACGATTTATTAGAGTATCTGTAATGCATGAATAGAACTGTAGAGGCTGGTGGCCTAGGGTTAGATCTTGGAGTTTCTGTTAATGCACTTGGGGTGCTTTTAGTCCCCTCATGTAATAACACATTGGTCTTGTTTTTTAATTCAGTACTTACTTCCCTTTAGCTGGTAATTCAATTGTCGGGGATATAGTATTACAGGTTGGAGATGAGTACTTTACCGGGGTGGTTAATTCTGCTATTGTTCGTATGCTGGCAGGAATTCCAGACTCTATATCCCCAGGCACCCTATTAGGAGTATGATCCGGGTTCAGAGAAGTAAGTGAGCCACCCTCCATGGAAAACCGATGTTCAACGACTAGGATTTCTTTATCCAAGTCTTTGGTTTTTGAGTCAGAAAAAAATCAAGGGTAGAGTTTAGGAGATTCTTGGGTGTACCCTCCCTGTCACCTGGTTGCTTTCGCTCGGCCATTTAATGAGCAATCACAGCTCTGCAAGTTGTAATGTTTAACTTAGGCCAAGGACACAGTCAAACTTGCTTGGCAGGGATTAGGAACTCTGCAACGAGCTGCAGCGTGCCTCCAAGTGTCTCAGGCCGAGCCTCTTCCGGGCTCCGACGGGCGTGGATGGGTCCGCCCGGGCCCTGAGCAACTTTCAAAGCACCTCCTGGTGCGGCGGAACGGTGGTGAAGCTCCTGCCCCGTGGTTGGCTGGGGGATGAAGTCTCCATGTCAGGCAGGCAATGCAGTGATGGGATCCCCTATTGCACTGGCTTTGTTGTCCCCTGCATTTCTTGAGATTCCAATGACCACAATCCCCTGCAGATTAGTTCTTTCTCTGCTCAATTTACCCTCCAGCCTCGTTTCAGGGAAACTGATGTAGCTCTGTGAAGTTATTGCTGCTTGCAGTGCTGTCCTCGTAAAATAGAGGCTTGATCTGCTACTACCTCTGCTGCACCCGTCGTTTGTAGTACTGCTCCTGTGTGAGAGGAAAGCATTAACAATGTTCACTTATCTTGTACTGTTACAGCTGCCAAAGCTGCTGCACATGCCTGAGTGCAGCTAGCAGTTCTTGCACTTATCTCCGAAGTTTTATTCCTTTCTGATATTTTCTTTAGCAGACCGCTTAGTCAATATAACTCACTTGCCTCTGAAAGTATTACTATTGGTCAGCCAAATGTACAATTGAGTAGTGAAATGACTCACTGTAGACATGGCTAGGGTACATATAGCCTTGCATTTTGCAGCAAATGTTACTACAATTTCATCCTCCTCTCCTGTTGCGAGTGTAAGGCCTCCCTCCTGCTCTCTGACTTGCTTCTCTGGAGGTTGTCCATGTTCTGCATCCCAGGAGCAGGCATAGGACTCGTTGAGGGTGAACTGTATCTTGGGCAAATGGGCTGCTCTCCAATGTGTGCCTTTTCCCATGCTTAATGCCTCATACCCAACAGCACCCCATTGTCAAGCTTATCCAAGGCCTTGGTTTAAACGCCACAAGCTTGTGGTAGCCCTACCTCCAAATCTGGAGCTCATTTATGTGTATCTAATAAAAACTTTGCACATTCACTTAAGTTCTTTCATTTTGCTTTCCCACTTCAAAAAAGCTAGAATCATTACCATACCTGACCAGGGTAGCCTCTCCTAGAACTGTTGTTTCTCGATCTTTTTAAAAGTTGTATCTCAGCATACTTGCACCTTAAAAGAAATCAATTTCACAGAGAACTTAGTTCTCACGCTATTTCCATTATTTTAATTACTGTTTGTGCTCATTGTGTTTTTTAAACTTTACTGGCAGTGGTCTTTCACTCCGTCCAGCACTATTTTGCACTTTGTAGTATGGCCGCCCCTTGACCATCTGCTCCATAAGTTGGTCCACGCCTCTCATTGGTAGGTGCCATACTGAGCAACATTCAAGCCGCTCTCTCTGATCCTCCTGCTCTATTTCAGTGGCCAGATGCAAGCGCGCAGCCTGGGAGTGTCAGCCGCATTTTGCTTGCTTTGCGCTGATTTTAACTGTCGATTCTCGATCTTTTAAAAATGGTATCTCCGCACACTTGCACCGTAAAAGAAATCAATTTCACAGAGAACTTAGTTCTCATGGTATTTCCATTATTGTATTTACTGTTTGTGCTCAATGTGTTTTTTAAACTTTACTGGCAGTGGTCTTTCACTCCGTCCAGCACTATTTTGCACTTTGTAGTATGGCCGCCCCATGACCATCTGCTCCATCAGTTGGTCCACGCCTCTCATTGGTAGGTGCCATACTGAGCAACATTCTAGACGCTCTCTCTGATCCTCCTGCTCTATTTCAGTGGCCAGATGCAGGCGCGCCAGAGGCAACCCAGTCTGCGTCCGGCCAAGCCCAGCGGCCAGAAACTATGGCCAAAATGCGATAAATTTTACCAACAGATTTATATACACTGCCGCACAACTTATTGAATTAAGTAAGCCCATCTCCCCCAAATGCGCTGTTTGTGTCTTTCCACATCATGGCTTCAACTGCACCCAATGCAATTTTACACTGGGTGCTATGCGTTCCATAAAAATTACCCCTAGAATTGGTCCTCAGGCTCGTCGCAGCCTTGCTTCTGCTATTCTAGGCCGCTGCCAGAATCTCCATTTCTGGAGCATCAATTGCCGCTCCTTGGCCAAAAATAAGCATCATATTTTTGACCTTCTTGGCACCGAATTGCCCAATGCACTATTTTTAACCGAAACATGGCTCCACGCCAGCTCGGGTCCAGACATCGCCACAGCCTTTCCTCCTGGATCATCATCGTCAGGAGAGACCGAGACACAGGCAAAGGTGGGGGGGATTGCCATAATTTTTAAATCTATATATTCCTGTAAGTTTGAAGCCCTCTCTGTTACAGAGTATGAAGCCGCCTTGTTCCTACTCTCCGTATCCCCTCTGTCGGCCCTGTCTCACTTCTTAATTTACCGTCCTCCGGGGAACCCAGGCTCCTTGGTTTCCACCTTCTCAGATTTCATTGCTCCCTTCATATTGAAGGCAGCGAATTTTACAATTCTAGGTGACCAGAATCTTCACCTTGAGGACAATCAGAATAGTACCTGCTGTGCCTGCTTATCTGATCTGGAGGCCTTAAATCTACGGCTATGCAACCAGGGCCCTACTCACATGGCGGGACATCTTCTCTATCCAATTCTGTCTAACCTCTGCTATGACTGTAGTATCCCCGCTCTTCGGTTAGATTGGTCCGATCATTTTTGCAACCCCATTTAATCTGCAGAATTTCACGCCGAGGACAATGGCCTCCTCAACTAGCTTAGGCAGTGTCAGACTCTGGGATAAGCTGAACATTGATTCTTTTAACACTCTTCTGTCAACTAGCATACCTGATATTAATTTACCCTTGCTTTCATTAAACATTGCTGTTTCGGACTCGTTAATTACGGCCATAGACATCTGTCTGCCCCCGTGCCTAAACGCAGTTGCACGCATTATCTCCCTGCCCCGTGGTTTACCAACGATCTTAAATTCACCAAGTCCAAGTGCAAAGCCTTAGAAAGAAGCTGGAGGAGATCATAAAGCGGTAAGAACTTCCTACGTTGCAAACACAATCACTCAGGCACCGAATCGCCCTCGGGCCCTATTTTCTGTAGTGAAGAAGCTGGCTGGCTCCGACGCCACCCCCCCTTAATGTTTCATCCAGAAGGTTGAACTTACTCATGGGTTATTTTCTGCTCCTTCCTCCTTGTGTAGTGCGGTTTCCTTGCCCCACCCCACGTGTTACAGTAAATATAATCAGACAGCCAAGCTCCACTCTTGTCTCCCATTCAAGGAGAAGTCCTTCCATGACTGCTTAAGTAGTGTCAAGTCTGGCTCTCCACTTGACCCACTGCCCATTAACATTCTACATCAGCTTTCTTTAACATCTAAAGGCGTTCTTATAGAACTTCCTAACGCTTCTCTGCGGGAGGCCCTGGTCCCCCCTGAGTGGAAGCAGGCCATGGTTGTTCCTTTATTTAAAAAGGCTGGAGCGGATCCCTCAGTTTTGTCTAATTTTAGGCCCATATCCCTGGTCCCCGCCTTCTCTAATGTCCTGGAAAAGCACATTAACACCCAATTGACACATTATGCTGAAAAAGTTGGTTTTCTTCCTCATTCCCAATCTGGGTTCAGAGCCAACTTTTCAACAGAGACTGCTTTGCTTGGGGTCACTGAGAAGTTGCGTCAACACCAGGACCAAGGGGAAACTGCAGCACTCATTTTTTTAGATCTGAGTGCTGCATTCGACACTGTCACATAACATCTTGCTTAACTCCCTTAGGTCACTTTGGGTGGAAGGCTCCACCCTATCCTGGCTTGCTTCATACGTCTGTGGTTGTACCTTTCAGGTCTTTTCCGCTAAGGCTTCATCCAAGATCTGTGTATCGGCACTCTGAGTCCCACAGGGTCTATCCTGAGCACTTTGCTCTTCAACATTTATGTTAGACCCCTGGCAAACATTGTTGAGGGTGCAAGTCTATCCCTCTATTCATATGCTGACGATATGCAGATTATTTTTTCATTATACACCACGAAGGACGTCACAACATCTGCCCTTCAGTGTGGTTTACGGCAAGTGACAGAGTGGATGCGCCTCAACTTTCTGAAGTTGAATGGGGACAAGACTGAGGTTGTCATCCTGGGCAAGCACAAGGACCTATGGGGCCCTCACCACTGGCCTCAGGAAATGGGCCCCCTTCCCCGACTTGTCACTCATGTCCGTAATTTGGGCTTTATTATCGATGAAAACCTCTCCATGAGGCAACAGGTGGTGAATGTTGCTGCCATCTGTTTTACGATCTTGAGATGGCTCCCCAAGATCATCTGGATTCTCCCTGTCTCAACCCAACGAACAGTAGTCCAGGCACTCATCACCTCCCGCCTCGACTACGGCAACGTTCTCTACCTTGGCGGGTGTCAGACGGTCTTGAGAAAGCTACAAGTAGTGCAGAACTCTGCAGCACACCTTCTTTGCCAAGTCCCCAGACAGGCTTCCATCTCGCCTATCCTCCGTGATCTTCACTGGCTCCGCATTGATCAAAGAATGAAATTCCAAACTCTGTTATATTTTTAAAATCAAACAAGGCGTCGCACCATCGTATCTTCAAGAGCTTATCCATCCTTATATTCCATCTCGTCTCCTGCTTTCCACAGCTCATGGGGACTTTGTGATCCCTAGATTCAAACTTGGAAGAATGGGTGGCCATTCCTTTTCCTTCCTTGGTTCTAAGATCTGGAACACCCTTCCTGTTTCTCTAAAGAACGACTCTTCGTATCTTAGCTTAGGCTTGGCTCTTTTTGCGGTAAATGCTCCCCTATTCACTCTCCCTCTAGCGATTTGCTAGGCGCCGGGACACCCTTTTTGGGTAGCTGCACGTATTACAAATTGAATAATAAAAATTATAGAACTCCATGTTTAATGGACCATAGCTCGTCCTATGACATCTGTCTAAGCAAATTGCTTTGTTACGCTTTGAACATAGTGAATTGGGCTCTAATTCTATTTAGATATCTTTGCCTGCAGGTCCGTGACCAGAACCAATCCCTGTGTTGCTTTCATACAGTTTAACAGTTAACATCATGAGAGCAATACAAGGCAAGTAAACCCAGCGCTCCAAAGGAGATCAGGTGGCTGTGCGGTGGTCTTCTCCTCCCCCCCCCCCACCCCCCCCCCACCCCTGCTCCTTAACACATGATGCCTGAAGCGCGTTTGTCAGGCTGATCACAGTAAGAGAACTCTCCAATCCAAAATGTACAGTCACATTTATCCTGGGCCAGTAGCCTTCCTGCTTCTCTGCAGGATAGCCCTCCACCTCTGCACAGGAAATACCAGAGGATCACAACATTTCAGCCAAGGGAATAAATGTGCAAATAAATGTGATAGTTATATTTAATTCATGTGGCAGCTTGCAAGGGGGGGAGTCGGCACCCTTAAGACCTGTATTCAAGCTGCCCTGGTCCTATCTAATATTCAGCTACTCACTGATTAAATCTCTCACTTTACTTTCCACCCTGTGGATGTTACACTGTTAATAAATGTAAAACCTGATTAATATGATGTGTTCTAGTCCACAATTTTGCCAGTTATGTGCCATGATTGAACATTGATAGTTAAGCATGCTGGATGTAAACTTTCATTAATTTGTTGGTTGGAGCCTCCCAGTCATGTCTGAGAAAAGGGCTACTTACTGCACCATCCATGAGTGACCTCTTGAAGGATTTTGGTTTGGGCTCTGGACAATAGCTATTTTGCTCACCCCCCCCCCCCCACACAAATTTGTGACTCCAAACAATGTTGATTTATACCATACATTTATAGAAATGTTTGCGGAGTGGAGGGGATGGGTGTTCTCCAGGTACATAGTACCAAAAGATAGTTTGAACAAGCACTGGTAAAGTCATACCCTTTTGCAGTTGGCTCTAGCTTATTTTAGGTACAATTTGGCGGCTCTTGAACCTGTATTAAGCGTGCAAAAAATGTTACATTGTGAATTTTGAGTGGTCTAGTGAATAATTAAATAATATATAAGCACACAACAATTGAAAGTGTAGCCTTAATTGACATATATTCATAATCAGAAATCTTCCTTCTGGTATGTGGAATTCTTGCTTCCACAGTGAAAACCAAAGCACTCTTTTGACTATTTTCACCATTCTACCGGGTGAAATTTAGCATTTCTCTAACTTGGCTTAGTCTCTTTACTTATCTAAATATGTGTACTTCTTTCTGGCTACACAGTTACCTTTGACTAAGCCATGTGAGGGACGTGAGACAAAAAGAGGTAAAGTAAAAGGAGGTAGAGATACAGATGAGGCAGAGAGAGGTGTAGCAGGGAGGGGCATGAGGTAAAGTCAGAAAGGTGAGAAAGCGAGAATGGAAGCTACAGAGAGGTAGGTAGAGGCAGGTTTCGGAGTGAGGTAGAGAGCTATAGATGAGAAAGGAGCATATAGAAGAGGGGTAGGGTAGAAATTGAGTTTTTTTAAAGAGATCAAGGCAGAGATGTATTAGCTGACTGGTGGAGAAAGTTGAGACTGAGAAACCAGTTAAGATTGTGAAGTAAAGGGACAAACGAGGAGTTATAGAGAAGGTCAGACAGATAGAGAGATTAAGGGTAGAAAGTATAGCTTTTGACTGAAAAGAACTGAAGTAGATGCAGAGGTGAAATGGAGAAAGAGAAGGTTGATCCGGTAGGGAGGGTGAAGCAGAGGATTGCAGTGTGACGAGGTTAAGGCAAGGTAACTATGCCCAGAGAGGTATAGGGGAAATGGAGGAAAAATGTATGTGAGGTAATGATGAAGAAAAAGATGAAATGGCGATGGTGAGGAAGTAAGGTAGTCTGAGATGAAGTAGAGCCAGTGGAAGTAGGAAGCAGGTGAGGCTGCAAATTTAATGGGGAGGTAAATACAAAGATATGGTTGTAAGGGCAGTAGGATATAGAAGGGGTAGAGTGAAATGAGAGGGGTTAGGTAGTCAGAGGGCTGATAGTCTAAGATGTTGATATGTGTTTCGGAGATGTGATGTTGGTGTAAAAGATCTAGGGGGTGGGATAGACACAGCAGTTAGATGAAGATTTCTTTGAGGTAAGGAGATTTGAGAAGTCGGCACAGTGGTACACTCGGTGAGATGAGGTAATGAAAGAGATAGAGTAGCAGGTTGAGCAATGTTGAGGGGGAAGATTGACAGGTGAGGTAGAGATGACTTACGTAGATGGTACAGAGAGATAAAGAAGAGAGAGGTTAAAGGTTAAAGAGATAAACTAAACAACAATAACATTCTTTTTAACGTAATTGACACAATCTGACCGAGAGAGGCATGGGCTGGGTGTTCATGGGTTGTTCATGGTGGTCCAGTAAACTGTGTCCAGTTAACTAAAAAGTTTGCATTAGGGACACAAGTATTCCAGTTTAAAGTCCTGGATGTTGTATTTGCAATGAAACTCAAAATTGTTTTTCGTAAGGTCTGTTCTGACAAAATGATAAATTCTTATAAGGCTAGATAATCTATGTCTGTTATAGATACTTTCCTCTATTGCTCGCAGTCTTTTTGTAGCATTCTTGTATCGAAAAGACTCTAAGCCAATTTGTATTTTTTAGCTTAAGTCAGCATACCAATCTGATTCAGAACCTCCTTAGCATCTTTCAGTTACAACAGCATATTCTGTACCAGTAGAATAAAAAATAAAAAAATACAAAAAGGATCTAGGATAGAATCAATACCTGACACAATTAGGTGCCCTGGTGCAGGTGTGAGGTAGTAACAAATCTTTAGTTGTGTATAAGTATTGGACTTTAGGATCCTTTTGGATCAAAACATCTGCCTCATTTTCTGTGCTCCAGCATTCTTGAAGGCTTCTGATAGTTCTCTAATCTTTGTATTTCAGATGTCTGGTTTGTCGGTAGCAGAAGGGACCACACGTACAAGATGGGGTTTAAATGCTTTGGTTTCCTTATTTTGTCTGAAATCAGTGAGTAGGGAACTAGCAATCTTGGTAGCGTAATCAGTCTGCGTCTTCAGGGGATTGGTAGACTCCACCTTGGCGCTCATACTCGGATGTTCCATCTCTCGGGTACTCGTGAAACCAAAAAAAGGAACAAAAAAGAAACTCGCCAGTATTAGTTCTGGTTATAGCCATCCTGTGGAAAGGGGGTGAGGGGGTATTCACCCGACTAATAGGGAGTGTGGGATGAAGTGAGTGCCGACACCTGGGAAGAGAGGCAAGGAAGAAAGCATGCAGAGCTTCACAGAACAGGTCAGCCCACACTTGTACGCTTCTCGACCTCATCGGTTGACCCCATCTTCCCAGCCCGCTCCAGACTTCCCAAATCCTATGCTCTGACATCCCCATGGAGCCATGTCCCTCCAGGGCCGTGGCTGGGAGCAGCATCCTCCGGTTGTCCTCCTGTTGTCTCCGACTCACAGCAGTCAGATCGCTTCGTCCTCGCATCTTCGGTACTCTGGGCTTCCTCCGCTTCCTCCTTCCAGTCATGGACACACCTCTCACTGGTTTCTTGCCTCTTATCCGGGTTGGGGCTGTGGTCATCCATCCCCTTGGGGGCGTGGCTTCTCTCGTCCGTGGATGTACAGCGGGAGATCCTGGTCTCCCAGGTCGAAGTCTGCATCAGGCAACTGGAATGGTGAGAGAGAGACCGTTTGAGAGGGCTGAAGAGGAACCACCGGAGGTTTATATGGGTTGTTCTTTTGGCAGATGGGACACTCCTGGCAATATTCTTGATCTGAGCATATATGCCGGGCCAATAGTAATATTGCAGGAGGTTTTGGGTGGTTTTCTGTGCCACTACATGTCCCGCCAGCAGATGAGCGTGAGCGTAAAACAATGTCTGCTCATGAAAATCCTGGGGTACCAGTAACTGAGGTTACCCCAGTATTGGAACTTTCATAGATTCCCATGCTTTGTATCATTCCCCGTCGTCGGAATGGGAGTCTCGGTAACAAAAATACCATAGCTGTAGGTACAAAAGACAATGGAAAAAGGCCTAGGCCTCATTCCCTTTTGTAGCATATCACCCTCTTTGTGTAAAAGAGACCAAACTTTGGCCTCAGCCAATCAGAAGTGCCTCACCACTTAGAACCTTCCTGAAGGAACCTCAGAGCCTCAGATTTTCTACCGCACATTGTGCTAGGGAGTCTCCTTTGAGCTCTGCTCAACTTCTACTCTTTCAAAGGATTACTTCAGGATTTTCTAAAGGATTTTCTTCAGAATCTTCCAGATTCTCTTCAGGGTTGTTACTACCTTCCAGGATGTCGGAAATTGAGAAGAAAAAATCCCTTTTCAAGCCTTGTTCCTCCTGTGGCAAGAAAAGGCTTTTTGTGGAGGATAAGCATAAGGACTGCATTTATTGCCTCTATCCTGACCACCAGGCTGCTGACTGTTCAATCTGTCGAAATTTTTCCGCCAAGACCCTCCGGGACCGTGAGGGTAGGCTCCTGACATGGCTGCAAAAGCTTAAATCAAGTAAGGATACTGTCTCCAGTGACAGTGAGGATGCTGGATCGATGTCTTCTACAAGAAGGTCAGTGAAAAGGGGTAGGGGTTCCCCTTCTACTTCTGTGGGAAGATCTTCTAAGGCCTCAAAAAAGACCCCCAGTAAGTCTGAGAGCCCAGGTCCCAGCAAATCTCCTCACGGAAGTGTAAAGGAGAGGGATGGACCTTCTACACCGTCTACAGGTGCGAAGACTGCCACAGCCTTCAAAACACCTTCATTCCAGTCTTCTGAGAGGACTTCTAAGTCCTCGACGACGAAGACGTCGACAGCGGGAGGCTGTTACTTCTCGAACAGTCATTGTGGTAATCTGTCACCTGGGTTAAATTGTTCGATAATAGTCCAACTCATATCGTTTGGGGTATGGTTCATAGTGAGATAGTGTTCTGTCAGTTTCGTCATTGATTTTCTGCATCTGATTGTGCTTCTGTGTTCGCATATTCCCTGTTTCACTTTCCTGCTGGTCCTCCCTATATATTGGAGGTTGCAGGGACAAGTTATTCTGTACACTAAATTAGTGCTATTACAGTTAGTGGGCGACCGAAAGGTTCATATTTTTCCAAGCTCTAAGGAGAGAGTCTTGGTGTTCAGTTAGATGGCACACCCTGCAGTTGCCACATTTATAGTGGTCTAGAACACTAGGTAGACCCCAAGCATTTAAGACCGCTGTGCCCATTTCCTTGGGTCTTGCATTGACTACACAGTCTCTTATACTTCTTGCTTTCCTAAAAGAAAACAACGGCTTTTCCCATTTAAGGTTGCCTGTGTTGAGGACTTGCCAATGCTTGTTGATAGATTTTGTTATGCTATTGGATGGCGTGTTGTATGTGGTGACACAAGTTAACGGCGTCTCGTTGCTGTTCTGTACATTCTCCAAAAGTGCTTCCCGCTGTTGATTATTTGCCCGTTTCTGGCATTTATTTAGAATTTTGTCGGGTAGCCCCTAGCATGGAGTTTGGATGTGAGGTCACTGGCTTGTTCATGGTAATCACTTGGTTTGCTGCACTTCCTACGGATTCTCAGGTATTGACCATAAGGGAGAAGTGGATTCTCCTAACAAAGAAGGAGCAGATAGAATAGCTTGCACCTCATTATCGAAAGAGTTCCTCCAATATGCTTTTGAGGACACCGGGTTCCTTGGACCAAGAAAATTGTGGAAAAGTTGAATAACTTTATTAGGAAAGCCTCTCACAGTTTAGATCAGCTGTGCTATATGTCCAAAACACAAAGTGATGAGGAGGGTAGGCCACCATATGTCCCTCCTAGAAACTGAAGACCTACCACAAAAATGCGTACGGTGGAATTGAGTGTGATGTCGCAGATCCCTCTTAATTTGTTGCCAAGCACTTGTAGGAAACAGACTGGAAACCAAAAGACTTTATTTTCCTTGTCTTGGACTTGAGCTGTGTTTTGCAAAGAAAGTCATCCTTTATGGAAGAGGAAACCTCATACGCAAGTGTCATGCTTAATCATCGGTATTCTCTCCCACCCTGGTAGGTGAATACAACCTAGGTAGACTCTTCCTCCTCAAAGACTTAATTTGATAGGAGGGAGTTATTGGATAAGACTAACTGGACTAAATATGGGATTCAGATCTTTTTAAAAATACCTTGGTGTTGCCTGAGTATTACCCTCATTCAGTGGTACACCAGATATGTTATGTTATGTTATGGATGGTTTTGTAGCGCGCTCAATTACTCAGGAGTATCCTGATGCGTGAAAGGCAGACACTCATCAGAAGAAAATGAGTTAAGACTATCATTTTAAAGAGGTGGGGTTTAAGTGCTTTCTTAAACAGATTGAAGTTCTGAGTGGCACGCAGCGCCGGAGGGAGGGAATTCCATGCAGCAGCCGCCCTAACAGCAATCGAGTGTCCACCAAGGTGCGTGCGTTTAAAGAGTGGAACAACCAGCTGACCTTAGAGAACGATTAGGTACGTACCGTTCTGAATAATTTGAAGACAATTGGTGAAGTGGGCCGGGATACCAATGAACAGGGCGCTTGCGTAGTCTATTCGGGAAAGAATGAGTGCCCTATCCACTGTTTCTCTGGCTGTCTTTGGAAGTAAGGGGAAAAATCTCCGGAGAGCTTTAAGAGTGCCAAAGCATCCGCCAGTGAGTTTTTTATTGTGCTCATTGAATATTAAATTTTCCCCAAACCAAACCCCTAAATTCTTAGCAGGTTTGCCCTCAGAATTGGAGGGAGTAAAGCCCAGCGGCCACAAAGATTCTCTGAAGTTGGGGGGGAACTGACCATAGAGCAGAATTTCCGACTTATCTTTGTTGCACTTTAATTGGGCAAGAGCAAGCCAGCTGAAGACTGAGGAAAGGCAGGTCTGGACCCATGAAGTGTCCAGATCATTGCCAGGCCAGGTGAATAGCAGCTGCGTATCGTCTGCATAGGCAATTATTTTAGCGCCCAGTCCTTCCGATCGAAAGGAGTTTAGCCGAAGAGGAATAGGGGGGTAGCCACACCTGCTGCGTCCGGTTATTCAGAAACTAGGTCAGCCTTTTTAGAGCAGAGCCAGTGATGCCAATATCTGCCAGGCGTGTGAGAAGAAGCTGATGGGGTACCGTATCGAAAGCGGCAGAGAGGTCTAACATTATCAGAGCCGCTCTGCCGCCAGTGTCCAGACAGTCTCTGATGGCCTCAGATATTTCGACCAGGGCCGACTCAGTGCTGTAAGCAGCACGAAACCCAGATTGAGCGGGATGAAGAGCATGTGACGCTTCAACAAAAGTGTCGAGCTGGCAGAATACAATCTTCTCACTTACTTTAGCTAGCACTGGCAGCAGGGAGATGGGTCAATAATTGGCAGGGACCGCAGAGTCTAGACCTGATTTTTTTAAGTAGAGGCAGGAGTTTGGCTTCCTTCCAACAATCTGGAACTGTGGCAGTTTGAAAGGAGAGACTAATAATCTCCGACACCTCGGCACAGATCACTTCAGCCACCCCGCCAAGAACACGGGCAGGACAGGGGTCAGCAGGTGACCCGGACTTCATGGATTTCAGAACAGCTAAGGTGTCTGTCTCAGTTGGAGGGGAGAAATCTTTGAAACACTGAGTGGGAGAGAGAGGAGATTGAGGGTGGGCCATACCCTGGATGCTCTGCCCGCAACTCGTGGAGCGAAGACTAGCCTTGTTCTCAAATATTTTATTTATGAAAAGAGGACAGGTTCTCACACCATTGTGCAGAGGGGACCAATGGTTGTTCGGCGCAAGGGGAGAGAAGCTCTTAACAATAGTGAAGATTTCTTTACTGTTATTATTAGCCCTAGAGATCCTACCAGCGTAGTAGTCACCTTTGGCCGCTCTGATGGCGGCATAATATTCCTTCTGTGCCGCACGCAATGCCCTCTCAGCCGTGGGGCAGTAGGCGTGTCTCCAGTTTTTTGCAACCTAGCTTCAGTTCTTTCAGAGCTTGAGAGTACCAGGGTTTAGAGGGCATAGAGCAATTGATGGAGCTAGCGCCCTGTTTCACGGAGGCTGTAACCCCTGAACCCCTGTGCTGATCCAGGTGTTAAAGCGCTGCACAGCAGCGGGGAGCTCAGAGCCCATCGCTGGACGCCCCTGGTGGAGGGCATTGATCAAAGTAGGAAGATTATTTTCGGATAGCATATATTAGGGGGAATAACCCCAGATGGCTTCTCTAAGGACCACGAGAACCTAATCAACCTATGATCTGACCAGGTAAGGCTTTCTGGATCTAGTGCCGTTAAGGCAAAGTTGGAACAGACTACATCCAAAAGGTGACCCCCCCCCCCCGAGTGCGAGGGCAGCTTAACCCACTGTGTTAGCTGGGCCAAGTTTAGAGATTCCAACAAGCTGATTGAGTCAGATGACTCACCAATGTCCACGTGGATGTTAAGGTCGCCCAAAAGAAGAAATTTAGGGAACCTCAAAGCTCGAGGTACAATCACGTCCTCTAGATCCTTGAAGAACGATCCAGATGGACCCGGAGGGCGGTAGACCAATGTTCCGCCCAACATGAAATGGGATGAAAGGATACATGAGAAGTGGAGAACCTCCCCAACACCCAATTCACTGGAGGGCTTGCTGTGTAAAGACCAACTGTCTCTGAACACAACAGCGGACCCTCCACCTCTCCCCGAAGCGCAATCTGACCTAATGATTTTGAAACCCTTCGGGATGGTCAGTTCCACCACCGGAGCACAGGAATTATTGAGCCACGTCTCGGTGATGAACAGTATATGAAGAAAGCCATCGGACAGGAGCTCAAAGATGTCAGCAGCGTGTTTAACCATCGAGCGTGCATTTATTAGAGCTGCAGAGATGGTATGCTTGGTATTAGATATATGGGTGGGAGCAACTGGTGTTTTGGAGGGACCGAAATTACATAAGGGACAGATCCTGGAAGAACAGTCGGAGACATCCCATGGTCCAGCGCCTCTACAGTTGGGATGAAAGGCCCAAAGCTCCTCTCAGGAGTATCTCAGTTGAGCTCCCTCATTATGAGGAATAGAACGGGCAGCATGGCTGGCGCTGGGTGCACCCGGTGAGCTGACGGGCGCAGACGGGCTCACCTTTGGCTTGCCTTCGGCGCGCCAGGGGCGCGCCTGCTGCAAGACCGGGAGGACATAAGCAATTTGAGTGCACCTCCCTCCCCCAGCTAGAGCGCTGTCACTAGCCCAGCCGGGGTCTGGGACTGCACCTAAGATGGCCGCCTGCCCTCCACTCCATCGGGACAGCAAGCCGCGGTGGAACAGGACAGGGAAGGCACACCTAAGCACCCCCAAAATGACTAATCAGGTAAGCGATGTTACACATGGGGGCTAAACTATTTTAAAAACAAATATTCAGCGAGAGCGCCTCAGCGTGAAATGCGAGTGCAGGGAAGGTTAAAATGCAAAATTTAAATGAAATGAGGCAGAGTAAACAGATGATGCCTCTGCAGAGCAAACTGGTCGGAGTAGGAGCTGCCACCACCTACCCTAGCCGCCAACACAATAAGAACGGCTGTAGTGAAGACAAACCAGTTTCTTATCTGCAAACATGCTACTGCCCGAAGATAGTACAAAAAATGGACTGGGGCATTCTTTAGTGCTTAAGGATCACTATCTGGGGTGAATATAACTTCTAGATAATCTTTGTCTCTCAAGTTGGAGACTGTTAGACGTAGTGAAGGTGTAAACTACCTTTTAACCCAGGTGATTCCTATCTGGTTCTATTGTTCAATGGACTGCTAGATTAAAGAAATGGAAGACAATAAGCAATTTCTCCATTGCAAGTAAATTATACGTAGAGGAAAATTTGCTAACTCTGCATATATAGACACAATATACTATAGGATTTGTGGGGATGCAAGTGTATTATCACAGCACACCACAGCAAAAACATTGTGAAAGGAGTACGCTTTGCATTTGCCTTTTCCTCTTCCTTATCCTAAAAAAGGTTGTGGACTGTGGTATGGTGGAAACCTTTAGGGCTGGAAAGGGTTGGGTGGGAAACCGTGGGATGGTCCATACAATAGTGGTGGAGAGGGCGAACTATAATGACAGTTAGGTTGAAAACTCCTATAGTGTTGGGTTCAAGCCATGGATTTCCCCCTTCACCTATGTGTTCATTCCAAGTATCTTCTCCACTACTATCACCCATGTAGTTGGATGATCTGTTTTCTTAGTGTGCTTGGGGTGCTTTCCCTGA
Source organism: Lissotriton vulgaris (assembly GCF_964263255.1). Taxonomy (NCBI): domain Eukaryota; kingdom Metazoa; phylum Chordata; class Amphibia; order Caudata; family Salamandridae; genus Lissotriton; species Lissotriton vulgaris. The sequence goes on along the minus strand of NC_141691.1, from coordinate 111,715,898 downwards.
TTGTCACTGGAATTGCATAGTTGTTGGTCTGGGTAATTGCCCACTATGTACAGATATGTGGTTGTCTCGGGGAAAACATTTAATATCTTTTTGTAGTGTTAATAATTGCCTGGATAAGGTATTCTTTAAATGCTGTTATCTCTTTGTTAACCTCTTCCAACATTTTCATATAAATCCGGCGATGTACCTTTGTTTTGAGGAATGTCTTGGATTTACAACTAATAAATGTCGGATTTACTAAGGTTCCAAGTGTAGCAGGACTATTACACCATAGTCCTCTCTTCCCGGGCACAAGTTGATGCTGAAACTTCAGCAAATGATGTTTAAACTTTTCTTTTTAAATAATTTCAACTTTGCTTCCAAATTTAAATTTATTGCTTTCTTCCAAATGAATTCCTCATGTTTTCTTTACATGTCAATGTAGAAACATTTATGCCAAACTTTAAATTCTCCAATGCATTTCGGTGCCCCATGCACCTTCATCAGGGAAATCTGAAATCATACAAATAATGCATCTTATATACTGTACTTTTCATATCAATACATCGTATTAGTAATTGCATATCGCTGTAAGCTCATATCTAATCCTGTTGGGTGTTTACCTCCACATTTTCACGATCGTTAAAGCTAAAGTTCACCCTTAATATACAATGTCGGTTTGTGCCATAACCATATTAAAAAGTTGTTACAATCGATAGTTCAACGATAAATGCAAACGATTTAGTTAAACGAAAGTGATTATGCTCAGAGTGTCACTACGTGGTGGAAATTCTGAGTATAGCCCATACCTAACCTATTCTATGCCGCTGAATCGCTTGCGTCTCAAGTCCCTCATGGTTTGCATCCACTCGCGGTGTAAATAAATGCGGTTTAAATGAATGAATGCAATTGCGGGCTTCCACTATTCCAAACATTTACCGGACCCGCCGGTTCTTACCTTAAGTGCAATCGCTATCGTCCATGTCGAAAACCACGGAAATGTTAGTTACGAAAGCCTGGATTGGCCTAGTTTTCACGTACTAACGTAACCTGCGCATGCGCATTGCCTAGCAAGTCTATTTGGCTTTTTTTGAATACTTTATAGCAACTTTATGGGTACTGACACTGTATATAACAATGCTACAATGTTTACCAAACAATCTAAATAATCTAGCGCCCGTTTACATGCCTGTTTCATGGAAAGCGCACTACTAGCGTTTATGTGAATATTAACAAGAATACTCAAAAAATGTCATTGGGTCCAACAAATAAGTTTTGGTTATAAATGATGCTTCAATTCAAAGATAGCAAAGAAATTCAGTTTGATCATTTAACCCATGTGGTTTCAAATTCTGTAAATGAAAAATCCAATAGTTTTCAGGCTTAAGTAAGTTTTTTGTTGTTAATAAGGCCTTCTTTGTGAGTCACTATCTCAATTATGCATGCACGCAACTGGCTTATATGGTGGTGCTTTTCTTTGAAATGAGTTGCCACTGTAGATTCCAAGGATTCCAACCTTATGTTGCTTTTATGTTCTGTTAATCTCGTTTTCAACTTCCTCTCCGTGTGGCCCTCGTAGGCAGATCCGCACGGACATTTTAACAGATATATCACATTCATATTGTCACATGTTCCATTGACTTTTAATGAGATGGTATGACCTTTCATGGGATGGGTAATAGAATTCCCCTTCATAATGTTGTGACAACTGCTACAGTTCATACATGGGACTGTTCCTCGGTATTTTGTCTTAGGTATACTGTCTGTTGCATGTGTAAGCATTTCTCCCAAGTTTTTTCCTCTAGTATAGGCAAACAATGGTTCTTGGGTGAATATTCCTTGGAAATCTATTTCTGATTTAAGCATCTGCCAGTGTCGTCTTATTGTAGCTTTGAATTGACAACTTACGTTAGAAAACTTACTAACACATGTGATTCTTTCAGTGGTCTTTTTGTCTTTACTAATCAATAGGTTTTCTCGAGTTTTGTTTTGTGCTCTTTTTAACGCGGCCTCAATGGTATTGCTCGGGTATCCTCTCTCTTCAAATCTTTGAACCATGACCTTCAACTGTTCCTGACATTTTTCTGGATCCGAGACCACTCTCCTCACCCTTAAGAATTGACTAAAGGGTAGATGTATTTTCAACGATTGGGGGTGGTGGCTATCATATTTCAAAAGATTGTTCCTATCCGTAGGTTTACGATATAGGTTTGTATTGAATAGATGATTGATTCGGTTGATTTCAACATCCAAGAATTGTATCTTGTCCATGTCGATTTGCCAAGTGAAGCTTATTCGTTCATTCCTTGTGTTCAATAGTTCCAATTCTTTGGTCAATGATTGTCTGTCATTTTTCCACACTGAAAGATGTCGTCAATAAATCGTACGTACATTAAAAGTTGTGTTGCCCATTCTTGTCGTTGGTAGATGTATTGATGTTCAAATGCAGCCATGAATAAATTAGCATACGCCGGTGCAGCGCAATTGCCCATAGAAGTACCATTTTGTTGCATAAACCAGCGTTTTCCATGTTCAAAGTAACTGTTCAATAATGTGAATTCCATCAACTCCATCAAAAAGATTTGTATCTCTTGTTCATACGTGCTGTTTAACAAGGCCTGTTCAATGGCTTCAAGACCTTCCTTATGGGGAATAGATGTATATAGTGACTTGACGTCTACCGTTGCCATGATAATCTTCTCTTGTGTGTTTAAATCCCTCAGTTTTAGCAAAAAGTCTGTGGTGTCTCTGATGTATGATTTTGATTTTAATACCAAGGGCTGTAGATACCGATCTATAAACTTCCCCACAGGCTCGTGCAGGCTACCTTTAGTCGATACGATTGGCCGACATGGTGGTTTATGCTGGTCCTTATGAATGTTTGGTACCATGTATATGGTAGGGCATTTAGGGCTGTCTTGAAGTAAATACTTCGTTGTTTTCTCAGTGATTGTTCCTTTTTCTTCTGCCTTCAACAAAATGGTGTTTAATGTCTTACGGATTTCTTCAGTAGGGTTTACTTCTATTTCCATGTACAATGATTGGTCTTCTATGTGTGTCTTAATCTCTGTTTCATAATATGACTTGTTGAGAATCACCATCGCCCCTCCTTTATCCGCTTTCTGACACACTATTTTCTCATTCTTGGCTCCCGAGTCGATTATGCCAAACTCCTTGTTGGTCATGTTTCTCTTGCGACTATTTTTATTCGTGTTGATTTTCTCAATGTCTTGTTTACACAAAGTCTCGAATAAATCAATGGTTTTATGACTTACTGGAGGCATGTAGGTACTGACCGTTTTTAACCCTTTCAATTGATCGGTGGTCTGTTGTGCTGGTTCAGTTATCACATTATTAAAAAAGTGACGTACCCAGGAGCACGGATAAATAACAATAAAACACAGGCTGTGCACATCCCATTACCTACAGTTCAGGATTTACTAGGGTTCTCATTACCCAGTGACCATTTGTGTCCACATATTTCAGCAGTACCAATTTGTGCCCTATGGGTCAATAACCTTCCTTCCTGTAGATCCATTTCTAGCTAGAGTGAGTATACTTTTATTGGTTGGTTGAAGCTTTTATTCGATATGCAAGATATCTTGAAAGCGTACACAAAATACAGCATTTACAAAACTAGAAAAAACATTTTTAAGGAGCAATATTGAATTTACATTTAAGAAAGATAAAAAGACATGTAATGCCAGAATAAGTTAGCTAAAAACAAATTAAACCGCTATTGACAATCTCTTGCAACGAATCAACCAGAAATGCTTTAAAAATTTGGCTACACCACAAACAATGGGAGGGGAAGTGTCCGTCATTAGGATGCGAAGGGCTACCAGATAACTACGCGTACCCATATTGCAAAAAAGGGGTTTGAGCCAAAAACTCCTGGGTTTAGCATAGTCCGGACATTCAAACAGGATATGCGGTATAGACTCTGTCCTAGTGGTACAACGGGCACAAAAGGGGGACGTGTGGGCACCTGATTTCCACTTTGACACCAGGGCCCCAACTGGAAGGGAGCCCACTCTGAATTTGATATACAGTGCTCGATCAGCTGGAAGGGTAATTAGGTCCAGGTAAGGTTCGTAAACTACTACATCTTTTATTGCTAAAAAGGCAGCTGTAGATTTACAATGACTAGAATTTATAACTAGCTTATCCGCAACCCAATTCCAGTATAATCTTTTCAGAACATCTTTTGGTGGAGCCGTTCTTGATGACCAACAGTCCCCCAGCCCAAGTTCCTCCAAAAGCTTTTTGGTGTCTCTCAACCACTTAATCTTCGCCCAACCGCCCAGGCTCATTATCTCAGCCAACCCTTCAGCATATGATTTTAGCTCTTGACCCCTCCAAATACGTGCCCATAGAAGGAGTGGACGAAGCCGGGCTTGGTCTTTGATATTCTTACAACCTGTGTCCAACAGCAGAGGCACTGTCGGAGTGCTCGGAGGGAGGGTGATTAAAGATTTCAAAAGCTTGCTCTCTGCTGTTGCCAGGGAATCCAGGCAGCAATGCCCCCACAGCTCTGCCCCATACAAGGCTGATGTTACTCCCTTAGCCTTGTAAATGTCAATTGCTGGGGCAAGTGACCTCCTCGGTGATGCCCGGAATTCCCTCAAAAGGGCACCTCCTACTCTCTTGTGGTTCAAGACCATCTTGGCAATGTGAGGTGACCAGTTCATGCTATCCGTAATCCGTATTCCAAGATAATCAAATTCGGATACTTTCTCCAAGGGAACAGAGTTGAGAATAGGTGGGCGGCCCAGTTTCCTTGGAGGGTTTAGAATTAAAAACTTACAGCCTGATTTATGAAGTGAAATTGCGCCCGCGATCGCTGCGAAATCGCAAATGCGGGCGCAATTTCCGTTATCGGCATTCAACAACAAAATAGCGAATACGCAAACACATATTTGCGAAATCGCTAATATATTCGCAGAATCCCAGCCGCTGAGCATTAGCGATTCCGAAATAGCGACACACCACGGATTCTGCGATAATCATAGCGAAATCGCAAAATAATCGCTATCGGTATTCAAGAAAAATCGCAATTAGCGAAAAACCCAAAATTCGCATTTTGCACCGCGCAAAATAAGGACAACTCAAAGCAGGTGGTAACCATGAAAGCCATGGAAAAAAAACTTTCAAAAAACGTTGTCCTATCACCAACAGGTACTGGCCTGACCAATCACACATAAGGACCATCAGCAGCAGCAGCAGCAGCAGCATTAGGAGTCCCACAATGCCAGGAATGTACATGGTGGTGAGGCGTCGCAGGCTACAGCGATTAGCACGGAGGAGACGCAGGATCCAGGACAGGATATTCCGCCAGCGGGTCACCTTGCTGGGCCAAACCAGGGAGCAGATATATGCTAAATACAGGCTGAATGGGGAAATGATAATGCAGCTAATACAGGACCTTGACCCCCTGATGCAGCACCCAACAAGCCGTACCAATGCTGTGCCTACACATGTGCAGGTATTGTGTAGCCTGCACCTCCTGGCCTCCGGAAGTTTCCAGGGGGTAGTAGCGGCTGCTGGGGGAATATCCCAGCCCACCATGTCACGCTGCCTCCACACTTTTGTTGACGCCATGCTCACCCAGCTACACCGTCACATCAAATTCCCCGCCGCCAACAGGAATTGGACATGACAAAGCTACAATTCTACAATGTAGCCCATTTTCCACATGTGCTCGGATGTATAGACTGTACCCACGTCGCCATCTGCCCACCAGCTGGCATGGAGTATATGTTCCGCAATAGAAAGTGCTACCACTCCCTCAACATCCAGATGGTCTGCAATGCCAAGACATACATCACTGACATCGTCGCACGGTACCCAGGGAGTACCCATGACTCCTTCATTTTCCGGCACAGCGGACTCCACACACGACTGGTCAGGGGAGAGTTTGGGGAAGGACACCTACTTGGTAAGTACACTTTGATTGAAATGTCGCATTGCAAAGATGTAACAGCGCAGCACAGGCAATCACCATCTGCTCCTCTCATTCAGGTGACAGTGGCTACGCCCTCCGTGAATACCTCCTGACCCCATACCTCAACCCTGCTACACCCCAGCAACGGCGCTACAATATTGCACACATACGGACAAGGAATTGCATAGAAAGGACATTTGGCCTGCTCAAGAGCAGGTTCCGCATACTGCACAAGACAGGTGGGGCCATGTATTACAGTCCTGAAAAGTGCTGCCGCATAGTGGCTGTCTGCGCAATACTACATAACATTGCAACCAAGCGCCAGATACCTGTTGACATCTCTGGCAGTGAATCTGAGGGGGACAACCGGCCACCTGCACATGCGCGCCATGCACAAGGGGAGAACCCAGCAGAAGGGCACAGACGTCGCAACCACATCACAGTGAACAGTTTCTAGTACAACCACTTCCATCACCCCACAAATCAACAATGCATGCAAAATGTAATGATGACACAACGCTAATGTGTGTAGGAAAATAAATGTATTTGTTAAATCCACAAAATGAAATATAAGGTTCTGTCCAAATAGCAAAATAAATGTACTTGTTAAATTCACAAAATGAAATATAAGGTAGTGTCCAAAGTAGTCCAACAAACAGTATTACGCCATACTGCTGTGCATGGCAGGCTTGACCTCAGCCTGTGCCATTGGTGAAGTACAGTTCTCTAGGTGTGCCTAGTGCGTGTTCCTCCATAGCGCCTCTGAGGGGCTTCCTCCTCCGGGGCTTCAGGCAATGGGGGGGTCCTGGTGTTGCGGGTGGGTAGTGGGGCCTGTGAGGCAGATTGTGAGCTCAGGCTGGACACCCCCTCACTCGCATCATCACCCCCCACAACAGATGGAATAGGTGGAGGGTGAAGAGCCACGACGGCCGTGGTGAGGGTCTCCAGCACCCTAGTCATGTCCTCACTGCACTGGATGATAGCGTGCTGCTGGGTCAGACTGCGCCGCGCCAAAAGAGATGTCGCATTTGCCAACACATAGCTCGCCCTGCTGTAAGTGCCAAGCTGGGTCAATAGTTGGCGTTGGTGCCGGTGTTGCCCACTGCGCACTCTCAACATGGCACGGGTGTTGGCCTCCACGGCTGCAGCAATGCGGGCCATTTTTTCTCCCACACCGGCCAGGTCGGCCCTCATGCCTTCAATGTGGCCAGCAACAGATGCCACGTTGCGGCCAATATTGTGTAGTTGGAGCTGAATAGCTCCCTGCTGCTGAGCCTGGCGCTGGTGAATGCGCAGCATCCGTCTCTCGATGCTGAGCCGCGCCAGTCCATCAGCATTGGCCCGCCTGGTAGCTGCTGTGGAGCGCTGGCGTGACCTGCCACCCCTGCCCTGCTGGCCTGATTGTGAGGCTGGCCGCTGAGTGGACAGTGGCGCAGCCCCGGATGTTGAGGTGACAGCTGCTGGGGGTAAGGCCGCCAGTGTTGCAGGTGAGCTAGTCGCAGGGGGTGTGCCTGCTGGTGTGGCAGTAGCAGTTGATGCAGGGGGCACAGGAGTGACTGCCCTGGCTGCGGCTCCTGGAGGAGCAGCGGTGGCAGGAGGCACAATGGGGGCTGCCATGCCGGCGGATGTGGGCGCTGCACCAGTTGCAGGGGGGACGCTGCTGGTGGTAGTTGCTGCTGGTGCAGATGCAGCGGCAGGGGCTGGTGCCTGGGTAGGTGTTGGCACCTCCACCTGCGGGACGCCCTCATCGATCTCCAGCCTGTCACTGTCACTGGTATCCCCACCTGTGGGGGTAAGTGGTGGACCATTAGTTGCATGCATCTGGCAGACATGCATGCTGGGTGACATTCCCTGAATGGCAGTGGCTTTGTGTGCATTGGGACCTGACTGGCTGCATTGTGGTACTACAACATTGTGGCCAGACTACATCTCCCACAATGCTTCAGGACATTCCTTGATGTGCAACTATGGCATGCCTATGGGACATTGGGGGAGACTATTTGGTCATGGACATCCATAGGGGGCAGGGTCGCAGTCGCATGCCACTTACCTTGGGTGTCTTGTGTGGGGCAGGATGAGTCCAGTGTAGTGAAACCCACACAGGCCTCCCTCTCCAGGGTGTTCTCAACCTGGTCCTCCATGGCGGTGTTTGGTGGTACCGTTGGTCCTCCTCCTCCTGTGCCCGAGGACTCCCCAAGGTGCGCCGCCACCTTCTCCTTGGCACGGCCTCGGAGGTCGGACCACCGCTTTTTGAGTTCTTCCAGGGACCTGGCCGCCACTCCCACCAAGTTCACTGCTGAGGCTATCCCCTGCCATATGCGCCGCTTCTCCATTTCTGGGACCCTCCGTGAATTAGCGCCAAACAGTTGGTCGTGGTTGGCCACAACCCCCTCGATTAGGTGTTCCAGCTCCTGCTCAGAGAATTTGAGCTTTCTCTTTCTCCCAGACGAGCTGCTGGTCCCAGGTGCAGCTTCCTCAGCCATGGTATGGGTTGTGGATCTGTGGATCTGTTTACTTGCCAAGATGTGCTGCAGCTCTCCAATGTGCTCCCTCTCTCTGTGCCTCAATGTGCAAAATGGTGGTGGGAACCGGCAGCTTCCTGGTTGTGATATCATCACTGGGCTCGAAATGCGACTTCCTGTTTTCCCGATCTCGCGAGTTTGCGATCTCGCAAATAGCGATATCGCAAATAGCAATATCGCTATTTGCGAGATCGCAGTCCAGGCGTGGGTAGGCGGAAATAGCGATTAATCTGCGAATAATCGCAATTTCAATCGGATCGCTATCGGATTTTGCGATCGCGTGCGAATCGCTTTTTTTAATCGCAATTATTCATGAATTCGGATTTGCGATTTCTGAATAGCGAATCGCTATTTTTCGCTATTTCAGAATCGCAAATGCCGATTTTCATGAATATGGCGGTTAGTTTTATCCACGTTGATTTCCAAGCCCCTTGAAACGCAAAAGTTCTGGAAACGGGTTAGCAACTTCTGGAGGCCTTGCGGAGTCTTAGAAATCAAGAGCGTATCATCCGCAAAAAGTAGGGTTGGAATCCGCACTCCCCCGAGACAAGGAGCGTCGGCTGGTTCTTGCTGGAGATATTCCACCACCCCATTAACGTATAGTGAAAAGAGGGTGGGCGCTAGGATGCATCCCTGTCTCACACCCCTAGACACTGGGATTTTCTCAGTTAACTCTCCATTTCTCCCCCAGCGAACCTGAGCAAAGGTATGGGCGTGAAGGCTAATAAGGAGGGACAAGATGTAAGGAGGCAATCCCAACCCATAAATCACCCTCCATAACTCCTCCCGAGGAACTAGGTCAAAGGCAGTCCTCAGATCTATAAAAGCCAAGTATAGACTGCCCTTGCCTAGCTCCACCACCTTCCAGCCAAGGAGTGCTAGCCTAAACACCTGCTCTATCGTCCCTGTTCCTGCCCGGAACCCTGCCTGGAAGTCTGATAGTATTTTATTTTCCTCCACCCAATGAAGAATCCTACCAAGTATAGCTTTACCTGCTATCTTTTGGGTGGAGTCAATGAGACTTATGGGCCGGTAGTTCCCTGGAATTTCTCTGCATCCTTATTTATAAATTGGGACCACCACCGCCCCTTTCCAGGAATCTGGCACTGGCCCCCCCTTCATAATATCATTGAGGAGTGCTGCAATGACCCTTCCCCAGGCCACTGGATATGCCCGCATGAGATCCCCCGGTAAGCCATCTGGGCCTGCTGCCTTCCGGGGGGGCTACCCACCCAATTACCTTTTCGATCTCTAGAGCTGAAAAGAGATTGTAGCCGTGAGGTTCAAATACTAGTGGGGGGAGCACCCTGACATTTAGTGCCCCATCTGCCGGGAGGTATAAAGCCCCAAAGTGTTTTACCCAGCTTTGTGGGGGGATATTACAGGGTCTCATACCTTCGTTGGGCCTGTTCCGGGAGCCTACAAGGTTCCAAAAACCCCTTGAGTCTTTACTTTTGCTGGCAACAAGTAGGTCCTCCCAAAATTTCTCTTCCCACTCCTTCTTAGCAAATTTAAGGGATCTATTATAAGCCTTCCTTGCTTCCAATATATCAGGGTGGGATTTGAGTTTCACTGCCTCTACAAGTCTTGATTAACCAGTGACCATTTGTGTCCACATATTTCAGCAGTGCCAATTTGTGCCCTATGGGTCAATAACCTTCCTTCCTGTAAATCCATTTCTAGCTAGAGTGAGTATACTTTTATTACCCCTTGAGTGTCACCACTGTCTTTTATTCATAAGCATGCTGTTCACAATGTATTAAAGTGAAAATTCACAATACCATCATAGCTACTTAGTCCTCTTGAAATGTAACTCTTCTGAGAATATTACTCTGAGAAGGAAAACAGACCTATTAAATGAGTCCTGTTTTTCTGTGCTCCTTCAACAATTGTTGCATCTACAAACTGGTGTGGTTCAACAATCTCTATGCAATGCTAACATACTTGTGAATCGCAGCACACATTGTATATAGTGGGTGTAAGAAATTTATACAGGCAGTGCTATAATTTTGCTATAATTTTGCATATTTCTTTCCCAATGCCGAGCTCCCTCTCAACGGGGAGAAATGCATAGGTGTCCCCTTATAATCAAACTCTGTATGAGTAACGTGCATATTCAAGAATGAATTTCAGATTCAAATAAACGGAGTTTGGAAAACCAGTGTATAACTACCTTTGGGTTGCATGGGGGTCCGATGCCTTTTATCCCATACAGAAAATTCTATGCTAGACAGTTTATATGTCCCATCTTTTTCTTTTGACTGAAATCTGAAGGACCCCAACCAGCAAGGACTAATAACTGATTAACTCACAATGAGCTAATTGTCATGATTTATTTTCAAAGGGATATGTTTTCCTCACCATAGCTTAATTCATTTATAGGACAACCTGTGGACAGGATTTGGCTTCCTAATGTCAAACATGTGAACCCTTGGAATTTTGAAGCTTAGGAATGCACTCTGGAAAAGTTAATTAGCTCATATACTCCATCCAAAATGTACTGTTCATGCATGTAACAATTCTTGTTGCAGTTAACTCTGCTAGAAAGAACATATATTAAAACTGTAGCAAATGATGCTATCAGTCATGTAAGTAATCTGTCCTGAAACACAGTAATCTTCAGACTCAAAAAAGTATCAAGACAGTTAAATAGCCAAGCAATACATGCCATCACTAATCTTCTGGGATCTTCATGGCTGTGACAACTGCAAAAATATGAAATGAGAAATTATGTACAATTAAAATTCTTATTGACAAGATATACATAATTTTGAAGTTGAAGGATTTGTAAAGCGCTCGATCACCAAGCGGTTTCTTGGCGCTGAGGACCGGTGTCCCGCGCAGACAGAGAGGGTAGCCTAGCGTGGAAAAGCTCGAGTGAACAAGAGTCTGGAGGGCCTTGCGGAAATCTGGGTAGGCTGGAAGGGCCCTGATGGGGAACGGGAGGGCATTCCAGAAGGACTGGTCCAGGATAGAGAACTTTAGTCCCAAACCCCCCCCCCCCCCCCCCCTCCTCCCCTTTTCTTCTTCCTGAAGCGGGGAACGCACAACAAGATTTGGGATGAAGAGAGCAGATCTCTTTTGGGGACATATGGTGTAATTTTAGAGTTAATAAAGGCTGGTGCAGTGCCACCCAGGGCCTGGAAAGTCATGCAGGCCATCTTGAATTGTGAGCGCTCAGCAATAGGAAGCCAGTGTAAAGCTTTTAGCAAGGGGGAAGAGTGATGAGATTTGGGGAGTTCGTAAATCAATCGGGCTGCCTGATTTTGAATAAGCTGGAGGCGCTGACGATCGTAAGCGGGGCGCCTGTGTACAAAACATTGCCATAGTCGAGACGAGAAATGACCATGGCCATGAGAATCAATTTGAGGGCTGCAAAAGAAAAGAAGCGTGAAATCTTACGAATGGTACGGAGTGTCAGGAAACCTGCTGAGACCACAGAGCTGATCTGCAAGCGCAATTTGAGGTCAGAGTTAACTTTGATACCCAGGGTTTTTACAGAGTAGGAGGGGAGCCAAGAGAGGGGGGCCAAAAGATGGGGGACCAGGGACTGGGACTGCCACCCGTAAGAACCAGTTCGGTCTTATCTGGGTTTAAATTGAAGTGATTGCAGTTCATCCAGTCGCTGATGAAAGTCATAATGGTTTGAAAGTTGTGTATAGAAGCGGGCAGAGGAGAAAGGTTGAAAATCAGCTGGAGATCATCGGCGTAGTTGAATACCGAGACATCCATCTGTTGCAGGGCAAGTATGAGAGGACGAATGTAGCGGTTGAAAAGGAGAGAGAGAGGGAAGAGCCCTGTGGTACCCCACAATGAACAGCGCATATGGGGCCGAAACGTCTGCTAGCTGAACAGCCTGAGTACGATTTCCTAAGAAGGAGGTAAGCCACGCCAGGGCGGGTCCCCTGATGCCGGTGCCTCTGACACGGTCGAGGAGGATAGAATGGTCGACCGTGTCAAAGGCAGCGGACAAATCGAGGAGAACCAGCGCCTGTGGGGAGTTGACATCCGCACCCCCTCTGAGCTTGTCCAGAACAGAAAGGACGACAGACTCGGTGAAGTGAGATGGACGGAAGCCAGCCTGGTTGGGCGCCAAGTAGCGGCTTTCCTCGATGAAGTTGCTGAAGGCTTTGGTGACATGACATTCTAGAATTTTTCCCAGGAATGGAAGAAGGGAGATAGGACGTAATTAGAGGGGGAGGAGGGATCAGTGCCTGGCTTCTTGAGAATAGGGATTATTTTGGCTGATTTGTGCGAGTCAGGAACAATTCCCTGCATGAGGGAGTTATTAAGAAAAATTAAAGGGGGCTGTGGGCAAGCAGAGAAAATCTTTCAGTATGTAAGCCGGGCAGGTGTCCGCAGGAGAGCCAGATTTAATCTTTGTCAGCAAGATAAGCTTCCTTAGAGACCAGAGGAAAATGATCTAGACAGGAAGGGTTGAGCGGGGATTGGGGATTTTGAAAGGAGGGGGTAGGGGGTGGGATGTTAGCCTTAATAGTTGCGATTTTCTCGATAAAGTAATCATTGAGGGAATTACACAGGGATTGTGAGGGTACTGGTTTAGGGGTGACTCTGTCAGAGAAGGCTAATTGATGGACTATGGTAAAAATTTCCTTTGGTTTGCTTTCGGCCAGAAGGATCTTAGAGGAATAATATTCAAATTTTGCGTGGAGAATGGCTTTTTTATATTCCTGGAACAAGGTAGTGTACTGTAGTTTTAGTGCAGGGCAGTAATCACGCCTCCAAAGGTGCTCCGCATGCATTAGTGCAAGTTTTTTGTTTTTAAGCTCCGGGTTAAACCATCTATTGGCCTCGTATGCGCGTCGGGTACTGACGCGTTTAAGAGGGGCAACTTGGTCGCATGCTGCAGAGAGCCAACTTTTCATGGTGGTAACCTGGGAGTAGGGGGAAAGGCCAACAAGGTCAGGCAGTGATGCTGAGAGGGAAGAGCAGAGAGTGGCTAAATCCACATGGCTCCAATTGTGAGCCCAAGTATTACTGAGAAGGGGGAGTCTCGCCGCCAAACCTTTATCAAAAGTAAAGGAAATAAAGGAGTGATCAGACAAGGGGCAAGAAGTAACCAGAGGGGAGGAAATTGGTAATTTAGCTGTCCAAACCTGATCCAAGATGTGGCCAGCAGTGTGTGTAGTGTTATGGGAATGTGAGGTAAAATTAAGATTGAGAAGCAGCTCTGTGAATATCTTGGACATAGAATCTTCGTGAGGGTCAGTATGCCAAAAATAAAGTCACCTAATATCAAAACAGATAAGTTGTTAACTATCAATGTGGCTAACATTTCCTGTACTGCAGGAATGAAATACGGCATTGCCTGCGGTGGTCGGTAAAAAAGTACACAGGTGAGGGGGACCTCAACGGAAGCAGAGCGAACAACCAAGTAATCCACAGCCTTAATCCGGGGAAATGAGAGTGACTGGAATAGGAGATTGGAACAGGCAATCAAGGCAACACCGCCTGCACCCTTTCCTGCGGGCCGGTCGGTGCGCACCGCGTAGTAAGAGCCGGGAAGGGCTCTAAAACATTAGGTAGAGAGTCCGACTAATACCAGGTTTCAGTAAGAAACGGGAGATCAGGTTTAACTGTTTCTAAGAAAGTGAGAAGCTCAAGGTGATGTTTGACCGCTGACCGGGTATTGAGGAGGAAAGCGGATATCAGGGAGACAGAGCAGGAGGACGGGAAAGGCACAGGGAAAAACACGGCGGTAGTGGGGGTTGAGGGACCGCCCCAAGGAACAACCTTTCGAGGGAGGGCAATAGTAGGGTCGCTTCGAAGTGTACCAAGTTTTCCAATATGAGTGAGGGTAGAACCACTGAGCGGCCATGGGCAATGAAGAGAGCGGAGCTGGTCTGAGGAATAGTTTAAAAAAAAGAGGCATAGTGGAGCGCCCTAAGCCCCGGCCGGCCGCGGACGGGTGCAGACGGGCTTGCCTTTGGCGCGCCGCCGGCGCGCGCATCCGCTGTGCGTGCGCATGGGCCCAAGAATAAATAGGTCTTCTAGCGCACAAACTAGAGCGCTGACCTATGCTTGCTGGTAATGAGCTTCCCAAAATGGTGCCCGCAGCCCTCCGAAACAAGCGGCACACAGCCGTGTCGGGAACGGGGCTAGGCGTGCGAGCAGACAAGAAAAGTGCAAAGTTTCAAAAGCAGTCATTATTAAAAAAGTATTCACAAGGAGCAGCCGCTCTGCAAGCACAGCTTACAACCACCCTCTGCCGCCGGGTATGGTATCAAAGTCTATTGATATGAAATCATGATACACTCCTGAAACCTACTGTATCTCCACTATAAGCTGATGTAACATGCAACGTAGTAATATATAGTTTTTGCTTTTGTCACAGTGGTTTTATAAGAGGACACATTTTATACCTATATGTCTGTTTTTAGACATATTTTGCAACACAAGGTTAGGGGTCCCGGGGGGAGGAGGAGGGGCAAGCCAAGGAGGGTTGAGAGGTCCTAGACAGCATGGGTGAAAGGATACATCCTCCCAGTAATATGCTCAATAACACAAGTACCCCCTTTGGAACCGGAGTGGCTCCTTCAGGTACAACAGAGATAGGGAATCGAAAGCATGACAGGTGGCAGCACAACCACTATTGTGGGTGGGAGGGGTAGGAGACCCTTTGCTTTATGCGACCCTCATCCACTCTAATAGTGGCATGCTTCATCATCTGGTTCACCCTAACTCCTAAAGGTTGGCTGGGCTCAACCATATTCCAGGGAGCACTTATGAAGATTGGGTGTATGGGGGCATACCTTTAAAGAAAAAATTCCCCACCCACTCGAAAGATATCCTTATTAGTGGGGTGGGAGGGAAGGTTCAAAAATATACACATAGGGTTATAAGGATGTATTGGTCCTATGACCCTAAAGCACCAACATGTTTCAGCCCTGTCCTTTCGGCCTGTGCAAGGCCCTGGGCTTTCGTCAGGGTGAGGGTAGCAAAGAAGTCACTCCCCAGATGACGTAATTGATGTGCGCATGCAATTTGCATGTGAGCAATTATATAAAGGCATATACTTGCCGCAACTTATTGGGTATTACCTGACTAGACAAAAAGGTACTAGTGTTCATGCTGTAAATTAGCTGTAAAGCCAGGTTTAAGTGAACAATTACAGTGACTCATCTCAGTGCAGTTCCCAAGCAGAATACTTCCTTTTTTGATTGATCCCATCAAGGCCTGTGCACCTAGGATTGCATCCTATTTGGTGATCCCAGTGTTTAAACATACTCCTACGCACGCACACTCTTGTGTATTTTCAAAAACCTGTAATACAGCGGTGAGCCAAGGTAAGTGAGAAATACAAAGTGTGTCCAAAAACACTAAATCATTCACCCAATTCCAAGCCTCAAACAAAGTCTACTCACATGCACCCCATCAGACAGTCTATCTCGTGAAGGTATTTCGCAACAAAATAATATTCACAATATAGTGCATGGGATGTGTTGAATTTGGCCCTTTTTGCAGGGTCATCCCTGAACTTTTTGCCTTCCTCCTCTATTTTGTCTGACCTGTTGTTGGCTATTTTATGACTGAGCACTTTACCACTGTTGATCAGTGCTAAAGTGCATATGCTCTCCCTACTATAAATTGATGTATTGATCAGTGGTTCCATGATTTGATGTTTAATTTACTTGCCAGACCCTAGTACAGTGCACCGAGTGTGCCCGGGGCTTGTAAACCAGATGCTGCTAGTGGACTTGCAGCACTGGTTGTGCCACCCACAGAAGCAACCTTGTAAAATGTGTCTAAGGTCTGCCATTGCAGAACCTGCATGCAGTCTGGTATGGTCATGCTGACTTGGCAAGTGCACCCACTTGCCATTCCCTAAACCTTGTCTTGTCTTCATATTAGTCACCCCTATGGTAGGCCCAAGGGCAGGGTGCATTGTAAGTATAAGGTAGGACAAGCCCTGATGTGTGTGGCATGTCCTAATCGTGAATTACAGCCATTTTCCTTTTTCACTATTGCAAGGCTACCTGTTCTCCATAGGCCAGAATGGGCTACTCGAATTATTACATACAATAATCCTAACAGACTCCGAGAACATGGTAGAAATTCAAGTTTAGTATGCCTGGACTAATATTCTGAGTTTGCAAATACCACTTTTAGAAAGTAGGTATTTGCTTGCCTAACCATTTCAGCCCGCCTCTTCTAGGTTGTATATTCCTTTGTCTGGTTTTGCAATTGACAGGGCTGGTGGATTCCAGGAGACAGGTTGGGGCCGCCCGGTGGTGAATAGAGAGTTCAGCATCTAGATGGGAGGGAGGAGTTGCACCTGGGACCTGAATAGGGCTGGGCCTTCCCTCTACAATGCCAGCTCCACCCCCTGTGGTGTCTGATGTTTCTTCCCTGCACACTGAAAGAATAGGGGGAAGACTGTCTTAGAAAAGCGAAAAAAAGCACCGGGTTACGTGCATGGATACATGGAACAAACTATGCGTTAGCACGAAAGAAAAACAATTCATAAATCAACCTTATGAAAAGATATTCTTTTTATTGTGTCAACTTTTTTTCTTCCTTTTTTTATTGCAAAATATATATGGTGTGAACGGTTATTTGTTAAACACATATATTCTATAAACACATTCTTGCATCTAATAGTCTATTTCATGAAATATGATGATCTGTATATTTCAGCACTGTATATTTCAGCAATCGGTACATGATCCACGGAGGCAAATTAGTCACAAGGTTTGATAACAGTATACAAATTAATCGAAATACAAAAAATACAAGATCACTGGTAATGATGTGCAGAACAAATCGCCAACGCGATCCTTAGGATTTCTGTTTTACCAGTAAAAGCTGTCATATCTGATCTTGAACAATTTATCACACGGGTAGGTTTATCTGAGCCACAACTGGAGTAAAAATGGACACATGTGGTGTGAGGATTCCTTTTTGTTTGAATATATGAGGACTTCCACCTTTCACAGTTCTAAGGGATGTCTTGATTAAAAGTGTCCGGAAAAGGTGCCCAACTGCTTCTCTATGGTTCGTTTATAGTATAGATGGAAGCTGTAACGATTTGCTCTGCTCCCATTCTATTTCTGTATTGATATGCAATGGAGGCCTCTAGGTCACTATGCTGGTATAGTTTGTTTTTGCAGATTATATGGACCCTCGGAGTCTGTACGTTCTGTTACTGGATTACTGGTATCGGAAAGGTCAAGGACTCAAGATCCTAATCGTGTCCCTCATCAAGGAGGAGGAAGACTGTCAACAGAGTGCTCCAGGACTGTACTTGCCTTCCACAATCCTGGCTCCACCTCCTGTGGGGCGTCTGATGTTCCTGCCCTGCATGGTGAAAGGAAAGGAGCAGTCTGGTAAACAGAGTGCTCAGGAACTGGTTGGAACTGGGCACAGGCCTCACTCCCCTCAGATAACAAAGGATTTTGGGGTATAATTATTGGGACCCTGATCCCATGAAATTAGTCCACTTCTGGAACTGACAGGACAAAACCTCTGCTGAGGACAAGGAACCTGAAGAAACTTAGGAGAGACTATTCCCAAGCTGAAGTGCTGCTTGGGGGATTGGCCTGCAGTGGTTGCCTGGCTGCCTAGGGAGGAGAAATGACTTTGTGGATTTTACCTTTACTTTCAACTTGTGCTAAGATCTCCAAGGGCTTGGAAGAGAGCTTGCCCCCTGACCGAAGTCCCAGGGCCAGTGGACTTCACCAGCCTTTGTGAATTGCTGCTCTCCCAGTAGCTACAGAGGCAGGAAGCTGTGACAGACTCTCACGACCACCTGGTGTCCTGTTGGCACAGCACTGAGCAACGTCCGCCTCGAACCACGCAAGCGCTGCGCTCCCCGACGCCGTCAACGAGCTGTAGCCTGCACCACGACTGGAAGGACACTGCAACGTGCAACGCCTCGCTATACCGACTCAAACTGGTCTGACGGACGTGGTCACTGCTGCTGACTTAGTCCTGTGATCGCACTGGAGTTGGGCACCGCCTCACACGCTTCGCGACGCACCGCCCGAATCGCACTGCTATTGGACTGACAGACGCCAGCTTCCGAACTCCGGCTCTGTCGCCGCACCGTAAAGCTGGAAGCACCTCAACGAGCAATGTCCGCCTCAAACAACGCAACCTCAGAGCTCACCGACTCTGTCTCGACGCTACCAACGAGCCGTAGCCTGCACCGCGACTGGAAGGACACCGTGACCTGCAACGCTTTCTTTTTCTACACCGCGACGAACCCCGGAACCGGCTCGCACATCCGTGCCGGCTGCCTCAAAGAAAAGGTACTTTGACTGAGTTTGTCGACATTTGAGTGGGCCCGGACCACCGCGGTCCGCTGGATTTGTTAGACTGTGTTCTTTTCAGCAATGCTGTAGCCGGACAAGGCTACCGACTCGCACAGAACCTTGAATTAAGTCTTTTTAACCTGAACTCTTGAAACTTAACAGTACTGTGGATTATTGGTCTTGTGGTAACTCTATATAAAGTATAGTATAACCACTCACCCAATTTGGATGGGGCAAATGCGCCCATGGGGGCATGAGAGGAAGGCCTTATAGTCAGTCACTCAGGGATGGAGATAGAAGAAATGCCTGAGCTTGTTATAAAATAAGTCAAATTTTTTTTGGCATGGAGGCATACTCCATAATGCAAATACATGCAGTGGGTTCCCCGGTGTTGACAAAATTCAGCCCGACTTACTTAGTCAAAGGTCTAATCCTGTCTCTGAACGTATTTGCAGCTCAGCTCCCCTACCTGCGGTGAGCGAGTGAGCTCTGATTCCCAGTTTTTGTATCTGAGACCTGCCGGCTCCCAGATCGGGAATAGAGAGCGGTGCCGCTCCCGGGTAGAGCTCCACCCGTACCTAAGCGTAAGGTTCTGATACGCTGTAGCTTGGTGGCTCGTCCAATTGGTCATGTCTGTGTCAACTAGTTGCTTGAAAACGTTGTGACATACGCGGAGGCTGCGATCTGACCCTGGTACATGCAGCGAGGCCCTTGCACATGCAAGTCAACACATGCTGTTAATTTGAAGCTATAGTGCATAGACATTACTTAACGTCACGCTTTTCCACAAACGACCATTATTATTATTAACGAGTTTTGTACCGCGCACGGTTACCCAGGGGCATCCCAGCGCTTATAGAGACCTAGAGCAGGCTGCTAATACAGAACGGAAAGAGCTACAATTATTCTGGAAATAGATAAGTTTTCAGATATTTCCGGAACCTGAGAAGATTTGGTTCAGAACGTAGTGAGAATGGGAGGGAGTTCCAGGCGCGCGCTGTATGGATAGAAAAACTCCTGCCACCTGAACGGGCTCTCCTAATTCTCTTTATCTGAAGGAGGTGTTTGTTGTCAGAGCGTAGAGCTCTTGTGGGCTTATAGGGCAGAATCATGTCCTTCAGAATGGCTGGTCCTTTCCCCTGTATGCTCTTGTGGGCGATGCAGAGTGCCTTGAAGGTCACTCTCTCTCTGACAGGGAGCCAGTGGAGTGCTTTTAAAGCAGGCCTGGCTGACTGCCTGGACGGAACGTTCCGCAGCAGCCTTGCTGCAGCGTTCTGCACTTGTTGCAGGATCATGAACGTTGACTCCGGTGCTCTGAGAAAGAGCGCATTACTGTAGTCCAGGCGTGAGATGATTAGACCTTGGACTAACAGCTTCCAGGAGAGTTCTGGCAACAGGGGGAGAACCTTACGGGCCGACCGGAGCATTCCATAACACACGCCAGCGGTCTTCTTGGCGTGTGTCCTAAAGGACAAATCCGGCTCCAGCCAGACCCCCAGGCTCTTAATCTCCTTCTTTGGGTCAGGCGGGGTGCCCATGCAGTTGGGCCAGCTGCTCGGCGAGAGGGCAAAATTTGACTGGCCCAAGATCATCAGCTCAGTTTTTGAGCCGTTCAATTTGAGCGATGACCTGGACATCCAATCAAACACCTCTCTCAAGCATGAATCGAGCGTCTCAGGCTGTTTCTCCAGCTGTGTCAGACCCACCACTAGCTGGGTGTCATCCGCATAGCTTATGGTCTTAAAGCCAAACGGAGACACCACACCCTCCAGGGGTGCCATATACACGTTAAATAACGTGGGGCTCAGGGATGAGCCCTGGGGCACCCCGCAATGAAGTGGGAGGGGAGGAGATTTTGCGTTTCCTTCCCACGCCTCGAAGGTACGCCCCTCCAGAAAGGAGGCCAACCATTCCAGGGCCACTCCTGTGACACCCGACTCAGCTAGGCATTGTATCAGCACCCCATGATTGACGGTATCGAAGGCCGCACTAAGGTCCAGGAGGATCACTGCCACTGACCCCCCTGCGTCCAAAGTGCTTCTGGCCTCCTCTACCACTGCTAGCAGAGCCGTGTCAGTTCCATGACCCGGTCGGAATCACGTCTGGGAGTCCCTCAACCGGCCATTCTCCTCAAGAAAGTTGGCTAGCTGACGGTTAACCAACCTCGCGGCAACCTTACTAACCCCTGGTAGCAAGGAGATGGCCCTGAAATTGGCCAGGTTCTGCGGGTCCAAGCCAGGCTTCTTCAGAAGTGCTTTAACGACCGCACTTTTCCAGTCAGGCAGCGCAGTCCCATGAGCGAAGGAGAGATTGACCAGATCGGTCAAGGGCTCTCCTATCGACAAGGCGGCCTGCTTTAAGTACCGCATTGGGACTGGGTCCCGAGGTGAGCCACTTTTCAAGCTCCCGAGGACCTTCAGTACTTCGCCTGAGGTTACAGGGCCAAATGACGTCAATAGATTTTCCGACATGCTCAAGTCCTCAAAAAAGGCCGAGGTTCCCATCACCGGGGGGAGAGAACTAATAATGGTATCAATTTTATTCTTAAAGTAAGTGGCTAATTCCAGACATTTTTCCTGTGGTCTGTCGTGGACAAGAATGGGATCAGGCGGTTTAACCCTTTCGATGCTGATGACGAGCTCAGCTCGTCATCACCCACGGGTGTCATGTGCTGATGACGAGCTGAGCTCGTCATGCAAACAGCAAAATGGTAAATCCCAGCACAGGAGGGGGAAAAGGCCTAGCAGCCAAGAGGTTAAGAAGCTCCTTCATCACTAGAAAGGCTTCCCTGGATGAGGACGCAGCGTGATTCACTCTCTCCCCATAAAAGGAGGCCTTTGCAGCGCGTATTGCAAGTTTGTATGTCCTTAATTCCATGCGATATTTTTCCCTGCTATCTGTCTCCGAGTTCCTCCTCCATAATCTCTCCGCCCGTTTACAGTTCTTTCTCAGGGTTCTGAGCTCTAGGGTATACCATGGGGCGTACCCCAATCTCTTATCCCTAATAAGCATCTTCTTGAGTGGAAGCACATGGTCCACTGCGTTGGTCAGCCAGTTCCTCACCGTAGCATCTGCAGTCACCGGATCCCGACCCTTCTCAGGCTGGGTGCCCTCCAAACGGGCATTCCAGGCCTCTACAGGGAGCCTTGACCATGCCCTGTCTATTCTAAATTTCCTGGGTGGGAGAGTGCCATCACACTTTACCTCCCAATTAGCCATGATCAGTGAGTGGTCGGACCAAGGAAGAGCGAGGGGGGGCATAGCAGATATACCCGCCATATTCGCGAAGAAGGGGTCCAGAAGATGACCTTTAACATGTGTGGCCCCAGTGTTTATCAATTTCATCTGCAGGGCGCTCAACTCGTTCATCAAATTAGTTGCCATTGGGTCAGTTACTTCATCAAAATGGCAATTGAGATCTCCCAACAGAATGAAGTTGGACGAGGCCGAGGCCAGGAGAGTGGTAGTTTCCATTAGTGAAGATGTAAAATCACCCACACTCCCAGGTGACCGGTAGACTAGGAGGCCTGTCAGCGTGCAGGTAGGGGAGAATTGAAGGGAGAATTGGCAGCTCTCACAGTCTTTAACCCCTGCCTCCCGTGCCTTACAGCCCAGTGACTCCCTATAAATAATGGCCAGACCCCCCCCTCCTCCCTATGTGGTCCAGGAGTAGGGAGTTAATCTCCGTAGCGTGGCAGGGGAGAGACCTGCAATTCAGCAGGGCGAGACGACGCCAGGTAGTGGGGGTAGTTTCTCCTAATTCTGGTTGACAAACTCTACATCCCCTAAAGCGCTTTCCCCCTTTGGCAATATAGCAGCATGTGTCATACTTCGATATTCTATAGGATAAGAGCTCATCCTTCGTGTACCTGATCCTAATAGCTAGTTGGGGGCTCGCATCGGGCATAGCCACTGGCCCTGGTCCCGTTTGGGCCCGGACGGGCACAGACTGGCTTGACTCTGGCGAAACTCCGGCGCAAATCCGGCGCGTCCGCTGCGCGGAGCCATAAGAGACTGTTTTTATAGGGCGACTAGACCGCTCGGCGAATGTGACCCTACCTAAGATGGCCGCCAAAACCGGATCGAGCCTGGGACCTGGTCGAAATACAGCACCCAGGGATCGGGGACCGAGGGAAATGCCTTAATGAATTCTCAGCCCAAACGAGGGTAGGAGCGTTCAGTAAAAACATTCTAAAAGAGATTTTTAAAATTCCGTATCTTAAGTCCTAAAATGTGGTGCAAATGCAGGGGGGTGGGGGGATCGGACACAAAGGAAAATTCAAGAGCAGTTTTTATCAAGCTAAAACGACGATGAGCGCTCAACTAGCAGCCTCTCAGTGATTCTCTACCGACCATGAGACCTTCCTACCAGGGGGATTATGGGCAATGTAGTTGATGACTGGAGACCTACCTATTGGGTCATTCGCTATAAGTTCGCTGTATGTAAAAGTCAGACATTCGTCAAACCTTCCGAAACAGGGAATTATGGTCAATGTAGTTAACGTATGATGTTATGCACCGTATCTGGCAGTTTGTGCACATATTTGTTATTCCTAAGTTTTAGGAAATTGCAGTGTTTTGGTGTTACTAGGTTTACCGCATTGATACTCCACATACAGATGGAAACTCCAGTAAAAAGTGGGGCACATCGTCGCGATGTATCTCCTGTTGAGGAAAGGGGGTTTCGGATGATTTTCAGTGAATGCTGGAATGCATGAGGCGTTGACTAGTGCGTATCATAGTAACTCAGTACTATACTTGTGCATACTGTATAAACTGGGTATTCTGAAAAGGCTTCTCTCCTTATATGTACCTGTAAGCATTATGCATATTGGCAATGAATGTATGCAAGAGTAAAAACACAAAACTTCCCTAAAAACGCTACAATTTACGTTAGAATGTTGTACTTGGACAGCTATTATCCAACAGAATAGCCTGCAACACAGTATAGAACAATAACAGTACGTCAGAGGACAGTAAAACAACCCCAAAAATATTTATATTAAAAACATCGTTTTTTATTTTTAACAATTGTCAAAAGAGGGTTTAACCTCCACAGATTAAAAACAATATATATTCAGAAAACAGAAGGTTGATGCGGCTTTTTTCGGTGAGTAGTCCATCTATCACTTACTTCAGGACAGTTTTCTATATAACATAAAAATGAATTATTTACAGGCTTATAAACTGAGGTACACGAGAGAAAACGATAATAATGAGAGAGGGTGACTATCAAATTGCCACCTGCCCTTATATCACAATCTGTATATACTGATATACATTCTGTCAACTGGTGTCCCGATATACATTAGTTCAACCAGTCACACATTTTACCCCTCCACTTATTAACCTATGAAAATCGCATGTTAAACGGGAAAAGAACAAAGCTCTATACGACACAATACTTTAATAGTGCAAACTACATACCTATAACCTCTGCACGAGGTCTAGCGTTTTATCTTTTGATTAAAAAAGGTTCAACAAGTAAATATGACCTTTTGATGGATCTTGGCGATATCCAGTATTAAAAACCTATCAAAAGATATATAAAAAAGAACAAAAACTCATCCGGCATAGGTCAGTCATTGTAGGCCTTCCGTTGATCTAGTCATGGTGTTATTATTGACAAAAAATGTCATGACTTACCTTATCATAAAAACAGTTGAACGGAATATGCTGCACGTTGGAGCTCACAGTTTAGAAATGTATTCTAAATGTATTCTATGTCAAACAGCTAATGAAGGAAGATGGAGAAGAAAGTCCATATTCCCTGAAAATTAGCCTAACAAAAATTATTATTATTTTTTCTTAAAAAGGGTTTCTTACTTATCAATAAAATGTGATGTGTCGTGACTGGAGTTCTGAGACATCTACTATATTCAGTGGTGGAATGTGCATGCACTGTCTTAATCAAAAAGGAAAGATATATTGGAAAAGTTATAAATCCTTATTTGGGGGTTTCTATCGTCACACTGACTCTTAAGTCTTGTTTACCTGATAAGACTTGATCGATGCAAATTGGCCAACTTTATGTATACGAGAGCCTGTAGAAGTAATACATAAAGAACTGTCACTCTTATCAGTCCTTCAAGTTACAGGATTACACTATCTCTTCCCTAACTATTGTGATCTATAAATTATTTACAGAGCATAAACATATGTGGTTCTCCTATATCTGCGAGGACCTTATGCTCTAGACCATAACCACTCTGAGTTTGCTATGATTTGATTTCAGATTTGTAAGGCGCGTAGCTACCCAAGGGCGTCCCAGCGCCGACACTCGGCCTACATGATCCGGAGGGTGGTTTTTATGGGAAGAGCCAGGTTTTCAGTAGCCTGCGGAAGGCCAGTAGATTGGTTTCCCTTCGTATGGGGAGCAAAAGGGCATTCCATAATTTTGGGGCATTGTATGAGAAGAGACGTCCCCCTGTACGTGCTTTTCTTATTCTTGGGACACTGGCCAAGGAGAGGGTATCTGATCTCAACTGTCTGTTGGATTTATGGGGTTTAATGAGAAGTCTTAGAATGGGGGGGCCCTCTGCCATGAAGTATTTTGTGTGAGATACAGAGGGGTTTGAAGGTAATCCTTTCCTGAATTGGGAGCCAGTGCAATTATTTGAGGGCAGGTTTGGCAGAGCATCTGGATTTTGTCCCGGTAAGGAGCCTTGCGGCGGCATTCTGGGCGCATTGTAGTCTGTTGATGACTGATATTGGGGCACCTAGGTACAGGGCGTTTCCATAGTCCAGTCTGGAGATAATTAGGCCCTGCATTAGCAATTTCCTAGACTGG
Source organism: Lissotriton vulgaris (assembly GCF_964263255.1). Taxonomy (NCBI): domain Eukaryota; kingdom Metazoa; phylum Chordata; class Amphibia; order Caudata; family Salamandridae; genus Lissotriton; species Lissotriton vulgaris. Next base: position 111,690,389 of record NC_141691.1, on the reverse strand, counting down.
AAGGGAATTAGGGGATGAATTTTTCGAGCTGTCTGTATGAGGCCGAAGCATTGTCCGGCAGTTTTTCTTGCTTAGACTTTAAAATTGAGGTCTTGGTCCATCCAGATGCCAAGGCTCTTGATTTCATTTTTGGGGGTGGGGGGAGATCCCATACAGGGTGGCCAAGTGAGGGAGGCGTGGAGTTTGCGTGGGTCACCAAGTAGAAGGATCTCAGACTTCTCTCCGTTAAGTTTGAGGCGAGAGTCTCACATCCATTGTGAAATAGACTGTAGGCAAGAAGACAAGTTGTCCAGACATTTGGTCGACTGGTTTATAGAAACAACCAATTGGGTGTCGTCAGCGTACCTGTAATCCCGATTTCCTCTGGATCGGATAACCCAACCACCCTGTTCGAACCTCAAATAAAACATAACAGACGATACGTGCTGCTAGAACAAGCTCTTTATTTCTGCCTGTTCCCACCAGCTGAAACCAGATGCTATGTGATACAACTTCGGGCTACTGTAGATGTTCCAACCGTCCTCTGCACGGATGCAAGTCCTAGCATCCACCAACAGAGGACACCGTGCTAAATAATGGCCGACAATGCCACTCGATTTGTGAATTAAATGGTTAGCACTTTATAGTCGGCCTCCGCACCGTGTCTGTCCAGACACGCTCCAACGAAGGGCAAACACTAACGACGACGAACTGAAAATGCAGTCTTTCCTCTCGCTCAATAACCCTCGAGCGGGGACTGGTAAATGTCAACTGAAGGACTGGGTCCCGCAACGCTCGATAACCCTCGAGCGGGGACTGGCCAAATGTTTAAGGAGAACCGGAGTCCGCAAAGCTCGAGTACCCTCAAGCAGGGATAAGCAAAGGGAATCCGACAGGTTGCGAACGCCCGTGAAATGCAAGGTCGGGTTCGGCGCTTTACGCTTCTCAGCTTACGCGTCAAGCGCCTCCTCCACTCTCTCAAGCAACACAAAGCTCACCTTCCTTGGAAGCAGCAACAACACGGACTCGCGGCTACTATTCAGAATATCCGATGCCGACTGCTGGCTTCCGGGTGGTTTATATGGTGACGCCCTCCTCGTGCTTTGGCCTCGCTATGCCTTCTGGGAATGGTAGTTCTGGGCGGGCGTGCTTCTGGGTCTTGTGGTTCCTTGATCGTTTCTCATATGCGGGGCTCAAATATGTGTCTTAACAGTACATGACTACCTTTATGTCAAAAGGTGTCACAATGTTTTCTAGGGGAGACATGTATACGTTAAAAAGTGTGGGGCTCAAGGAGGAGCCCTGGGGAACCCCACACTGAAGAGGGAAAACTCTGGAGTTGACAGAGCCGTCGGTCACCTGGAAGGTTCTGTCTTCTAGGAAGGACTTGATCCAGGACAGAGCGGTACCAGAAATTCCTGCCATGTTAAGACGGTGGATAAGGATGGCGTTGTCCACCGTGTCGAAAGCGGCGCTCAGATCCAGGAGGATCACGGCCACTGATCCTCCTGCATCTAGGATGGTTCTTGCCTCTTCTATCACGGCCAGGAGTGCGGTGTCCATGCCCTGTCCTGGTCTGAACACTGTCCGGGAATGACGAAGAAGGTTGTTGGATTCTAGGAAGGTGGAGAGTTGGTGATTAACAATCTTTTCAGCCACTTTGCTGATGCCAGGGAGGAGGGAAATTGTTCTGAAATTGGACAAGTCAGCCGGGTCGAGGTGAGGTTTTTTAAGTAGCGTGCAAACTGTTGCTTTTTTCCAGTTGGTGGGAACGATGCCTTGGGTGAGAGAAGCATTAATAAGTTTGGTGAGGGGGGAAGATACTGTGGAGGCAACCAGTTTTAATTTGTTCATGGGAGCTGGGTCTTTGGGGGCACCACTCTTCACAGTATGTAGAGTGGCCAGAAACAACTCTGTGGACACTGGGGAGAAAGCGTTGAGGAGAGGATCCTCCGGGCAGGTAGGAGAGGTCAGTGAGTCTGGGAGTGTGCTGTGGGTGGGGAGTGTTTTTAGAATATTATTAATTTTGGATGAGAAGAACTCAGCTAGCTGATTGCATCTGACGCCTGATGGATCCAATATGGGCTGTGGTTCCGGGGCTTTTGTCAGCAGGTGGACAATGCGGTAGGTTTCTTTGTAGGAGTTTGCTGCGGCTAGTATTTTTCCTTCGAAAAATGATGCTGGAGTGCTTTTTATGCAGATAAACAACTGGGAGGTTTTTAGAAGTTACTAGGCGCACAACCTGGGTAACCGCAAGGTGATGAAGACAATAAGTGGTCAGTATAGGCAATGAGGCGAACGGTAACCCTCACAACCGCTCTGGAATGGACCCCAAGGGATCCACACAATAACAAACAAACAGCAAAGCCCCTGCACTATACAAGTACAATTAAATTTTTTTGTTAGTATTGGTCTCTGTCAAGCTGCTTAAGAATAATTGAGCACATCAATATGCAATCTCGGACTGAGAGTGGATAAGCACAAATTTGACAAGCATCAGTACAAAAAAAGTTCTTTTGTTGATGTAGTGTTTCTGTTTATTGTTCCTTTGTAAAGACGTCTTTGGAAAACAGCGCCGGGAATCACAAGAGGGAGACTGGTACCAGCTAGGTGTATCCGCCGGGGAATCGGTACCATTATTTATTTCTCCTCTCGGCAACTACTTGAATACCTCATCTCGATTCACCAGAATCGCGCATATTTTGAACCCATACACCTTGGAAGTCTGAATACTGGATTCCATGAAATGCCCTTACCGGGGGCTCTCACGTACTGCATTTCCAGCTTTCACACAGGAGGCCCTGAAGATTCGCAGTCTGTTCCCTGCGATGAAACACGTGTTGGCCTTTACAAAGAAACAATAAACAGAAACACTACATCAACAAAAGAACGTTTTTTGTACTGATGTTTGTCAAATTTGTGCTTATCCACTCTCAGTCCGAGATTGTATATTGATGTGCTCAATTACTCTTAAGCAGCTTGACAGAGACCAATACTAACAACAAAATTTAATTGTACTTGTATAGTGCAGGGGCTTTGCTGTTCGTTTGCTTTTTATGCAGGTTTTATAATCCTTCATGGCTGACCTATATTCACTTTTACTCTTGTTAGCCCAGTCCTTTCTCCAGAGACGTTCGAGCTTTTTGCATCTTTTTCTAAGTTTGCACAGTTCTGGGGTGAACCAGGGAGATTTAAAAGTTCCCTTCTTGCTGGGGAGTGGTTTATTGAGGAGTATTGAGTCTAGGTATTGTTCAATCCAGGTTCGGAGTTGGAACTCCGCCAGGGATGGATCTGAGTCGATATCGGGGGTAGTGGTTGCTAGTTCATGTGCCCAGACTACCGTGTCTAATTTTGGCCATGGGCGGGATGGTGCTTGGGGGGGGAGGAGTCTATCCGGGGCTTCGGTGGAGGTTTGAAGCTTGAAGGGGATTAGGTGATGGTCTGACCAGGGCACGGGGAGGGGCTCGCCCACTACTAAATCAGGGATGTTAGTAAATATGGGGTCCAACAGGTGGCCCTTAGAATGGGTCGGCTGATTAATTTTTAAATGGATGTTGAGGGAGTCTAAGTCTTCCTTGAGATCGTCCGCTATTTTGTTTGTCAAGTCGTCAAAGTGGATATTTAGATCTCCTAAGGCGGTAAAGTTTGGCGATAGGCAGGCAAGGGAGGAGAGTTTCCACTAGGGATTTGCAGAATTGACCTAGCTGCCCTGGAGGGCGATAGACGAGGATGCCCGAAAGTGTTTTTAAGGGGGATAGGTGGATAGAGAAGTGGATGTTTTCACAGTCCTGAATCAGACTGTCCTTAAAATGGCAGGACAGATTGTTTTTGAAAATAATTGCGACTCCACCCCCTATCACGGATGGTCTGTCATGGTGTTTAATTAGGTACCCGGGTGGCAGTGTTTGAACTAGGTCAGGGTCCGATGTTGTGTTGATCCAAGAGTACCTCAAGTTCTGATTCCAACAGGAGCAGATTGATCTCTGCACTGTGTTTCGGGAGGGACCTACAGTTAAGTAAGGCCATCTTAATCCAGTGCTTTTTGGGAGGGATGCGTGGCGTCAGTCTGTAGGGGCAGTGGGTACAACAAGTTTGTCGTTCCTCTGGAGAGATCTTATGGAGGCAAGAAGTAGGAGTGAGATTCCTAACTTAGAGGAGGGTTTCATGGGAGTACCTGATTGGGAGTGGTGTTGATGTTGCAGAGATCCCGGGCTCAGGGCTCAGTCTGGCTATCCAGCATTATGGTCTACCATATGTGAGTGAAATTGGGACTGAAAATAAAGACCAAGCCCTAAAACAAAAAAAGTTTACCCCTCCGCCTATAGCCTACCAGTGATATAACTGTGTGCATTCTTTTAAAAACAAACGTCCTTCAAGTTCATATAGAACACGTGTAGCAGTATTCCCGCAAGTTGTTGTATTATCACTGTGTCTAATGGTTTAAGGCAGACTAATAACCTAGTATCACTTTACAATATTTTCTTCTCACTTAATTTTACACAGAAGCGCACTTGTGCTTAAGTCTCTATTCTGATTGCTCAACTCATATGGACATCACTAGATTCCAAAGTAATACGAACATCCCACCGCGCTCCTCACCGTCAGAAATGTTACGCCCTGCCTGCTTCCAAACGTGCAGCTTCCGGGTCTGGATACGAAAGGAACCTGTACCCGGAGCTCTATTTAGCCGCTTTCTAACCGGGTTAAAGGTCCAATTACGGCACAAATAACCTTACAAACCGCTGGAAGCAGTTCCTAAGTAGGATTCAGTTCTTAAGTCCGATTCGATCATTATAATATCTTGTGCAACCTTTAAAAAAAACAAATTAAAGAATTTAAAATATGCAACACATGTCGTATTAATAGACATTGAGGCACGACTTTCTCGTATTTGTCAGCCATCTGAACGGGCTGCCAGGAAATGTATCAATAAAAGGATCAGTAGATCGCAATTATACAAAACAAAATATCCTAACCTTATAGGAGGAAGCAACTCATCTGTCTATGTAAGTAAAGGGTCTATATAACACAGCAATTACTTCGGATCGGTGTCCACATAACCTCCAAAGTTAAATAAACAGCGGCCATCTTGGAAATACACAATGTTGATACCGATGACAGTGGCAGAGTTATTGTAGTCCTGCTCAGTCATCGCAAATGAGAGGACCAAAGTCGTAAATATAAATATTAATAATCTAAAAATCGATAAAGAAATATCAAAAGGGAAAAAAAAAATAACATTGGAAGACATATATGTACTCAGTTCATGTCCTGCTATCTTCTATTTCTCTTTTGGAATGCTATTCCTGGGTAGCTGCAGCGTATGGTGACATTGGGAGTATATGTTTGCGTAAGGCCTTAAGGCTACCTATTGATCTTGTTGGACTAAAGGGTCATTTAAAACGCAAATCTATATCCGTCACGGGGGAATAGGTAGAAATTGATCAAATCAATTTTTCCCAGTCCTCTTTACTGTTGAGACCTTTCCTGGAGGTATTAAACTTGGACATAAATAACTGCTCTCATTTCCTTCTTTTTAGAGTCTGATCTCCTCATGTGTAGTTCATATGTATGTTCTCAATTACACGTCAAGTCCTCAACTGTGTTTTTCTTTCAGCCAGTGTTCTACTAAGGGTGCAGTTTTCTTGCTAATCCTAATTGATGATCTATGTTCATTTATTCTAGTTCTCGCCTCTCTTGAGGTCTCTCCTATATACCCCAACTTACAGGGGCACATGATGAGGTATATAAGATTTTTAGTCCGACAGTTAAAGAAATTATTCAACTTGTGAATGATTTCATTCAGGGTGATCATTGAACCTTTAATGATGTACCTGCAAATGCTGCAGCCGCAGCATGCAAATGTTCCGTTAGGGAGAAGAGCATTGGGAATACAGGATTGTATTTGTTTAGTGTTATCTCTATACGTATGCACTAAGCAATTCCTTATGGTTCGATTTCGTCTAAAGGAAAAAAAAGGTTTAGGTAGAACTATAATGCTCTGATTAGTCACAAGGTGCCAATTTCTATTGACGTTTTTAATCTTGTTGCTAATATTACTGTGATTGGCCATAAAGGTTAAAGGTACATTTTCGGAGTTGTTAGGTTTATCCTCAGAAAAGTCTCGCCAGTCTTTTAGGATAACACCTATTGAGGAATTTTTGGGTTAAAATTTCTTCATGTCTCATAATCTTTGTTAATGGTACAATTTCTTCTTAATCTCAAAAATTGTCCAAAGGGGATATTATCCCTCTGGCACGCTGGGTGATAGCTATTATAATGAAGCATTGTGTTCCTATCTGTGGGTTTGGTAAACAGCTCCACATTCAGGGTGCCATCTACGATTTTATTAAGGTTATCATCACCAAGATTTAACCATTTGATAAAATCATTTAAAGTTTACTCCTCTCCTGTCCATATGAAAAACACTGTCTATGTGTGATGTTCTCAAAAAAAGGGGTCAGTGTATTAAAATGTGCTTCTCCTCAAACTTTGACACATACTCTAGGCCAGACTGGGAGCACACGTGGCTCCCATGCTGGTCCCCTCCACGTGTCTGTACAGCATTTTTTCAATTAAGATGATGTTCTTAAGAATCAAAGTAACACAATCGACTATGAATGTCACATGGGGGGAAGAGGTCCTCATCATTAATTATCAAAAGTTCTTTGACCATTTCTATAGTACTATCTTGGGGGATGTTAGTATATAGTGCCTCAATGTCTAAGGTCTCTAGTACTTGTTTTTCTGAATCACAGTCTAACTTTTCTACTTTTTGTATCATGGCAGTAGTATCCTTGATGTATGCTCTCTGTTGTGTTACAAGAGGTTGCAGAAACATATTGATGTATTTGCTCAGGGGTTCAGTAAGCAAATTAATACTAGAGACAATGGGTCTCATTGGGGGTTCTTGGACATTTTTATGAACTTTGGATAGTCCATATAGGGCTGTAATCGTGGGGTTTTCATTCATAAAGTTACATTAATCATTGCAGATGATTCCATCTTCCTTTGCAAACAATAACATGCTGTTGATATTATTAGTGGCCCATTCCTCTCTACATGATGTACAGTAATGTTGTTTATTGCTAAGAAGCAAATGGATATGTCTATTATAGTCTTCGGTATCCACCACTACTCTACTGCCTCCTTAGTCCACTGGTTTAATAGTCAAACTAACATCCTGTTCTAAGGATTTAAGGGCTAACTGTTCTTGTGTACTAAAGTTGTTGTTAATCCAGATCTTTTTGTCTAACAGATCTTCTATGCTTTTTTCTACACTCAGTTCAAATACTTCAATGTTCTATTTAATTTAACTAGATTGATTTGTGGGGTCCATTTTGATTAAGTTTTAGACCTGATTTATATCATTTGGCAGTATGGCAAATGGTATTCGGATTGTCAGCTAAATTGTTCAATATTGCAAATTCTTTGTAGGACTCCATAACGTCGGCCAGTGGGGCAAGATAGATGTTAACAAATAGAGGGCTGAGGGCAGAGCCCTGTGGCACACCGCATGACAAGGGTTTATCCTCCGATTTAAAAGGCCGCAACAACACCCTCTGACTTTTTCCTGAAAGGAAGGGCTCGATCCAGCTAAAGGCAGTGCCGTCAATGCCTATCTGTTTGAGTCGGTCAAGGAGGATGAGGTGGGAGACCGTATCAAATGCAGCGGACAGGTCAAGGAGGACCAGCATAGCCTCCTCGCCCCTGTCCACGCATTCCCGGATTGTTTCCGATACTTCCAGCAATGCCGTCTCTGTGCTGAATCCCGCCCGAAATCCGGATTGTGAGTCGTGCAGTAGAGAGTTGCTTTCCAAATACTCCGTGAGTTGCAGCTGCACGGCTTTTTCCAGGACCTTTGCGGGTTTGGGGAGAAGGGAAATGGGGCGGTAGTTGGCGAAGATAGTGGGATCAGCATCAGCCTTTTTTTGGATGGGAATCACCAAAGCCTCCTTCCAAGTGGTAGGGAAAAAGCCATGGTGAAGGGAGGCGTTCCAGATGGAGAGGAAGGAGCAGGCTAACGAGGGAGCCAGCTCTCCCATAAGTTTAGCAGGGACAGGGTCAGAGGGAGCGCCAGATTTGCATTGGGTGAGTAACCTAATAGCATCGTCCAGGGTGAGTTTATTGAAGGAGAGGAAGGACGGAGAAGCTGGGGGACTTGTGGAGGGAGGCAGGGAGACTAGCCCTTTAGGGAAGGAGATACAGAGTTTGTTTATTTTTTCAAAGAAGTAATCAGAGAGTCCCTCGCACAGGGCCTGACTCGCAGAGTTCTGAGTGGCCCTAGCCGGAGGATTATTGAAGTCTTTGACAATGGTGAAGAGGGTTTTTGACGAGTTTTTGGCATTAGCAATTTGAAGAGAGAAATGGTCTTTCATAGTGATTTTTTTTTGTTTGAGGAATTTTTTCAAAGCAGATTTGTAAGTAAGTTTAGCTTCAGGGTCATAGTTTAGTCTCCACTTACGTTCGAGTGCTTTGCATCTGCTTTTTTCCTCACGGAGGGAGGTGGAGAACCAGGGGGCGGAGGGGCGAGATCTAGTGGAGGCAATGATTTTCTGGGGAGCAATGGTGTCAATAGCTTTGATAAGGGCAGTATTTAGCCTAGAGACATTTCCGTCAATATCAGTGGAGAGGTATTCCGTCTGGAAGTGGAATACCGGGTCCAAGGTGGCACATGTGACCTTATGCCACTTTCTTCCCAACTCCTTCCTGGGGGCCAGGGGGGCAGATTTCCGGCCTAGGGCAAGAGAGAAGGGGATAAGATAGTGGTCGGACCAAGTAAGGGGGAGGGGGGGGAGGACAGTGATAGTCGAAAAGTTGGCGAAAATAAGGTCCAAGGTGTGACCAGCCACATGAGTGGGACCGGTGACTAATTGTGTGAGGTTCAGACTATCCATGGTTTCCAACAGATTGTTCGCCTTCACGCAGAGAGGGTTGTCTACGTGGAGGTTAAAGTCACCTAGGACTAGAAAATATTGGTGTTTAAGGGATAGATCAGCCAGCTGGTGGGTAAGTGCAGTAAGAGAAGGGGAGGCGGCGGTTGGGGGGTTGTAAACTAAGGTGCCAGCCAGTATAACTGCCGCGGAGTCAGATACAGAGAAGTACATGGCTTCAATTATACCGATATTGGTAAGTTTGGTAATGGTCAGCTGAAGATGGGATTTGAGGATGACGGCTAGTCCGCCTCCAGATTTTCCTCCAGCCCGGTTGATGCATTTTATGTCGTAGCCTGGGGGGATGGCCAGATAGATATCCGGAGAGGAGGAATCAGTGATCCAGGACTCAGTGAGAAATAAAATATCCCACTCGTTAGAGGAAATTGACATCCAGATATCGTTGGCATGACGGGGGAGTGACCGGCAGTTGACCAAGCCTGCTTTCAGCGTCCGGTGGTTAGATGAAGAGAGCTGCGGTGTGGGATAAGAAGGCAAACGAAGTAGGTAGGACGGGAGAGTGAAGTTACATTGAGGGCAATGGAAAGGAACATTTTCCAAATGGTCAGGGTTGCAGAGGGTAGTGGCCGAGCAGGGGGAGGAATTTAATAGATGTAGTTGGGTGTTGGTCCAGCACGTGCGGGTAGAATCAGCGGAACTGGCAGGGGGTCTGGCCCTGGGCACGGTCCAGGCGCGGACGGGCGCAGACGGGCTTGCCTTTGGCGCGCCTTCGGCGCGCCCGCTGCGCCCGTCCGCTGCGCTTCCTGGCGAGACACATAATTTATGTATGTGGGAAAGGGCGTCACGGGGGTGTGGCCAGCTGAGGTGGGCGTGTCTGACGTCGCGCCTCGCCCTCGGGAATGGCGATGTGAAGTATCAAGCGTTGCAGCGCTAAATCCGCTGTTCGTGAGCAAAGGGGTGAGTGAATATTAAAATAGGCAGAGTATCACACAACAAAGGTTTTTAAAAATGACAAGCTCACTCCCGGCTTCCGCCTCAGGAGACTCGTGGTTCTAAGTGTCGCGCTTTCCAGCTGCGCGCACTATTTATACCCGTATCAGGGGGCGTGGCCAGCTGAGGTGGGCATGTCTGACGTCGCGCCTCGCCCTCGGGAATGGCGATGTGAAGTATCAAGCGTTGCAGCGCTAAATCCGCTGTTCGTGAGCAAAGGGGTGAGTGAATATTAAAATAGACAGAGTATCACACAACAAAGGTTTTTAAAAATGACAAGCTCACTCCCGGCTTCCGCCTCAGGAGACTCGTGGTTCTAAGTGTCTGTGGGAGTGTCTGTGGGATATAAAGAAAAATAATTAACAACCCTATTTATAAATAATTAAAATAGGATTGGGGCCAAGAAGCACCCTTGGTGGACCTCTTTTGATACTAAAAACCGTGGTGTTACCCGGGAGCCCCAGCGTACCTGTGTGAAATTAGACTTGGGCAACTTTACTACCAGGGAAAGTAGTTCTAGTGGAATCCCTAGGTCTTTTAAAACTCCCCATAACTTGTTTCGCTGAGCCAAATCAAAGGCCGATTTGAGATCAATCAAAGCTGCGTAAAGTGTTCCTCCTGCGATAACTACCACTCGCCAATCAATTAAAATGAACCTAAAAACCTGATCTAATGTACTAACATGCGGGCGGAAGCCTGCTCGTAGGGGGGACATGATATCATTGTCTAAAATCCCGGTTTGGATTGGACACAACACTAGCCTAGCTATGATCTTTTGTATTTAATCTATCAAACTAATTGGCCTATAATAACTAGGGCTAGAGCGCTCTCCCTTTTTATAGATTGGTAGAATCTCTGCACCTCACCAAGATTCAGGGATTGGGGCTCCGCTGGCTACTGCATTAACAAGTATGTGGATATACGTGAGCCAATTCTCTTTATCATATAGGAAGAGATCTGCCGAGATAAAATCAGGGCCTGGGTCTCTTCCTTTTGGTATCACTTTGAGAGCAGTTTCAACTTCATCTCTGTCAAAAAACACAACAGTGTCTGGCTCGGGCAATTGCGACTCATCTAAGTTGACACTTTTAGCAGCAAATTGGGCCTGAAAGTGGGAAAACCACTGTGCAGGAGCTACAAAATTGAGGTGGGATGTTCTAATCTCACCGCTACCCCATTTTACTATGTGTCAGAATTTCTGCATGCTGCTTTCCTTGCTCGCTTGCCGGAGGTCTTGCGATCGCCGTTCATCTGACTCCTTTTTGGCTATATATTCTTTTATACAATTTCTGTGCACATTTGATATCTTCAATTTTTATTTATGGCTAGGGACAGACATTTATAGGCTTCTCTACGGGCCTTGTTATACCAATTAGCTGCTTTAGGAACAGGTAAGTTCTTAGTTTTAACAGACTTAATGAAGAAAAATTTAAGCTTAACAAACATTTCATTATGTACTTGTGTTATGATAGCGTTTATATTGTCCTGAGTATCTAAGTTGGTAAGGACCTTTAACGCCTTCTCCACCTCTGCCTTCATTTGCTCTAATGAGGATTTGTTTTCAGCGAACTTGGCCCATTTGACTCTTCTCAAGTAGTTTGATAGGACAACATCAGCAGTCACCCTCTCAGTTATCTGTTCCTGTGTATAAGGGTCCTGCATCTGCAATAATAGCAGCAAGGGATTGTGGTCACTTTCACTTCTCTCTTGAACCACCATATCCATAAGTGAAGGCCACAACTCAAGGTTGATGAAAACATAATCTATACGGCTGCTTCTTAGTTCATTACAATAGGTGTTTGAACCCTTTCTGTCGGAGGGTGTCCTCCCATTTACAGCTCTAATGCCCCTCTCTATACACAAACTTTTTAGTTGGAGAGCAGCCTCTGTCCATTTCCTTATTGGCGGTAGACTTAAAGAAGGAAGGCTCCACTTCGTGTCCTCGTACTCGCCAAGGTTGCCATTCTCTAAATCGAGGTGCTCAAAGGAGCAGTTAAAATTACCTGGGATTACCAGCCTGCATCTACTTCTATTTTTGTCAATGAAGGTGTCAAGTAAGGAAACTGTGCTAGATAATTTACCACCCACTATCCTGCGGGCATATACATTAATAACTAATTCATCAGGGGTGCTTCGAGCGTAATAATATAGCCTGAATATCAGGACTGTCAATAGGTACTTCCTCTACCCTATATCCACAGTTTTGCCTGACCCATATGGGAGCTACCTTTTTGACCACGAACAGCCGGCTTTGAGAAATTCAAGTACCCTGCGTGGTGTATACAATTTAGTGACCAGGTCTCTATAAATACAGGCCAGTCTTCTGATACTATTTTCGAATTCAGTCCTGCTATGTTCTAGGAGGCAAAAGTTAAACTTTTCTTAGCAACTTCTAAGATGGTAAGACTGGCGTCCACCGTGGTACAGTTTGCTTGGACATTTTGCGACTCTGCTTGGATTTGAATAACTGAAGAGGTGGAATAACTGACATGTGGGTTTCCTGTGGACCTGTCCACCCCAGCCACTGACCCTGGTCCCTCTGTGACAGAATTAGAGTAAGCCTTAGTGTAACAGATGGGTTCACCCCTTGGGTGGTTTCGATATTCTACTGTGTAGTTGGGTGTATGTACTTTAAACTTCAATCCACCCTCTCTAGGGATGAGCCCTCATTACGTATTTGAGCTACTATGTTACGGTACTTACAGGTGTTCTGTGCTGGAGGGTTATACTATATCCTGATGTTAGATGTGGTCAGGTGAGATGTCCTTACATCAAATGGCACTAGATTATCCACTATTTCTACTGTGTTCCATGTAAAGCACACATAGTCTGTGTTGTGATCAGTTGACATGAATCTTTTGGTAGCAAGTATGTCTTCTCTTACTACTGATCTACACTTCCTTACAAGCCTTAGCCATTGTATGCTTTTATTTATCAGGGACTGTTCATCTTCCCTAGTTAAACTTGGGACTTTTTTGGGAATTTTATTTAAAAAAACTTGACAAGTGGGGCAGCTGGTCAGTGGTCTTCGTTGTGTTCCATTGGCCCCATACAAAGAAGGGCTCTGGTACCATGGGGGAGGAGAATTGAGTCCCCATGCCCCTTTGTCTCTTGTCGAATGCTATACTACCGCTCACAGCTCATATCAGCATTTGAGTAGAGTCTGCCCTGGGTTGCCTGTGGTTTAACATTAGTAGGTGGGTGGGAATTAACCGATGGAGTGGCAGAATCATTGTTTAACCCACACTAACAATACCAGAAACACCTTCAGATGGACCCCTGGGCAAATATGTTCTAGCGATGTTTTGGGAGTTGCTTACATTGGATATGTTGATGGTATCCGTTCGCTTACCAATCGAAAACTTCAGCGCACTAACGAGCTCCGAGAGCAAACTAGTCCGAGCCATGGGGCTCGCTGTTCAGAATAGGGACTGCCCCATACACGAACACTTGCATGGTCCTGTAGGAACTACAGCATGCTTATCTCCTGCTGACCCTGTGTGATCTAGAGGTGTGCTGGCAATATATCCTCAACTATGCTCATCAGAGGGGCAAATCTGTTACTACATTCAGTTGCACACTCCAGATAGGTTGCTTTGTCTGCAATGATACCGGAAAATTAGGATGTAGCTGTCTCTAGTGATGATTCGTCCTCAGCAATGTTCCCTCTAATTTTTTTCGTCTGTGTGTGGCAGTGTAGTGTCTCTGTGCGCTGCAGCCACGGGTATGTGCGCCAAGAACTAGACCACGCGTGTGGGTGCAGCGCCAAATATCACTTCGAACATTTGATCAAAAAAGTGAAAAGCCGGTGCATTTCCACACATACAGCACCACGTTAAGGGTCTCAAGGCAGGTTTGCTATTTGGATACACACAACATGACATGAATTGGTTATACAGGCAAGTACACTTCGAGTTTATAAAAGCACAAGACTCCAATGGTGGCTGGACCTTAATGTCACCTCAAAAGCAGCCTCTTCATCAAGTTGGACAGTTATGAAAAATATTCTATCTGCAATGTTTTGACCGGCAACCAACTAAAGTTTCAAGATTGGCATTAGAACAGCCAGCATTTCGAGGCCGCTGACCTTGCAGTGTGATTGGTTGTCAGATGTAACGTATCAAAATACGGCATAGTGAGCAAGTATAGAACGATCCTTGTCCTTTACCTGAAGGTGGAAATTGGTCACATGTTATAAAGTGCTTCCTTGCTCAATAAATGAATGAATACATAGGGGGGGAAAAAAATCAGTCCTCAGCCGTGCTCTATTGAAACAAGGCGCGCACCAAGCCCAAAAGCATGACGCGTGCTTTACACGTCGTGCTTTTGGTCTTGATGCATTTCTTTTCTTAATGGAGCATGGCTGCGGGTTGATTGTGGGCATTTGTGAAAGTATTCCTGTTAATTGCAGCACAGTCATGCGCTGCAATTAACATAAATATTTTTACAATGGCTCACAATCAGCCTGTAGTCGTGCTCATAGCTGCCAAGGTTTCAGATTGCCATGTGTGACTTTTTCATAATTTCAATGTAATAATGAGTGACATTTCAATAACTATGAGTGACATTTTCTCGCAAACAGAATCATGCAATGAATATGAGGGAAATATTTAAATATAAGAAATTACACCCTTTTGAGGAACGAGAAACTCTAATATCGTAAAACTGTTGTAATGGTACAGAAATGGAAGGGAACAGTTACTCACAGCTAATCCTTGTGAAAAAATACAGTTTTGCAAACATGCGTGGGTCATGTAGTTGATAGCTACTATAAAAGGAGTCGTTTTAAGTTCCTCTCTGACAAAGAAATGTGTCCAGGCGCTTTGAAAACCCAAGTTTTGCTTAAAATACTTTGCTATTCCTGTTGATAGCGCTTGCATGAGGCCTGCAGACCTTTTCCTAAGACTCCTCTCAGGCGGGATGAGGAGAGAAAGGCCCATTAAGCGGAAGCTGGCACCCCATCTCGGGAAGGTGGGTGAGTGATTGCTTCTTCCACCAGGGTTTGTTCACAGTCCAGACTGCCCCAAACTTGCTATGGGAGGCCAACAGCCTGCCCTCTGGAAACTGAGCAATGCAGGCGAATGTGTCCCAGTTGGCTGGCGAGCTGTCGTGAGCCCCTGCTTTGCCTAAACCGCCCTCCCTTATTTTTTGGAGCCAGACTGCAGGTGCGGAGTTTCCGCTTTCGGAGAACAGTGGGGCTCCCTCCCTTCTCTGCCTTGTATGGTACCGGGTCCTGGCAGTGAGTGTCACGGCAGCGCCGGCTCAGCTGCCTTTTCCCTCTGCTTGCTCCAAATTGTGACGTAAAAAAAAAAAACAGCAGCAAAACACAGCAGTGCAGCATGGCCACAAGAAACGGCAATCTTTGCCTATAAAATTAACATAATTATCTACAAGCAAGCAGGCGCGTGGTGTGCCTATGTAATAATCGGTGGTGAAACAGGCCCGTAATTAATAAATGTATCGTGCCACACTGGCTCTAACAACTTTAAAATCATCATACCTGGCTACGTTGGGCATTTCCTGTGTCGAGGGCCGGCGGGAGGCAGTGCTGGCTGGCCTCTGGCAACTCAACTTGGACCCGCACCTAGCATTGAGCAACGACGGCCACCAGGCATGATTGAGGGCCGCGGCTCAGGAACATATATTTGCAAAGAGAGTCAGGAAAGTTTTCTCTGTAGCTACTCCGGTTCGTGGCTCAATAAGCAATTTAGATGTTTGCCGCCAGTTTAGGATACAAATTTATAATTCAACTGCGTCGGGCGGGCAGATGCAGCAGGATCCGCTCCATTAAGAAAAGATATGCACGAAAGTCCAAAAAGAATGACGTGTCGTGCTTTTGGACTTGCATTTCTTTTCCTAAAGGAGCGCGGCTGGGGGCCGAGTGTGGGCCATTGTGAACATATTTATGTTAATTGCAGCACAGGACGGTGCCGCAATTAAAGAATATATTTTCACAAAGGCCCACACACAGCCCCGGCTGCGCTCCATTATGAAAGGAATGCAGCAAGCGCAGGAGCCACTGTTTGCGGAGGCTTCCTGCAGACAGGAAATTACCATATTTCGCGCCGCATTTCAAAAGCGGTGGCGCGATTGCTTTCCTAACGATGTACTGTGTGTGCGCGCTCCACACACACCACTGGGCGCTCGGGGGAACAGAGGTGCGCTGGTGCCCTTCCGCGCACCTTAGGGGGAACATTGGTCCTCAGTAGTGGACAATGGGAGATCCTTCTGTGTTTGTCTACTAAACCTATCTGGGATAGTTTTAACAACCTGGGGGGACAAGAGATAGTTTATGGGGGGTACGGGTACCTCAGAAATACTGTTAACTTCGCCCGTGGGAGCTGTTACGATCTCCTCAGAATCACTTATATCTATACAGTTCATAACACAGTTGTTTCTCTTAAATGTGGGAGCTTTGTACGACCTTCTGGTCTTCTTGCCCTTCCCTGCTACTCTTCCCCCTCCCCCCCCCCCCTTCCAAAAAAAACTTTCCACAGCCTTCCTTTTGCCAATGCTAAGCTATAAAATACGATAGTAATATCAGCAATGCTATAAATAAACAGCGCAAAAGGTGAAATATAATCCAAAAAGGCAGCCCAACAAATACAATATAACCAGATATCATACGTATGTAAATTTAGATTATCTGGTTTTCTTTCAATCAATTTAACCTCTCAACAAAACACTATCACCAGGAAGAATTATTAGACCGCTGGACTGGGAAGATCCGACTGGAACAAGAATACAAGCAGGTGAAATAGTACCTTGGTAATGGTCCAGTCCTAAGGGCCAATGTTAGGGGTATGGCCCTTCCCTGCCACTTCCTGGCAGTGATGGGCAATGACAGGCCGGCCCTTGGCCCGGTCTTTGCCCGGGCACGGCCCATGCGCCTCACGCCGAGGGGGGAGAGGCAGCACTTCTGTTCATGTATTAACTTCAAGCGTCTCCCCCTGGTTAGTGGTAGCGGGTTGCGGCGCTGTTCACCCGGACGTTGCAGTCCTCCACCAGGGTAGCAACGGTTGAAACTAGGGCCAGTTGCTGATGGGTATGCTGAGTGATTCTCTGGGACTTTGGTCCCACAAGGGAGATGCAGGAAACGCTTGATGACCGCCCTGAGCAGAGATGGCGGCGTTGAAAGAAATGTCTGATGGCAAAGATGGGCCTGCCCTTGTCCCGGGCGCAGCCTGTGGGACTGCGGCACGCTTTAGAAGTGCCTGATGTAATGCAGGTGCATCTCCTGAGTATTCTGGGACCTGTAGTTCCAAGCTGCTGCTGTTATGCTCCTCTGGCTCCTCAGGATCGGTGTGATGCTATAAGGGTTCCACTTCCCGATCGTTCCGAACTCACTATGAATATCACTGAGTTACCGTCAAATCGGACAGGACAAAGGACGGGATAGGGACAGCAGGGACAAAGGATCTGTAAGACACAAGCAGACAACAAATTAGTAACCTATTCAACTTCACCCTTTCGTATCTGCTCTCATTTGATCTCGCTAGTAGCATGTACCTTAACTGCAGATCCTCTGCGCCCAACACTTCAAAAGACCGCACCTCCGTGCAAAGAAAACAACCCTGCAAATAATGCTGATTACTTCATCAGTCCCAATTGTTTATCCCTCCTTAATGTTATGGAGCTCAAAAGCTCTACAGTATAGTAGCTATTTCGGTTCCCTACGGGTCTTTCCCCTATTTTTACTTGCGTGTGCCTCAGTAATCCGAGATGTCCTTGAAAGGTCTTTGCCATTCAACACGTTGGCGCTCCTCCTCTCTGGGGATCAACACGCATTTCCAGGGTGAATGCCAAGTCCTGATTCCCAAAAAGGGGTGGTGAGGGACAGAGTCTCTGAATTAAGCAGAAAGCTCTCACCCAGTCAAAAGATCAGGGCTAGATCCAACACCGTTTTTTAGCTCACTGCACCATCCCAGTTTCAGAACCTGGCTGTATGCAAATTAGTCTGTTCCTGTCCCAGTGCATGATGGGAACAGGACAAACCAAACTACAGAAGCCAATTCTTACACTGGGAAGGAAACAAGCTCCCGGGGACCGGTTTCTGGCATTACAGCCGTCTTCGGCCCGGTTTGCTTGAATCCTGATGGTGCAATGAGCAAGGGTCTCACATCTGAGAATACCCTTCCACGCTTAGGGTGGACAAAAATATTTACAAAAAGGGGTGGTGAGGGACAGAGTCTCTGAATTAAGCAGAAAGCTCTCACCCAGTCAAAAGATCAGGGCTAGATCCAACACCGTTTTTTAGCTCACTGCACCATCCCAGTTTCAGAACCTGGCTGTATGCAAATTAGTCTGTTCCTGTCCCAGTGCATGATGGGAACAGGACAAACCAAACTACAGAAGCCAATTCTTACACTGGGAAGGAAACAAGCTCCCGGGGACCGGTTTCTGGCATTACAGCCGTCTTCGGCCCGGTTTGCTTGAATCCTGATGGTGCAATGAGCAAGGGTCTCACATCTGAGAATACCCTTCCACGCTTAGGGTGGACAAAAATATTTACAAAAAGGGGTGGTGAGGGACAGAGTCTCTGAATTAAGCAGAAAGCTCTCACCCAGTCAAAAGATCAGGGCTAGATCCAACACCGTTTTTTAGCTCACTGCACCATCCCAGTTTCAGAACCTGGCTGTATGCAAATTAGTCTGTTCCTGTCCCAGTGCATGATGGGAACAGGACAAACCAAACTACAGAAGCCAATTCTTACACTGGGAAGGAAACAAGCTCCCGGGGACCGGTTTCTGGCATTACAGCCGTCTTCGGCCCGGTTTGCTTGAATCCTGATGGTGCAATGAGCAAGGGTGATGGATCAAGCCCTGATCTTTGGACTGGGTAAGAGTGGTCTGTTTAACTCAGACACTCTGTTCATCACCACCCCCTTTTCTAAGTCCTGATTCCCAGCGCTCCTCCTCTCCAGGGGATCAACACGCTTTTGGTAAGTCTGAGGAAATGCCAAAAATGAAAAGTTCATACAGTAACTCTCCGTACAATCTTCACGGAGCGTTCTCCCCAAATGCAGTTTGTCAGCTCCGTTACACTTGTACCACCATTCTGACCCCTTGCGGCCGCACAGGAAACCATCAGAATGCCAAGTAAGCAGCAATCTGCATCGGCAATGTCACTGAGAGTAGAGCAGCCGCTCTCTCTCATAACTGAAGCTGAAGTCTCTTCGTAGAAATACCGCGGCCCCTGACCTCTCCAGCTGCTCACCTCGGAAGCGAGCGGAGTCGGGGAACGCGAAGCTGAACTTTGATTCTCCCGTTAGCGCACACGGGAATCCCAATGTCGGCGGACTCCTCGCCGACCCGCTGAATTCAAACATCCAAAATTATGCGCGCTGGTTTGTGCACGTGTATTACTCGTATAACCTCCCCTTACCTCTAGGCATTCTGGGACCCGTAGTCCTCCGTTGTTTTCGTCCTTACCTAACAGTCTAGGCAGGCGCCTCAGCTGGATCCCGACAGCTGCTGGTAGCATTGGCTCTTACTTCTGGATGTCCCACAGTGCCAGCGTTGTGTAGGGAGTAAACAGCACCCTCAGGTTAGATCCTGTTTTGATCGAGGAAATGTGCTTCTGAAGCATGAAAGCAGTTCAACTGCCCCTAATAATAACAATGAAATATATTTGTCTTGGTTACAGTGTTAAATACATTACAAATAATAACATTGAAAGAGCATTCTGAAGTAGTGTTGACAATAGCACTGAAATTATGTCTGTGGTGCGCACAGCACATAAACATCTCAAATAGACAGGTAAAACAATCTGTGTTCACATTTCCATACACCTCCCAGATTGTTTTTCGACGCTTGGAAATCGTGTAATGAATGTACATATATCATATTTTTGATCCAGTATAAGGGGCCAAACATAGAAATAATACAAGTTGTACATTATATTCTTGGCCCTCGAAAAAAGCATGTAGCTAGCATTGATATTTAGGCCCATATACACCACTTTAAGCTGAATAATCCATCTACTCTCCTGTTTCCTAAGTGCCAGCATTGTGTTGATGGTGAAAACAAAAAGAATGTTGGCCCTCAGGATAATTTTATCTCACTAATTATGAGAATACAAACAAGGGAAACCTATTGTTTGTATGGGTTATTTTATTTATACCCTTTTGTCAATTTTTAAATCATTTTGAAAAGCATTTTAAGGTTGAGAAGAAACACTAATTACAAACATTTACACTATTTACAACTATCATACATACGAATCTATACATCACACAATAAACATATATACAGATGAATCCACAGTTATGAACAAGCTTCTTTTACAAAAAGAAAACAACAGTTTTTTCACACAAATAATCAATCTTTGTGAAACTTCAAATCATTAGAAGGCCCAACCAGGGTCAAAACAACAGGAAAAGGCAACAACAAAATTAATTAGAACTCGTCGATCAGTTAAGGTTGACAAATAACTATTAGCTTTGCTAAATCAAAGGTGCCTATTCGCCGTTATGCCGACGCGTTTCAAATCTGGAAGTTAATCTCAGATTCTCTTCAGGGCTCTGTCAGTGTGGCATTCTACAAAGAAAAAGGAAGCTTGTTTTAGCCACTATTTACAAGGGATGAGTGCCCCCCCAAAAAACAAAGGCAAGAAGTTGCAGGTTTTTTTTACCTTATCGTAAGGATAACGCGATCCCGCGGTCCGATTACTCAAATGGGAAAGGGCTTTTAGTTATGCAGAAGTTCTGTTAGAAAAGATTATGTGAAAGGGAATTAATTACCAGGCCATACAGAGACGCACAGGCACAGGGGTTCCTCAACTTCAAAGCACACGAATCATACCTTAAGTAGTGAAAAACGGGAGCGCCACTATTTCCTTTCGCAAAACGAATTCTCCGCTGTGAGATCAATCACGCTGCCGCCTGAAATGCAACAGACATGGGCTAAACTTACTGAAAACTATACGGCTATACAGACTGGTTGTAGGGTTGCAATTGACTGCAAAGTAACATACCTGGGAGTTTTTTTAGTGAAGGGCAGTGGATGGTTTGCTGTTATACCGGTCCCAACGGACCCTTGCTGTTGGGCGGGGGTTGCCTCCGCGGTGTGTCACAGGGGGGGGCTGCAGTCGCGCTACTATCTGAAATAATTATGTTGAGTTGTAAAAGCGCAAAAACGCAGTTTTTCTATCCATAATTCAAGAGACACGCTTGCACCCACCTCACTTTCCAACCATGGACCAGGAAATGCGAACTCATTGGTGGGAAACCACCATGTGAGGTTCCTACATCATAGTTAATCCGCCGCTCTGCATTGTGGGCATTGTAGTTTATCAGGAAAGCACATGGAACTTATAGGCGAGAAATCTCTGATAAGGAGTTGAGCCCCGTTTGGGTGCTGTTAAACTTTAGTATCAGGTATGCTTCTTTTTTTAATAGCATTTGGTCACTATTTGTACTCGAGTTGGTTTGACTCAAATTAAACAGTACAGTCCACTTGAACTCGTTTTCCCCATGAGTGTGATCAATGAAGTGCTGGACCAGGGGCGCTGTGAGAACTTTGTTTTTGATGCGTGGCCTATGTTGCGTCATGCGTGTATTAGCTTGTTGGTTTGTCTTGCCTATGTAAATTTTAGGACAAGGACAAATGATGGCGTAAACCACATTTTTAGTTCTGCAGTTTGTGAAATTTGAATGGGTCCACGTTGTGGTAGTGTGGCTGAAAATTTTCCCTTCAATGGTTGTATCACATGCGATACAATTCCCACATCTGTGGTGACCCTCGATTGGTTTAAGTCCCCATTTGGACAATAGGTCACTTTTTGGTTTTGTTGTTCTGACATCTGCGCGAACTAATTGCTGGCCAATATTCTGGTTTTTCTTGAAGGCAAATATTGGGCGGGGGAACGGCATTCCCAGTTCTTCTAGCAAGTGCCAGTGTTTCAGAACCATCTGTCTGATTTTGTGGGTTTCTGCACAAAATGTGGTGACGCAGACTAAACTTTCAAGTTCACGTTTCTTTTTTGTCTCAAAGAGACATTCTCTCGGTGTATAGCGCGCCCTCTTGAACGAATGTTTGAGTAATTTTTTGGGGTAACCCCGTTCCACCAATTCATCACAAAAATGTTGTCCGTGTTGCTCAAACTGTTCGATTTCTGAACAATTTCTCCGAATTCGGAGGAGTTGTCCATATGGCAAGTTCGCCCTCAAGTTTCTCGGATGCGAACTGCCATAATGAAGGATGGTGTTTTTATCCGTTTTCTTCCTAAATAATGATGATTTCAAGGTACCTCCCACATTACTTATTTCAACATCAAGAAAGGTCATCTTGACATTACTTGAGTCGAGTGAAAATTGTATGTCATGATGTCTCGAGTTTATCCAATGGTGAAAGTTACTCAAGTCGGTGGGGCTCCCCTGCCACAGGAGCCACACGTCGTCGATGTAACGATACCAATGCATTATATTTTGTGAATAGGGGTTGTTTGTCTCTATGAATCTTTTTTCATATTCGGCCATATAGAGTACGGCCATTTCAGGAGCATAAGGG
This sequence comes from Lissotriton vulgaris, assembly GCF_964263255.1. NCBI lineage: Eukaryota > Metazoa > Chordata > Amphibia > Caudata > Salamandridae > Lissotriton > Lissotriton vulgaris. The sequence goes on along the minus strand of NC_141691.1, from coordinate 111,668,017 downwards.
CATCCCATCGCGGTGCCCTTAACCTGCATGTAGAAGTCGTCATTGAAGCGAAAATAATTCTTTTTCAGAGTGATCTCGGCCAATCGCAGTATGAAGAATGTGGGGACTTTATGGGGTCTCTCTCTGGAGTCCAGGTAGAGTTCGATCACCTCTAACGCTTCCTCTTGGGGGATTTGCGTGTAGAGGGACGTCACGTCCATTGTCACCATTAGTTGTAATGTGTCATCAAAAAAAGTGCCCTCTACTTTTGCCAAAAAATCCGTAGTGTCCCGTAGATAAGCCTTAACTTCAGTCACAAACGGCTTCAGAAAGAAGTCCACAAATTTGGACAAAGGCTCGAGGCACGAATCGCACCCCGAAACGATTGGTCGTCCAGGGGGATCCGACAAGTTTTTATGAATTTTGGGCAGAAAATATGCCACCGGGGTTCTAGGGAATTTTTTTATTAAAAAGTCCGCTTCCTTTGGGCCTAAAAAGCCACTGTCTTTGCCATTTTGTACGACATCAGCAATCGGAGATTGAATTTGCTGTAAAGGGTCTTCCGTCAATTTCCGGTACCATTCCTGATTGTTTACATGCGAACAACCTTCAGCTAAATATTTGTCTCTTGGCCAGATGACAACGGCACCGCCCTTGTCAGCCTGCTTTATTACCAGTGAGGGATCTTCCTTAAGATTTTTTAATGCTGTCCGTTGTCCCTTATTAATATTGGGTTTAACAAATTTCTGCTGATGTTCTAATTTGTTTATTGATGACAAAAGGATTTGTTCAAATGCAAGTACTTGCTTGGGTACATTCTGGGTGGGTACAAAAGTGGATTTATTCCTGAGACCCGTGGTCTCCATGTCGCTACTTGGAGGTTGATTGGCAAAGAAAGCTTTGAGACGGATCTTGCGACAGAATTCTAATGTTTCAAGTTTTATTTTAGTAAAGTCTGTCTGTCTGGTGGGAACAAATTTTAGCCCCAAGTTCAATACTGACTCTTCGTCTTTTGACAATGCCCGAGTTGATAGATTAACTTCGGTGGACGGATTTTCTACGACTTGTAGTAATTCCTCCGGGTTCGCATTTCCCATTGTGGTTTGGACCTTACCTTTGACTGCTGGCCTTTGTCTAAAAAAGGAGTTTGTTTCTTACTATTCCCTCCTCTTGAGTCCGAACCAGATGACTCAGAGGACAAGGTTTCTGAAAAAGTTTTATACCTGTTTCTAGATCTTCCTTGAAAATTGGAAAGTGCTCCTCGAGATTCTGGTTGGGAGTAGAAATCGTCTTTAAGGAAGGGATAAGCCCTTTCTAGTGTAAAGGATTTGGAGTCCCTTTCGTACTGTGCTGTCTTGTTGTTAATTGTATTGTCTTTGAAAGATTGTATCTCTTTATCGATTTTCTCTAAGAGAGCTTTAGAGTCTGAAACCACCTGGTTGTCTCTGATGGCTGTGGTAAGTTCTTCGATTTCTTGTAATTCCTTAGCGCATAGTCTCTGGGCAGTTTCTATAGTGTGGACCATCAGGTCCCTGCTGCACTTGGTATTTATGCAGCTAAAGCCCTTTTTGTAATCTGCATCATCGGTAAAGATGACCGGGACATTTTTCACCTGGAGACCCCAAGGGATGGTTCCACCCCTTAGGTGTTTCAGGAGAAAATGGCCCTGGAGTTCCGTACGAATCTGTTTCTTACGGAGTCTAGTTAGTTTCTCAGTTTCGTTCTGCTGCTGAGCGGAAGAGCTCAGAGTGACTTCTGCAAAGGGGGATGTGGCTAGCAAATTCTTAATGTGGTTTTCAGAAAAAGACAAAGTGTCCTTCTCGCCCATTACTTAGGAAAGACAAGGACGTCTCTGTATGGCCTGGTAATTAATTCCCTTTCACATAATCTTTTCTAACAGAACTTCTGCATAACTAAAAGCCCTTTCCCATTTGAGTAATCGGACCGCGGGATCGCGTTATCCTTACGATAAGGTAAAAAAACCCTGCAACTTCTTGCCTTTGTTTTTTGGGGGGGCACTCATCCCTTGTAAATAGTGGCTAAAACAAGCTTCCTTTTTCTTTGTAGAATGCCACACTGACAGAGCCCTGAAGAGAATCTGAGATTAACTTCCAGATTTGAAACGCGTCGGCATAACGGCGAATAGGCACCTTTGATTTAGCAAAGCTAATAGTTATTTGTCAACCTTAACTGATCGACGAGTTCTAATTAATTTTCTTGTTGCCTTTTCCTGTTGTTTTGACCCTGGTTGGGCCTTCTAATGATTTGAAGTTTCACAAAGATTGATTATTTGTGTGAAAAAACTGTCGTTTTCTTTTTGTAAAAGAAGCTTGTTCATAACTGTGGATTCATCTGTATATATGTTTATTGTGTGATTTATAGATTCGTATGTATGATAGTTGTAAATAGTGTAAATGTTTGTAATTAGTGTTTCTTCTCAACCTTAAAATGCTTTTCAAAATGATTTAAAAATTGACAAAAGGGTATAAATAAAATAACCCATACAAACAATAGGTTTCCCTTGTTTGTATTCTCATAATTAGTGAGATAAAATTATCCTGAGGGCCAACATTCTTTTTGTTTTCACTATATTACGGTCCAGTTGACCCTCTGTCCCAGGACCTAACGCCGTTTTTTTGCAAAAAGCATTGTGTTGATGGCATGCAACCTAATGTTATCATAGTCCAAGTGATAGGATTAATTAATATAGTGTACCGCAACAAGATGATTGATATTATTGTTCTTGATCACCCATAAATGCACCTGGATCCTTTCCTTAAGGGGTCTGGTACTCTCTATACAAATGCACTCTCAAATGATGCAGTACACAGCGTGTTTAGTGTTGCAGTTCATAAATTTAGTGATCTCATGATGTCTATTGATGTTATATTAAAATGTAGTTGTCTTGACCTTTACAAACAGTGCAAAGAATACATTTTTTAGAAACGTTTAGATTGTGTGGGCAACCATGTGCTAGGAGTACTAGGTCTTGGGTAATTTCTAATTTCTAATTTAAAATATTTCTAAAGCGCAGCCTACACCTTGCGGTTTCTTGGCGCTAGGGGGATCAGCAACTGAGGGAGAGAGACCGGAAGAAAAGATAAGAGGAGACATTAAGAGAGTTTTAAGAGGGAAAGGCCTGGCTGAAGAGGAACGTTTTCAGATCTCTACGAAAGGGGAGGTACTGGGTGGCAGAGCGGAGATGGTCGGGAAGAGAGTTCCAGAATGTTGGAGCCAGGATAGAAAAGTTGGCCCCGCCCCACTTTTTGCGTGTGAAGCGAGGGATCTGAAGAAGGGACTTGGAGGAAGACCGAAGTTCTCTTGCAGGTACATAAGGATTAATTAATGAAGAGATGAAAGCGGGGGCAGTGCCCTGGCGGGCCTGGAAGGCCATGCAGCCGATCTTAAAACTATGACATGATGAATCTCTAAATGTCTTTCCTCTGCCTTGTGTGGAATGTGGCATGGTTGAAATTGTTTCCCATAATGCATTGTGCCTTTGAAGGAGATGCCAATGTTTCTATGATTTTATAAACCTCAGAGCTTAGTGTCCTTTATGATGTGATGAATGAGTTTTCTTTCTAAACTTGGTATTAGTCAGTAGGGCCACTCGTTTCATTTTCTTGATCTTTCTTTTGGGGTCATTCAACATTCTTTCTAGATAACCCCTGGTCTTAAACCTTGTCTCCATTTTCTAGAGTTCTGTTAGAAACTGTGACTCATTGCTGCAGTGGTCTAATCCTTTTTTTTTTTTGTTTTGTTTTGTCCTCCTATATGCCGCCAGTAGATGTTATCTCGAAATGGGCGTACTTCAGGCCACTGACACAAACCTTCCTTTCCTGCCATTGTGTTTGTGGATAGCCAGTGAAGGTTGCCCAGAGGTAGGGTTGTTTCCAGTCCAACTCCCACTCGCAATGTTACTTGCTACATTGGGAGGACCGGACCACTTAACCTCTGGCATAATCATTGGACTTTAGTTATTATTTCTCGCTCCATGTTTTTAAGGCAGACCAAAGCTAAACAGACTTTCGCCCCTCCACATCCACATAGTGTATCTAATCTACTCACCGCCATGATGTTTTTGAGACAATCAGCAAATTTTGGAGGGAGTTCCGACTTCCACTCTTTACAAATCTCTCTTCTGGCGATGACCACCACATAAAAAATAAACTGTGATATATAGCTGTTAATGTCATAATCAGATTGAAAACCAAAGAGGACAAATCTGGGGGTACATATGATTGGCAATGACAGTACCTCTTCCAAGAAACCACACACTTGTCTCCAATAGCTACCTACTTCAGGGCATTCGACAAACATATGTGTATCATCTGCTGCTGAAAGCTTACATCTGGGACAAGAATATTGTACCGATTACATTTTGGAGAGTTTCGCCGGAGTCCAGTAAGCCCTATACACTGTAAATAAGTGATTTCTTCTCAGGTTTGAAGGTTTAATAATTTTTTGAGACATTATAAAAGAGTCTGTCCAAACTTTCACAATATTATCTGAGATCTGAACTGTGGAGGTACCCCATAATTTAATAATTTCTGCTTCCAGATTGTCTTTACTTCCCACTAAGATTTTATACCACTCAGCAGTCTCACCCTTCCATCCCTTGTTCCTACTTATTAGTTCCAACAAAGGGCTCTCTTCTTCTTTATTCCAATTTTGACTCCCCCATCAGGCGGACAGTTGGTAGAACTTGAATCTTGTGAGGGTACCCCCTGTTAAACTTACTAGGGATTCCCAGCTTAATAATGATGAAGCATCACAAAGGTCCCCCCATTTTGTAAGACCGGCTTTCCTCAATGGAAGAGCTAATTGATCCATTAAGCATTCCGGAGTGCCGGGGGAGTCCCAAATTGGGGCTTGAGAGTGGTAATAAGGAATGCCTGACATTTTTCGAATCTGTTGCCAAGTGTCTAAGGCTGTCCGTAAAAGCTTCAGGCGAATTGTTTTTTAAACTTTTTGATCACCGAACTTAAACAAAAAAAAATCTGCACTATGTGGGAGGTCTAATAGCATAGCCTGAAAAAGTCTACTGTGTGAAGTAGAGTCCTGCTTATTGGCTAGAAGTCTAAAATTTTTGAGTTGAAAGGCGTAGCAGTAAATAAGTAAGTCTGGAAGTGCCAAACCGCCGAGCTTTAATCCTCTCCTCAACGTCTTCCGAGCTATTCTGGGAGATTTTGTAGCCCAAATAAAAGAACCTATCCTTCCTTGCAGGTTAAGGATATCTTTTTTTATTAAAGATTAAGGGAATGGAATTGAAAAGAAACGTTACCTTTTGCAAGATTATCATTTAAATTAAATTTACCCTACCATAGATGTTCAAGGGTAGGGTGTTCCACCTAGTCAAGAGTTTTTTGACATCTTTTATTACAATTACCCAGCTGGTCTTAGGAGTATCTTCCAGATTTTGAGTGAGTTGGATCCTGAGAAATCTGATTTTAGATTTTGCTTCTGGGATAGGAACAGTGTTATTCCAGCTCATTATATCAGTTTTGTCTCTGTTAATACTATACCCAGATACTGTACCAAAATCCTCGGCCGATTTAAATAATCTTGGTATTGCTTCCTCTGGATTCGATGTGTAGAGAAGGTCATCTGCATACAGGGCTGTCATGAGTGTTAAATCTCCTATTTTGAATGGTTTGATTGCTGGATCTTGTCTTGGGGAACAAACAAAGGGCTCAATATATATATCGAATAAAAGAGGAGATAGGGGACAACCCTGCCTTGTCCCTCTAAAAATGCTCAACCATTCAGACAGACTACCATTTACCAAAATCTTAGCTCTGGGGCACCTATACAAAGTTTCAATTCCCTTAACAAAGATCTCTGGGAAGCCGAATTTTATCATAGATTTCCATAGAAAGAGCCAGTTCACTTGATCAAACTCTTTAGCCGCGTCTATTGCTACGATGCTAAGCGGCTTCTTCTCAATTGCGAAATCTATAGCTCCGATAACTTGAAAGGTAAGCTCATTTAATTGACGACCTGGTATAAATCCCCTCTGGTCTGGGTGGATAATTGATTTTATAACTTTAGCAAGCCTGGACGCCGAGATACCAGAGTATATTTTTGAGTCTGAATTCAAAAGCGAGATAGGGCGGTACGACTCTATTTTTTCCGGATCTTTGTTTGGTTTGGCTATCAAAGAAATTGTGGCATCTAGCCAGGAAGACAGGATTTGTTCTCCATGGATGAATATTTTATTAAAGAGTCTCTGCAATGGGGCTATAATTTCTTCCACGATATCTTTATAGACCTCTATCGGGAGTCCATCAGGGCCGGAGGCTTTATTTCTGATCATCTTTTTTAATTGTGACCTAATCTCTCCCTCCGTTATCTCCGTTACCAAGGAAGCTTTATCTGCATCACTCAGCTGTGGCAACTCTCTTAAAGTCCACCAATTATCCAGTTCTCCCACCGGCCGATTGTTCTTCTCTTGATACAATTCTTCATAAAAAATTTTGGCTTCCCTTTTGATCTCTGTGTCTTCTGTTAAGAACACTCCAGTCCCACGCTGTGTTAAGGATTTAATGTTGTTCCTGCTCCTCTCCGTCCTAGCCTTCCATGCTAACAATGACCCACATTTCTCACCATATTCGAAATTGCATAGCTTACTTACTTCCCATTTATCTTTGAGTATTTTTTCCGCTCTTGTTCTAAAGGTTGTTTGTAGTTATAGTATTTCCTTCTCAAGTCTTGGAATACTAGTTCTATCATCCAAGGCAGCGGATTGAAGTTGCTGTTCTTTTATTTTAATTAAGTTAAGCTCTTGAGTATCTTTCTTTTTTAAGCTTCCTGTTTAAAATCATTTGGGAGCCATATATTCCTCTTATGTAGGACTTAAATGTGTCCCATATAATATGGTCTGAGGCAGTATTTTCATTAAACCTAAAGAATTCCACTGAACTTTCCTTAATTTTATCTCTAAACTCGTCATTTAATAGGATGGTCCTGTCAAATGTCCACCTATATTCTAAGACATTGTTTTTGAAATTTATTTTTAACTCAACCACAGAGTGATCTGACAGGCCCACCGGGATATATGAAACGGAGGAAATATTAGCTAAGAAAGATTGGTCTAACAAAAAAAATCTATTCTTGAAAACTGGCGATATTTTTTGCTATAAAAAGAGTATTCTCTTTGGGTACCATGTTTGACTCTCCAAGCATCTCGTAATGTATAATCTTTCATGATATTTTTTAAAACTAAAAGGGATTTTTTTGGAGGGTTATATTTGGCTTTCGAAGTGCGATCTACTTGGGGATCTAGCAGTAAATTAAAATCACCCCCTAATATGACTGGAATTGTATGCTGTAGCATATATTTTTCTAACTTTTGTAGGAAGCAAGCATTGTCTTCGTCAGGACCATAGTATACCCCACACAAAAATTTTGCATTACCAATTGAAACAACTGCGGCCAGCCACCTTCCTGACTGGTCTGTACTCCAGTCGTGAACCCTAATCCCTTTGTTAGCGCTTACTACCATCGCTACCCCTCTGGTAACACCAGTTTGTTTTGAGCACAGAATTTCCTGAACCCAATTATGGCTTACAAATATTTTCCTACATTCTTCTGCTCCCAAATGAGTTTCCTGTAAAAGAAATATACATGCTTCAGTGCTTTTCAAAAAGTTGCAGACATTTTGTTTCTTACGGCTTCCCAAACCGTTCAAGTTCCAGGAAAGGATTTTACTGCAACTAGATGAGATCATCATATAATATAGCTACCCCTTCACCTACAACCAGTGATGACCTGTACTTGCATTTGAACCTAAAAAAATAAAGATTTATGGCAAATGAGGGAATTTTTATCTGTTTTTTCCCCTCTCCCCAGCGAACCCTCCCGACCCTCCTCCCCCCCCCCCCCAGGAACCCAACCCTCCTTTTTGGCGTAGATACGCCCTATGAGGCCCTATACCCTTGACACCCCGCTTACGTGTAGCTAATTATTGGTCTTTTTTTGTATCAGTGATTACTGCTTTTTCTTATGTAGTTTTCTCAAACCTCTGGTTTTTTTTCTTTTTTTTTTTTTGATCACCTCACCCTTTTTTCCCCTTTTTTATTTATTTATAATTATTTTTTTTTTCCTCTCCATCTCCCTCTTTCCCCCATTTTATTATTTAACCACTCTCTAAGGATTTAGTTTAGTAAAAGGAGAGATAATTAACTAAACCTTCATTTTAGCTAATATCCCGTCAACTTCTTCTGGGAAGTGACAGGTAAACATTTTATTGTTCCACATTATTTTGAGGAGGGCTGGAAATTTCATTTGTACCTGCGCTCCCATAGAACGCAATTCTGGCATCCTAGAGCCAAGCTCCCACTGTCTTTGAGCTGTTTTTCCGCCTACATCTGATCTTATCTGATAGGGATTGGCCCGATAATGTAGAGAAGTACGTGACAGACATCTACTAAGGATCAGTTCTTTGACACTATATGTTTGAAAATACACCAGAATCTTCCTGGGCGCTTTACGATCAGGGTGTAGCCTAAATGGGTCCCTGTGTACTCGCTGGATCTCAGCTTCCAGGTTAATGTCCGGTCGGTCCTTTAAGATATCCTCGCGAAACAGTCTGCACACAAACCCCTTTATGTCCTCGACTTCTACTCTTTCAGGAATTTTGAGGATCCTCAGGTTATTGCGTCGACTTTGGATTTCCAACCTTTCCAGATCCATTGTTAAGGTACGATTCTGTGCTTTTAAAGCTTCTATATCCTTAGAGTTTCCTTTAGAGGTCTCTGAGAGGGCCGACACTTTACCCTCTAGGACGCTAGTTCTGGCATTTATACCTTCAATTTTAGCCTCTAGGAGGTCGAATCTATCATGTAAACCCCTCTGATTTTTCTCAGAAATCTCAAACTTTCCCAGTAAATCATCCCTCAATGTATGAAATAGAGAACGAAGTCTATCCTCTTCTTTTTCCATTCCAAATAATCCGGCTGCCCCATCGAGATGAGGGATTGGACCATGCATATCCAAAGCTGAATGAGGTAGGGGCAGAGGTGTACTAATGATACTGTTTAGGGGAGTTTCAACAGGATTTAAAGTCACTGATTCATCCAAAGAAGGGGGGACAATTTGTACACCATTTGGTGGGATATCAGACTGATTCTAGATTCGGTCTTGAAATTTTCTGCGCAACTGCCTCTAGTCCCTCCCCACCAGGGGTTAAATCCAATATAGCATACTTATTGCTTAAAGGTAATGTAGGGAGGGGTGAGGGAGCTGATATTTTGGTAGATTCAGTAATTTCATCCATTATGAGCTTCTCAGCTACATTAGAGCCTGTATCACCCTCCAACGTCTCTATGGCATTCTCCTTTGAGTTCAACGCCTTTTCCATTATTTTAAAATAACTCTTTAACGAGGGAGTCCCTCTGGGCACTTGCGTTTGCTTTATCACTTTGGATGATTTACCTCTTTTGGCCCCCCCTTTCCTATTTTTTTTTATGGGGCAAAATGGATATCGGACCACTGCTGTCAGCAGAATCCGTGGAATTCAAAACCCCCTTCTCCCTGAGGTCTTGTTTTGATCGTAGCTGATAGTGACTCCTTACTTCTCCCTGTTTTTCTTTGATAATGGCGTCCTGTTTTATGGCTTGTTTCGTGAGATGATCAACAGAGGCGGCCCCCTCTGTAATTTCACCTTTCTTAGTGACTTCTATTGCACTGATACTTTCGCTTTGGGGGACTATTGTGCAACTGTCTGCCTCCATACAGTCTCCCCCTTTAAATGCCACTGTGCCGCTTTTAAGTACTGCTGTATAAATATCCCGACATACTGGAGCTTTTGCTCGATACAGAAGTGCAATTCTAGAACTCAGCCATAGATCGTAGCAGCTTACCCGGGGTCCGCTGGGTTCAGTCCTCCCCTCCGCAAGGCGGCTGCTACTGCTGACCAGTTTCCATGGCTCGTCGCTCTCGTTGCTCGAGATTCGATACAGCTGCCCAGTCTCTAACTCCGTTGCGTACCGCCGTTCACGCATCCCAGCAGGGTTCTAGCGTTCCCGTGTTTGCTTCCACGATCCCGACCTCCAAAGCAAAAAACGGGGAAAAACTCAGCGGCGTATACAGAAAATCAGTAAAGAGGTAATCATCCGCCTCACCGTTTGTTTAGATGTAGTTGTCCATATTCTTAATATGAAAAGACCAGCCAAAACACTCGTCTTGGGGTGCTTAGGTGCAGAGCCTCGCAGCAGCCGTTAGCCTGCCACCGCCATGTTCCTCCCAGCAAGCTATGTTTTGTTATGTTATAGGTATTTATTGTGCGCACAGCTGCTCCAGCAAAGGAGCGTCCTGGCGCCCCAACAAGGTAGAACATAGCACAACTCGAAGCCAAAAACAGAATAGGACAGCTAAAAGGAGAGAATGGCTTTCCGAAAAAGCATAAGATCCTCCAGCAGACGAATTTCCACCGGGGGGAGTTCCAAATAGTTGCAGCTTTGACACAGAAGGAGCGTCCACCGGCACGACAAAGCCTGAAACGAGGGACCACGGCGAGAGCCTGGCCCAAAGAACGCAGAGCGCGTGTCGGAACATAAAAGGACAGAAAGTTAGACAAAATCTGGGGACCTATGCCCTTCAAAATTTTAAAAGTCAAACAAAGGACCTTAACCGCATCCGTGCGGCGCGAATTCCCCGCCCATGCTGACTCCGCCTTGCGCGGGCGGAGTCATGACGGAACGGTTCCGTCATCAGCACAGCTCAACCGACGCTGATGACAGAACCGTTCCGTCATCAGCATCGAAAGGGTTAAAATGGATTCTCTTCCTCACAGGTAACCAATGCAAGGAGCGAAGGACATTGGAAACAGGACAGAATCTAGGCAGGCCGACTATCGCTCTGGCTACAGCATTTTGTACCCGCTGTAAGCGGATAATTTCTGCCTGATTGGCCCCCACCAGGAGAGAGCTGGCGTAATCCAGGCGAGAAATAACTGTAGCCTGAATTACCAGCTGCCTAGTTGGGGCATCAAAAAATTTAAGCACGGGTCTTAAACCTCGAAGAATGCCAAAACAGCAGGCTGCTGTTTTCTTGGTATGGCCGACGAAGGTGAGGCCAGCATCCAGCCAGACTCCCAGGTTTCTTAGTTCCGAAACCGGAGTCGAAGCTGGTTCCAGTTCTGATGGCCACCACCTGTCACCCCAAAGCTCCACTCTCTTCCCGACAATCATGATCTCTGTCTTGGTGGCATTAAGCTAGAGACAGTTCGCCGTCAGCCAGTTGGCCACCGCCTTCAGTCCATTCTGAAACCTGGGGGCGTCTTGTTCTGCATCACCGCTGAGAGTAACCGCCAGATGAGTGTCATCGGCATATGAGACCAAAGTCAGGCCCCACTGCCTAGCGACCTCAGCCAGCGGTCTCCCGTACAGGTTGAATAACGTGGGGCTCAGCGAGGATCCCTGCGGAACCCCCATGGCCAGAGGCTGGAATTTGGACTTGAAGGGAGGGATAGCCACACAGAATGAACGATTGTCGAGGAAGGAGCGGAACCACTGTAAAGCCTGTCCCCCAACACCAATCTCCTCTAGCCGGTGCAACAGGATGCTATGGGAAACAGTGTCAAAGGCGGCGCTGAGGTCTAATAATACCAGCGCCGCCGTCTGACCAGCATCCAGCACCGCTCGTAGGTGCTCTACCATGGCAAGAAGGGCAGTTTACGTGCTGTGCCCAGCACGAAAGCCGTTCTGCGTAGGGTCTAAGGCGTTGGTCCGGGCAAGATGTTCTGACAAGGCCAGATTGACATGAGCCTCCACAATCTTCGCCGGCCAGGGTAGAAGTGATATGGGGCGATAGCTTTCAGCTTTCGAGGGGTCCAATGTAGGCTTCTTAATGATTGGAGAAACCACTGCCTGCTTCCATTTAGTTGGTACCACACCTGAGTCCAGTGAGAGATTAACTAGGGAACACACTGCAGAGCGCCCCAGAAAGGACTGTTGTCTAAAAAGAGCGGGTCTTACTGGATCGGACAGAGCCAGATTTAATCTGCGAAGCAAATTTATTAAACCCCTCCAAGAGTAGTGGGGGAAAAGAGTGCAAGATAGAGTGGCTTTGAACCCAATCTAGGACTTCCAAGACGGTCCCTGTACTGGGGAAGGCCCGGTAGATAGCCTGGACCTTCTCCAAGAAAAAGGAAGCCAAGGACTCACAGTGGGAAATGGACCCCACTGCCACAGAGGAAGTCCTTTTCGCCAAAAGATCTTTAACGGCCTTGAATATGGTCTTGGACGGGTTCGAGCTGTTGCGGAATTCCAAGGCATAGAATGCCGCACGAGCTCTACAGATAGCACAATGGTAAGTTTTGATGGAAGCAACATATGCAGCTTTCAAATCAGCCCTATAAGCCTTCCACCACGCTCTTTCCGCCAGTCTACAAGTACCTTTCAAGGCACGTAGCGCACTATCATACCAGGGGCTCGACTCTCTAGCGCTTTCTTTACTTGAAACAATGGGGATCAGGGAGTCCAATGCCTTGGAAATCCAAGTGCAGAACTGGTTATAGCCTGTTTCCACATTATTCAGTGGGCCCAGCGGCTCTTCCGCTAGGAGACGATGCAGGTCGTCCAGCCTAAGTTTATTCCAGTGCCGCCTGGGGACCCTTCTGACCGATGGAGGGGTCTCAGGTAAAGGGTACCGAATGGTCACCAGAAAATGGTCCGTCCACCCTAAAGGGGAGATAGACATAACCCTAGCCTCGCCCAAGTTGGTGAAGAAGGGGTCCAAAATGTGGCCCCCTACATGGGTGGGCTGAGATACCTGTTGGGAGAGCTGAAGAGCCTCTAAGTCAGCTAGAATACTGCTCACCGTCGGGTTGGTCTGAATATCAAAATGCAGGTTCAGGTCACCCAAGATGGAAAAGTTAGCACATCCCATGACTAATGTACTAACAGCATCTGGAAATGTGTTTCTGAACACTGCATCACTACCAGGAGGACGATAGACAACCATCCCAGAGAGCGTAAACTGAGGGCTGATTAAGATCTTAAAAGAGGCGCTTTTGCAGCCAGCGATGTTAAGGCCGCTCCACTTGCAGTTAAAACAGGACCTGACTATAAGGGCTATGCCACCACCTCTCGTAGGTCGATTCAACGTGTACATAGAGTACTCAGGGGGACAGGCTAAGTTGATGATGGCCGCGTCCGCATCCTGAAGCCAGGTTTCTGTATTAGCAAAGACGCCAGGGGACTCATCATCAATAAGGTCATAAATGGCTTGATGATGTTTAGCCACCGATGTGACATTCAGATTCAGCACCCGCAGAGTGGGGACTGAGCCAATAGCCCGAGGGGCGGATGAGGTGTCCTTCTGGTGGATAGACACCGGGGGGTCAAGCATCCACCTATTACAGGGACAATGATAAGGACCACAGAGAGGATAGACAGGTGGTAACACACATCTATGAACGGCCTGACCAATAGACCATATACTCTCTCTGTAGTAAGAGAGCATCGCGACTTAATTAGTAATGTCTTGCCTGACTTGGTCCTCCTACCCGCAGCGCCCCGCACGGCCTTAGCGTGGACGGGCGCAGACGGGCAGGACTCTGGCACGACTCAGGCTAAGCGAAAGGCGACCCCGCTGCGCGATCCCGTTGCGCTGGGGGAGGAGCTTTAAGTAGGAGTACCTAACTGGCTCCTGCGCAGTAGAGCGCACAGAAGTACTGGCGCCTGTAACTAACCCCACACCACTCCAAGATGGTGCCGGAAATGGGCTCCCACCCCAGGAACCGGACCCGCTGAAGTAGCGGTGCTGGTCACAATTTAAAGTGCAGGTATGAGCAGTGGTCTAATCCTGATAATTTCTCCATAGGGTATCGCTCTGCTCTGTAAAGGTGAGTGTGAGCTAGCCACATGTAGAATGGAATTACAGGCAGTGAATTTTCTCTAGAACTTGGAACAAATATTCTGACCCTCTATATATAGAACAACATCTAGATAACTCTTTTGCTGTGTCTTGTGCTGATGAGTGAAGGTAATGTTGTAGGTGGTAGTTAGATTTTGTATGAACAGGTTTAGTGTTTGTCATTTATGTACCTCCTCTGATGGGTGGTACTCTGTGGGTTCCATGGGGCATGTGGTCAAATGTGCAGTTTCCCAAATAGTCCATGTAAAAGTTTGTGAAATATAGAGAAAATGTGTCTCCCACTGCAACACCTTGTATTTGTCTGTACCACTGCCTGTTATGCACAAATACATTGTTTTCCGAAACAGTTATGAGATTGTTGAGCATTTCAGTGAGCTCCAGTAGGGTGGCATCCCTGGAGTCCAATAAGCATTGTGTATATACTGTAAATTGGCTAGGGCAACTTCGATTAAATAGCTCAACTGTAGCAAATGAATACATAAAATGAAGCAAAAAATCAATAGTGACACTAATGTATAGAAAAATACAAAAATAATGTTTAGTTCTACATGGCAGTGTTTCTAAAAAGAGGTTGTATAATTATACATCTCTGGGCAATGGATTGACATGAGCATTATTAGGTACTTCAGTCAATTATTCAGCCTTTCATAAATGATAATTCATGTAAATGAAAAACACACACTTGATTAATCAACAATTCAAACTATTGAGTTCAATATCCATAGAACGAAAATGTATTGGGTGGTATTCCAAGCTCAATGCGCGTTTCGGCAGCCCACTCTACCTTCCTCAGGAGTTCCACCTCCAAAAAAGTGTATTCTGCAAGAACAATTGCATGTCATACCACGTTGCAAAAAATGAACATACTTGGTGTCACTCTACGAATACATTTTTAAACCTAACTGTCACAATACTGATAATACAATTCACAAGTGATACAAGCTCACATCTATATTGTGCTTAATTGGAGCCATGTAATATAGAAACCTAAGAATGAAAAAGATTAGTAATGTTAGAGTTGAATGAAAAAGAAAAAGGAGATAAGCTTGAAATATACAGGTGGACATTTAGGCCGGTAGAGCAGAGGGAGAATGCCCATAATATATACCTCGTATTCATACACTTGTGCTTATTGGTGTACTGAAAATTAGCTATACTAACAATATACATAAATACATACCTGTAGCTGAATAAAGGGTAATGAGAAAATACTGAGGACTATAGATAGAGTAGACAATTATTGGGATAATCAGTCTTGTCCGACAAAAATGGAGCAGAGGAAAGAAAAAATGTTAACGTCTATTTATTTATGTATATAGAGCAAAATGTTTTGGTGACTCACGTGTACATGTGTCAATCTACTCAGATATTGCATTCGGAACACTTTAGTGCTAACTTTGGCTTACCTATACTTTAATGAAAAGAAAAAAGATTGGTGCACAACCAAATGTTCAATTGAGTTCAAATTTTTTTTCTTCAAAAAATACTTTTGTACAGTTACGGGTGCTCCCTTGGTGACGTCTCTGGTCAAGGACGCCTGCCATGTAATGGAAAAAGAAGTGCCTCTGATGATGCCATCAGTCGCATCCCCCGGTGCACACCTTAGTCTCCTTGATGATTAGTCAGGGATTTCTTTCCTAAAAATGAGAGTAACATTTTCTTGAAGACTTTGTCAATGTTTATTCAGAAATTCATATGTTTTCTTCAGTTACATGAAATTCATTTTATGTCATGTAGATTTGTTAAACATCACAGTTATTATTCCAATGCATTTCGGGCTTTGATTTGCCCTTCATCAGGGAACATGTGCTAAAAAGGTGAATTCAAACAAGAGATATTCATAATTACACTCGTGTCAAAAAATCCTATAACTTTTGCATTCTTCACATGCTCTGATATAAAAATCTCATGTTGGGTGTGTTAAAAACCAATGGTGTGTCTCGAGCCTGTGAAACCAAAAGTGATCAAAAGAGGCAATAGCCCGTGATTAAATGTAGAAAAAAGTAACACACGATTCCGCGTGTACTTACATGTTTGTGTTATGATATTTAAATGACCTTCGGAAAACGGTTGCCAATCGCGGTCATCTCAAAACAAAAAAGGAAAAAATTAAACTCTCAAGAGTCTACACGAGGGTTCATGTTGCTGCATATACAGTCAACGGACTTACTTCTGAGACGCGTAGCGTCTTCTTTTTAATCTTCCAGGTTCCTGTTCGTGTAACGGGTGTTCTGCGGTGCTTCCTCAAAACAAAGAGGATGCGATACTATTGGCTGTCAAGTTCCGATCATGTGAAAGACTGTGCTTCTCGGGTAGATGAACCCGAACATAGAATAATGGGCTAATATGGAAAATAAAAAAAATATAAGGTGTTTGAAAATGATGAATCATGTGAAAAGATGTACAAAATGTAAAAATGTGTAATTACGAAAATATACAGAGAAGTCAGAGTAACATAATTATGAATACAGTGCCATGTGCTTGAATGATGCTGTGTTGTGACAAAACATCGGAACTGAATCAAAGAAAAATAGCGCCATGCTCAGATATATTCAATAGAGAACACAATTCATAGATTCATAAGTAGCAAGCAAATTCAATACAATTATTTAATCGTATTGAATTTGCTTGCTACTTATGAGTTCATCAAATAAATCCAGTTGTTCTCCCTCTGGAGTAAGTTTGTTATTGTCAATGCCTTCTTTTTTTTCTATTGTCTCCGAAATTGTAGTTGTGATGTTCTTCTGTAAAATGGAGTGCCACTGAAGATTTCAGGTTCTGTGTTCTAATGTTTGGTTTATGTTCATTGATTCTTGTTTTTATTTTTCTCTAGGTCTTGCCAATATACTCTTTGCCACACGGGCATTTTTAGCATATAAATTACATTTGTTGTGTCGCAAGTGGCATTGACTCTTAATTTAATCTGATGGCCCTTCATAGGGTGATGTATGGTGTTCCCTTTAATGATGTTGTTACAGTTGCCACAATGCCTGGTTCCTCTGTATATGATGGATGTCTTGGTTTGTGTTTTCAGCAATTCACCCAGGTTTTTCCCTCTGGTAAAAGCAAAGATTGGAGGTTTATCAAAAATGGCGTTGAAGTAAAGTTCTGCCCTCAAAATACCCCAATGGTTTTTAATGATTTTTTTGAATTTTATACTTGATGTGGAGAATTTTGACACTGTGGTCGTTCTTGCCTCATTAATTTTACATCGTGTCTTTAGAAGGTCATCTCTCTTCATGCTCTTTACCTTCTGTTTGGCTGTCGTTATTGTGTCTTTGGGATATCCTCTGTCAGCAGTCCTTTCTCCCATCTCCTCCAGTCTTGTTATGGCTTTGTTAGGGTCTGACGTTATTCTTTTTACTCATCATTTGTGAGAGGGGAAGATGACTTTTGAGAGCTGCTTGGTGAAAGCTGTTGAAATGTAGGGTGTTGTTCTATCAGTGCTCTTGCGAAATATGTCCGTTTCAATCCCTTCTGGGGACAAAGTAATCAACACATCGAGAAATGTGATAGTTTTTTCTGAAATCTCCCATGTGAGCTGAATTCTCTCATCAATCGAGTTGAGGCTGAGCAGGGAGTCTTCCAATTTGTCTTTAGTGTTGGTCCATATGATAAAAATATCATCAATGTATCTTACCAGCATTTTTATGTTGATGTCCAGCTTGGATTATTTAACACCTTAGCTGCTTCGCAAATATCCCTCCCCAGTGCTGCGCTGTCCATTGGAACTAGTGCTGAATGGACGTCCAATGGTCGTGCGCAGCACTGGGAAGGTAGCGCTCGTGACGACTGTTGGCCGTCAGCAGCGCTTAAGAGGTTAAGATGTTGTTTTCCTCGTACATTTTCATAAAGATATTTGCATATACTGGTGCTGCGCAGTTTCCCATTGAGGTTCCTACTAATTGCTGGTACCATTGGGTCTCGTATTTAAAATATCTATGATATAGGGTGAAAACCATAAATTCCATGAGAAAAGTTTGCATATGCAAATCATATTCTGCTAGAATCGCTTGTTCCATGGCTTCTAGTCCAGCATCATGTGGAATAGAAATGTAAAGTGACTTCACGTCAGCTGTACATAGTAACAGATGTTCATTTTGTGTGATTTCTATCCTGTTTAGTTTCATCAAAAAATCTGTTGTATCTTTGATGCAGGTCGTGATGCGTTTTACTGTCGGTTGAAGATATTTATCTAGGAACGAACCGATAGGTTCATGTAAACTACCTCTTGTAGAAACAATAGGTCTTAATGGCGGGTCTTCTAGGTTTTTGTGTACTTTAGGCGTCATGTAAAAGGTAGGGCTCTTAGGATTCTGTTTCATTAAATAATCTTGGTCCTTTCGTTGATGATACCATCGTTTCTAGCTTTTAAAACGATTTCTGTCAGTGTCTTCACGTATTCATTGGTAGGATTAATCTCCAATGGTGCATAAATTGTTGAATCTGATATATGGTCTGTGACCTTCTGTTTGTACATGACAGTATTCATTATTACTAGGCCTCCACCTTTGTCTGCTTTGATGCAGATAATGTCTTTATTGTTGGCCAACTTTTTTACTGTACTAAAATCTTTGGTAGTAATGTTTTTTCTCGTGGTTTGTTAAACTCTAAGTTTAGCAAGGTCTTGTTTCACAAGAGTTTCAAAGAGGTCTAAAGTCTTGTGGCTCATCAGAGCCAAGAAAGTACTTCTAGGTCTGAGTCCTTTTAGTTGGTCTGGTTCCTGTGAGGTAGGTTATGGGGTGAAGTTATCAAAGAAATGGTAATCTCAGTTTGCGCATCAATTTGAATAAACTGATCTCCTGTTCGAGGGTGTTAGTTTGTGTGGTAGGGACAAAAGATGTCCCTTTTTGTAGAAGTGTAAGTTCCTGATCAGTTAATTTATAATCTGAGATATTGATAACTAGTTGTTTTTTTCTGTTTTTTTCTTGTCTTTTAATTTGGCTGTCACGCTTCTTGTGCTTGGTTGCTCTATGTCCCCTCCTGGGTCGACTGTTGGATCGGGCCTTGTTCTAAAAAAGGCACATTGCTAGTTTCTGAAGAAGTTGATGGTGCTCCCTCACTGCTTGTAGTTGGCTGTTTCTTTGCAAGTTGTTGTCTGTTAGTTGGAGGTTGGTTAGAGGCATCACTACCCGATGAGGAGGTATCAGTATATTGTGAATAAGGGCGGTTTCTCCTTCTTTGGGCATATACCTCTACCCAGGTATAGACCTCTCCTAACTTATATTTAAGGGTATCTCGTCTGAACTTCCTGATCTTTTGCTCATTGATGTCTTGTGTATGTCTAGTAATTTGTTCGTTGACATCCTTTAAAACAGTTGCTAATTCTTCAGCGGACAACATCCCTGTGAGTTCCTCTGTGATTTCATCCATCTCTTTGGTCAGTTCGCTCAAAATTCCTGAGTTCTTCTATGATTAGCAAGATCAAATCCAATTCAACCTTGACTCTCTCCACCTCACCCTCTTTTGTCAGTCTTGTCTTTCCTACTGCTGCTTGAGGGATAGTAGCTGTACTTATGTGGGTGCATGGATGTGTGCAATCCTGCTGCCCTGCACCTGTTCCTGTTCTTCCCTGGTGGCCTTTACCATTTGGAATGACAGCAGCAACAAGGCCTGAATTATTTACATAGTGTTCTCATGAGCACGCAGGACATCTACAAACACTTGAAAGCCATACATGTTTTAAAGAAGAAGTAATAGCCTATGCAACTTAAAAAAAAAAAGTTTTGGATAGTGCCTACGGCGGTACATGTACTCCAAATAAGAGAAGTAACAACTGGATGATCAATCAAAGTTGCCAACCTAAGCTGTACCAACCAAACTTCAAACAGAAGTCTGTTTCAACCCCTAGCTTCCCACTGTGCAAAGATTACAACTTATGAGAATGACAAGTGGTCCTTCAATTTGGTGGCTAGTTTGTCAAACAATATTTGACTGTCTGCTCGAATGCATTCTAGGTGAAACCCAAGAAAACCTACACCTTATGTGAATGCTTGAAAAATGAACTATCTCTTCTAAATTGTGATTAGCTTGTCCCCTCCTCTTTCCTGTTTTCCTACTTTCTCCTACTAGTATATCCTATTCCCATCACCGTCCTCTTCCATGAGTTCTACCACTCTCCTCTTAACACTCCAATTCCCCCAAATTATCATTTGCTCACCAACCTTCTCTGATCACCATCCTTTCTCATCATTTTTATCTTTCACCAGACTCCTCTTCCTCCTTCAACATTTCATACTCCTCTCCTACTACTCCCATCTTATCACTGTCTCCCAGTACATGCCTACCAATCATCAGTCTACTTGCATCACCCAATTTGCTCATCATTCTCCTGCTCCTATATCCTGCTTTCCCAGAGTCCTCTTTCATCTTCCTTCATCCAACTCAAACACCATCTTCATCACCTTCTCTAGTTTAACACTCATCACCCTCATACTCTTCTCTAATCAACATCTGTTAAATGTGTTCTCTTGCCTTCTACTCACTCGGTTACTCCTATTTCACCTGCCTCTTTCTTTACCATTCTTTTGTTTTATCCTTTTTTCTTCATCTTTTTTTATCCTCACATTCTCCTCTAATCACCCTCCTCCATTTCTCATCCCTGCACCTCATCCCCATTTCCTCATCAAAATTCTATAATTGTTGATAATACTCCCTGCCCTAGAGAGCCACAGGTATGAAAACTGTTGACCTGGGTTTTCAGGACTTCTGTTGAAAAGACACCATCCCAGCTGCTAGTTAATCGACAACATTAGTGCGTTATGTGTTCTAGCTTTTGATATGCCCCAAAAGACCAGATTTATTTGAAGCTCAAATATCTGTGTTTACCCAGATCAGAGACGCTGAGAAGCTCAGAATATTTATACTGATGTAAGGACATACAAGTGGTCCCACTCTTGTGTAAGTAATGAAAGGCTGACAAGATTTTAACTTACTAAGTCACAGATTATAAGAACATCTTTGAAGCAAGTGCATTAGCCCACAGGAGTATCTTATCTCTTTATGATCTGAGGGGCTAGATCAGTGCTATGTTCCATTTGTATCTATTCCTATGACAAAAAAAGAGAATAAAACTAATAATCGGTCACTGTAGCTCGCCGCAATGTGTGGTGTTTGTGCCATAATTGAGGTGTAATTATATTAGACTCCGCCATCAGCGTGTACCGCTGGAAATTAAAAGTAGGCAGTGCTGCCACAGGACAGCCGCCAGTGTTTTTTCATTTAATAAGAACTTGCACTGCCCCAGTCAATGCTGTATCTGTGTTGTATTCGTGAAACTTGTCAAAACTCTTCACTTCAGAAAATGTGTGTGGTATTTGCAGTATATAGTGCTGCATGTTAAGAATAGCACAAAAGCCCACTAAGATATAAATACTAATTCCACATTTTCAATTACTTACCATGGGATGGCAAAATACTACCAGATTATTGTGGCCCTGTAGTATCTCATAAATACTGTGTGATGAGAGCTTTTGTGTCTCTTTTGATCTGGTAGGAGTGTCACAGGCTTTCCTCATTTTCACATGCGCTCATTGAAAACAGCCATCCTCACTGACCTCACGCCTGTCTCCAGGCACTTCAAGCAGCCCATGGCATTGGTGCATATCATGTTTATTAAACAATTAGGATGAGAAAGCGAGGCCGCTGGCCCAAATAAATCATAACGAAAAAGAACAATGTTTTTCTGCTTGCAAATCGGCTTTGGGAGGGCCATGGGGCTACCTTGGGTGGGCCTGGCCCACCTGGCCCTCCCGCTAGAACCGGGCCTGGGTACATTCGAGGTCAGGGGCGTGCTTAACGAATAACAGGCAGTTTGAGGGTTCCTAAAGCACTCTCTGGGAGGGCTAACAAGGAGCACTAGAGTGCTGGCATGGCAAGCAAGTGTGTTTATGAGGTAGGGCCAGGTGCCCGGGGACTGGGCGAGGCTGATTGTAAACATTGGGGCATTGACTCTGAGCCCTGGGGGCTGTTCACCTGGACAATGGCGGCTCACAGGAGCGCTGGAGAGAGGCTGTGGAGAGGCCTTTAGGGGCAGAGAATCACAGGCCAAGTCTGGGTGGCATGGGGCCCCCACTCACTGATGAGTCGGGGACAGTCTGGCAAAGGCCCTGTGGTCCCTTTAGGGTGTTGAGACTCTGGAGAGAAGCTTAAGGAAGGGTCTGCTTACTGTCGCACCCCTTACAGGCCTGGGGAGAGGAGGGTCTGTGACTGGCGCCTCTTTGCCTCCCAGCCCCCAGTGCCTTATGCCTACTTCTGAAATCAGACCCCCAGTTGGCCCTAGTGTCCTGTCACCTCCCACTGCCTACTATGTCATGTGCATTCTAACCTTCAAATCCAGTCCACCCATTCCACTTACCCAAACATCCATCCATCCAACCAACCATCCACCATCCTCAGCCACACACCCATCATTCCATCATTCCATCCACCCGTCCATCCATCCATCCATTCAACTATCCATTCAACTATCCATTCATCCATCCAGCAGCGACTGGTGCAGTTAAGCGCCGAAAGGGGGAAATCTAGACGATAGAATAGAGTAAATTAAATAAATCCTATTGCAACATGAGTCAACATCACCCGCCTGCCGAGCTTAACTACATCACCCGCTCCTGCATCCATCCATCCATCCGTCCGTCCATCCATCCATTCAGCCATCCATTCCCAGCCATACACCCATCCTTTCATCCATCCAGCCATACCTCTGTCCATCCATCCGTCCATTTCTCCATCCCTAGCCACAAATCAATCCATCCATCCCTAGCCACACACACATCCGTTCATCCATCCATCAATCTGTCTGTCCGCCCATCCCCCTAGCCACATACCCATCCTTCCTTCCGTCCATCCATCCATCCATCCACCCACCCGTCTGCCCATGCAACCATCCCCAGTCACACACCTATCCTTTCATCCATACATTTTTCCATCCATCCGCAGCCACACACCCATCCTTTCATCCATCCATCAGTACTTCAGTCCACCCGTCCAGCCATCCCCAGCCACATATCCATCCGTCCATCCCTAGCCACACACGCATTCGTTCATTAACCCATCTATCCGCCCGGCCACCACACACCCATCTGTCATCCACCTATCCACCCATCCCTCCACCTATCCACCCATCCCTCCACCTATCCACCCATCCCTCCACCTATCCACCCATCCCTCCACCTATCCACCCATCCCTCCACCTATCCACCTATCCACCCATCCCTCCACCTATCCACCCATCCCTCCACCTATCCACCCATCCCTCCACCTATCCACCCATCCCTCCACCTATCCACCCATCCCTCCACCTATCCACCCATCCCTCCACCTATCCACCCCTCCACCTATCCATCCCTCCACCTATCCATCCCTCCACCTATCCATCCCTCCACCTATCCATCCCTCCACCTATCCATCCCTCCACCTATCCATCCCTCCACCTATCCATCCCTCCACCTATCCATCCCTCCACCTATCAATCAATCATCTGCTCATCCATTCATCAGTCCATCTATCCCCAGCCACACAACCATCCATCCACCTTTATCCATCCATTCATCCTTACCACCGTCCACCCACCCACCTGTCAATCCATCCAAAGTGGGGCAAAGAGGTAGGTGGTGGGCCGGGCCACGTGGGGGGGCCCCCTCCATGTATTTTGCAGGGTGGCCCCCTCAAGTTTCGTTACGCCACTGCCTAGCTAGTTACTAAAGGGAGAACTTATGCATGATAAGTTCTGCCTAGACCAGGGCTAATGATGTTCCCAATATGTTAACACAGAGTGCTAAACCTGGTAATTGGAATTACTAACATGTAAATACATCAACGTCTTAGAATAGATACCATAATGCTATATTGACAATGGCAAAACAGATGAAAATAATGGAATAAGTTAATCATTATATCGAATTGCCTGGTCCCACTGAATTTCAGAGATTAAACCGTTCATATGTGTATCTAAGGAGAAAATCCAAAAGACTGCTTTGTTTTCTTATCAATTCTGAATCATGATCGTTCTTTGAGTAAATCTTTTCCAAAATTAACCAACATATCTCACTTTCTTTATGGTGAGCATCTTTATAACGCTTAACCATGGATGCTTAACCATGGATGCTAAAAGATTGTTGGTTTTAAGTGTCGACCGATGTTTGGTTAAACGCGTTGAGAATTAACGTGCTGTCTCTCCAAAGTAACCCTTATCACAGGGACAGAGTAGCTAGTACACTACATTAGTCGTTTTGCAGTTGGTGAAGGATTTTAGTTTAATTTCTTTGTGTTTGTATGTGTATGTATCCGTAACAATCGCTCCTTCACAAGCCTTGCAATTGGCACATTTATGATTTTGTGTGATGGGAAACTGGCCACCTATGGTTTTTTGTACAAGCGTGGGTTGGGATTTGATTCTGGAATGAACCATGTGGTATTTCAGATTTTTATTGTGTTTATGAGCAAACATTGGACGAGGTAACCTGTCAACAGGGTCAGCAGTAGCTTTGAGTATATGCCATTGAGCATTAATGGTTTGACACATTTTTTTTCATTAAACGTTGAGTGTCGGGTGACACAAACTAGTTTAGGAGAGTCTTTCTTAATATTGTTTTGGAGAAGGCGATCATGATCATAAAATCGAGCTCTTTTATAGGCCTCCCTAATCAATCTTCTGGGATAGCCACGATGTAAGAACTTTTGTTTCATGATCACTGCTCGCAAATCAAAATCTTTAACATTGGTACAATTATGCCGGAGGCGTAAAAACTGTCCTAAAGGGATGGAACATGGCTTCAGCAGCTCATCTCCGGAGCCTGAAGGAAGAGACCATGTGCTCCATATGTCTGGATATTTTACGGACCCTGTGTTTGTGGAGTATGGACACACTTTCTGTCGGTCCTGTATCACTGCTTGCTGGTATGCGCTGCAGGCAGACTTCCCCTGTCCTCAGTGCAGAGAAATAACTCAAAATAAATCCCTCCGGATCAACAGGCACCTGGCGAACGTGGTGGAAATCCTTAAATAGCTTCGGGTCCAGAGTGTGACCCCCCCAGGAGGCAACTCTGCCGAGAACACGAAGAGAAACTGAAACTGTTCTGTGAAGATGGGCAGGAGCCCATCTGGGTGGCCTACAGCATGTCACGTGACCACAAGCCCCACACATTGCTCCCCATTTGAGACGCTGTCGAGGAGTACAAGGAGAAGTTTCAAAGTGATCTAGACTGTTTGAAGAAAGAGCTGGAGGCTACGCTAGAACTGCATCGCAAAGAAGACGAAAGTGACACAACTGCAGGCCAATTTCAAGAGCCAGAGAGAGCAAATCAATGAGTTTGAGAAGATTTTAACAGTTTTTGGAGCAGGAAAAATGTAGTCTCCTCAGCAACCTTGGGGAGATAGAGAAGAAGAGTCTGCAGATAATCAAGGAGAAAGTAACAACATTAGAAGAACAGCAATTTGTCCTAAGAAGCTAGACTACCGAGATCGAGTTGAAGTGTCCGCAGCAGGATGTGGAGTTATTAAAGGATGCGAAGACCATTTTGAGCAGGTATGAAAATATGAAAGCTCAGCAAACTAATGGTGATACCTTAATGGAAAACAAAGAGGAGTCAGACGAAGAGTAAGAGGAGGAGGAGGAAGATGAAGATGTGGACTTGCGGATAAAGATAATTGAATCATTGGACTTAGGAGTACCAGGATCATAAGGAAAATCGACAGTGGGCCTTTACGCTGCAAACTTCCCTCGACCGCTGAGACCTAGCCATTTTGACTGATGCCCGGTGGAGCTACCTCGTGTGCTAAAGGGGAGATGGACATTGGATTCCCTCCTTGACCATCACCTACCCAGCCGGACTTTGGCAAACTCTCCGCGTCTCTCCTGACCCTATCTCCCCCGTCCCTTACCCCCACCCGTCTCCACTCTACTCTTTCCAGCTCCTGACCTTTGCCCTCACCTGTCCTTGCCCTTAGTCCCCACCCTGTTTTGTTGTGAACGTTTTCCCTCGCCAAATGAGACCTAGCTATTTTGACTGATGCCCAATGGAGTTACCTGGTTTAGCTAAAGGGGAGACGGGCCTTGGATTCCCTCCTTGGACGTCACATACCCAGTCTCTCTTTAGACAGACTTCTTTTTGTCTCTCCTGTCGTCTCTCCCCTCATCCTCCCTCTACTCGCCTCCCCTCCCCCTCCACTATTTTTCTTTTCTCTCCTTTCTCTCCTCTCAATGTATTGATTATTTGTTGACCATGTGTAATTGTGATCATTTTCTGTTACAATGCGTAACCTAATGTGAAGCGCTTTGATACTTTCGGGTCCAGCCAGCGCAATATAAAACTCTTTAAATAAATACTTTCCCTTTGACATTTAGGATGATAGCTGGAAAAGTGCAAAAGAGTATTTCTCGCTGTTGGTTTTAATGTAGAGGTCTACTTCCAATGTAGATTCCACATCTTTTATTTCAATATCCAAGAATTTGATGCTGTGGTCACCAATATTTGCTATGAAGTGTAAATTGAAGTTGCAATAGGCAAATGCCTCATATGCGAAAAAAGTGATCCCTATAATATTTTAGAAGGGATGGGGCACTAGGTATATAATCCTATAATATAGGGTATATGCCTATATGGATGAAATGAAATAGTGAAAAACTTTATTGCAAAGGTATCTAAAGAATAGAGACAACCTAGCTAGTTACTAAAGGGAGAACTTATGCATGATCAGCTCTGCCTAGACAAGGGCTAATGATGTTCCCAATATGTTAACACAGAGTGCTGAACCTGGTAATAGGAATTACTAACGTGTAGATACATCAACGTCTTAGAATAGATACCATAATGCAATATTAACAGTGGCAAAACTGATGAAAATAAAGGAATACATTAATCATTATATTGAATTGCCTGGTCCCAGGGAATTTCAGAGTTTAAACCTTTCATATGTGTATCTAAAGAGAAAATCCATGAGACCTCTTTGTTTTCTTACCGATTCTGAATCATGGTCATTCTTGCAGTTAATTTTTTCCAAAAATAACCAACGGCTCTCACTTTATTTATGGTGAGCATCTTTATAATGCTTAACCATCGGTGCTAAAAGCTTGTTGGTTTTAATTGCCGACCGATGTTCAGTTAAACGCGTTGGGAATTGACGTGCTGTCTCTCCAACGTAACCCTTATCACAGGGATAGAGTAGCAAGTACACTACATTAGTCGTTTTGCAGTTGGTGAAGGATTTTAGTTTAATTTCTATGTGATTGTGTGTGTATGTATCCGTAACAATAGCTCCTTTACAAGCCTTGCAATTAGCACATTTATGATTTTGTGTGATGGGAAACTGGCCACCTATAGTTTTTTGTACAAGCGTGGGTTGGGATTTGATTCTGGAATGAACCATGATGTCTTTGAGATCATAAAAACAAGCTCTTTTATAGGCCACCCTAATTAATCATCTGGGATAGCCACAATTTAGGTAATTTTGTTTTATGATCACTGCTCGCAAATCAAAATCTTTAACATTGGTACAATTACCCCGGAGGCGTAACGATTGTCCTAAAGGGATGGAACATGGCTGCAGCATCTCATCTCCGGAGCCTGAAGGAAGAGACCACGTGCTCTATATGTCTGGAATATTTCACGGACCCCGTGTTTATGGAGTGTGGGCACACTTTCTGTCTGTCCTGTATCACTGCTTGCCGGGAGGCGCTGCAGACAGACTTCCCCTGTCCTCAGTGCAGAGCAATATCTCAAAATAAATCCCTCCGGCCCAACAGGCACCTGGCGAATGTGGTGGAAATCCTTAAACAGCTTCGGGTCCCGAGTGCAACCCCCCCAGGAGGCAACTCTCTGCCGAGAACACGAAGAGAAACTGAAACTGTTCTGTGAAGATGACCAGGAGCCCATCTGTGTGGTCTGCAGCATGTCACGTGATCACAAGCCTCACACAGTGCTACCCATTCGAGAAGCTGCCGAGGAGTACAAGGAGAAGTTTCAAAGTTATCTAGACTGTTTGAAGAAAGAGCTGGATGAAAGCTGGAGAAGTGCAAAAGAGTATTTCTTGCTGTCGGTTTAATGTAGAGGTCTACTTCCAATGTAGATTCTGCATCTTTTATTTCAATATCCAATAATTTGATGCTGTGGTCACCAATATTTGCTGTGAAGTGTAAATTGATGTCACAGAAGTTTATCCATGCAAGGAATTCTTGTAATTTATCTAGGGCATCTTTCCAAATGAACAGAATGTCATCAATATAACGGGGCTCCTGATATATCGATCCGTTAAACGGGGCTATATATATATCTATATATATATATATATATATATATATATATATTACCTACTGGCGGTCGCCAGTAGGTATATATAGTTAGGATTTTTTCTCTATGGGATTTTTGAAAATTCTATGTCTAATAACTTTGGCGTTTGTGGACGGAATTGGCTGAAATTTTCAGGAAAATGGAACATTTTGTTTCTGAGCAGCCTCTGACAATTTGGGGGGGTTTCATCAAGGGGGGGCCGAGAAAAAAGGGGGGTCCCAAAACGCGTTTTCCCATGTTAATTTCCATAGGGCGGTTGGCCTCACTTTTAGCTCGAACGGCTGAATGGATTTGCACGAAACTTGGCAAAATTGTAGGGACTGTTAGCCCGATGTGCCTTTGCTAGGTCTCAATATATGTGCTCCAGTGGATTTTGAGTAATTTAGGTTCAAAAAAAGATATATATCTGGGCGGAGCCTAACCACACATCTGATCTGATTGGCTGTCAGCACTTCATCCAAGAAGTGTTGGCAGCCATCTTGGGACCAATATACATGATAGCACCTCATTAAAAAGCATTGTAGTTAATAGAGGGTTTTAGGACTTTAGTTACATTATAAATCATTTGTTGATGGTACCATACTCGTTTTAGGAATTGTGGTGGGTTCTAAGGTGATTTTACCATGTGAAAAAAACCTTCTGCTGTGATATCATGAATATTGTTTGAAAGAAAACTAATATCTCATGATTTTCCCACAGTGGTTTGGAAGGGGATCTATAAGCTAAACTGAAAGCATATTTTCTGTAAATTCACATTATCTTTCTCAGTCATGTGAAAATGAAGTCTGACATTCTCAGTAAAACATGTACATCCAACAAGGACAGAGACTGTCAGTTGATTCCTTTGTGTTCTACTGCAGCCTCCTAGAGTGTTCTAAAGAACAACTAGAGTGCTAACAGTCCTACTTATTACAAAGGTATGGCACACCTGAAGCCATCTTGATTGGAATAAAGTGGTAACTCTTAAAACATTTAATTTAAAAAGAAACAACATGAGGGGGTATATTTTGCCATAGAAAGTATGATTAGTGCTGCAGAATGAAAAATTAGGGCACATTTTGAGTGACTTCTCAAATCCTTTTCTATTTCATTAAAACATTCTGACATGCAGTCTCCCAAAATGGCCACCAGAGACAAAAGAGCCCAAATGTAGCCCAAATATCACCCAGATGTAGCCCAAGTATAGCCCAATGACAGAATGTCCCAGAGTGTTCTAAAGAACAACTAGAGCGCTAACAGTCCTACTTATTACAAAGGTATGGCACACCTGAAGCCATCTTGATTGGAATAAAGTGGTAACTCTTAAAACATTTAATTTAAAAAGAAACAACATGAGGGGGTATATTTTGCCATAGAAAGTATGATTAGTGCTGCAGAATGAAAAATTAGGGCACATTTTGAGTGACTTATCAAATCCTTTTCTATTTCATTAAAACATTCTGACATGCAGTCTCCCAAAATGGCCACCAGAGACAAAAGAGCCCAAATGTAGCCCAAATATCACCCAGATGTAGCCCAAGTATAGCCCAATGACAGAATGTCCCAGAGAGTTCTAAAGAACAACTAGAGCGCTAACAGTCCTACTTATTACAAAGGTATAGCACATCTGGAGCCATCGTGATGGGAATAAAGTGGTAACGCTTAAAACATTTAATTTAAAAAGGAACAAAATGAGGGGGTATATTTTTCAATATGAATTATGATTAGTGCTGCAGAAAGAAAAATTAGGGCACATTTTGAGTGACTTCTCAAACCCTCTTCAATTTCATTAAAAAATTCTGACATACAGTCTCCCAAGATGGCCACCAGAGACAAAAGAGCCTAAATGTAGCCCAAATATCACCCAGATGTACCCCAAGTATAGCCCAATGACAGAATGTCCCAGAGTGTTCTAAAGAACAACTAGAGCGCTAACAGTCTTACTTATGACAAAAGTATGGCACACCAGAAGCCATCTTGATTGGAATGAAGTGGTAAGTCTGAAAACACTCAATTTAAAAAGGAACAACATGAGGGGGTTAATTTTGCCATAGAAAGTATGATTAGTGCTTCAGAAAGAAAAATTAGGGATCATTTTGAGTGACTTCTCAAATCCTCTTCTATTTCATTAAAAAAATTCTGACATGCAGACTGAAACATGCACTTTGAATATCACCAGCAGACGTCCCTGGTGAGCAGTAGCTTTACTACAGTGATCTAATGTGCAACTAGAGTGCTAACATTCAGAATTTATGGCAAATGTGTGACACATCTGAATGCCTTCTTGATGGAACCAAAGTAAACAAGCATTGAAAATGCAATAGATCTCGCCCTCGTTTAAGTTAAAGCCATTCTGTTTGTAATGAGGTGGCTTTTTAGCTTTGCTTTTATTAGTGTTTTTTCAACTTTCATGTAAACAACATGCATCTGTATGCATATAAGTATATGTATGCATGCATTTATGTTTGTATTTATATAGATATACAGATGATATATGTTTATATATGTATATATATATATTCACTGAAAAAACCATAGGCTATAGACCATATATAGTTAGGAATTAGCATTTACAAAACCTTGAAAATTCACTGAAAAAACCATAGGTTATAGACCATATATAGTTAGGAATTAGCATTTACAAAACCTTGAAAATTTACTGAAAAAACCATAGGTTATAGACCATATATAGTTAGGAATTCGCATTTACAAAACCTTATTTTACTCACACAAAACCATTGAAATTCCATATATAGTTAGTTGCACTAACTATATATCGCGCACCCGCAATCCACTGCTGATGATGTCACATATTACATCATTCATGACATGGTCAGTGACATCACTGATGACATCACTGATGACATCTCAAATGACATCACTGATGACATCTCAAATGACATCACTGATCACATCACTGATGATATCATTCATGTGATAATACGATGAACCTCTTCAGACTCTAATATAACCTTAGATACAATCAGTGTAAACAGACACCCACAGACTGTCACTCATCCATGGAGTTACTCGCACACCTAGTCAGTCATGCAAAGAATCAATCACACCTCCATTTCCTCAACTATACAGTTATACAAACTTTACTTATTCAAACATATACTAACACATATTTACTCTCTTATACAATCCCTGATACAAGTTCACAATGATCCATACAGCCACTCACACATTCACTGGCTCTTATGCACAGTTATTTATATATGTCAACTCTCACATGTACTGTGTTTTACATATGTACTTACTTTGACATGTAGCACTGAGATATCCATTCACTCACCAATACACTCATGCACACAGTCAACCGCCCATACAGCTGTTTCCACATGCACTTTTGAAACCATACATCTAGTGAATCAACTGCTCACACATCTATGCACAGAGTCATACACCTCCCAGCCACCCACACGCACACTCAGTCTCCCATACAAATACTTGGGCAACCAATCAATAACCCATATAGTTACTCATATAGCTACTTATCAACACATGCAACAGTTTACAGAACAACAGACATAATGATGCACAAATTAAGACAGTTTAGTCACTAACCCATGCACTCAGTGAGACACATTTAATCACTCACTCATACAGTCAGTCATGCACCTACTAAATCCTTCATCCAGACACTTATACATCCACTCATTCTTCAATATGTAAGACATATTTTAACTTTACAGAAACATACAGTCACTGGATGTTGTCATCAGTGATGTCATCAGTGATGTCATTTGAGATGTCATCAGTGATGTCATCAGTGATGTCACTGACCATGTCATGAATGATGTAATATGTGACATCAGCAGTGGATTGCGGGTGCGCGATATATAGTTAGTGCAACTAACTATATATGGAATTTCAATGGTTTTGTGTGAGTAAAATAAGGTTTTGTAAATGCGAATTCCTAACTATATATGGTCTATAACCTATGGTTTTTTCAGTGAATATATATATATATATATACACACAGTTATGGCTATTCCCCAAGCCTCTGATTCGGCGGGCACACGGCAGGGGTAGCACCCCCGTCAATATTAGCAGTTTCGCCGGCAGGTTCCCTCCTCCAGTCACGGGAAGAAACCACACAGGAGCCGTGGCCTCAATTCAAAAATGCGGTTTATTGCGAGCACAACGACCTACGCGTTTCGGAGTAGGATTACTCCTTCCTCACGGGCAAGAATGTGCGTTTCAACAGTGTTAATAAAGTAAAGTAATGTGTCACGTGACAATAAAAATAAACAATATACATTGACTTAGTATGTCTCATCCGTCTGTTTTACATACAATATACCAGTTCATAATTGTTATTCATCATGTTAAGTTTGCTAGTGATATTCAGCTTAAGGTCCATTTTATATAATGCCAAAATTCGATGTTCGTTTCTACATATTCAGACATGAATAAAAGTTTGTTAAGCATACAAGATAGTTTATAGTCAATTTAAATTAAAGATTCAGAATTATAAAACTCAAATTGGCACTTCATACCCCATATTTAAAAATGAAAATATACGGGCTTGGGGCTCGAACCAGCCATCCCAAAAGATAGTTATACTTGATTAACCATTGTGCTATTTGGGTGGCGATGTTAGATTCGAAAAAATTGAGATACTAAATGTTCAATACCAGCATGTTTGCGTGAACAAAAATTGACTGTGCCAAACTAAATTGACTAAATTACAGTTTTAAGTAACATAAACGAAATTATTGTCCTAATGGACATTTATCTGCACAATGAATGCAGTACTGCTTTGAGATTATTCAAACCAAAGAATAAATAAAAGCCCCAGACCTGAGAGCCCCGATGGGGGATTAATCATTAGTCAGTGTCCAAGGCCTTACAGTGTATATAAGGCAATGTCTACTACCACACAGTAAGGGTACATAATGAATGCCTGCACACTGCAAGTTGACTACGCATATGAGACTTATGATTGTACCCAACATAAATACTGGATAAGAAAGCATAACTGTATTGTCCCAGTGGGCCTGGTCTATATAAGAAAACATAACTGTATTGCCCCAATGGGCATAATCATCTCTAAGTACAGTTCATCGTGGCAGATTGGAACCAAATCATATCATGCCCTAGTGGGCTATTGCATTCTTGATCATTGATGAAGTCCAAGGTAAGTTATTTCACCTGCAACAGATAAGATAATAAAGACAACGGTCTATTAAAATCTCTACAGCCTAAAATAGTGGTTGTAAAGTATAAAACACACACATTCTAAAAAACAGCAATCAGAAATAGTAAGCAGCAAGTAACATAAATGGTTAACTAGTTGTTTAGTCACCATGTAAATGCACAGACAATTCTTCGTCCATATTTAACCCATGGGGCACCATGGTATTAAATCTCACAATGAACTTGGACTCTAGTTTCCTGAGCTCCAACAATCTATTCCCTCCTCTCACATTAGGGGGGATGCAGTCGATAACAGCAAATTTCACTAAATTGGCATTGCTTTTGTGGTACTCTTGGAAGTGGCGAGCCACTGGATAAGATTTATCATTTTTGTTAATGGCCCTGAGATGTTCTAGCACCCGTTTCTTACCTTTGTGGATGGTGCATGCCATTGTAATATTTTGAACACTGACATTTCAGGGTGTAAATGGCAAATTCAGTATTGCAACTGAGGTGTTTTGTATGATCCATGGATCCTCATTGTTGTTAAACTTGAGGGATTTGATACTAGTGCTAAATTTGCAGGCCTTGCATTGATTGCAAGTAAAGAAACCTTTCACTGCATTACTTTTTTTGGGAGTTTGGATCATATTATTGCAAAGATAATCACGTAGTGATTTCGGTTTGCGGAAGGTCAGAGAGGGGTAATCTCCAATGTGTTCATTAAGATAGTCAGTTTTGAGGACCTCCCAAAATTTCTTAAGGCTTTCTTACTTCCCATGCTTGTGTACTGTAAGTCGTTATGAATCTTATAGTCTCTTTAGGTTTGCTTTGAGGGTCAATGACTTTGGGAAATATAAGATCTCTACGATCGAGGGCATCAACTTTCGTGATAGCCTTCTTGATGTTTTTAGAGCAATAGCCTCGTGTTAAGAACCTTGCACTCATGATTGCTTTTTCTTTTTCAAATTTGTCATTTGTACTGCAGTTCCTTCGGGCACGTAATAATTCCCCGAATGGTATACTGTGTATCAAATTACGTGGGTGGCAACGGCCTGCGTGTAATAAGCTGTTACCAGCCGTGGCCTTTCTGTACAGTGAGCTATCAATGGTATTATCTCTAATCTCAAGTTTGAGATTGAGGAATTCCATGGAGTCAGGGCTGATCTGGTGTGTGAATTGGAGATTAAGTTGATTTTCATTCAGTATCTCTACAAATTGGTTGGCTTGTATTTCTGTGCCACTCCATACACAGAAAATGTCATCTATATAACGCAGCCAGAGGACGGCGTGGTCTTGAAATAGTCCGATGTTTTGGACAACCTGCTCCTCCCACCAGCCGAGGTAGAGACCTGCAAAGCTGGGGGCGAAGCAGGTTCCCATCGCCGTCCCCTGTATTTGCCTATAGATGTTATTGTCAAAAAGAAAAAAGTTGTTGCTCAAACATAGATCGATCATTGTGAGCAACATTTCAGTGTGGTGAAGATAGCACAATGATCTGGTCTGGAAAAAATGTTTACATGCTTCAAGACCCAATTTTTGAGGAATGCTGGTATAGAGACTGTTAACATCTAAGCCTAACATAAGGTAAGTAGGGGACCACTCAATGTCATTTATCTGTCTCAAGAAGTCACTCGTATCCAGAACAAAGGACGGGGGGGACTGTACCAAAGGCTGTAGAAAAAAATGTACATATTTTGAAGTCTTTTCTAAGGCACTTCCACAGGAAGAAACAATAGGCCTTCCCGGGGGTCTTAGAGCATTTTTGTGTAATTTGGGAAGCAAATATAAAACCGGCAATTTGGGATATTTACAGGACAAATAGGAACATTCATCAATGGTTAATATGCCATCATTTTTCCATTTGTTAATATGATTAGACTCATTCATCATAGCTTGATCATATACAGTTCTAGTAGACAGGCAGTATCTGCTAGTATCTGACAATTGAGCATTGCCCTCATCTCTATACATTTCCAGGGGCCAGATAACCACGTTGCCCCCTTTGTCGCTTTGTTTAATCACAAAATCACGATTAGATTCTAGTTCATTAAGTGCTTTTCTTTGAGTTTTGTTCAAATTACTTCTGGTATGCACTTTGCGAAATTTTAGTCTTTTCAGTTCTTTGACTATTCCTTTTTCAAAACAGTTAATGGCTTCACAGTTGATTTGTGGTAGGAACACCGACTTCGGTTTGAAGGGGGTTGCTGCCATCAAATCCAAAGTTAACTCACTGTTGGCTGCGTTCAGAATGGGATCATCGACCCACCCCTCAACCTCAGCCAGCTCATGCATTGTCTGTAAGGTCTCTATATCCCCTATTTGAAGGGCCGGTTGATCAATGGTTCTCATAACAGGGGGTTTAGTGGATTTACTTGTGAACCACTTTTTAAGTTTGTTTGCGTATATAGTGGAACAAGTCAATTCTAGATTCCGTGTAGTTAAAATTAGAGGTGGGGCAAAAAGATAAACCTAACATTAAGACATCTAGCTGATCATCATTTAATGTGTAATTAGAAAGATTTACCACAGTCTTGGACTTCATGTTTTCTTGGCAAACTTGCCCCTTGTTCTCGTTCCCACCGGGCTGTCTGTTTGTATAGTGTAGTTTGGTTTTTTGCCTCCTCTTCCTCCTCTTCCACGCCCTCTTACCGGGCTGTCGCTGTGGGCCATTGTGTTTGACCTTTCTTTGGCCAACAGCTCGTACTCCCTTAAAAAACGTGCTTTTACTCCTTCTGCATCATCACTGTACAGATCAGGTGTTTCTTCAGTATCACATTGTAAAATTTGTTTAGTTATTTCAGATACTGGACCAGTTGAGATTGAGGGTTCTTCCCCCTCCGGTTGCTCCTTGCTCTGTACTCCTCTTGGGATCGCTTTGAGCGCTTTGTTCGCCTCTTAGTTTATCAAACTTTTTTCCAAAGGTTAGAATTTGACCCTTCTTATAATCAATTTCATCCCGTTCAAAATTTGATAATTTTTTCATTTTGATTTCCTCTTCTAGTTTCTCCAGTTGCTTGTTCATTTTATCCATTTCCGCACTGAACTCCTCTTCACCACACAGTTCCTTTAACTTAGCAATTATTTCTTCACTTTCTTGTGTCATTTTTATGCTTTCTTTTTCAGCAAACTTAATTAGTATTTTCAGCATATTCTTTGAACAAATGTGATTATTATCCATCCATTCTGATATAAGCTCAGGATCAGGTTGTTGGAGCGTGGGAGTGATGAAAATACGTAATCCCCGAGGCACCGTGTTGCACTCCACATAATGTTGCAGGGCTATAGCCTCCCACCATTTGGATTGCTCTTTTTTAAGCACTTTCCATAGTGAATCCCACAGTTTTTTCTTGCCAATTACAGTATTAGTAGTGGTTGTTGTTTTATCGCCACCTGAGTCTGTATGTGTAGTTTTTTCAAACAGTTTGCTTGCTGCTGCTTTCCTTTTGCTGTTTCTTGTGTCCGCCATAATATTATTACGGTTCACTACGAACACGTAAATCCCGATCTTATTCTGGCTGCAAATGCAAAACGCCGGCTGGTTGTTAGTCACCCCAGCGTTAATCCGATTACCACGGGTTCGATCGCCGCCTTGTGCAACACCCGTTGTGTGCTTCCCGGCTCACCTGCAAAGTCCGAGTAAAGAGAACGCAGCTCCCTGCTTCTCTTTTCCTTCGTTCGCCGTGTGCTCGGGTTCTGCACTCCTCCGGTTGCTTGATAAAAAAGTGGCGTCTTCGTGGCGGCAAGGGTTTTTTCAGTAACACGAACACACAGTTATGACTATTCCCCAAGCCTCTGATTCGGCGGGCACACGGCAGGGGTAGCCACCCCCGTCAATATTAGCACAGTTTCGCCGGCAGGTTCCCTCCTCCAGTCACGGGAAGAAACCACACAGGAGCCGTGGCCTCAATTCAAAAATGCATTTTATTGCGAGCACAACGACCTACGCGTTTCGGAGTAAGATTACTCCTTCCTCACGGGCAAGAATGTGAGTTTCAACAGTGTTAATAAAGTAAAGTAATGTGTCACGTGACAATAAAAATAAACAATATACTTTGACTTAGTATGTCTCATCCGTCTGTTTTACATACAATACACCAGTTCATAATTGTTATTCATCATGTTAAGTTTGCTAGTGATATTCAGCTTAAGGTCCATTTTATATAATGCCAAAATTCGATGTTCGTTTCTACATATTCATACATGAATAAAAGTTTATTAAGCATACAAGATAGTTTATAGTCCATTTAAATTAAAGATTCAGAATTGTAAAACTCAAATTGGCACTTCATACCCTATATTTAAAAATGAAAATGAAAATATACGGGCTTGGGGCTCGAACCAGCCATCCCAAACGCGTTGTGCTATTTGGGTGGCGATGTTAGATTCGAAAAAATTGAGATACTAAATGTTCAATATATACAATAACCTCTGAGCACACTTAAGCAATTTCTATATTATAACACAAACTAGTATCTGGCAAGTGTCTCTTATCTTGAAGAGTGAGATTTAACTTTTCAGTCTCACAGGGTCAATTCCAATAATCAAAGTTCCAAAATATTCAGTCTTTGTTGTTTATTTCTTTGTTTTTCTTCGTATCTCCCCAGATGTTCAAAGTTAATTACAACAGCCAACACTTGTTTCGTCGTGTACAGTATAATACCTCGACTTCT
The DNA here is from genome assembly GCF_964263255.1 of Lissotriton vulgaris. Lineage (NCBI taxonomy): Eukaryota > Metazoa > Chordata > Amphibia > Caudata > Salamandridae > Lissotriton > Lissotriton vulgaris. The sequence goes on along the minus strand of NC_141691.1, from coordinate 111,630,072 downwards.
TCAGGGCTTTAAATTATCCAGATTGACATCGTTGCTATTCAAATATTCAAAGAAGCTCAAGAGATCTTCAAGGCTACCAGTCCAGATCATGAGACAATCGTCTATGAAACGTCCCCAATATTGTATGAATTCAATCCATTTGAGACCACGACGGCCCCAGATCCACTCCGCCTCAAACCAACCCATAAAAAGGTTGGCAAAAGACGGAGCAAACCTGGAGCCCATCGCGGTCCCAAGGCACTGTCTATACCATTTGCGATTAAATACAAAAACATTGTTTTTTAAAACAATTTGTGTCATATCAAGTATCATTTTTGTATGTTCCATCAGTTCAGCTGGTCTCCTGTTGAGAAAGGTTTCCACTGCAATAATCCCCAAAGTATGATCAATATTTGAGTAAAGAGATACAACATCAAGTGTAACTAGATACATGTCTTCCTGCCAAACAACATCTGACATCATGTTAAGTACATGTTTGGTGTCTTGAATATAGGAGGGCAAGCCTTCAACATATGGTCTCATGAATAAGTCAATATACTCTGAAATCTTTTCAGTCGGGCCACCAATGCCCGAGATAATCGGTCGTCCGGGTGGGTTCTCTCTATTCTTGTTCACCTTGGGTAAGGTATATAAACAAGGGGCTTTGGGTGTTGATATTAACATATAGTTATATTCATCCACATCCAGGAGTGACATATCATACCAGGTTTTCAGTTTCCCATTTATAGAAAATGTTAATGGTACCAATGGATTGCTGGCTAAAGGTTCATAATACTTGTGATAAAATCTCTACATTGTATTTGTCTGTATCCATTATGACAACATTACCACCCTTGTCTGTCACTCGGATGGTAATGTCGTCATTGGCCCTTAAGATTTTAAGCGCCTCCCTTTCCCCCTTTGATAGATTATCAGGTTTATTATGGTTTCCACCTTTAGACCTCTTATCAATTAGTTTATCAATCTCTAATTCCACAGACTTGTGGAATGCATCAATAGTATTTCCAGTACCAAATTGTGGTGTCCATTTTGATTTCAATTTTAAGCCACTACTCTCACTGAGATATCTATTGATCTCCAAGTCTTCCAATACTTTAGATAATGTGATTGGATCATCTTCATTCTCAGTTAGAGACAGTAGTAGTCTAGTCGCATTTGCCCCTTCTATAGTCAAGTCACTGAATTGATTCTGTGTTGTAATGCCTTTATCCTTAGATGGAGCATGAACAAAAAACTTCTTAATCTTCAGAAATCTTAAAAACTGTGGGCATGGTCTATATAAGAAAACATAACTGTATTGTATTGTATATATGTATATATAGCAGCAGAGTTCAGCTGTAAATTCAGTCCATACTCAAATGGAGGGACATCGTTACTTCACCGGTATCCCCGATGACTCTGCAGCCAAGGAAACCGCGTGGCTGGGAAACGCGGGACAAACACACCTTCGCCCAGAATGAACACCCCAATCCTCACCTGGAAACGTAGCACACCAGCATTCCAATAGGGAAAATGCAAAAAGAATGCCGAACGGAACGGTCAACAGCAAGTAAGGTACACTGCTTGCTGGGAGATGTAGTACAACTATGGAAACATGATGACTCCGTGCCACGTTTTAAAGGTACCCCACACCACTTCAGTGATGGCGAGACTATAAGACTGTGAAAAGGGGATTGTGGGAAACAGCGGCAACTGGGACACTGTGGGCGTCTGATGAAGGAAACCCTCAAACGCGTCATGCCCTGATGTCCAAAATAAATATGATGGTTTGAACCCTGCTGTGCCTCCCGAATCTGATTCATCCGATGAAGATTGCCTTGGAAAAAAAAAAAAATATATATATATATATATATATATATATATACATATATATACAGCACGTGACTCCTCTGGATCTCTCGGTGTTTCAGCAACCACGCAGCACACCAGCAAACAGGAAGGAGACGGACCACATCACATCAGCAGAGTTGCTTTTATTGAACAACAGAAAGCAGCTACGCGTTTCTGGCAAGATGTGCCCTTGTTCACGCTGCAACTAGTACATCGAACTCAATGCTTTTTTTATATGCTAATTACACATAGTGACCATCCCCTCACAGTGACATAGTGAGTCATGTGACTTCATAGAAATAAACAACATACTTCCACAGTAAAATGACAGTGTGTCTAATGGACCATTACCAAAAGGACGGAAAAACATCACTGGTATATATATATATCTGTGAGCAAGGGCATCCGCCCGAAACGCGTCAGACCGTTGTGCTGTGGTGATAATAAAATATCTTTGCCTGAAATTTTGGGACTCGCCGTGGTTTCTGTTCGCCAGAGCTGGAGGTGCAGGGCCAGTAAATATTTTCTGAATATATATATCTATAAGGCAAAATACATACCTGCATGACGAACTCCATTCCCCATGATGCACCAGGGGCATGTGATATGAGGACACGCCCAGTGGAGGGGAAGGCTGTGAATAAAAGTTGGTAAATCAGCAATGCAGGCGTCATTTCGTGCTTTCTCTGCCCAAGAAGAAGGGGCGTCAAGCCCTGAAACGCGTTGGCAATACGAATTTTAAACGGATGAAAATTGGAGGCTGCACTGAGAGAGCTGGAAAGCTGGAAATGGTTGAGTGCTCTTCCAAGCTCCAGGGCACTTTGCTTAAACACATACACGCGGCTGCCTGGCCGCGGGGAGAGGCACCACTGCGAGCTGAAGAATACGCCAATCAACAGCGAGTGGGCTGTTGTCGGAACTTTCATGACAGCGCGGCACCGTTTTCAAAGTGCTGACAGAGCCTACCTGTTTCCATCTGTAAACTCACTTAGAGGATTAATGACTGTATGGAATGAAATGGGAACACAGAAATGAACTTACTTAAAGGCAAAATACATACCTGCATGACGAAATCCATTCCCATTGATGCACCAGGGCATGTGATATGAGGACACGCCCAGTGGAGGGGAAGGCTGTGAATAAAAGTTGGTAAATCAGCAATGCAGGCGTCATTTTGTGCTTTCTCTGCCCAAGAAGAAGGGGCGCCAAGCCCTGAAACGCGTTGGCAATACGAATTTTAAACGGATGAAAATCGGAGGCTGCACTGAGAGAGCTGGAAAGCTGGAAATGGTTGAGTGCTCTTCCAAGCTCCAGGGCACTTTGCTTAAACATATATATATATATATATATATATATATATATATATATATATATATATATTCCAAACAAGTTTTTGGCGCTAAGCTGTGTTGGCCCCTTGCAGCGGCGGGCTTTGGACGGGATCGCCAATCCCAAAATACTCCAACTTTTCGTCCACTAGTCAAAGAACGATGTCCAAGCCTCAGTTGTATGCAAAACTGGATTTATTTCACATCCCACTCGACGCGTTTCGGGAAAAGCCTTCCCTTTGTCACGAGTACATTGGTCAGTTACATCCATACATTTTAAAGAAAATCACATGACTTAATTGCATGATAAACATAGCCAACAGACTACCAACATATCATATGTCTGGAGCTATGTACTGCGCCTTATTTTAGATTACTGAGCTCTAGTATGCTTTAATCATGATACAATTATTAAATGCTTTTATCTGTCAGAGTTATACATATTATGAGTTGGATCAGCGCTATTCACGGAGCATTTTTAAAATAACATTGTATTAAAATGCACTCCTGCCTTGCTATTCACATTTGATACATTATGAATTGCGAGGATAATCAAAACATTTTACTGCTCTGTTTAAATAAAATTATACTTAAACATCCGTGATTTCAAAATAAATAAATTCAAAGGTTTCTGTTTTCCGCGGCAACATGGTAGCCTCGAACCCACAGTCAGGCATACATTCTCAATAGCTGGGTGCTCGCGCTATCATTTGAGCTAGCGTTTAATTCATTCACAGTAACGCTGTTGCCTCGTTGTGTACTAGCTTGAGAGTGGCCTTAGGGGTCTGAAGCTTGCAATTTACATGCTTAATGAGTTGCGAGAATAGTCAAAACATTTTGCTGCTCTGTTTCAGTACTATTGTTCTATTTAAACATTCGTGATTTTAAAGGATTTTTGTTTTCCGTGGCAACATAGCAGCCTCAAACCCGCGGTCAGGCATACACTTTCATTTAGCTGTGTGCTCGCGCTATTATTAGGGCTAGCGTTCAATTCATTCACAGTAACGCTGTCGCCTCGTTGTATATTAGCTTAGCAGTGGCCTTAGGGGTCTGAGGCTCATGTTGATTAAACGGGTTTTGCTTCACATTAAGCATACGTGAATATGGGATTTCGCCCCAGTGGGCATAACCATTCCATTAACAGTCCATAAACATCATACTTGAATCTTGACTCTTGCGTGAGATTCATCAATCACAGTGAGTTGCCAGCTTATTTTCGGCATCATGAAGCATACTTTCACACATAATCTGGACTGGCGCCTTTTCAAACTCTCCCACATTGTTTGGTACCTGTGGCAAAATAAAACAATGTTAAAGTAAATTCAAACATGTCACCTCTTTCATACCATCATATTAAAATTCCAAAAGAATTGAAAGCAGTTCTAACAGAACATTGTACGCACATACTCAACCCAGGTGCACACCTAGACCCTCATCGCAGTTGTGTCCCTGCGGTTGCAGCAGTTGGTATTTAATTATAAACCTTGACTCAAGGCGTCTGAGTTCCTGCAGTCGATTACCGCCTCTTTCTCTTATCGGCACTTGGTCTAGTGCCACGAAGGCTTTTCCCGAAACGCGTCGAGTGGGATGTGAAATAAATCCAGTTTTGCATACAACTGAGGCTTGGACATCGTTCTTTGACTAGTGGACGAAAAGTTGGAATATATAGATATAGATATATAGATAGATATATATATAGATATATAGATATATAGATATATAGATATATAGATATATAGATATATAGATATATAGATATATATATATATATATATAGATATATATATATATATCTATATATAGATATATATATATATATATATATATATATATATCCACACGGGTTCTCAGCAAGGAGCGGCGAAGTATCCTGCAGCAACTGAAACACAGACCCTGGAGTGCGAGTCTTTTGTGTGGTTCCTGAAAGCCATTAAACGCAACTGAAACACAGACCCTGGAGTGCGAGTCTGTAGTGTAGTTCCTAGTTTCCCACTAGGCCCTGCGCATTGGAATAACATAAACAGTAGTATCGACGTGGAACTGCGGATATTCCAGGCCTCCACTGACTATGCTAAACTTAATTGGGTGTGTTACCAACTAGCTCAGAGGTCACTGGAAACTTTCTTCTCTGCATGGGAAGTGATCAGCTTCCCTGGCACAGACAAGAAGGGATTCAGCTTTCCAACAACCGTGCAACATGACAACTTTGCTCCTCAGATCAAGAGTCAATCTCTAGGGTCGTGTGAAACAATAGACATGTATTTCACTCAGTCAGTTTAGTGCAGTTTACTTTCACGAGATGTAGAGAATAGAGAGACGGGCGTTTGTCAATAAAGGGCTAACATTTATTGAACAGTCTTTCTTCTCATACAAGAGAAATGTATTGCCACAATTGCAAGACTTGTTATTATAAAAAGTATGTACAGTAAGATAAGGATTGCGAAATAGAACTGTTAAAGCATTGATATGGTTTCTTAGCCATACATTGGTTTAAAAGTAATAAAACATATATACATTCATATATACATTAGGCTAAAATACTCAACTGGTGCTTCTAACTAAGCTTACCCCAGTGTGCCTGACCTAAGCCTAACACGTGGAAGGGGAGTAAGTAAGTAGCTTTAAGTTAAGTTGGTTTTGCTTCAAGAATTCTCGTCTAAGGGTTTAGTCAACACCATACCTCTGAATAGAATGATGGAAGTCTGGTATTTCCTTCAGGGGGCACTCAATATCCCAGTCACCCGCGAGGGTACACCGGAAACGCTGGAGCTGGATTTCTCTGCAGGAGAAAGGCAGCGGCTCTTCTTCAGTGTGTCGGGAGGAGGAGGGGGACAGCGTCCGCGGCAGCTGGAATCTGCTGGGCTTCTTCGCAGAGGGACGGCTGTTCAGCTCCTAAGCGTACTGCACCATCGTTCGCGCTTTAGCAGCGATAATGGTATCAGTAGCTTCACCACCAAGGGACAGCAGCAGCAGCGTACTGCCTGCAGCAGCAATGGGATGCACAACAGGGTGCACAGCAGCATACAACAGCACGACAGCTTATTGCTTAAGGCAACGTTGGTAATATTTATACCTGACAGGTGCCGGGTTTGACGCAAGTTTGCTGGACATAAGACGTCAATTAAAGATGTCACTAAGAAGTGATAGTTATCAGTTGCTCATTAGAGTTCCATTACTAATCAAAACACAGCAAGCGGGGATTTCCAGGTTTGCTGAGTTTTTATCTTGTTGAAGAACTCGGAGTGTTAATCTAGGAATATCAGATAGTGACTTCTGCTCTGTCATTGCACTAATTGGTTGCAAAGGAAGTGGCAGAGAACTATGCTGGAATGTGGCTCTGTTCGTGTGAGGCGATAGATGACTTTTCTGAAAATCGCACTTGAACGGTTATGCCAATATAGGGAATAAATGGATTTATAGCCGAATAGGGGCATAAAGTCGCAGTATCGATCAGGAACCTAGATAAACACGCAACAAGTCTTTTGTGTGGTTCCTGAAAAAACGCTGGTCGGGAGCCCTTTCTAATATATATATATATATATATATATATATATATATATATATATATATATATATATATATATATATATATATATATATATATATATATATATATATATCCACACGGGTTCTCAGCAAGGAGCGGCGAAGTATCCTGCAGCAACGCCGCCTTAAGAAAACAGCAGACCCAAAGGTTTTTCCGTGAGTTATTTTATTCTGCAACAACCAGACAGCATAACGTTTCGGCCTCCCAGAGGCCTTGGTCACATGGTGTTTGAACAGAAAACGGCAGAATTTAAAGTGCAAGTGCATTTAGCAATAACCAACCAACGTAGCGCATTCTGCAGCGGTGTAATAGACATAGTGAAAATATTAAACGTCAATTCTGTTTTGACATTAAACATGCACAGCAGATTTGTGTCAAATTGCCAGTATATTGGGATAAATCCCTGAAAACACCTGTCAAGCCAATATTTACAAGTAAAATGTACAATATCTGGTTAAATCCATTAGTAACATTCTGGTCGAAAGTCTATAAAGGCACATATATACAAGATGAACAATGCATATGTCTGCAACTACAACAACTAGGTCAGAGTATACAACAAGACACCTGTGTATGGCTAAATCCATATTTGCCACTAGGTAGTACTGTTTATGCAGCTTGTGTAAACAGATTAAGACCAGTGTTGATTACCAACAAGTGCCATGATGCGGGGATCATTAATGAAAAATACATTGTGATACATTAATGACAAAAAAGATAAAAACCCATCAGTGGCATATAGACAAATATAACAGGTTAGACTGGCATACAAAAATAGTAAAGTCGCGACGTAGGTTGTTTGAAAAATGTGAACATAAAGTGCTGAGTGAATGCGATTAAAAACAAAGACAGACAACCCAATCTGATTACAAATGCATTCCAGATGTTAAATTAATTATAATCAGGTCTGTCTAATAGAATGATAGGATCACTGAGCAATTTCTTGAACATTTTGCCAAAACATGGGTCAAAAGACCTCACCGGCCGAGCTGGAAATACATACACATAGCCGTATTGTGGGATCATTTGAAATGACTCCCTGTATTGTCTTGAAGGAACAAACATGCAACGAATGGAGAAATGATAGTGATCTAAAGACGGGTATAAAAATCTTCCGATGCGTTAAGCCCATTAGGTGACTTGCTGTCTAACATGAGGATGTATCTCGTTTCTAACCTCCTTAATGCAGCTTCTCTGTTGCCACCCCTTCTCATAGGTGCGATGGAATCAATGGCATAATACTTCAGTAACGCACTGTTGCTGTTATGCTTTTCCCTGAAGGGCCTAGCTACGGGGTACACCGGGTCATTGGTCTTTATGGCCCTTAGGTGTTGTAAGACCCTTTTATGCACCTGTAGTTTTGAGCTACCCACGTATCTTAGCCCACATGGGCATTCCAAAACATATACTGAGAATTCACTTTTACATGTGAGCTTTTTCTTGATCTTGCATGGGGCATCGGAGAAGGGGGTACAATACTCTGTCTTATTAATCCCTTGTATGCAGGCCTTACAAGAAGCACACTTTCTGAAGCCTTTACTGTCTGCCAGACAATCTTGCCTAACCACTAATTCAGGACTAGATTTTACCAGTGAGTCCTGTAGTGAAAAGGCTTTCCTGTATGTTGCTGGTTTTACGGGCAATTCATTGCCTATGATCGGATCACACTTAACTAAGCCCCAATGCTTATTCACGATCTTACGTAAAGCCCCATGTTGGCTGTTAAAAGACCATATGAGTCTGACAGGTTGTTGCACAGAAGTCGTAATGGGATTATATAACCTCTTATGCATTAGGGCTTCAGACCGGGGTATGGCATTAGCTTTTCTTATTGCTGCCGCAACTACCTTTTCATCATAACCCCGAGCCAAGAATCGCAGTCTGCATGCTTCTTGCACTGTTTTGTTTTGGGCTTCAGTGCTGCACGCTCTTCTAATCCTCAGCATTTCCCCATAGGGGATGCTTCGGATTAGATGTGGTGGATGATGACTGTGAGCATGCAGCACTGTGTTGCCTGCTGTGGGCTTCCTAAACAAGGATGTTTCAACCTCTCCATTGTTGACATCAATTTCTACATCTAGAAAGGTGGCATGTGAATTGCTGATGTCCGAGGTAAATGACAAGTTGTAGTTGTTAACATTCAACTTTGCTATAAAATCTGTTGCCTGTTCAGTGGTTCCCTTCCAGATCATAAAAACATAATCGATGTATCTGAACCACCGAACTATGTGATCCCTGCATATAGCAGAGTATTCGCCACTGAGGACCTGTCTCTCCCAGTACCCCATGTGGAGACAGGCGTAACTAGGAGAGAAACAGGCCCCCATGGCTACCCCTCTGACCTGCTGGAAATGCTGTTTGTTAAACATGAAATAGTTGTTGTTTAAACAGAAATTTATCATAGACAACAGCATCTTGTTGTGTTCCACCAATACAATCGGACGATATCCCAGGTAATGTGCTACAGCCCTAAGTCCATCCGCATGGATGATGCTGGTGTATAGGGCGGTAACATCAAGTGTAATCAGCAGGTAAGATGGATCCCATTGGACAGTGCTGAGCTTCCTCAGGAAGTCACTTGAGTCCTGAATGTACGAGGGTAATCCCCCAACGAACTCCTGCAAAAATGAATCCGCATAGATTGTAGTCTTTTCAAGTAAACCCCCACACGCAGAGATAATCGGCCTGCCTGGGGGCTTTTCTGAGTTCTTGTGAATTTTGGGGATCAGATAGAGGACAGGCATTATGGGGAAATCATTCTTGAGGTATTTAAGTTCATCCATGCTAATAAGTCCAGATGATCTCCAACCCATGAGCATGGAATAAAATGTACTCTGGGCTTTCTTGATGACAGCCCGATCACAATGTCTATAACAGGTGGTGTCATTCAACTGTATGGCCGCGTCCTCTAAGTACAGTTCTCTCGCCCATAATACAATATTGCCCCACTTGTCCGATTGGCGAACAATCACATTACCATTCTTCTGGATTTTAGCCACCAAATCTGTGTATTTTTTGTTGCAATTGTTTTTATATTTGTTGTTCCTTAGTGTCTTTGAATACAGTGCCTTAATATCCTTAACTGCAGCTTCCTGGAAAATGTCGATGTTATCATGCAGCATCTGAGGTGAATAAGTTGATTTGGGTTTGAATTTGGTGAGGCTACCCACCGTGGTAGCGGGAGAAGTGTCAGTCTGTTGTGTCAAAGATTGTTCATATCTTAAACTCTCCAAGTCCTGTACCAGTGGTAAATCATGACCAATAAGTGTCGGGCTATTGGAGATGTTAGTATCAGTTCTAACCTCAGAATTCCGAGACTTGCTGTTCACAATGTGTTTTTTCAGTTTTAATTTTCTTGTGAATTTAAACAGGTCAATGCGAGTGTCCGCATAATTGAAATTTCGAGGTGGACAAAAAGATAAACCCATAGATAGTGTTTTCAATTCGGAATCTGAAAATGTCAGAGGTTAGATTAATAATAGAAAAATTGACCTGATGGCACTCCTATTGTTTCTTCTTCTTGCTCCACTGCCTTTTGTACGGTTTGCACTTTGGAGCGTCGTCTTGCACTTGCTTTGCGGCGCTCTCTTCGTTTGGTTTTGGGTTTTTTGTGGCATTCTGACGATCCACTCTGGGGCGCAGTATATCTCTCTTGTCTTGGCTCACTATTTCCAATTCCTGCGCCATAGTGAACCGGGTAAACCCCAAACCCGAACGGGTTCTGCCTCCTTCATACTCTGAACCACTGTCGATGTTAGAGCTCAGATCTGCATTTGAAGAACTAGCTGGCGAGGCTGCAAGCTTCAGGAAAAGCCTGAAGACTTGGCTTTTTAATCTTTAGGCTGTTCTTATTGTTTCAGTTTCAGTTCTTTTTCTTTTTCTTATTTTTCTACTGTGTTGTGTTATTTTTATTCTGAGCTGCAGGTGGAAAGCGCCGGGACACTCTTTTCGAGTAGCCGTGCGCTATACAAGAGCGCTATAACATAACATAACAACATAACAAGCTGAGCCCCCCGCTCAGTGGAAGCCCCCCGGTTTTTTGGAGGTTGAGACCATTTCCTGGCGTCATATTTACGCGCAAACGTAAAAATGCGCCCTTCCAGGTAATCGGTTTTATCTCGCTGGAACTTGTACTGTTTCCTTTTGATGATGATGTCCTCTTCCTTTTGCACCCGGACCATCATCTCTTCTCTGAGTTTCATACTTTCCGCCGCTTTATAAGCACCCAAACCCTCAATCTCAAGGTTCAATTCATCTATCTGTAGTTGAATTTTGGCCTGGTCTGATTCTGCGTAGCGTACTAATATTTGGACTAGTCTCTTCGAAGATTCCAAATTGCACTCTGCCCACTCTCTGAGCATTTCTGGGTCTGGTTGGTCGTAACTTGGGGCCAACAACACTCGTAGCCCCCTCGGTATTCGATTGACCTCAAGGTATCTGCTCAGGGAGCGGTGCTCCCACCACTTAGCCTGTTCTCGTTTTAATAATTTTTCCAGTTTCTTGTACAAACTGCGCAGGTTTAAAGCACCATCATTGACTTCCTCAGTGGGACCTGTCACAGCCGACCCCCCGGCCGGGGAGTCGTCAAACACGTCGAGGGCTGCCACCTCCCTCTTCTTACACCAGCTGCCATGTTGCGTGTAAAAGAATGTTATTTCCGCGTTATCCCGCGTTACTCACTGATCGTCAGCTTGAAGATGAATGCAGCTCACCGACGATCCTGGAAATTACTCCTTCACGGAAAGTGTCCACTAACCGCCAGGTTCACCCAAAAGGCTCAACAACCCGAGCGTGCGACCGCCGTCGACACGCCGAGTCGGAACCCGTATACAATATCTGGTTAATATATATATATATATATATATATATTCTTATAGACCAGCATATTAATTTATTTTTTCCACGAGGCCGGTATATTGTCATGGGTTAGGACATTAAAAACGTTGCACAAGATTTTTGACCAAAATTTTGAGGCACATTTAAAAACATCCGCAGGGCCATCAAGCATCAGGGCCTGGAGCCTTATTTTTCAGGGTCAGGTCTATTGCCCTTTGCCTCAAAGGTTACGGCAGAACCCTCAACGATGAAAGCTGTGACCCCCATTGGCGAATCATTACTAGTTTCGGAATAAATTTTACTAAAATGTTTTATCCAACCCTCGTCTGGGATATTTGCCTCGAGGGGAATTCTCCTCACCCAAAAATAATGGTTGGTTTATAATTTTCCAAAATAATCCACCATTTTTTAGGGTATCTGGGTCAAGTAATTGGGCCCAAGCATAGTCTTTCAACTCCTTTTTTCTTTCTAGAAAAGCGATTTGAGCACGGTTTTTTGGAGTGGCCTTCAGGGCTCTAAGTAAATCTCTGTGTGACTTGGAGCATTTTCTATCAAACCACCTTTTGCCTGGAAGCGGCTTCTGACTTGGCCCAGCAAGTAGGCTGTGATTAATTTCAATACAAATATTATCAAAGGCAAGAACAACATCATTTTTTTGAGCCCGATTTGCTAGGCATATTGCCACTTCATCCTCAACCTTATTCAATATCTCTTGCAAAAAGGTTTCAGGGACTATATTTGTCCATTTTAACCTGCGTCCTTCATCTTTGACGGACACATTTAGGTCACCTCTGTGTGTCACCGTTTTCAATGAAAGTAGGTCCGTATGCTTTATTTCCATGAAGACCGGGTTGTGGTCACTAAAAACTGAGACCTCAGTGTTATAATTTTAAACCTTACACAACAAAAAAGAAGACATGAAAATGAAAATATAATCAATGATAGTACCATCATCTTTACCCTTAAATGTAGGGGACCTACTTTTACCATCCCCGCAACCTGACTCCTATAAATTCCATCTAGCCAGGAAGTTTTCTAAGTACTCTCCCCGTCTAGTATGTTCCAGATGGATAGACGAAGAAAGAGGAGGACCTTCTACCTCACGACTAATGCATGGTAGGGTGCAGGGGTGAATGTTAAAATCCCCAAGAAATATAATTTCAAAAGTATTCACATTTACAAAACTGACAAAAATGTATCCAGTACATCCAAATTGTAACCGGTACACTAATTTGCATTTGAATTATAAAAATTTATGAATAAAATCTTGGCCTTATCCTGGGTAGAAAGTTTAACGATTAAACAATTATCCCATCCTGAATTACACTGAGTTATTGTGCCTTTTATATCAAGTTTAAATAGACTTAGTAAACCGCCCTTGGCTCTGCCTGCAACACTACTGGTTGCTGGAATGCAAAAATGACTTTAACCATCCAAAGAAAAGCTATTAGCTTGATACCAGGTCTCTTGTAGAACAATAATGTCAAAAGTGTTTAATGTATCAAGCCACACATCATTTCCAACTTTGGCCTTAATACCGGCAATATTCCAGGTTACAATTCTGAAAGTAGGTGTTGGGGGCTGAGCTATGGTCCTAGATTGGATTGGGAGTCAATCCTTTTCCTCCAGTGAGGATAAAGGGGTATATCGATTGAATAATGGTAGGGCTTGATCAAATTGGTTGTACGTGCTAGCCAACTGTTAACAATAAGGATCCTGACTGTTTAGATGTTGATAAACATTTGGCGCAGAACAGGCAACTCCCCTTCTGTTTCTGTTGACTGTAAACTTATGCTGGTCAGATTGTGAAGGCTGGGTATTAACAAGATGATTATAGAAAAACCGAAGAGGCCTGGCACATACAGTGTTATACACTATAGGTAAGGAAGCTGCTCTAAGGAGGACTGTGGCAACATGTTGCGGGTACTTGAAATTTACAATAATACAGTCCCCCCTAGTGTTCTTTCTAGCGTTACCAATCCAACTGACTCTTCATGTAGAAATTATGTTGTTTGAAAAAGCAAATGGGAAACAACAGTTCCTATTCAACCACACTAGTGTTTTGTTTTTTAAGGCAGCATGAGTTTCCAGTCTAGAATCAGTAAGACAGGAATCAACCTCAGGGACATTTGTTAATACGACTGTGTATGGAACACACTCCGGAGGGAGATTAACTGTAGTTCTTCTCTTAGGCACACTTCTCCCTCTATTGTTCCCCCCTGCTATAATATTCTGGCTACCAGTATTTGGTGGAGAAGGTTGTGTTACTGGTGCTAGAAGTGATGGTGGATTGTGGATTGGTGCCTTTGGTGGTTGAGTAGCTATTGTAATTTGTGTGGTGTCCGTGGCCCCATTTCCCCCTTTGCTAGCGCTACCTACAGCCCCTATTACATTATTGCCAGCAGTGGCACACTTATGTGTTTTAGTCAGGGTTATGTGTGATTCTAGAAGACCCCCTAATCTAGAAACCTCTTGAGTAACCTGGTCTAGTTTTACAACAAGAGGTCTAATCATAAGTTCTAGTTTTGATTTGATGATACTTGCCAATAGCTCAATATGGGCAGGGAGCAAATTATTCAACTCACCATTATTTGTTGATTCCGATGCACTCCCTGAACTATTTGATGTAGTCCCTGTCTTTTTTTATTTCTGCCCCCACCTCGCTTTACAGGAGCCTTCCTACATGCCCTCACAACTCTTCGAACAGGCGATTTGGCTGGTGAAGGCCTAGGAGAGGGTGTCTGGGTCAAACACAGGGTAGGATCGGTTAGTTATTCCTGCTCTTCCTGTGTCTCTGCTGGGGATACATCATTAGTTTTAATTACAGTTGGATCTTCATTACAACTATCCGCCTGAACTGGGGCAACTAAAGGCGATCTCGGACTTGTAGGTGAGGCTATTGGGCTTACCCTATTTAATGAGTCGCATTTCTTTATTGATCTTACTGACCACCTTAACTAGATAGTTATCCATTGTCCTGGTCTCAGTCAATGTCTATGTTTTTGCCGATCTAAGTTTCGACATTTTAGGGAGCCTAGGGCACTTCAAGATTGAGGACACAAGTACTGATGAGAAAACAACGTGCCACCCAGGATCTGCTTCTAGTAAGAGTTCATTTAAAAAGGCAACTATAGATGAAAATTAAAGTTTACGGGTTAAATATCTGTTTATGTAGGGTCTGGAAGAAAGGGGCCAAAGTTTGTGGCCCAGCCCGGCCTCTTCTGGCCTCTGACGGCCCTGCCCTTGTCCCGGGCGCGCCCGCACGCGTCCCGCGGGACGAGGAACCAAGGGAGCCTTTATGCGCCTCCTGGTGCCTCCAATTCGCGTCAGCGGTAACCTTGCCACGATGAAGCTGCTGGGCAATGTAGTGTAAGGGGGCCCGGTGGAGCCAAGCCCGGCCAGACCGCGAGCGAAGCAGAGCCCGGCTCACAGGTGCCACACAGGGGAACAGGGGGTCGGCAGAGCCAAGCCCGGCCAGGGAGACACAGCGGAGCAAAGCCCGGCCAGGGAGACACAGCGGAGCAAAGCCCGGCCGTCAGCAGGTCAGCAGATATGGCTCCCCCCGGCCTCAATACCAAGGGAGCCTTTATGCGCCTCCTGGCGCTTCCAATTCGTGTCAGCAGCGTCCTTGCCGCGATGAAGCTGCTGGGCAATGTAGTGCAAGAGGGCCCGGCGGAGCCAAGCCCGGCCAGACCGCGAGTGAAGCAGAGCCCAGCTCACAGGTGCCACACAGGGGAACAGGGGGTCAGCAGGGCCAAGCCCGGCCAGGGAGACACAGCGGAGCAAAGCCCGGCCAGGGAGACACAGCGAAGCTAAGCCCGGGCGTCCGCAGCACAGCAGATCAGCAGATACTTCTCCCCCTACCAGAGTATTTCTTTGATTTTTGAAAGGGAGCCCTTCTATCCTTTGGATCATGTCCTTGGTATCTCTGACATGAGATGGTGTTTTGGGGACATGTGGGCGTAAAATCTGATCCATATATTTTAGATATATATATTCAGTCACTGATTCTTATTGTGGTAACATTAGGTCGGTACGGTGGGTTGTTCCTGTTTTTATGAATTTTCGAAACCTATAGACACTTGCCATACGGGGGGCCAAAACATTCATGTAGTCACTTTCATGCTGACTGATGATATCCTGTTAAACTGCTTGCTTGGTCGGTGTCCTAATTTTTCTTTAGACTCTTGTGGTTGGGTGGCATCCCTGGAGTCCAATAAGCATTGAACAGCGGCAATGCCTACCCTTTTAGGGACAGTCTTATAGAGAGAACATGGATTGTTCCCGTCAGTCCACACAAAATCCAACATCGTACTGAGAAGATCCTTTGGGTTATGAATATATGAAGGGAGATTGCAAACAATAGGCTGCAAGAAAAGATGAATATATTCAAAAAGTCTCTCAGCTGGTGAACCGTTGCCTGATATGATAGGCCTGTCTGGAGGATGTTCCCCCCCACCCACTCCCTCTCCCAGTATGTTGATTTTGGGCAAGATGTATATGCAAGGTGTCTAAGATATAGAGTTAAAAAGATATCTGAATTCCACCTCAGATATCAGGCAAAGTTCCATGCAGTGTTTTACGATTTGCTCTATAATCACAATACATGATACTCTGTATGCTGGGGACAGAGAGAGATCACAGCAGTTTTCATCATAGCAAATTAAACAATTAAGGCATCAGAATCATTTAGGGGAATTTATATAGTAAAATCGCCATGCTCTATTGAGCATGAACAGAGTAGTTTTGAAGACCTTACACAAGTTGTGCCCTTTTTACAGTGAGTATTGCTGTGTTGTTCAGTGATGCATATTTTCTTTGGCCTGGTGGTCATGTCAATGTATTGAAGTTTGCATTAATAATAAGAACATTTATAAAGCGCCTGGTTACAATAAGGCCAGTGTGTCCCCCGCTATGGCACGCAATCAAATAATGCAATTTTTATTACCCAAGCTTCAGGATTGAAATACCCTTTAGGTCACACAGAGGTCCGCTGATATAAAGCAAACATGCTGTTTAGCATTTTTAATGTTATGTGATGCTTGTATTAGATTTTTGCTTAAAAAATGTTTTCAGCTTACCTGCAAAGTGTGTACAACAAGTAACCTAAAAAGAAAAAAAATCTTGAAACTGTGTTTTCTTAAATGAAATGTGTTTCTTCAATGGCATCATAAGACCCTATTAGGTGTAAAAGGGTGCAGGTATTTACTTGTATAGTGAGATCGATTAGAATGATTTTTAACTTTATTGCCTGATATTTGTACAACATTTTGATAAAATAAATACTTGACATTTTGCATATACTTGGGTTCAGTGGTACATTACAGGAGAGTGTGTAAAGTTTAATCTATGGTGGGAATGTATACATGAGGTTTAGAAATTAGTCTGTAGGGTATAGCTTGTCGATTATACTACAAAGCAAACAGTACCAGTAAGTAGAGAAGTAGTCAACATTAGTGTGGATTAAAAGTACTCCAAAGTGGCTAAGTCTAACAACCAACACAGATGTGTACTTGCGTGATCCTCGCTTGAGTGTATCCCTAGACCTATAGCCCTCTGTCAGCCTGTAGGTGTAGAATGAGGGAATCTCTAAGTTTTTGTCACATGTTTGTCATGTAATTTCAGCCTAGTTTCAATCGTGATCAGAGGTGAGCAATTTGCCCCAACGGGCAGTACAAGTTGGGAGGGGAACTTCAGGATGGCTGAGAGGCTTAGGCATTCCCTTTAATGTGAGCATTTGTTTACGATTTTCAGTGGGCAAGTGTTAATACACTGTGCAGTAGTCCAGTAAGGGTTTGTTGGCCCTTCGTGGTCTTGTCATGACGTTGCAACTTTCCATGGGTGACCTACCCATCATGACGGCAGTAGCCATCTTGGAGTAGCTCTAGTCAAATGAAAAGTATGTCCCTATTCCTGGAGTTTGAAAAATAGGTCATAGCCATGGTATGGTAATGACAAAAGTATAGTATGATAAACAAAGAAATAAGGGCTCGACCAGCACTCCTATGTTATGACTTTAAAGTAAGTTTAAAGTATATGTAGACACATGAGTGTATTAATAGCACCCTTCAACACAAAAAGAGAATTGTCCATAAATACTGCATCATAGCATGACAAGAAGGATCCAAGAGACTGACATGTCTTCGATGTCTTTATTGATTTCTTAAAAGATTTTCCAGCACAGCTTGCCACTTGCCGACACGTGTTTCGTCTCAAATGACTCTTTCTCAAGGATGGAAGTATTAAAAACACATAACACCAATCCGTGTCCTCCAACTATTTACAAATAATATACAAACATAGTTTCTCTAATACACATTGGGTTTCACAATACCCCCGTGTATGTACGCTATGCGACACAGGGCATAGGTGAACTCTATATCTGTCCTGTATTAGTTTTTATCTAGCAATTTTACCCTTTGTTATATCCATGGAGAAAATACAGATACCTACTTAGGACACATAGTATATACAATAAATAATTGTTTGTCAGTATAAACCAGTTAATGTTTCATCTTCCTAAGGAATATCCTGTTACAACTACTGTAGTGGGAGACAGCCCTATCCTTTGGGGAAAAATAGTAGATGAAATAATAAAAAAAATGTTTTAAATTTTAACGCACCAGATCTATTCTTGAAATGTTATTTTATAGTCAGGCTGCTAGATAGTAATCCATAAAAATCCAGGAGATGCGCAGGGAATTTCACCGTAACTGATGAGCAAATGACAAGAAGAAAGAATAGAGAAGTCAATGAATGTCTATTACGACTTTCCGCCTATGCCATTTTTTTAACCTGTAAGCCAGTGACCCTAAACCATCTTTATTGCGTTGTCCATAATGTACTCATTCTACCAGTTTCATTGTATTCGTGTGAACTGGTGGCCGCCAAATTTGGTATGTGGTAACACCAATAAGTAGGCACAGCACTCACCGAAAAGATAGAAGTAGCAATCACTCTGTGCAGAAACAAACCCTGAAGCAACCTGGACTTGCGGTCCACCAGAAAAATAACCTATGTAAGATGAAGATAGAAATAAATATATATATACAGGGTTATCTAGTCGCCTATACAGAATAAAAAATAAGTGTGTATATACACGATTATCCGGTCGTTGACAATGAAGAGTCACCTGTGAGCCATATACATGAAACAGATAGCCTTAGCCTGTTATAAATTAGGGAAATAACGGTGTGAAACATTCTAGAACACTTATCTGAACACTATTAAGGAAGACAGTAACGCCACTGCCTCCATATGAAATAGATGGCCTGGCCTGTATCTGTGCACAAACTGAGATATAAAAATATAACCAATTTTAACAATAGTGATGTCTGTATTCAACAATTATTGATACAGAAAATGCATCACATTGCATGTTATACATTAGCTGTGGTGCATATTTAAAATGCAATATTCATTCCCTTCGTGCATATAAGTCCTATTAGGACCACAATATGTGTAAGGGGTTAATCCGTTCTTGAACACCGTAAGCAGAATTTCAAAGACTAAACAGTCATCCCAATTGCCCATAAGAACTTAACTGGGTATGTATACCGCATACGTAAATTAATCGAACGGCTAACACCTATGTCACTCAAAAGCACTCACCCTTGAGAACGCCGATGGTGAGTATCTATCAATAGTAGTCTGTCTCATATGGCCATCCGGCTTGTTGGTGTCCACGCTCATAAATGCAAGACACCTATACTTAATAACATTTATAAAATGAGACCATTATATTCCAAACGTTCGCCCGTTAGTCTATACCAGACAAATTAAGATAACATGTTTAAAGCACTACATTCACCCAAAGAAGTTTGAGGGTGGTAGCACCGGGCAGTAAGGTGCGTGAATAGCAAAGTTCAAAGGCACTGTAGTTCACATTAATATTACCCACATTTTGGTTATAATCTTGGTGTAATCCTATTGGCAAAAACAGAAACATAATATCTGCTTAGTTTCTCAATCCTTGTTGAACCCCCAGAGAGACATCCAGTACTACAACAGTCAAAGATAATTTACATCCTTCAAAAGTATGCTCCTCACGGTATCCGTATATTTGATTAGGGGCAACACATCCGAGATAGTAATAGTCGTAGTGTAATCCTAATGGCAAAAACGGGGAAATAATGTCTACTTAGTCTCTCAATCCTTATTAAACCCCCCAGAGAGACATTAAGTACTGGAGCCGTCAAAGCTAAAATTACTTCCTTCAAAGGTAAGCTCCTCACTGTATCAATGTATTCAATCAGGGGCAACCACACCAGAAGTACATGTAGCTTCTCTCTAAGCCATGATAGGCCTGCTCCTGTATTAAACAAACAAGAACATTAGATACATGTTATATATTGGAGCAGCATAAAGTAAAACCGTCTGCTCCAACTAAAAACCAAAATTGCTATAAAATATTAAGCTGATAAGCACACTCGGGGTGCGCTGTAAACTCGGGCAGTAAGTCACCAACCCGAGTAACTAGGGATGCCCTATATCGAATAGCGCCGTAATTAAGCACAGCCCATTGCGTAGCCTACTCACCAAAGTATAGCAATAGCGGCACCCCACCAAGCGGTGTCCATAAAAACAGCTTCCTTGCACTGGCGCTTCTTTTAAAAGCTCTCGTCAATTAGCCATAGGCCCGGTCACGTGATAAAAGGAAAGCGAACACCCTCCATCCTACGACAAAATTCACTCGTGAAGCATCCGCCATCTTTCAGCGAAGGGTGGTCTTGGAGTATAATGGCGAAATTGTCTAGTCCCTCTATACCACGTTGCCTACCTGGCGCATAAAGTCAAATGAGTATCAGAATAATCACTTCTCCCATTTTTCCTATATTTACACATCCACTCCTCAATAGATTAAATACCGCAATGTGTGTATCCTAGAATTTAAACAATAAAATAATTCAACTGACCCATTCCTTAGCAATCGATATTGAGCAGATGAGGTAACTGAATGCCTATAAGCATCTGCAAAGGAAAATCCCTACGGTATTAGTGTTACTAAGGTAAATTCATTATCCCATGCCAAGTCTTCCAGCTTGTTCAACAGATCTTTCGTGTCCTCAATGAATGACGGTATGTTTCGAACAATGGGCTGTAGAGTGTCTATGTATTCGGAAACCCTCTCAATGGGTTCGCCTATCCCCGAAATTATGAGTCTTCCTGGGGGGTGTAACATGCTCTTATGGACTTTGGGCAATACATAAATGTATGCTGCTCTAGGGTACGGAATGAATAAATATTTCAGTTCTTCATCCGACAATAGACCCGCACTGTGCCAATGTTTTAGAATCGTATCAAGACGTGTGTTAACGTCAATAGTTGGGTTGTGCATTATTTTGGTGTAGAAGTTGCTGTCTGATAGTTGTCTATTTATCTCAGCAATGTAGCTAATATTGTCCATAAGGACAATATTTCCGCCTTTATTGGCTTCCTTGATAACCACATCTTTGTAGGTTTGAAGTTGTTTTAATGCCGCCTTTTCCTCCTTATTCAAGTTGTCCCTTTTTCCCAACTGAGGCTTGTAAACCTTGTCCTCTAGACTATATAGTTCATTAGTGACTGCTTTAAAAAAACAATCAGGGGTGTCGGATTCCGTAACTGGCAAAAAAGTTGATTTGAGTTTTAGTCCACTATCTGTATACACGTTACTCTCAATGTCTAAATCTGATATTATTTCTGAAACCGAGGGTGCCCGTTCTAGATCATCACCCACCTCTAATAACATCTGAACATTCATAATGTCTTCAATGGATTGCCCCCTCTCATTAACAGTATACACTGGAATTTTGATAGTTTTTTTTTTTTATTTGAATCAAAAAAACTTTTTTAGTTTGTCTTCGCACAAATTTGTAAAGGTCTATATGTAACAAAGTGAAAACCGCTTTAGACATAGGACAAAAGTTAAGGCCTTTCTTCAAAACAATAGTTTCACTTTCAGTCCAATTAACATGTGATAGGTTAATAATAGAAACGTCTTCAATGGCACTTTCAACAGAAACAAAATTGGCATCCCCATCATTCACATTGTTAGCTACAGGGTTATCATGAGTACAGGCATTATCAATGGGTACAGGAATTATTTTCTCAGTACACGCTACACCGATCTCGTCACTCTTTGACTCTGCATCTGTTTTTTCTCTCTCCCCTCCT
Organism: Lissotriton vulgaris; assembly: GCF_964263255.1. Classification (NCBI taxonomy): domain Eukaryota; kingdom Metazoa; phylum Chordata; class Amphibia; order Caudata; family Salamandridae; genus Lissotriton; species Lissotriton vulgaris. Next base: position 111,608,376 of record NC_141691.1, on the reverse strand, counting down.
TGTTCTTTTCATCCTGTAGCTTTCCGGTTGAACCATGTTTTCGCCCCCCTTGCAGTATATCTCCAGTTCAATAAAAAGGACGAACCAGAGGGTGTCATCTCAGAGGTACCAGCAACTATCACTCCGTTTGTCACTAGGTTCACTGGTGAAACTTGAAGTCAGATTTACTTGCAGATGTTACTGGATCTATTCTAGCTTCCTTGAGAGAAGCAGTTCTGTTCTAGGCTTGAATTCATCAAAGCGCTTAGCGAATGCGAGCTAATCACATCTTTCAGTATCTTATAATTTTTTTCAGTTGTCTGTCATATTTAGGCGATTGATTTAATCTTCAACTGCCCCAATCTCAACCAATATCTTTGCTCTTTTCCTTTCTGCATGCCGGATAAGAATATCCATCATGCCAAATGAAGACCCAGCGACGAGATGCTCCCACTCCCCCAACAGATCTGGATCTAGGTCTTCAAATGTGGGAAAAATGATCACCCTAAGTCCCCTCGGTATCTGTTTGATTTCGATCTATATTTTTAGTGTGACAAGATCCCACCACCTTGATAATTCTGATTTGCGTAAACGTTCTAGGATCACTGGTTTACAGGTTAAAAAAATGGCATAGGCGGAAAGTCTTATTAATAGACATTCATTGACTTCTCTATTCTTTCTTCTTGTCATTTGCTCATCAGTTACAGTGAAATTCCCTGCACATCTCCTGGATTTTTATGGATTACTATCTAGCAGCCTGACTATAAAATAACATTTCAAGAATAGATCTGGTGCGTTAAAATTTAAAACATTTTTTTATTATTTCATCTACTATTTTTCCCCAAAGGATAGGGCTGTCTCCCACTACAGTAGTTGTAACAGGATATTCCTTACGAAGATGAAACATTAACTGGTTTATTCTGACAAACAATTATTTATTGTATATACTATGTGTCCTAAATAGGTATCTGTATTTTCCTCCATGGATATAACAAAGGGTAAAATTGTTAGATATTAACTAATACAGGACAGATATAGAGTTCATCTTCGCCCTGTGTTGCATAGTGTACATACACGGGGGTATTATGAAACCCAACATGTATTAGAGAAACTATGTGTATTAGAGAAACTATGTTTGTATATTATTTGTAAATAGTTGTGGAGGACACTGATTGGTGTTATGTGTTTTTAATACTTCCAGCCTTGAGAAAGTCTTGTTTGAGACGAAACACGTGTCGGCAAGTGGCAAGCTGTGCTGGAAAATCTTTTAAGAAATCAATAAAGACATCGAAGACATCTCAGTCTCTTGGATCCTTCTTGTCATGCTATGATGCAGTATTTATGGACAATTCTCTTTTTGTGTTGAAGGGTGCTATTAATACACTCATGTGTCTACATATACTTTAAAGTCATAACATAGGAGTGCTGGTCGAACCCTTATTTCTTTGTTTATTAAGGTATAGCACACTCTTTGTGTGCTTTTGTGACACATTTTGGTATTAGGTGCAACAAGGGCTATTTGAGCACCCATCTTTGTATACTTCTTGTAAAACCAACAAGGTATATTCACTTGTACATGCTTACCAGAGGGCTTACTGGGTTGACGAATGTGCTGACGTGTCTCCGTTGTGAGAGCGCTACTACCCATATTTTGTAAGTAAATAAGTATAGTATGGTATGGACTGAATATATTAATTCAGATAAAGAGAACTCAAAGTTTCTAAAAATCATAATCATAGTATGGTATGTACATAATCATAGCATGGTCTGGACTAAGTGTATTAATCCAAGTTGGAGAGTATCAGTGGCGGTAGCCTGCACAGAAGGCTGGTTATTTTTGAGAGATGTTGTGGCACGCTCCTCAACTATGGTAGCTGACAAAATGATGGCGACCATTTTAAAGGGATCATTTATTGAGTAAAATAAATGTTCTCATGTTCTGTGGTGAACATTGCAGAGACACTCCACTGTTTAAAAAGAAAAGGGTGGAAAAACAGAGTGCTGTAAATGCAGCTAGTATAGAGCTAACCAATGCATTGACCGAGCTCTGGTGATCCAGAAGTTGAGGTGCCCAAAACATGGCCATAGCACGCCGCATAGTAAAACAGAGGCCATACCATTCCACTCCAAAGATGTTGCGGGAGGGAAAATAATGGAACATGGAGATTCAAAAGACGTGCAGTTTGGAAGTGCAGACTGATGGGGCAAATGTAATAGTCCAACTGATTATAGTAGTGCAGGAGAAAAGTAACATGACCCGTCTCAGTAGGAAAAAAGTGGGAATGTAGAGCAGATTGCTATATTGCCTGGAACATGGCTGGAACATGGCCCAGCCACTCTACTGGATTGATTGACACATTGTTGGAGTGACAGAAGTGGCACGTTGAGCTGATCCAAGACTTGCATTATGGACCGTAAATTTCAAACTAGAGGCAATTCAGAATGTAGACTAATTAGTAAAATCATACACGGAAAGCTACCGTAACACATCCCACAACGGAGATCATGAGGATGTACTTATTGACTAAAGACGGACAAATGTACAGACTTGGAAAATGTCAAGCAGAACAAATGGGTAGAAGTGGTGCACTGAGATATGCCGTAGCATGTTGCTAAGTAAAATACCCAGGGAGGGTAAAGAAGGGACAGTTTTTAGACCGTCCCAGAGTTAACCCACCAATCCTGTTTGAGCTAGTCCCTTTTGCCAGGGGACTTGGAATGCTGTCAGACAAGGGAGCCTGCTGACCATAAGTAAAGCAGGTAGACCCGTATCCTGACTGCTTCCTGGTTAGGGGGCAGGGGCTGATGGGACAGGTAATGTTGCGGTCCTGGGTGTACGGGCAGCAAAAGGTGCCTAGAGCATAGCATTTCAGCAAACAAATGATGGATGGGAGGCTGACCATGCAAAAATTCTCTCCCAGTCAAAAGATCTGGGTTAAATCCATTGTTCTTTTGCCCACTATGCCACCACAGTTTGGACCCAGCCATATGCAAAGCAGTCTTTGTTCTCCATGGGAACAGTCCAGACCGAACTTCCAGGCCAGGTCCTCCCTGGACCAGAATCAAGCCTCCTGGGACCGGTTTTGGGGTATGTCACCCTTCTTCAGCCAGGCAAGCTTGAATCCAGTGGCACAGTGAGCAAGGGACCCACGTCTGGGCATACCCATTCCACTTAGGGCAAAAAGTGTTACAGCGAACAAATGATGGACGGAATGCTGTCCATGCAAACATTTTCCCCCAGTCAAAAGATCTGGGTTAAATCCATCATTCGGTTTGGGCTGGACTGCTCCCATTGGGTGCAGGGTAAAGGCTGATTTGCATATGGCCAGGTTCAAACTTGAATGGCATGGTGAGCAAAAAAACGGATTTAGGCCCAGATCTCTGTACTTAGGTGAATGTATGACATTGTTCTGCATTCTGTCCATCAATCGTTCTTTTTGCATTTGTCCCCCTGAGTGGGATGGGTATGCCCAGACGTGAGTCCAGTGCTCTCCATGCCACTGGAGTCAAGCTAGCCTGGCTGATGAGGGCTAAAAGTCCGAAACCGGTCCTAGGATGCTTGTTTCCAGTCCAGGGAAGACCTTGACTTGCAGTTCGGGCTGGGCTGTTCCCATTGGCGCAGGGTCAAGACTGCTTTGCATATGGCGGAGTCCGAACTGGAATGGCATGGTGAGCAAAAAAAGGATGGATTTAGGCCCAGAGCTCCATACTGGGGTGAATGTATGAGATTGTTCTGCATTCTGTCCATCAATTGTTCTTTTTGCATACAGCATAGCATGTCAGGAATGCATGGCCCACGTGTGGTCAAACTTTGTGTCAGACAATCCTTTTCCAATTAGGCATGTTGACGAAGTAAATATTATTGAAAAAGTAAATGAGGCGTTGCAATTTTGGATGGCAATGAACGTCCACCCCAGATGAATGTTAGTCAATAAATCTTTGCAAATAAGGCATGTTGAAAGGTAAATGTTAAGTAAGTAGATGGTGCGTTTCTTGGCAGTTCTGGGTGTCAAATGAAGTTACGCTTCAGATGACTGTTTAAAGAGTAATTATAACATATGCTTCAGACGACTGTTTAAAGAGTAATTATAAAATTTTGTGGCAGTTTATGCAATCACGTTTGTGGTCTGATCGTAGTTAGAAAGTTCATCAGAAAATTGAGGAGGGTGGTGTGCTATTTTGCTTTACTAATGTGCGCCAAGAAGTCCTAGAGGTCATGAGCCATCATAGTCCAATAGTACATGGCTCTTTCTCGTGACTGAGGTGTACTGCCTGGTAGAGAGTGCAGGTTAGTACCCCCGGTTTCAGGACACCGGCCTGTGGGTTAAAGCAAGCTTGGGAAGCCACAAGGCAGCACCAACCATACACCAATCCGCGTCAGGAGCCCAATTCTTTTCAATGGGGGATCACAGTTGCATAAAGAGGCTGCAGGTTCGGACCAGGGGGCTGGACGAAGGTGACCAATGGCTGGGCAGGTAAGTTGGTATGTCAGTAACGTCTGGGCACAGTCAGATGGCTCCCCAAAGTCAGGGGGATAAGTATGCTGGGGTGCCTCTGGGTATCTGCTTTTCTTTACTGGAGCTGTCCTTGGTCAGAGGGACCCTTCGAGATGAGGCTGCAGGTGCAGAGTCCATGAAAGGTCAGCCACCGATGGTTTCAGGGTCCGGATCGCTTGGGAGTCTTCAGTGGACAGGTGAGCCACTCACTCGTGCCATGTGTGTTTGGTGCAAAGTGGGTAGGTGTCACAGTTTCAACAGGGTCCAGAGTCCTGGAGTAGGTTTCTTGGGACAGTCGTAATCCTCAGGAGATCGGTCTTTGTTGAAGAGCAGGTCATCTACCCCAGGTTTCTGGAACTTGCTGGCTGCAGATCTGGGTCTTTCCAAGGTCTTTGACCAGGAGACAGGCTGGTGGAGCTGGGGCTAAACCAGTAGTCGTCCTCTGGCTCGGCTGAAGAAAGTCTTCATCTTTTTCTTCTTTGGTTACAGGAATGTTAGGATCTAAGTTGCCACTAAATACTGATTTTAGAGGTGTTACTGGCTCTAGCAGATAGTAGCCAGTGGGCTCCTTACCTGTAGTGTAACTACACTCTTTGTATGTCTGCATTCTTTGGGGAGGGGTATCACCTAATCCTAGTGGCTGAAATCCTTCCCTCCAACATGGAGGATTTTCAAAGGAGGGGGTCACTTTAGCTCAGCACACCTTATGGATGGTCCTGGCTGGGAGGGGACACACTTCACCTGACTACTAATTTTCCAGCTGACCTTGCAGATTAAAGTGGGGCTTGGTCAGGAGGGCGGGCATCTTCACTAGCTGGAGAGGCCCTACCAAGCATGAGAAATGGTAATAAAGCACTACAACGGTGGACTTTGAGAGCCGCACTTCGCTGTACTGTTTCTACTTTACCCCAAAAGGTGTGCACAACAATTCCTGCACCTGCCATTCTGAGGTGCAACTGAAAACAGAACAGAAATGAAGAATATTTGGAATGGTGCACCATTACCGTTTCTTGTCCAGCGTTAAGATAATGAGTCCGACAATATATTCTTTTTTTGTCATCCGTTTTATTAAGTCTACTCCAGTTCATCATCCAGCCAATTTATTTCGTTCAGTGGTAACTTGAACTTTGTCAGGGCTGTGAATAACACCTATAGAAATACATAAATATATACGAATGGTAGACATATGTACACACACAAAACAATTCAGAAGGAATTTACATGTCCAATCAGAAAACAACATTGCACATTAGACCAATATCAAGTACAGGTTTAAAAAACACACATTGACAAACGTGACCGGCACAAGAACAGTGTACCAATAAAAACCCATGCCTTCAGAAGGTACACACACACACCAGGATATAATAGTCAATGTATTCTGAATGAGTATTACATACTAGAGGCTGTCAGTTACACATTCAATTGTGTCATACATCAATAAGTGACTGTAGTGTACAAAGTGACATAGTGACATAGTGATGTAAGTACACTATATACAATAAATGCATGTGGAATAAATGAGTGGGAGGAAGGGACGTTTGGTTAAGGTTTTGTCCTGTCTCTTTTTGGACATGGTACAGAAAACAAGTGGTCCTAGACAAATATTTTTAAACCTCAATAAATGTGACCTTTCTATTTAATCATACCTGTGTGGTTATGACCTGAAAAATAGGAAGAGAAAACAAAAGAAAAGAAAACCAGCCTAATGCATGTATAAACATAAAGCAGTACCCACAGGTTGAATTTCAAGCCAAACTACTAATGGCAGTTTATTCTTGGTTATTACAATACATGTGATAATCGTAGAGGAAATATTTCTAGGTTACTCACAAGTAGTGATTTTGGGAAAGACGTGCAAAGAGATGGTGCTCGTGTGGTGAGGCAAAAGAGAGGTAGTAGGAATTAACTCTATACAGGTATTTTCAAAGTATTTAGAATGCCAAGGTTAATAATCCTAAGCCATGAATGAGGCCTGCCCCGGATATTATTTCAACAAAACCATACTTACTACTTCATCACAAAACAGTGATAACATCCACTGTAAGGGTTTTCAAAAATCGCAAGGGGGCGGGGGGGGAACACTAAGGTGCAGGCCCAGAATAAGGGGGGGATTTTCGTCGACGTTTCGACCCTGACACTGTGAGGGTAGTTTACCTCCACCAAGTACCTACTAGTTTCATAATACACCTTCTGCAAATTGCAATGACAAGGAATTTCTTCTACTTCGAGGGGGACTATTCTGTCCAAACTAAAGGTGTAGCCATGGGTGCAAGTTTTGCCCCAGACTTGTTCATAATCTTTATGGACTCATATGAACATGACTTTGTGCTTAACCATTGTAACCCACATAAGTGTTGTATTAGACTCTGGCGTCGCTATATTGACAACGTTTTGTTAATTTGGAATGGGTCCAAACTACGTCTGCAGAGTTTCCACACATGGCTGAATATGAGAACCGAGGACATTTAGTTTTCCCTGGAATTTAGTAATAACAGCATTAATTTCCTCGATATAACCATTAAGGCCGATGAGGGTAAACTACTTACCACTTTATATAGGAATCCCAGTGAGAGAAACACTCTATTGCGTTATTCCAGCCATCATCCGCGCAACCTCAGGGACAACCTCCCCTTTGGACAATTCCTGAAGTTGGGCAGGAATTGTAGCCGTAAGACTGACTTTTTTTGAGGAATCAGCCACATTGATGGAACAGTTGATTGATAGGGGTTATCCTAGGAGATTACTCAAGAAGGCTCGCAGAAGGGCATGATTTTGCAATAGAGAGCATCTCCTGGAACCCAAAACAGAGGAATCTAGAACCAATGAGAGAATGACATGTCACTACCTTCAACACCCGTAGTACTGACATTAAGAAAATCATCAATAGCCATTGGCATTTAGTGGCTGATGAAATTGGCATTGCCGAACCCCCAATGCATGCGTTCAGAAAAGGGAGGAGTGTTAGGAACTATGTGGTAAAATCACTACTCTCATAAACAACTACGGATAGACAGACCACACTATGGAACATACCACCAGTGGTGGGTCATTTCAAGTGTGGGTCATGTAAGGCATGTCCAATGGCTGTAGATCTGAAACAATGTACCTATGATGACCACACACCTATAATGCACCAACGCGTCATCTACGCCATCTTGTGTCCCTGTGATTTCATGTATGTGGGACAGACAGTTCAGAAAGTAAAAACTCGCATCCTACAACACTGCAGTAGGATACGCTGCAAGGGGCACCCTTAAGCACACAACTATTAACCACTAATTAGGAGGGCTAATTGACAATTAGCAGTGAGATAAAAGGGAGGTTTTCCTTCCTTTGAAACCACTAGCAAACGGAAGAGCCAGGAGGAAGGACGCTCCGGCAGGACCCTCTACAACACAAGTAAGTGAATAAATAGGTCCTAGGTTTTCTAGTTGATAGGTAAAATAGAGGACCATTGACCATTAGTCTATATTATGTTACCCGTAGGTCTTGGAGATTTATCAAACATCAAAGACAAGAGCCTCAAATGTTTTGAAAAAAAGAGACTCCTGTTGAATGTCCAATTCAAAGGTGAGGAGGAGACCCAGTGAGAACATAAATATATGTGGACAACCCAAGAGAGATAGGAGTATGAAGTTCTCTTGAGATATATATATATATATATATATATCTCAAGAGAACTTCATACTCCATATATATATTTGCCCCAGTATTGGAACTTTCATAGATTCCCATGCTTTGTATCATTCCCCGTCGTCGGAATGGGAGCCTCTGTAAATAGAAAATACCATAGTAGTAAGCACAAAGTGAAAAAATAGGCCTAGGCCTCATCTCATTTTGTAGCTTATCCACCTCTTTTTGTAAAAGAGACCAAACTTCTGCAGTAGCCAATCAGAGCAGCCTCACCACACAGACCGTTCCTGAAGGAAGCTCAGAGCCACAAGGCCTTACCAGGGACCTCTGATAGGTCTGACAGGCCTGCTTCCCTAAAATCTCCTCACCACGGTGAAAAGGAGAGGCAGGGTAAGCCTGAGGAACAACAACCCTCAAAAAAGGTGAAAAAGTCGTCAACTATTTCTTCACCTCCCTCTGAGAAGGATAAGGGGGTCAAGAAGCCTTCAACTTCTGTTCAAGAAGTCGCTTCAGAGAGGAAGCACAGGTCGTCGACGGTTAAATTATCAGGTACGTCGACGACGAGTGTTAAAAAGGACAGCTCTGTGAAAATTGCATCGTCGACGGGCTCGTCGACGACGACGGCACCGTCGACAGTTTTCAAAGCTCCGGATGCCTGTGCGGCGTCGACGAGAATGACCATCTCCACGTCGACGACGATGACTGCAAAGCTAGCTGGCGATGACGAGGACGACATAGACGACGATGGTGTCGACGACGGCTGTTACCATGGTGCTGACGACGAGCTCGTCGACGATCCCGTCGACGCTACCACCACCATCATCGACGATGAGTTCCACCTCGTCAACGGCGCCATCCACGACGCCGAGGACAGTGTCTACGTGAACGCTTCCACCGTCGACGCAGTCCCATAAAGAGTTGCTGTCGACGACGACTACCTCGTCGACTATGTCGTCGACGACGGAAGGTTCTGAAAAACTTGTTTTTTCACGTAAAAAGAAGCTAATAACGCCAGAGATGACGTCTCCACGAAAGGTTCAGAAACTTCCACCTAGTCTGCTGTTGGAGGATGACTCTGATGAAGAGACTTTCAGTGAATTCGGACAGGCTTATAGCCCATCTGACCTACGGGTTAAGGTTCAGGATGTCAGTTCTGAGGAAGGGGAAATGGAACACCAGCAATATGTTTCGGAACATTATTATGAGGAAGAGCACACTACTACCAGGCAGATGCCGGTGCAGCAGCCTGTGCGTCTGCCACCATCCCCTCTGGTAGCTATGCCCTCCACGTTGGTTGCGGATCTACAACTTATGTTGCAGGACTACCGGAAGCGTTTCCCGACTCCTCAGGAGGCTCAACGAGTGCGACCTCCCACGCCTCCGCCTCAGATATTGCAACCTGTAGTAGACCACTCTGTTCCTACAAGAGAGCGTTCCACCGTGCCGGAGGAGCGCCCACAAGAGGTGGTGCAAGTGCAGGATACTGATGATGACACTGCTTCTTCGGATGCAGACCAACAAGCGGATCCTGATCAGGATCAACAGGCGCCTTGGAATCCTACTGACCCGGCGGATCCAGACAACGCAGATCCAGACAGCAATACCTCGCCTCCAGCGGACGTTGGAGGTTTTCACAACCAAATGGAACGGGCTTCCAAAAGATTTGGTCTCCCGCTGACCACTGTTCAATCGGAATGTTTCCTATATGACTTTAAAGAACCATTCAGGAAATCAGTATGGTCAATACCAATCATTGAGCATGTCTGGTCTGAGGGCTTGAAGGCTATGCACAACCCGGCCACAGTCCTCCCGGTGCTACCAAGACTAGAGAAGAAGTACAAAGCACCTGATGGCAGTCCGGCATGTTTGCTTGGCCAACCGAAACCGGACTCTGTCATTTCTCAGGCCGCCCAAAGCAAATCTAAAAATCCTTCTACGCCACTGACTACACTGCCAGATAAGGAGGGCAGACGCCTGGACAATGTAGGCAAACGATTTTCAGCAATGGCAAGTCTTCTGGTTAGAGCAGCCAATGCTTTAGCAATTCTGGGACGCTATGATCGCCAGATGTGGTGCGACCTTACGCCATTTATAGAGGAATTGCAGGATTCTTCTAAAGAGGAAGTGAGGAAGATTTTGCTTGAAGGGGAGCGGGCTTCCTCGGAAGTCATTGATGTCGCAATGGATATTGCGACCACCGCATTTCGAGCACTTGCCGGTTCGGCGGTGCTACGACGCCAAGGGTGGTTAAAGGCCACATGGTTCAGGCAAGAAGTGCAGAACAAAATCTTGGATCTGCCATACGACGGAGAGATGCTGTTTGGCAAGCACGTCGATGAGGCCCTGCAAGGCATTAAAAAGGACACCGATACAGCTAAGTCCTTAGGAACATTGCAGTATCGCAAAGTACCCTTCAGAGGAGCTAGAGGTAAAGGCTTTTCCTCTTATAGGGGAGGAAATCAGAATCGCTACTCTTCTGGCTCTCAGTCTAGCCAGACATATAAACCGCAGTACTCTCAGAGGGGTTCTTTCTCTCGCCAGCAGCCTAGAGGACGTCAGGGGCAGCAAAGGAGAGACAACACCAGGAAACAATAGCGGCCAGGTGGCTCTTTCCACTGTTCCTGTTCCCTCATTCACATCAGTGGGGGGCAGGATTGCCCATTGCCTCAACAACTGGATGATCATTACATCGGATCAGTGGGTCCTACAAATCGTCAAAGAAGGACACACGTTGGAGTTTCAAGACCTTCCTCCAACAAGAGCGCCGGATGCCTTTCCTCCCAAACATCTCAAGCTCCTTCATCTCGAAGCCCACCAACTTTTCACCAAGGGGGCGGTAGAGCCTGTACCCCTTTCTCAGAAGGGGAAAGGGTTCTATTCCAGGTTCTTCCTGGTTCGGAAGACAAAGGACAAGTGGCGTCCAATTTTAGATCTACGGCAGCTCAACACTTATCTCGTAAAGTTGTCCTTCAGGATGGTCACTCTTCAGGACATCCTTCGTCTCCTCAATCCGGGGGATTACATGGCGACCCTAGATTTGGAAGACGCCTACTTCCATGTTCCTATTCATCCAGCTCACAGGCAATATCTTCGTTTTACAGTGGGCAAGAGCCACTTTCAACTCAAGGTACTACCGTTTGGACTCCGGTCCGCTCCGCGGATCTTCACAAAGATTCTGGCTCCGGTAGCAGCTTATCTCAGGAGGCAAGCTATTCAGGTTTTTCCATATCTGGATGATTGGCTGCTGAAGCGTCCGTTGCAGTCCAATCATGCAAAGACCTGTTCGAGCATCTGGGTCTTCGACTCAACAGGGACAAGTCTGTTCTATGCCCCTCCAGGTCGGTGAGGTTCCTAGGGGCCATCCTGGACACAGAGTTGTCTAGCCTTTCCATCAGAGGAGCGCCAGAACAAGCTAACTTGTTCAGCTCGGCTTCTTCAATCTCGAAAGACGCTGACAGTTCGCAGGTACAAGTCGCTTCTCGGATCGATTTCATCCTGCATACCATTAGTTCCACACTGCAGGCTCAGAATGCGTCCGCTACAAGAACAATTGGACAAGCAGTGGCGGCAGGTCACAGGCAGGGTCCTTCGACGACAGGATTGTCGTTACCCCGGAAATGAGAAAGGCAGGCGGCTGATGGCTGCTGAAAGATAATCTTTGCAAGGGTCTGTCGTTCCGACTTCCACCATCTCCCCTGGTAGTGACAACGGATGCTTCCATGGAAGGATGGGGAGCGGTCCTCCAAGAGCTAAAGGTCAGCGGCCATTGGAGTCCGGCCCAGGTCAAGTTTCACATCAACCTTCTGGAACTTCTCGCTATCCGTCTGGCTCTACAAGCTTTTCTTCCGAGGATTCGCAACCGTGCAGTGCTGGTTCGTACGGACAACACCACAGCCATGCACTACATAAACAAACAGGGCGGAACAAGATCCTCCACTCTCTCCAGGGAAGCCCAGACGCTGTGGAATTGGGTAATCCAGAACAATGTCTCCCTTTCAGCGGAACATCTAGCAGGGACACTCAATATCAAGGCAGATGCTTTGAGTCGCCAAAGGACAGTCTCTCACAAGTGTGAACTAGACCAGATCGTACTGGAGGAGCTCTTTGCACGATGGGGGACGCCATCCATCGACCTGTTTGCAACTCCCCAGAATGCCAAATGCCAGTCCTTCGCAAGCAGGGTTCACCATCGGGAATCCTTGGGGAATGCGCTTTTGATTGCTTGGTCAGGCGCCTTTGTTTACGCCTTTCCTCCCATTCCGCTGATTCCGAAATTGATCAGCAAACTCAAGGTGGAACCGTGCAGGATGATTCTGATCGCTCCAGCATGGCCCAGACAGTTTTGGTACTCGGAACTCCTTCTACTCTTCCAGGACCAGCCAGTTCTACTGCATCCTGTTCCAACACTGTTAACGATGTCCCACGGACAGGTTCTACATCCGGACTTGAAGTCGCTGCGATTGACAGCGTGGCTCCTGAGATCCAAGAATTCCAAGGTTTAGGTCTCTCAGGAGAATGTAGAGACATTTTGGCCCAGGCCCGAGCTCCTAGTACCAACAAGACCTATCGTGCTAAATGGAAGAGATTCTGTGTTTGGTGTCGGAAAGAAGGTTTACACCCTTATACTTCTGCTCCACACCAACTCTTGCCTTACATACTTTCACTGGCTAAATCTGGATTGGCTCAATCTTCCGTGAAAATCCATCTGGCGGCCATCTCTAGATTCAGACGTTCATCTTCAGGTCCTTCTCTATGGTCAGCGAGGATTATCAAACAATTTCTGAAGGGTTTATTCAGGGTCTTTCCTCCAGTCCGGCCGCCACCTCCGGCCTGGCATTTGAATTTAGTCTTGTCATCTCTCATGAAAGCACCTTTTTAGCCTGTTCATAAGTCTGACCTAAAGTTTCTTTCTTGGAAACTGGCTCTTCTCTTGGCCCTGACCTCGGCTCGGAGAGTAAGCGAGCTCCAAGCTTTCACGATTGAAGAACCCTTTCTACAATTTAAGAACAATGCTCTGATCCGGAGAACGAATCCTAAGTTTATCCCAAAGGTGCCCTCAGAATTCCACCTAAATGAGCCAGTAGTCTTAAAACCGTTCTTTCCACAGCCTTCCACACCTGCGGAAAGGACTTTGCACTCTTTGGACATTCACAGATGCCTGCAGTTCTACCTGGAGCGAACAAAACACTTCAGAAAGTCTTCACAGCTTTTTGTTTCTTTCAGTGCTCCACGCAAGGGATGTCCAGTTTATAAAGCCTGTATTTCCCGCTGGATTTCTAGTGCTATACAATTTTGCCACCAGGCGGCTGGAAAACCTCTGCAGCGAGCAGTTCGTGCTCACTCTACCAGGTCAATGGCTTCATCGACAGCTCTATTCGCAGGTGTCCCAATCAAGGACATTTGTAGAGCAGCAACATGGAGTAGTGTCCACACCTTCACTCGCCACTACTGTTTGGACTCTTCTGTGAAAGAAGATGCGGCAGTGGGCCAGGCAGTTTTGAGGAATCTTTTCCAATAAGTCGGTGAGCTTTCCTTTCTATCCCGCCTTCCTATTGCATATTTTGTTTTTACTGCATTGTCATATTATATGATCCTATGTGTTTCTACTGTTCTGGTCAGAAATGTGTGACATTGTCAGGTTCATGTATTGCAAAATATGCTTTTCTGTTTTACTGCTGGTTACTCTGATACAAAGCATGGGAATCTATGAAAGTTCCAATACTGGGGCAAGAAAACAAGTTACTTACCTGTAACTTTGGTTCCCCAGTATTGGTAACTTTCATAGATTCCCATGCGCCCACCCGCCTCCCCTGGGAAAGCTCAGTCTTCTTGTCTTGGGGATAGCTGTTCACAACGGCTACGAAAATCTGAGGCTCTGAGCTTCCTTCAGGAAGTTTCTGTGTCGTGAGGCTGCTCTGATTGGCTACTGCAGAAGTTTGGTCTCTTTTACAAAAAGAGGTGGATAAGCTACAAAATGAGATGAGGCCTAGGCCTATTTTTTCACTTTGTGCTTACTACTATGGTATTTTCTATTTACCGAGGCTCCCATTCCGACGACGGGAAATGATACAAAGCATGGGAATCTTTGAAAGTTACCAATACTGGGGAACCAAAGTTACAGGTAAGTAACTTGTTTTTATATATATATATATATTCACTGAAAAAACCATAGGTTATAGACCATATATAGTTAGGGATTAGCATTTACAAAACCTTATTTTACTCACACAAAACCATTGAAATTCCATATATAGTTAGTTGCACTAACTATATATCGCGCACCTGCAATCCACTGCTGATGATGTCACATATTACATCATTCATGACATGGTCAGTGACATCACTGATGACATCACTGATGACATCTCAAATGACATCACTGATGACATCTCAAATGACATCACTGATGACAACATCCAGTGACTGTATGTTTCTGTAAAGTTAAAATATGTCTTACATATTGAAGAATGAGTGGATGTATAAGTGTCTGGATGAAGGATTTAGTAGGTGCATGACTGACTGTATGAGTGAGTGATTAAATGTGTCTCACTGAGTGCATGGGTTAGTGACTAAACTGTCTTAATTTGTGCATCAGTATGTCTGTTGTTGTGTAAGCTGCTGCATGTGTTGATCAGTAGCTATAAGAGTGGCTATATGGGTTATTGATTGGTTGCCCAAGTATTTGAATCGGAGGCTGAGTGTGTGTGTGGGTGGCTGGGAGGTGTGTGACTCTGTGCATAGATGTGTAAGCAGTTGATTCACTAGGTGTATGAGTTCAAGAGTGCATGTGGAAACAGCTATATGGGCGGTTGACTGTGCATGGGTGTGTTGGTGAGTGAATGGATATCTCAGTGCTACATGTGCAAGTAAGTATGTATGTAAAACACAATACATGTGAGAGTTGACATATATAAATAACTGTGGATAAGAGCCAGTGAATGTGTGAGTGGCTGTATGGATCATTGTGAACTTGTATCAGGGATTGTATAAGAGAGTAAATATGTGTTACTATATGTTTGAATAAGTAAAGTGTGTATAACTATATAGTTGAGGAAATGGAGTTGTGATTGATTCTTTGCATGACTGACTAGGTGTGTGAGTAACTCCATGGATGTGTGACAGTCTGTGAGTGCCTGTTTACACTGAGTGTATCTAAGGTTATATTAGAGTCTGAAGATGTATTATCACATAAATGATATCATCAGTGGTGTAATCAGTAATGTCAAATGAGATGTCAGTGATGTCATCAGTGATGTCATTTGAGATGTCATCAGTGATGTCATCAGTGATGTCACTAACCATGTCATGAATGATGTAATATGTGACATCATCAGCAGTGGATTGCGGGTGCGCGATATATAGTTAGCGCTTATAACTATATATGGAATTTCAATGGTTTTATGCGAGTAAAATAAGGTTTTGTAAATGCAAATCCCTAACTATATATGGCCTAAAACCAATGGTTTTTTCATTGAATTTTCAAGGTTTTGTAAATGCAAATTCCTAACTATATATCCACTATAACCTATGGTTTTTTCTGTGAATTTCATTGGTTTTTTAATAGCAAATATGAAAAGCTTTAAAATGTCAAGTACGTGATAGATAAAAACATTTTCGTATTTATGCACGCTGATGTGCTTTGAACGCTGCACCCCCCCCCCTCCCCTCTTTTGTCTTAGTAGTACTCTCTCTTTGCAGATAGTGAACGGTAGTTAACGCAAGCCTTTGCCCCCGTTGTAATCCGTCGTGCCTGCTTGTCTCTCCATTTGATTGATTGTTGTCCAAGCATTTACTGTTTTAGAATTGGTTCTCTTTGGATCATTCTCTATTTACAAACAAGCACAAAGTCTCAATACTCTGTTTATTCTTTGCAGATAGTGAAAAATCGTGTAAAAAAATAAAAGTAATCGAGCAAAATCAGTAGGCCACTAATTGGATCTCTTTTTGACCTCGCTAAAATAGAAATATTAGGAACAACCCTTCATGAGAAATACGAAAATAGTGAGATGAACTGAGCTCCACACCATGAGGGCTGCAAGACAGCTCGGCTCCATCACCCATCCCGCACAAAATAACGACAAACCCTATGCAAATATTAAAAATATAGACAACACACCAGCAAAGAAACAGGGTAAAACATTTTATTAAAAAACTATTTACATAACGTTGGTTTATAAGATGATGTCAGTAGTGGACCGATGTGTGAATAGGTCGAAAGCAGCACAAGGCTCCAAGATCCGGATGGCAAGCTCCTGGATGTTGGGTGCCATAGTTCAGAGTTCTGAGTTTGAGCCTTTTTCAATGCCTGTGCTTTGTTGAATCAAAATGGCGGCTTGACACAAAGCTGACTCAAGCGTTGCTACTGATGCTATGCAGACCAAAACTGGTTTTCAGTTTGTACATTTTTCTAGATTTTTCAATCCAAGTTTGGTTGACTTTGTAGAACGATGGCTTCAAATTTTCAACATACGGTGTGGTGGCCGTGACTGGGAGGGGGCGCTTCGCTCCTGCCCCCTCCCCAAGTAAGATTTTCATACGTGAAAGTACGTTAATGGTTTTGGTCCCTGAGTTGCTTCGATGTCACTGCCATTCTCAAGTGGCATAAGTTCTGGATGTTGGGTGCCATAGTTAAGAGTTCTGAGCAGTGCTTGTAACACTGTCTGAAGCTTATTTCCACCTACTGCAGCTTCACTATTCTCAAAGTAAGTGAGTGTCGTTTGTGGACCTGACTGCATTAGAAAACAATGCGATATGTTACCTTCCTAAACAGCTTGACGGAGGCCCCTGAGGGGCGGTGTGATGGCCATGGACTCGGAGAAGACGCTTGGCTCCGACACCCTCCCCAAGTCTTATAGCACTGGTGTAGCCTGAGATCGCCCCCGACATAGGCGGCCGGCTCCCGGGGTCCGGCGGAACTTTTTGCCTTTTGATGACTCTTCAATTCTGAACCTTGTCCCACAATCCGTTTGACCTGAAGACACGCTGTAGTGGGGCGCCCCTTTACCGTTTCAGTTGCCATTCCGCCCGCTTTTGCTACACTGTGCCTCTTCCGCCATTCAGCTGTTTACCGCCCGCTCTTGCGACTACAGCGTCTCGCTCATCATGTAGTTGAGTTGCTCCCGCTCTTGCGGTGCAGCGATAGGCGGCTGCCACAGGACTCTCAAAATGGCGGCCGGCTCTTCGGTTTTGGGCCTGGTCCACTAAAATGGCCCTGGGACACCTTTGAACTCGGACGCTTCCCTGATAGGGCTTGGGTCCCATTCTCGAAAAGCGTCCCCTCAGCCGTGAAGATTCTACAAAAGTCTTGGGGGCCTCCGACTCCCGCAGGCTTCTGGTGGGGAGCGGCTGCCATGATTGCTCGTGGAATGGCCACGACGGAGCTACGAGATGGTAGTGGTCTCATGCTGACGCCAGCTTTAGTCTGAAACATCCAGAAACACTGTAGACTACCAATTCGATCAGTTCCGGTAGCGCCCCAACATGACCCGGAAGAGAAGAACTTGCCCTCCCCTCTTTGACTGATGGTTCTTGTTGCCTGTCCCCTCTATTGTCATTTAACAGAACTTTTTGGACTGCTGAAAGGGGTTGTGTTCCGAACGCTGGTTGGTGGAGACATTTTGACTATATTCTTGACCTACGTTGTCGCGTAATGCGTTATGACACGCCGCGTTAGCGCACCCGGAAGTGACCCGAGGCGCGGCGCGCAGCGCGTAACGTAAGCATAACAGGTCATGTGACTTGTTAATAAAACTTTTCATTGGTTCATTTTACTTTTGTTAATTTAATGATGAAAAGCTTGGTCATATGACCTAAAAAATACGCTTTTTATTGTTTTCGAACAATATTTTTTTTTCAAACATATGTTATAATATTCCAGGCTAATGTACTTTCCCGGAAAATTTACAACTGTCTTGCAAGTAAAATATATTCCTTTTTCGAGAAAAAGGGCGTTTCTTCCTTCCATGACGGAGCCGTTGAGTAAAAGAGATTCCGCCTGCTGTCTTAGTCGCCGATACGCCTGATTATCAGATTCTTATCGATCACTTTATGTTGCAGACATGAAAAACACAACTGCCCTTGACCATTTATCTTTACTGCGTTCCTACATATTATACCTTTTATCCGTCATGTAATTGGACTGCTTTATTTCACTTGCCTTTTACTGATTCGAAAACAGTGACTAAAAGTAAAAACTTTACCAATATAAATACTACTACCGTGTTTTGTTTTAAAAACCTTTATTGTGAAAATGTCAGTATACAAATACGGGCCTATAACCACGTGGGCCGGCCACGGAGCAAACTGAAATCGTATATGATGAGGAGACATTTACACTGTAGAAGAACGTAACGAGCGGGCCATTAGGTTGCAAGAACAAAGGTGTCTAACAGTTGCGGAATCGGTGGACGTACATTTTGTAATTAAAATAAGACAGGGCCACTTACAATAACATTTTCTAGATATACATTTGCGGGCAAGGAGTTACGAGTCCCATTTATACCGGCGCCATTTTGGGCGAGGCCGGGCAGGTCCAATATATAGTCAAAATGTCTCCACCAACCATCAGCCAGACCAGAACCCCTTTCGGCCCTTTATGCTACAAGATGGTGTCTTCCATTCAGAAAATATTGTTGGCAGCATTTTGAAAGGAAACAGAAACAGCCGTTCTCCTAGTGAGTTTCACATTGTTACATTTAGGAAGAATGTTGAAGAGTAGTATGTGGAAAATCTGAAGCCATTTTTCTACAAACTCTCAATCAGACTTGGATGGAAAAAAAAAACCTGAAGAATGTACAAACTGAAAACCAATTTTTGTCTGTATAGCATCAACAGTAACGCTTGAGTCAGCTTTGTGTCAAGCCGCCATTTTCATTCAATCAATAGCGTCCCCCTGCACACATTCAGGGACCTGGTCGTGTCTTCAGATGAAACTGATTGTAGGAAAAGAAGCAGAAAGGAAAAGGAAAAAAGTTCCGCCGGACCTCGGGAGCCGACCGCCTATGTCATGTGCGACCTTTGGCCACACCAGGGCAATAGTGAAGCTGCAGCAGGTGCAAATAAGCTTCAGACAGTCTTACAAGCACTGCTCAGAACTCTCAACTGAGGCACTCAACATCCAGGACTTGCCATTCGGATCTTGGCGCCTTGTGCTGGTTCCGACCTATTCACACATCGGTCCACTACTGACATCACCTCATAAGCCAACGGGGCACCCCACACCGACTTTCGGCGCAGCATTGTAGGATGGCCACACCAGTGCGGCAACTTGCTGGACACAACATCGGGGCCATCCAGATCTCGGCGCGTTCGACTCACTGTACCGCAAGAGTGACCGCAACTCAGCTGGACACGCCGTCTTTCGGCGCAGCATTGTAGGATGGCCACACCAGTGCGGCAATTTGCTGGACACCACCTCGGTGCCATCCGGATCTCGGCGCGTTCGAGTCACTGTACCGCAACAGTGACCGCAACTCAGCTGGACACGCCGTCTTTCGGCGCAGCATTGTAGGATGGCCACACCAGTGCGGCAATTTGCTGGACACCACCTCGGTGCCATCCGGATCTCGGCGCGTTCGAGTCACTGTACCGCAACAGTGACCGCAACTCAGCTGGACACGCCGTCTTTCGGCGCAGCATTGTAGGATGGCCACACCAGTGCGGCAATTTGCTGGACACCACCTCGGTGCCATCCGGATCTCGGCGCGTTGTGCTGCCTTCGGCCTATTCGCACATCGGTCCGCTACTGACGCCGCCTCACGTGCCAACGGATTTTCTACGCTTTTTGTAGCCCTATGCCGCTTAACAGGTCATGTGACTTGTTTATAAAACTTTTCATTGGTTCATTTTACTTTTGGTTTCCTAAAGATGGAAGGCTTGGTCATATGACCTAAAAATAACACTTTTCATTGGTTTAGAATTTTTTTTTTTCCCAAACGATGAAAGCCCCACCTTGTTTCTGGATCATTCAGACTGAAGCTGGCGTCCGCATGAGAGCACCACCATCTCGTGGCTCCGTCGTGGTCATTCCGCGAGCAATCATGGCAGCCGCTCCCCACCGGAAGCCTGCGGGAGTCGGGGGCCCCCAAGACTTTTGTAGAATCTTCACGGCTGAGGGGACGCTTTTCGAGAATGGAGCCCAAGCCCTAGCAGGCAAGCGTCCGAGTTCCAAGATGTCCCAGGGCCATTTCAGTGGACCAGGCCCAAAACCGAGGAGCCGTCCGCCATTTTAAGAGTCATGTGGCAGCCGCCTATTGCAAGAGTGGGAGCAACTCAACAACATGGTGAGCGAGACGCTGTAGCCGCAAGAGCGGGCGCAACTCAGCTGGATGGCCGCCACCTGGGGAGGCCCGTTCACGCCGCCTCCCCCACGCCCCCCCCCCCCGGGCCGCCGCACGCCAATTTTCGGAGCAGCATTGTAGGATACCAAAACCAGTGCGGCAGTTTACTGGACATCACCTGGGTGCCTGTCGTACATGTTGTGTCAGCCATGGGACACTGGACACAGTGCCATCAACATCTCAACGCGTTCTGCTGCCTTGGGACTATTCGCACAACAGACCGCTACTGACGAGGCCTCCCCCCGCACCACCCGGGACGCCCCACGCTGTTTTTCTGTGCTGCATTGTAGGATCCCAAAACCAGTGCGGCACCCAGGCGACATCACCTGGGTGCCGTCCAGAACTCTGCACGTTGTGCTGCCTTGAGACTATTCGCACAAAAGACAGCTTCTAACCATTGTTGCTTTTTGGGTTGAAAAATGTTTAAATGTTTTTAGTTTTTGTTCCGTTCATTATATTTAAAAGTTAATAAAGTTTTATAATCTTACTTTGTTGGAGTGTTATCTATTTTTTTTAAAACGGGTGAATGGGGCCTTGAATCGGGTTATTGTCATGTGTGGGCTTTTGGAAGTGTGCTGCTGCAGGATCGGAGATTTCAAACTCAAATGCACGTTCTTTTTCTTACCTTTCCGAAGCATGGAGCGCAATAGCAGGCAGAGAAAGGGTGATGCACGTGTTGAACACTACCTGACCTGGCAAGTTGCTGGCAGTGCCCCCCCGCCCGCTCCTGAAAGAGAGCACACACACACCGCCGCCCCGAGTACTTCACAAATCTTTAAAAGACCATGCGCTTGTTCATGAGGCTTAAATGGTTTATCACCTCTTCTAGAACCCCTGCATCGACCCTCTGACGTTTCCTGGAAAAATTACCATGTAACACAACACAATACCAAGCCCTGTCAGCTGAAACCCCCAAGGAATCGCGGGGCATATTATCAAGGGGGTTTATCTCCGCTTTTTTGGCTTTAAAAGCCATGAAAGCGGAGATAAAATTATCTCCCTATTACCAAGCTGTCGCTAACACCAGTTAGTGACAGCTAAAAGGAGATAGCGACCATCTTGGGCCCCGCTTTGCATGTCAGTGATACTTATCACTAATGACATGCAAAGTGGCGTGCCAAGATGTTAGCGACTGGAAACAGTCCCTAACATCGCTATCTCCTATTACCAACTTTTGGAGATATTCGCGCTAAGCGCGAATATCTCCAAAATCTAACACCTGCCCTGAGCAGTTCTTAGCCATGTTATCCAATGGGAGGTGGATAACATGGCTAAGAGCATTTTCTCGATAATACATGAATATCGCTGACTTTTCTGCGATAATAGCAAGGTTTATCTGCGATAAAAATCGCCGATGTGCGGCGATAATTTTTGTCTCTAAACAAGTTAGAGACAAAAATTATCGCTAGTTGTTCGTAATATGCCCCCGGGTTTTTGCTTGCAGAAATCGGGAGGCGGGAGACTAGCACTGAAATCAGTAGTCTCACGCCTGAATCGGGAGGGTTGGCATGTCTGAATTCTCTACAGCTGGGGCCATAAACTACATCCGCAGGGGTAGGTGATAGCCTGGGACCAGCCTGGCATCTAAAATGGCTGCCGTGCACGACAAAATTGTGGCATTGGAAAAAAGGCAAGATGGCGCAGCCGCTGGAAGAGATGTATCAACATATATCAGCCTCCTCAGCCACCCTCAGGAAACATAGGGGATTAGGATACGTCTCCCGCACCCCCTTATACCTAGTAATTTAATTAACGAAGCACCGAATTCCCGTTTCGCTACCAGTTTGCGGCCCAGTTCGCGGCCCGTGAAGCGCTTCTACCGTGAAAAATCATTTTTTTTTTCTTTTCCCCACGGGACCCTTTAATAACCCCAACAACATTCCTAGGGGGTCAAGAGGGGGATACCTTGCCCCCTTTCATTAAATTCCCCCTTCGTTTTTCACCTCTTCTTCTCTCTCGATCCTACCGAGAGACAAGATGGCGGCCGCTCCGGACTGTTTAGAATGTTGACAGACACCGGAGAGCCAATCAGCTTTCTGCGCGCAAAGTTCCGAAACGCGAAAAGTAAGCGGACCGGATCGCTGCCCGGAGCGCTGTTACAGATATATATCTTGATTTAAACGTTAATTTCTCAAAATCCACTGAAGCACATATATTGAGACCTAGCAAAGGCACATCGGGCTAACAGTCCCTACAATTTTGCCAAGTTTCGTGGAAATCCATTCAGCCGTTCGGGCTAAAAGTGAGGCCAACCGCCCTATGGAAATTAACATGGGAAAAACGCGTTTTGGGACCCCCCTTTTTTCTCGGCCCCCCCTTGACGAACCCCCCCCAAATTTTCAGGGGCTGCTCAGAAACAAAATGTGCCATTTTCCTGAAAATTTCAGCCAATTCCGTCCACAAACGCCAAAGTTATTAGACATAGAATTTTCAAAAGTTCCATAGAGAAAAAATCCTAACTATATATACCTACTGGCTATCGCCAGTAGGTAATATATATATATATATATATATATATATACTTTTTGTCTTATAGGCATAACAAGGGAAAAGAACCTTATTAAGCACAGCGCCTTCCCAAAGTATATCTTTAAAAACAAAGAGGTAAGAGAAGCGTGACTTAAAAAATAGAAGTAAGGGACATTATAAATTGAGAATTACAAACTGAATATTTATACACATTGTTATATTAACAGCTGAAACTTGGAACTGCCGGTACAATACATAAGAAACAAGAAAAGAGTACAAGGAAGAAATCCAAGGTAGTGAATTGTGATTTAATAAATGAGAAAAGAGAGCCAATTTTGGCATTTGACATCTATTATTTTAAAAAGTAACTCCATACTTCACACTGGTGGCAGAAGTTTGAGTGATTTACCTGGGAGACTACCCAGGTAAGACAAGACACACAGGCTTAGAGAAAGACTAGCCCTAATGTGATAATAAGGGAAGAATTTATTTAAGTCTTTCCCCTTAAATCCTTAGTCCCAATGAATAGTGGACTTAAAAGAGAAGATTAAATAGACAGACCAGAAGTTGAAGGAACCTGGTTAACATAAACCCTGAGTCTGATGAGCGTAATCAGGTATGGACAAAATAACAGGTATACTTTAAAGTGGACTTTGAACCATGATGAATAATTTATTTAGGAAACATAGTGAGATCTTGGCAAGTTACCAAATATGAGAATAATGTGGGGCCATTGGGTACATGTAGATATGTGAGAGTCGAAGTATGATAGGTCATATAAAGAAGAATAGTAAAGAGTGGGAAATGACAAACCAGTCTAAGATAATAAAGCATAATGAAAACTTAGTGCCATGACACTGTTCAGTAATTCATTGTCTTTTTGTTTAGATAAATGTTTAAGAATCATTGAACTGAAGAAGTTTTTGATTGCAACTTTTATCAAATATTTTTATGTGAAATTAAATGTATACATGTTTTTTAAATTAGTGTGATTAATGTGTTTTTGACATTGAAATGATTGTTTTTAATGCATTGGCAAATGAAGAACATTAATAATAAAAAAGAGCTATAACAAATCCTGCTGTTTCAGTTTCAAGTAGAACTCTCAATGTTTGAACCAATAGTTGTGTAAATTTGGTAACTTGTGAAAGTCTTTTTCTCTTTTGTTTAAACTGAGATAGAAGCTAATCTTCTTCCTTTTAATAGTAAATTGGAAAAGGATACCTTTGTATTGTTAAATTTTCCCATTCCTTTTCCACAAAAACGGTATCTCCCACTATACTTTAGTAATTTGCAATATGTGCACTTTCCTTATTCTATTCTTTTCTCCAAAGTGCAATTAGTATTGACTCCCACTCTCACGTAGTCTTTTGTCAATATCTACCATTACACAGTGCTGCGTTACGTTGATTCAGTTGAGGAGCAACGTGCACGTCGCGGCACGTATCTTTACCATTAAGTAGGTCCAGGATCAACACGGAGGCTGTCACTTCGACAGGGCCCCTGATATCGCCTGCGCTATTGAGACATGCAGGTATGTTGACGCGTGTTCGCGTGATGGATTATAACTTAATGGTTTGCTTTGGCTTCCATGAACATCCCCCTAACGGGCCTGTTCCTTTACATTTATCCCCAGTAAGCAGTCACATTAGCGCTGTTTGAAGCCCATTTCTGAACATTATCTCACAATCCTAGTAGGTGAGTGTTGTGTGTAAACACAACGTTTCTTTGTTTCTTCACACGATCTTGATGATATTCATGTTTGTTACTTTCACAGTTGAATTGCGGATTTATTTCCATCAAAAAATAGATGTCTTCATTACGGCTGTTTGGATTTTCTCTGGGACTAATTTATGTCAATGGCACACCACTCATTGGTGAGTGGTAATGTTTGGAGCTGTTGGTTCCCATATTGTCCAACTGTGGTGGAATGCAAGCCTTATGCATTGCTTAATTCCTTTCAGGCTGCCCACCGAGCTGATGGGAGCCCATCAGAATTTTAACTAGGTCATTAGTACCCATATATACATGCACCTGGATATACCACATAGTTGTGGAGCTTTGGTTTTAATGGTTTGGTTACTCTTTAGGTCTTCACCCCTTTCCCCGTCCTGAGGCAGATCCGTAGCTGAGGAGATAAGCTACCTTCGTAGCGTCAGGGTCGAAGCGGCGACGAAAATCCCCCCGTGTTCCCCCCGCCCCCTTGCAATTTTTGAAAAACCTTACAGTTGATGTAATCACTGTGTTGTGATGAAGTAGTAACTATGGTTTTGTTGAAATAATATCCGGGGCAGGCCTCATTCATGGCTAAGGATTATTAACACATTAGCTGCTTCGCAAATATCCCTCCCCAGTGCTGCGCTGTCCATTGGAACTAGTGCTGAATGGACGTCCAATGGTCGTGCGCAGCACTGGGGAGGTAGCGCTCGTGATGACCGTTGGCCGTCAGCAGCGCTTAAGAGGCTAACCTTGGCATACTAAATAATTTGAAAATACCTGTATAGAGTTCATTCCTTCTACCCCTCTTTCGCCTCACCACACGAGCACCTTCTCTTTGCACGTCTTTCATAAAATCACTACTTGTGAGTAACCTATACATATTTCCTTTGTGATTATCACATGTATTGTAATAACCAAGAATAAACTGCCATTAGTTGTTTGGCTTGAAATTCAACCTGTGGGTACTGCTTTATGGGTATACATGCATTAGGCTTGTAGAAAGGTCACATTTATTGATGTTTGGAAATATTTGTCTAGGACCACTTGTTTCCTGTACCAATAGCTACCCAGGTACTATTGACTATTTGGGTTACTCCATTCCTATTAGTCCTTTTTGCATAGGGGCGGCAAGATTAAAAAATAAATGAAATCGTGATCATGAGGGCTGTGCGGACATTTATGGCATGTTGTTGATGTTTCGACCATGAAACAGAGCAATTCAAGGGTGTGTCAGGGCTGTTCAGGACCAAGGGAGGATGGACAGGCTAAAAAACTTAAAAGGGGCTTCTTTTAGCTGTGTGTTTTAAAACAGTTGTGTGTTCTAACTATTTGATCATCAGTGGAAAGCTTACCAACAGGGAAGACGTCTCAAGTGATTGCAATCTGCAAATGACAAAGGTCTTCATTAGAACCTGTGAGGAAGTGTTTATTATTGAATAACTGATCACCACTAGTGAATATTCTTACCAGAAAGTAGTATTTGGGTAACCATGCACGTTTAGGCAAAGGAAGTCTCCACCAGCCAGTTGGAGCCTAAGAAATATAATGGGTAATGTTTGAAGCAATGTAATTCCTGCATGCGACATACCAGATGACAGAAATTAAGGGAAGCAAGTCCTACCTTAATTTAATCTTTTAAGGACCTCTACCAGCCGGTTGGAGTCTCGTGAGGAAGCCTACCAATTCAGGCTTGCTGTAATCGTAAGAAAAAAGACTGAGTATTCAGTCACTTGATGGTGCTATTAAATCACAGAAACTGGCTAAATCTGATTCCTATTTGGGGTGGGGTCGCACACTACTCACACACCAGCGGGATCGCCCCTAAGGACTGTGGTAAATGTAGTTTGTGTTCTGCGATGCATTACTAAACCTGGTAATATTGGCAGCCACCGGCAACCCCAGAAGGTGGCCTAATCCCTGCTGATGAGGGGTAAATACCCCGAAACATGTGTACAGGGATGGCGAAGAGAGCAAAGATAGCAGAGATTTAAAAGAAGATTCATCGCAGAACACAAACTACACTTACCACAGTCCTTAGGGGCGATCCCGCTGGTGTGTGAGCAGTGTGCGACCCCACCCCAATTGTAAATCTGATTCCTATATTCCGATATTGCTCACCTTGGCAAAATGAAGTTGCGGCGGTTCCGATCATCTCTGAAGTTGAACAAAAAAAATGGGGCCGCCTACATGCACGCTGTGGTACAGCAGCTCAGTTGAGCTGTCAAGGACTGACGCGTCACTTTCAGATGGAATAAGTGACTCGGTCTTCATTGTGACACTAACAAAAACCTTCCTGATAAGTAAAAAGGCTCGAGTTGAAATGGCTCGAGTTGAAAATTAGCAATGTGAAAATGTATACAACACACTAGTGCATTTGTTGCGTTTGAATGCTGCGTGATGTTACAGTTTAGCGGCTCAACCGGGCTGTCGGCAACTGACACGTCTTGGTCAGCTGGTGCAATATGTACATTACATTGGTTAGGATTGTAACTTTAACCATGGCAATATCTGAGTTAGATTTACAACGTTTTAACAATTTTATAGAAAGGTGCCATTCATTATAAAGTACAGTTTTATCCGAACCTATAGGCATTCTTACATTAGCAACTCTGGTACATCATTATGCAATATTTCACAATGAACTTTTATCAAACACCCATCAGCAATTTTACAAGTGCAGCTTTGATGTGGCCATTGGTCAATTTGGTCGAAATTCACCATAACCTTTATGTATCCCCACAATCCCAATAAACTTTATGTATCCAAACCATCACAGAAGTAAATGTCACTAGATACTAGTCACAGATTGTAAAAGAAGGCATTTTTAACAAAAGGGCGATTTACAGTTGTTTAAACAGTTATAAGTTAACATATGGACATGTAGGACATTCAAGTTACACATGTAAAATCGGGTTCTCATATTCAGTCCGTACGCTCCATGCTGTCAGGGAGGATGCATAAAGGTTCCTAAAGCAAATCAACATGTTTCTGAAGGGATACATAGTGCACTCTGACCTATGGATCTCATAAATGTCAGGAGCTTGGCGATTCTATAGTCTAGGCATGTGTTTATGTCTTTTCCTGTTCATTTAACCCTGTATTGACCAAGTCAAGAGTATGAATCCATCTGCATTCTTTTAGGTTCAGTGAAGATTGTAAACTGTCCCCTCTTGTGTGTAAAGTGATTTTCTAAAGAACACACCGTTGTAGGTCTTCTGCTGTGTGGTTGTTTGTGGAAAAGTGCTCTACCAGTGGAGCCCCCTTGACATTGCACCAGATTCTACTGTGATGTTGGAGAATCCTTGTTTTGACCTTTGGAGTGGTCTGGCCCACATATATTTTCCCACAGGGACATGGTATGGCATATATCACGTTGTAACTGTTGCAATTGGTATGGTGGGTCAGATGGTACATTTATCCCATATGTACAAATGTTGAGCCAGTAATTGCAAAATCACATGCCTTGCAGTTGCTGCATTTAAAATGAGCCATTAGTGGGGGTAAATTTAGTTGTCTGTCTGGAGTTTTTTCTGTTTCCAAAAAGGAACTTACAACGTAGTCCTTTACGTTCCTGGCCCTCATGAAAGCAAAGAGTGTTTTTTCTCGGTTTTCAATTTCAGTGCCTATCAAGTTCCAGTACTTTAGCAAAACCTTTTTGATTTCATGATTGCGTGTGTGAAAAGTAGTTACGCAGACCAGCTTTCCTGGATTTCCCGCAGAAGGTTGAACTTCCAAGAGCGTTTCCCTTGGGCGGTACCAGGCCCTTTTCCTAGCACGATTTAATAGGCCCTTGGGGTATCCTCTGTATCAATTTTACAATTAGGACATCTGTCTCTTTGTGGAAATCACATCTTTTAGAACAGTTTTGGTGCAATCTTAAAAATTGGCCATATGGCATTTGAGCTCTTTCTGCATTGAATCCATAATTGGTTTTGAATTTAATTTTTTAGTCTCAAGTTTAGATAACATACAAACTCCTAAATATGTCGCCTTTTCTGCCACTCTGGAATCGCTCATCCTACTCTTATTGTTCAATACAATCTGTGTTTTCCCTTGGTTGAGTGGATATCCAGATACTAGTCCAAAGTGGTTAGCCTCACTTTCAAGAGCAGTCATGGCTGTATTTGGATCGGCTGTTACAATAGCTAGATCGCCAGTGTATGCCAAGGATTTGGTTGAATAATCCTGTGACAAAATAGGGGCTATTTCTCTATTTCCTTCTTATCTGCATTTAAAGGGGTCAATGTATATCGCAAAAAGCAACGGTGAACAAAGGGCAGCCCTGTCGTGTTCCTCGGGAAATTATTAGCTCTTTAGTTAAGCTGCCATTCACCATTACCACAGCCCTGGAGTTGACATACCGTTTTTGCACTGCCTGAATGTAGCCTTCTTTTATTCCAACCCTGGACATGGAAGCCCTCAAATTGCCAGGAGACCCTATCAAAGTCCTTCTCGGCGTCAAGAAGAACCAATGCCATAGGGTCTCCTGCAACTTCCATACTATCAAATAAGGTGATCACTCTCTTGATGTTTGTTAATAGTGAATCTCCCTGGCACAAAAGGTGTTGACACTTAGAATCGCTCCTATTATCTATAAAGTAATTGCTATTAGCCAGGACTTTTGAATACATCCTTGAATCCGTGTTAATAAGAGTAATAGGGCGGTATTAGCCAAGCTGTTCTGGCGGTTTGTTCCTATGAAAAATGACTATCTTCGCCCTGCACCAGGAATTTGGCGGCTGACCACCTTTAAAAAATATATTTAATAAGATCACTTAAAATACTTATGGTTTGATCTAGAAAGGACACATAGAATTCCGAGGGAATACTATCCAATCCGGTTGCTTTCCCTTTTGGCAGGTTTTTGATTGTGATTACATTTTCTTCTATATTAGGGGCCTCTCTAAAATAGCCTGATCTTCATCATCAAATGTATCATTAATTACTCTGTGTGAGTACCTTTAATATTTGCTAGCTCGCCCCCCCCCCCACTCCTCCGTATAAAAGTCCCGATAAAATCACCAGAAGGCTACTCTAATATGTTCTGGGTCGGATATTTGGCCTTCAAGAGGATCATATATTTCACATATCAAATTTTATGAGGCCTGTTGCCTCATGCGTACGGATAGCTGGTGGCTGATTTGCTCGTTCACCTCATACACCATTTATTTTTGTGACATTGCTTTTTTTACAGCTTTATTGGTAAAGATATTTGTGATTGCAGCCTAAGCGATTGCCACCTGGCTTTGTGTTTTAAATAACTATTTTGCCCCTTTGTTCCCTCTTGTCGGCTTTATCAAATCTTCTTTGGTCAGCCAGAAGTTTTCCTGAAGCAACTTCATAGAAACCCTAGCCAGTTTATTAGCTATTAGATTAAATTAAAATACCTATAAAGCGTATGGACGCCTCAGCAAAGAGGCGTCCCAGCACTGAAAGCCAGACTACGCAGGACATAAAACAGAGGGAAATATTCCTTGGACGGGACAGGATCTGGACAGAGGAAATTAGGTCTTGGAAAAAAGCCAAGTCTTCACAAGACGTCAAAGCCTGATGGTCAGGGTTGCTCTGGATGTAGAGGGGGAGAGAGTTTGAGAGTGGGGGCCAGGCGTCTAAAGGAGCGACCGCCAGATCTAGCTCTACGTACGTGGGGGATACAAGCAAGACTCTAGTTTGCCAAACGTAGGGCACGCGGGGTTGTACCGGATACAGAGATCACCTAAGATGTCTGGGGCACTTCCTGTCAGCATCTTATGTGTGATGCAGAGCGTCTTGAAGCGAATACGCTGTTCAAGAGGCAGCCAGTGCAGGTGGCTGAGAAGATTATAGGCATGACTGAATTTCGGAAGGGCAAAAATAGCACGTCCTGCCGCATTATGGACCCGCAGCAATTTATTAAGCACAAATTTATTGGAGCCAAGCAGAAGCACATTGCAGTAGTCCAGACGAGCCAGTATAGAAGCTTGGATGATCACTTGGCGTGTTTGAGCATCAGAGGCCTAAAATCGGTCGAAGGCCGCGCAATAGTCCAATACATTTCCCGGCCACTGATTTGGCCTGTGTTTCAAAGTTGAGATTCTTATCAACTAGGAAACTTCGTTTTTTCACCGAATGTTTGGGATCAGGGGGATCACCAACTGCCCGGGGTTGCCAATCATTCGTCCAGAGATGAGCCTCTTTTCCAACCAGGAGAATCTCTGATTTGGTAGAGTTCAATTGCAGAAAGTTAACTGTCATCCATTCTGCAATTGCAGAGATGTCTTCTTTTAATTTTATTTTGTCCTGCTCCGGGTCATTGGACAGGGCAATCACCAGTTGGTTGTCGTCAGCATATGACACCAGGCATGTTCCTCGTGCTTTGACCATCTGTGCCAGAAGAGATATATATGGACTAAATTGCCAAAAGACACGCCGCCTACAGCATTAACAATATCTTTAAACATGCTGAAAATTGTGAACATTAATTGAATGTGAAAAACCCTTTCAGTATAGCGGCTATATGAAGTGTTTATTTGCAAGTCCTGCCTAAATTGCCACACTGTGAGCGCAAATCAGGAGAGACATTTCCCTTTGAAAAACGAAGCGCTCTACAACATATACTTACACCTGAAAGCACTGAGGAAAGCTTACTGCTGAAATGTGTCTACTAATAAAGGTGTTTCTAAACTATCCCCCCCGAGTGCCTTCGTGTGCCATACTTTGCATGCGCTGGAGCCTGTGTGTGCGTATATATGTATGTGTGTATATATATATATATATATATATATATATATATATATATATATATATATATATATATATATAGTAACTAGGCATAATATCGACTCAAAAAAATATTGTCAAATATCGATAGTAATAAAATATCGAAAAAAAATATCGTTGGTCAAAATATCGAAAAAAGTAATGTTAATAAATTATCGAGTACAAAAATATCGACAAATATCGACAATAAGTAGATAAAAGGATAAAATAATAAAAATTATAAATAAAAAAACTAATATAAATATATAAATGAATGTTAATTATTGGGAGCGGGATGTTGGGTTAATAGGGGATAAAGGTGGGGAGGAATTTAAAATATAAAAAAAATTATAATATATGTTAGATTTATCAAAAAAATAATTGAGAAAATATACAAAAAATTTGCAAAAACAATATTTATTAAAAATATAGTGTAAAATTTTAGGAGCGGGATGTAGGGTTAATAGGGGACAAGGGTGGGGAGTAATTTAAAAAAATATTTAAAAAAAAAAATATTTTTGAAATAATGGAAAAAATGAAAAATAGTAAAAAGGATATAATTATATATATATATATATATATATATATCAAAATACCAAATGCCCTGTAGCATCTGAGAGAGCACACGACCAGTTCTCTGCCATCCAGCAGTATCACGCAGCCTTCCCTCTTCTCCGCTTGCATTCAATAAGCCAACGCGTTTCGGGGCTACTCCCCTTCTTCATGGGCGCAAAACATCACACGTAACTGCCTGCAAGAGTGTTTCCGGTTTTTATTGTGCATTTACCAAAACCCCATTTCCTGTGGGCGTGTGTAGGTTCACAGTCCCACGGTGGTTTGTGGGATATGAAGTCCGTGATGCAGGCAGTGCACTCGTGCATGGTTTTGTAATTAGAGTTCATTGTAGTCCTTTAGTAGGTTGCAGAGTTGAAGGATGGCTTAATCCGCGTATGGAGAACTGTGCCGATTTTGCCCCGCTACGTGCAGAGCTACGACCTCGCCCAGCCAGTGATTGTCGTATTCTCCAGCTGGTGACGGTGCCTCTCTCCACGACCAGGCTGCCGTGTAGCAATGTCAAAATACCAAATGCCCTGTAGCATCTGAGAGAGCACACGACCAGTTCTCTGCCATCCAGCAGTATCACGCAACCTTCCCTCTTCTCCGCTTGCATTCAATAAGCCAACGCGTTTCGGGGCTACTCCCCTTCTTCATGGGCGCAAAACATCACACGTAACTGCCTGCAAGAGTGTTTCCGGTTTTTATTGTGCATTTACCAAAACCCCATTTCCTGTGGGCGTGTGTAGGTTCACAGTCCCACGGTGGTTTGTGGGATATGAAGTCCGTGATGCAGGCAGTGCACTCGTGCATGGTTTTGTAATTAGAGTTCATTGTAGTCCTTTAGTAGGTTGCAGAGTTGAAGGATGGCTTAATCCGCGTATGGAGAACTGTGCCGATTTTGCCCCGCTACGTGCAGAGCTACGACCTCGCCCAGCCAGTGATTGTCGTATTCTCCAGCTGGTGACGGTGCCTCTCTCCACGACCAGGCTGCCGTGTAGCAATGTCAAAATACCAAATGCCCTGTAGCATCTGAGAGAGCACACGACCAGTTCTCTGCCATCCAGCAGTATCACGCAGCCTTCCCTCTTCTCCGCTTGCATTCAATAAGCCAACGCGTTTCGGGGCTACTCCCCTTCTTCATGGGCGCAAAACATCACACGTAACTGCCTGCAAGAGTGTTTCCGGTTTTTATTGTGCATTTACTAAAACCCCATTTCCTGTGGGCGTGTGTAGGTTCACAGTCCCACGGTGGTTTGTGGGATATGAAGTCCGTGATGCAGGCAGTGCACTCGTGCATGGTTTTGTAATTAGAGTTCATTGTAGTCCTTTAGTAGGTTGCAGAGTTGAAGGATGGCTTAATCCGCGTATGGAGAACTGTGCCGATTTTGCCCCGCTACGTGCAGAGCTACGACCTCGCCCAGCCAGTGATTGTCGTATTCTCCAGCTGGTGACGGTGCCTCTCTCCACGACCAGGCTGCCGTGTAGCAATGTCAAAATACCAAATGCCCTGTAGCATCTGAGAGAGCACACGACCAGTTCTCTGCCATCCAGCAGTATCACGCAGCCTTCCCTCTTCTCCGCTTGCATTCAATAAGCCAACGCGTTTCGGGGCTACTCCCCTTCTTCATGGGCGCAAAACATCACACGTAACTGCCTGCAAGAGTGTTTCCGGTTTTTATTGTGCATTTACCAAAACCCCATTTCCTGTGGGCGTGTGTAGGTTCACAGTCCCACGGTGGTTTGTGGGATATGAAGTCCGTGATGCAGGCAGTGCACTCGTGCATGGTTTTGTAATTAGAGTTCATTGTAGTCCTTTAGTAGGTTGCAGAGTTGAAGGATGGCTTAATCCGCGTATGGAGAACTGTGCCGATTTTGCCCCGCTACGTGCAGAGCTACGACCTCGCCCAGCCAGTGATTGTCGTATTCTCCAGCTGGTGACGGTGCCTCTCTCCACGACCAGGCTGCCGTGTAGCAATGTCAAAATACCAAATGCCCTGTAGCATCTGAGAGAGCACACGACCAGTTCTCTGCCATCCAGCAGTATCACGCAGCCTTCCCTCTTCTCCGCTTGCATTCAATAAGCCAACGCGTTTCGGGGCTACTCCCCTTCTTCATGGGCGCAAAACATCACACGTAACTGCCTGCAAGAGTGTTTCCGGTTTTTATTGTGCATTTACCAAAACCCCATTTCCTGTGGGCGTGTGTAGGTTCACGGTCCCACGGTGGTTTGTGGGATATGAAGTCCGTGATGCAGGCAGTGCACTCGTGCATGGTTTTGTAATTAGAGTTCATTGTAGTCCTTTAGTAGGTTGCAGAGTTGAAGGATGGCTTAATCCGCGTATGGAGAACTGTGCCGATTTTGCCCCGCTACGTGCAGAGCTACGACCTCGCCCAGCCAGTGATTGTCGTATTCTCCAGCTGGTGACGGTGCCTCTCTCCACGACCAGGCTGCCGTGTAGCAATGTCAAAATACCAAATGCCCTGTAGCATCTGAGAGAGCACACGACCAGTTCTCTGCCATCCAGCAGTATCACACAGCCTTCCCTCTTCTCCGCTTGCATTCAATAAGCCAACGCGTTTCGGGGCTACTCCCCTTCTTCATGGGCGCAAAACATCACACGTAACTGCCTGCAAGAGTGTTTCCGGTTTTTATTGTGCATTTACCAAAACCCCATTTCCTGTGGGCGTGTGTAGGTTCACAGTCCCACGGTGGTTTGTGGGATATGAAGTCCGTGATGCAGGCAGTGCACTCGTGCATGGTTTTGTAATTAGAGTTCATTGTAGTCCTTTAGTAGGTTGCAGAGTTGAAGGATGGCTTAATCCGCGTATGGAGAACTGTGCCGATTTTGCCCCGCTACGTGCAGAGCTACGACCTCGCCCAGTCAGTGATTGTCGTATTCTCCAGCTGGTGACGGTGCCTCTCTCCACGACCAGGCTGCCGTGTAGCAATGTCAAAATACCAAATGCCCTGTAGCATCTGAGAGAGCACACGACCAGTTCTCTGCCATCCAGCAGTATCACGCAGCCTTCCCTCTTCTCCGCTTGCATTCAATAAGCCAACGCGTTTCGGGGCTACTCCCCTTCTTCATGGGCGCAAAACATCACACGTAACTGCCTGCAAGAGTGTTTCCGGTTTTTATTGTGCATTTACCAAAACCCCATTTCCTGTGGGCGTGTGTAGGTTCACAGTCCCACGGTGGTTTGTGGGATATGAAGTCCGTGATGCAGGCAGTGCACTCGTGCATGGTTTTGTAATTAGAGTTCATTGTAGTCCTTTAGTAGGTTGCAGAGTTGAAGGATGGCTTAATCCGCGTATGGAGAACTGTGCCGATTTTGCCCCGCTACGTGCAGAGCTACGACCTCGCCCAGCCAGTGATTGTCGTATTCTCCAGCTGGTGACGGTGCCTCTCTCCACGACCAGGCTGCCGTGTAGCAATGTCAAAATACCAAATGCCCTGTAGCATCTGAGAGAGCACACGACCAGTTCTCTGCCATCCAGCAGTATCACGCAGCCTTCCCTCTTCTCCGCTTGCATTCAATAAGCCAACGCGTTTCGGGGCTACTCCCCTTCTTCATGGGCGCAAAACATCACACGTAACTGCCTGCAAGAGTGTTTCCGGTTTTTATTGTGCATTTACCAAAACCCCATTTCCTGTGGGCGTGTGTAGGTTCACAGTCCCACGGTGGTTTGTGGGATATGAAGTCCGTGATGCAGGCAGTGCACTCGTGCATGGTTTTGTAATTAGAGTTCATTGTAGTCCTTTAGTAGGTTGCAGAGTTGAAGGAAATTTAGCTAATACATTTTTTGCAAATATTGTTGCAAAATATTAATTTTAACACTAGTCTGCAAATAAATTATAATTAAAATTAGTACATTATATTTGTCTAAGGAATATATTGTGTGCAAAAACATATTATATAATTAAAAATGTTGCAAAAATAATTGCAAAATAAGAAATGTAACACTAGTCTGCAAATAATTTTTAAATACATTTAGTACATAATGTTTGTCAAAGGAATATAATTTGTGCAAAATAATTTATAATATAAGATTACAAATACATTTTAAAATAATTAAAAATTTGTACATTAATAAAATTATAAACTTGTTTTTGAATAAAAAAATTAGAAATATTAGATTAAATGTTAATTTCATTATATAATGTAATAACAAATAATGTATTTCACATAAAAAAATTACTATAAAAATATTTTTTAATTATTTTCTTTATAAATGTAATATCATTGATAAATATTTGTTCATAATAACATTTTTAGAGACAATATATAATATGTAAATAATTATTACAGTTACAGGTGTAGGATTAGGAAATTTGGATAGGTTAGTGTACTGGACATTTTACAACAATTGGTACAATGGATTTGGAATACAAATTAATAATTGGACAGTGTCCTGCACCTTCCCTGATATTAGCTTGATTGGAGTAGGAATAGTAAATTAAAATTGGTCTGTGTCCAGCACCTTCCCTTATTTTAGCTAGACTGGAGTAGGAATACTAAATTATACATGGTCAGTGTCCAGCACATTCCCTGATATTTGCATGACTGAAGTAAGATTAGTAAATTAAAATTTGTAAGTGTCCAGCACCTTCTCTGATATTAGCTTGACTGGAGTAGGAATAGTAAATTATACTTGGTCAGTGTCCAGCACTTTCCCTGATATTAGTATGACTGGAGTTAGAATAGTAATTAGTAATTGGTCAGTGTCCAGCACCTTCTCTGATATTAGTTTGAGTGTAGTTGGAATAGTAATTTTTTATAAGTCTGTGTCCAGCACCTTCCCTGATAGTAGCTAGATTGGAGTAGGAATAGTAATTTATACTTGGTCAGTGTCCAGCACTTTCCCTGATATTAGTATGACTGGAGTTGGAATAGTTAATTTTAGTGGTCAATGTCCAGCACCTTCCTTGACATTTGCCTGACTGGAGTTGGAATATACATTTATATTTGTTCAGTGTCCAGCACCTTCCCGGATATCAGCTTGACTGGAGTTTGAATAGTTAGTTATTATTGGTCAGTGTCCAGCACCTTCCCTGATAATTGTCTGACTGGAGTAGGAATAGTAAATTATAATTGGCCAGCGTCCAGCATCTTCCCTGATATTAGCATGATTGGAGTTGGAATAGTACTTTTTTATTGGTCAGTCTCCAGCACCTTCCCTGATAATAGGTTGACTGGAGTAGGAATAGTAAAAGCTACTTGGTCAGTGTCCAGCACCTTCCCTGATATTTGCCTGACTGGAGTTGGAATACTAAATAATAATTGGCCAGTGTCCAGCACCTGCTCTGATCTTTGCTTCACTGGAGTTGGAATAGAAAATTATAATTGGCCATTGTCCTGCACCTTTCTTGATATTAGCTTTACTGGAGTAGGAATAGTACATTGTAATTGGTCAGTGTCCAGCACATTTGCATAAAATTTTACATTACTGTGTTATTATCTTAGAAAATAATGCAACATGGATGTTTACACAAGTTTATTCAGATATTTTATTTTTATTCATGTACAGTACAATACAATGAAAAGCAACATTATCATAAAAGTAGTTTGCAAAGTAGTATTTCAAGAATAACACATTATCATTTATGTACATGTTGTACATTGTCACATAGAAATATTTCACAATATTCAGAAAAAAAAATATTTGTTTTCTTTATGTTGGGGTAACAAGTAATTATATTTAATAAAATAAATATTCACTTCATTATCAGCTTCTTCCCATTTATATTTAATAATAATATTTTATATATTAATATTATTAAATATATATATAGATTATATACATTTTTATAAAGTAACAGCAAATTTATTATATTTGTTCTATATATGAAAATACTGAGTTAGACATTTAATTGGTACATATTAAATACAATGTTCATATTAAATAATACATTTACGTATATTATGTTGTAAAGTTTATAACAGTATAGGGAAAAAATAGGTCTAATACTAATATGTGGTATAGGAAAAAATTGACTTTGGTAATTATCTTCATTTATAATACTTAGGAATTATTACAAAAAATTGTTATAATTAATAATAATAATTACTAATATATATTTATTATTATTATTAATTACTAAACATAATTATTTCTAACTTTTTTTCTCAAACACATACATTCAGCAAATACAAAATACATTTATTTAGGTCATTGTTTATATTTCAAATGGTTATATAGAATTTAGATTAATAAAAATAAATACATTATATTATTTATTATTATTAATAATTTGCATAAAAAATAATGTATAGTTAATAAAATAAAGGAAAAAGTTCTTCCAATAAATGTACATGATTATAAAATATTAACATATATTATTTCCTTTTATTATTAATGTTTTAATATTAATAATTTATTATATATTAATTAATTAAAAAAAATATTTAAACACATTAAATTATCATGAGTCTAGTCTATTATTTTTATATAATAAGTATGGGTATGTATTATATTTTGTATTATAACATTGTGTTTAATATGAATCGTTTTCTAATATGGTTGAAGGGGACTACTTTTTTACCACGTAAGGTTATTGAGCTTCATTCTGGACTGGAGAAGCTCGCGGTTGGGAGTTGCTTCGCGTGGAGAGAGGTAAGGTTATTTTTACATATAATTTTTAACCGATTGGTAGTGTTTGAGGGTATATTCGAACTGTGTAGTGTTTTTGTGTGTATGTAGTACTTGTTTAGGTATCTTTTAGGTGAAATGTCGTAGTTAATGTATGCGTCGTTTATGTTTCAATTCTAGTGTTCTTTTAAGGGTTAGGAAATATCTTCTTACATGTTTCATGTTAATTGTGAGTGTATTACAAATGTTATGGGGTATTTGTGGGTGGGTTTCTTTATGTATGCTTTTTTACAGGTTACGGTTCCTCGCATGAGAAGTACATGGAAGGAAGCGTTTGTTGGGGGGAGAAAGTACTGTATAACTTATTATGGTTTTATTTTTACATCAATCTCCTATTTTTCGTGATTGCCTGGAGCGTTTTTTAAAATTTCTTTCTATTTTTCGGGTTTTTGGAGGGGCTTGTATTGGATTGAGAAACTAATATGCATTACCGTTTATTTTTAAGGTGTGTGTATATCACTTTAAATACTGAAGTGTCCACACTTATGTTTTCGGGATTTCCTGGAGCGTTTATTTTATTTTTACATAACTTTCGCGTTTTTGAGGGTTTCCGATATTGGATTTGTCCTGGATTGTCCTGGATTGTATGGGATTGTGTGGATTATATTTGGCTGGATTACGTCTTTCTCTGCAACTTAAATTGTAAGTATTTTAACGTAATTTTATTTGGGTGGGAAATGTCGATTTTTATGTAATGTGTATGTGTGATGTTTTTATAAATATTGCATATTTGTTCTGAAATAATGTACCAAAATGTTCTTATTATGTAAAACAAATATGTATTATTTATAAATATTTGGAAATGTTTGTTTTTTATATTTAGCATTTATTTATTTATTTATTTTAGAGTTTTGTATAGCGCGAACAAGACCCGTGGGTATCAGAGCGCTTAACATGAGAGAGGAAAAAGTGTTAACATATATATAAACAGTTAGCGAGCAACCGCTGTGAGGTAGATGATATATCTAAAATCGTAACACCTGTGAACGTTAGCGTGCATAAATAAGCTATGACAAAATTACTAACAAAAGCATGTATATATAACAGATATGACAAAATTACTAACAAAAGCATGTATATATAACAGATATGAGGTAGCTCGGTATATGTTCATGAAAGATGCTGTTCTCCTGTTCAATCAAAGTAACCATTACTAATGGCCTTTCGGTTGTTCTCATATCATAGGATATGTATTCCAATAAAGAATTGCCTATGTCTCCCTTCCTAATGGCGTACATGATCAGTACTAAGCAGTAGTAAATCCAAACCCAGAACAATGTTCTAGGTAATGTATCTATTCATCAGCAGGCTCTTCACTTCCCGCTTGAATGTTACCAGATTCTGGATCTTCCTGATGTTTGGAGGGAGTGAGTTCCAAATTCTGGGGGCGGCTCCTGAGAACGCTCTGTCATAGGTTTTTTTCTTTCGGAAGAAGGCTGGCCGTAGAAGCAACTCCTTAGCACTCCTAGCTGGTCTGTTGCCACCGGACAGCTGAATTTTCTTGGCTAGATAACTTGGGGTGTTCTCATGTAGTGCTTTGTGTGTGATGCATGCTATCTTCATTTGGATTCTTGCTTCATACGGTAGCCAGTTTAATACTTTCAGGTGCGGGGATATATGATCATATTTCCTGGTTCCGGTGATAAGTCTTGCCGCAGCGTTAAGGCAGGCTTTCAGTGGTGCTGTGGACGTTTTTGGTAATCCAGCCAAGGTAGTGCAACCATATTCAATCCTCAAGATAACTAAGGATTGGATTGCCACTTTGAGGTCAGACTCCAATTATTATAAGAAATTATCAAATTATTATAAGAGGTCAGTCAGCATTATTATAAGAAGACATTTGTATTTTAGGGTTAATTATTTATAGTAGGCTTTTAGCTATTAGTGACAGGTATTCTAGTCCTCTGGTTGTAGGATATAGTGTGACTTGACTTTGCAGGAGTCTGAACATTTGTTTAGTTTGTTTAGTTAGTTTTGGACCAATTTGGGTCACAGATTGTTCGATTCTTAGTTCTTGGTACCTTTGTTCTTTTTTTAAAGCTTCTAGTAGGTTATGGAATGTGGGTTTGGCTCTTCTAGTGGTAGCTTGGAATGCATTGTGCCACCCTTCTACACTGTTGTTAGTTTTTGCCTCTTGGTTTAATTTACTTAGATATACATTCCACCAAGGTATGTGGAATTTGGGTTGGCGTCGGTGTCAAGATCTGTGTAACCTTCCCACCCAAGTATCTTCGAAATAGTCCAGTAATGGGGTCAGTTTATCTTCATTCTTTTTGTAATATGTGCTGTCAATTAATAAATTGTAGTGTTCCGCTACATCTGTAACAGGAACATAGGCTAGTGCTATCAATTTTTTAATTTGATAGGCAAAGTTGCTATCTGTTGAGTATAGAATACTTAAGGTGGATTTCTGGAGATGTCTCCATATACTGTGATTGAAATGATAGTAGCAACCCTGGATTGCTGTGTGGGGAAATGTTTTCAAAATGCTATTACTCATAGCACGCTCGAAATCAATAATTATTTTTTGTGGAAAATAATTATTGATTTAATTTTTGATAACATTTAATATTTCTGTATATGTATTTTGCTGTTTGTTAGGTAACAAACAGTAAATGAAAGGGATGTTATAGTGATGGTATAAACCATGTATGGAATATAGTTGATAAAAAGGTTTTGGACATGGTTTAAAAGTTCCATCCATCATCCATTGGTCACATTGTTGGATTTTTCTTAAATAACTTGCAGTTGCAGACATTATTATTCGGTTTGTACTGCTTGCATTGTCAAAAAGGATAAATTTGTCATTATTGTGTGTTACGCTCATTTCTGGGGAAATGATAATTTCCTCAAATGTAGTAGGGTTAGGTTGTGTTGTGGTAGTTAGTCTTTTAGTGCGTGCTATTGTGCGTTTTAAGGGAGTCAATAGAGGGTAGTTGACCTGAAGCATGGGCTGGAATTTTTAACAGTTCTTCTTTAAGGATTTGTGTTGTTGGTTTATCACTTTGTGTGCTAGCAGTTTTTATACTTTCCAATGCATCTCTTATTTCTATTTCGGTGACATTGGGGGGGTGATTGTGTTCCCTGGTAAATAACACATTTGTTTCTTCAGTAGTAGCCCTCCCATAGCATTTGTTTGAGTAATATTTGGTACATTTCCAGAATACTTTTCTGCCACTTTGTCTTTCCTGATTATAAACATACCCCATATAACATAACAGTAATTTATTTTTCTGTGACATAACAAATTCTGCACCTTCTGTCATTTTGTTTTACTTGTTCTAGGAAAGAGTAGAAAGAAATATATTTAAAAAAGAGATATTTCAGTTTGTGGTCCATACATAATAATTGATGCATTTATACTTATTGTTACTAAAAGTTGTTTCCAAAAATGCTGAACTGTGTTTTCAAATATAATCTTGTACAAACGTTTTTCCAAGGATAAAGCTGTATTCTAGTTAGCTTAGTAGTATATTTGATCAAAACATTAGACATACGTACTTGTTTAAACAGTTGAGTTTTAGTATTTGGTGGAGTAGATCAAGGTTGTAAAGTTCAGATCTGTAGAGAAGATAGAATACATAAATGTAAATTATTAGTAAAAATGTAATA
Source organism: Lissotriton vulgaris (assembly GCF_964263255.1). Taxonomy (NCBI): domain Eukaryota; kingdom Metazoa; phylum Chordata; class Amphibia; order Caudata; family Salamandridae; genus Lissotriton; species Lissotriton vulgaris. The sequence continues at coordinate 111,566,179 of NC_141691.1, read as the reverse complement.
AATGGTTGGGAACATTGGAAAATAAAAATAAATACTTACTTGTAGAAATGTAGTTTAGTTTGCTGTAGGTAGAGTAGATGTATTCAGAATATCTGTAGAGGACATATAAATTATATAACATGGTGTTTAGAACATTGCTTTAGTATTTTTCTGGACTTTTAGAAAAATTACAAGTATACTTACATTTTTAACAAGGGTAGTCTTGTCTTTTGGTATAGTCTATGTAGGATGTTTTTACAGGATCTGTAGGGAAGATGTAATATGCAAGATATGGTGTTAAGAAAATAGCTTAATGATTTTTTGGTGTTTAATAACTAATACATATATACTTACTTAATTTGTGTAGTTTTAGACATTTGTAGAGTCGAAATAGGAAATTCTCTGTTCTCTGACTATCTGTTAAGAAAATTTAGAAAATAAAGTATGGATCTTGTAAAATAGTGTTTAAGAACTGCAGTTTGTGTATAACAGAGCATTAACATATACTTACAATCAGAAATTCCGGGTGAACAAATAGGAGAAGGTATATAGAATTTTTTAGGAGTAGTCTCTATCAGAAAAGTAGGAGGAGATGAGAAAAAAGAGTGAAAGAGTTAGGAGATATATGAAAAATAGTAGACTACAACTTCTGATTTCTAAATAAATAACTGTAACTTACTTGAATAATTTTGTGGTAAGCTGGATTATTTCAGATGTTTGTTCAGGAACAAGATCCTCTGAGTGTTGGCTTCTTCTTTCTATAGAGTTAGCAGCAACAAATGGTAGTATGCATGTATTCCTTTTATAGTGTGTGTATTTAGTGTGCTTTGATTTGATTGGGTGTAGGAAGAAAAGAAGCATTGTATAGGCTAGTTTGAATTTTTTTAAAGTTAATTGGTGTGTTTGTTCATGTGGGAAGGGTGATATGTGCAGATTTCTGCATTAAAGCAGGTTAGTTGTTTAAGAAATTAGATGTATAAGTGAAAATAAAGAATAAAAATGTGTTAAATGTAAAGAATATTTATAAAAAATTAGCACGCATGTCATATAATGTATGGCAAATGTAGATAAAGAGGGATGTAATAAAAGTAAGTAGTATTATATGTATTATGTATTTACTATAGTGGCATGCATTTTTTTAGACTATTAAAATGGTATTTTAGACATGAAAGAGTAATAAATCAAAGCCAATATTTTTCAGTAGTCGATATTTTTGTAGTAGATATTTTTGTAGTGTTAGATGTGATCTGATGAAAAACGATATATTTGTAGTCGATATATAGTAGGTCGATATTTATGTACTCGAATTTTTCAATACTCGATATATTGTAGTCGATATTTTTGTAGTTTGTGTAATAAGTATAGAAAGTCGATATTTTTGTCGTCGATAATTTATCAACGATATTTTTGCTACTCTATATTATGACCGTCGATAATATTTCAGTGAGAGATATATATATATATATATATATATATATATATATATATATATATATATATATATATATATATATATATATATATTGTAGCTCCAACAACACCAGCCTGCTGCACTCGTAAGCGGGTGCCCGTCACACACGCACTGCTCCAATCGTCCACCAGGATCACACCTGTATAGATGAGCGGCACTTACGGGGATCGTTTTCCAAAAGTTTATTTAAAAACCTCTAGCACAAAAACTAATGCGGTCAGAACAATCTAAGTGGTGGGAACACAGGTCCCTTTCCCGGTATTTACAAGTCAACAGAGTACCGAGGGGGCTTAGAATAACATTAGCCCCTAGCTATGAGAATCCCGACCCTGCCATGCTTAAAGAATGGGCCGAATCCAACCTAGAATCATCTGCTAAGCTATTGAAAATTCTGGTGAAGTACGCTTTGAGTGACCGTTTAAAATTACAGGGTGAGATTGACAAACTGGAAGAAGAAATTACTGGGTTGGGTATGAATGATCAAATCAAAAAATTGCGTGAGGAAATGATGGTCCGTTTAAACAAGGAAGAAGAAATAATTAAGAAAAGAAAGGCCTACAAATTCGAAAGAGACCGATTAGATTATCTAAATGGCCAAATCTTCACCTTTGCCAGACGTTATGATGGTGTAAAAGCAAGAGTAAAGGGTGCACAAAATAAAGCTCCTGCCACACGTGATAACTCCATTTCGAGTTCTGAATTGAGCTCTAACGTCGAAAGTGAACCTGAGGGTGACAACAGAATGGACCAGGCCTTGGGGTTTACCAAACTTACCATGGCGGAGGAAGTCGATTGCCTATGCCTGGACCGGAGGGACACGTTGCGTTCAAGAACAAAACAAGCACCAGGCGCAACTACAGACGGAACCAACGCCGCAAAAAATGCAGGAACCGCCAAAGGCAAGGCAAAGGGACCCCCAAGAGGAAGATGGAACCGATCCCAAAAACGCAATCAAATGCAAGCGGAAACGCCAACTCAGTAATCAATCTCACACAGACTGTGCTTACCAGACAAGAAGAGGCTGTTTTGTCTCTGGGCTTGTCATATTGCCCACCCAACAATTTCAATTGCGCGGATGCGCGAATGGACACTTACAGATTTATTCGTAAGCTAAAATTGAACAAATTCCATTGCCTTCAATCAAAGAAACAAAATCCTGTTGAGATTAACAGCCCACCTTGCTGACCGTGGGGGACCAAGAGGACGTGAATGCAATATGGTCCCTACAAAATGAAACCACTGGCAGTGAAGGGGGTGATTGTAATTTGGAGAGGGGAAATGCAGCGGCGGGTTTAACATCTTTCAAACCCAAGTCAACGTTTCAAACCATAATGCTCCATGATAACATCGACGTTTACCATGACTTAGTGATAAAGGAGCTTAAACAGTTATACATTGCCACCAACAGTAAACGTCACGCAATCACCAAACAAAATTGGAGCTATATGCAATTGGTTGACAAATTAAGTGCGGATAACAACATATTGGTGCGCCAAGCGGACAAAGGGAGAATGTTGTTTTGTGGCCTCGAGAACTATACCTGGAGGAGGCAGAAAAACAACTCAACGATTCGGCATGCTATAGAAAAAGTAATTGGCCCACCCTCAAAGCAACATGGGGGACCAAACAGCCAAACTCCAAGCATGGAGAAGTGGGGGAATTATCACGGAGGACGAATTCCACTTTATGAAAAAAGAACATCCGGTGGTACCTTCGTTTTATCTAATCCCCAAGGTCCACAAGGACTGTAATAAACCCCCTGGGCGCCCTATAATCTCCGCAATCGATAGCTCCTTGGAAAATGTATCAAAATACATAGACTTTTTCTTACAGGATTGGGTGAAAGGATTGGGCTCTTATGTTCAAGATTCTACAGATTTCATTCACAGAACAGTTGGTATGGGGTCCAGACTTTTTGCTTATGACCCTTGATGTGTCATCGCTAAATACCTCAATTTCCCACCGAGATGGTCTCAAGGCAATCTAACATTTCCTGAACAAACGTCCCATATATTATGGGGTGCACAAGAGGATGCTGTTATCTATGGTTCAAATGTGTTTGGAGCAGAATTTCTTTTTGTTTAACAATCAAATTTACCAACAAATTAGAGGTGTCGCCATGGGGGCCTGTTTCTCCCCCAGCTACGCATGCTTGCACATGGGGCTGTGGGAGGAACAGGTCCTGGCGGGGGATCTGCGACTAACCATGGAACAGCATGTGGTCACCTATTTACGCTATATAGATGACTTATTTTTTGTTTGGAAAGGGACGGAGGAGGCAGCAATCCAATTTGTTGAGAGGCTAAATGTTAATGGTTTGAACTTATGTTTTACATCATGCATTCATGCAAAAACTGTTAATTTTCTGGATATGGAAATCTATGTTTCTGAGAACCGCATACAAACGAGATTATACAGGAAGCCACAGCAGGCAATACCATCCTGCATGAGGCTATTCACCATCCTAGCCACCTGATACGCAGCATTCCCTATGAGGAAATGTTGCGTATCAGGCGCATCTGCAGCAGTGATGAGGAATGCGAGTTAGCTCAGGAGGCGAGCAAAAGTAGATTCCTTGCCAGGGGATATTCTAGATCCTTTGTTGAGTCTGCACAGAAAAGAACTCAACTGATATCCCGGGAAACTGCTCTGGTCCCTAGAAATAGAGAGGCAGAAATGCCCCCGGCTGGGGATGTTATCAGACCACGCATGATTGCTACATACAGCCGTCAGCACCTAGCCATGAGAAAGATATTTAACCAAAACTGGAACCTCATATTGGGTGATCCGGTCATTTGCAACAAAATATTGAAAAAAACATTCCTCACGTTCAGGAAATCGAAGTCTATGGCCAATGCTTTGGTCAGAAACACCTTGGAACCCCAAATGTCAGCTACGTGGAAGGCCTTAGGAAGTGGATTTAAGAAGTGCATACAGTGTAAGGCGTGTAAGTATGGGGTCAACAAGAACAATTACGTTGTCCCATTCTCACGAACACCCAAAAACATCACCAAACGCCTCACATGCAAGACAGACTATGCGGTCTATGTGCTGGAGTGCACTTGCGGACTCGGGTATGTGGGTAGCACCCGCCTGCCGGTCCACAAGCGTGTGCTCCAGCACATTAGAGCCATCATTAATAAAGACCAAGCCTACCGTGTGGCTAGGCATTTCGAACAGGAGCATAGTTCTAATCCGGTGCATCTATCTCATTTTGTTATCGATGCAGTATGGCCAATGAAGAGAGCAGGGAATCGTGAGGCAAAATTACGTCTCCTTGAGACGAGATACATCTTAGAGCTAGACTGCAAGCAACCGCAGGGGCTTAATGCGACAGAGGATCTGTACACCTGTTTGTAAAAGATTAGGATACTCGTATATTCAGTCCTCGACAGCATCTAATACAAGATGGATTCTATGCTTATTAATGTATTGTAACTGCACTGCTTAAAGGATATTTGGCTTTTATCTTGATGAATAATGTTGGTATAACACCTAAATCACCGTTGTCTCCTCATATTCTGACTAAAGAGCTTTTTCAAGTAAGGAGAGGCAACCCCATGGCGTAAGGCCATGGGATTGATTTTTTTAAAAAACAAAACCTGTTTTCTTTAAATGAATTGTTACTTAATTTTCAGCACTTTATGCCCCAGCACTTTAGAAAATCATATAAATTTTGCACTTCAATTGCCGATGATACGATAATGCAATAAGTACATGTATGCAATTTTTTAGGGTTTTTGCCCACTGGGGCTTGATTTTCTCTGCAATGTGCGTTGTACATTTGGGAAGTGATATGAGCAACATGTATAATAACATTTTGTGATCTAATAGGATAAGCCATTTGATCACGTTCACTCGTTGATTAGCCTGTATTCATACAGTGATTAATAATAGTGGTTTTTTAAATGTGTAAATATATATTTATATATTTTATTAATTAAGCCACTTGTACATATAACATTGTATTTTTGAAAAATGTATACAAATGTTAGCACATGGAAACGCAGTATTTCTTTCATGTTGTCAGAACCCATTTGAAAAATTTGCGCGCGCACTGTCACTTTAAAAGATCGGCATTGGCTCTCAGCAACTCGCCATGTGATCAAGCTTTGTAAAGGCGAAACGCGTAATGGCGGCGGCAGGCTTGCTGGCAAGAATAAATCACCTCGATTAAGCACTTATAACTGGGTCTGTTCTTTCGTCATTTCTGGATTTTTGTTCTGAGGCGGCTGCTTCAGTTGTTGGCGAATTTGCGTGTATGTATATATATATATATATATATATATATATATATATATATATAAATTCACTGAAAAAACCATAGGTTATAGACCATATATAGTTAGGGATTAGCATTTACAAAACCTTATTTTACTCGCACAAAACCATTGAAATTCCATATATAGTTAGTTGCACTAACTATATATCGCGCACCCGCAATCCACTGCTGATGATGTCACATATTACATCATTCATGACATGGTCAGTGACATCACTGATGACAACATCCAGTGACTGTATGTTTCTGTAAAGTTAAAATATGTCTTACATATTGAAGAATGAGTGGATGTATAAGTGTCTGGATGAAGGATATAGTAGGTGCATGACTGACTGTATGAGTGAGTGATTAAATGTGTCTCACTGAGTGCATGGGTTAGTGACTAAACTGTCTTAATTTGTGCATCATTATGTCTGTTGTTCTGTAAACTGTTGCATGTGTTGATAAGTAGCTATATGATTAAGTTTATGGGTTATTGATTGGTTGCCCAAGTATTTGTATGGGAGACTGAGTGTGTGTGTGGGTGGCTGAGAGGTGTATGACTCTGTGCATAGATGTGTGAGCAGTTGATTCACTAGATGTATGGTTTCAAAAGTGCATGTGGAAACAGCTGTATGGGCGGTTGACTGTGTGCATGAGTGTATTGGTGAGTGAATGGATATCTCAGTGCTACATGTCAAAGTAAGTACATATGTAAAACACAGTACATGTAAGAGTTGACATATATAAATAACTGTGCATAAGAGCCAGTGAATGTGTGAGTGGCTGTATGGATCATTGTGAACTTGTATCAGGGATTGTATAAGAGAGTAAATATGTGTTAGTATATGTTTGAATAAGTAAAGTTTGTATAACTGTATAGTTGAGGAAATGGAGGTGTGATTGATTCTTTGCATGACTGACTAGGTGTGTGAGTAACTCCATGGATGAGTGACAGTCTGTGAGTGTCTGTTTACACTGATTGTATCTAAGGTTATATTAGAGTCTGAAGAGGTTCATCGTATTATCACATGAATGATATCATCAGTGATGTGATCAGTAATGTCAAATGAGATGTCAGTGATGTCATCAGTGATGTCACTGACCATGTCATGAATGATGTAATATGTGACATCATCAGCAGTGGATTGCGGGTGCGCGATATATAGTTAGTGCAACTAACTATATATGGAATTTCAATGGTTTTGTGCGAGTAAAATAAGGTTTTGTAAATGCCAATCCCTAACTATATATGGTCTATAACCTATGGTTTTTTCAGTGAATTTTCAAGGTTTTGTAAATGCTAATTCCTAACTATATATGGCCTAAAACCTATGTTTTTTTCTGTGAATTTCAATGGTTTTTTAATAGCAAATATCAAAAGCTGTCAAATGTCAAGTACGTGATAGGTAAAAACTTTTTCGTGTTTATGCACGCTGATGTGCTTTGAACGCTGCCCCCCCCCCCTCCCCTCTTTTCTCTTAGTAGTACTCTCTCTTTGCAGATAGTGAAGGGTAGTTAACGCAGGCCTTTACCCCCGTTGTAATCCGTCGTGCCTGCTTGTCTCTCCATTTGATTGATTCTTATCAAAGCATTTACTGTTTTACAATTGATTCTCTTTGGTTCATTCTCTATTTACAAACAAGCACAAAGTCGCAATACTCTGTTTAGTCTTTTCAGATAGTGAAAAATCGTATAAAAAAAAAAAAAGGAATCCAGCAAAATCAGTAGGCCACTAATTGGATCTCTTTTTGACCTCGCTAAAATAGAAATATTAGGAACAACCCTTCATGAGAAATACGAAAATAGTGAGATGAACTGAGCTCCACACCATGAGGGCTGCAAGACAGCTCGGCTCTGTCACCCACCCCGCCCAAAATAACGACAAACCCTATGCAAATATTAAAAATATATACAACACACCAGCAAAGTAACAGGGTAAAACATTTTATTAAATAACTATTTACATAACTATTTTATACTTTTTGTTGCCCGATCCGGCTAGCTAAATCGATCGAGCATGAAACTCATGCACTCTGATAGCAAGCGTTGCTACTGATGCTATGCAGACCAAAACTGGTTTTCAGTTTGTACATTTTTCTAGATTTTTCCATCCAAGGTTGGTTGAGTTTGTAGAATGATGGCTTCATATTTTCAACATACGGTGTGGTGGCGCGGACTGGGAGGGGGCGCTTCGCTCCTGCCCCCTCCCCAAGTAAGATTTTCATACGTGAAAGTACGTTAATGGTTTTGGTCCCTGAGTTGCTTCGATGTCACTGCCATTCTCAAATGGCATAAGTTCTGGATGTTGGGTGCCATAGTTCAGAGTTCTGAGCAGCGCTTGTAACACTGTCTGAAGCTTATTTCCACCTACTGCAGCTTCACTATTCTCAAAGTAAGTGAGGGTCGTTTGTGGACCTGACTGCATTTGAAAACAATGTGATATGGTACCTCCCTAAACCGCTTGACGGAGGCCCCCGAGGGGCGGTGTGATGGCACGGACTCGGAGAAGACGCTTGGCTCCGACCCCCTCCCCAAGTCTTATAGCACTGGTGTAGCCTGAGATCACCCCCGACATAGGCGGCCGGCTCCCGGGGTCCGGTGGAACTTTTTGCCTTTTGATGACTCTTCTATTCTGGACCTTGTCCCACAATCTGTTTGACCTGAAGACACGCTGTAGTGGGGCGCCCCTTTACCGTTTTAGTTGCCATTCCGCCCGCTTTTGCTACACTGTGCCTCTTCCGCCATTCAGCTGTTTACCGCCCGCTCTTGCGACTACAGCGTCTCGCTCACCATGTAGTTGAGTTGCTCCCGCTCTTGCGATGCAACGATAGGCGACTGCCACAGGACTCTCAAAATGGCGGCCGGCTCTTCAGATTTGGGCGTGGTCCACTAAAATGGCCCTGGGACACCTTGGAACTCGGACGCTTCCCTGATAGGGCTTGGGTCCCATTCTCGAAAGCGTCCCCTCAGCCGTGAAGATTCTACAAAAGTCTTGGGGGCCCCCGACTCCCGCAGGCTGCTGGTGGGGAGCGGCTGCCATGTTTGCTCGTGGAATGGCCACGACGGAGCTATGAGATGGTGGTGCTCTCATGCTGACGCCAGCTTCAGTCTGAAACATCCAGAAACACTGTAGACTACCAATTCGATCAGTTCCGGTAGCGCCCCAACATGACCCGGTAGAGAAGAACTTGCCCTCCCCTCTTTGACTGATGGTTCTTGTTGCCTGTCCCCTCTGTTGTCATTTAACAGAACTTTTTGGACTGCTGAAAGGTGTTGTGTTCCGAACGCTGGTTGGTGGAGACATTTTGACTATATTCTTGACCTACGTTGTCGCGTAATGCGTTATATGACACGCCGCGTTAGCGCACCCGGAAGTGATCCGGGGCGCGGCGCGCAGCGCGTAACGTAAGCATAACAGGTCATGTGACTTGTTAATAAAACTTTTTATTGGTTCATTTTACTTTTGTTATTTTAATAATGAAAAGCTTGGTCATATGACCTAAAAAATACGCTTTTTATTGATTTCGAACATTTTTTTTTTTAAAACATATATGTTATAATGTTCCAGGCTAATGTACTTTCCCGGAAAATTTACAACTGTCCTGCAAGTAAAATATATTCCTTTTTCGAGAAAACGGGCGTTTCTTCGTCCCATGACGGAGCCGTTGAGTAAAAGAGGCTCGGCCTGCTGTCTTACTCGCCGATACGCCTGATTATCAGATTCTTATCGATCACTTTATGTTGCAGGAGTGGAAAACACAACTGCCCTTGACCATTTATCTTTACTGCGTTCCTACGTATTATACCTTTTATCCGTCATGTAATTGGACTGCTTTATTTCACTTGCCTTTTACTGATTCGAAAACAGTGACTAAAAGTAAAAACTTTACCAATGTAAATACTACTACCATGTTTTGTTTTAAAAACCTTTATTGTGAAAATGTCAGTATACAAATACGGGCCTATAACCACGTGGGCCGGCCACGGAGCAAACTGAAATCGTATATGATGAGGAGACATTTACACTGTAGAGGAACGTAACGATCGGGCCATTAGGTTGCAAGAACTAAGGTGTCGGTGGACGTACATTTTGTAATTAAAATACGACAAAGCCACTTACAAAAAAATTATCTAGATATACATTTGCGGGCAAGTACCATGGGTGACGTTAATTCAAACTTTCAATAGTACAGTAATCAATAACACATCAGAACTTAATATCAATAGGGATGTCGAAATATTCAATCAATTCTCGTCCCCGCCCGCCATGAGAATCAAAACTGCATTCATATCTCGTGATATCAAGGTTGTTCAACCAGTACACAACAAGGAGTTACGAGTCCCATTTTTATACCGGCGCCATTTTGGGCGAGGCCGGGCAGGTCCAAGATATAGTCAAAATGTCTCCACCAGCCATCGGCCAGACCAGAACCTCTTTCGGCCCTTTATGCTACAAGATGGTGTCTTCCATTCAGAAAATATTGTTGGCAGCATTTTGAAAGGAAAGATAAACAGCCGTTCTCCTAGTGAGTCTCACATTGTTACATTTAGGAAGAATGTTGAAGAGTAGTATGTTGAAAATCTGAAGCCATTTTTCTACAAACTCTCAATCAGCCTTGGATGGAAAAAAAAATCCTGAAGAATGTACAAACTGAAAACCAATTTTTGTCTGTATAGCATCAACAGCAACGCTTGAGTCAGCTTTGTGTGAAGCCGCCATTTTGATTCAATCAATAACGTCCCCCTGCACACATTCAGGGACGTGGTCGTGTCTTCAGGTCAAACGGATTGTGGGACAAGATGCAGAAAGGAAAAGGAAAAAAGTTCCGCCGGACCTCGGGAGCCGGCCGCCTATGTCATGGGCGATCTTTGGCCACACCAGGGCAATAGTGAAGCTGCAGCAGGTGCAAATAAGCTTCAGACAGTCTTACAAGCACTGCTCAGAACTCTCAACTATGGCACTCAACATCCAGGACTTGCCATCCGGATCTTGGCGCCTTGTGCTGGTTCCGACCTATTCACACATCGGTCCACTACTGACATCACCTCATAAGCCAACGGGGCACCCCACGCCGACTTTCGGCGCAGCATTGTAGGATGGCCACACCAGTGCGGCAACTTGCTGGACACCACCTCGGTGCCATCCGGACCTCGGCGCGTTCGAGTCACTGTACCGCAAGAGTGACCGGAACTCAGCTGGACACGCCGTCTTTCGGCGCAGCATTGTAGGATGGCCACACCAGTGCAGCAATTTGCTGGACACCACCTCGGTGCCATCCGGATCTCGGCGCGTTCGAGTCACTGTACCGCAAGAGTGACCGGAACTCAGCTGGACACGCCGTCTTTCGGCGCAGCATTGTAGGATGGCCACACCAGTGCGGCAACTTGCTGGACACCACCTCGGTGCCATCCGGATCTCGGCGCGCTGTGCTGCCTTCGGCCTACTGTAGCCGCAAGTGCGGACGCAACTCAGTTGGACGGCGAGTGAAAAGATAAGGGGCGCCGCACTGCAGCCGAGGAGCCTCCATCTTGGGGGAGATGCACAGCCCCCACTGACTGACGCGACCTTACAGGCCAACGGGGCGCCTCATGCCGACTTTCGGCGCAGCATTGTAGGATAGCCACACCAGTGCAGCAACTTGCTCGACACCAACTCGGTGCCATCCGGATCTCGGCGCGTTGTGCTGCCTTCGGCCTATTCGCACATCGGTCCGCTACTGACGCCGCCTCACGTGCCAACGGATTTTGTATGCTTTTTGTATCCCTATGCCGCATAACAGGTCATGTGACTTGTTTATAAAACTTTTCATTGGTTCATTTAACTTTTGGTTTCCTAATGATGGAAGGCTTGGTCATATGACCTAAAAATAACACTTTTCATTGGTTTAGAACATTTTTTTTTCCCAAACGATGAAAGCCCTACCTTATTTCTGGATGATTCAGACTGAAGCTGGCGTCAGCATGAGAGCACCACCATCTCGTGGCTCAGTCGTGGTCATTCCGCGAGCAATCATGGCAGCTGCTCCCCACCGGAAGCCTGCAGGAGTCGAGGGCCCCCAAGACTTTTGTAGAATCTTCACGGCTGAGGGGACGCTTTCGAGAATGGAGCCCAAGCCCTAGCAGGCAAGCGTCCGAGTTCCAAGGTGTCCCAGGGCCATTTTAGTGGACCAGGCCCAAATCCGAAGAGCCGTCCGCCATTTTAAGAATCCAATGGCAGCCGCCTATCGCTGCACCGCAAGAGTGGGCGCAACTCAACTACATGGTGAGCGAGACGCTGTAGCCGCACAGCAGATGAGTACAGCAGACGAGCCTCCACCTGGGGAGGCCCGTTCACGCCGCCTCCCCCACGCCCCCCCCGGGGCGCCCCACACCATTTTTCGGAGCAGCATTGTAGGATACCAAAACCAGTGCGGCAAGTTACTGGACATCACCTGGGTGCCATCCACATCTCAGCGCATTCTGCTGCCTTGGGACTATTCGCACAACAGACCGCTACTGACGAGGCCTCCCCCCGCACCACCCGGGACGCCCCACGCTGTTTTTCTGAGCTGCATTGTAGGAAACCAAAAACCAGTGCGGCACCCAGGTAACATCACCTGGGTGCCGTCCAGAACTCAGCACGTTGTGCTGCCTTGGGACTATTCGCACAAAAGACAGCTACTGACCATTGTTGCTTCTTTTTGCCAAAAAATGTTTAAATGTATTTACAGTTTTTGTTGCGTTCGATATATTTATAAGTTAATAAAGTTTTGTAATCCTACTTTGTTGGAGTACTATCTATTTTTAAAAAATCGGGTGAATGGGGCCTTGAATCGGGTTATTGTCATGTGTGGGCTTTGGAAGTGTGCTGCTACAGGATCGGACATTTCAAACTCAAATGCACGTTCTTTTTCTTACCTTTCCGAAGCATGGAGCGCAATAGCAGGCAGAGAAAGGGTGATGCAAGTGTTGAACACTGCCTGGCCTGGCAAGTTGCTGGCATTGCCCCCCCCCCCCGCCCGCTCCTGAAAGAGGGCACACACACACCGCCGCCCGAGTACTTCACAGATCTTTAAAAGACCATGCGCTTGTTAATGAGGCTTAAATGGTTTATCACCCCTTCTAGAGCCCCTGCATCGGCCCTCTGACGTTTCCTGGAAGAATTAGCACGTAACACAATACCAAGCCCTGTCAGCTGAAACCCCCGAGGAATCGGGTTTTTGCTTGCAGGAATCGGGAGGCGGGAGACTAGCACTGAAATCGGTAGTCTCACGCCTGAATCGGGAAGGTTGGCATGTCTGGATTCTCTACAGCTGGGGCCATAAACTACATCCGCAGGGCTAGGTGATAGCCTGGGACCGGCCTGGACAATCGGACACAGAGGAAGAGGAGTGTCAGAGGGTGCGGTAGTGAATAGGGTGAAAGGGAGGTGTCGGGCGGGCACAGGGTGTGATTCTCAGGGAAGAGCAGCGCAGATGGGGGGAAGTTTATGGCCCATGCATGAGAGAGAGCGCGGGGGTGACCAGTGCGTGGGGGAGATGCTTGTGAGGGTGGGGAGCCATGCTGAGAATCGACGGCGTGCAGAGAGTGGGTCTGGTCAAGGCATCTAAAATGGCTGCCGTGCACGACAAAATTGTGGCATTGGAAAAAAGGCAAGATGGCGCAGTCAATGTTTATCAATAAGGATTCATTTATAACAAAATATTTTATCGCAGTGACAAATTGGCGGTCAACACTTCCTGATTGCCATCGAATCGAACGTTAACAGACGTCACGCAGCAAAAAAAAAAAAAACGCTCACGCACAGCCGCTGGAAGACATGTATCAACATATATGAGCCTCCTCAGCCACCCTCAGAAAACATAAGGGATCAGGATACGTCTCCCGCACCCCCTTATACCTAGTAATTTAATTAAAACGAAACACAAAATGGCGAATTCCCGTTTCGCTACCAGTTTGCGGCCCAGTTCGCGGCCCGAGAAGCACTTCTACCGTGAAAAATCATTTTTTTTTTATTTTCCCCACGGGACCCTTTAATAACCCCAACATCATTCCTAGGGGGTCAAGAGGGGTCTACCTTGCCCCCTTTCATTAAATTCCCCCTTCGTTTTTCACCTCTTCTTCTCTCTCGATCCTACCGAGAGATAAGATGGCGCACGCACAGCCGCTGGAAGACATATATCAACATATATGAGCCTCATCAGCCACCCTCAGAAAACATAAGGGATCAGGATACGTCTCCCGCACCCCCTTATACCTAGTAATTTAATTAAAACGAAACACAAAATGGCGAATTCCCGTTTCGCTACCAGTTTGCGGCCCAGTTCGCGGCCCGAGAAGCGCTTCTACCGTGAAAAATCAATTTTTTTTTATTTTCCCCACAGGACCCTTTAATAACCCCAACATCATTCCTAGGGGGTCAAGAGGGGTCTACCTTGCCCCCTTTCATTAAATTCCCCCTTCGTTTTTCACCTCTTCTTCTCTCTCGATCCTACCGAGAGATAAGATGGCGGCCGCTCCGGACTGTTTAGAATGTTGACAGACACCGGAAAGCCAATCAGCTTCACATCGCAAAGTTCCGTTTCGCGAAAAGTAAGCGGACCGGAGCGCAGCCCGGAGCGCTGTTACAGATATATATCTTGTTTTGAACGTTAATTTCTCAAAATCCACTGGAGCACATATATTGAGACCTAGCAAAGGCACATCGGGCTAACAGTCCCTACAATTTTGCCAAGTTTCGTGCAAATCCATTCAGCCGTTCGAGCTGAAAGTGAGGCCAACCACCCTATGGAAAACTCAATGTTAAAAACGCGTTATGGGACCCCCCTTTTTTCTCGGCCCCCCCTTGACGAAACCCCCCCAAATTTTCAAGGGCTGCTCAGAAACAAAATGTGCCATTTTCCTGAAAATTTCAGCCGATTCCGTCCACAAACGCCAAAGTTATTAGACATAGAATTTTCAAAAATCCCATAGGGAAAAAATCCTAACTATATATACCTACTGGCGACAGCCAGTAGGTAATATATATATATATAGCTCCAACAACACCAGCCTGCCGCACTCGTAAGCGGGTGCCCGCTTGACGGGGGTGTGCCCGTCACACACACACACTGCTCCAATCGTCCACCAGGATCACGCCTGTATAGATGAGCGGCACTCACGGGGATGGTTTTCCAAAAGTTTCTTTAAAAATCTCTAGCACATCAAAGACGCGTTTCGGTGTTTAGCCTTTGTCAATTTGCTCAACAGTTGGCGCCATGTTCGTACGTGATTTAAATATGCGTCACATGGTTATTATCATGAACATAGAAAATGGACTGTAAATTCATTTCAACATAACTCCATATTGTAGTAAGTAATTATGCAATAAAGACGCAATAAATATCGTTAACATTAAGATACTCCAATCAATTGTGTGATATTAAAATGAGCCAGCTCAATATAAACACTCATTTTATCATATTCTCGCCCACAGATGGGCATAGACAAAAACGGAGTTCAACAAGATAAAAACTCCTACAATCCTGCCCTGGATGGGCTTACCTGTACAGACATAGTAAATGCGACACATATCCATATAATGCTAGTTCAGGTCAAATTAATCATATATAAATTATGTAAATTCATCCAAATATTTCATCTATTTACACAAAAAGAGGAAGACAGTCCTGAGGAGAAATCATAAATTAATCATACAAATCATCATTAGCCTAAATGTACTGCCAGTTCTTCATGGACATTTAGACCGTTCGGCATTTTGCTTTGTAAATCAATGATGTATAGCGATTCCAATCGCCTTAGTTTTTGTAGCCGATCACCGCCTCTCACACTAGCGGGAACACAGTCTAAGCATATGTATGACAGCAAATCCCTGTTACGATCGTGTACTTTCTCAAAATGTCTAGCAACAGGGTATGATACATCAGCATTGTTAATCGCTCGCATATGCTCTAATATGCGAATCTTGACCGTATGGGTCGTACTTCCTATGTACCTCACCCCACAAGGACATGTTAAGCAATAAATGGCATATGGTGCAGTGCAAGTGAGTAATTCCTGTATCTTTTTAGGTGTAACTAATCCAGGGATCTTATAAAATAAAGTCAGTTTGCTATATTTACACGCTTTGCAGCGTCCACACGGATAAAAGCCGTTAAGTTGTTTCAACTGCGATTGTACAATATGGCTTTCATGGTGGCTATGAACTAGATGGTCTTTCAACGCCCTCGCTTTTCTGAAAGTGACCAGCAGATTAGATGGTAAATCTTCCCTGAGGCTGTTATCAGTCATAAGTATATTCCAATTTTGTCGCAGGATCCTTTTCAGGTCCCCAGCGTTCTCTGAGAATGTAGTGATCAGTCTGAACGAGCCGCTATCGGGTTCCTTGATCTTTACTTTCAGTAATTCGCTCCTCTCTACACTGTTCACCTTACTCAGAGCTTGTGATAACACCCCATTCTTATAACCTCTAGCTTTAAATCTGGTTATACTTTCCTTAGCCGCTTTCTGGAATTCATAGTCTCATGTATTATTTCTCTTGATTCTCAGTAGCTCCCCGTATGGAATAATATTTACCAATTGTTTCGGGCGGCTACAGGTGGCATAAAGTGTAGAGTTGCCTGCTGTAGACTTCCTGTACAGTTTGGTGTGTATCTTTCCTTCTTATATAAACACTGTGAGGTCTAAATAATTCACCTCCGTACAACTTATTTCACCAGAAAATCTCAGATTTACAACATTGCTATTCAAAACATTCATGTATGTAGAAGCTAATTCAACTGGGCCGTCATAGACGATAAAAAGATCATCCATATACCGATACCAACCCTTGATTTTCTGGTTCCATTCATGGTTGGTATTTGACCAGGCCACCTGCTCCTCCCACCAGCCCACGAAAAGATTCGCGAAACTGGGGGCGGAGCAGGTTCCCATGGCCACGCCCGACATCTGCTTGAACAAATCCTTACCAAACATGAATATATTGTTATTCAATATAACAATATAATTGATGATGTCCCTGACCATGTCATGAGTGATGTAATATGTGACGTCATCAGCAGTGCATTGCAGGCGTATAAGTTATAGTGAGTCCAACTAACTATAACGTGGGAATTTCATTGGTTTTATGTCAGTAAAATTTCCAGCTAACTATAACTGGCGTGAAACCTATGGTTTTTTCAGTGAATTTAATAGGTTTTTTAAATGCTAATTCCTAACTATAACTGGTGTGAAACCTATGGTTTTTTCAGTGAATTTCATAGGTTTTTAAATGCTAATTCCTAACTATATATAAGGCCCCAAATATATGTTTTTTTCAGTGAATTTCAAAGTTTTTTTAATAGCAAATGTCTATAGCTATGAAATGTAATTTTTTTGAAACTGAATCCTATATTATATTTCTATTTAAAACAATTTTTTTAATGTATATTGTTTTTTTTGGTTTTTTTTGCCCTGGAGCACTCCCGGTGAGTGCCCCGGAAAGCGCAGTCTTTTGAAGCGCCCCGGTGCGCGCACCGGGGAGCGTCCCGTTAGCGCCAATGCCGCGGCCGAAAACATCATTGTGATGTACCGCGTAGCCGCGTCCGCGTGATACGCATGGCGTAAACGCACCCGGAAGCACTCGAGCACATACGATCGCGTTACGTAAGCATCTGACGCGCTTACGCGACTCGGCCCTGGGCGCGTGGCGTAAGCGCGTCGGGTCATGTGACCTGAAAATAACACTTTTCATTGGTTCAGGACATTTTTTTTTTCAAAATGATGAAAGCCCCCACCTTTTTTCCTTATTCTGACTTTGTCCTTTGACTGAGGAAGACCTGTTTTGAGATCTTTGAGGTATATTCTGTACTTTGAAATGGCTACAGTAGCGGCATCAGCTGGAGCATCTGCACCACCACCAAGAGGACCACCACAACATCACATTGGTGGTCAAGAAGAGGAGGAGGAGGAGGAAGAGGAGGAGGGGAGGAGGAGGAGGAGGTGGGTGGCAGAAGACAATACTCCATACCAACCCAAGCCACACATTGTATGGGAGTTTTTTTCCACCCCTTAGGGAAAGAAGAATGTGAATGCGGCAAAGGTGACTTGCCTTATCTGTGACATGGAACTTTCAAGGGGTAACCCTAATAAAAAAATATTCATTCGGGAATAATACCATGAAAAGGCACATGCAGCGCAAGCATCCGAACAACTATGCTGCCGCAGAGATGAGAGAACTGGCCAGCAACCCTCCCCAATCTACACCCAGCACCTCCAAATGAAAACAACCCACTCCATCGGGACCAGAGACAAGGGAGATGATCCCTTGCATACAACCACGGTTTGGTGAATTCAGGATCACATGTATTTTTTGTCGTAAGACCACCTCCTATGGTGAGCAGAGCCTAAAGCTCATCCTCCTTGCTGGTGACAACCACAATTGCCCCAAAAACCCCTACATTTTTCCAGATTTTTTTTTGCTCCAGTTGAGCCATTTTCAATTCCCTGTTTTTTGTTTCTCCCCATAAAAATAACAAAATAAAATAGAAAATAGTTCATAAAAGCAAAAAAAAGTACAAAATGTTCAAAAAACAATAAAAAAAAGAAAACCACAAAAATAAGAAAAAAAAAGTTCTTTTTAGAACTACCTCCAATTTATAAAAAAAATGCTACATTTAAAAAAAAAATCTATCCTTCTTTTTTCCCCATGGTACGCTCCTCGGTGCGCTCCTCGGTGCACCCTCTGGTGCGCTCCCCGGTGCGCGTACCGGGCGCTCCCCCCGCGCAAATCAAAAAAATATATATATATATATTTTTTTTTTTGCCTCGCGGGGCCCTTTTATAGCCCCCACATCAAACCTAGGGGGTCAGGGGGTCTATCTGCCCCCTTATGGTCATTTCCCCCTTTGTTTTTGCCACCTCTTGTGTGTCAATCCTACCGAGACACAAGATGGTGGCCGCTCCGGACTGTTTCGAATGTTTACAGACACCCGAGAGCCAATCAGCTTTCCGTGCGCAAGTCGCGTAGCGCGCCCAGAGCGCTCCCCGGTGCGCGTACAGATATATATCTTTTTTTAACCTAAATTACTCAAAAAACCACTGGAGCACATATCTTGAGACATAGCAAAGGCACATCGGGCTACCAGTCCCTACAATGTTGCCAAGTTTGGTGGAAATCCATTCAGCCGATCGGGCTAAAAGTGAGGTTGACCGCCCTATGGAAATAAACATGGGGAAAACACGTTTTGGGACCCCCCTTTCACCTCGGCCCCCGCTTGACAAATCCCCCCCAAACTTTCAGGAAAGGACCGGAGCGCCGCGAGGCAAATTTGAGGTAATTTTGAGGCAGATTCCTCAACCGGCGCAAAAGTTATTCACAATAGAATTTTGAGATTTTGCATTGAAAAAAATCCTAACTAGAACTACCTACTGGCGACCGCCAGTAGGTAATAAATATATAAATCTCTGCAATACCTCCCAGCAGCACTCCAACCCTTAGGTAGAAATACGAGGCATGGACCAACTTATGTTGCAGCATTAATTTATTCCCAAATAAACAGCTTGTCACAACGCGTTTCGGCCATCCCTGCGGCCTTCATCACATCACATGACAATGCATTATGCTCAGCCCATTTTTAAAGTGCCAGTACATCACATGTTGCAATAGACATAGAAAATATACTATCTGTATAAATACATTTACAGTACTTTGATTTTATAAATGATCTGTATAAATACAATAAATGATTTCACCAATGACAGTTTTAAAAAAAAAAAAAACCTTCAACTATCAAGGATATGTTGGACAGTTGATAGCATGTTTAATTCAGTTTTGCTATCTTTTGTGTACCTGCTTAAATGCAAGTTTTTAGTTCCATAACATATTTGATCCAATCTATGCCATTGCAACATAGTATTTAATCCAAAAATTAACACGTGCCGACCTAAACGTGCAAAAAATAAATTTGTAAACAGAAATCGATGTGTTCTAACATTTCCTCTTGAAATAGCGAAACAAAACATGATTTTAGGAAAAACTGTATAGGAAGTGTAGTTATAGGCAATAGAGATTCACTTTACACTACAGACAATTCCTACTTGGAGGACTGCAGCTGATAACTGGGCACTTTAATGCGTTTCTTGTCTTAAGTGGTGTTTGTATATTAGCCACAAGTCCTAGAAAGATCCCCTTCAATAAGTTTGATAAAGTGACTTGGTGCTACAGTACAATACATCTAAAGTGACTCGTGCTCATATTGACAAATTTAAAACATGGACTATCTATTGATATAAAATTCATAGATATACTGGTTTACTCATTATCCAGTGGGAGAAGAAAGGGGATATAAATAATCAGTTTGCAGGGGACAGGATTGTGTTGATTTTATACAGTTGATGATAAAATTACAAATATATAAATATATTTGTTTACATGCACCTAATTAATCGTGCGTGTAAAATAAAAACCGTTTACAAAAAGGACCATTTATTAAAAGATATTGGTGACATGTTAAAAATAACTGATTAAAAGACATATGAGTAAAACCTACCCTAATGCCTTAAAAGAGCAGCTAAAAATAATCATGGCACATTGTAAATACATTGCAATGGTAAAGAAAATATTTTTTGTGTTCTAGATTTCATGAGTTATAGAAAAATAAATATGTATAAATACAATACAAGAACATAGCAATATAAATACTCGAGTTTCTAAATGGTCCAAAATATATGGTATGTAAATATATATTTTTATTCCTTTTTATGTAATCACACATAAGACCCCTCATAAGTAGATCAACTATTTACAAGTATGCATGGAGGTCCTCAGTGGTATTTAATCCTCTGGGCCATTTAGAGTCAAATTCCAGAATCTAGTTAGTTTCAGTTCTTCTCATGCAAGCCTCCCTATCCCCTCCTCTTTTTGTTATAGGGATGGATTCGATTGGGGAGTATTTTAAGCATTGAGGTTTACTATTGTGACAAAGATAACATTTCCAAGAGCATTTTCGAATGATGGGCAAATTCCATTGGCCTAGTGCTTAAATAATATTCACATGCACGTAGGCCGTCCCTATGTTTGATGCAGGTATATTGGGAACTTACATCCAATGTCACTAAAAGCAGGTCAGAATTCCACTCAATACCTTTGATTTTGCTCAAAAAGTCACTTGTATCCTGGACATATGAGTCAAAGGATTTCATATGCGTTCGCAGAAAATAATCAATGTATTTTGAGAGGTTCACTAGAGGTCCCCCGCAGGCAGCAATTATCGGTCTTCCTGGTGGTGTGGTAAGACTCTTGTGAACCTTGGGTATAAAATAGATGTAAGGGACTAGAGGGTGATCTTTTTTGATAAATGTAAACTCCTCCCCTCTCAACAATCCTAGTCCCTTCCATGCCACCAACATTTTACATAAATTGTCCTGCATAGTCCTGTATTTTAGTGGATTGCTCTTCCTGTAGCATTGGATGTCATCCAGTTGACCATATGCTTCTTGTAAATAGTCTTTTATCGGCCATAAGACTATGTTTCCGCCTTTGTCAACATTTGCGGATTACCTGTTCTGCTTTTTGTAGCTTCTTGACCAAGTGGTTCAGTTTTCTCTCTTGGCTTGAATATTTTTTACTCTTATCATTGTTTGCGTGAGCCATTTTTTTTATTTGCGCCACCATTGACTCACTGAATGTATCAAGTCCATCATGTGCTGCCAAAGGGATCTATCTGGATTTGGGTTAAAACTGGGTTGTTGGTTTAGTTTGGCCACTCAATAACACTCTTTCCTGTGCCCCCAGGTTATCATCATTCCCCAGTTGACACATATCATGGAATAAACCAATGTCACTGACTGCCAGTCCTGTGGCCCCCACTTCAGACTCTGGCATCCCCGTACCAATGTTCGTTGGTTTGTGCAAGAACAGTTTCTTTAGCTTAAGTTTTACTTGTGTATTGGTTAACATCTGGCCTAGTTCTCGTATAGCAGAAATTTGACTCTGGGCAGAAACTCAGGCCCAAGCTTAATAATTGATTCTCCGCTGCTGTCAGGTCTAAGGTACTCAGGTTGATTATAGATTTTGATTGCATTTCCTGTATTTCCTGAGACCTTCCCCCATTGCATGTTTGCGGCTCACCAATATTGTTCATTAAGGGTTCTTTCGGGTTCCTCCTCGACCCCGTTTGCTTGGATCTCCTTTGTTTTGCAGCATTGCGCCTGCCCCTCCTATGCTGGGTTTTTGTTGCGCTGCTTTGCCCTGGAATCGTGGTCTCGGAGTATCTTTTCTGCTTTGTTTTAAAATGTCCAGCTCTTCCCCCAGAGTCAGTTTAATATTGGCCAGTCTCCTTGTGTCTTCATTATCCGACCCACTCTCTGCTGCCGAGCTCTATACCAACAATTCATCCGTCACTGGTTTGGCAGCTCCTGTATTGTCAGTGTTACGTTTGCTCGCTGTAGCAGCTCTCAGGTTGTCATAGCGGCGTGCAAATGTAAATATTTGCCCGTTGGCATAATCATCCCTGTCCCTCTCAATTTTATAGATCTTTCTGGTCTTAAATTTGTCCTTCTTTGGCCAATCTAGTTAGCGTGTCTTCCCTCAGCTTAGTTGTTTGGGGAGTTTCCTTATCGCCCACTTGTATTTTGATTGCATCCTCCAAGGCTTCTATTTTCTTCTGAAGCTCCTCCCTGTCAATCTCTGCAAACTTAACCAAAATTTGCATCGAGCGACGAGAGGAGTCCAGATTACATTCGCCCCACTCAGCCATCATAAGAGGATTAGGTGCCTCATAGCTGGGGGCTAGCATGATGCGTAGCCCCCTTGGTACTCTCCCAACATCGACGTACCTTTTTAAGTGAGCGCGCCTCCCACCATTTTGATTGCTCATGGCGTTTCAGCTTTTCCAGTTCCTTGAAGACCTCTTATGCTGGTAGATTCGGCCCCACTTGGTTCCCCACTGGTTTCTCTGTCAATATTGGTTTCGGTTTCTAATTCATCCGAACACATTTCCTGTGCGGCGAGCTCCCGGGCTCTACGTGCATCGCCTGACATTGTTGTTTAGATGGAATTACTATTTTGCGCTGACACAACACACTGGTACTGACTCCTAAGTCTGGAAAAAATCCTTGCTGGCGTTTGCCAAACCTTGTGTCAGTTCTGTGCGTACACCTCCCCTCTCCAGTAAGCCAAGATTCTGTAACAGTATCTGTAGCGTATTTACCGCAGTCACAGATTCCTCTCGACGCGGTCTCAGCCCCCTGCCTGCTCAGCCGAACGGCACTTCGGGTCCTCAGTCCATGTCTTGGTCTCCACTCACTGCAGGTCGCATACTCCTCCCTGGTGTCTTCACCACCCTCTATTGGCTGATCTGGATGGCTTCACTCCTTCCCTTGAATGGGACTTGAAAGGTGCCCCCGGGGTCCCCGCCAAAGCTCCACCTCGCGATGAAGAGTGACAGATTAGAGGACACAGTAGACTGCTTGCTGTGAAGCCTACTTGCAGGGGAGGGGGTCCATCACCGGCAACAATCCAATGCCGGTATAATATCTGCAATACCTCGCAGCAGCAGCACTCCAACCCTTAGGTAGAAATACGAGGCATGGACCAACTTATGTTGCAGCATTCATTTATTCCCAAATAAACAGCTTGTCACTACGCATTTCGGCCGTCCCTGCGCCCTTGATCACATGACAATGCATTATGCTCCGCCCATTTTTAAAGTGCCAGTGCATCACATGTTGCAATAGACATAGAAATTATACTATCTGTATAAATATATTTACAGTACTTTGATTTTATAAATACGATCTGTATAAATACAATAAATGATTTCACCAATGAGTTTTTTTTGTTTTTTTTTAAAACCTTCAACTATCAAGGATATGTTTGGACAGTTGATAGCATGTTTAATTCAGTTTTGCTATCTTTTTGTGTACATATATATATAATATATTTTGAAGAGCGTGGGCTCAATGCAGAGCCCCGAAGAACCCCACAGCGGAGGGAGTGAACATAAGAAGAGAAGGGAGGAGAGGTCACTTGAAAGGCCCGGTCAGTCAGGAAGGAGGTGAACCACTCTAGAGCTTCACTCCTAATTCCTATCTCCTCCAAGCGTCGAAGCAGGATTTCATGGGACACTGTGTCAAACGCTGCACTTAGATCCAGCAGCACCAGCGCTGATGTGCTGCTGGCATCTAGCATGGATTTGAGTTGCTCTACCACTTGCCAGTAAAGCTGACTCTGTGCTGTAACTGTGTTAGAATAGAGTTCACATGTGCTTCCCAAATTTTTTAGAGGAAAGGAAATCATGACATTGGGCGGTAATTCTGATTTATTAGTGTCAAGTATAGGTTTCTTGAGTAGAGGGACCACTTTTGCGTGTTTCCATAACTTAGGCACCATCGCAGTTGAGAGCGAGAGATTAAGTAGCTCCAGACACTCAGGCAATTTATTTATTTATTTAATTTGTATAGCGCTACAGCTACCCACCAAGGGGTTTCCCGGCGCTAGTAGTTCAGAAATGCGTATTTTGCCAGTCAATATCAGATGTTAAAAAGCCACGTTTTTAATGCTTTCCTAAACTTCACATGGCTGACTTCCGAACGTAGGGAATGAGGCATCTTGTTCCAGAGGGATGGGCCTAAGAAGGCAAAGGATCTTCCCCCCCATCCGTGATAATTTGATTTTAGGAATAATGAAATTGTTAGCGGTTGCTGATCTAAGGACTTTCGAAGGTAAGTAAGGATGCACAAGGTTCCGCAGATATTTAGGAGCAGTTCCAGTTGAAATTTTGTGCATAAAGCATAAGGATTTGAACCTAATCCTATTTTCAATTTTCAACCAATGGAGGTCACAGATGTATTTAGTAGTGGGGCAGGACATAGGGATTTTGAAAAGAAGTCTCGCCACTGCATTTTGTACTAAGTGCAGCCTTCTGATTGTAGCTTTCTTTGCCCCTAGGTACAGCACATTACTATAATCTAGCCTTGAAGTAATCAAGGCATTGATGACAGTTTTTTTGGTGCCATCAGGGAGCATCCAGCAGATCTTCTTTAGCCATTTTAAGACTGCAAAACATGTCTTAACGGCTTGCTGGTGCATATCTAAAGATTCCTCAATGATGACTCCCAAGTTACGTGCCTGTGAAACAGGTATAGGAAGAGGGCCCATTTCAGATGGCCAGTGTTGTGGTCCCCAGGCCTCTCTATTTTTTCCAAGAATAATTAGCTCAGTTTTCTCGCCGTTAAGCTTAAGAAAATTATCCTGCATCCATCCAGCGATCTTACCTAACCCTAATTTTAGCATGGAAGGATGGTTACTTTCGGCTGAAGAAAGAGAGAAAAGGAGCTGTGAGTCGTCAGCATATGAAAACATATTCAAACCTGCCTCCTCAACTAATCTCGCAAGAGGACTCGTATACAAATTAAAAAGCAGTGGACTTAAAATTGAGCCCTGTGGTACTCCATGTTTAAGAAGTAAAGTCTCAGAGCAGGCAAACTGAGAAAAAAACTTGAAACGTACGATTGCTTAACAGTGACTCAATCCAATTTATGGCTGCGCCATGAATACCTATGGAGGAGAGTGTTCGTAACAGCACCACATGTGAAACAGTGTCGAACGCGGCACTCAGGTCTAATAATATGAGTGCCACAGTTTCTCCTCTATCTATCATGGCACGGATGTTTTCTGTCACTCCAAGCAACGTCGTTTCCGTAGAAAAACCTACACGGAATCCAGATTGTTGTAAAGGAAGGAGATCGTGTGTTTTTATGAATTCCGACAGCACCTGATGCACGTGCTTTTCCAAGATTTTTGAAAAGATAGGCAGAAGAGATATTGGTCTAAAGTTGGAGGGCATATTTGGATCTGCTCCAGCCTTCTTCAACAATGGGTGGACCATAGCATGCTTCCATTCTGCTGGAACGTATGCTTCCTGAAGAGAGGCATTAAGTAGATCTGTAATGGACGCCAATACATTTCTATTCAATTGTTTTAGGATAAAGCAGGGTAAGGGGTCCTTTGGTGAGCCGGATTTGATCGTATTTAGTAAATTGACAACCATGTCGGCATTTAGCGGTGGCCAACATTCTAAGGTTGCATGTCTTTTGTCAATGGCACAAGAGTCCAACTCTTTGGAAGCATCGCCAACTTCCATAATTGGATCACCAGGAATGATCGTATTAAGCTGGTGTTGATCTTTTTGTGCGAGCTCTATGCCCTTATGAATTTTGTCCACTTTGTTGACAAAGAAGGAAGCTAACTGATCACACTGTTTTTTGTTTAAATCGAGTGGTTTTTGAACAGTGTTAGATCCTGCAAGCTCTTTTACAACATTAAACAATGTTTTTGATTTGTTTAACACCTCCGTAATTGTCATACAGACATAGTCCGTTTTTGCTCTTCTACATAACATCTGATAGTGCGTCAATTTAGATTTATAAGTTTGTTTGGCTTCCAGGGAATAGGTTTTCCGCCAATTGCGCTCCTCACTTTTGCATTTAGTTTTTTCTTCCTTTAGAGTGTCATTAAACCAAGGGGCAGGAGGATGACGGGTATGGCCTCTTAATTTTGTTTTAGGTAGGCAAGAATCAATGGCTGTCATGAGCCAATTCTGTACTGAAAAAGAAAGGCTTTTAATGTCTGATTTTGTACATGGGCCATTAGTTTCAAGAAAGGCATTTAAAGTATTAATGTCCAGCTTTTTCCACTTCCTAATATATTGAGCAATAGTTGATATATTTTCGTTTTTTACCTAAATTAGTTCGAATGGAAAATTTTACTAGGAAGTGATCAGACCATGGGATGGGAAGGGCAGGGAATGTAATCATATCCAGGATATTGGAGAAAATGGGATCCAATAAGTGCCCTGCACGATGCGTGGGTCCAGTATTTTTCAAGATTAAATTGAGGGAGGCAAAATCAGAGATAGTCAGTTGCGATTGTACAGTTGGCATTATCCAAGTGCACATTTAGATCACCAATGATTGTAAAATTGGCCGCCTTCATTACCAGCAGGGTAAGCAGATCCAACAAGGCAGCTTGCCAGTTACATACTGGCCCTGGCGGACGGTAGACAAGGGCGCCTGAAAAGGTATAAAGGGGGCTAGCAGAGCTTAAAAATAGCACCCTCACACCCTAAACATGGGAGCGGCCTAATTTCACAGTTGTAATTTTTCTTAAAAATGATAGCTATACCACCACCTACATTTTTTGGCCTATCCTGTCTAATAATAGCGTATGTGTCCGGGAGAGCTGTTGCAATATCGGGTCCCGAACTGTCCTGAAGCCATGTCTCTGTCAGAAACAAGGCATCCGGCGTCTCGTCAAGTAGCAGATTAAATATTTCTGTCTTATGTCCTGGAAGAGAGCGACAATTCAAACTTAGAAAAGAAAAGAATGTCGGAGTGTCTCCAGGGGATTGACTGCTAGATCTGGCTTCAAACACTTTTGTTCTTACTGGATTTGAATAAAGGGGGCAGTTTTGACATACATCACTTTGACCTAGATTCAGCAGAGTACACCGGGGTGACTTGGGAAATCGTAGAGTTTGCATATATTCAGATGTATATGCAGTGCTTGTATTAGCAGTTCCTTCCACCACATGCAATACCTGTAAGTGTTCCTTACTGATAGGTGATGATAACGCCATTGTCCTATTGCACGTCCGTGGCGCGGACGGGTGCAGACGGGCTGACTCAGGCGTGACTCCGGCGCTGAACGAGGCGCTTCCGCAAAGCGCGTCCGCTAGCGCAGAGAGCGACCGTATTCTTAAGTAGTGGAGAGCTAGAGCGCTTGTTGAATTTTCCTGAAAGAGTCTAGTTTAAGAGGATCATCTGGAGATCCAGATAGAATTTTTACAACTAGTCTCTCTAATTCCTTCAGGGAAATGGAGGTAAGAAACGCAAGAAGGACAGTTTCGGAGCCAGTAGGAACATTCTTCCTGCGAGCCCTGGGGGATATACCATGATCAAACTTTTGGTAGATATCTTCAACCTTCTTAAAAAGGTTACCCGATCTTCAAAGTGTTTGTTGGAAGAGATAGTATAGCCCAATTCCCCTGGAGTGGAAATCTGGTCTTTCAGTAGAGAAAAAAATAGATTTATTGCAGTTGGTGCTAGTACTAATCAAGCTGGAGTAGTGAATTGCTCTGGTTTTGCGCACCAGCTTATGATAGGATTTGATGGCCACTCTATATAGTCTGGGGGTCATTTGACCATCTCCAAGATCTGTCCAGTTTTTCTTAGTGAGATTTAGATCTTCTAAGAACCAGGCGTTGGCCCTAGTGCTTTTAGAGTGCGTAAGTTTGAGTGGAATACGCTTATCTAAGGCTTGAATTATCCACCTTTGGAAGAACACATTCGCCTCTTCCTTGTTTGTGGCTTTTACCAGAGGCTTTGCACTCAGGGCTGAGGAAGTCTACTTGGTTCAATTTATGCTAGGGCCGTTTTCAGGAGGGATGTTGATTAAGCTGAGACTTATGACCAACTATCATTAGCCACATCAGGATGAAAAAATTATCTGTCCAGATCATAGGGAGCGGTGACACAACTTCCAGTGGCTCTAGATTAGAAAAAATAGGGTCAAGGAGATGTCCCGCTCTGTGCGTCGTGCTGAGCATCAGTTGATTCGGCTGACAGGCTGCCAAATCCCCCAGAAAGCTGACCATCTCTGAGGATTCTTGTAGCTCTAGCTGGAGGTTCAGATAGCCTATAATAAAGTTGGCAGTCTGGAGAGCCAGCGCTATGATAGTATTTATTAGGTCTTCTCGAAAGGTTTTAGATGTGCAAGGAGGTCGATAGATGAGCAGACCGGAGAAAGTGAAGTTAGCACTCAGTGAAATTTTAAATAGTGCACTCTCGCAGTCAGGAAGATGTAAGGGGGGCAGACTGCAAGAATGGACTGCTTTGTAAATAATCGCAATACCGCCCCCTCTTCTTCCAGATCTATTTATGCTACGTATAGCATAGCCTGTAGGAAGAGCAAGTGCTGGAATGGCCACAGAGGATTCACAAAGCCACGTTTCCATTAGGAAAAGAATCTGAGGTGAGTGTTCCTGTAGGAGATCTAACACCTCAGCCTGGTGTTTAGGCAATGAGTGACAATTAATGCTCAAAAGAGTGTGTCGACACCCCAGGACCAGAGATTGTAACATGCCTCAAGGGAAGCGGCCTGAATTCAGTGTTCAGAGAGGGCAACTCTCTGGGTCCCAACTATGATTCCCGTGAATATTGCTACGTCTGGTGAGGTATGAGCAGTCGATCCTCCTTCAATCTGACCCGTCATCTCAGTTACCCCTCCGGGTGTCTCTACTAGAGAAATGGGATCGTTTTCCACCCCTCTTGAAGCGCTGAAACTGCTAGTGATTAGAGGCTGAGAGTAGCCGGTTTCTTTGTGTGATCGAGCTGGACTTTTTTTTGCAGATGCAGTGATCGCTATGTCTTTTCCCAGGGGTTCTTATCAAAGCTCTCTTCTTTCTCTCCCCCGCCTTTGCCTTTCGCGCCCATAGTGTCCGGCCTTTTCTGCCGGGTAATTGCTAGCGTTGTGCTAGACTGTGAGGGTACAAGCGCATTCTTCACTTTCCCAGCTCTCGCCTCTTTGCCTGTCATTCTTACTTGTTTCTTGCGGCTGCTGACACAAAGTGCACTGTAGTTATGCCGGTCTTCAAGAGGTCCCCGTAACGACCACAGTGCTGTATGATCTGGCAAATCCTCCTTTGGAGAAGGAGCGTGTGACCACTCCTAGCAGTGCTCCTGTGACTCTGCCGTGCTGCTGGTGACTCATGCAGGTCAGTGTGGATCTGGGATGCCCAAGCCGGGCTGGTGTCCTCGCGGCGGGTGAGATGAGAGAGCTAGAGTCTCAGCATACAGGTGAGAATTACATGAAATCTTCGGAAAGAAGGTATTATCAGTGACTTAAGCCGTCTTTTCGGGGGATTCTCAGCGGAGCATCAGAGCAGAGATGTTAACTGGAAGCCATCTTGCCTCTATTTTGCGTTGTCATCAGTTTTGTTAAGTCAACTCAAGTTCATTGCATTATCCAATCAACGCATTTCGTTCAGTGGTAACTTGAACTTCGTCAGGGCTGTGAAGAACACATATATGAATTCATAAACTTATACAAATGGTACATATATACACATAAAAAACAATTCACAAGGAATTTACATGTACAATCACAAAACAACATTGCAAATAAGACCAATATCAATTACAGGTTTAAAAAAAAAAAACACCTTGACAAACGTGACCGGCACAAGACAGGTATACCAATAAAAACCCATGCCTTTAGAAGGTACATGACGGAGGAAAGGAGAGCAAGGAGAAAGCAAAAGAATGAAAAAGGAAGGGGATGCAGAAACTAATTGAAGGGGGAGAGTGTTGATGGATTGCCCCTCTGACTATGACAAAACCCCCTGAAAACTTTAATCTGTCAGTGAGAGAGAACTTGAATGCATCAGACGAACAGCCAAATATTTAGAGAAAAGTGCTGCTTTAGAATAATCAAAACATTAAGCGGGCGCAACAAATGGGGGCCACAACAGATCTGTTACATACCACCCCACGTACTGTCTAAATGTGACAAATAGATAGATGGAATAACCAAAGTCAAGGGACAAAAATAAAGAAAGCAAGAACAACACACAGAGACAGTGAGTAACCCGAAACTCCCATGATGATCAAGTAAGGGTGAGGTGAGGAGTAATCATTCATGCTATGACATACCTATTTAAAATAAACGTTGAATAGGAAATTCAATGTGATCACAGGCCTTTTAAAATAAGGGGTATGGCAACTGTGTTGGAGTTGAGTATGCTAATTGTCATAACCAAAGCTTGTGACTGTTGAAATTAGGGTTGCAGGCTTGATAGCCTGTAGAAAATGCCTGCATGTGGAAGAGAACAGGAGTGTGAAAGCGCCATTGAAAAAAGGGGAGAGTTGGAATTGGGGGAAAATTGTGTAATGTAACTGGTGCTCATGTAAAGCATTCCCATGCCTTCAAGTGGAGTTTGCGCTATATAAAATGACATAAAAAAGTCCTACAGTTATGGGAGGCTTAGGGGAGCAGGCTACCTGTTTTGGGGGCCATCATTCATTGCATTTTTGCACCCTGCCTTTGGCCTTTCGACCCAGTTAGGGGTGGCACAGGTTACAGTTAGCATGTACTCCTGAAAGTGCCACATGCATTAAATGTAGCAAGCACAAATGCGGCCTAGCTGGCATGACACTGGGGAATCCAGGTGCCCACCGTATGGAGAGGATGTTTGCAAGCTAATACACTTGGGGCCCAGCATGCGATCCTGGCCAGGCAGTATCCACACACCTGGTCTAGGCAGCCTGCCTTTGGTAGAGACTCAAGGGAAACTGGCACCAAAAAGAGGTTTGCATTATATTATATTAGGTTAGCAATAAGCATGTTTTGTATAGCGCACAGCTTCCTCAGCAAAGAGGGGTCCTAGCGCTGATATGGCACAGGAGGAGACCGTTGGAGTAGGGGGTACATTGTATAATGTAAGTGGTGCTCATGTAACGCGTTCCCATGCCTGCTGGCTGGGAAGAAGAGCCACTGGCATTGGGACGCTAATACTGCCCAGGGTGTGGCCTCTAATCGTACAGCATAATTTTCCCTGTTGAGTATTCCAGCACAGTTTTTAATATTGAGTTCTCAGAATCCAGATTCCTGCTGTATGGAGCACTCAGTACCGCATCAGGCCCAAACCATCTAATGCACAAGTGGGGCTAAGGATAAGTTACTTAATCAAAGAGTGCTCCACACCACCACCACCACCACTAAATGCCCCCCCCCCACCTTTCCCACCTGAGGCGGGGTCCAGGTTCTGCCATTCCCGAGGTTGCAGTGTAGTAAAACAGCTCCCTTGCAGAACTTACCTGCTTGGTCTTCGAGCACTGTTGGTTGTTGTCTGCAGTGTAGTGAGGTGTGTTGGGCCAGACATTGTTCCTTCAATTTAAATAGGACCTGACCCGCCCACTAACCTTGCCAACCAATGTCTATGCCAATATAATGGTGACTCGCATTGTTTTGCCCCGTTTCCTTCTAAGTTGCCGTTTTCAGTACTGTTATGTATTGTACTGCTGTGGCTCCCTCAGGTGGCCAAGTGGTGCAATAAATGTGAAAAATCAGTAATCTGTTCAAAACGGGTCTGCTGATTTTCAGCTGGTAGGGTACTTCCGAGCATAATATGTTTTAACCATTTCCGAACAGCCTAGACAACTTTAAGACTCACCATATTGAACTTCTGATAAGCTACAAAAAGGATGATATGTTTCTGGCCTAGATCTGGCAAAATTCCCCTTAAGATTTTTGGATTAAATAACCTTTTCCTCGAATTTCAGGTATCAGGAACTATAGCCCTTTTTACCATTACTGAATTCCATTTTGCATGGCCTGGAACTTTTGAAGATTGGGAGGGAGGGGTGGGGGAAGCAGACCACAAACCAAGATCTGTGTGTAAAAGGCCGCTTTATTGAAACAGGTGAACATAACATTATAAATCCTTGGCAACAGCCTTACAAAACTAATCCTCACTAATCAACTTACCTAACCCCGGACCCCACCCCGCCCCTAAAACCTTCCTTGAACCCGCCCCTACCCATACATTACAACATTACAAACAATACAAAGCAATGCATCAACGTATAACCCTCTAAATTCAACAAATCTGTTAGACAACCCCCCTGCCTGCTTCTTTAGACCTGTCAAATCACCCCACCTGTGTAACCGAACTAAAATTTAACCTACCTACCCCTCCCTGTCGATAACCCAAACTCCAGCAATAATCAACAAACCTCTGCCAACCCTGGAAAACTTCCACTAACCCCCGCTTAGCATCTGTCCAAGTGACAGTACATAGCCAAAAGCCCCCTGCTCACCTGTCCCAGAAAAGCGGTCTAAAAATGCTAGAAAATTGGGGACAAATTTACCAAAAGAAAAGCCGAAAAAATGAGGGAAAAAACTACACCAAACTATAGAGCTCCCAGCCACCAGGTCACCAAACCTAAAATGGTGGCTGGGAGCAGGAGCTTAAAGTATTTATCGTCGGCTATATTTGGGCTATGAATTAAAGGAGCCCAAAACAAAATGTCCGGTTATTGTGGAAACACCCGCCCCTCCCAAACTTCCTGGGGGGAGTCTTTCCTGCGGTCGGCTACCATCAAATCCCACTTGTGGGGTGTGGGAGTGCGAACAAAACAGTACGCTGGATGAGTAGAAAAGTTGATCTTGTAGTCCCGTTGTACCAGATTCAGGACCAAAGCATTTATAAAATTCCTTTTTCAGATTGAATCCAATGCTTGCACTCTTTCCCTGGTTTGGGGCAGCCTGGACTTTGATGTGGGAGCGAAGACTTGGGAGCGGCTTGTTGCTGCCGGGTTTTTTCCAAGAAGGGACTCCCCTGGCCATGACCCCTGTTTTGAAAAGGCTGATTACTATTGTTTCTCAAAGAGGACTGCCCCAAGCTCTGCAGTAACCAAAGCCTCAACCTCTAAAAGGATGAAAGCATGGAGCCAACAACTTGTGGTCCTCTGATCTTTTTACAAGTTCTTCCTTCTGGGGACCGAATAACTCGGAGCCCTAGAAGGGAAAGTGGCTCCAAAGCACTTTTTGAGCTTTGTCAACCTTCCACAATCTCATCCAGATATGGCTGTGTTGGGAGAGCCAGCCGAAGCAGCTGCTGCAAAGAGGGAATCAAATGAGACATCAGAGTGGATCCGAACTTGCTGCTCCAAAATTGCCAGCAGAGTATCAATATCCTTACCCTGTTCAAGCTCTTCTGCTGAAGCTTGAAAATTGTGCAACAGGGGGGCCCCCGGCGAGCATCCATCTGCTTTGTTTCATCGTTAATAGGGCCTGGAGCCCCAGCTCTGGTGATATTCATCCGGGCCGTGGCAGGCCTCAATGTAGACACAGAGCAGCTCATGGTTTGAGGCGGATGGGCCAGCTCCCGTCCCCTGCTTGCCCAGCTGGGCCCGTTACAGGGCTCGGGGTTTGGAAAACGATCGGATAAATCTTCTCTCTGGCTCGGAGGAGAAGCCACCCCTTAGTGGCCGTGCTGGGTACAGACCCAGTCAACACAGAGGCGAACACGGCCTCTTGTTTTGACCCGCCTTGATTAGTGGGCTGATTGTTCCGGGGCTTGGGGTGATTGTACAGGAAGCGCCACTGCTGGTAGCCAACAGCATGAGTTTCTTGGAGGCACACAGTGGTCGAAATGCCCTCTAGTGCATAGATGCCCGGCATAAGGCGCTCATGTGATCAAGCCACTCCGGTGGTGAAGTGCGTTATGGCTGACTAACGAGAAATAAACGCTACTTCTTGCACTTAACCCGGGCTCGTGTCTACTTTTCGTTGCATGCTGGAAACAACACGCTGCATCCGATTTCCCCAAGCGGCTCCTGGGATATATATATATATATATATATATATATAAATATATATATATATATATAGATAGATAGATAGATAGATAGATAGATAGATAGAGATAGATATATTCCCACCTCGGGGGAAGCAATGTCGCAATTCAAAACAAAGTCCAGCACCACGCTACAATGTTTCTTCTTCAAGTGATTTATTAATCCATTGGGCCAAAACAAAATAACCAACGCGTTTCGACAGCGTCCGCTGTCTTGATCACGGTCAGTTTGTGCATGCATACTCACAAGTTATAAAACATTTCCTGAAACCATAAGTCACGCCCCTATAGGGTGTGTATTCCTATTGCATAGGTGGCATTATGGGACTTGTAGTTAAATCAAACATTTCAATTGGTAATATCAAACGTTTTTACACATTTTTCAAAAGGCGAATTTTCAATCATTGGTATACAGTTCACATAATCCTATTTGTGTATGGCTGGACAGGAATCGTGGGTGTTTATCTTGCCACATTCTTTAAACTGAAATACTGCCCTCCAGTGGGCTAATCTCTATTTTAAGGCATGTCTATTGTGTGAGTATCAAATATCCAAAGTTGAGGACAAGTGAGGTGAAAAGGGGATTACAAAAATGATATTTAAAAGAATGAATTACATGATAAGCGAGATGTCAGTCTGAAAATAACAATATTTACATTTCAATGTATGTTAGAGTCCCCTAAAGATGTATGTAAAGTTCTTCCGATTGGTTGAGGCCCAATGGAGTCATTGTTGCCCGCACATGCTCCAAAATGCGCTTTTTTAAATTCACAGATGGTGCTGCCGATGTATCTCAAATTGCATGGGCATTCAATCCTATATACTGTATATTTGCTGTTGCAAGTTATGCATTCCCTGATTTTCCAAGTTTTTTTATTTGGCATTGTTAATTCAGTAGTGGGTTTTGCAATGTCACATACCTTGCAATTATAGCACTTGGATGAAGCCTCTAGTTTGTAACCATTGTTTCTTTTTGTTTGACTTTTGGAAGTGGCTGTGGACCAACTGATCCTGAAGGTTTTTTGCCCTTCTAGAAGTGATCACTGGGTGATTGCCCATTTTGGGGCCTATTGTATGGTCAAGTTGTAAAAAAAAATCCAATTTTTTTCTCAGAATTTGGCTTATTTGTTTGGCCTCCAAACTATAATCCAGAATTAATCTGATCGGTTCCTCCTCCTTGGTGGTTTTATCCTGTGTCTTTTTTAAGCAGTCCATTCTTGTTGAGCTGTTCGCCCTCTCCCAGCATCTTTGTACAATCTTTGTACAATCTTTTTGTTGTATTTCCTCTTCTGGAAACGTTTTATGCAGTTAGTGCTTTGATTTTGCCACTCTGTGTCTTCACTGCAAATTCTCCTTAATCGTAGAAATTCCCCACAAGAACCAGCATGCCATCTAGGCATTACCTGTGAGCCACGCCCATTGGGGGCGTTTTTTTCCTCAATGAATAAAAAGCAGGAAAAAAGAAACGGTGAGGTCTCAGTGTTGTACATGCAGCAGCCCATGATTAAGAGGCGGAGTTGGCCTCGAAACGCGTCTGGATAATGGCAGAAACAATGGAGATCTGAGCAGCAAGCAGCGCGAGGCACACAAACCGGAAGGGCAAGAACAGCATTGTGTGGCCTCTGCAAGCTCAAGGGCGTTTGCTTAAACATATATATATATATATATGTGTGTATATACATATATATGTGTGTATATATATATATATATATATATATATAGATAGATATATGTGTATATAGAGATAGATATAGATATATCATAAAACCAAAGTTGCCCTTGTGGGAAGCTACACACTGTTGGACTCACACCAACATCGCAGGCGGCAGTGTTAGCAGCAGGCGCCATGCATGCCAATTGACATACGCGTTTCGAGCTGTCAATTGCTCTTGTTCACTGGCACGAGTTAAGCAGGAAGCAGGTTTTGAAGAACTATGTATTTAAGTGATACGAGTCCCGCCCCAGTGGGAGCCACTTGGGAAGAGAACTTCGAGTCTTTGGCAGCGTATTAGGACTACCATGACCAGCATGCCGTTAACACGCCCACTGAGGCGGGACTCGTATCACTTATATTCAGGGCTAGGTTTGGGTTTTGGGGTACAGGGGTATTTTTAGGGTTCAGGGCTAGGTTTGGGTTTTGGGGTACAAGGGCAATGTGTTCAGGGCAAGGTTTGGGTTTTGGGGTACAGGGGTATTTTTAGGGTTCAGGGCTAGGTTTGGGTTATGGGGTACAGGGGTATTTTTAGGGTTCAGGGCTAGGTTTGGGTTTTGGGGTACAGGGATATTTTTAGGGTTCAGGGCTAGGTTTGGGTTATGGGGTTCAGGGCTAGGTTTGGGTTATGGGGAACAGGGGTATTTTTAGGGTTCAGTTTAAAAAAAAAGACTTTAAATAAATTAAATAAATTAAATTAATTACAATTTTTTTTTAAAAAGATATACTTACCTATTACGTTGTAATGGCATGCGTTGTAATAGCATCTGCTATGTAATGTCATGCGTTGTAAAGGCATGCATTGTAATGGATCCTGCGTTGTAAAAATTGCATTGTAATGGTATGCGATGTAAAATTATGCGTTGTAATGCCATACATCCGTAGGTGTAGAGGCCGGCAGATCCCGTGGGGAGACAGACTTTGGAGCGTCCACAAACTTCTTCCTTTTTAGGAAAGGAGAAGGCATCTCAGTCTCTGACCCACGCTTAAGAGAGGTCTTGGAATGTTAGGAAGACACACTATCCACATCAGATATAGGATTATCTGTAGTCTTCGACTTCTGTAGCCACAGAAGGAGACAGGCCTCTCTATCCTTTAGAGTCTTAGATGAAAATGTTCAACAAAACTTGCAGTTCCTCACCTCATGGTCCGGGTACAGGCAATAAATGCACTTTTTGTGAGGGTCCTCATAGAACTGGCGTAGTTTCCCACATGAAGAACAGGGCCTGAATAAGGATTTCTTAGTAGAAGACATTCTGTAGAAGTTGAAAGGTTTGAAGATAGAACAAACTGAGCAGAGCTCAGGGATACTCCCTTCACACGACGTGCAGTAGAAAATCTGAGGGCTTGAGCTTCTGAGGAGAAGGTTCTAAAGGGTGCTGCAGCCTGATTGGCTGGAATGTGGACTATTTTAATGACATGGATATATTACTAAAGTGAATTCCCCCTTTAGGCCTCTATGGGCCTATGTTGTTCTATGGTACTTTTAACATTTTCTTCATGACTATTTATATGTATTATATTTATATGTATATGCATATTTATGTTTTATACATATATATGTATAGTACTACTATTTTATGTGCCGTGGAACTCCCACTTCGATGACGGGGAATTATTCAAGCATGTGAATCTATGAAAGACACCCTAATACTGGAGAATAAAGTGAAGAGTCCCTCACCTCCATGTACGAACTCGAGCTAGAAGCATTAAAATATAAGATGAACTAGGTATGTCGCACTGGTAATCTAATTCGATACTCTATGAAACACAAGTGGAAAAGAATATTTAACCTCGACATGTGACATGTAATGAAGAGCATCTTATGCAAATTTGCCGACGTAATTCAGTAGTCTCTAAGAAATACAAATGAAAAGAAATGTTGAAGATCGGCATATCACAGAGATCATGTAGTGAAGGATGACTAATGAACTCACTATCGTCGATGTATTAAGATGTATTAAAATACCACAGAATCACCCTCCAAGGTAAGGAGTTCAACCTAATTTAAAATCCATTCCGCTGCTCAACGTAGATGATGATAGTGACTGGACCAAAATGGTCACTAAACGGTATTAAAAAAAAAAAAAACACAAAAGGGATAAGCGATAACAATAGGAAAACAATCTACAGTCGGCAACAATATGTTTTTAATGCCGGTTGGAATAATTACCTGAGTCAACCAAGTAGCAGCATAACACGGTTTGTACCGCTGCAAAATCTTGAATGGCCCGGTTAAGTGTAGTGCAGCCTTTTGCGTTTAAATAGACCAACGGCAATAAATATCAAGAGATTTGGCGTGTGATACGCTGAAGGCAGATGACGATGGAGAAAGGCGTAGCTAACAATTAACGTTTTAAAAGAAGAGATGCTCGATATGAATGAACTCTAATAGCAGTGGTGGCTCGTGGCATTTGAAAGTGGTGAGGCATAAAATTATTGTGGTACTGCGGCAAGCGAGCGTAGTGAGCGAGCCCGAACCAACTATAGAGGGTTCGGGGGGAACATTTTGGAAAGAGTGAACAAATGGTGCAATTTTAAACAAATTTGAGGAAGCAGGAAGGTTAATAACAAGTGTTCAGAATCGCCATAAGTAGGTTCAGTAACTCCTTATTAAGGGACATTCCCAGGGTCGGACTGACTACCGGGCAGTTTGGAATGCTGCAGAGCTGGGGACTGAGATCACTGTGGTTGGGGCTGATTTCGTTCATGGAGACCTGCGTGTGCTTCGAAATAATTAAAGCCAAACTGATTTTGTTTAGCACACGCAGGTCAAATCAAATCAAAATAAGCTTTATTCGATATTCAAAAAAGATATCATAAAAGCATTCATTACATTTGTTAAAAAGATAGCTATACAGTCAAAAACATAATCATCATAAAAAGTAAAGAGTAAAAAAGCCACTTTCATTTAAGAAGGTTAGGAGAACCTAGTTTCAACCAGAACTGTAATATACATTAGTATCTTAACAAACAGCAATTTCACATAGGTTATCGTAACGAGTTCCTGAATTTGAGCAGCAATTTTATAAACTGTTCCATAATGCATATGACATCCCTATCCTCAAACTCTTGTAAGCGCTCAAAGGCATCTTTACAAGACCTCAAGCCCCAATTCTTCAGTAAGGGTCTCAATAAAGATTTCCTGGGAATCACGTAGTAAGTACAAAATAAAATGGAATGAATGTTCGATTGGATGGAAGTGTCATCACATGGACAAGGGCATACATTTCGAGACCAATCATTGCATGAAGGAAATGTTATTAGGCGGAAGAAGGAGCCCAGTCTAAATCTAGAGAGCATAATTCTAGTAAAACAAGAAAAGTCAGTGGAGAGGTACAGTTGAAGCCCCTTATTAAAAGTAATCCTTTGATCGGCCTGGATTGTTTTATTACATTTTTGAATATCCCACCTCTTGGCTTCCAGGTGATCCAATAAAATCTTTCTCAGGGTTTTCCTTGAAATGTGCTCCAAAGTCATAGGGTCGGTATAAAATTCTGGGCGACCAATATCATCAAACACCTTTTTAACATATGCCAGCCATTTCGTGTGTTTTGCCCCCTCCAGTTTAAGTATATCCAAAATTACTTCTCGATTTAAAACAGTCTCAGGGGTGGTCCAGATCTTATGCCACAAAAGAAGCGGCTCAACTTTAATTAAATCTGAAATAAAAGATAAGCCTAGCTCTATGTGAATCATATAAACAGATGTTGATTTTGGTGTCGCTAGCAAGTACCTTAGGTAGTTATTTTCCACTATTTGGATAGATGAAATATTATCACTGCCCCAAAGACTGGCCCCATAAATTGCTGTAGAGACACATTTAGCTTTATATATAATAATAAGCTGTTTTACTGCCCTCCCCCCTATTTTGCTGGCAAAATCTTGAAGCGCCCCAATTGCTCTGACAAAGGCGAGTTTCCTAGCTTTGACGGCAGACTGCCATGCCAAATTTCTATGGATGCATATACCCAGATACGGGAAATGCTCAGCTGTGTCTAGTTTTTGATCTTCAATGAATATGGGACATGGAATTTTCTTTGTACCCTTACTGCATACCATGGAAAATGTCTTCCCAATATTCACTTTCAAGCCCCTTTCATACATAAAATGAGTGAATGCAGTGACCGCTCTTTGCAACCCCAATCTTGTTTGAGAAAGAATAGCCGCATCATCGGCATACAAAATGATTGGGATGGCTTGGCCTCCCACTTTCGGATAGTCACATTCAATGTTTTCCAAATGTGCACCGATGTTATTAATATAGAGCGAGAAAAGCAGGGGGGCTAAAATGCACCCCTGCCTAACCCCTCTGGTGATGGTAAACCTTGGAGAACACTCCCCCCTCGGACCAAACAGCACCCTGGCACCCGCGTCTCTATAGAGATTTATGATAAAATTGAGGATAGGTGGATCCATCCCTAGGTGCTCAAGAACTTTCCATAATTGTTCATGAACCTCACAGTCGAAAGCTGAGCTTAAATCTATATATGTTACATAAAGTTAACCTTTCTTTACCTCCACATATTTAGACATAAGGAGATGTAAATTTAAGCTCTGTTCAACTGTGCCCTTTCCAGTTCGAAAACCATATTGAAGTTTTGAAAGTATGCCCTCCTCCTCAGTCCATTTATGTAAACATTTTAAAATGATACGACCCGCAATCTTCATTAGAGAATCAAGCAAAGAGATAGGCCGATAGCAAGATGGTAAATGCCTTTCTCCTTTTTGAAATATGGGTACCACAATGGCCTCTGTCCAGGTAGGAATTTGGCCAGACACATTCGCAGAGTTCAAGGCAGAGGTTAAAAGTGGGGCCCAAAAGTCTATTTTCGCCTTGAAAACATCTGCTGGGATGGCGTCAGGTCCAGGTGCCTTCCCGGACGGGCTCTCCCTTATAGCAAGCACAACCTCCTCACATGGAAAAACAATGTTAGAAGGATATTTTTTCGAAACCCTTGTGGTAATATTTGAGGGGAGGATGGAATCCGATGTAATGATATTGTATTGTAAGGGGAACTTGTAAAGCGCACTGACACCGTGGGTTTCCTGGCGCTGGTTGGAAGCAGAGGGAACAGAGGGACTTAGCTGGATTGAGGGAAAAGCCATGTTTTTAGGGATTTGCGGAAAAGAATGAGAGAATTGGAGGTTTTGAGAGAGAGGGGAAAGGAGTTCCAGAGTTTAGGGGCCAGGAATGTAAATCTCCGGCCTCCGGATCTGCAAAGTTTGATAGGGGGGATGGACAGGAAGTGAAGGTGAGAAGATCTCAGGTTACGTGATCGGCAGTAGAGCCTGATGAGGGATTTCAGAAAGACGGGACAGGAGCCAGAGAAAGTTTTAAAGGTGAGGCAGCCGATCGGCTGCCCTCGAGATGACAGGGAGCCAGTGCAGTTTAAAGAGAAGGGGTTTGGCGGATGGATGAATTGGGTTTACTGCATAGTTCTTGAAAGTAGGCGGCCCATGTGTCCCCATCAATTGCAAGGTCCAGACTCCTCTCAGGCATTTTTACCCATGGAAGTGGGGTGTTTATGAATTTGCAAAAAGCTGAGGAGTCACGACTTTCACATGTTGACAACAAAGTCTTCCAGGCTTCCACCTTCAGAGATTTTTTCCTGTTTTTAATAGCTAGACGATATCGGAGTCTAGCCTGACGTATCTCCATAGTTAGCTTTGGCGTTGCATGTAGGACTTTCTTCAGCGATTTTAGAGCTCTAGTGCAGACTTTGTCGAACCACCCTCTGGGGATAATAGGGCCTGGTCTGAACTGGCGTGTAAGTAGCTTTTTTAAACTGTCCTGTATTTTCAAAAAAGCTTCAAGGATAGTTTGGGGGTGTTCAGTCAAAGACAAACATGTGTGTACCTCCTCCCCCCTCCGCTTCAATAGATTTTTAAGAAGACTGGCTGGATTGATTTTTTCCCATTTAAGGGTATAGCCATTTAATGCATATATATATATGCATTAAATATATATATATGCATTAATAGCCCTATATGCCAGATGGCATCTATCCAAGTATTATTTCTAACTGATGTAAAAATAGATGTTATAGTAATGTTTGGTACTGTACAATTTGTGATTAAGTACTATGATTTATGATTCTTCTCTGTTTTGAGGATAATTGTCACTTGGCGTATGTATTATCTCAACTGTTGAGGAGATATACAATGATTGTTTTCCATTTAAATCCCTCTCTAAGATGGCCACCGTTTGCAATAAGCATTTACTGTGAAGTCCTACATCTGTTTTGGTTTTTCACTCTGTGGGTGTTTTTTTGCACTTGTAAATACTTTATTTAAGCACAACCTTAAACATGGGTGGTACCCGTGATCAAGACGAGTTTTTCGTTGAAACGCGTTGGGTTTAGCATTCAGCTCAGAACACCATGCTAATAATGATGGAAAAATAAACCCATTCCTTTTGCATCTGAAAATGGAGTGGTAAATATATTTTTCCTGGAGAATTCCTTGTTGCTTTGGGATCAGCGAATATATATATATATATATATATATATATATATATATATATATATATATATATATATATATCACGCAAACATCCCTCCAAGAAGAACGCGGAGAGCCAAGGGGAGTACAGGTCGGGTAGCTCGTTTATTTCTTGCTACAGCAATGGCAGCGAATGCATTTCGGCAACTCTAGCCTTCCTCGGCGCCCAGCATTGCAGCATGTCCAATTCACAAATGTTCCTTTCTGTTGAATGTATTGCTCCAGCTCATAACGCTCCTTCCCCTAATGTGGTCGACACATCCTGTTGGTGTCCGTTGTAATGCAGGACTTCAACTCCCAGAAGGCACTGTGCCGGCCCGACTGGGTAGATGGCGTGGGGGAATGAGGCAGACTGTGGGTCTCGCTGGTAACAGGTAGGCAATGAATGGTTGAATGCCTTGAGAAACAAGAAAGTCAACGGACGCTGTCCTGTGTCCCCTTTTTAACCTCTGCTACCAGTGTACCAAGGACAAATTATTGGGTCCGGGCAGTCAATGCGGACTGAAACGTCCCTCGAAGTAAAATACCTCGTTTTTCCCAACAAACATCCAGGTCCTCTGGCGGCTTCTGGAGATTATCGATCCCTCGATACAGTCTTTAAGCTGCAAGCAGCTAGGTGCCAGTTTATCTCCGAAGCTCTTTGATGCAGTGGGGCTTTCCGTTCTGTGTCGCTGGCAGGCACAGGAAATATCATGCAAACATCCCTCCAAGAAGAACGTGGAGAGCCAAGGGGAGTACAGGTCAGGTAGCTTGTTTATTTCTTGCTACAGCAATGGCAGCGAATGCATTTCAGAACACCATGCTAATAATGATGGAAAAATAAACCCGTTTCTTTTGAATCTGAAAATGGAGTGGTAAATATATTTTTCCTGGAGGGGAGTGCGCCAGCAATTCCTTGTTGCTTTGGGATCAGCGTATATATATATATAGGCATTAGTAAACTAGCGGAAAAATATATCAACTCCCAGCTCTCTCATTATCTGGAGTCCAACGAGCTGCTAAAAACCTCCCAAACTGGTTTCCACCCGGGCCAAGGGACAGAAACGGCAATGGTGGCGGTAGTCGAAGAAACCAGGAAAATCATCGATGCAGGAGGATCAGTGGCAGTGATCCTCCTGGACCTTAGCGCAGCATTCGACACCGTCAACCATG
Source organism: Lissotriton vulgaris (assembly GCF_964263255.1). NCBI lineage: Eukaryota > Metazoa > Chordata > Amphibia > Caudata > Salamandridae > Lissotriton > Lissotriton vulgaris. Next base: position 111,522,722 of record NC_141691.1, on the reverse strand, counting down.
GCATCCTTGCCCAACGCCTGGAAAACCTCGCCATCACTGGGAAAGCCCTTGAATGGCTAAAATCCTTCCTCCACAATCGCTCCTTTCAGGTGGCAGAAGGAGACTGCATCTCTAGGGAAACCCCTATACGTTGCGGAGTGCCTCAGGGCTCCTCATTGAGCCCTACACTCTTCAACGTATACATGGCGCCTCTGGAACAAATCGTCGTCCCCTATGGCATTAAACTCTTGACATACGCGGACGACACACAGCTGGTCGTCTCCCTCAGCCAGTCAGAACCCCCCAGCATTGATCTGTATTCCTGCTTGGAGAATGTAGTCAGCTGGATGAGCGACTCCCACTTAAAGCTCAACGGGGAAAAAACTGAGCTAATGGTACTAGGCAACCAGTCCCACTTCCGCCCGGAGTCTCTTTGGCCTTCCAGTATGGGCCCACCACCAATCCCCAAAACTGATATCAAGAGTCTGGGGATTTGGCTGGATGACAAACTTACTCTCAACACGCAGGCCAAGAAAACTGCAGGAATTTGCTTTGGCCTGCTCCGCTCCATCCGTAAAATTCTCCCACTCCTACCATTCCAGTCAAGAAAATTGGTCATGCAGGGCCTCATATTGTCTAGACTTGACTACGGCAACGCCCTATATCTCGGTTCCCCAAAAAAAGTCATCTCTAGGCTGCAGGTGGTGCAAAATGCGGCCGCCAGAATTCTCACTGGCACCAAAAAACGCTGCTCCGCCAAACCTGCACTCAAGGAGCTCCACTGGCTCCCGGTTGAACAAAGGGTGCAGTTCAAGGCCATGTGCCTAACCCACACAATCCTGCATGGAAAAGCCCCCCCGGTCCTGAAAGATCTCGTGACCCCACACACGACAATCAGAACCCTACGCTCAACCAATGCCCACCTGACCAAAATACCTAAGATCAAAAAAACACGTTTTGGAGGTCGACAGTTCTCTTTTCAGGCGTCCAAGATGTGGAATACTCTTCCATCAGACCTTCGGGCCCAACCTAATCTCCTTTCATTCCGCAGATCCTTGAAGACATGGCTGTTCCCCTGATCTCTTCTTTTCCCGCCGGTCCCCTCCTCTGGAGTTGATAGTGGATTTCAATTAGCGCTGGGACGCTCTTGGGCAGCCATGCGCTCTATAAATCTCCAAAATAAATAAAATAAATAAATAAATATATATTCTCGCTCCAAGGTTGTCCACCATTGAGTAGCATGCGAGCAGCAGCTTTATTTATGTGTAGGTGAGGACGGGGATCCGCTTGTAGACGCCGCTCCGTAATGGATCTGCCCGACGCGTTTCGAAGCTCCATCTGCTTCTCTTCAGGGGCTTTAACGGAAGCGGTGTGCGCACCCGCTACACTTCTCCAAATACGTATAACTCACCCGCCGATGGGAGGCTCCGGCAGTGAAGTAGCAGCCGTACATGGGATCGAGGGCGGGCCCACTTGTGGAGTCCATCCAGGACTTGATTGTGTGCTTTCCGCACTACACTTCCCAGAAGTCTCATTGGAGCCTCCCATCGGCGGGGCGTCTACAAGCGGATCCCCGTCCTCACCTACACATAAATAAAGCTGCTGCTCGCGTGCTACTCAATGGTGGACAACCTTGGAGCGAGAATCTATATGCGGCAGTCCAGCCGCAGAGTATGCACCACCCCGTTAACGTGGGGGTCACGGCAGTGAAGTAGCAGCCCTACATGGGATCGAGGACGGGCCCCCTTGTGGAGTCCATCCAGGACTTGATTGTGTGCTTTCCGCACTACACTTCCCAGAAGTCTCATTGGAGCCTCCCATCGGCGGGTGAGTTATACGTATTTGGAGAAGTGTAGCGGGTGCGCACACCGCTTCCGTTAAAGCCCCTGAAGAGAAGCAGATGGAGCTTCGAAACGCATCGGGCAGATCCATTACGGAGCGGCGTCTACAAGCAGATCCCCGTCCTCACCTACACATAAATAAAGCTGCTGCTCGCGTGCTACACAATGGTGGACAACCTTGGAGCGAGAATATATATATATATATATATATATATTTTTTTTACACGAAGGATGCGGCACAACACAGTTCCAGTTCAGTTTCAAGGTAATTTATTCCTACCAACGCGTTTCAGCCTAGAGACCGGCTTTGTTCACGGTAAGTAAGCATACTATTATGTCTACTATTTAACCCACCTGGCTATTAAGGTGCATTGTGGGACAGGTAGTTCATGAAAAATAAAAAGGATTTTTTACATGATAATGACATTAGCAATTTCAGCACTTAATTCTTCCCATTAGGTACTAAGGCATTGTGTCATTAGTATGTACACTGTTATAATTATAGTCACAGTTTTAACTAATTTATAAAGGTCACAGTGTCCAAAAAATATATATATATTGTTTCCATTTGTGGTATAGTACCCTATGTTACCACTGTTCCATCGTATATTCATGGCATTTTACTGGGTGTAGTACCCACTTCAATAGTACATGTTTTTTCCTCCCTTTCAGGTTGCCATCGCAATGTTCTATGTTGATCACTGATGTTATTCTAGGTGTACGTAAAGTTCCTCATCAAAGTTCATCCCTCTGGGCATTTTCGTTTTCAGTCTGATGATGAAGTTTGATTCAGTTTGTCGTAATTTACGTTTTCTGTTTCCTCCACGTTCGTTCATCTCAATCATGTGTATACCATAATATGACATGGCCCTCCAGTCACTTTTTTGACAGGTAGCCATATGTTTGGCAGTTGCGTAGGACATGTCTTTATTTTTGGCTGCTCTGATGTGTTCCAAAATACGTTTTTAGGGCACAGGTCGTGCTTCCTATGTATTTTGATCCACATTTGCATTGTATGATATATATCACGTGTTGACGAACAGTTTATTTTTTCAGTGATAGGGAAACTTTTTCCATCAGTTTCTTCAAAAGTTGTTTTATTGAGGCCAATTTTGCAAGCTTTGCAAGCATTACATTTCTCAAACCCTTTTCTTTGGTCTTTTAGCCAGTCACTTTGTTTTTTGGTCTTTTTTTCTGTGAAATGGCTATGTACCAATTTGTCTTTGAGTGAGGACGTTTTTTTGTAAGTTATTGTTGGTTCAGTTCCTACAAACTTTCCAATGTCAGGATCCCCTGATATCAGGTGCCAGTATTTTTTAATTTTGCTTTTTATGATACCGCTTTCTTTGTTGTAAGTTGTTACAAAGTGTGGTGTTCCTTTAAGGTCGTTGGTTTTCAACTGAGGAATGAGTAATGTAGTTCTATTTTGCTTGGCAGTTTTCTTTTTACATTTTTCCAAAGTTTGTTGGCTGTATCCTCGTCTTTTCAATCTCTCAGCTGTTTCTTCTATTTTGATTTCTGCATCCTCTTTTTTTGAACAGTTTCTTTTCATGCGAATGAATTCGCCATAAGGGATGCTAGCTAGCAGTGGTTGAGGGTGAAAACTAGTTCCATGTAGGATACTATTCGTTGCAGTTGCTTTGCGGAATAGGATTGTATGTAATTGCTCTTCTATGTAGACTTTCAAATCTAGGAAATCAATCTCTTTTTTACTCGTTTTATATGTGAATTCCAATCCAAGGTTGTTGTCACATAATTTGGCATAGTAAGAATCAAATTCAACTTGTGTACCGTTCCAAATTAAAAACAAGTCGTCGATATAACGTACCCATAAGATCAATTTCTCTAAGTCAGTTTGATTTGAGGAGTCCCATGCTATGACTTTTTCCTACCAGCCCATGATGGTATTGGCATAGTTGGGTGAAAAAGAGATGCCCATAGAAGTTCCACATTCTTGTCTAAAAAGTTGTTGATTGAATAGGAAAACATTATTAGTAAGACATAGTTCGATCATTGTCATTAGCATTTCAGTATGTTTGAGGTAGCTGATATTTCTTTGTTTTAAGAAGTAATGACATGCATTTAAACCTACTTCATGTTTTATAGAAGTATAGAGGGAGACTGCATCGATTGTCACCATCAAGTAATTTTCACTCCAGGAGATATTCTCTAGTATCCGTAAAAAGTCCCCAGTGTCTTTAATATACGAGCTTTGGCTTTTCGCAATTGGGGCTAAAAATAAGTCTACGTATTGTGAGATGTTTTCATATAGACTAGAGCATGATGAGACGATGGGTCTTCCTGGTGGATCAATCAATGTCTTATGCACTTTCGGTAGAAAGTAGATTGTTGGGATTATTGGAAATTCATTTTTAAGAAATGTTTTCTCATCTTCGGACAATAATCCTCCTTTTTGCCAATTCTCTAATAATCCATTCAAATGTAGAACCATCTCATTTATGGGACTCTTTTCTAGTTTGCTGTAATTCGCAGGGTTATTTAATTGTCTGTTTGCCTCTTTGATGTAGTTTTTTGTTTCCATTAGAACAATATTGCCGCCTTTGTCTGCCGGTTTTATTGTAAGGCATGGGTCGTCATTCAAGGTTTTTATAGCTTCACTTTCTTTACTTGTTAGATTCTCTCTGTTGTTTTTCTTGCAAGTATTTGAGAGTTTGTCCATTTCTTCTATTACCGCTTCAGAAAACATGTCAATTCTATTGCGAGGTGATAGTGTAGGGCAAAATTTTGATTTATTTCTCAATCCAGTGTTGATCCTACGATCCGTTCTTATATCTAGTTCTTCCATTAGTTGTGATCCTGATGTTTGTGCTGTACTTTCATCATATAATAACTCAAAGATGTTTTGTAAGTCTGGGACTTCTTGAATCTGCCATGTTGATTCTTCTTCAGGAATTCTTGAGGCTTCCATGGTATCTGATTGTTTTGGTTGTCGTGCATGTATCTTCGCCAGTTTTAGCTTGCGGATATATTTATAAAAATCAATCCTTGTTTCCACTGGGTTGAAATGTTTCTCCGGACAGAAGGAGAGTCCTTTATTTAGAAGAGAGGTTTCTTCTTCAGGGAGTTCGTGTTTTGACAGATTAATTATTAAGTTCTCTATTTCCGATTCCACAAGGGGTATGTTTTTCTTTCTTTTGGCTCTTCGGGTTTTCCTTGTTTTTCGGCAGCGGGTTTTGACCCCTTTCCTCTGCCGCGAAATGTTCCTCTTCCGCGGCTCCCTCCTCGGGACAGTGATTTGTCCAGATTCCAGAGCCGCACATCCTCTAAAAAATCGTAACCAGTGTCACTAGTTTCACTTTCAATTCCATCACTGGATTGTGATCCACTGGTATTAGATGGTGTGGTTCCCTTTGGGAAATTCATTTTCAGTTGGTCAAATCTCCGTGCGAAAGTTAATGTTCTTCCTGAAAGATAGTCCTTCTCATCTCTTTTGAATTTACGTTCTTTACGTTCTTCTATCTCAGTTTCATATTTTTCCAGTCTGTCTTCCATTTCTTTCCTGAGTTTTGATATTTCTCCTTTGTCAGGATGTTTAATTTTTTCTTCAATTTCATTGATCTTGGTGGTAATATCAAGTATATCTATTTTGGCATGTTTTATCAAGATACGCATCATATTTAAGGAGCATTCAGTGTTGTTTTGCATCCACTCTTCAATCAGTTCTTTTTTGGTTTCAGGATATGTTGGCATCGTGAATATTCTCAGCCCTCTTGGAATTCTTTTAACTTCAATGTACTTTTCTAATGCAATGACTTCCCAGCTTTTATTTATTTCCTTTTTATACAATTTTTCTGCTTGATTGTATAGTTGTTTTAATACATTTACTTGCGCTGCATTCACATTACTGGCGCTCGGATTTTCCTTGTCTTTCTCTTTGTTTGCGGTGGTTTTAAACATGTTATTTGCGTGCTCACGTTAGCTGCTAATGTCTTCCTGTTTACACTTTCTCTGAGCTTTATACGGAGCTTAATGTTTATCTTTCCTTTTTGTTGGAACTGTTTCCCCGTTTGCCTCGAGAAACCTCCGTAATGTATATGGCCACGGTTTCAGTAATGGGCATTACGGGAAACGCTACTAACAATTTTTTATTTAATTTCAAGTTTGAAAAATATACACCATGCAGCCAACACGTTTCATTCTTTTAGAAGAGCAGGAAAAACACATATATATATATATATATATCAGGCTAGTTTCTCAGTCAGCCCCATCTCACTCGCGACCGGGTGCTGCTAAAGCGGGTGACGGACACCACGCTGGTCACCTTCAGACCAAAGCTATAGAAGTACGCAGCACTCTCAGGGACGAGTCCAAAATTATTTTATTTAGACAAACACACTTGTAAGACGCGTTTCGGCAACCGCCTTTGTCAGTTAGAGGCCAGCGCCACCATTGAACAGTGTTTAAATACATCCATTCATGAACATAAAGAAAGGACATATTACTTGCATCAAAGAAACCACCATTACTAAGTGGTGGTGTTCAGTTGAATTCACTGTGATATTAAGCCCTGGATGGGCAAACACAAAAAGTAATGCAAGCGTCTTAAAATTATATACATTTACAAAACAAACTAAACAATTGAGCCCTGAATGGGCTTGAACCCAGAAATGTCAGTTGCACACTACAGTATACTCAATTACAGGGAGAATCATAAATGGACAGCTAACTCCTCTCCGCTATTCAAACCTCCAGGTCTCTTGGTTTGGTTCTCAATTATATGGCGCGATTCCAACCTTCGTAACTTGAGCAACCTGTTCCCTCCTCTTATATCTGCAGGCACCTGGTCCATACAGTAGAAACTAAGAAGATCTGTTACTTTGGTGAAACGCCTCAGTGTCTCGCCACTGGATATGTGGGGTCCTTGTTCTGGATGGCTCTGAGGTTTTCCAAAATCCTGATCTTAGTTGGATGTGTAGTGCTCCCAATGTAACGCAAGCCACACGGACATACAAGACAGTACACTGTGTGGCTTGTGTTACAGTTCATTAAAACTTTGATCTTCTTAGGTTCCTTCATCTCTGGTATTGTCAAGGTATCTCGACGGTCTTCGGGATTCAGGTGATGCTTTAGAGGGTCCACCTCCGGATCTCCCCAAGCTCGATTCTCAATCGTACCCAGAGCCTAGAGGTGATCCGGCGAGGAAAAAAAGAAAAAAGAGAGGCCGGGATGGAGCTCTACGGGCTGGCACGATCTGAAAGAGAAAGGACAACCCGTTAATGAAGGCCTGTGTCCCTTCCCCTAGCCTCCTGATCTCTCTTAGTACTTCCACCTACCTCGGTATACTACCGCTGGTGGTAAAGATGAAGATGTACCCTAGGGTCTCTCCTACCATGGGCTCCAGGACTTTGGCCTATAAAATACAAACACAGGTTATCACCCCTATTCAAAGGTCCCTTTCCTGTTCGGTGTTTCAGTGAAAACTGACTTGGTACATACCTGGACCTTATACCAAGCCTTCCTAAATAACTATTCCAGCGTTCCACAGTAAGTAGGGCTCCACCCGTATCTAGTTCTGCGCCCGCATCTCCCACTTTTAAGTCACAGAAGAGTGTTCGGGTCCTGCGTCAAGCCCCTCCCAAATGAAAAAGAAAACAAAGAACTGATATACCAGAGAAGTAGTTTCCCCATTACCTTACCACCAACGGATGAGAAGTCCTCCATTCTCACAGCGTCCACTTGGTAACGTAGGAAAAACCAAACACAGCCTGAGGGGGCAAGCGTCCTTTCTGCACCACCTCCGAGATAGACAATTCCAGGGTAGATGATCCCTGAACAAGCTCTCCTTCTAACACCGGGGAAGAATCTTAGGTGTTTGTGTCTTCGCTAAAATCACAGCGAAGCACCACAACACCCCCGGAGCGCATCAGCCGATACGCTCCTCAAAGTTTAGTAAGCCTGAGTCAGAGCGGGTCTGTGTCTTCACTACTGAAAGACCGGCGAAGCACCACAGAACCCTTCACCAATGAGTCAGCCGACTCACGGCGCCGGAACTGCTCAGAGATGGCGCGTTCTCCCTGCACCGGCAAACCATCCCGGGAGTGTCCGTGTCTTCGCTGATCCCCGCGAAGCACCACAGCACTCGCAAGCAGCTCGGGCAATCACCGCAACGAAAGCGGTCAACGCAGAATCCAATACAACCCGTCTTCTGGGTTCAGAATGCACTTATAGTCCCCGCCTACATGCCGCATGGTCCTCTGGGACTTGTAGTCCAATGTAGTTAGGCAGGCGCATTACTGCACGGGATTCAGCTCCTGACAGTACGTCCTCCTCCCAAGCGCCTTCTGGAACCGGGCTTACTCGGGTTGCGAGCATGAAACAGACGCACTGCTCTCTGGGCATGTACTCCCGTGCAAGGTTCCCAGGAGTCCTCCTCAGAGAAATACCCTTTCCATGAAAGAAGGTACCAGAGACGGCCCGATGGAGTCGGGAATCCAGGATCATGCGCACCTCATAGTCCAGCTGGCCGTCCCTAGCAACCGGAGGAGGCGCCACCCGTCGGCGCCCAAATGCTGGCTTCAGCAGGCTACAGTGGAAAACCGGATGGATCCTGAGGGAGGCAGGTAACTTCAGCCAATACGCCACTGGATTCACTTGACGAAGAACGGGGTACGAACCGATGTCGCGTGGGTGGAATATGCTGCGGTACCGGAAACTGATGTTTTTTGTGGGCAACCACACCCTGTCCCCCACCTCATACTGTGGCCCAACCTGCCGACGGGCATCCGCCCATTTCTTGTAGGTCAACTTAGCCTGAACCAGCTCTGCTTGTATCTGTTTGTGAATTCTCAGTAGATCCTTGACTTGAGCATGCACCGATGGGTGGTTCGATACCTCGCTCGGTACAGTCAGCGGCAAGGTGATGGCATGGAAGCCGGTATTAGCCCTGAAAGGCGTTTCTTTGATGGAACTATGCCAGGAGTTGTTGTATGTCAATTCCGCCAACCACAACTACGATACCCAGGATTCCGAGGCCTCCTTCGCATAACATCTCAGAAACTTTTTGAGTGTCTGATTCAGCCTCTCGGTCTGGCCGTCCTTTTGCGGGTGGAAACTTGTGGATAAGGCCACCTCTACTTGCAATGCTTTACACCACGCCTTCCAGAACCTGGCAACAAACTGTGGACCTCTGTCCGAGACGATCACCCTGGGAAGACCATGCAGCCGAACAACTTGCTGGAGCAACATTTGGGCTGTCTGGGCAGCAGTAGCCAGGTTCTTACATGGAAGGAAGTGTCCTGCTTTAGTCAGACTATCTACCACCACCAGTATTGCGTTACACCCCTGGTCCATGGGCAACCCCACCACAAAATCAAGGCTAATGTTCTGCCAGGGGCTGGACGGGGTAGGTAACGGCATCAAAACCCCCTTCGCCCTACAGGTCTCTCCCTGGCACAAGTGTTGCATTGGGAAACCCATGTTTTCACATCCTTCGCCATGTTTTCCCACCAAAAGGAGCGTTGCAAGGACAAAAGTGTTTTCCTACTCCCAGGATGCCTTGCTAACACCGCATTGTGACACCAGTTAAATGCCTTCTGTCGGACCTCGTAATGGGGCAAAAACAGCCGATTGCGATACAAAGGGATGCCATGCTGCAGAGAACATTGTCGGTCCTTTGATGCCCATTCCTGCCACTGTGCTAAGGAGCAATGATCTTTCACCTGATCCAGGAAACTGTCCACGGTGACAACACACAGAACCCTCTCGGGGGATACGATGGCCTCCGGTGCGGCTAAGCGTGAGGTTTCCGCATCGCTTTGCCTTGAGAGCAAATCAGCCTTTCTATTGTCAGTGCCCGGACGAAAGGTAATGACGAAGTTGTATCCGGCAAAGAACAGAGTCCATCGCATCTGCCTCTGTGTTAGATGTCTAGCGGTTTTCATGAACTGCAGGTTGCGATGGTCCGTATACACTGTGACGGGGTGTTGAGCTCCCCACAGATAATGTCGCCATTCCTGAAAAGCTCTTTTAATGGCCAGGAGCTCTTTTTCTGCCACATTGTAACTGGTTTCGGCCTGGTTCAACTTCTTATACATAAACGCCACCGGATGTAACTGTCCAGTCTCCCGGTCTCTTTGCGACAGAACCGCACCGAGCGCCACGTCCGAAGCGTCGGCTTCAACTATGAATGGAATGTCAACCTGCGGTTGTCGTAATATCGGTGCAGAACAGAATGCCTCCTTTAGCTGCACAAAGGCCTTGGTAGCCTCAGGAGTCCAAACATAGGTAACACCTTTCCTTAGCACTCTGGTTATCGGAGCTGCCAACTGAGAGAAGTGTGCGATAAAGCGCCTGTAATAGTTAGCGAACCTAAGGAAACATTGGACCTCGCGCACAGTTCTTGGGACAGGCCACTCCTGTACCGCGGCCACTTTCCTTTCTGCCATGCTGAACCCGTGGGAACTCTAGGTCACACCCAGAAACTCCACCTGGCTAACGCTAAACTCGCACTTGCTCAGTTTGCAATACAAGTGATTCTCCTGCAATCGCTGAAGTATCATACACACATGGTCTGTATGCTGGGCAGGAGACGCTGAGTAAATCAGTATATCATAGATATACACGATCGGGATGCGATCCAGATATTCTTTCAGTACATCATTTAAAAAATACTGGAATGCCGCAGGGGCGTTACACAGCCCGAAGGGCATTACCAAGTATTCGTACAGGCCATATCGTGTCTTGAAGGTGGTTTTCCACTCGTCTCCCTTGAGTATACGGACCAGGTGGTAGGCCCCTCGAAGGTCAAGACGAGTGTAGATAGCCGCTCCTCGCACCTGGTCTAACAACACTGGAATAAGTGGGAGTGGATACCGGTTCCTCACCGTGTTCTTATTCAGGACGCGATAGTCTATGCAAGCCCTGAGGTCTCCGTTAGCTTTCGCAGTAAAAAAAAGAGGCGAGGCTGCAGGGGAGCGAGAGGGACGAATGAACCCTATGGCACAATAATGATCCAAATATTCCCTCAGATGCCGGTTCTCCGGCTCGGACAGAGCATAAACCCTACTGGACGGAAGAACCGCTCCATCTACCAGGTCTATCCTGCAGTCATACTCTCGGTGTGGCAGCAATGATGCAGCTTTGTCCTCACTAAACACCTCGTGGTAGGCGTTGTACTCCGTCGGAAGGTCAACAGCTTTCTCAGCGGCGGTAGCCACTAGATGTACCAGCGCGAGGGTCAGAGCTACAGAACCAGGAGTTCTTATACACTGCGCCTTACACTCCCTGGACTGGAAACTAAGGGTTTTCTGTCTCCAGTCCATGGAAGGGTTATGTCGCCACAGCCACGGCATACCCAAAATGAGCTCATACTGAGGAGCTTCTATAATATTGAGGACTATATCTTCCACGTGATCTTGTGGTGTCCCCTGAAAGAAGAGTTCTAAGGTCTCCGTGTGCTCGACTATTGGGCCTGATTTCAGAGGTGTGCCATCTACCGCTAATACCGGCTCAGGTTTCTCACTACGCACCCTTTTCAGCCCTAGACGTTGTACCAACCCCTGGTCTATGAAATTCCCTGTGGCCCCGGAGTCTATCATGGAACGGACAGGGTGCGTCATCTGATGAACAGTCAACAGCATGTCTAACACAATATGCGATTCAGAGTTTTTTTGTTCTGAGATATCTAAAGACGGTATCCTCCACCCTGGTTTCTGTACCTCTTCTCCTGTATCCGCCAAAGAAGAGTGTTCGTTTACGGTTCCTCCTACTGCACTTATTGCCACTTTCTTCCCAGGGAAATAGGTGTTTCTTTTCTTGGGTTTGGATGGACAGTCTCGGACATAATGGCCCTTTCGTCCGCAGTACATACATAGGCCTGGAGTCCTTCTGGACTCCCTTTCAGTTCTGGACAACGGCGGTTGGACTGCTCCAATATTCATGGGTTCTGGTCCTGCTTCCTTAGAGGAAGCCATGGCCTGTTCATTTACAGGCGGTGCCCTGTCTCCCCTTCTCCCGCCCCCGTGTCTATCGGCCATGCGATGGTCCAGCCTCCAAGTGAGATTAATAAGGTCAATGCAGGAGGTAGGTTGTGGGTCTATTTGCGCCAACACGTCCTTCATCTCATCACATAAACCTTAGTAATAGAGGGACATCCTCTTTTCTTCAGGCCAAGCAGTCTCCGCTATTAGACGGTTAAACGCCGTCATGTAGGACACCAAATCCTTTTTTCCCTGCTTAAGCGCCAACAATTCCTTGTTGGCGCTAAAAGTGGTAGCCCTACGGTCGAACACTCTTTCGAATTCCTTTCTAAACCCCTCCCAATCTGAAAGCAGAGGGTCGTCGTTCCGTACTAGTGGAACCGCCCAATCTGCAGCATCTCCTGTGAGATACGAGATCGCAAAGGCGACTCTAGACAGATTATTCGGGAAGGAAGCGGGTCTACAAGAAAAGTGTAGTGCTATTTGGGTGAGAAACGTCTGGATTTTGTGGTGGTCCCCGGAGTACCGTTCTGGCATGGCCAAAGGAACAGGAGGAGGCACCGTGACATGTATATGAGAGTTGGATGAAGAAGCATCAAATGGGTTGCGTGCTTGTCTATCTACCTTTTCCCTCAAAGCCGCGGTTTCTGCTTTGGAATCAGCCATCTCCTGCTGAACCAACACTAGTGCCTGTAGCACGTCATTCATTGTAGCCATCTTGAAGGAACACCTGGACCGGGAAGAGCAGCGTTTCGTGGGTATTGGATTCTGTCAAGGTATCTTGACGCTCTTCGGGATCCGGGTAATGCTTTAGAGGGTCCACCTCCGGATCTCCCCAAGCTCGGTTCTCAATGGTTACCAGAGCCTAGAGGTGATCTGGCGAGGGAAAAAAGAGAGGCCGGGATGGAGCTCTACGGGCTGGCACGATCTGAAAGAGAAAGAACAACCCGTTAATGAAGGCCTGTGTCCCTTCCCCTAGCCTCCTGATCTCCCTTAGTACTGCCACCTACGTTGGTATACTACCGCTGGTGGTAAAGATGAAGATGTACCCTAGGGTCTCTCCTACCATGGGCTCCTGGACTTTGGCCTATAAAATACAAACACAGGTTATCACCCCTATTCAAAGGTCCCTTTCCTGTTCGGTGTTTCAGTGAAAAGTGACTTGGTACATACCGGGACCTTATACCAAGCCCTCCTAAATAACTATGCCAGCGTTCCACAGTAAGTCTGGCTTTCATCCCGTATCTAGTTCTGCGCCAGCATCTCCCACTGTTAAGTCACAGAAGAGTGTTCGGGTCCTGTGTCGAGCCCCTCCCAAATGAAAAAGAAAACAAAGAACTGATATACCAGAGAAGTAGTTTCCCCGTTACCTTACCCCCAACGGATGAGAAGTCATCCGTTCTCACAGCGTCCACTTGGTAACGTAGGAAAAACCAAACACAGCCTGAGGGGGCAAGCGTCCTTTCTGCACCACCTCCGAGATAGACAATTCCAGGGTAGATGATCCCTGAACAAACAACGTCGTCTCTCCTAACACCGCGGAAGAATCCTAGGTGTTTGTGTCTTCGCTAAAATCGCAGCGAAGCACCACAACACCCCTGGAGTGCATCAGCCGATAGGCTCCTCAAAGTTTAGTAAGCCTGAGTCAGAGCAGGTCTGTGTCTTGTCTACTGAAAGACCGGCGAAGCACCACAGAACCCTTCACCAATGAGTCAGCCGACTCACGGCGCCGGAACAGCTCGGAGATGGCGTGCGTTCTCCCCGCACCGGCAAACCATCCCGGGAGTGTCCGTGTCTTCGCTGATCCCCGCGAAGCACCACAGCACTCACAAACCGCTCGGGCAACCACCGCAACGAACGCGGTCAACACAGAATCCAAAACAACCTGTCTTCCGGGTTCAGAATGCACTTATAGTCCCCGCCTACATGCTGCATGGTCCTCTGGGACTTGTAGTCCAATGTAGTTAGGCAGGCGCATTACTGCACAGGATTCAGCTCCTGACAGGTACCAGGTAACTAGACACTTTTCTACTGTTTCTACAGGCTTTGCACTTGAGGCATGGGTAAAATCCTGCCAGTTTTCCAAATGGCGACAGTTTATCCTCTCTCACACATTGAATTTGAACAACACTGGATCTCAAAGACCTTGCTCTCCTATACGTGATAAGAGGAGACTTGGGTAGATCTTCTCCAATAGTAGGATCGGATCGAAGTATGTGCCAGTTCTTAACGCACTTCTTCCTAATTTCTTGGGCATCGCTGGAATAATCAACGATCAGTCTAATGCTGTTCTTATGTGTCTTTTTCTTTTGGGACACCACTGTGCTGAATTTAGATACTAGTTCAGATCTTGGTTTCCTGTCCGCTTTCAATTTAGCCTCAGTGAGTACCAATTCACTATAGCCTCTAGCTTCAAACCTTTTCATACTCTCCCTGGCCGCTGTTTCATAATCACATTGTCGTGTACAATTCCTCCTAATTCTCAGGAGTTCGCCATACGGTATACTGGATACTGTTTTCCCTGGATGGCAACTACTGGCGTGAAGCACAGAGTTTCCTGCTGTTGGTTTTCTGTGTAATGCAGTACAGAATTTACCTTCAGCAATGAACACCCTAAGGTCCAAAAAATTAACTGTCACTGTGCTTAGTTCGCTGGTAAACCTGAGATTCTAATCGTTCTTGTTGAGTACATCAACATATGCCCTAGCTGACTCCTCAGTACCTCTATAGATGATAAATAAATTATCTATATACCTGTTCCAGGATACTACTCTGTGTCCATTTGGCATTCCCTTTCCACCAGGCCACCCGCTCCTCCCACCAGCCCACGAAAAGATTCGCGTAGCTGGGGTCGAAGCAGGTGCCCATGGCTGTGCCGCACATCTGTTTGAAAAGTTGGTCCTGGAACAGAAATATGTTGTTACTCAAACCAAAGGTTATGAATTCCATTATCATTTCATTATGAGCAGCTAGGTTTATAGGCCGGGTCTCCAAGTACCATCTCACTGCTTCTACCCCTTGGAGGTGATCTATACTAGAGTACAGGCTCAAAATATCAAGTGTCCTCATTACCAAATCATCATTCCAGTTCAGGTCATCCTTTACGTACGACTGAAGCAATATCACAAAGTCAAAGAGAAAATTGTCCACAAACCTCGACATCTGTTCAGTCAGGCTTCCCACCGACGAAACAATTGGGCGTCCAGGTGGACAAGTTGGATGCTTGTGCAGCTTGGGCAGATGATAAAATGTCAGTACCCTTGGTTGTTTGCATTCCAAGAAGGCAAATTCCTCCTTGTTGAGCATTCCCTTGTGGAACCACTTATTCAGCAGAGCGCGATATGTAAGAACACTATCATCAAATCCTTTGTCATCAAGACAACATTTCCGCCTTTTTCCGACTGTTTGCAGACAATTGTCTGATTATACTTCAGATCCATTATTGCTTTCCTCTGTTGTTTGGTTATTTTGTCCCTACCAAATTTATTCTTCTTGGTAGCATTACAGTGACTCAGATCTTTGACCATGACATCCGCGAATGTATCGATTGCATCAGCAGGCATCATGGGACAGAATCGCGATTTTGGTTTGAAAGGACTTCCAGGTCTCACTTGCGCTCCTCCCGCCCAGGTCCTACTATGGGCTGACGGTGGTATCAATGTCATGGGATCGCCCTCTTCTGCTAAGTCCATCATCACAGCCAGTGCTTCAATATCTCCAGCCGTAAGATTGACTTCTCCCGCGCCAGGAAACTTGGGTACCTCAGAGCGTGTTTTGCCTTTGAAATATTATTTTAGCAATTTGATTTTTCTACAAAATTTGAAGAGATCGATTCTGACTTGCATATATTCAGAGTCTTTGCTCGGGCAGAAACTAAGTCCCAGTTGTAACACCTCTTCTTCAGTTTTAGTTAATACTTTCGAGGTAAGATTCACAACTGTTAGGGTTTCAGTGCCTACCGCTTATTCCAGACTTTCTTGCTTCTTGTCATGCTTGGTGAGGCGTTGCCGGCGTTTGCTCCACCCACCCCGCCTTGTCCTAGATTTACTTTCTTTTTTCTCTGCGGCTTTGGTTCCATCAATTTTCCTCGCCCCCGTACTTCTCGTTTCTCTAATCACTTGAAACTCGTCTAAAAAAGGGGCCGGTGCAGATACAGATGCCACATTTGTCGCTGATCCAGAAGCTCTGCCTTCCTCTCTTCTTCACTTTGCTCATGTTCTGTAACTTCTGATTCAGAGGTCTTTGCGCTGTGTTGTTTCCATACTTTTATGGCTTAGGATCCTTTTACTTGGCTGGCCGTACTTCTTCGCAAATGAAAGGATGCGACCTTGTAAATAGTCCCTCTCGTCTCTCTCAAATTTATCCCTTTTGCGCGATTTTATTTTTTTTTCATAAGTCTGCAGGCATTTTTTCATTGACTCACGTTGCTCCCTCTGCCTCTTTATCCAAATCCTTCGTGATTTCATCTTCCAATTCAGCTATTTCCTGTAGTGTTGTGTTTCTATCACACCAAGCGAACTTAATAAGCAGCATCAGCATTCCCTTTGATGAGTGCGCCAACAGTTCTGCCCAGTCCTTTAATAACTGCAGATTGGGATTCTCATATGCGGGAATTGTGTAAATTCTTAGACCCCGTGGCACTCTGTCACATTCCACGTATTTCTGGAGTGAGGTCGCCTCCGACCATTTACAGGTTTCCCGCTAACAAAGTCTCTCCAGTCTTCCATAGTGATCCTTTAATGAATCACCAGTTTTTCGATTGCTTATGCCGTTTTTCTCTCCCCGTACCTGTGTACCTGCGCCTTTAAACATTTCTGAGGCTGCCTCCAGCCGTGCCTCTTAATCAAACATAATTGCACGAGTAAATACTCCCTTATCGTGTGTAACGTCCCTTTGGTCTGCCAAGCCGCTTTTAATGCTAAAGCCCACGCTGTCCCCGGCAAGGTATTGCAATGCCTTCCACTTTTAAACTCTTTGATTTCAAAGACGCGTAGTTCGCGTTCACAGACCGCCGCACCACTTCAAAGTCCGGCTCTGTCAGGGGTATGCAACAATGTAACAGTCACTTGTTAGTTTCTTCGCTCTACCACTCAGTGCTCGGCGGCGGGGTGTTGCAATTCACTTCAAAACCTTTGGAATTCGAAGACTCGTTGTTCGCGTTCACCGGCAGCCGAACCACATCGAAATCCGGCTCCGGCAGGGATATACGCCAGTGGCTGCCGCTTGCTGTTTTGTTCCGCTGCAAGTCAATGCTCGGCGGTGAAGGGAAAATTAAATTGCAGGCTAGTTTCTCCGTCCGCTCCCCCTCACTTGCGAACGGGTGCTGCTAAAGCGGGTGACCGACAACACGCTGATCACCTACAGACCAAAGCTATAGATGTACGCAGCACTCTCAGGGACAAGTCCAACATTATTTTATTTAGACAAACACACTTGTAAGACGTGTTTCAGCATCCGCCATTGTCAGTTAGAGGCTGGCGCCACCATTAGGCAGTGTTTAAATACATCCATTCATGAACATAAAGAAAGGACATATTACTTGCATCAAAGAAACCACCATTACTAAGTGGTGTTGATCCAGTTGAATTCACTGTGATATTAAGCCCTGGATGGGCAAACACAAAAAGTAATGCAAGCGTCTTAAAATGATATACATTTACAAAACAAACTAAATAATTCAGCCCTGATCTATCTGGCAGAAGGACGTCTTACAGCAAGTTGTGCAGCACAAAAGACGAGGCGAACCCAGGTACTGGTGCTAAAGATTTATTTTGCTCTCCACCACACCACCATTACGCGTTTCGGCCTAACGAGGCCTTGATCACATGACAACGTGTTAGGGGCGGAAGTGCTCCATTTAAAGTGCAACATGCCCGAAAAGAAATTTTTTTTAGTCAATAGACAAAGAAGGCATACTGTCTAAGTTAGTTCTTGTGTAAATGCAAAATAGCACATATGTACTAATTTTTGACGAACTCAGTTGATTAAATGACTTTACATGGGTAAATATACAGATATAAATATCCAAATAGCAGCAATTTAGAACAAAGTGTAAACCATATGAATAAATATGTTAAAATAATTATTATTCAACTGCATTACTGCTAAGAACCGTTTAAGTACATCTAAATCACAATAGGAAAAGTAAAAGTAAAATCACAGTTGAATAGTAATAAATTGTTAGAACTACTATTAGCTGAGCCTTGTACCCATCGAAAATGGTATAGGGATGGGCACAAACTAACCGTTGTGTGTGGCCCAATTGATAAACACGCAATGTAGAAAAACTGCCCAAGTGGGTAGTATATCTATCGATTTGAGAATGTGCATGTAACGGGAGGGACAGGGAGAGGCAGGAGACGAGTTTTGGTTACTGTACTTATTGGTTTTAATTTGTGCAAAAGAAAGTCAGTACAGGTTTTCCTTGGAACAGTCTTTCTAGGGGAACGACTTCTTTCCTTCCGGCTCTTTGAGATAACCCCTTCCTCTCTTCTCTTTGTCAGAGTCAGTCTCCGCTCTCTGCCTTCCGGCTCCGTCTTGCCCTTGGCTCCACCGGTGGGGGGGGGGAAAACATGAGGTATATCAGGATAACTGCCGGTTTAAACTAGTGCCACACAAAGGGGGGGGGGGAGTGAGGAATACCCGGTGCTCAAAAACACTCTAGTGACAGTGAGGGATGTGCACTCTGTTTATACTTTACCACACTCAAAGGGCTCAGGGGTGGCTTTTACGTTTAACCTTTCTCCCCACCCAACCTGCTATACGAGCACGCACCTCGGTAAGCCACACCCCTCCAGGGGAGCGGCTGGGCGGCTCGTGGTAACGGTGGCCTCCTGGCTTCTGTGTGTCTTCCGATCCCGGTCCGCCCTCCTCCTCGGCTCTCTCCCGGCGCACCTCCTCTCCGGACTCGTCTTCTGTGGTTTTCGCGTCCGAGCCCGCGTCCGGTGCTTGTCTTGGCTCTCGAGGTACCTCCGACTCCCTTGGCACTCCTCTGAACCCTCGGGCTTCTCTCCTCGCCTCCTCTGCAGTGATCTAGTCGTCCCGCCTTTCTCCTCCTCGCAGTGTTCTCTCCAGCACGTCGTCCTCCTCCCACGTATCGTTGCTCTCTTCCCACTTGCTCCACGCCGCTCCTCTCCTTCTGCTGACCGCTCCTCCGGTGTATAGACACACCTGGTCCTGATTACCTTCCTCCTTTAAGGCTGAGTCAGGCCCCTCCTCCTCTATCCCTCCGTACCAGTTAAAGGGGCCGCTGTCATTCTTTTATTCATCGCAGCTGTAGCTCTCCTCGACCCGGTTTCACGAGGGAGGAAATGGGGAATGTGAAAACAAGAGGGAGGGGGTCAAAGGTTACTGTCTCTCCTGGGGGCACCAAGGGTACCCCCTTACACACTTCCCCCCCCTGGACTCTTCCGTTCGGGAAGGGGATGTCGAGATAGGAAGTCGGCCCCTGTATTGTCAACGCCTTTTTTATGTAGTACCGTAAAGGCATAAGGTTGTAAAGCCAGGAACCAACGCATGACCTGAGCATTGTTGGATTTATTCCGGGCCATCTATTGAAGGGGGGCATGGTCGGTATAAAGGGCAAACGGTCTCCCCTCCAGGTAGTAGGCCAACTTGTCCACCGCCCACCGGATAGCAAGACATTCTTTTTCTACGGTGGAATATTTCAACTCCCTCGGGAACAACTTCCTGCTGACATACAGTACTGGGTGGTCCGCCCCGTCCTCTCCCCTCTGAGATAGCACCGCCCCAATCCCATAATCTGAGGCGTCCGTGTGTAAGGAAAAAGGCCGAGCAAAGTCTGGGGATGTCAAGATCGGAGTGGATGTGATACATTTTTTTAGGGAAGTGAAGGCTTCCAACATCTCGGGCCTTTTCAGGGAACCTACTTTTCAACAGGTCGGTGAGGGGGGCTGCGATCTGTGCGAACAGGGGAATAAATCTTCGGTAATAACCTATAAGTCCCAGAAATGCTCTCATGTCCTTCTTGGTGGTAGGGAACGGTGTGTCCGCTATGGCACGGACCTTTTCTATTTGTGGCTCGATAAGACCGTGTCCTAGTATATACCCCAGGTATTTCACCCTTTGGTATGCTATTCTGGATTTCTTGGCGTTGATTTACAGACCTGCGTCGCTCAGGGTGTCAAACACTTGGTGAAGGTGCGACAGGTAGGTTTCCCAATCCGGGCTGAAGACTACGATATCGTCTAGATATGCTGAGGTAAAGGAGGTTAAGTCTTTCAGGACTGTATTCATTAATCTTTGGAAGGTGGCGGGGGCGCCGTGTAGGCCAAAGGGTAACACCGTGAACTCGTAGTGTCCGTCATCGGTTGAAAAGGCGGTCTTGTGGCGGTCTTCTTCTTTAAGGGGTACTTGCCAGTACCCCTTTGTTAGGTCTATCGTGCTAATGTACTTGGACTACCCTAGTTTTTCAATCAGCTCGTCGATTGGGATGGGATAAGCGTTGAACGTTGAGATCTCGTTGAGGGCCCTGAAATCCATGCAAAATAGACGCGATCCGTCCGGTTTGGGAATCAACACAATGGGGCTAGACCAGTTGCTCTTAGAGGGACGGATGACGCCCAGCCTCAACATATCCTGTACCCCTTTACGTCGTGCTTCGGGGATGCGGTATGGTCGTATCTTTATGATTTTTCCTGGTTGCGTCTGTATGTGATGTATCGCCAGGGTGGTTCTACCTGGTATGTCTGAGAATACCTCAGCGTGCTTCTGTAGAGTTTTCCTCAAGCCCTGTTTCTCGTCTTCCATCAGGTCGTCGTTTACCATGAGTTGGTCCAGGGTACTGGATATATCAGGGGGTTTGGAGTCCATCAGATGTACTCCCACGGGAGGGGGACCCAGCCATTTCTTTAATAGGTTTATGTGATAGACTTGTACCTTCCTTGGTGTAACTTGGAGCTTATAGCTGGTGTTTCCGATAGTGGCCACTACCCGATGGTGTTCTCCCCATTCGGCTCTGAATTTCTGCGTACAGGAGGGCAACAGTACCAACGCCCTGTCTCCTATCTGCCCGCATTCTCCACCACTGTAACGGGCGGGACAGGGAGAGGCAGGAGACAAGTTTTGGTTACTGTACTTATTGGTTTTAATTTGTGCAAAAGAAAGTCAGTACAGGTTTTCCTTGGAACAGTCTTTCTAGGGGAACGACTTCTTTCCTTTTAGCTCTTTGAGATAACCCCTTCCTCTCTTCTCTTTGTCAGAGTCCGTCTCCGCTCTTCGCCTTCCGGCTCCGTCTTGCCCTTGGCTCCACCGGTGGGGGGGAAAACAAGAGAGGTATATCAGGATAACTGCCGGTTTAAACTAGTGCCACACAAAGGGGGGGGGGGAGGGAGTGAGGAATACCCGGTGCTCAAAAACCCTCTAGTGACAGTGAGGGATGTGCACTCTGTTTTTACTTTACCACACTCAAAGGGCTCAGGGGTGGCTTTTACGTTTAACCTTTCTCCCCACCCAACCCGCTATACGAGCACGCACCTCGGTGAGCCACACCCCTCCAGGGGAGCGGCTGGGCGGCTTGTGGTAACAGCGGCCTCCTGGCTTCTGTGTGTCTTCCGATCCCGGTCCGCCCTCCTCCTCGGCTCTCGCCCGGAGCGCCTCCTCTCCGGACTAGTCTTCTGTGGTTTCCGCGTCCGAGCCCACCTCCGGTGCTTGTCTTGCCTCTCCAGATACCTCCGACTTCCTTGGCACTCCTCCGAACCCTCGGACTTCTCTCCTCGCCTCCTCTGCAGTGATCGAGTCGTCCCGCCTTTCTCCTCCTCACAGTGTTCTCTCCAGCACGTCGTCTCCCCCCACGTATTGTTGCTCTCTTCCCACTTGCTCCACGCCGCTCCTCTCCTTCTGCTGACCGCTCCTCCGGTGTATAGACACACCTGGTTCTGATTACCTTCCTCCTTTAAGGCTGAGTCGGGCCCCTCCTCCTCTATCCCTCCGTACCAGTTAAAGGGGCCGCTGTCATTCTCTTCTTCATCGCAGCTGTAGCGCTCCTCGACCCGGTTCCACGAGGGAGGAAACGGGGGCTGTGAAAACAAGAGGGAGGGGTCATAGGTTACTGTCTCTCCTGGGGGCACCAAGGGTACCCCCTTACAGTGCAAAAATTACATGTGCAAAATACGCAAATAAATACTGGCATGATAAAAATAGTGCTACCAAGTTATAATCAGAAGATAAAAGTGACAATAAATATGTAAACTAGTAAAATAGATGGGACAGCTAGTTGTTTATAATTCTAAAATTAAGTAAATTCATGGATGGTGTTCATAAATATGTGACACAGTCCTCCCCCACATTGAGACCGTTAGGAGTCTTTGTATCTAATAGGATTATGTGTCTTGTCTCCAATCTCCGAAGTAACAGCTCACGATCCCCTCCCCTCCTCTGCCGTGGGACCGTATCAATTACAAAGTACCTCAGTTCAGCTGGATTTTTGTCGTGGGCTTCCTCAAAATGTCTGGCCACCGGGTACACAGTGCTGCCATTGGTAATGGTCCTGAGGTGCAGGAGGATACGTTTGTGTACCTGTGGTCTTGTGCTACCCACGTAGCGTAGACCAGAGGGACACTCCAGCACGTACACTGCAAAACTCCGTTTAGCACGTCAATTTGTATTTAATGGTGGTAGGTCTGCTACTGAATGGAGCAGAGTACTCTGTTCTAACTCCATTCCTGCATGCTTTACATGATGAACATTTTAGGAAGCCTTTACTGGAGTTTAACAACAAGCCCGTGTTCCTGATCTCAGGGCTGCTAGACACCAAACAATTGCTCATAGTCCTGGCACGTTTGTAGGCTATACTCGGTGTACAGGTAACCTGATTGCCCAGAACTGGGTCACTGGTGATGAGTGCCCAGTTGCGTTTGACTATATTCCTAATAGTTTGGCGTTGGTTGCTGTATGTAAAGATGAGCCTGGTTTCGCTCTGCTCGGATTGGACTGTCACTCCTACTTAAAGTTGTACTAGACAATGTTGTTTTATCCTGGGAGTTTGCTCTATTCATAGCTGTATCTACAATTTCTTTGGAGTAACCTCTCTGCAAGAACCTATTTTAACAGGACAACTGAGCCTCTCTACAGTCAATGTCATTGCTTCTAATTCGTTTGATACGGAGAATTTCCCCATAGGGGATACTCCTTATTAGATGGGCAGCGTGATGACTCCCTGCGTGGAGGACACTGTTACCGGCTGTTGGTTTGCGGTAAAGTTTGGTCTCAAGCCTCCCCTCTCTAATATAGATTTCCACATCTAAAAAACAAACGGTTGTGTCACTGATATGGCCGGTGAACTGTAAATTGAGATTGTTTTCATTCAATCTTTCAATAAACTGCACCGCCTCGCATTCCAACCCATCCCATATTATAAAAAGGTCTATGTAACACAACAATTTTATGACTTTGGTATACATATTGAAGGAATTAGGCATGAAGACCTGCTCCTCCCAGTACCCCATATGCAAACAGGGATAACTGGGAGAAAAGCAGGCCCCCATCGCCACACCCCTTGTCTGCTGGAATAGTTGATTCGCGAACAGAAAGATATTATTCTCCAGGACATAAGCTAATCATAGCAACAATCATTTTAGTGTGTTCATTCAAGCAAGCTGGTCTTGTATTAAGAAAGTGCTGCACTGCTCTTAGCCCATCCTTGTGGTATATGCTTGTATACAAGGCAGTGACATCCAGAGAAATTAGCAAATAACTATGTTCCCACTTGACATCAGACACTTTCCTAAGAAAATCCCCTGTGTCGAGCACAAAGGAAGGTAAAGACCTGACGAAATCTTGTAGAAAAAAGTCTACATATTTTTTAACGTTCTCTAGTATGCTATTGCAGGCAGAGATGAGTCGCCCAGGTGGTAGCGTATTGTTCGTATGAATCTTAGGTATAAAGTAAATAACTGGTGTCACTGGATTGTCCTTTTTCATAAATTTGAACTCCATGGAAATTATACCAGTACTTCTCCATGCCATAAGATTTATATATATCTATATATATATATATATATATATATATATCAAACACACAAGAGTTGCCTCGAATGATGGAGCCCACACGGGTGATTATTTCTGCATCTCTTTAATGAGAACTGTAACACGGAAGTTGCACCGCCAGCAGCACAGTCTTTAAAAGTCAAAATGCTGACGCGTTTCGGGCTCCCGCCCTTCGTCTTTGGGCTGACTTTTGCAATGAGCACACGCTGTCCATAAGCGCTGATTTAATGCAGTACCCGCCCCGGTGGGCGTGGCTGCTCCTGCAGCCTCCTGGTACTGATAGTTCAACGCCTGTTTTCTCCAGTGAGTTAAGCGGAGGCTCATTCAGTAAAATTAAGTAGTATCCCAAGTGGGTGGCTGTTCTGTGCTATGCAAAACACAATGTCATTTTAACCAGTTCTCAAAGGCAGCACCTCGTCCCCACAGCAGACGCCCACTGGCGTTACCAAGGTCCACAACAGCGGCGGGGCATCCATCGCGGCTGGGCTCGCCGCTCCATATCAAACACACAAGAGTTGCCTCGAATGATGGAGCCCACACGGGTGATTATTTCTGCATCTCTTTAATGAGAACTGTAACACGGAAGTTGCACCGCCAGCAGCACAGTCTTTAAAAGTCAAAATGCCGACGCGTTTCGGGCTCCCGCCCTTCGTCTTTGGGCTGACTTTTGCAATGAGCACACGCTGTCCATAAGCGCTGATTTAATGCAGTACCCGCCCCAGTGGG
Source organism: Lissotriton vulgaris (assembly GCF_964263255.1). Lineage (NCBI taxonomy): Eukaryota > Metazoa > Chordata > Amphibia > Caudata > Salamandridae > Lissotriton > Lissotriton vulgaris. The sequence goes on along the minus strand of NC_141691.1, from coordinate 111,498,232 downwards.
CGTGGCTGCTCCTGCAGCCTCCTGGTACTGATAGTTCAACGCCTGTTTTCTCCATTGAGTTAAGCCGAGGCTCATTCAGTAAAATTAAGTAGTATCCCAAGAGGGTGGCTGTTCTGTGCTATGCAAAACACAATGTCATTTTAACCAGTTCTCAAAGGCAGCACCTCGTCCCCACAGCAGACGCCCACTGGCGTTACCAAGGTCCACAACAGCGCTTGAATAAAATTGGAAAACCACGCATTTCCTTGTGGTGGAACTCTTTTGGGGCTGTACCTGCTCGTGTGTATAATATATATATTTATATATATATATATATATATATATATATATATATATATATATATATATATATATATATATATATATATATATATTCACTGAAAAAACATAGGTTTCACACCAGTTATAGTTAGCTGGAAATTTTACTGACATAAAACCAATGAAATTCCACGTTCTAGTTAGTTGGACTCACTATAACTTGCGCGCCTGCAATGCACTGCTGATGACGTCACATATTACATCACTCATGACATGGTCAGTGACATCACTCATGACCTCACTCATGACACCATCCAGTGAATGTGTGTCTTTCTAAAAAATAAATGTTTTATATATGTATATGTAAAGGTCAATGGAAAAATAAATGTTTAAATAAGTGTCTTAATGTATGTTTTTTAAAAAAAAAGTTGATTGGTTAACTGGCTTATTAAGTGTATCTTAGTGAAAACATATATTGGCGACTAATTTTTAAATATTTAAATATATGTATCAGTGTTTCACTTTGTGTATAAGTGGCTGCATGGGTTGGTGACTGACTCACTTTTTGTATGTGTTTTGAAGACAGCATATGTGCAGGACTGTATGGGTGGATGAGTGTGTATATGTGTGTGTTAGTGAGTAAACGACTGTCTCACTATTGTCTTTATCAGTAAAGACATATGTTTTAATCTAGTATATGTGAGTATTGATATATATAAGTGAGTATATGTGAGAGTGAGAGATTGTAAGAGTTCCTGTTTAAATAAGTATGTGTTTCTATAAGTGAATGTTTAAGAGAGTAAGTATGTGTAAGTTTCCTTAGAAGTAAGGTGGTAGTGTGTGTATATCTGTATATGTAAATAAATGAATGTTTATTAGTTTATTTGCATGTGTGAGTATGTGTGTGAAACTTTTTGATGACTGTCGGTGTGTAACAGGATGTATAGGTGTATCACTACATATGATTGAGTATATGTATAAGTGACTATATAGAACTGTTGGTGAATGAGTGAATGTGTATATAGATGGTGGAATTACTGAATTGGTTGTTGTAACTGTTATGGGTATATCCACATTTTTGAAAATGTTAGTTTCTATTTTTGAATATGCGTTTCAAGGGTTACATTACGCTGAAAGGAGGTCTGTCATTCTGTCACAAGGATGGTGTCATCAGTGATGTCATGAGTGATGTCACTGACCATGTCATGAGTGATGTAATATGTGACGTCATCAGCAGTGCATTGCAGGCGCGCAAGTTATAGTGAGTCCAACTAACTATAACGTGGAATTTCATTGGTTTTATGTCAGTAAAATTTCCAGCTAACTGTAACTGGTGTGAAACCTATGGTTTTTTCAGTGAATTTAATAGGTTTTTTAAATGCTAATTCCTAACTATAACTGGTGTAAAACCTATGGTTTTTTCAGTGAATTTCAAAAGTTTTTTAAATGCTAATTCCTAACTATAAGTCTCACTTTATAAGTAAGACTGTTAGCGCTCTAGTTGTTCTTTAGAACACTCTGGTTCATTCTGTCATTGGGCTATATTTGGGCTACATTTGTTTTTTTTTGTCTCTGGTAGCCATCATTGGGCTACATTGGGCTACATTTGGGCTCTAACATATATATGTAGCCCAATATATATTTTTTCAAAGTTGTTTTTTGTCAAAACCACTTGAGCATATATCTTGAGACATAGCAAAGGCACATCGGGCTACCAGTCCCTACAATTTTGCTAATTGTTTTTTTTTAATTTATTTTTTAATTTTATTTTAGCCTTGGAGCGCTCCCGGTACGCGCCCCGGTGAGCGCCCTGGAAAGCGTAGTTTTATGAAGCGCCCTGGGGCGCGCACCGGGGAGCGTCCCGTAAGCGCCAATATCGCGAATGAAAACATGATCGTGACTTATCGCATAGCCGCGTCCGTGTGATACGCACGGCGTAAGTGCACCCGGAAGCACTAGAGTGAATACGATCGCGCAACGTAGGCGTCCGACGCGCTTACGCGACGCGCCCCGGGGCGCGTAGCGTAAGCGCGTCGGGTAATGTGACCTGAAAATAACACTTTTCATTGGTTCGTAACCGTTTTGGTTTCATAATGATGAAGCCCCTGGTCATGTGACCTAAAAATAACACTTTTCATTGGTTCAATACATTTTTTTCTCAAAAGGATGAAAGACCCCACCTTTTTTCCTTATTCTTACTTTGTCCTTTGACTTAGGAATACCTATTTGTACCTATCTCTACCTTTTTGATCAATATAATGGCTTCAGTAGTAGCAGCTGGTGCATCTGCACCACCACCACTACCACCAAGAGGACCACCTCAAGATGAGGAGGAGGAGGAGGAGGAGGAGGAGGAGGAGGAGGAGGAGGAGGAGGAGGAGGAGGAGGAGGAGGAGGAGGAGGAGGAGGAGGAGGAGGAGGAGGAGGAGGAGGAGGAGGAGGAGGAGGAGGATTATTCAAGAACAAAATACCCCATACCAGCCAAGACCACACATTATTTGGGAGCTTTTTTTCTATCCCAGAGGGGAAGAAAAAAGTAAATGCAGCCAAGGTGACTTGCAGAATCTGTGGCGTGGAACTTTCCAGGGGAAACCCGAATAAGAAATATTCATTTGGGAACAACACGATGATACGCCACATGCAGCGCAAGCATCCAATAAATTATTCTGCTGCAGAGATAAGGGAACTGGCCAGTAACCCTCCCCAAAAGAAAGTTCTTTTTAGAACTACCTCCAATTTATAAAAAAAGGCTTCATTTTTGGAAAAGTCTGTCATTCTTTTTTTCCCCATGGTACGCTCCCCGGTGCGCATACCGGGCGCTCCCCTGCGCAAATAAAAAAAAAAATCAAATTTGTTTTTGCCCCGCTGTGCCCTTTTATGGCCCCCACATCAAACCTAGGGTGTCAGGGGGGGTCTATCCCTGCCCCCTTATGGTCATTTCCCCCTTTGATTTTTCCACCTCTTATGTCTCGATTTTGCCGAGACACAAGATGGCGGCCGCTCCGAACTGTTTCGAATGTTTACAGACACCCGAGAGCCAATCAGCTTTCCGTGCGCAAGTCGCGTGGCGCTCCCGGAGCGCTCCCCGGTGCACGTACCGAGGCGCTGCCATAGATATATATATATTTTTGAACCTAAATTACTCAAAATCCACTGGAGCATATATCTTGAGACATAGCAAAGGCACATCGGGCTACCAGTCCCTACCATTTTGCCAAGTTTGGTGGAAATCCATTCAGCCGTTCGGGCTAAAAGTGAGTTCGACCGCCCTATGGAAATTAACATGGGAAAAACACGTTTTGGGACCCCCCTTTTATCTTGCCCCCCGCTTGACTAATCCCCCCCCAAACTTTCAGGGAAGGAGCGGAGTGGGCCATTTTCTTGGAGAAATTCGCGAAGATTCGTCCACCGGCGCCAAAGTTATTCCCAATAGAATGTTGCGGATTTCCTATGTAAAGTAGATCCTAACTATAACTACCTACTGGCGACCGCCAGTAGGATATATATATATATATATATATATATATATATATATATATATATATATATATATATATACACATACCTTTAATATAAATAGTTACAAAGACAGGATAATCCATATTGCAAAGGAAGTCTAAAAATGCTTTCATTCTACACTCCCTGTCAATATGATTCAATTAATATATAAAATTGACTCTAATCCTTTAGTTCATTAAGAAACCCATATTTAATCAAATACCTATTTGCTGAGCACCAGACATGCCTTGTGGCATCGAAATCTGTTAGCATACCCTTTGACACTTGATCATTTGTTGCAACCCATTGTGGCAAAGTTGGCTCATTCCAAACAATACAACCTAATGGCTATACATTTCCTGCCCAAAGTCTTTAATATTAAACATCACAAACAAAAGTTGTAAAAGGAGATAAGCCTGAAAATTAGGAAAAACCATTACCCAGTTTAAACTCATTATATGACAGTCAATCATTTAGTTTTTTTTAGTTTTTTGATATTATGTGACCCCCATGATCAATGACCCACCCTCGGTATACTGTTGCAAAATTGCACCGACCAAATATCATTTTTGCTTCTAAGTATCAGCTCGGAAGTAAAAGGGGGTCGTCCGGTTCGTTCCGCTAACTACTCCCAATAAATGATCACCTCAGATGTAATTGCAATGGGCAAGGACAAAATATGTCTCATATGCCTGTAAAATATAAAAAGAATCGAGCTATTAAGAGGTCATTCTTTCGTGGTTTATGCATGATCACAAAAATGTCAATGAACTACATATCTATTGTAATAGGTATGAGAGTATATATTTCCTCCCAAAAGTGTGGCCTCTCCAGTACCTGGTCAAACAAACTAGTATAAGGATAAAACATAAGCAGGACCCTCTTACCTATAAAACTGCTTGGTCGGGCTATAATCCTACTCCGAGAATGCAATGTAACGGCTGATGTGCCTAAGATACAATTATAAATAACAATCCCTTAGTTATATAGTATTTGTTCCCAACCCAACTCCATATTAAATATACTGTCTTGTGGTTACTGCAAATAAAATTTCCAGTCAGTTTAGCCCTCCTGGCCATTGGGAACCGTATTGTCCCTCTGGAGGCAAACTTAGTCTCAACGGCTCCTATCCAGCCCACCCATTGCCTGTTAAATTGCACAAATCCCACTCGTATGCAGCTATTATGTTCTCGCCGGCGTCCAGAAAATATGGCACTCGATCGCATCGGAATTACTCGATGCGTATTCATATACACTGTGCTTTTAATCCCTGGATCAAAAAATAACCACGAAAGGCTTTGTTTCCACGTGCCTGATGCCCCGACCGCCCAATAATGGAACCGACCAATATGCCCAACATTTCAGTACTGACGCATGCTTTCAATTCATAGCTTACTTGTTAAGAGGCATCCGGCATAAGGCCCTGGGGCCACTATTTAGTTCCCAGTTTGAATTATTAACCAACCTCCCTATAGCGATCACACTCGCCAGAATACCGCGGTCCCAGGCTACGTAGCATGTAACTATTACTGGTGCTCAAGGAAAATGCCCCACTGAAATGAAATGAAATGAAAAAAGGACTTGATTAAGCGCACTGCGGCCAAGCGGCATCCTGGCGCTGAGGGTTAGACCAGAGTCACAGAGGGGACGCAGGAAAACTAACAAGGGAAGGCCTGGGAGAACAGAAAAGTTTTAAGAGCTTTGCTGAAGTGAGTATAAATAGGGATGGAGCAAATGGACAGAGGAAGGCTGTTCCAGAACCGGGGGGCCAAAACCGAGATTCGGGTGCCTCCCGTTCTGGATTTGCGAAAGCGGGGAATATGGAGAAGGGAGAGAGAGGAGGAGCGGAGAGTGCGACTAGGGACATTAGGAGAGATGAGAGATCCGATAAAGAGGGGAGCAGAGTGGGTGTGAGCGCGAAAGGCCATTCAAGCTAATTTTAAAAAAGATCTGAAGTGGACAGGAAGCCAATGGAGGGACTTGAGTGCAGGAGTAATGTGGGAAGATTTGGGAAGGCGAAGAATGAGACGGGCAGCCTGGTTTTGAATGGCCTGAAGACGGCGGGTTTCGTAGGCGGGAATGCCCACGTACAAGCCATTCCCATAGTCAAGGCGGGAGGTGATTAGGGCCATGACTATGGTTTTGAGGGCATCCGTAGAGAAATACAAGAGATTTTCCGAATGAGGCGGAGAGAGAGAAAACAGGAGGATACAACTGAGCTGACTTGGGCATGCCTAGTGAGGTCGTGGCTGACCTTGATGCCCAAGGTCCGAACAGAAGAAACCGGTGAGGGAGGGGAACCAAAAGAAGGGGGCCAATGAGCCGGGGACCAGGGGTTAGAAGAGCCACCCGTGAGGACAAGCTCCGTCTTGTCCGGATTGAGCTTTAAATGATTGATGCTCATCCATTCAGATATGAAAACTAAGGTGGAACAGAACTTAGGAAAAGAGACAGAAGGGGAAGAAAGATCAAAGAAGAGCTGGAGGTCATCAGCGTAGTTATACACAGAGACCCCCAGCTCGAGAAGAGAGGCGATGAGGGGGTGGATATAGAGATTAAAGAGAAGAGGGGAGAGGGAGGAACCTTGGGGGACCCAACAGGTGACCGGGCGGGGGGGAGCGGAGAAGCCCGAGAATTGAACCGCTTGAGACCTGCCCTGGAGAAAGGACGCAAGCCAAGAAAAGGCAGCGCCACGGATGCCTGCTGCACTGACACGGTCGAGAAGAATGGAATGATTGACCGTGTCAAACGCAGCGGACAGATCGAGGAGGACCAGGTCCTGAGGGAGATTGATGTCAGCTTTCCCTTTGAGTTCGTCCAGGACCGCGATGACCACTGACTCCGTAGAATGGCCTGGGCGAAAGCCCGCCTGATGGGAGGCCAAGAGGTGGTGCTCCTCAATGTAGTTGGACAGGCAAGATGTAACATGGCTTTCAAGGATCTTACCCAAATAAGGGAGGAGAGAGATAGGCCTAAAATTAGAAGGGAGAGAGGGATCCAAACCAGGTTTTTTAAGAATAGGGAGAACGATAGTGGATTTAAAAGATGAAGGAACAGAGCCAAGGGCTAAGGAGGCATTAAGAAGGGCAAGAGGGGGAGCAGAACAGCTAGTGAAGAAAGTTTTGAGAATCCGTGCAGGAGCACAGTCCGCCGGAGATCCGGACTTGACTTTTGTAAGCAGGTTAAGGAACCGGTCCGCAGAGATGGGGGGAAATGATCTAGAGAAGAGGGAGGCGGGGGGAGGGAGCATAAGAGGCCAGGTTGGAGAACCGCAGGGATGTTGGCCTTGATGTTGGTGATTTTATCAATGAAGTAGTCATTGAGTGAAAAACAGAGGGTCTGAGAAGGAACAGTACTGGTACTGGTGCGGTCGGAGGTAGCCAGGTTGTGAACCAGGGAGAAAATTTCTCGGGATTTGTTAGCAGATAGGGCAACTCTCTCTGTAAAATATTTGGTTTTGGCCGCAAGGATCGCTCTTTTATAGTTGTTTAGAAGAAGTTTGTATTTAGCGCGAAGAGTAGGGCAATAGTTCCGTCTCCAATGACGCTCCGACCTCCTAAGATCAAGTTTGAGATCTTTGAGCTTGTTGGTGAACCATTTGTGCGCATCATAAGGGCGAACAGATTTGACCTTCTTAAACTGGGCGACCTGATCACAGGAAGAGGAGAGCCAGATACTAATGGCATCTGTCGGCAAATCCAAAGAAAGGTCAGTAACATCCGGAGCTGAAGAAGCCAGGGAAAGCGAGAGAGAATTAAGGTCAGTTTGATTCCAACTGCGCACCAGAATATTTTTGGGTGGGGGCAGCTTATCGGCGGAAGCAGAGTGAATGCGAAATGAAATAATGGCGTGGTTGGACCAGATGCAAGGGAGTATAGAAGGAGGTCAGACGTCGCAGCGTAGTGACCAGATTTGGTACAGGGTGTGGCCCTGGGCATGGGTGGGAGCCAAAATGGGGGATGTTAGCTTCAGGCTCTGGAGGGTAGCAGAAAAGTCTTTGGAAGCCGCGTCTTCCCTGGGGTCACATGGCCAGAAGTTAAAATCGCCTAGCAGGATGACCGAAGAGTTGTTGACCACCAGAGTGGCCAAGAGATCCTGAAAAGCCGCAACAAATAAAGGCATGGCTTGGGGGGGGCGGTACATGAGAACGACGGTCAGAGGTACGGGAAGATTGAGCGAACGGGCCACCAAGTAGTCCACGTTTGGTATAGGGGGGGTGAGCGAGAAGTTGGAATTTCAAAGTGGAGCGGATAATCGTAGCCGCACCACCCCCCACCTTGCCAACCGGGCGGTATGCTCGGAGGGCATAGTAGGTGTCGGGGAGAATGGCCAGAAGATCCGGGAGGGAATTAGTAGAGAACCAGGTTTCAGTGAGGAATAAATAGTCTGGGGAGTCAGTGTTTAAAAGATTAAAGAGTTCCGTCTGGTGCTTGATGGCGGACCGGGTATTCAGCAGGTAAGCAGAAGCTGCCAAAGGGACAGATGAAACACGGGTAGCGGGAGGAGGGTCAGCAGAGGAAGAGGGGGGCGGCAGGTAGAAGAGAGTGGACAGGAGGAACAGGGGCACGAATGCCAAGAGAGTCAAGACGGTGCAGTACAGAAGGGGAAGGAAAAGAGACAGCAGGGTGTGCGTAAAGTTGGGCCGGGGAATACACCAGAGAATGGGCAGGGTCATGATATGGGAGTCCTTCGACAAGGTTTCTTTTACCATCTGCCTCGGCCCACTTACGAAGATCCTCTTCTGAGCAGACTTGCTGAATTTGTTTATCGAATTCTTTCATTTGCATGGCTCCGATTATTTGTTTCAATGGAACTATGGGTTCTTCGACTGAAGGTTTCTCTTCGGCTGTGGGGTTCATGCGCGAAAGAGCATCGGCCTTCCCGTTTCTCGAACCTGGTTTGTACGTGATCACGAAGTCGAATTCTGAGAAGTACAAGGACCATCTCAATTGACGTGGCGAAAGTGTTTTAGCAGAATTTAGGAATTGGAGGTTGCGATGGTCTGTAAACACAGTGACAGTATGCTTGGCCCCCAGTAAGTAGTGTCGCCAATCTTGGAATGCTTCTCGAACAGCCAGTAATTCCTTGTCGGCGATGGAGTAATTGCGCTCCGTGTCCGACAGCTTCCTGGACCGGTAGGCCACCGGATGCAGTTGTCCCGTCGTTTTGTTCCTCTGTGACAAAATTCCTCCGGTTGCGAAGTCTGATGCATCAGTTTCAACGAAAAAGGCTTGTTCCGGATCAGGGTGCATTAGAATGGGGGCGCTAATGAAGGCCGTCTTCAAGTCCTGGAAGGCTTGTTCTGCAGTTGCAGTCCACACAAATTTTTGTCCCTTCTTTAGCAGGTGAGTGATGGGAGTGACCTTAGACGAGAAATTAGGAATGAACCTCCGGTAAAAATTGGCAAAACCCATGAAACTTTCGATTTCCTTCACACTCCCTGGCGATGACCACTCCTGAATGGCACGGACCTTTGAATTATCCATCTCGACACCAGCTGCGGACAACATGAATCCCAAGAACTCTACCTTCTCGGCATGAAAAGCACACTTCTCCAGTTTCACGTACAAGTGGTTGCCCAAAAGCTTCTGGAGTATAGCTCGCACATGCTTGACATGATCTTCCATGTTATCGGAAAAAATCAATATGTCATCAATATAGACGACAGCCACTCGGTCCAAGAATTCTCGCAGAACATCATTAACGAAGTTTTGAAATGCTGCTGGGGCATTGCTCAACCCATAAGGCATCACTTGATACTCAAACAACCCATACTTGGTCCGAAAGGCTGTTTTCCATTCATCACCCTCGGCCACTCTCACCAAATGGTAAGCTCCACGCAGGTCAAGCTTGGTGTAAATCTTTGCTCCTTTGACTTGATCCAATAGTTGATTGATTAGTGGCAACGGGTACTGATTTTTCACTGTAACTTGGTTCAATGCTCTGTAATCGATACACGTGCGGAGAGTCCCATCCTTTTTTGGCCGGAAGAAAAGCGGAGACGAAACTGGAGACTGTGATGGCCTTATGAATCCCATCCTGGTAAACTCATCCAAATACTCTTTGAGGTAGAGGTTCTCCTTTTCAGTGAGTGCGTAAACTCGACTGCAGGGCAGGTTGGCACCGGCTTCCAATTCGATCTTGCAATCATAGCTTCTGTGTGGGGGTAATTTCTCAGCATTCCTTTTGTCGAACACACTCGCCAAATCTTGATATTCTTTTGGTATTTCCACTGCGCTAACAGTGCAGATGTGGAGCGACAACTTGGCCAACTCCGTAGCCGGCGATCCCTCGCACTCTTCTGAGTTCTTAGTAAAGCAATTCCTCTGACAAAATTCCGAGTTCATCTTGACCGTTCTCCTCTCCCAATCAATAATCGGGTTATGCGTGGTCAACCATGGTAACCCTAAAATTAGCTGGAACTGGGGTGCGTCTATGAGGTTAAATCTAATAAATTCTCGATGACCCTGCAACCCTTCCAATTCTAAGGTCTCTGTTTCTTCTACTATGGGTCCTGAAGTCAAATTGGAGCCGTTGACTGCCTTTACGACTTCGAGATTCTTCTTCTTGATCGCCTTTATGCCCATTTCTTGCGCATATTTCAGGTCACAGAAGTTCCCAGTGGCCCCCGAGTCAATCATGAGTGAGACTTCTTCCAACTTCTGGGTTCCGAATTTGACTGTAAAAAATACTGTAAGATGGGGAGCCGCTGACTGCAATGTGTTGATCAGTTGCTGAGGTTCATGAGTTGACTGTTCGGAACATCCCACCAGGGCAACTCCTGTTACTGGTGGGATCGATCTTTTAACCCCTGGTTACTCTTGTTTCTCTTCGGACACTCCCTCACAAAATGTCCCGAGGTACCACAATACAAACACAACTGATTTGCTCGCCTTTTATCTTTTTCTTCTTGAGAGAGAGGGCCCCTGATGGAACCTATTTGCATTGGTTCCTCTCCGGTACCCGTATCAGGTTTTGAGGGTTCGGGTCTCATACGATCTAGGCGTGGCACAAACGACTTGTAGTCTCGCTTCTTTTCTGACCTTCTTTCAAACAATCGATGCTCGATTTGAAGAACTAAATCAATGAGTTCTGAGATTTCCTGAGGACGTTTCGGGATCTGCGCCAATGCATCTTTTATTTCATCTTTGAGGCCACGATAGAATATCGCCGCACGTTTACTGTCGGGCCAATCTGTCTCGACGATTAGTTTGTTGAACTGAGCTATATATGCTACCAATTCTCGATTGCCTTGCTTAAGGTCTAGGAGTTCGTTGTCGGTGGCTTGATTGGCCGTTCTTCTGTCGAATATTCGTAGAAATTCTTTCTTGAAACGGTTGAAATCGTACAAAGCTGCGTCGTTTCGAGAGACCAACGGCATAGACCAGGCTGCGGCGTCGCCGCTCAAGTAAGACAACATGAATGCGACCTTGGCTTGATCCTCTTTGAACACTACTGATCTGCACAAGAAATGTAGAGAACATTGGGTCAGGAAAAATCTGGGCCTTATGGGGGTCCCCGCTAAAGCGTTCTGGGTTGGCTAAGGGGACAATAGGTGCCACTGAATGAATTACTTGCGTGGCCACTTCTGCACCAGAGTTCTGAGAGGAGTCGAAGCTAGGTAAAGGAGTTGTACCCACTAAGAGTTCCTCTAATTTCTGTTGAACGTGACGAGTTTCTTGTTGGGACCTTTTTACCTCATCCCTCAGGACTCTATTCTCTTCTGTGGAACGTGTAAGTTGGGCCTGTAACCCTTCTAGGATTCCCGCCAAGGAGTTCATGTCAAATCCCTCAGTCATGTCGACTCGAGTGAAAGATGGCACTTCAATCTGTCAGAAGCTTCAAGTAACACTGGAGTCGACACTGATTCCTATGCCCACTACCTCTGAAAAAGAACTCAAGAAACACTCTGGACAATTGCTGTGAATTAATTGGAAAATAACAGATGAAGTCTCTTACCCTCAGGATAATCTGCACAAGCCCCAGGAGGTGATTGATGACAGGCAATGTTCTGTTTATCCTCACAAGAGTCAAGTGAAGGAATATTGTAGAATGGTCTGACAACACTCTTGTGGAATTATAATAGAGTAAGTCCCGACTCAATGGAATGAACTTTGAAGTAGACACTAAATGACTTAAACCTAGCTATGAGTAAACTAATATTGTCCTATTGAACTGACTGAACTGTGAAGGAGTACTGACCCCAATTCTGATACCAGAGATAACTAACTTGAATTTCGTGAAGTGGCACCAACTAAATACATACTACGAATTCTTCAAATAAAGTCACTTGCCAGAATCCCACGTTGCGCATGCGATAAGAACAACCAAAACAGAAGCGCTGACAGGAATTTCCTCAGAACAAGAACTTCACTCAGAGCCGCGCTATGACTCCGGTGAAGAGGTCCGTTGAAGTGCGCAGATTCCAGAGCGGCTGTGCGCTTCATCTCCACAGCTGCTCGCGCGCTCTCGAAGACTAGAGCGCTCACTCCTCGCTGTTTGTAATTCCCTACGGCGGCCATGTTGGAATACTCGCTTCTTCAGGTTCTGTACACAGCGCCGCAGGAACAACGTGGTGACTCTATGCTGCCTTCGCCAACGTGGATATTTGGAGCCCTGCTTTAATGACCGTTGAGGTTTTGCTGGCACTGATCTAATGCTGGCTATGGTTCTGGAAGTCTTGACACAGCGCTTAAGAGTCTGAAAGGGCGGGAAGGGGGCGTGGCCTAAAGGTGGGCGTGGCCAGCGGCCTGTGCATCGTCAATAGGAGCCGAGTAAAAGGTGGGTCCACTTTCCTCCACTTATTTATACAAGCAATTGTGTCAAGTTGCGTCAACTGTCACATCAACGTAAGAATAGCCCGTACTAAGGGAAAGTCTTAAAATTGTGGAAGCGTATCTTAAACCACTGGAGAGGGTCGATAAATCTCAAATACATACCCATTGGCTAGCATCTAGCCCCATGTAGAGCCATCTCGGCGTGAATTACTGCACACACTAAACCAATATCCAGTAGGTATTTTAGCATTGCCCAGCCCCCTTGAAAGGGTCAAAAAATATCAAAATTATTGCATACATTTTAAGAGTAGAATACAACAAAAATACATATTTGTTCAAAATGCCAATCACTCTTTCAAGAGTCTTAATAATGAATCAATGCATAATGGATAATAACCACAACAGAATAATATCATCGAGTCAGTCCCTGGAAAAAGTCACAAAATATCAGTTATTACCTATTACCTATATTTTAATAGTAGAATACAACAAGAATACATATTCATTCAATTGCAAATCAATCTTTCAAGAGTCTTCGTAATGTATAATATAACAATACATGATTGAATAATAACCCCAGGTTTAATCAATAGAAAGGGGGGGAGGAATGACTGTCCATCCAGTTCCCCGTTGCAAGGTACCAAAAAATCAAAATAGTGGGATGGACACTGGTAACCGCGTTACCTTGGTTTCTTACTTAAAAAACCCTCATAAACACGGTGAGTTCGATCTTATGGGCGGTATATCTTTTCCTCCGCCCTACACTCATGTTACGGCATAGTCATAGGGTTTGATAAGTTGTAATGTATGCCCACCTCAAACCTGAGGTAACCTCTGGTCCAGGGCGGTAGCGTCCAGTGATAAATTCGGTGCCCACAAAAAACAAAAATTAAAAAACAAGCTTACATCTGTAAAAAACTTTAATAAATCAGATGGTGCCTGTCACTAAAAAGAATCGGGTAGAACACACGGACCATGCTACTAGATCCTGTTATATCTCTGTACTAAATGTCAACATGTTTCTGCTCTCCTTCGCCCAGCCGGGTCTGTAGAGCATTCATCAGGACGTTTAAAATAAAGCAATACTTGCACCATTTGTGTAGTATTTTGTTCACCACAAATTAATTTGTTGAGGTTACGCTTGTACCTGTAAAACAAAAACATATTCATGTAGGCAATATGGACATACACTCATTCATTGTAATGTTAACAAAAATATTCCCTCATTTTAGGGAGCTATCTTCTTAAAAAATTGCGTCACTGCGCCATAACTAGACTGGTTTGGTGGGGGCATGGTGAACTAATTAGGTCTATGCTAGGTGGAAAAACGATTTCTAATATTGTCATATTTTATCTGTTGTGTGGGGAGGCTACGTTAGTAATTGCACTCCGAACACAATTCATTTCCAATTTCAAGTACATGGCGCCTCCACTAAGGCAAGGGTAAATCTCTCAATGCTGACTATTCATTTGTCCAAAAGTCAGCCTGTTATGGGGAGACCGGATATAGCTGCATATATCAAATTGACGTGTTCAAGAAAACGAATGGAGTTTATGCCCATTACAGTGTTTCTGACTTCAAGTTTATATGTACTCTTGGACAATCATAATGTAAATATAAAGACATAACTCAGCAGGTTTCTCTCATGTGTGCCACATATGAGAAACCTGCCAAATTATGTCTTCAGAAAACTGTAATGTGAAATAATGGAGTTCCTCATAAGTATTATGTCCCAATTTTGTACTGCGTAAGCAGCAAATCCACCCTGCCTCATTTTATTGAAGGGACAGCTCCCTGTCCCCGCCTCTCAGTTCCACTGGGAATATAATCTATGCCATGAAACCAAAACCAAATTTCAGGCCTTGCCCCGTGGCAATCATTCATATGTACTGTCATTGGGTACCTGGTATCTTGATGCTGTATCGTCCTTATATGTTCCTGGATTCTAGTCTTAAGAGCCCGGGTTGTGCTGCCCACATAGATTATATTGCACCTGCACCCAATTACATACGTAACATATGTAGTTTTGCATGTAATAGTGTGTCTGATGTTATATACCCGTGGAGTGTTGTAACTAAACTCCTTTATTTTGTTTTTTCCATATTGGCATACATTGCAATCTGTGCACGTAAAGAAACCATGCACTTGTGTAGGCAACCACGTATTCCTTGTCTTTTTTGATGTCACATAACTGGGACATAGTATATCCCGTAGCGTGCTGCCCCTTCGATAAGTTACTTTTGGTTTCAATGGAATTTCCCCCTTAACTCCTGGTACTTCCTGCAATAACTTCCAATGTTTGTAAAGGATTTTATAGATTGCCTGGCTGTGTTTGTTATATTTTGTAACCAAGTTAATTGAGGGTCGATAATTTTAGCTTACACCTTCCGTTCCCCGCTCCTGTAGAGTGGGTTCCCTAGATTTCTGCATGATCTTCCCTTCTGCCTTATCCAGTACACTTTGTTTATAGCCTCTATGTGCAAACCTCTTTTTAGTGGATGTTAAAGTTTCAATGAAAACATTGGTATTACTACAATTCCTGTGCACCCTCACCATTTCTCCATATGGAATATTGTTAATAGTAGCCTTTGGATGTGCATTAGTAGCATGTAGTGTACTATTACTCTCAGTTGGTTTACGGTATAATTTGCTCTGGATTTTGTTCCCCTCTACATAGAATGTAGTGCCCACGAAATCTATTTGATCTACAGCATGTGTCATCAGTCAGTCAGTCAAAGATCTTTATTCGGAATAAAAACATCCATAAAAGTACAGACAAAATACAATCAAAACAATACAGTACAATAGTATGACATCTGGCAAACAAATTTAAGACCGATCAATCAATTTCAATTTCAATTTCACATTTACACACAGGTTGTCCCTCCTTGCTAAAAAACAGCTTTATATACAATTTAAAAATGATTTCTAGGCAAACATAGTTAAAAATGTTATGTTATGTTATGTTAAAATGGGACTTTTATAGCGCAACGGCTACTCCAAAGGAGTGTCCCGGCGCTTTGTGCTCCAGACCAAAGAAAGAGCTGGAAAACATAACAGTAAAAGAACAGGGGCCTAAAAAGAGGAGGCGGACTATCCAGAGAACAGCCAAGTTTTTAAGTCCTTCCTGAAGACAAGCAGGTTCGCGGTATTCCGCAAAGATACCGGTAGGGAATTCCATAGCTGAGGGGCGAGGAATCTGAAGGACCGGCCGCCTAGCCGAGCCCTTTTGATACGTGGTACCCGAGCCAAAGCCAGTGTTTCTGACCTAAGGGATCGTGTAGGTCGGTAGAAATCCAGCCTCTTCTGAAGATATTTAGCACCATTGCCATGCAAGGCCTTATGGGCAAGGGTCATGGCCTTGAACAGTATCCTCTTCCGCACCGGGAGCCAGTGGAGGGATACAAGGAGGTTAGAGGCACTGGTTCGACGGTGCAGGCCAAAAATCGCACGAGCAGCAGCATTCTGGGTAACCTGCAGACGCTGGAGGAGATATTCTGGCAGACCCAGATATAGGACATTTGCATAGTCCAATCTGGATCCTATAAGTGCCTGGACAGTGATCCTCCGATGTTCCTCCGAGAGAAGGGGAAAGAACTTGCGTAGCATTCTGAGGATCCCGAAACATGTTCCCGTAAGAGTAGAGACCTGGGATTTGAGCGAGAGCTCGTTGTCAATTTTTACTCCCAGGTTCTTCGCCCACTTGACTGAGTTGGAGGGAACATGTCAGCAGGCCACCAACCATGCCAATCCGGTTCCGATGGGCATCCGAAGAATAGTATTTCGGATTTGTCCGAGTTGCACTTGAGGCTGTTATGTTGAAACCAATTAAAAACAGCCCCTAGGCACTCGCGGATCCTTTCTCCATCGAACTCTTCGCTCTTACGGCAGGTGAACAGAAGCTGAGTGTCGTCCGCATAAGAAACGATCCGGGCCCCATGGGCCTCCGCCAGTGTCGCCAGAGGGGTCATAAGGATGTTAAATAGAGTGGGGCTCAGTACAGAGCCCTGAGGCACTCCGACTCCCAATGGCGGCATCTCGGCGGACCCAGGTGGGACCCAGACAGTCTTACGGCGGTTGGCAAGAAAGGAACGAAACAGTTGAGCACCGTCCCCCCTAGACCGATGTCGTGAAGTCTAGTGAGGAGATCCTCATGGGGGACGGTGTCTAACGCCGCTGACAGGTCTAACATGACTAACATCACCCTGCCCCCGGTATCCAGCACCTCCTTGACGATCTCAGAAACTTCCAGGAGCGCCGTCTCGGTGCTTAAGTTGGAACGAAAGCCCGATTGGGATTCATGGAGTAACTCATTAGACTCCAGGAAGTTAGAAAGCACGCTATGTACGTGTTTCTCCAGGATCTTGGTCAGTGCTGGAAGGAGCGAGATTGGCCTATAGTTGGATGGCACCTCAGGGTCAAGATTAGGCTTTTTGATAAGGGGGGATGACCATGGCCTGTTTCCAGGCCTGGGGCAGAAATCCCTGACTCAGGGAGAGATTAAGAATGGGATTAGCTATGGGGTTAACGGCGTCTGCCATTCTCGCTAAAAATTTTGCTGGGCAGGGGTTTAGCGGTGAGCCCGATTTAAGGTTCCTCATCAAAGCTAGGGATGCGGCAGCCGGAAGGGGCGGAAAGTCTAGCAGTACTGGGCCTGGAGACGACATGAGAGCTGTCTCAGTCGGCATAGTAGACAGGTCATCTATAGATCTTAAAGGAAAAGAATCCTGAATTTGCCTGATTTTGGTGGTAAAAAAGTTAGCAATAGTGCCGGCCCAGGTCTCCGCCGGAGCGTCCTGAGCAGAGATTGACCGGGGGCTGGTGAATTCACGCACAATTGAGAAAATCTCCTTACAGGAGTTAGCCGCGTCATCAATCCTTTTGGCAAAGTAACATTTCTTGCCCTGAAAAAATGGTATGACTTCATCATGATTTTATAACGTTGTTTAGCCTCAGGTTCATACTGGACTCTCCAGGCCCGCTCAGCAACTTTACATTGCCTACGGGCATGGGCCAATTCCTCCGTGAACCAGGGGGCCGAAACCCGTTGGGCAGCAGACCTGGGTGGCTGTAAGGGAGCAAGCTCATTTAATCTGGCAAGAAGCCAGGATTGCAGACTCTCCAGATCTTTCTCCAAGTCGCCCGTACAGGACATGGGGTGATCTACCAGAGCCTGCATTAGCAGATTCGGAGTCACCCGATGAAGTGCCCTGTAGCTGCTACCCTGCTGCCTCATGGCACTGGCCGGAGAAGTCGTAGTAGATGGTATTTCGAAATGGGCAAGATAATGATCAGACCATACGACTGGCAGAAGTGTTACAGCCATAATAGGTGAGGTGGAAAAAACCTGGTCAAGTGTGTGGCCTTTGTCATGGGTCGGACCAGAGAGATAGGGGGAAAGGCCTACAGTAGATGTAATATCCAGCAGTTTGATAGCATCCTGGTCTTGGTGGTCGTCCATATGGAAGTTAAAATCTCCCGCCAATATGCACCGCTCCGATCTAAGGACAAGGACCGACCGAGCCTGCTGGAGATCATCTAAAAAAGATCCCACCGGGCCCGGAGGTCTGTAAACAATCAGACCCTTCAGCGCTTGTTGCGGCGATAGGGAGATGGTAAAGGCTAGAGAGTCAGCCCCTGTGTATGCGTGACCATGCTCGGAAGAGACTTTTTCACAATCAGGGCAACTCCTCCCCCCCTGCCCTTGTCTCTGTCCTGTCGATGGATGGTATAGTCAGTGGGAATGGCTGCTGCAATGTCCGGGAGGGAGGAATCATTGAGCCATGTCTCAGTGAGCATCAGACAGGTAGGACTGGTCGTCGAAAGGAGATCAAAAATCTCTTGAGTGTGTCGGTGCAACAACCTTGTATTAAGGAGTAGACAAAGGTGTTGGGTATGTAGTGCGCTATACAAATACTATGACTTGACTTGACTTACAATCCTTAATAGGGATAGGGGAAGGGAGGGTGGGAATAGGATGCCATTGACAAGCAGGGCACTTATGTTTACCCCTGTAACGGCCAGGAAAGACTGAGTGACAAGACGCATTCCAGTCACGCAGAGAGTAGAGCTCTTGAACGGAGTAGGAAAGCATAGGGCCAGAGGTACCTGCCACACCGAACGCCTCCTGGACGCTGACGGGCGCAGACGGGCAGGACTCTGGCACGACTCCGGCGCAGATCCGGCGCGACCGCTGATCGCATCCGCTGTGCGGAGGAAGGGGTTAGCTTTTTATAGCGCTACTAGAGCGCGAGGGCGAAGAGTCCTACCCCCAAGATGGCGGCCAAAATGAGATCCCAGCCCTCGGCGTCAACACTCAGCCGAGGGCGGTCTCGCAGTCCCAGGCAAGGGAGGGGAGCAGGGCGAAGCGCCAACAAGCGCTGGGAAGTCCAATAGCAAGCAGCGCTGTGCTCAGACACGCCCACAACACAAGCGCGAGCACGAGCTGCACAAGGCAAAAAATAAAATGAACAGCATGAAAGTCTAACACGCTAGGTTTAAAAGCCAAAGAATAGTAGGGAGACCTCCCGGCTTCCGCCTCAGGAGGGAAAAGGTAGGTAGCAGTTGGAAATCACTATCTGGATGTTACGTTTCCCTTTTATAGCGCTACTAGAGCGCGAGGGCGAAGAGTCCTACCCCCAAGATGGCGGCCAAAATGAGATCCCAGCCCTCGGCGTCAACACTCAGCCGAGGGCGGTCTCGCAGTCCCAGGCAGGGGAGGGGAGCAGGGCGAAGCGCCAACAAGCGCTGGGAAGTCCAATGGCAAGCAGCGCTGTGCTCAGACACGCCCACAACACAAGCGCGAGCACGAGCTGCACAAGGCAAAAAATAAAATGAACAGCATGAAAGTCTAACACGCTAGGTTTAAAAGCCAAAGAATAGTAGGGAGACCTCCCGGCTTCCGCCTGTGGAGGGAAAAGGTAGGTAGCAGTTGGAAAATGGATGAGTGATAACAGCATCGTTAGTAGGTCCACATTAATAATGTGCAAAAATGCAAAATGTGCAAAAAAGAAAATTTAAAATACATAAGAAAGTGCATCGTGCGGATATTATCCTCTTCGCCGCTAATGACAAGGGTAACTCGTCATGGACTTTCCATTGATTTCAATGGGAAACAAATGAGTAGTAAAATAATGCCTTAGCAGCCAAGTGGTTAAACATCAATATGTAAAGTGGCTCGTGATCTAACGGCAGCTTTGAGGAAGCAGCTCACCCTGAATATTACTTCATCTGATCCCAGTAATAAGAAAGACCTCAATGCTATTCTGAAACTAGTCAATTCATGTTTTCTACAATAAGGCATTAAATAATGAGCGGAAAGTTTTTATAAAAAACACAGAAAAACAAAAAGTGCATAAGGCTCTCTTTCATGTTAGGGTTACATGGACAATTCAGGGTTTCTAGATGTTTGATGTAACCCAAGGGGAAGTTTAGTAAATTTACTATACTCCCGTCTCGGAAGCAAAACAGTAAACTCCTATTCCATCTGCCAAGATGCAAGCATAAATACCTGTGTGGAGGGCGTGGCTGTTTAGTGTGAGGTTCTGAGTAGCCCATGTATTTTATAACAGTGCATTTAGACAGGTTTTTTCTTTCCTGCTCTTCTCTATACAGATGATGTAGTGCCCTAAGAACAATGGTCTTGTGGGAGCGATTTATTAAACTGGGTGAAGTAAAAAAAAAACCCTGTCCTACGCTATCAAGGCAATCTTTTACCGCTTTTAACCATGGTATGTAGTGTGCCCTATCGCATTTTAAACAGTCCAAAATTATATCACGGGTCAGAGTGGCAGCCGGGTTAATCCAGATCTTTAGCCAGAAGAGTGCTGGTCTAGATCTTACAAAGTCTTCTATATATGAGATGTTTAGTTTGTTGTGACATACATAGTGAGGGGAACAAATAACCCCACCCAGCACCTTCCGACAGAACCTGTTTTCTTCCGTTTGGATATGGGTACAATTTGTGTAACCCCATACCTCGGCGCCATAAGTACCAGTTGGGATACATTGGGTTTGGTAGATCTTAACTAGTGGTGTGATTACATCAGCATAGTTGGGCTGTCTCAGGGAGGTGACACAATGTATGGCTTTACCCAACTTGTTCCTAGCATAAGATACATGTGCGTGCCACGAACCAGTATTTGAAAATAGCAGCCCCAAATAAGGAAAAGTGCAAGTGCTTTTCAGAACATTTGACCCTGATTTAATCTCGGCAATTTTATACTTTTTGGGACCACAACTCATGATTAAGGATTTTTTAAAATTGGTGGTCAGACCTAAATCAGCCATAAAAAGGACAAATCCTGAAATTAAAGTGCGAAGTGCCTTTGGAGTGCGGCCCATCATAACATAACATAACATGTGTATTTGTAAAGCGCACGTTCACCCAGCGGTTTCTTGGCGCTGAATAACAGATGTTTATTGTTACCCAACTCAATGGTACTCATTTTATCGACCTCAGATGGATGAAAGGCTGAGTGGACCCGCCGGGATTTGAACCTGTGACCATGAGGTCGAACACAGGCCCCTGCAGTGGACGCATTAGTCCACTGAGCCACCAGACCCGGCTCAGGACCGTGTCATCGACGTAAAGAAGGGTAGGTATGGGGACTCCATTTACATGGGGTACATCTTTTGTTAAAATACTCAGTGAGCCACTCAAATTATTAATATAAAGAATAAAGATGAGGGGGGCCAGCACGCACCCCTGTCTGACCCCCCTACCTATGCTAATGTCGTTAGAAACTTCGCCAGATTGGTTTATACGCACACGAGCTCTTAGATCACTATGTAAAAAAGCTAAAAAGTGGACCAAGTAATCATCCAAACCATAATCAAGAAGGGTAGACCATAAGCGGGAACGGTTAACAAAATCAAATGCAGAACTTAAGTCCATAAAACCAAAATATAGAGGGGATTTCTTAGCAATATTATATTTTGCCATAATCAGACTCGGGTTCAAACATTGTTCCACCGTACCAACATTGCTACGAAAACCAAGCTGGCTGGGATGTAGGATCTTACTCTCATCCGCCCAGGTTCTAATCCTTTTAAAGATAACCCGCCCCAGAACTTTCAAGGTGTTATCGATTAACGAAATGGGGCGGTAACACCCGGGGTCCAGTCTGTCGCCTTTCTTGAAAATGGGGACGATTGTACTACAAGACCATGTTTCCGGAATTTGTTCATTCGTTAAATTATTAAAAACATTACATAGTAGTGGAGCCCAAAACTCAGGCTCACACTTCAGCTGATCAATTGAGAGCCCATCAGGGCCGGGCGCTTTGTTTCCTGCGCTTTCAGATATGGCATCCTCGACCTCAGATACAGAGATATTAGGGGGCTTAAGGGGAGTAGGGTCGAAGCGGGATTGTCAGGTGTGGCATAAATTTTAGCAAAATGTTCAACCCACGTAGGTCCGGTGATGTTACAGTTAATTGCCGTTAAATTTGAACCTATAGATCTTATCTTCTTTACCTCCCTCCAAAACCCAGTAGTGTCTTTCAATTCGGCCGAGCGTGCTAGGGAACCCCAGTGAATCTTAAGCAGTCCATTAGATCTGGTACGTAGGGTAAATTTGTACTCTGCTCTGAGTAACCTTATTTGGGGGATGTCCCTAGGTTCAGCTTTTAGGGCAGCTCTCAACTTCCTATTTGCCTTTGAACAGGAGGCATCAAACAATCTAGGTGTTTCCTCAGCTTTACTTGAAGCAGGTCTGGAAATCTCACCTTTTATTACAGAGCAGAGTTCAGTGAATGATGTAATTATATTAAACCAGTGGCCATCACTAGTGAGACATTTTTCAATCAGAGCTGGATGTTTTTTAATGATTTTTGCTAGGATTCCCCTGTTATCCACGCCCCTCCAGATTACCCTCAATTTATCAGTTGAAACCTCAAGGTTTCTTGCACCTATTTCATTTCGTGAGCACTTACCCCTCGGAAGTAGTTGGTGAATAACAATAGGGTAATGGTCGCTATAAACTTTACATACAACTTCAGCCTTTGTTAAAGCATTAGCGACAGGAGGTGAAACAAAAACGTAATCAATTGTAGTACCGCTCCCATGACCAATAAAAGTGGGAAATGGGGCGGCACTGGTTTCTGTGCCAACGTATTCCATGCAGTTTACAAGGTCTCTAGTTGCAAGGAGATTTGACAGTTCTGTACCCCTTCTACATGGGGGATTTCTCGGATGTATATGGGCGTTAAAGTCCCCTCCTAGACAGATACCGTCAAATTTCCCGTGTTTCTGTCCATCCATAATCCCATCAATAAAATCAAATAAAAGAATAAAATTGCAATTAGGTTGGGACAAAAAGTCATTATTATAGAAATTGATCAAACATAGCCTTGTCCTTTGGGTATATGATAATGCCATGAAACTTAGGCAATTCGTTTGGAGTATGTCAATTTTAACTTCTGCAGATATTTTGACCCAAATAGATAGTCCCCCACTAGGACGACCAAAGGAGGGGGCCGAAACAATCCTATTATGACAGCTGTACCCCTCAAATAACAAGTCATCAGTACACCAGGTTTCCTGAAACATTAGTATATGATGGCAATTGATCCAGTCCTTCCATGAGGTAATTTCCATCTTGGCCTTCAGGCCGGCGATATTCCAGCTAAGGATTGACAGATTCTTATCTAACCTCAGGCAAGGGCCCTGGTCGGTTCCTAAAGAAGATGTTGTTGTGACGTGCCCTTGTTGTTCACATGGTATTTTAGGTGCAAAAGTCTTGGATATTTGCGGAGGTACCTCAGATAATATTTCTACTGTATGGTCAGGGGCAAAACACACAGAGACAGCTTCTTCAATGGTAGGGGACAGTCAGTCCAGTGTTCCCAAGTCATAGAACACTGAGAACCTGTTACGTAATGGGAATACAGGTGGGGGCTGCATCATTTTGTGTGGGGGACGATAAAAGTAATTTAACGGTAAAGGGGTCACCACAGTAGATGGGCCATGTTGAACAAAGTTTTTATTAAACAAAAATTTTGCAGTGCCCGGGTTCCTGAAGTTGATTACGATACAGTCCCCATTAATGTTTTTAAAAAGGGGACCTACCCATGTTACTCGGCGTGTGGATATGATCTCTTTGGAAATATCGTAACCCACCCCCTTATGCTTCGTTAACCAGTCAATACACTTGTTATGCAATTGAACCCACGATTCACCTTGCCCTTCCCTGAGAGGTGGGATGCCAGCCAGAACTAAGACGTAAGGACACGTCTCAGGTGGGAGATGTAAGGCAGGGCCTTTATGTTTGACAGGCCTGGTGTCTTCGTGTGGGGTCTTATTGTAACGCTGGCTGGTGTTCGTGGAAACCTTCTGCGTTGTAGTGCCTGTAACGGGGTTACTTTTATGGTTTTTCATTGAGGCGCCAGTAACAACATTGGGAGAGGAGGAAGATTTAGTCAAGGAAACAGGGGCGCTGGTAACAGCATTAGAGGGCAGAGGAGATTTAGACAGAGAGTTAGGCGGATTACTTCCTCGTATGCTTTTGGTCACCGTAGTTTTTATCGGGGGTAGATTAGTAGCAGCCTGTGGTTCCTTAGCCCTATTGGTGATATGATCACCACTGGTAAGTGCATGGGTGGTGGATTCCAAGTCTTTTAGCAGACGTTCAACTTTTTTTTACATTTTTTTTTTATTGAGAATTGACAATATATAAAAAACAGAACAAAACAGACATATAATTATGACACATCAATAGACGTTCAACTCTTAATTTATCCAAACACGCTCTACCTTTTCTCTTGGCATCAGCATTTTTAATTAAGTTTTCCAGCCTGTCAAGTCTTTTAAAAATATTATTAAATTGTTTGATCATTTGACCTTCAAGTTGCTTAAAAATTGTATCCGTAATGGTCTCAATGAGATTCCCTTCTGATTTAGAGTAGTAACTATTGCATTGGGGAACTCAGTCTGAGTGGCGATAGACATTGAATTTGAAGCATTGTTATTTATTACTACGACCTCACTCAGATGAGATTGGTCCTGCACGGATACTGTCTGTTGAATTTGTTTCTGTTTCTTTCCCCTACTCCACATGCTTTGTGGTGTTGGTTGGTTAGCACTCCTAAGGGGCTGCTTCCTTTTATTGTAAGTTAATTTTACTGGGCCCCTTTTTCGCTTAGCTCCTATGTTCTCAGTGACCTCAATAATGACCTCAGTAGTTGGTAATGAAGAGGCAGGGTCTGGAGCTATATATGTGACGGTGTTTTCGTCTTCAAGGACAATGGGCACACTAACAGCAGGATGTAATGGTTTGACCACGATGACTTCAGGGATTATGTGCATATTTCCATTTGAACTGCCTGTTGCACTTAATTTATTAGTAGTAAGTGAACCCATTGAAAACCTCCTCTCAGTTTCAACAATCTCATTAAATGCAGTGTCTATCAATGTCTCAAAAGATGTAATGAGAGAGACAGAGGTATCAACGCCCTGAGTGAGTACATCAGTGATATTGCTAATAGCGTTACAATCGCCCATTTTATTATCCAAGCGGAATGCTCATCTTTCAAAAAGAATGTTAGAGGGGTGGCCCGCCCGACCACTGAGGGGTGTCAGGCTTTTTCTAGCGCCTCCGGGCGCTCCTAGCGCGCACGGGAGCGCTGCCGCCCCAGAGGCTGCTGGGGAGTGTAGTCTCCGACTCTCCTTGCCTCCCGGCGTCTTGTGGAGAGGAGCGCTGCTGCCGTTTCCCTCACGGCTCGCCCGATGGCGTTTCAGCAAGGTAGGTGGCCTCCTGGTGTTCCCCCTTGGCTCCTGGGGGTCAGGCTTTTTCTAGCGCCTCCGGGCGCTCCTAGCACGTCACGGGCACGCTGCCGCCCCAGAGGCTGCTGGGGAGTGTAGTCTCAGACTCTCCTTGCCTCTCGGCGTCTTGTGGAGAGGAGCGCTGCTGCCGTTTCCCTCACGGCTTGCCCGATGGCGTTTCAGCAAGGTAGGTGGTCTCCTGGTGTCCCACGAAATCTATTTGATCTACAGCATGTGTCATTGTAAGTACCACATTGAATTGATTTTTATTGAGGAAGTCATAATATCTCTCCAATTCGCTGATAGATCCATTCCTCAAAAGGATAATATCGTTGATATACCTCCCCCCCCAAAGATGATATTCTCCATCCAGGGGGAGGCATATCTGCCCCATGCATGGTGGTGTTTCCCCATCACATGAATAGTCCTGCGTACGATGGAGCAAGTTTTGCTCCCATCGCCGTACCTTGGAGTTGATGATGCCACTGGCTACCATGTAAAAAGAAATTTTTTGAAAGCATCAACTGTCATTTCTAGGATCATTTTATTGTGTTCATACCACTCCGCTGTCCTAGTTTTGAGAAAATAACCCAATGATCCTTCTTGATGCAAGTGTATAGACTGGTTACATCGAATGTAACCAGATGTAAACCTTCAGTCCATACAACATCCTCGAATGTATTCAGGATGTCCTTACTATCCTGTGTATAAGCGGGCAGAATTTTGACGAATGGCTGTAAATATAAATCTACGTAGTCCGATAGGCGCTCCGTTGGTGAGTCAATCCCTGCAATTATGGATCTCCATGGGGGGGAATGCTCCCTCCCTTGTGAATTTTAGGGAGAACATAAATGCAGGGTTAGCTTGGTTTGCTAACACTCCAATACCAGAGTTCCTCATCAGTTATCCCTCCAGTCACCCAACCTCATATTGATGAAAATAGTCAAGTATGTGGTTATTAGGGATTGTCTCATAACAGGCATGATCCATTAGTTCTGTTGTGGCCTTGAAACATCCAGGTCTGCAGGGTCCTCTACCTGAAGCCCCCAGGGTTTCAATTAACTATTTGCTGTATTCAAAAAACATTAGTGAGATACTTTTACTGTGAGTGACTTAAACAAATAAAAATATTCCTAATGCGAAATGGAATCCCCTTAGAAAAAGCTCACCTCGCGTGTGAAAACCAAGAGCTGCTAACCATGAATGTAGCCATTCTCCTACCTCAATTCGCAATGTGTGTACGCCTACTCCCTTCACTATTGCCTTCCGGTATCACTGACTGAATCCTTCCGCGTGCCGGTAAAAAAGCAGTGTCTTCAAATAACTTTATTGAGCAAGTGCAAGAAGTGTGGAGACGCATTGAAATCAGTTCAACGCGTATTTATATTTACGTCTGGGTTCTTCCGGTGTAAACATCCGGGGATGCCAAGAATGTATTTGCGTGTATCTAACTTTGTTGATTGTTGCAAGAAAAGCGTATCCCCCTAAAAAGCGAACTGAAAAATGGGTGAGAGATATTGGAACAAGGAAAAAGGGGAAAAAAGGAAATAAAGAAATGTGCTAATCCTTTACAATGGTTTCATGAATGATGCAACATGGGTATATTTCACTCTTTTGTTAAAGTTTAAGAGATTAAATAATGGCTCTGAATATCAAGACACAATGGTACAGAAATCATCAATTCTGTTGAAGTAAATCAAACATGATTACAGGTAACACAATAACTCATATTGATAATTTAAAGCCCCCGGATTCATAGTCCCCAGAAACTTAATCCAAAAGGTTTCTCTGCGAGCTAATTGTGTATTATGATCCTTACCACTTATCGATTCAACCTTTTCTAGAACTTTAAATCGAATTTGTGGGATATTATGTGTCTCATGAATCCAATGTGTGGCTAAACTTGATGAGGTGTGTCGATTGCGTATTGTGCTTTTGTGTTCTATCGTTCTGGTTTTCACCTTTCTAGATGACCTTCCCACATATACCAATCCACAATGGCAGTGGAGGGCATATATTACTCCTGTGGTATTGCAATCAGCATTGTGTCGCAATTTTATCTATTTTCCAGTTCTAGGGTGCGGAAATTGATTGCCCACTATCACGTTGCCACATTGACCACAATTATAGCATTTGCTCATGCCCTTATACCTGCTCGGCGTTGATGATTGTTTGTTTTTCAGTAGTTCTCTCAAATTTTTGGAGCGAGTATGTGCAAAAATAGAGATCTTCCTAAATAGATTTGCAAAATCCGGTTCATTTGCTATGATGTCCCATCGTTGTCGAATGATTTTTTATCATTGCAGCTTGCTGGGATTGTTTCAAGATGAACACCATACGTTCCGTTGAAGGTTTGCTTGATTTTTTTAATAGATTAGCTCTATCTAATTCAGCCACCTCCTTGTGTGCTTTCTCCAATATTTTTTCGGCATAACCACGTGTTTTATAACGCTCAATTTGTTCATTCATTAAGTCATCATATTGCTTTGGTCCGAAGAAATTCGCTTGATGCGTTACAACTGTGATTTGGGTAAATAGTCCTACAGATGAGCACTGGTGTAAGGCAAAGCATTGTTTACATCTGTTTGTTTTCGAAATACTGTCGTCAAAATTCCTTCAGAAGATTTGTAGATCTCTATGTTCAAGAACTAAATACGATCCTCTTGTATGTTATATGTGAATTTTATCCTCAGATTCTTGGAGTTGATGTCCTGTAAACATTCTTCTAATTTGGATCTACTCCCCTTCCAAATGATTAGGATATCATCAATAAATCTCAGGAATAGAAGTATGTGCACACTCCAATTAGGGTTCCTTAAAATATGTTCTTCTTCAAAATGAGCCATGAAAGTATTTGCATATGACGGTGGTCCCGGGAAACCCATGGATGTACCTCTGCTTTGCAAGTAATGATGATTTTTCCAGGAGAAGTAGCTGTGATAAAGTGAAAAGTATAGAAGTTCCAGTAACAGTACACACAATTCCTGATTCAGGTCATAGTTCAACAATCTCCACTCCATCGCTTCCATCCCCTCCATATGGGCAATTGAAGTATATAAAGCTACTACGCCAATTGTGCATAGTAGTGTATCTGCTTCTACCAACAGACTCACCTCTCGTAATTTGAGAAGACAATCAGTGGTGTCCTTGATGTAAGTTGTCCAGTTTTGTACCAGAGATTGCATGTGATGGTCAATAAAATGCCCGATGGGTTCATGAATCGATCCACATCCTGCCACGATGGGACGAAACGGGGGGTCTGTGGGATGTTTGTGAATTTTAGGTAACCTGTAAATGTGAGGTATTTGAGGTGATGTAGGTGATAAGTATTTCCTGGGGTTGACATTAATAAGCCCTTTTTCCTCAGCCCTTAAAACTATTTCTTCCAAATGTTTACGGAATTCACTTGTTGGATCACAGTCCAATCTGATGTATATGTCCGTGTCTTGAACATGCTGATCCACTTTCTGGTCATAGAGTTCCGTATTCATTATTACAAGGGCGCCGCCCTTGTCCGCTGGTTGAAAGGTGATTTCGGTGTCCTGTCTCAAATCATTTAGGATTCTCATTTCTTTTTTTCATAAGTTGGTGTGTTTCGATTTCATGTATACTACTTTCTCAAGATCATTCTTGACCAGAGTCTCAAAGTTATCCAGTGTCTTATGAGCGATGGGAGTCATGAATTTGCTCTTGGGTTTGAAGGTTCCACGCAACTGAGTGTCTTCATTGGTGTTAATGGTGGAAAAAAAACACTTTAAGCGTAGCTTTTTCAGAAATTTAAATAAAGCTATCTCCGTTTCCAATCCATTGGAGTCATATATTGGAACAAAGGACGTGCCTTTATTCAGATCGTTTTCTTCCTCAATCGTTCGGGTTCTCTTGGATATGTTC
Source organism: Lissotriton vulgaris (assembly GCF_964263255.1). Lineage (NCBI taxonomy): Eukaryota > Metazoa > Chordata > Amphibia > Caudata > Salamandridae > Lissotriton > Lissotriton vulgaris. The sequence continues at coordinate 111,469,045 of NC_141691.1, read as the reverse complement.
ACCACTAAGTTACCCGTTTGACAGATCTTTGTGGTCTACCGCTTTCGGTTGTTTTTTATGTGGTTTTGTCCCCTCCAGATTCGTTTCTTTTTTGTTGTTCCATGGACTTGTCTGGTTGGAGATTCGACAGTTGGCCCTCGGCTAAAAAAGACAGTTTGTCACCCCTCGAGGTGCCTTGTTCTGGAGTTGTGCTGCTAGCTTGTAGACCACTCGTTGGTGCTGGTGGTCTGTGTAATGTCAGATCTTCATCTTGTACTCCGCTCTCCTCAGAAGATGTGTTCCTTGTGTTTCTGGTAAAAAATCTCTTTTGAGCATATGCCTCTGCCTAAGTGTAGACCTCGTCCAACTTGTAATCGATCGTATCTCTATGAAATGTTCTGATTTTACGATCATGCACTTTTTTCGCTTGATTATCCAGCCTTGCGTTGATGTCCTCCAAGATTTTGCTCCAATCTTCTGCCGGCAAGTTCAACAAAATTTCCTCTTTCAATTTATAAATGTCCTCCTTTAAATCATTTAGAATACTGGATAGCTCCTCTATGATAAGCAAAATTAAATCTAAAGAACATTTGTTCAAAATTGCGTACCACTTGGTCATAAAAGTTTTGTTGAATTTAAACAACATAGGATTGAGTGCTATGCGCAATCCTCTGGGTATCCTTTTGACTTTATGGTATTCGATTCAAGTAGTGGCATGAAGGTGTTGATTCACTTATCTGCGCATTGTGTATTCCAATTGTTTAAGCATTTGTGTAGTAGTGCCCGCTGAAGTACTGAAAGACCGTACTTCCTTAATCAGTGAATAGATGGATTCTGCTTCATCAGTGCTGTAAGCTTTGGTTTCTGCCTGGTTCAATGTTAAACCAGCTATATGTTTGAAGGATGCCGTTGTGTAATGAGTAATGTTTTTGGGTGCTGGTCTGGTGTGGGACATCAGATAAACCGCTCTGTGTGAGACCTGCACGCCTATTAAATCTATAGTACTCCAATACTAGACAAGTTTTAAACTATAAGGGATTACCCTGCTATGGGTTAATTTAGTTGCCTTTCGATCTCTTCCATGTAGTCAACATTGTTCATAATCGCAACATTTCTGCCCTTGTCAGCTTCTCGTATTGTCAGATTTTCACAATCCCTTAGAGACTGTAAAGCCTGTTTTTCCACCCTGGTTAAATTAAAAGGGCCCTTATCCCCATACTGATCATCCTTCAATAGTTTATGGAGATCCTCTGTCACACGTGGTCCATTTTGCAATGCAATGGCTTTGTAATGTTGCATTGCTTTTTGCCGAACTGTATGTATCACAAAGGTTGGTTTATTGATCCCGTATTGGCAAGCTTTGCAGCTCTTGCATTTGACAAAAACCATTGTGTTGTGAAAGCCACACATTTTGTTCAGTTATCTCTGGACTACTCTTGACCAGGCATTTACTCCTAGACAGGGCTTGTCTGTAGGTGATTGATAGGTTTCGGGGCAATGATTGACCAATGACTGGATCGCTCATAACTATTGGCCAGTTTTGTCTAATGATACATTTTAGTGCTCTATCCTGCGTATTGTATGCCAATATCAATCTCCGCTCCATAGATGTTTCATTATGATTGGTGTGGCTTTTGTTTTTGTGTTTAGATGTCAGGGCAATGGATCTTCATAAGGTGGTGGTTTTAGCAATGACTGAATCTATTTGATTCCTTTGATGAAATAGCCACATTCTAAAAATCTTTTTGCTGGCCTGTTGAGCTGTATACAAATCCCTGGGGTTGTTACAAATTATTTTTAAAATGAACATCGATGGTACAGCTTTGGAGGAGTTTCTTATGGCCTCTGGCCCGGCCCTGTCTACAGACGTAAACATAGCTACCACCGAGTACATGGAGTGGATTGATGTGGCCTGTCACAAGTTCGCTCCTCCGAAGAGATATAGACCCACTAGGCTGGCTTCCTCAGCTCCCTGGTACTCTGACGCGCTAAGAGAAGCCAAAGTAGCATGCAAAAAATTAGAACTGATTTGGCGAGCTAATTACACTGAGCCTGATAAAGAGAGGTTGAAAGTTTGTCAAAGGGCTTATAAAGATAATATTAGGAAAGCCAAGAGTGTACTTTACGGACTGCATTGAGAAGGCCAAGAATTCAACCAAGGAACTCTTTGAGACAGTGGCCAGCCTGGCTTCCCCCAAATCTGTGATTGTGTCACCTAATATAGAACTTTGTGAATCACTGGCAAATTTTTTTCTGAACAAAGTTCAAATGATTTTTACCTCTCTTGAACCTCTTGTGGCCCAGAGTCTCTTGGAGATGCCCCACGGGAATGCTCCGGCTGGACCCCCGGGGGCTAAACTCTCAACCTTTGAGCCAGTCAAGGCAGGTGATGTGTTAACTTCTGTTGGCCACCAAATCAGGCTCACCCCATGATCCTTGCCCGAATTCAACCGCAAAGCTGGCAGCCGCTCCTATTGCGGACCACTTGGCCTGCATTTTTAATTTAATGTTTGAGAAGGGGGATTTCCCTAAACTCTGGAAGCGAGCTTCAATCTGCCCACTTCTTAAAAAACCCTCCCTTGATATTGCGGATCCCAACAGCTACAGGCCAATATCCAGGTTGCCCCTGCCGGCTAAGCTGATTGAGAAAATTATGAACTCCCAGCTCTGTTCCTTCCTGCGCAACTCGAAGGGCCTAGACCCAGCCCAACATGGGTTTAGGGAGGGTCACAGCACCGAGACCGCTCTTATTAAATCTATAGAGGAGGTCTGGAAGGTGCTTGATGAAGGGCGCCAGGCAGTGTTGATCCTTTTGGACCTATCGGCAGCCTTCGATACGGTCCACCATGCTTTGCTGGTGGATCGGTTGGAGGGCTGCGGGGTCCAGGGTCTAGCACTTAACATCTTGAAAGCCTTTTTGACAGACCGGGTACAAGTGGTGGCGATGGGGGAGTTCGAATCAAGACCTTTCGAACTCCCAGGGGGGGGTCCCGCAGGGTTCCTCCCTAAGCCCCACTTTATTCAATATCTATGTATCCTCTCTAGCCCCAGTGATCAGATCCTTCGGGTTTGAGTGAACATCTTACGCTGACGACACCCAGATTTTGGTCTCGGTGCTCCCGGGGACTGAGGTGGGTGTGGCAGTCAGGTTTCAGGACTGTAAGACTGAGGTGCTCATCTTTGGGTCAAACACCAGTCTTTGGAGCCCTAATTGGTGGCCCACTGACATGGGACCTCCGCCTTGCCCGGTTTTGAAGGTGAAGAATCTTGGGGTCATCATTGACAACCAACTCTCCTTCAAACCCCAAGTTAAGGCGATGAGTTCCTCTATACATTGGACCCTGAGAATTATTAGGAAGGTTCTCCCCTTCCTTCCGGAGGGGAGTAGAAAGACGGTGGTGACAGCGCTTGTACTTTCACGCATCGACTATTGTAACAGTCTCTTCCTCGAGGCACAACAGGGGGTGCTCAACAAACTTCAGGTCCTACAAAATGCAGCCGCCCGCCTTATTGGGGACTGCCAAAGTTCTCCTCAGTTACCAAGGAGCTGGAGAGGTTGCACTGGCTCCCGGTGAGGAAGCGGATTCTGTTCAAGGCCCTCTGCATTGTTTTTAAGGCATTACACGGTCTTGGCCCTCGGTTTCTTCAGGATCATTTTCAATGGAACAGACCAGGAAGACAACTTAGGTCTGCCAGTCTAGGGCTGGTCAAAACGGCTCGGAACAGGAAGGCGCGTTGGGGCGGAAGGAGTTTTGTTAGGGGAGCAGCGTTGGCATGGAACTCCCTCCCTCTTTCCCTTAAACACAATGAGAATCTGCTGGCATTCAGAAGGGATCTGAAAACATGGCTCTTTTCCCTCTAATACCCGAAAATCCATTCCCTGGGGATTATCACTTTCAGCGCCAGGACACCGATTGGTAATTGCGCGCTTTATAAGTGTTATAATAAATAAATTTACCCGTAGGAAATATTTTCCAACAGATAAATGTAAAACTGAATTCCCTGCAGTCTCTTTGCTGTATATTTTTGTTTCTATTTTATCATTTTCAATGTATACCTCCACATCTAAAAAAAATTCAATTTTATCATTAATCTCGGCTGTGAAGCCCAGATTAATTTTATTGATGTTGATTGCTGAGACAAATTCTATGGCACTTGAGTGTGTACCTTCTCAAATAATAAACAAATAGTCTATGAAATGAAGCCACAGTATGACATTGTTTTCTAAATACGACTTGGGAATGTTGCCCAGCACAGCCTAGCTGGGGAGAAGCTGGGCCCCATGGCAACACCACTCATGTGTTGGTAATAGGAATTGTCAAACATGAATATATTGTTGTACAAACATAAGTTTACCATACTGACTAGCGTTGTATTATATTGGGACATTTGTGTTGAGTTCTCCCCCAGATAGAATTCCAGTGCTCTTAACCCATCTTTGTGGCTTATACTGGTGTAAATTGTCATTACGTCTAATGTCACTAACAAATCTTTTTGCCAAATAAAATCCTTTAGTTTTAAAATAAAGTCACCAGTATCTTTTATGTAAGAAGGTAACTTCTGTACACGTTCCTGTAGAAAAAAATCAATGTACTGTGATGCATTTTCTGAAAGACTATTTTGCGCAGAAATGAATGGTCTTCCCTGTGGTCTTATTGGGTCTTTGTGAATTTTCGGTATGAAGTATATATTAGGAATTGTAGGATTCTAATTTTTGAGGAATTTGTATTCATCAAGGGTTATGAGTCCTGCACTCTTCCATGCAAGCAATTTGGTGTAAAATTCATTGTATGTTCCCGCAATGCCAATACATTACTTTTTTCGTAACCTGTTATGTCATTTAAATTTAGTAAAGCTTCTTTCAAATAGTCATCTTTGGCCCATATGAATATATTGCCTCCTTTGTCGGAATTCCGTATGACAATCTGAATGTTCTTTGTGAGTTTTGCCATCAACTGATTGTATTGTTGATTCCTTTTGCTGATCTTTTGTTTTGTTGATTCCTTTTGCTGATCTTTTGTTTTGTGTTTTGTACTTTGATTTAAATTCTTGAGCTCTATCACCTGTTCTCTAAATATGCCAATTGCATCCCTTGGTGCTATGGGATTGAAAGTCGATTTTAATCGGAACAGAGTAGTTCTTTTGCCTCTTCACTACAGTTTTGTCACTGTTAGATTCTTGATTGTCACCTTCTAAAATGTGGGTGTTTATTTGACTGCTGGAATGGTCATTCTCTTCCTCTAGTTCTTGTAGGGCTTCCAATAATGGCATATCCGTAATTGTCAGATTAATAGGTAAGTAGCAATCCAACTACTGGGTTTCATCCCCTGTATTGGTGTTTTGTGGTCGCAAGGCATGATATTTTAAAAAGTTAAATTTTCGCACAAAATGAAAAACATTTGATCATGTATTAGCATAATTGAAGTTGGATTACAGACAATATGAGAGACCCAAAGCAAGTTATTCTTCTGCTTTATTTACATTTATGTTGGCTAGATTGTTTATAGTTCGAGTGGTTTCTGGACTTTCATTAATTTGCGGTTCCATCTCCCCCGCTTCTTGTTAGTTGTCACATTTTGTGACCGCTTTTCTCCTCTGTCTATGCTTGTAGTTTTTCCTCTTTCTGGAGTGTTCCTTTGCATTCAGAATTAGAGGAGTTCTCATATCCTTCTCTATTTAGACTGTATGTTGTCTTTTCCCAGATTTAATTTGGAATTTTTCAGTGCATCATATTTTTGGGAGACTGTGGAAAATTCAGCCACTTTCACAGTATTTTCTCTCTATGGAATTCGAAGGCTTTTCTTTCCTTCATTTTTTCTTTATCCTTGCGTAGTCTGATGGCCATCTCCTTATGTAATTTTATTATTTCTTCATGATGTCCCATTTTATTTTTATCTTTGTTCAATTTGTCTATCTGGTCCTGTAAATTCACTCTATCCGATTCAGCATACTTAAAGAATTTGCCCTAGTTTGTTTTGAAGATTCTAAATTAAACTCCGCCCTTTTTCTCATCATGTTCGGGTCTGGATTTTCATAACTTGGTGCTATTAGAATTCCGAGTGCCCTGGGAATCCTTCCGACATCCAAGTATCTTTGCAGGGATCTGAATTCCCTCCACTTTCCTTGTTCCTGTCTCATGAGTTTAACCTAAAAGATAAAATGAAAAATATGGAGAGTCGTCATGTTGCTAGGAGCTACATTGCTCATATTGCTCTTAGTTTCAGCTGAGGGTTCATTGCTGAACATTTTGGTAGCTGCCGCCTCACTGTCTCGCAGCGTGTCGGCCGACATTTTGGTCAATTTGTCTAAGTATTTGTAAAAAACATGAAGTGTAATCCCTTTAGTATGGTCACTCCTCCCTTATCAGTGCACCATTCACCCCACTATTCCATCCCAGTCCTACCTTCCTCGTTGTCAGCGTCTTGCGGGTCCTCCTATTCAGAATTCTCTGGCACCTATCCGATAGGAAGTCAATTGCATTTGGGTGGGGGGTGCTGGTGCGAGTTCAAGTTCCAGTGCTACACCGAAAAGTTTGGCGGCTTCTTTTCACATTGCCTTGAAGGAAGTGGGGGCCAGTGTGCAACCAGGGAAAGCCATCCCGTTCTGTATATCTTGATCCTGTTTCACCTGTTGCCAATTCTTGGCGAATGCAGACAAGGACCACACAATGTGTGCAGTTAAAGTAATTGTTTGTCAGCCTTTGCGAGTTTCAGTTCATTCAGTCCTTGATCACATGACACTTTACTTTTTAAAGTGACACCTGGAAAATTCAAAAATAAATAAAAAATAGTCCATCATAGATATCAAAAACATACTATGTGTATGTTCATAGTACGTAAAAAAGCCTAATTGATTTTTAACATCTATAATCCACAAACCTTAATTAGTAAAAGATTTTAAGTTAAAATGCATCAATATTTGTGTAGTATGGATCAGTTGGCATTGAGTACATCACATCATTTTATGCACAATACATTTGTTTCCCTCTGATTCAACATTGCCTAAAGTCATGTATTTGACTTACAATGGCAGTCACGTCTAATAATGAGCTGAGATCATTGATCCTCTATGAATTGAAAGTGCAAATGCGGAAGAGAATCTCTTTGTCCATTTATACCCAAAGGAATACTCTAAAAGAATGAAGCAATCACATACATTTGAGTAATTTTCATCATGAAGTTAGAATGAATTCAGTCTCTTAACTAAAACCAGAGGAGAATAAATATAAGATGAAAGAGAAGGATCCCAGGCAAAATTGTGAAGGGAAACAGCCATATACAACTGATTAACACAAGACCGAGGACAGTGTATACAAATACATGCCTTGTGGCATCCAGCATGCAATTAGTCACTAAGATCAGACATGTAAAGAGAAACTGGGACCCCACTTTATAAATACTTTATAATCATAAGGAATAAAAAGTATAATGGTGCAAAGAACTATAACAAGACTTAAACTAACTAGTGATGTAACAGATTCATTTATGTATATATTTGGAATATGAACATTGTAAATATTTGTATATATTCTTGTTTTAACAAACCTATCCAAGAATGCCTCATTGAGGGCACATGGGAGCAGTAATATATAATGGAAAGTGTGAACAGACTTCCCTAACCGTGAACAAGCCTTGATGGTGAAATGCGTTAGTGGCAGTGAGAAATAAAACTCCTCTGATTTGAACAAGACTGGAATGTGACATCCCTTTCTTGAATATATATGTATATATATATGCCAGTGGGCATGGTTAAAACTCATAACTTTATTAACTACCAGTTTTCAAATACAATTCTGGCCCAGTGGGCATCCTTGACCAATGATGTATATTACCCTTAAGGCAAAAATTATAAACATTTTTAAAAAAACGATATTTTCACTTTTTTACAACTTTCATAACCATCAAAATCGCCCTTGTAGTACATAAATTAGATCTCTTGCATCTTTTCTTAAGACTCCATACATCTGCAAGAAAAAATAAAATTGCATTAAAAACCACTATTTCTCCGAGTGTATGATCTTACTTATATTGTTAATGAGCCAGCACTAAAAAATCTGTACAATATTCTTATATTTTGTTCAGCGATTACCCTAAATGTACGACTAGCTCTATATCCAAATGATAACCTAATGGATGGAGGGTATTGTATTTAATAATTAGTCTGGACTCCAGTCGTCTCAATTCCTGTTCCCTCTTTCTCGCACCTCAATTCTATCAAGGACACAAAATGATACCAAATTGGTATTCTGACCATGGAAAGTTTTAAAATGTCTAGCTGTGGGATACTTAATACCCTCTTTGGTGATTTCTCTCGGGTGCTCAAGCATTCTTTTATTTGCCTTGTATATGGTGCTTCCAATGTAATATTTATTACAAGGGCACCATAATGCATAAATGGCATAATCAGAATTACAGGTTAGATGTTTGGTCATATGAAAAGGTTTTACATTCTCAGATAGAAATAAACTTTTCACATTGTGGCTAGTTTTGCAAGCTTTACAGGTCCCACATTTGTAAAAACCGTGTATGTTACTTCTTACAATCATTTGGCTTACCAAACGTTGGCACAGTATATCCTTGAGAGATTTTGATTTTCTACATGTTGTTCGTGGGTTATTCTCAACATATTTCGCTATATACGGATCTTTTTTTAAAACACCCCAGAATTTTTTAATTCCTTGTTTCAACTCTCCTGCCTGATTTTGAAACTGTGTGATAAATCTTATTGTATTTCCATCAGTCTGATTATTGGCAGTTGGGGTCAGAAGTTCTGTTCTTACCAGTTTAATAGCTTTCTCACATGCTCGTTTGATTGCTTTCCTTTGATACCCTCTGACTAAAAGTCTGTCCACTATGATCTGCTTTTCTTTCTCGATCTTCTGCTGACCTACAATTTCTCTTAGCTCACCAGCTCCCCTAGAGGCATGCTCTGTATTAAACTTTTTGGATGGCAAATTTGCACATGTAGTAGACTATTTCCTGCTGTTTATTTATGAAAAATACTTCTTTCCAGGTATCTACCTTTAACCCCTAACCTTAAATCAAGAAAATCCATTGTGGCCTGTATCTGACTTCTAAATGTAAGGTTCAGTATGTTGTCATTGAATATATTCACAAAGTCATGTGCTTACTCTAAATCACCTTTCCATATTTAAAATACGTTGTTGATGTAGCTGGAGACCTGCTTCTCTCACCAGCTCAGGTACAATACAGCAAAGCTGGTGGTGAGGCAGGTCCCCATCGCTGTCCCCTGTATTTCTGTAAATCTGTTTTGAATATAAAAAAATTAGTCAAGCATATGTACATCATATCTAGCATTTCTGTGTGGAACAGATATGAAAGTGATCCAGCTCTTAAGACGTGCTGACATGCTTTTATCTCCAGGTCATAAGTAATGTGTGGACTGCTAACATTGATGAACATAAGGATATAGTCATCGTCCCAAACAATGTCCTTAATCTATCGCAAAAAATCCCCAGTGTCCTTTGTACAAGAAGGTAGTGACTGTAGGAAGGGTTGCAGAAAAAAATCAACATATCGAAGTATTTTCCAGTGCACTGCCCTTGGAGGACACACTAGGTCTACCTGGTGTGTTTCTACTATTTTTGTGTAAATTTGATAGGATATATAATGCGGGCAATTTAGGAAATTTATAAGCTAGAAATGGGTACTCATTCTATAAGGATTAAATCACTCCATTCAACCAGATGTTCTTGGTATTTATTTAACCGTATTCTCTTACTTAATTCTGGTGTTGAGCTCAGATTTGTCATTATCAATCAATTGTCTAAGACCCTCACAAATATACATCGCTTTTGGAAGTACCACCACATTACCTCCTTTGTCAGATTTCTAAATCGCAATTTTTTTCTTGCAATTTTATTCATTATTAGCATTGCGTCGAATCTCTTAAGTTACTTTTGAAGAAAACCACCTTCATCTAAATCTTTTCAAATTTGCTAATAACCCCCCTCTCAAATGTGTCAATGGCATCATTAGCTAGCTGTGATAAGACAACTGATTTAGGTTTAAAACCACCAAAACACCTTAAATCCAAGCCAATAGCTTTATTTACTAGATTTATATAAAAATCCGGACTTAAATCAGTACCTCCCTCCAATTCGTTCATGGTATGTAGAATATCAATATCACTGATTCTTAAGTTTGCAGGTATTTCAGATGTATCAAATTGAATAACCAGACCTTTCATTGCAAACAATGTAAAATGAAATGGGTCAATGCAGCTCTGCGTATAATTTTGGGATAATGCTATCGGCTTCTGTGGGTCCTCCATCATGGCGGTTTTGACCTATCCTATTTGCTACTGCTCTGCTCCTTGTTCGCCTGATTGACCTTTTCCTCTTGTGCACCCCACTATGGTCTCCCTCACCCTCCTTCGTATACTTTCACCAATACTCAGGTCGGTTTTGTCTGTCTTTAACTTTGACTGCTTGTTCCCCCTGAAGTACCGTTCTTCCTTGCCTGTCTGCCTATCTGCATTCCTTACCCCAGTTTGCCATTCCCCCGCTACCTTTCATTCCCCATAAGACGTGTGTTCTGCCCATGCTTCTTACCAATAACTCATAATATTGTGCAACCTCATGTTTTTCTACTATGTATATACTTGGTTCCTGTGATTGATGTAATTATGTAACCTGTAACTCGCTGATCCTCATGTAAAGGGCTCTGATACCTCCAGGTCTAGCCAGCGCAATATAACACTTTGCAAATAAGTATAATCAAAACCTATTGTTGAAAAAAATATAAACTAAGAAATAATAATTCTAATCATGCATTTATGAGAGTTATATTAGAGAGATTTACCACGTTATTTTTCCGATTTCTGTTCTCTTGGTTGTACTGCAACTGGGCTGCGTGTTGTCTTGCTTTTTTAATTTTTCTTTGTTTCCTCCTTTGCTTTCTCTTCCATGACACCTGTATCCCTGTGCTCCTCTGTTATTCTGTTGGGAATCTTCCCTGTGCCATCAGTTTGAATTCCTTTAAAAGTTTTTCTTTTACTGCACTTGTATCCTATTGTACTGAAATATCACTTTCACTATTAGTACTTTCTCCAACATCAGATTGTGTTGCAGTGGTAGTCGTGGGTTGCTTAGTAGAATCATTTTTCCATTATTTTCCTTTGCTCATTGTTCCAAAAATGTCTTATTTTGGGTAGCTTTCTGTAAATGATCAAACTTTTTGGCAAATGTCAGGATTTTACCCTTTTCGTAATCCACTAGGTCTCTTTGAAACTTCAGTTGCTTCTTAGCTTTAATTTCCTTTTCAACCTTTCCTAGTCTTGTTTCCAATCTGGCCATATCACTTTCAAATTCTTCCTGACTGCATTGATCTTTCACATTTTTTTATAGCTTCCTCAATTTCTATTCCAAGTCAATCTAAGTCTTTTCTGGCATATTTCACTAATGAGCCCAACATAATTGTAGAACAATTATAATTATTAGCTGCCCATTCTTCACCCATTTCAGGGTCTGGATTATTGAATGTGGGTGTAATAAATATTCTCAGTCCTGGGGGCTTCCTGCCACAATCTATATATTTTTGTAGCGTGGTTGCTTCCCACCATTTTTCTTGCTTTTGTTTAATCAATCTCCATAGTCGATCTTCAAACAATTTACTGGCTGCCTCATTTTTTTTCTTAGATTCCTTGCTGTTTCCATGCTTGCAGTATATACACACCCAATTGTTTTAACTCTACTCGCAGCTCATTACGCTAGCTTACCATGACAAAAGGCTCAAGTTAAGTGACTCTTTTGCGATGGTTACATATCTCTAACTCTATCATCATCTCTATGCTTTTATTTAGTTAATTCAAATTAACAAGCTAAATGCTTTGTCCATGACCCATTTCAACTGCAACCAAACTGTCTTGATCACATGATCGCGCTGCAGATACTCACATTCTTTGAACCTCTTGTGCCACGTGTGCTACTCAATCATGGAAATGGGCAACAGACTTAAGTATTTTATGTTATCTTTACACACTTTTAACAACTCCCGTTATAATTTCAGTTTTCCCAATATCTAAGATATACATAAAATATGTCATTACCAACTTGTACCTAAAATATTATGTACAAAACAAACCATCCTCAAGCTTTTGCTGTTGCCAATATCTAATATTCCCAACCTCCTAAAAGTGAAATGTGCTCAACAAAGTGCAAAATATGTGCAAAAGTGCTAATGGGGGGGGGAGGAGGAAGGGGGAGCAGCATCATAGTGTTCTTCTTTAGAAGTGTTATCGTACTTTGAACCTTCAATATATTGCGCTCTATGGATTGAATGTATTTTCTTTTTTAGTCCTCATTCGCGACGAACCTCACTTCAGTTCACACACAAGATTTCTATACCCTCACTCAGCAAGCTGAGAGGTGTAGGCAACTGGAAGTGGGGACCCCACCTACCGGTACCAGAACTTGCTTGGGTGCTAATGAAGAACCATCTGAGAACTCTTCTGCCAAACTCCCAGAGCTAGAAGACACTTGTCGTAGAACCCCCAGTAACAAACCAGGAGAATCCGTTTAGCCCAAAGCGTATTAAGGCAGCATATTCTTAGGACTAAGAGAAAAAAAACCTCAAGCGGTCAACTGAGTCCCATCTCCATTGCAGGAGGTCCCAAAATGCTTTCTTCTTCTTACTACCTGATCTCTTAAGATCAAGCTTAGAAACTGCCAAAACTGAAGTCTGCCAGGCTAGAAAAGAGGGGGGAGTGGAATCTGTCCATCTTATACAAATTTGCCTCCTAGCTAGGAGGATAGCATAAAAAAGAAGCGATCTGGCAGGACCCTTAGCGCTGTCTACCTAGCCAAAGACTATCAAAGGTAAGTTGATGATGATGGGACACCCTAGGGCACTTGCCAAAATATTTCCAATGCTATCCCAGAAAGAAGCAAGGGCAGGACACTCTTTGAACATGTGGATATTGGAAGCAGAAGCCAGCCCGCATTTCTTGCAGCAGACAGGTGAGCCTTTAGTTATTTTAGAATGTCTTTGTGTAGAAAAATAGGCCCTGTGGATGGTTAACAGATGGTTCCTTTTTAGCCATGCCGGTTTTACTACCTCCTATAGAATCTTACATGAGTTCGGGCAGAATATATCAGTCTTGAGCTGGTAAGGAACCATCCCACAGCTCCTCAGCAAGTTTAAATTCACCGTCCACTGCTTCAGAGATGGCTTGGTACCAAAAGGAAACTTCCTTCCTCCCAAAGGGCTTAGTCAGAAGCTGATGTTCTAGGGAGTTGCCACATCCGATTAAGCTTCCACAAATTTGTTTGTGAGTGTGAATGGGCCCAGCTTTCCAACTGGAGATATTTAAATCTGGAAAGGCCTGCTCCGACCCTATCCCTAAGTTGCTCCTATGAAACGAGTGCAGTCCAGGATCAGATAACCCCAGACAGCTAGTCCAGCTTCCCTCAAGGGTGTTGCTAACCTATCGCTCAGACACTCTCAAGCCCCTGGGGAGTCCCAGAAGGGAGCCATGCTGGGAAAATAACTCAACGCAGCTGAGACCTTAATCTTGCCCATGTTTTGGCTAAGCCCTGAAGAACCTTTAGCTTGATTTTTTTTTTTTAACTTTAAATCGCCAAATTTGATCAGGAAACCCTCCACCGATAAATTGGCACCCCTTAGCATAGCTAAAAACATCCCCCGCACCAGTATTAACAGGTATTTTCAAGAGCATACGTGAATGTGAAAGTTGGAAGGCCCAAGCATAAAGCTGAAGATCGGGTAAAGCAAGGCCTCCCTTCTCTCTCCTGCATCTGTTTTTTCCATAAAATCCTGGGTGATTTATGTGCCCAAACAAATAAAATAATATCACTCTGTAGTTTGTCAATAATGGATTTTTCAAAATGGAGGGGAATGCAATTGAAGAGAAAAGTCACTTTTGGGAGTATTGACATCTTGACCAAATTGACTCTGCCGATAATGGATAACGGGAGAGGGGGCCCAAGATTTCATTAGCCTCTGGCACTCCCTTTTGCCACTATAGCCAGATTGGTCTCAGTGATCTTAGTGATGGCTTGGAGGATGTTTATCCGCAAATACCTCATTTTGGAACTAGTCTGGTGCTGGGCCTGGATACCTCCCATGTTCCATACCATAATTTATGTCTTAAAGGCGTTGTTTTTATAGCCTGACGCCCGACTAAACTCCTGAGCAAGGCTGACAACAGCTGGAAATGCTATGTGTAAATTAGCTGAGAGAACTAGATTATCGTCGGCATACAAGGCTACCTTCCTCTCCCACTCCCCGTATTTAAAAGGCTGATTGTTAGGATCAACCCTGAGCCGTTGAGCAAATGGCTCAACGTATAAGTAAAAAAAGAGGGGAGAGTGGGCAGCCCTGTCTGGTCCCCCTGGAAATCCTAAAGGGATCCGTGATATTGCTGTTAACAAAGTCTGGCCGTATGGTTCTGATAAATCCGCGTAACTCAATAACATTTTGCTCCCAAATTCAATTTCTTCAAGACCTCCGACAGGTAAATCCATTTTACTCTGTAGAAGGTCTTGGTAGCATCTATAGTCCATAGCTGCTAGTGGGATAGAATATGCTGTATCCAGATAGATCGCACCAATAAAATCATATGCAAGGTCTGCCAACTGACGTGCCCTAACGAAACCCTTTTGATCAAAATGAAGAATGTCGCCAGCCACGAGTCCTAATCTTGCTGGCAGTATTGAGGAAAAGGTTTTATAATCAGCATTCAGGAACGATATGAGCCTCTAAGACCCGCAGCTTGATGGAACTTTACCTGGTTTCAAGATCAGGACTATGGTGGCGTCATTCCATGAAGCTGGAAGCATTAGGCCCTCCTGTAGTATCTGGTTAAAAAGCGATGTCAAGGTTGGGACGATCTTGTCACTCATTAATCTATAGAACGTCCGGGCCCGCAGCCTTCCCATTCTTACAGCGTAAAATAGTTTCCCTAACCTCAGATTGAGAAAAAGCCTGATCTAGGTGTTGTTGCTGATCATATTTCAAGGAGGGAAGAGTGATTCCTCCAAGCCAACTCTGTGCACTGAGGCTGTCTGATCTTATATTTTCACAGTAGATCTCCTGAAAGAAGGTCTGGAAAGCATCGCAAATGTCCTCGTCTGGAGAGTGAATATCATTCCCATTAATGATTTCCTTGATATAATTCCTCACTCGGTCTGATTTACTTTTCCATGTAAGGAGTTTGCCTTCCCCTTCCCCGTACTCAAAGTGAGCGATTTTGCTTGCCGCCCATTTTCTAACTGACCCTTCAAGCTGTCAAACTTGGCCTGATGTTCTTTCTGGATTTCAGGGGGAGCTTGGCCAATTAAGTCAGATTCTACGTCCTTTAACCTGGCTTCAATACCTGAAATCTCTTTGTATCTTTTATTTCTATAGCTGGACCTGCTGGTAATTTGTCCCCGCAGAAAAGCTTTTAGAGAATCCCATACTGTCTTTATTGAAGCTGAACTAGAATTCAATTTAAAAAAACCATTCAATTTCTTGCAAAAGGAAGGAGATCTCCTTTTCCTCCAAAAGTAAGGCATGGTCAAAAGACCAGGTCTTAGTAGGACTAGGAACTGGGCATTCCAAACCCAGAGGAACCCCTGAATGGTCTGAAAGATGAGGTGCCAAATACGAGATTTTTTTCACCTTGTCTCTTAACGAATAACTTATCAGCATTAAATCTATTCTAGATGGGTGCCGATATTTAAAGTTTCAGTATGAGACTCCTGGCTGCTGAATAGATATTTCCCTCAAGATATCCATCAAGGTGAATTGCTTCCTTGCTCCAAGAAAAAAGTCCCGAGATTTAGAGGGGACCAGAGCTCTATTATTTGGAGTCTTATCTAGTAGGGGATTCAAGACCATATTAAAATCTCC
This sequence comes from Lissotriton vulgaris, assembly GCF_964263255.1. Classification (NCBI taxonomy): domain Eukaryota; kingdom Metazoa; phylum Chordata; class Amphibia; order Caudata; family Salamandridae; genus Lissotriton; species Lissotriton vulgaris. The sequence continues at coordinate 111,453,191 of NC_141691.1, read as the reverse complement.
AGCCGACACCATTGGTTCTGGAAAGTCAAGCAAATGGGAGAAGATAGTCTTAAGACTGGCAGAATCATCTTGGTTTGGTTCATAGTAGCTAACCAAGGTAAACAAAGTCCCCAATACAATGACTTTAACAATGACCCAACTGCCACCTGGTTAAATGAGCTGTAATAGGATCGGAGCCCTGGCTGATTTCTTAAATAGAATTAGAACACCTCTGATGTTTGATGACTGACTAGTACACACATACAAACCAACCCATCTTTTGCCTTTAAGGAGAGAGTTTGTCTCCTCTTCAAGTAGATGTTTCCTGTAGGACGATAACCTGCGCAGGAGAATCTCTGAGATATTGTATGATCTTCTCTTCTCGGTCTTGTGAGCAGGCCATTGACGTTCCAGGACAAAATCTGTATGGAACTCATGGTGGGTCAAGCCTACGCCTGTCGTTTAAAACAGTGATTGGAGACCTCAGCACCTGCACCCAGGCCAACAACATTCCAATGCCCTTGCCCTTAAAATTAAAATGGGTAAAACCAAAAAAGGGAGAATAAGGAAATTTTATTTTTAATTTTTTCCTTCCTTCACCCAACCCTAACTTCTGTGCCCTTCCCCTCCCATACCCCACCCTTGGAGAACCCAAACCCCAATAATCTGTACAGATGGAGTTCAGACATTTGCATCCCGGAGATGCCCGCCCGCCCCCCTCCTTCCTTGCAAAAAAAAAGGAAATATGAAAGATCTATCCGACCCTACTAAATAATCGATGACCGACAAAAGAAGAGGAAAGAGATATATTAAGCTACTTTTTTCCCTTTTTCCTTCCCCTTCTTTTCTCCTTTTATTTTAATTTATTTGCTAGTTCGGCACTTTTTTTTTTAATTGCTGCTTTCCTTAAATTCCGTTGTTCTACCCAATGTACAACCTTATCAACCATTTCCAACATATAATCCCCTGTCACTCTAATTTTATCTGCCACTTTATCCACCATTAAGGATGAAAAATCCCCAGCTGAGCCATAATACCTAAAGTGATCAAGGCTGAAAATACACTCTTATGAGGCCCCTTTACTGGTGCAACTGATCTAGTCAGTCTCTCAAGCTAGTGGCCAAGTCGGCTACAAGGGAAAACGAGCACAGGCAAAAAAAGAGAAGGGTGGAAACTGGACCTGCCTAGGATGTGCCCTTCCCCAAAATCGTAAGCAATTCATCCGCCTCCTGTATCGACCTCACATTATGTATTTTATTTTTATACATGATTTTTAGGGTGGCAGGAAATTTCAGTTGAGCCGTGGCCCCAAGCTTCTTGAAATCCTCCAGTTTCCTGCCCAACTACCATTGCCTAGCAAGAGTTGCTCGGGCCAGGCCAGATCGGATTTAGTATGCAAAATATTTAGCCTTCAGTGACTTATGATTGAGAGATAGGTTGAGAATTTTCTCCTTCAGAGAATAAGTATGGAAATTTGCTAGTATCTTCCTTGGCTTGGCTCTATTGGGGTTCCTCCTGAAGGGGTCTCTATGGATTCTATTAATGTCACTCCTCCGCTCATCCTCCAAATGTTTCAATTCAAGGGATTCCTTCAGAAGTGTGATCACAAAGGACTTAAGGTCGTCCCCCTCACTCCCCTCAGGGACATTCAGAATACGGAGGTTACTCCTTCTTGAGTTGTTATCCAGTGTTTCTAACCGGTCCAGGAGAGCCCCCTCCTCCCTTTTTAGAGTGACTATATCCGCTTCCTCTGCTCCAAGCTGGTCTGTTAACACCCCCACAGTACATTCTAAGGTCTCAGTTCTGGCGTTTAAAAGACCTACTTTCTTCTTCAAAGACTCTCAGAAGCACCTGATCTTGCCTTCATTTGCATCTGAAACCTCAAACCCCCTCCTAATATCCGCTGAGAGTGAAGCAAGGAGGGCCACCAGGGAAGCCACCGAGGGTCCCTCTGCCCCCTGGGCCATCTCACCAGCAACAGAAATGGCCCCTGAACCTCCTGGCACCCATGAGACATTCCCTGAGATACAAATTGGAGCTCCTGCCCTTCTACCTCCTTTCTTTCATCCCTCTGCGCTGAAGCAGGGCTCTCAAGACTTATAACTAGAGTATCTCCTGTGCGCCCCCCCCCCCCTATACCTCCATGTTAGCAGGATCCACTCTGGGAACAACTGACCCTCCTGACCCCTTACTGCAAGCCTCATCCTGCCTTGCCAAATTTAAGACCTCTGGTAGATCCTGATCTTAGCATCTGAAGGGGTACTTTTGGCTCTGCCAGATTTTGCGCTCCTTTCCTTAACTTCGACACAGAGGAAGGAAGAGCTGCTATTCCCTATATTCGAAGCACTTTCACTTCCCTGATTCTTTTCAGTGCCACCAGAACACGGTCACAAGTTGCCGTTAGAGAGTTGTTTATGGCTTTTCCCAGCCAATTGCGCTCTTGCTGAAACCTGAGCCCCCTGCGTTTTTCCCCTTCTTAGGAGCTTTAGCGGTGGTTGGGGCAGTGGCCAAAGGGGCAGCAAAAGTAGCGGCACGTCTTAACTTGGACTGGGAGTCATCCCTGACCCCCCTTGTACCTGCTCCTGCCACAACAGATCACCCAGGGGTTGCGCGCTGTTGGGGGTTTCCTCCTCACAGTCTCCAATACCACCTTCTAGCATGGGGGAGGCAAGCAACCAGTGATGCCTCTGCCTCGGGTTACCCGGAGGAGACAGTGAGTCGCTGCTCTGTGGCCCCTCCTGAGCTCCAGCGCTGCACCTTGTCCAAAACACATGCGACGGGAAGGAGACCTTGGAAGGAGCAAAGGAAAATCTCTGGTGCGGGCAAAGCACAGAAGTCCATCGAACAGGTCAGAAAATTCATCTTAATGCTGGCTGGAAGGCATAGGGATGAAGCGGGTCGTTCGGGTGCAAGCGGCAGCTCAGCTAGCTACTGCCATGTTCTCCATGGATTAAATGTATTATTGTAAATAAACTGATTAGTGCAAGAATTGGAAAAGACGGGATCTTAATTTTCAGCATCCTTTGCCTATATAAAATAGTGCCATGTTTTCCTATACTGCGTTTATACCCAACATATTGCAGCATAAATGCATTAATATTCTAAGGTACCCGCAATCTAATCACCTCAAACACAATTATCAATATCAATGTAGAATAATCTATAGAAAATTCTTGTATGCCAATTTAATATATTTTTTATTATTCAATCTTTATTTCGGCCGTTGGCCATCAAAGATATACAATAAGACATATATAATCACTGTAAAATCGACATACATAATCAATCAATACATACTTATACAGTGTAAAACCTTGAGATTACATACTGATAAAATTACATTTAAAACTGTAGACCTTAAAAATTAAAAGGGAGCCTGCATCTTCAGAATACGGGTGCGAGTGTGCCAGACATTGGTGAGGAGTTTTGCTAATGCAAACACAGTTAGGCTTGAGGCATCGGTTTTTAAAATTCTGTACATTGGGAGATACTCCCTACAACCCAATTTAATATATACAATAATCACTAAAGAAAAACTTTCTTGCTTTCATATCATATGGAGGGGCAATGGTTACAACTTCCCTTGATGAACAAGTTACCTTCGGTAACGATATATCTGGAAGAAACAGTAGTTAGTATTAAATTCCTTACCTTAGAATATCCCCAGGCGTCCGACTGGATCCTGAAACTTTTGCGTAGCAGTACCCCTGTGCGTCGGTAGGTGTCGTCTGCGGCTCCGCATCTGTCGTCAGCGTCGTTTGCGCCGGTATGATGTCGCCGTAGTACTTAGACGCTGCCCTCGCGCGCTGACGTCAGTTCTTATACACAGCTTTTCCGCGCCAGAAACGCAGAGCCATGATAAAAACCAACACTGGTGCCATGAAACTAGGGCCCTGAAAGGGGATGACCTTAACCCTAGATATCGGTTTGCATAACTGGGAGGAATCTAATACTAACTACGGTTTCTTCCAGATATATCGCTACCGAAGGTAAGTAACTTGTTCATCTGAAAGAAACAGGTTAGTATTAGATTCCTTACCTTAGAATAGATACGCCAGCAACACCAATCCTGGTGCTGGGTCTGCGAACCAATATTCACACCAGAAAGTCCTGGAGGACGGAACGGCCAAAGAAGCCATCCCTCCAGACCTGACTGTCTAGGCAGAAGTGTCTCGCAAACGTGTGCAGCGAGGCCCACGCAGCTGCCTGACAAACGTCCTGCAAGGGGACTCCCCGACCCAGGGCAGTAGTAGCAGCCCTGGCCCGAGCGGAATGGGCCCTCAGCCCAACAGGAGGTTCCTTCTTAGCCAAGGAGTAGCATGCCTTGATACACAACACGACCCACCGCGAGATGGTCCGCTTGTGTACCGCCCGTCCCTTCTTAGTGCCCACGTAACCAACAAAGAGTTGGTCATCCACCCGGAACTGGCGAGTGCGCTCCAGATAAAACGAGAGCGCACATTTTGGGTCCAGACGGTGGAGCCGCTCTTGCTCCTTTGAGGGATGCGTAGGCGGAAAGAAGGTGAGCAAGGTGATGGACAGCCCGATGTGGAAGGCTGAGGCAAACTTGGGCAGGAAAGAGGGTCTTGTCCGCTACACAACCTGGTCCGGATGGACAGAAAGGAAAAGAGGCTTGGAAGAAAGAGCCTGGAGCTCACTCGCTCTCCTGTCAGAGGTGATGGCAAACAGGAAGGCTGTCTTCAGAGTAAGAAGGCGAAGAGGACAGTTATGAAGTGGCTTAAAGGGAGCGCACATCAGATAGGTAAGAACAAGTTTTAAGTCCCACTGAGGCATCACATATGGAACCGGGGGGGAAAATGTGTGTGATGCCCTTCCAAAATCTATTTACAATTGGGGACTTAAACAAAGATGGCTGATCAGGTAGCCTTAAAAAGGCTGAAAGGACGAAAAGGTAGCCCTTGAGAGTGCCCAGAGCAGAGCCCTGCTGGGCAAGAAAAAGAAGGAAGAGAAGAACCTCAGAAAGAGGGGCAGAGAGAGAATCCACAGCCTTTGGTGTGCACCATGCCACAAATCTGTTTCACCTGCAGGCGTATACCGACTTAGTGGAGGGACGCCTGGCTGCCAGAATCACAGTACAGACTTCAGGAGGCAAGTCAAATGGCCTCAACTGTCTCCGCTCAATCTCCAAGCATGTAGGTGGAGACTGGACAGGATCGGGTGGAGGACCGTCCCCTGCTGCTGCGTCAGAATGTCCTCCTGAAGAGGCAGATGAACCGGGGGACCGCCAGACAAACATACTGAGTAGCTCTGGATACCAGTACCTTCGTGCCCAGTCCGGAGCCACAAGGATAACTTTGGCCCGGTTGCGCTTGATCTTCAGCACTCAGGGCAGAAGTGGTCTAGGCAGAAAGGAGCAAAACAGACCGCAACTCCACTCGCGATGAAAAGCATCTCCGAGCGAGTGCCGCCTTGGAAATTCCAACAGGCAGAACTGATGACATTGCGCGTTCTCTTCTGTGGCGAATAGATCTAACCAAGGCTCTCCTGACTGCAGAAAGAGGCCTTGCGCCACATCTGAGTTAAGAAGCCATTTGTGAGCCATCATGCACCGCCGGCTGAGTTCGTCCCCCCTGGCGTTCAGAGAACCTGCCAGGTTTTGAACCACCAGAGTCACGCCCTGATGTTCCAGCCACTGCCAGAGGCGCAGAGCCTCCTGGCAGAGGGTACATGACCCCACTCTGCCCTGTTTGTTGGAGTTCCACATGACGGTTGTGTTGTCCGTGAACACCTGCACTACGCTCCACCGGACAGAGGGAAGGAATGCCTTCAGTGCTAGACGAATCGCCCTCAGCTCCAGAAGGTTAATATGAAACTTGGACTCCGCCGGAGACCAGAGACCTCTGATCTCCGCCTCTCCCATGTGGTGTGGCCTCCTCCACCTAGGATGGATGTGTCCATCACAACTACGTGATCCGGTTGGGGTAAGGGAGAGGGACCTGCGCTGACCCAATCGCGGTCCGTGAGCCACCACTGCAGCTGTCTCGCAGTGCCCTCCAAGATCAGGACAAGGTCGGACAGGTTGCCCTGATGCTGGGCCCACTGAAACTTCAGGTCCCACTGCAGAGCCCGCCACCGGGCGTGATGCACTAGAAGGATGCAGGAGGCCATCAGCCCCAGAAGCCGCAGCGTCAACCTGACCGAGACCCGGGATAAAGGCTGAAAGATTGGAATCAGAGCCTGAATATCCTGAATCTGCTGTTCGGGAGGATTTACCCAAAATTGCGCTGAGTCGAGAACCGCTCCGATGAAGAGGAGCTTCTGAGAGGGGAACAGGTGTGACTTTGGCACATTTATGGAAAACCCCAGCTGGTGCAGGAGGTATGCCATTGTCTGGAGGTGGCTGACTACTGCCTGGGGCGAGCCCGCCTTCAACAACCAGTCGTTGAGGTAGGGGAAGACTGAAACCCCTAACCTGCGCAGATGAGCTGCGACCAACACCATCACCTTTGTGAACAACGTGGGGTGCTGGTAAGGCCTAAGGGGAGCACGGTAAACTGAAAGTGCTCGTGGCCTACCGTAAACCGCAGGTAGCGCTGGTGGGCCGGCAGAACCGGAATGTGGAAATAAGCGTCCTGCAAGTCCAACGCTACCATCCAGTCTCCTGGGTCCAGGGCAGCTAAGACCTGAGCCAGTGTCAGCATCTTGAACTTCTCTTTCCGGAGGAAGGCGTTGACGTTCTGTAGGTCCAAGATAGAGCATAGGCCCCCTTTGCCCTTCTTGGGTACCAAAAAGTAGTGGGAGTAACAACCACACACTACTTCCGGCCCAGGAACGCGCTCGATGGCCCCCTTGGGCAAGAGGGGCGTAACTTCCTCTTGCAGAAGTTGCAAGTGCTCCCCCCAACACGCGGTGGAATTGTGGTGGCATGGCTGGAGGAGTTGTCTCGAAGAGGAGGGAGTAGCCCCTTCAGACGATTTGCAACACCCACCTGTCCGGAGTAACAGCCCGCCAGTGGAAGTGGTGATGGCAAACCCTGCCTCCCACTGGCATCACATGGGCCTGAAAGCACGGACTAGGAGGCTTTAGAGGCGGATGCTGCGGGGGAAGGTGTGGACTGGCCTCGCCGTTGTCCCCGTCCGCCGCCACAGCAGTTTCCAAGGCCGCCACTGCATTGGATGTTAGTTTGCGGTGAGTGGCTGGCAGCACGTGTGGGAGAGCCCCTTCCTTGGCCACGAAAGGAGCGAAAGGCACCCGTTTGCTGGTGCAGCGCCGAGAGGCCCAAGGACTTGGCCGTAGCCCTGGAGTCCTTAAAGCGCTCAAGCACATGGTCTGCCTTGTCGCCGAAAAGGCGACGGCCATCGAACAGCATGTCTATAAGACTGTTCTGGACATCGGCCGAAAAGTTGGCGGACCTCAACCAGGTGTGGTGACGAATCGCCACAGTCGTTGCCATTGCTCTGCCCAGTGAGTCGGTTGTATCCAGCCCACACCGAATACAAAATCGTGCTGCATCTCGCATCGCTTGGGTGAGTTTAGTCTGGACCTCCGCCGGACATTGTGGCAGCACGTACGCGTCCCACAGAGTGGTTGTAGCGGCCCAAGAGGCACGCAGTGTTGACTGACCGCAGTCCCAAACTCAGGGAAGAAAATATTTTCTTGCCATATTGATCGTACCTCTTGGATTCCCAATCGGGCGGGCCGTCGGTTCTGGGAGGTGGAGGCCTGGATGACCAGTCTCTCGGGGGTGGGGTGGGTGTACAGGAAGCAAGGGTCGCCAGGAGCCGGGCGGTGGCGTCTAGCCACGTTCTTATCTACAGGCTGACCCTTTAGCGGGCTTGGACCAAGTGCCCAAAAGAACGTCTGACAAGGCCTCATTAAACGGCAGCAGAGGCTCAGCCGAGCTTGACTGCGGTTTAAGGACCTCAGTGAGGAGATTATTCCTCACGGCCGCGACGGGGAGTTCCAGGCCCAAGGCCTTGGCCGCCCGCGTCAGCACCACACTATAGGCAGCCCCCTCCTCCGTAGCCACGGTGGGAGGGGAGACAAAACCAGTGTCTGGCGAGGTGTCCAGCCCACTGGTAGTCCCAAGCTCACCTGTCAAGTCCTGCTGAGACTGACACTCCTGTGTCAGAGGGTCCTCAGACCCCTCCCAATACCTCTCGTCACCCATCTCCTGGTATGCAGGTTCAAAGGATGGGACCGGTTCGTGGAAGTAAAAGTCTCCATACGACGTCGAGAGCGGCACCCAGCGGTGCCGCTCCGGCGCCGGAACCAAATCGAAGGCAGGATCGGGGACCGGCCGGTGAGGTTGTGAGGGCGACCGGCGATGAACCGGATCCATTGAGGGCCTGCGGCGCCGGGACAATAGTCGCCGGCGGCGCGGGGGCCGAAGCACCCAACGTCGTCTGAGCCGAAGCACCCGACCCGCTAGGCCCCCCAGCCTGGGCCGCTGGGCCCGAAGGCACCACGGAACCCGGCGGAGAAGGGAGAGACCTCATGGCCATGAGATACCGCTCGATCTCCTCTGGCGTCGCGCCATGCTCAGGGACTGGAAGGTATGGGGCAGGTTGCGACGCCCGTGACTCCCTCCGAGCTGTATGGGTGGTGTCACCCGAACCCCCGGCCACGGAGAGCGATGACGCCTCTCCGACCTCTCATGCCTCTTACCTGAGGATCTTGATCCCGAAGACTGATGCCGACTCTTGGAGCTATGAGAGCTCCTACCCCGGGACCGGTCCCTCGACCTCCTGTGGGACCACTACCTCGAACGGCGCGGGCCGACTGCTAGAGCTCAAGTCGCTTGCGGGACAGCTCCCGCCTAGCCTTAGACGTCAGGGCCCGGCAGTCGAAGCAGGTTCGGTCATTGTGGTCGAGGCCTAGACACTGAAGACACCGGCGATGGGGGTCGGTAACCGACATTAATTGGCTGCACTTGGACCAGGGTTTGAACCCGGGCATTTCTACCGCACCGTCGGAGTCAAACGGCTCAAAAAACAGATAAAAAAGATCATAGTTTTAGTCAAATAATTACTAAAAGGGTACTACTTCTCCGGATCTGTGCTTAGCTGGCGCGGACAAAAGAAGAACTGACGTCAGCGCGCGAGGGCGGTGTCTAAGTACTCCGGCGACGTCATCCCGGCGCAAACGATGACGGACGCGGAGTCGCAGAGGTACTGCTACGCAAAAGTTTCCGGATCCAGTCTGACGCCTGGGGATATTCTAAGGTACGGAATTTAATACTAACCTGTTTCTTTCAGATTGTTTACAAATGAATTCCTTCTTTTTCTTTCTTGTAATAAAGTGCTGTGTTTTGCTCCACATTGCAAAGCAACTCGTGCTTAAATTACCTGAAGAAAACTTTTAAATCTAACTCTAATTCACATTGTAATCGACATGATTTGGACTTTGCACTGAGAATAATTTCCAACATCACTATAAATAGTCACAATTGAATGCTACAATATGCCTTAAAACAATGTTTCTTCCATTTTTATTACAAATTATGGAGATCCTTACTAGTGTTGACCCCATTAGGAATCATAGGATCTAATTCTAAAAGCTATTTAGATTTAAGTTGCCTTTATAATCTCTCTCGGTCACCTCCTCTTAAGATTGGTACTCCCCCTATTACACAAAACTAATATTACTTAAGTTGTTGTTGTGAACCAGTTTAAAATGGCGTGCATTAGGGTAAGAAGGGTCAGAGATAACAATAGCTCTAAGACTTCTACTGTGTTCCGGTAGTTTAGTGTGCTATCGATATATTTAAGGCCACATGCACCCTCCAGAACATAGACTGCATATTCCATTCCGCCAGTATGATGACCCTTCATTTGAACTTGTTTTGCACTAAAAGCTGAATGGTAGCTGGTCCTATTTACTCCAAATTTAAGTCTCTGTGCTCTACATGAGCTGCATTTGTAAAATCCATTTTTTAGACAGCCAATTAGAACTCCTACTGAATTCAAGACTGCTATTGACCTAGGAATCTTATTGATGGGACTCGTCTAAAAGTCACATTTGGGTTTATCAGGAAGAACTTACCCTAGCGTAACATCAGTAAGTACAATGGACTATTGTTTGTTGACTATTGATCATATTTGTTTCTCCTGTTTGCTAAAAGTGGTGATCAGCCTGATGTTGGATTCAGCAAGAGTCATTATTCTTATCTTTATTATTACTGTCCGGGATCTTGCCAAGGATTGATTCCCTGGATATGGCATTGGCCTGTGCCTTACTCCGATTAATGCACTTCAAATTGTATCCTCGCTCTAAGAATCTATCAGTTGTTTCCATTTGACATGCATTTAGATCTTCTTCTGTGCTACAAATTCTACACATTCTAATATTCTCCAAAAGGGATGCTCTTAATTAGATTCTTTGGATGGAAACTAGTAGCGTGTAGGATTGAATTTCCTGCTGTCTCTTTTCTATGCAGTTTGGATTAAAATCTCCCTTCCTTAACGTATATTTGAACATCCAGGAAATCTACTTGTTGACTGTTAATCTGAGCTGTAAACTCCAAATTCAAGGCATTTTTGTTAATGGTATGCACAAATAAAACAGCACTATTTTCTGATCCCCCCCCTCCAGACTATAAATACATCATCTATAAAATGCCACCAAACACATGGTTATTCCAGTCCTGACTGGTTCACCTTGAGAACCCACCACTCCCACCAGCCTACATGCAAGCATGCATAGCCGGGGGAGAAGCAGGCTCCTAAGGAGACTCCTCTCAATTGCTGAAAATGTTATTTTCCAAATAAAAAAATAGTTATTAGTTAGGCATAATTCATTTTTAGCAGCATAAGATTGTGATTGTAAAAACAAATTGGTCTCTTAATTGGATAATATTCAGCAGCTCTCAGACCAACCTCTTGCGCTATACTAGTGTACAGCGAAGTGATGTCCATAGTTATCAAAATATAATCAATGTGCCCAGTTGCATCATGTATTTTCCTTAAAATATCTCCTGTATCCTTTATGTAAGATGGTAAACTCCTAAATTATTGAGAAAAAAAAATCAACATATTGGGAGATCTTCTCAAAAAGGCCTTTCTTTGCAGAGATGATAGGTCGTCCTCGTATCAGTGTTGTTCCCTTGTGCACTTTAGGGAAGAACTAAGTTACTGGCATAATTGGACATTTTGTATGTAGAAATCTCAATTTATCGATTGTAATCAAACCCTCAAACTTCCATTGAGCTAAATTTTCTTTCAATGTTTTGACCATCCGGAATTGTTGACTTGCTGATCTCAAATAACAATTTGTGTAATTTACATGTCTGTAGACCTCTTTAAGATATTCCACATTGGGCCACTACCACATTTACTCCCTTGTCAGATTTGATTGATTTCATCGTTGTCATTCAATTTCTTCATTAGATTGTGATATTGTATTTAAAAATAATTGCGTATTTAACTGCTTGTTTTGATTTTGTAATTGAGGTTTTTCTACTCAGCAACAACACGATCATTGAAAATATCCCTGTATCCCTGGGCTTTAATGGCATAACTGTGGAAACAGGATTAAACTGGCTCTTTGTTGTTCTTGAAATGTCTATACCTGCTTTATTCATTGCTTATTGGGTCAATATGGTTGATGTGAGGGTCTCATCTTCGTTTTCTAGTACTTGTAATGTTCTTAGCGTTTCAACACAAGAGCCTGTAAGGTATTGTGCTGGTTGTCCAATCTCCAATTTTCTTTAGGTGACTAATTAAGAAGCATTCTTAAGTTTAAAAAATGTAGTTAGCTTTAGTGTTCCTACAAATTTAAACACGCTGATCCTGGTTTGATTGTAATTAGTTATTTTCTAGACAAAAGGTAAGGCCCAAATACAGTAATTGCCTTTCCACCCTTGTTAATTCAACATCTGTTTAATTAGTGTTGTCATGTACTTTCACTTTCTCCTCCATTTGTTGTTTTGTGGTCACCTGGTTCTTAAGTTTTCTCCTCACTAGTCTTATCTGATTCCTTATCTGTTTTGTTTCTGCTGTGGATTTTGCGGTTGTAACGTTTGTCTGCCGTTCTGCCTTGAAAAATCATGCTCTTCTGCAAGAGTGAAATTGGTTGACTCCGCTCCTTTTCTGTTGTTGACCAGATCTCGACCATCCTCTGGATCATTTTCACTCTGGATGGAACTTGAATGAATGAATGAATGAATGAATGAATGAATGAATGAATGAATGAATGAATAGAGGTCTTGTAATGCGCTGACTTAGCCCAAAGGGCATCAAGGCGCAGGAGACAGACAGACATAGTCTCAGAAATAGACAAACATAGAGTCTCAGAAAGGCAGAAAAAGATAAAATCAGTAGGCCTGGGAAAAGAGCTAGGTCTTTAAAAGTTTGCGGAAAATCCCCAGTGAGGGTTGCCTGGATAGTTCAGGGGGGAGAGAATTCCAAAGTTTGGGGGCCTAGGTGGAAAAGGCTCCCCCCCCCACTTTGCCCTCTTAAATCTGGGGACAGAGAGCAGATTTCTAGAGGCCGAGCGGAGAGTTCTACTAGGAGTGTAGGGGCTTACAAGGAACCTAATACCTTCAGAACCTGATCCAAAAACTGCCCTATAGGCCATGCAGATAAGCATGAAAGGGATCCTGGCCTGTATTGATAGCCAGTGAAGATCTTTCCTGGCCTGAGTTTCAGATGCAAGCCTAGGAAGGTTCAAGACCGTCCTGGCTGCGGCGTTTTGGACCATCTGGAGGCGATGGAGAGACTTCTTATTAATGCCGCCATAGAGCGCATTACAGTAGTCAAGTCTGGAGGAGACTAGGGCAACTGTTGACTGTTTGCGGGCATCAGGCGACAGATATGGGGCAATCTTTTTCAGCGTCCAGATGATGGCACAGCAGGTGGACACTTTTCTGTTGACCTGGAGGTCAAAAGAGAGGGCCGGATCTAGAAGTACGCCCAAATTCCTGGCCGAGTGGGTCGGGCGGGGACAATACCCCAAGGAGGAGGGCCACCAATCCCCAGACCACATATCTTGACTTCCTCCAAAAATCAAGACCTCTGTCTTTTTTGCATTTAGTTTTAGATAGTTCCGTACCATTCATTGCAAGACTGCCTCCATGCACGCTTGGAACTTGAGGGCAGAATCTTTTGTTGACTGTTTAGTGGAAACAATAATCTGGGTATCGTCAGCGTATGACAATACCTGGTAGCCAAAAGATCGTACCACTTTGGCTAGTGGGGTTACATAGATGTTAAATAAAAGCGGGCTCAGGGCACAGCCCTGCGGAACCCCACATTGCACAGACTGAGAGGGGGACATAATTACCCAACTTTACTTTCTGCTGTCTCTGATGGAGGAAGGAGGATAGAAGATTTAGGGCACTGCCTCCCACCCCTATCCCCTTCAGCCTGTCAACAAGGATTGAAGGGGACAGGGTATCGAAGGCTGCCGTAAGATCAAGCAGCACCAACAGCGTGGTCTGTCCCCTGTTAACTTCAGATCGGATGTTATTGACCACAACTGTGAGGGCAGACTCGGTACTGTGAGCAGCACAAAACCCATGTTTGGAGATCTCCAACAGGTTCGCACTCTCAAAGTAGGAGGCCAGATGGCGATTAAGATGGGCCTCAAGTATCTTGGCCGGGGCTGGAAGCAATGATATGGCCCGGAGGTTCTTCAAGACTTCAGGGTCCAAAGAGGCCTTTTTCAGAAGAGGCTTGACCACTGCAGTTTTCCAAGATACGGGGAAAATCCCCTCGGTGATAGCCATATTTATGACCTCTAGAAGAGGAGGAAGGACAGCCTCTCTATAAACCTTCAAAATTTTTAGAGGACAGGGGTCCAGGGGCGAGCATGACTTAGTGGCATCTAGAAGGCGATTTAGTTCTTCCAGGGTCAAAGAAGGAAAGCTCGTAAAACCGGGACTGGAACCAAATCTGGAAGCCTCATCTTCGGCGGGAGTAAATCTGATGCTGCAGTAATTTCCAATTTAATGTCTCTGAGGTTCCCTGATGGTTCATTTCACTAGAGCCAGTAAGTTGATGTCTCTTGACAGTATCAAATTCCTGGAAAAAGTAAAATTCGGCCAGGCTCAGTCATTTTTGTCCCGCGCAAATTTAAAAGCTTTGATAACTTCATGTTTACTTAATCGGTAAGCTATGTCTTTGTGGAATTTTGCGATAACATCCTTTTGATCTGATCCATTTAGCCAACCACTGCTTAGTTCAAATTCCTTAAACATTTTCATATGATTGATTTAAGCATATTTAATCAATATTAGCACTAGTCTCATGGAAACATCTATGTTCCTCTCAGCCCATTCGTTTTGCATTAGCGGATTTGGGTACTCAAAGCTGGGCACCACCATTGAGTCATCCATTTAGGACTCTTCCAACTTCATTGTACTCCTCCAACGATTTCTTCTCCAACTATTTAGTTAATTCTGTACGCATATTTTTCCCCAAGCTTTTCAATATTAACCTATATTGTTGGTACCTATGCAGACCCTCCATCTTTTCGCCATTTCGGGATTCACGAAAAAATCGCGAAATCGGCTGCCTAGCACGATGGCCGCGATATTTACAATTATTGCAGCGATATTTTAAAAAAAGTGTCAGGAAAACAAAAAATGCCCTTTCATTGGCTGTGGGCGCATGCGTCACTACGTGTCGACGTCCAGGCATCCAATTTCCTTTTGGCATGGGGGAATCAATGTGCGCCGGGTCATGATGACCACCTATTAAAGTGTTTTTTCCTGACTTACTTTTCTGATGCAAGTCTATATCCAGAGATTGCACTGCCCGTTTTTTCTAGATTCCATGGCATAACAACCTTTTGTTAGAAGATCTTTGTGCCGGAAATTATAATGATTCCATATCACGTTTGATAAAACTAGTGATCTCATAGAGTTGCGTTATTCAAACTATGTCAAATCACATGCCTACGTTACGTGACCAAACCATGGGATTAGATATTGCGGACAGGGTAAAGGAATTTCTGTGAACAACCATCGGAGGGCAGCAAACCCAAGTAATTATAATTTAATGGCCCTAAATGCAGGCCCGGTGCAAGATTAGTCAAGTCCAGGAAGAAAATAGTTTTCTCACGAACAGGCACTTTTTGGAAGAGCAATGTGTATGTAAACATTCATGAGGAATGTGAACCTGGTTATTATCTCCTGTCCAATTGGAATATCTGACTTGTGAAATTAGGTTCACTGGTAAGTAATGGTTTAATTAGCCCCTCATTAGTTCTACTCTGCGAAACAAAAGATTGTGAACCATCTTTGATGCGGTCATGATGTATTATGAACAGCATTTACTTAATTGCCTTTTTTTTTTACAACACATAAAACCATATGAAACCTTGGCAGCTATGTACCCTGCAGCAGCGCTTCAGAACCGGTGGGGCTATTTTAAAGCCCCTTTTAGACCATTGGGTTTCAGAAAAGAGGATAGTTATTTTTAATGAGTTTCCATGCCTTTGTCCACTCACAAAGTGTCACTTAAATTGCCACACTTCACTACATTACTTTTAAGTAAAGCGCCTTAGCAACAAAGCAGGACTTCCTGTATGGGTCATATTAGTGTTATCAATATATTTTCAATGTTAAAAAGGGGGATAGAAATTAGTTTTTTTCAAATGGACCGGTCCAGGAAGTTGCAGTGCCCTGGCAGGGGTGCATACATGGGTGCTAGAACACCCCAGGGAGAAATAGGCCCCCCTCTCACGAGGTACAGATTGGAGCTGTGCTTCTGTGGAGCCGCAGACACTTTACACAAACCAGTTTCACAGTGGAATACCTTGCTAAATCAGTTTACATTGATTTAAGGCTGAAAATGAATTGTTACGAGTAAATTAAAGGGCTGCAATATTGCCGCTAAATTTCCATTTTTGTGCCGCTAAATTTGCAAATCTATGCCGCAATATCCTGGGGGGTCTGCCTATGGTACTGATTAATACATCAGTTCTTCTATTGGGAGTAACTTCTCTTAAATTCAAAAATAATGCTTCTGCTGCCGCTTCCCTATTTTGCAGCGTGTCCTCCTTGGACATATTTGAAATTCTAAATGTGATCTTGGCTCCGGTGTTTGTTTTCTTCACACAGTGCTTATGACTGCGAACACCTCCCCACCTGTCGGTTCGTTATCTTCTGAACCCCGTCTTACCACTGGTGTTGAGCCACGTCTCGTGGGTCCTCTGACTCCAACACGCTGCCATCACCAGCACTATTCGATGCTTCATATTCCTGACAGAGGGCTGCTGTGGCTGGATTTCCTTCCAGAAATAATTCTGAGAGACTCGCTGCCAGCTGAAAACCCCCTGAAAACCACCTGGCCTGCTTCCAGGGAGGGGGTCCTTGAGTCAGAAACCGCTGTATTCTGTGCTGATGAAATAAGACTCCATCCTCAATCCAAAATACTTCACCAAAGAAGTAGGCAAGGACTCCTTCCAAGTGTGAAAGTGCTTTTATTTAGTTAATTCAAATTAACAAGCGAAGGGCCAGATGTAGGTAAATGTGAAATACCGATTTCTTAATATCGAATTTTACAGATTCGGTATTAGGAAATTATTACTAAATCTTTTTTTTTTTTTTTTTTATTGAGATGGATTAGAATAGCACTACAAAAAAGAAATACGTTCATACATATAATGAAATGTCAGCTGGATAAGAAGATAAGTACAAAAATACAAAAATACACAAGGGTTTAAAAAACAGTTCATCAATACATAATACACGTCACCATCTAAAAGTATTTTACAAACAGGCAGGAGTTCAATCAATTCATCCTCTTGTTTCCCTCCACTTACTAAGGGGTGCCCAGATTTTTTCACCAAATACTTTCTTCTTCTGTCCCTTAAATTTATATAAGCATTCTTCGATATTATGAGTTCCAAGCAATCTAGTCAACCAAACCTGGAATGAGGGGGCAACTGAGTCTTTCCATGCCGCCGCTATTAAAATTCTTAACACTGCAACACAAAGAAAGACAAAGGCTTCCGCTTCATGTGTGATTTTCAGATTTTCATCTCTGCCAATTAACACAGTCGTTGGGGATAGAGAGATTTGTCCCTCTAACAGCCCCGATAAAAATTTCTCCATTTCAGTTAAAACAGGTTTCAAGTTTGGACAGGAATAAAACATATGAATTAAATCTGCAGGGCTTTGGTCGCATCTCGGGCATTTATCTGTATCCCTTTTCCCCCATTGGAACAACTTTGATGGGGTGTAATATAGATTAAAAATCATTTTATAATGTTGTGTTTTCAGGTTGGTTGCTCTTAATATTTTCTTGTTCAATGTTAATGCATAGTCCACATCTACATTTAGATCCCCAATTCTAAGAGCCCATGCGTTTTCCACTTGCACCACGTCATCTTCCAGACTCTGCAACAAAAAACCATAGCCTATTTTGATCTTCCGACCACCATTCCTTATATATTGAACAATTGGATTCATCTCCTGGATAGAAATCCTAGGTCTTATGGATTTCACTGATTGTTCTAATTGATTGTACAACATCCAGTGGTTCGCTGAGATATCATATCTTTGTTGCAGAGTCTCGAACCCCACCAACTCTTCCTTACTCATTACATCTCCCAGATACCAGATACCCAGCCTTTTCCAAAGGGCACTATTTCTATTCTGTCCAAGATGTTTAAATGGGTTTGAATCCCAGAGGTCTAAAATACTATTAATCTTCGGGATCTTAAGAAGTTTCAAAATTTGCTTCCATACACCCCATGCACCTAACATCAATTTACTTTTACTCCTCTTATAGAATTGCGCATTTACTTCCCGTATTAAGATCCCCTTGGCTTTTTCACCTATTACTAATTCATAGATTGTGGGAATTCTTGAAAGGCCAGGCTGGCCTACCGGGGTGTTACAGCATAATAACTGTTTCATATGCAACGCTAAACAGACCCAGTGATATAGTCTGAGATTAGGGGCTGCTAATCCTCCCCTCTCTAAAGGTAGTGACAGTTTAGGTAGTGACAGTTTAGCTAGCGATCTTCTTACTTTACCATATTGCCAGAGAAACTGAGAGAAGACTGATTCCATTTCGTGCTATCCCCTTATTAATTGAAGAAACTTTGATGGAAATTATTACTGAATCAGTAAAATTTGGAAAAAAAATACAGAATCCTTAATACCAATCGGTATTACCGATTCTGAATTACCGAATCGATAATTCAAAATTCCTGCAATTGAGGAATCAGCCAATCCTGTGCATAAAGTTGCTCCCAACAAGGAAGTGGCCACACCCAAGCAGCTGCACTGAACCAGAAACTGTTGGAGAGGCGGGCAGCAGAGAAAGACAAACAGGAGCAACTTTACTACCTGACATCAAACACCAGAATGGACAGCCAGGACAGGGAAACTGATGGTGCAGAAAGGAAAAGAAAAATGAAATTTAGTGAGCTGGAGATCTTGGTTGAGGAGGTGGCAAAGGAACACACCAAGCTATTTTGTAAAACATTACTGCAAGTGCCTGAGTCACAAAAAAGAAAAATATGGATTGTAATCCAGGACCTCATTAATTCCATAGGTGTGACCCACCGTGACGTGGGTGGACAACCTGTAAAATAGGTGGTATGATCTCAGGAGTATGGCGAAGAAGAGGATGTCTGAAAAGAAAAAGCAAGCAACCCTGACAGGTGGAGGAAAATATAGAGCACCTGCACCGACTGCCCTCGAACTGCTTGTGGAGTCCACCATTGAGCCTGAGCGTGTCAGCGGCATTGGGGATGCAGACCACTCTGCCGGGATGTGGCAAGGGGGCTGGTAACAGTGACCACTGCACT
The DNA here is from genome assembly GCF_964263255.1 of Lissotriton vulgaris. Taxonomy (NCBI): domain Eukaryota; kingdom Metazoa; phylum Chordata; class Amphibia; order Caudata; family Salamandridae; genus Lissotriton; species Lissotriton vulgaris. The sequence goes on along the minus strand of NC_141691.1, from coordinate 111,434,486 downwards.
TGAAGTGCTACAGAATAATCAGACTGCCAATACTGATGCAGGTGATGTGGCGGACAGCGAGGAGACAAATAGCCACAGTAGTGAAACGCCCCCTGTTACAGAGTCCAGGAGGTGCAGTGGGCGGCAAAGTGGTGGCACAGGACAGATTTCCATTCAGAATAGTGTACACAGAGGAAGCAGCCATGTTGTGCGTGGGCGCAGGAGGTAATGCCAGGCACACTTGTTTTTGATACATGGCTGAATTAGCCCATGATGGCTTTGTAGGCTGTTTGGAATTGGAACTGCTATGTTAAGCCCTTCAATGATGTGGCGTACTGACATGCTATTAAACTAAGTCACTCACACAATTACTGGCTGTCTCCTTACTTACCTAGAAATAGTTCTGTGTAATCTCAGCCCGTCCTTGTCTCCCATCTGGTGCTGGTGCCGCTCCTGCTGCTCTGGGCTCTGGCTGTGGACAGTCATCGTCCTCGTCCTCAGTCAGTCAAATCGACTGCTGTCCCTTTCTCAGTTGCCAGGTTATGCAGCTTAGCACATGTAGCAATGATCTTGAAGCAGATGATGGGTCGGTACTGACAGGCGCTTCTGCTTTTGTGGAGGCAGCGGAACCTGCTTTCCAACAGTCCAAAAGTCCGCTCCACCACGTTGCGTGTTGATTTGTGCGCAGCATTATATCGTCTCTCACTTGGGGTTGATGGGTTCAGGTAAGGAGTGAGGATGAATGCCTGCATGGCATATGCGCTATCACCTAGGTGAGAAAGAAAGTGCCATTAACTACAAACGCCAACACATTCATCAGCAGTATACATCTGGGTGTGTCACAGTGATTTACTTAGAAGGTATCTTTCTCAAAATTCTCCCCCAGCCAGACATGTGTATATCTCGGAATTTGCGGAATGTGTAGGAGTCATGGGTGCTCCCAGGAAATTTGGGACAATGTCGGTGATGATGTTGGCCGCATCGCAGATGACCTGCACGTTGATGGAGTGGGTGGATTTTCTGTTATGGTAGATGTACTCGTTGGCTGCAGGTGGGTAGATAGGTATATGTGTCCCATCACTGCACCCTATAACATGCGGGAACTGTGCCTTTTGGTAGAAGTCTGTTTTTGTTTTCTTCAGTTCGGCCTGTGTGGTGGGGAAGCTTATGTAGTGATGCATCCTTTGCATCATGGCATCCAGGAAATTGTTAAAGAACCAAGACAGGCAGTTCTGCGACACACCACCTACAGCAGCTATCACTGGTAACTTCCTGATGCTAATAGGTGAAGGCTACAGAGCACCAAGACTGGTGGTGGAGTTATAGCGTGCACCCTTGGTGTAGGATGCTCCAGGAGTGGGTGCAGGTCCCGTATCAGGTCCAGGATAGTTTGGGGGTGTAACTTGTACCTTTCATGTATTTCTGCCTCAGTGAGTTGAAATAGTGTGATGCGCTGTCTGTATATGCGCTCCTCCCTTCTCCAGATCCTCATTCCTGCTGCCTGTAGTCGTATCTGTCTTGCAATAACGTAGCGGGCCGCCATTGTGTTGAGACTGTTGCATTTTGGGGCTGTTTAAATGCTGTGCAAACTATTGCCATCTGCTTTGAGTCAGTGGTAATCACCGACTCTTAAATACCGAATTTCATGTATTGCCGTTTTTTGGTACATCTCTTTTATCGATTCTTATATACAGAATCTGTATTTGGGGATTTTGGTATCTCCAATTCGGTAATAAGGAATCAGTAACTGGTTTTCCTTATTTTACCAATTCCTTATTACCGAATCCATTCGGTATTACGAAAATTGTAATTGGCTAAATACCGGTCAGTAACGGGGAAATTTACAGAATTTCACTGTTACCGACTGGTATTTAGCCACCTACATCGGGCCTTAAATGCTTTGTCCATGACGCGTATAGACCGCAACCAAGCAGTCTTGATTACATGATTATGCTGTGGATATTCACATTCTTTTAACCTCTTGTGCCACGTGTGCTACTCAATCATGGATATAGGCAACAGACTTCAGTATTTTGTTATCTTTACACACTATTAAAAACTCATGCTATAATTTCAGTTTTCCCAACATCTAACATAGACAATAAATAAGTATGTCATTCTCCACTTGTACCTAAAAAAGTATGTACAATCAATGCACCTTAATCCTTAAACTTTTGCTGTTGCCAATATCTAATATTCTCAACTTCATAAAAGTGCAATGTGCTCAACAAAGTGCAAAATATGTGCAAAAGTTCTAATTAGGGGAAAAACCCAACAGCATCATAGTGTTTTTCTCCAGAAGATTTATCGGACTTTGAACCTTCAATATATTTCTTTCTATGGATTGAATGTGCATTGTGAATAAGGTGACTAGTGCAAGAATTTGAAAAAAGGCGGGGTCTTAATTTTCAGCATCTTTTGCCTATATGAAATTGAGCCATGTTTTCCTAATCTGGGTTTATTTGCAACATGTTACAGCATAAATGCATTATTATTCTAAGGTACCCTCAATCTAACCACCTCAATACACACTATTATCAATATCAGTGTACAATGTTCTATAGAAAATTCTTGAATGCCAATATATTGTAGGGGTGATGGCTACAACATCCCTTGATTGTAGTTTACAAATATGGTTTTCATAGTTGTAATGAAGTGCTATGCGTGTTACTCCACATAAATATAAAACTTTTCCAGCAGGGTCAACGCTCCACAATTGAGCTGGTCCAGGTTGAAGGTGCCGTACCACCAAATATTTGGATTGTTCCTCCAAAGATACCCGCACTGCAAATGCAGTTTCAAAGGGTTAATCAAGTAATGAGTTTTGGCAGTCTAGCCTTTCTCAAACTTAATGATCTGTACATAGTGGTAAAGATGAGTCTATTGTACCCAGAGAAAATAGACTCTGAACTAGATAATGTCAAGTCTGTTTCTAAACTTGTTTCCTCAACAAGTTCATGGTTAGTAATTTGATAAAACCATTTGTAAATCTCACTCACATGAGGCATCTTATCATACTTTAACTTAATTGTACAGGACTTTGCATCCATAACACATCTCATGGTGGTTATAGAATTGGTGCAGAGGACTGTTAAACCTAATGAGTCTAATGTTAACAAGTCTCATTTCAGAGGATGCTGGGTGCATCACTTGTGCCAATATATATTGTGAGGTAAATGCAAGAAAAACTGAATGTGCTCACGCTACTTCCATATTGACAGTATTTAAATTGTCCTATGGTGCTAAAGTAAGGACGATAGGGTGTCCCACTATGGGGCTATCTCCGCAATGCTTTACCTTTCTCCTTTCCAATGCCATTTGTCTTGGATATAGTTGCATTCCTCCCATCACAATATATTTATAGTAGTAATGTGTGTAAGAGTGAAGAATGAAATCTAGGGTAATCTGGCCTGGTATTCTGGCATCATTCCCATGTGGGCTGGGTCATCTACAATAGTGTATCCGAGCATCTGGCAAGGGTGTTGTGCCCGTGGATATTATCTGCTCTGTGTTCGGTTACTACACTAATCTCCTGTTTACATCAGACCCTCCTATTTGGTACCAAATGAGGGCCTATTGATCTTCACAATGTCTGCCAATGCAATCATTTCTAAGTCTAAAGATGATGTGACCCACAAATTGCAAACACATTACTTGACCGCTTGGGTCACCTGTTGCTCTATGTGACAAAACACGTATGAAATTCAGTTACTCAATATGGAACGCAAGTTATTTCTCAATCAGTCTGGGTGTTTTGTGCACTGATTTATATATTGAAATTCTGTTCACCTCAGGGTCCTCATCGTGTACCTAACTATTTAATGTGGTTGTACCCTGGGAATGTCACAGAGCAAAAGTAAGTCTCCCTTAGAGTCTCGTCTCTCCAGAAAAATATTGCCCCAGGACATTTCGGATCATTGTCTTATAGCTCTTAGATGTCCCAACACCTGTTTTTTCAAAGGCATTCGTACTCCCCATGTATCAGTTCACATGGTGATGTGAGCATAGACACAAGTCTGAATTACATGTGATGAACTTCTCAATTAACTTTTTTCCCTGTTGGTGTTTGGTATTACTTTTAAGGCTACTTTTTCAGGTTTCTACATTTTTGAAAACTTGGCAACCTCTCGCTGAGTTAAGCCAATTTCTTTTTCATTTGGGTCTCCTATATTTGACATGGACAGTCTTGCTCCCCTCGTTGCCAATTATGTAGTCCACTTTAATTATGTCCTTGTCTAAGAAGATTAAACATTTACTAGGAATTGCTGTTCTATTATCCTTAAAGTATTGTCTTTAGATTGTTACTCTGAGGTGTGAATTGGGGCGTCTCTGTTTAAGCACTTTCTGTGGATATCCCCTATGTTGGAATCTTTATGCCATATTTTCTTCTGCAGCACGTGCTCTGGACTATATTTTTGCTCTAACGAGTTCCCCCTAAGTGATGCTCCATTATAATTGTTTGGGATGGTGCTATTTGCATGGTAGATGCTGTTCCCCACCACTGTTTTACAGTACAGAGTAGTTTCAAGCTGTATACGCTTAACTTGCATGTATTTTCAGAAAATCTATCTCAAGATTACTTGTATGAATTGTGAATTTCAGATTCAGGCTATTAATTCTTTGAATGTTAGAATGAAGTGTTGATACTTAGCCTTAGTGCCAATGACAACACCAAGTCACTGCAATATTAGGAAGTAAACCTCTTTACCATATTTAATGTTGTACTCCAGAGATGATGATCCTATCCAACCTGTTCTATTCTCAGGATTAGTTCATGAGTAGATCAGCTTATCCCAACTCCGTAAGCATTGATGCAATTCACTTGCGGTCTTATGTCCATGCCCTGCACTATTCAGTCTATTGATCCATTTAGTCTCCGCATTTCGTAAAAGAGCCTCCCTATCGCCGCCTCTTTAATTACTCTGTATATGATCTGTCCTGGAACCAAATTCTATGTTCTCCAAGGTACAATAAACAGTAATGTGTAGCATCTAGAAAAAATCTAATCAGTATTTCTATTTTGTCCCTTACATGGTTCTGTATGCAATCTTTCAAAGGACGTATACTACTCCCCACATAAACCTGGCCAAATCCACACCCTGCAATATATACAGTTTGTAGGTAGTGCTGCAATTAATGAAGGCATTCACTTTGTAAGTTATTTGGTACTGTAATGAAATTTTCTCCCATAAATGCAGATTTTCCGGTACCAATCTCCCATCAGTAGTTTCTGGAACTTCACATAACTTGAACATAGTATATCCATGATTGTGATATCTTTTTGGTATGTAATCTTGGGATTTTTGGATGATACCTGGAGAAAATGAGGACTCTGTAGGAATATACTTTTGTTTTCTCACTATATTCAATATTAGCCCACTCTGTCCATTATACAGCGTTATGAAGGTGGTCTCATTTTATTGCCCCATTACTGCTAGATTGTTTTTTTTCTGCATTTATTCAGCAATGTCTTTCCTCTGTAATGTCTTTACATTTTCTTTTTGAGCTTGTTCCAGTACTTTATCATAACCTATATCTTTAAACGTTCCTTGCATTATAACCATTCTGTTCTTAAAAACATGGTTTTGACTAAAATTACGTCCAGCATGTACCATCTCACCATATGGAATGTAATTGATTATGCACTAAACACAAACTAAAAAGCTGTTACAAGTTATATCAATATGAAAAATTCCACAATGCATGGTAGCAAAGTCCATATACCAGAGATGATCTAGGAATGCAATCCTATACTGGTCAAATGTATTGTTAGATCAGCAGTAAACCTGCTTTTATTAAGGCTGTTAAAGAATGGTAAATGAGTGTCTGTGCCATTGGAGATGATGAGGATATCGTTAATATACCTCTCACAGAAATAATTTCCAGCTGCTTCAAAGCTTGTGAGCCTTAAGCATTCTCCTTATCAAACAGGGTCCTAAATAGTTTTGTATAAGATGAACAAACCTGGAGCCCATCGTGGTCTCCTTTTTTCCCAAATACAATACACAATCCTGGAGGATCACGTTATTAGTTAGCATGATGCGTCCCATTTCTTATAACCTTCCTGTGTTCATTTTGACTAGCTCCATGATTCTACAGATAATGTATTATCTCCTCAATGCCCTGTTCCAGTTTTGTACTGGTATAAAGGCTAGTAACATCTAGAGCGACAAGCATCATAATAACCCACTGAAAGCTATCCATTTTACTGAAGACCTTTCTGCTATCCGGTAGAATGGAGAATAAAAGCCAAAGACTAAGAATGTATCCGTGTATTGTGCCAAATGTTCTGTGGGGAATCCATTCCCCGAAATGATTGGTCTCCTAGATGAAAACACTTCTACTTTAGAACCTTTGTTGGAACACATATAAATTGGCATCTCAGAGCAAACATTAAAACAACTATTGTTCTTCTAAGAGTAACCCACACTCCTTCCATTTATTAACCTAGGATTGATTATTCTGGTAAAATGAGATATTGGATTTTCTTGCAATTTATTATAGAAGGAGTGATCTTGTAGTTATAAGATTGCATTGTAGTAATCATCCTCATTCATAATGGCACTATTGCTGCCTTTATCAGCTTTGTGAAGTGAAATAGTCATTTTTTTTGTTTTATATTCTTCTGTTCCATTTATAGCAATTTGTGGATTCACTTATTGTGGACTAGATATTCATGCTTCAAATTAAATATAGGCTAATTCTTCCAGAGAATTCATCTATACCCAGGTCAAAGGGTTTTGTACACATTAACAAAATCACACTATGATAAAATGGAAACCCTCACTTAAAACATGAATTTAATCTTTCTCCAAGGTCCGATTTCTCTAATTCTTAAGAACTGGCCAAATGGTAAATTTGTTCTTCACGCTTGCGGGTTATGGCTGTTGGAGGAGAGGCTTACATTGCCTTCTAAAATTTTTGTTTTCAACTGGCCACTGGCCATCCTGAATGGTTATCATCAAGTCAAGAAAGTTCTTTTTCTGAGACAGATGCTGTTAATTTTAATAAGGATCACATTCGTTAATCCATTTTGTACATTTTGGAATTTCAGCTATGTTACTTATACAAACGATCAAGAAGTAATCAATAAATATCCACCACAGTTATAGAAAATGCTTTAAAACGTTGTTGATATTGAAGGACTTTTTTTTTCTTTTTTAAAGCCGTATATGTACAGGCATGCCAGACCTGGGGCAAATGTGCTGTGCATATAAGTGTACTGAATTTGAATGTAAGACAGCTACGGGTATTTGTGCGCTTTACAAGTTCAAAAACATAACATGTTAAATTGAAAAACAAATCTTTGAATGCAAAGGTGTCACACTCTATAATTAAATGAATGGAGGCTGCAGAATTCAAACATTCAGCTCTTAATATTTCTTCTATAGCTGTAAGGGTGGCATCCTCAGGAATGTTAGTGTATAAAGTTTTTACATCCAATTTAACCAGATCAGTGGTCACTTTCTGATTATCTCAATCCGATTCAAAACGTCTAAAGAAATGGTTTCAAAGTTTTGAGAGTTGTGCTAGCAGAGACCCCAAACCAGAAATGATGGGTCTTGCTAGTGGTTGTCTCTTTTCTTTATGGTTTTTGGGGAGGGAGTAGAAGTAAGGTATTCTGGGTTGATGAGGTACTTTGCTTCCTCTTATGTAATCCGTCCTACATATCAGCTTCATTTATCTTAATCTGAATCTTTTGCAATCTGAGTGGTGTCCTGATGAATGACTTGATGGTATGTACTAGGCTCTACAAATCTAAAAAATCTCACTTGACCTGCAGGTCAAGTGAGTAGACTTTTCTACTTGACCTAACAGCAATGCACTCGACCCACAATTGATCGCATAATGGACTTTTTTCAAAACATTTGTGTGGTATCGGGTTCCCAAGGCCTACATGCTCCGTAGATAACCCACATACACCGAAAGAACTGTTGGCACGGAAACTGAAAAGTACAAAGGACAAGTTTATTAAGACCCCATGGGGTGGTGGTACATTCCTACAGCACCCTTCGGCAATGCAAGAAGTATCACACCGAACGGTGGTGTGAGTCCTTCTTTTATACAATTTACAAGCAATAAAAAGATAGGCGGTACAAGGTTACAGAGTTTATGTACATATATGGTCATTTTTTGGAGCACAGCCAACTCATGGGAGGGGTTACAACCCCACTGGTCAGTTTGGCGGCACATTCCTGAGGGGTGACTGGTCAGTTGAAACTGCGCATGTACAGGCTTGACCGTTACTAAAAATAGCCTGTTGCTGGGCAAAGTCGAGTGGTCAGTGGTACGGACAACGGACAAAAGGGCATGCTGACCACGAGGCCGCTCATTCCCTAAAATGGCCGCCGTAACATACAAAATGGCGTTTTCTAATATGGCCAAGTTAAGGGGAATAACGTGTAGCAAAGCTAAGCGCTAACCCGACCATTGTCAAATTACGACATTTGCAGTACCAACAACCTAGGAAAACATTGGCCACCCAAATAAACGGCAAATTTCACCCATTTACCTCCCTATGTGTGTATCAAAGTGCTGTGGGGAAGGTTTATGCGAACATACATGGCAAAAAAATACCTTACTTATAAACTTAAATACAACATATCAGGCTGGCACTTACTTGTAGTGAGGAAGCTGATGCTCAGACTGAGCTAAGGTTTGCGGTTCTTCAGATCGCTGCCTTCTGTCCTTCCCTTTGAAATAACTTTTATGGCCAGAGTCAAGTGCTTGTTCTTTCAAAATAGGGACAGTTGCATATTCATGGACCGGGAAGGCTGTGTCACGATTGTCATTGTCCAGTGTTTCCTCTGAGCGAAAGCACTACTGTTGGGGTTGGATGAAAGTGTCAACTTTTGAGCTGCTGTCAAGTCTTGTATTGCATTAGCGCTCCGTCAGCTTTGAGGCAGATGAATGTAGCTCATTTTGTAATCCGTTTATGCTGCCAAGTCCTCAAACTTTCATTTACCTTGCTGTAGCTGTGGCAGTGCTCAATTTGTATGAAAAAAAGTGCCAAGGGCCGTGTCAGGAGTCAATGGCTTGGCAGTTCGGGCTGCACTGTTCTCATGAGGCACAGGGGTCATTCAAGACCAATTTCCATATAGCCAGTCCTGAACTGGGGTGGGGAACAGTGAGCTAAAGAACGATGATGGATTCAACAAAGGTCTGTGACTGGGAGTGTCTCGAAAGGAGACAAACAGCTGTCAATTGTCAGAACTATTTAATAAATTGGTCAAGACTGATTTGCATAGCCAGTCCTGAACTGGGGTGGCGAACAGTGAACTAAAGAACGATGATGGATTCAACCCAGGGCAGTGAATGGGAGTCAGTGTCTCGAAAGGAGAAAAACAGCTGCCACCATGGCAAATTGTTAGAAGTATTGACAGACACCACAGTGAATGGTAAAACACAAAAATGCACACTTGTTAAGGAAATGGTGCTGATTTGAACAAGAGAGTAGCATTAAACTGAATCGCTATCTTCCGAGTCAGTAACAGTGTTGTTTTGACAAGGATGTGTGGCGCCCATAATATGTCTTGTTCCTGGATTTGCTGAAAGCCAATGCAAAACGGCTGGGTTTGGATCAAAAGTGTCTAACTCCGGACCATCTACTTGGATTCGCATTAAAGCAGACATGGTGTCACTTTTAAGGGACGCACAGAGCTCATTTTTTACTCGGTTCATGCTGCTAAACCCCAGTTCACATATTGCTGTTGTTGGACTGATGGAAAGCATGATTTCTAAAATTGGAAGGACATTTTTAACTTCTTCTGGGCGTTTTTTCAATAGCTGAGTGAAGAGGGATACAGGCTTATGCGACATTCTCCAATGAAAGACGTACAGTTTAAAATCTAGCCACTCTCCAGGGGCAGACTGAATTTCTTCATCAGTAAGTACCTTTTTGTAGTACATAACAAGTTCCTCAAATTCTTGATCCCCAAAAACTCTAATCTTTTCAAAAGAGTCTGGCCACAAACTAAAATCAAAAATGTTAAACAAAGAATGCGGCTTGCCTGAGATGTGCTTCAGAAAGCGGTCACTCATAAAAGAAAGAGCATTCTCTATTAACTCAATAGTGTCTTCCTTGACACTAGTTTCATTAGAGCTGCCTTTTCTAGCAGGCTTTGCCTGTGTTAGTAACGGGACCCCTGCGAAATTTCCATCTTTAAAAACCAATTGAAATTGTGTTAGTGCTTTTCCTGGCTTTGTTTTCAGCAGTATTAGCTTCTGTTAAAGCACCTCGATTCTTCTTGCAACTTCAGAAATAGGAGTGTCTTCTTGTTGAAATGCCTTAGACACTTGCTCAAGCAGCTCTGTGAAGTCTATCATGAAGTGCAAGAAATAAAGAAACTGCCCACTTGAAATCTTCAAGCCATTTCTGTTGTACAACTCTGTCTTTTGTTTTTGATCGAACTCCCTTTGCTTTTGGTGGATTTCTTCTAATGACTTCCTTTTCCCAACTGCTGAACTCTCTCCTGCATTAATTTTAGCTCCAGTGGTTTTTCCGGCCAACAACAACCTGATGTCTGCCATTGCACTCTCTGCCTGTTGTCTGCCTTGTCTTCACTATTAGCCAGCACTGACTCCCTGCTTCTGTCCGCTTTGAGCTAGAATCAAAAACAATAACTCACTGTAATTTAAAAATATTATAACTTGAAGTTTGTACAAACTACAATACTGGGTATAATTTGCTTTCAATACTTTAACAATGATGGTAAGGTTCCAATATACATTTTTAACTGCATCAGATCTGTAACTCACTGTGTGTGATTCTCAGGTTCGCACAAAAGCACCCCAATTTGGAATGCGCTCTAATCAACGATGTGCAACACCAGTGCAGCTTCTGAAATTACTCACTATTGAGACTCACTAGTCTGCTCTTGAGTATTGCCGGTTCTAATGGGGGAGGGTTATACCTGTTCAGTAAAACTAAAGGTCTGCCTGACGCTTCCCCCTCCCAAAGCCTAACTCTGGGCCTAAACTTACTTTTTGGGGGGAAACAGGGTGGTAATGGTCACACAATCTGCACAATCCGCACCTTAGGTGATGGTGACACTGTCTTATGAGCAAAATCAAGCAATGAAGGTGAGGAAACATACCAGCATAGTAAAACATGATGTTCTAGTAATGCAACTTGCAGCAGTATAAACTCTGGGAAGACATTTAATTTCCATTACCTTCAGATAATAAAACTGACAGAAGTTCGGACGTTTATAAAAGTGCAAGTAACCCTACGGTGCAACACAGCCAAATCAAACTCTCCACATCATTGCGCTTCATCCGGACAAGGCAAGCAAACCTTTTTTAAACAGTGAGAGGGCACAGCACAGACAGTCCGCCACCTGTAAACAAATATTTGCACATGGTCTCTGGCTTGACAACGTAGCTCTGTCACCAGGCAATTAGAGTAGTGAGCATTAGAGTTTGGCTCTAGTCTGCCCACATGTTGGGAGCGAATTACATGTTTTCAAAACATGATGTGCATCCACCAAAAAGTGCTTTTTTTGCTCTACACAGTGATAGGACGCTTGACAGTGCAACTACTGTTCTACTTAGTACAGCATTGTCATTCTAATTCGTTGCTTCTGTCGTTTTGCATATCCTCTTCCCCATCTTCTGTGTAATCCCTTTCTTATCCCACCCATAAATTCAACGTTTTCTTCCCTCCCCTTAATTGCACTGGGATGCATACTGAGGCAGGGCTCATGACTTGGATATTTATGGTCTATGAAAATGAATCTTGAACTGCTCACCAAATGCTCAATTGTCAACAATGTTTAATTTATTTTGCGTACCCCACAGCTCCCGAAGACCAGCAATCACCAAAATGCAACACACAAATCTATGTGAAAACATCTTCTATTAGACACTTTACCCCCCACCCCCTTCAAATAAAAAGCTTTGACTTCACCATAAGCATTAGCAGGGTTGCCAGAACTACCAACTTTCCTTTCGTTCATTTAAATAAATAAATCGAGCGCTCCCTAACCTCTGGCCCACTAAGTGCTGCCCACACTTCTTGTCACTGCCCCTGAAATACCTGCTGCATAACGGGTGCAACGATCTTAGCAGCAACAGCTTTAATTCAACAAAAAAATATATGGAATGGGCTGGAGGAGTCTGTGAATCATCATTAATATTGCACCGAGCCATCCACAAGCACTGTGTATAAAAAACATTGCAGTATATTGACATGTAGATATGAGGCCACTGGATATGGTCGGATTTTCAGCAAAATATGAACCTGCCAGACTTGATACGGCCATTCTTCCTAGACACGCCGGGCACACCTTTTGAAAGATACCAGATATAGGGCGACATATCCAGAAGTCTAAATGACTGGTCCTATAAATGCCGAACTACTCGCAAATGAGTAAATAGTAATTGCCAGTACAGGAAATTTAAAATGATATACACTCATTTCAAAACAATAAAAAAAAGTTTCCCTCGGTATTATTAATGGTGCCTGTCCATTTTCATTACTACATTTTAGATCTCCATCCGCCATTACAAATTAAGGTTGAATGCCCACTATTGCACCGAGCCCGAGGTGAGCAGTCTACTTGCAGGCACAGGCTGCTAATTACATTAATAAATCACTCACGGACTGAAAAGAATGCACGGTGAACGTAATGTTTTAATTTATGCTCAGTGTTCTCATCCATTCACAATTGGGATGGCTTGTGTAATGAGACAGCATATTGAATTTTGTGTTGAGAAGAATTAGTATTCATATATATTTTTGCACCTCTGGTAGTTACTGCCCCAGCTCAGGGAAATGCAGTTGGAGCAAGGATTAGTGTCCCCACGAATAGAAACATATTTTAAACGATCCTTTGTTCCAGTCCTTGGCATTAACCCATTCTCTGTGATTTGGAAAATATTTTCACACATGCCTGGCCCTTTAAGAAGGGACACTGCCAGATAAAGGTAAAGCATTGTGTACGAACAAAATCTCCACCTCCCCCACCCCCCTTTTCATGCAGGGGCTAAACCTGTAACAGTGATTATTTAATAGGTCTTCAAACCAGAATAAAAAAAGAAATTCGAAAAGTTTGATCGTTAGCAAGATCTTTCACATGCCCTCATATAAAAAAATACATATTACGAACGTGTGCAAAATAACGTAAGTTTCTCCTAAACCAGGCCATTTACTTCTGTCTGCTGAATGTTTCATGAGTGCGGTGTTGGTTAATGGATACCTTTACAAAAAATCCAGTTAATTGCAAGAAATGAAGTGCTTTGATAAATAGTTTTGATTAACAGTTTCCCAATAGCATGCTGGACAATCCATACCGGCACATCTAAGTTGGAATTTGTTTTGAGAGAAGACCAAATAACAGCTAGTCGGCCCAGTTTAATTGTCTTTTTCCCAAGCTGTATTTACTCGCACACAACACAGGCAGCGGCGCACAAACAAATACTGGCACTAGCTCAGACAGTGAAATCAAAAATACACTAGTCTACTCAAATGATTAGTTGATAAGTTTTGCGGTCGGCGGGCCTAAATGAAATTTAATGTGAAAACGGACTCACCTCTGCCAAAATCGCCCTGCACTCCGAGTCCCGACTCCACTGAGGAGAGCGCGTGGTGGCTTGCTACGTCACTGCTGCACTTTAAGCAGCATAGCACGGGGCCAGGTCATGGCCGTCATTGGTAGCGCTTTCGCGCGCTACAAGATTGACGGCCCTGGCACCCAAACAATAGGCAATGCGTGCATGATGCCCCCTAAGCCTTTCATGGTGCATTGCACCCGCGTGCATGATGCATGCTATGCTGCCCCCTAAGCCTTTCATCGCGCACCGCACCCTGCACCGCAATGCTGCCACCTAGAGCCTTCCACATGCTACTGCACCTACCTCAGAGGCACTCGCCAGGCCGGTCAAGTAGGCCTTGAAACTGACTCGACCTGCAGAAAATTCACTCGCATTTGCGAGCGGGCGAGTGGATTTGTGGAGCCCTGCTGTAGTGTCACTCAGCAGTATGTCATTCTTGTCTATATTCCTCAGTGGAGAGAATGACAAAAGCTCCTCCCTTATCTGTTGGTTTGATGGTTATCAATTCATCATCAATCAGTTTTTATTGCTCATCTTTAGTGATGTTCTTAAACTGTTTCAATTGTAGGTTTTGAACGTCATTCAGGACTACTTTCTCACAAGTGAGGTTCTCGCACAGCGTAGTACTAGTCGGAAGGATGAAATTTGATGGATTTCCCAATCCAGAGTCAGGTGTTTCTAGTGGTGAAGTCCTGTTTTGAAAAAACACTTTGTTTAATCTTTCATAAGAACTGTGCCAGTTTGTAATTTAATCTAAAGGGACCTTCTTGAGGTGTAGGTACAAATTCCAAGCCTTTGTTAATAACATTTGTTTCAATATCTGAAGGGGTTCTGTTGGACAAGGTTACAATTTATGTGTTCTACAGCTCCTTTCTCCTACTCCTTGTCACTATCTGTGCTTCTTCCTTGTCCATTGAATGACTCTTCCTCTTCCTTTTTGTTCTGCCTCTGGCCTAGCCTCTTCCTAAAATGACTGGTTAAAAGGGGTTGTCATTCGGGCTGAAACAATGGAAATAGTGGTTGCCACATAGGTTGCTGTTGAAGAGGAAATGGCCCATAGTAAAGTTCTAATGTCTAGGTTGCCCCCTCCAATCATAGTCACTGTTCAATCCTTCTGAACCTCAACTCCCACTGAAGTTTTATTTGGCCAGATGTCTCATCCAAGGACCTGGAATATGCTTCCTCTTGGTGGTAGTCTTTAGTGTAGGGAAAGATTTTTCTGTATTGAATTTTTTATGTCTTTCTGTAGTTTTCAAAATGTTTGTTGTTTTACAAACTCCTTACTTTCATGAATCACTAAGTTTGTCTCTGCCAGCCATATTTTGAGCAATGTAATTCGTACTGATGTTTTAAGGATGCACTCTTCCATCATGATCTTGATTGAAATAGTATCTGCTAGTCTTTTTGATGTATTGATGATTAGAACCAGCCAGACACTGGTGCATTTCTGAGCCATTGTGACCACTCTTTTCTAAATGTTAGGCCATCCAGAAATGTATGTGGTGCATTTGTTACTAGGAGACCATTTGGTGCCACATTTGCTGGTAGGTATTTGGTCCAGGCAGAACTATCCTTATTTGATCTTTCTTTAACATTGCCACATTTTTCTTTGAGATTCCTGCACCGTGTTCTCTCATTTTCTCCCAATAGGGAGGGAGTCTTTTTAATATTGCTTCCATAATGTTGTCATCAAAGCTCAGACCTTGTAGGTCTGTCTTTATTATATTCAGACTGATCAGTTAATCAACTTCACTATGTAATTATAGTTGTCCTACAGCTGTGCTTCAATATCTTAATTGTTGAAGGACAATTCTTGTAACAAATGTTATAGAGTATATCATTCTGATACTGGTTTAAAGTAGTATAATAAATACCAAGAACCCTCGGTCACTAGGAGCATCTGCTCTTGAGAGCACAAGCCCTCAACCCACCCAAGGGTGGCATGTTTCATCACTGCGCCTGATCCTCGTTGATCTGGTGCCGCAGTGCTCAACTGACCCCTCAAGGAGGCTCTTTGCTGGAGATCATTTTTTGCTTGCCTAATGAGGTCTAGGTATGTGAACTAGCATTAGCAACTGAATTAGAAGATTGGTGTGGAGTGATAAAAATGTGACTATAGAGATCTGATTCTTTTACTTTAGATAGAGGTTCTATGTCAAGGTTAAAAGAAAGTGAGAAACCACAAGAAAGAATGTTCCTAATGTTACTTTTGATAGCCATTCTTTAGTGCACGATACATGAAAGTTTAATTGAATCAATGGTTGACCTGTTTCATGCCTCTTCTGTCTCTAAAGATCAATGGCATTTCATCAGGACCTAGTGTAATGTACCTAATCTTCTCTAGGGAGGGAGATCCTAATCTAATTCTGCAAAAAGGGATCCCCACCTCTTTGAAGAACACCAATAAATTGGTGGTTTCTCAAACGTTCACACCCAATGTGTGGGTTTTGGTTCACATTCTAGTGAAAAAAAGGACACGTGACAAGAATTAAACGAGCATCTCTCAAGCACTAATGTGCTCGGACTTATTACAACATTGAATCAATTCAAAACATGCGCAACTTGTTCAAGGTGACATCACAATCCTGGTATAGACATTTGTACACCACTCACACATCAAATATATTCTGCAATATCTTGGAATTACAATGTGTGTAATAGAAACAACCGTGCTGGTGTAGTCTGTAATATAACCCGATTCTTACCCTCTTGCACAAAGGAATGGGCACTTTGAGGTGGGTGGAAGAACCATTCTCTGTGCTCACTAGCCAGAGAATTAATATGTTCTCCAATTGTTACATTTCCAGAGTAGCGTACTTACCATCTTAGAGCACTTTTTTTTTTAGAGTACTGGAGGTTTTGCCTACCCCTTGTCCATGTCCCCGTAAACAGTGTTTTGCAGGAGTTCTCCCTATTATACGCAACATTTCAGGGTCAAAGGGAGCAGAGCGTATGCATTGCTGAGCAATGTTCACTCCAAACCTGTGCTTTTATTTTCCCTATAGCAGAGAGCGGCAGAGTTACCATAGAAAGCAGATGTAGAATGACATTGACCGCTTTCAGTGCACTGACTTGAATCATGACGGTGTCCGATTTGGGCACCATATTGTGAAGGTTGTATTGAATATTAAATTCTAAATGCAGTATTTGAAGAATGCACAGTATAAAGAAAATGTATGAAAAGGTTGAATCTAGTTAGTACCTAGTTGACATACAAAGATATTCATATATCAGAACCATCAAAATTGTATTAATCTGTCTTCAATGACAGTAGTGGGCCGTATCTGTAATTTCTTCCTTTTAGACAACTATGCATATGACTATGTTCTGCCCACTACTAAGAATACAAATGAGGACACAAAGGGCAGGCTTACTGGAAGAATCTGCAATTGGCTGTTTTTATGTATGTGTACAGTCACTTTATCACTGCACAGTTTTTCACTTTGCACTTATGAGCACCTGATTGTAAGATTCAATGATTTATTGTCATGAAACTACTATGAATACAATGCATTTATTCAATAATTGCTTTGTCTTTTTCTACAGGTTTATTTTGTTTAATTTCAGATTGTGTTAATTAGACACTTATGAGTATTTGTGTGATTTCAGACCTGTATATAATTTTAAGATGTTAAAGATGTTAAAGATGTTAAAATGCGTTTGTATAGCGCTCGGCTACTCAAAAAGAGTGTCCCGGCGCTTTCCACAGGCAGCTACAATGTAAAATAACATAACAAGAAGAACAGATCCCGACAGAAAAAGAAAGACACCCACCTAAACAGAAAGATTAAAAAGCCAAGTCTTCAAATTCTTCCTGAATTGAAGCAAATTGGGAGTACTGCGAAGTACCAGTGGCAGCGAGTTCCACAGCTGGGAGGCCTTGAGGCTGAAAGAGCGTCCCCCAATGCGGGCCTTCCTCACACGTGGAACCACAGCCGTGAAAAGGGATTCAGAACGCAGTGAGCGAGCAGGACGATAGAAAGCCAATCTCTTCTGCAGGTATCCCGCGCCTGAGCCAAACAGAGCTTTGTGCACCAGCGTCAGGGATTTGAACATAATCCGCTTCCGGATCGGCAGCCAATGGAGCGTCTGCAGCAGCCCAGAGGCCCGCGCTCGTCTATGCAGACCAAAAATCGCGCGGGCTGCAGAGTTCTGTGCCACCTGCAAACACTGGACCAAGTAGTCCGGAAGGCCTAAGAAAAGAGCATTGGCATAGTCTAGCCTGGATCCGATGAGCGCCTGCACCGCAATCCGTCTGTGCTCCGCAGATAGTAGAGGAAGGAACTTGCGGAGCATTTTCAGAATGCCGAAACAGGTGCCGGACAGGCCGAGAACGTGCGCTCTCAGAGAGAGCTTGTTATCAAGCTTAACACCTAGGTTCTTGGCAACCAAGGAGGATTTTGCTGGGGGACACATGGCAGCCGGCCACCACTGCCGCCACTCGGGATCGATGGCACAGCCGAAAAATAGAACCTCCGACTTACTGGAGTTGGCCTTCAGACTATTCCGCTGGAACCAGCCAAAGACCATGTCCAGACAGTCCAGAATTCTCTCCCCATCAAATGGCTGATCTTTGCCACAGGTGAAGAGGAGTTGCGTGTCGTCGGCGTAGGACACGATCTGGGCTGCGTAAGCCTCCGCCGCAGCCGCCAGGGGGGACATAAAGATGTTGAACAATGTCGGGCTCAACACAGAACCCTGTGGAACCCCGACTCCCAATGGCGGCATCTCGGCGGAGCTCTGGGAAACCCAGACCGTCTGGCGGCGGCCCTCCAGAAAAGATGTAAACCATCTGAACACCGTCCCCCTTAGGCCGATGTCATAAAGCCTGGCGAGAAGCGCCTCGTGGGGGACGGTGTCGAAGGCCGCCGACAGGTCCAACATGACTAACATGGCCTTGCCCCCCACATCCAAGGTCTCCCTGATGATCTCAGAGACCTCCACCAATGCCGTTTCCGTACTATAATTCGGGCGGAAACCGGACTGGGATGGATGGAGCAAGTTGTTGGATTCTAGGAAGCTCGACAAGACGCCATGGACATGTTTCTCAGTGATCTTGGCCAAAGCCGGGAGAAGTGAAATTGGCCTATAATTGGCCAAAACCTCAGCATCAAGACCAGGCTTTTTCAGGAGGGGGATCACCATCGCCCTTTTCCAGGTGCGTGGGACACTCCCTTCCCTCAAGGAGGCATTGAGGATCGGGTTGACCAGGGGATTCACCACTGCCGCCATCCCAGCCAAGAATTTGGCGGGGCAGGGGTCAAGTGGCGAGCCAGATTTAAGACTGGCCAGCAGAATCCGGGACATGTCACTGGAGACAGGTGGAAAGTCCGCCTGTACTGCCGTTGACATGGACGATGTTCCAGGTCCTGCCCCGAGGCCACAGCAAACCTCCACCGAGCTCTCCGAAAAGGAGGCCTGAATTGCCTTAATCTTGTCGGTGAAAAAAGTGGCAAGATCACACGCCCACGCATCAGATATAATTTTAACCGACTACTACTGTTTTATATACCAGAAAAAAGAAGAAAGGCTGGTAGCTGAGAGAAATGTAAAAGTTTCATTAGTTCAAGGAAAGGGCATACATAATTTGCCTGTGAATTTATACAGCACACAAAGGGAAACACTGATGTCAATAATTTTTACAAGTTTTGGAAACATTGGAAAAAAAAACACCAGAATTCACAACAAATTAAAACTGAAACCTGGAAAGGGTAATTTGATTGGTGTATGGCGCTACAGGACCTGTCCCACTACTATATTTTAACCACCGGATATGATCTTTAAATGTGGTGCTTAAAGAGGAGTAAGATAATCCTCTTACTTCCCCTAACCTGATTCAAAACATCAGAAATGAACATACACAACTCTAGCACATGCGATTGTAGTACAATGATATAAATCACAGTCCAGTATAGAAACAACACCAGTTTTTTTTATTTTTGTTGTTCTTCAATCTTTTTTGATTTTTGGCTATTAGCCTCTTCCTTTGTTTATTTATGCAGACAACACGTGTTTCGTCAATGAGGGAAATGCCTCCTGACTTCAGGGCTACAAAACAAATTATACGTCTTAATCATAATATGTCTCGAAGTAATTCTATTTACTGGTCTTGGAGCCAAAAGGCAAGGGCTTAGGAAAGGAAACGAGTTAGTTAAGCCCACTGTGAGAAGGTGTTACACAGTCTGAGCCCACAGGTACAGCCATACTTCCTGTTTGACACTAAGGCATACCATTGCTTTGTGTTAACCAAATTTAGATTAAATCTGGTATCCTGGCTATTAGCCATTCCTAAAGGCTATACAAAACCTGTAGCACATACGCCCTGCCCTTGTGACAATTTCTCTGAGCAGGACACCCTACGCTTTATCTTTTTCTGTGAATTTTATGATTTCCAACGCAAAAAGTTTATACTTTGACTGCTCAGAAATTGCCATTTTGCCCAAGTAAAGCCTGCTTTACTATTTCATCAAATACTTTTCTCTCCCATGGTTTGTTCTAGGGTTGTGAGCATTTTAATGCAACCATAATACACAGGAAGAGGTTGTCTTTGCAGTAGCCAAGCTGTTTCTGTTATACGTGTTTTGGAAATGTTATTACATTGTGTGCGCCATGTTTTATTACTCGTACATTTTATCCATTTTATTTTATTATAATGCTTAGTAACTGCTTTTACAAATGTTTTTAATTCTACCTGTTTGTATTGTTGGTTTTAGCCTACTGACCGGTTAGTTTTGGAATTTTAATCGTATGTGTGGGATCTTTTAATTACTGTATTTTGTTACTAAGAGTCTGTTTTTATGGCTTTTAATGGCCGAAAAAAGTATATTTTGACTTAACTTGTGTTAATCTGTACAGTTATATGGATCCCATGCATATTTGTGTCATGTTAAATGATCATATGATAACAAGTTTAATCACAAGTGGAGACCCATGCACATAGATCTAAAAGCAAAACACAATTGTGCCGCTTGATTAACTTCAAACAGACTTTTTATTGTCAAACCATGGTGAACTGGGGAAGTGTGGCTACCTAAATCGCAGTAAAACCTATTTGTGCCCTCATCTGTAAAGTGTACACCGGTTATAGATCAAATAAAAAAATAACTACTCTTATCCACATACCTGTATATAAGGCGCTAAAACAGTCCAAAGTAACCAGTTTGTAAATCAATAAAACCAAATTAGTAACATGATCTATTCATTCAACCAGACAGACAGTTTTAGCACCTTATATACAGGTATGTGGTTCAGAATAGGGGTTATTTACCTAATCTATAACTGGTTTACACTTTACGGTTGATTACACATGGAGTCAGGAGCTGCTACTTAAAACAGGCTGGTTTTAAGCTGTTTCTGAAGCCAGCAAAATCCGTACACACCCTAATGGCCAAGGGGAGTTTGTTCCAGTGGAACGGAGCCAAGTAAAATGAGGCCTGTCCCAGTATTTCAATGTGCGGATGCGTAGAGAGCATTGAATTAGTACAAGTTTGATTTGTATTCCTCTGCATTTAAAGTAAGAGCCTGAGATTGTTGACAGTATGCACAAGTTCCATACCTGTGGTGTGATGCAAGCCCTTTTATCTTCCTTAGGATTAGGCATAACTGTGTTTTTCAGTGTCATCTATGGAACAAATTTGAATTTTCTTACCAATTCCATGCTACATACAGCCAAATAATCCTATATAGCGTGTTAAACTTTGAGAAGGTCGCAAAAAAACAGTTGCAATTTCCAATTTGATTTGCCCAGGACCCTAAAAATCCTTAAAATGACACTGGGTTGAGAGGCTGAATCAAAGGAATAGGTACTTAAAGCGAGAGACACATTTAGATAGAAAAATAGAGTAGATAGGGGTAAAATAGAAAGTTAATCTTTCCAGGCAGGAGTCCTTTGAAGATGGGGGCCCTGGGCAAATACCCTCTTTGCCCCATTCCTTGTAAAGTCTTTGTGGTTCTTACATGCAGCTGAACCCTGACTAAATGGACTTTTAAACTTTTGTTTTTTAGTGCAAATGGAGGGTCTTTTTTTCTGGCTTCCACAGACTTGATTACATTCCATGATTTTCATGAATTTATTTGCGTATGTTTTGGCACACAAACTGCTATTTCTATGGTTTGCTTCTTCATTTGCTATAGCTTCTTACTGTGGACAAACCATGCACTCTTATAGTAGGTTTTTTTTTGGATATCTCCTTTCCTTTAGCCATATTAGAAGTTTGTCCGAATGAAGACCTTTTTTATTTTTTTTGTACAGTCCGGTCTGATTTGGAGGAGTTATCCAGACACTAGGTCGCCCACGTAGTGTTTTGTTTCAAAAGCTTGGAATCTAGTTTTACCTGTGGGTTTGTTGTGCAGCAAAGTTATGATACTCCCATTTATTTTCTAGAGTTCAAATGTCCAGGAAATGTATTTCTCAATCAACTTGCATTGTGAATTTGTCTACTGAATGGTGGTAGCTAATTTCAGAATTCCTGTACTTTTAATACCGCTCTAAATGCAGAAAATGTCTGCATCTTTGCCACGTTTTGCGGCATGTATGAATGATTGAAAATCCAGCACTCTTCATATTGTGCTGTATGTAAGATGACCAATTCCAAAGCACATTAGTAACCTCTGGCTACATTTTTTTTATCGGTTCTATTAAAGAAAAGGAAGGTTTTGTTGCTCCCTCAGCTAAATTCAGGATTAAACTTGTGGACAGTGGCTGGGGATTTGTACTTTGATCTAGTTGGTCCAAAACCTCCAGGGGGAATCCTCTTTCCACATCAAGTATGACTAGGACTTGTTGGTCGAGATTAAAAATCTGAACCTTTATTTTATTAACCTGATCTGTTGTACCTTGTGTGTAAGATCAAACATCCTTGACGAAAATGTTAAGTGATAGGACTACATATTCATCCATGCCTTATTACTACATGCTGCTCTAGTGTATGGTTCAGATTTCGGTCTACCTTTGGAAAGAAGTAAAAGGTCAATCTGCAAGGTTCTTTTTGTACTGAAAATTCATTCCTTTTGGTTTGACCACCATTGTTCCAAGCAATCCTGCTGTAGGTTCATATGCTCTTGTATCTCTTTCATGGGATTAGTAAGTAAACTTCCTCTAACATCCAGTATTTACAACCTGTCTAACGCCCCCCCCTATATATGTCACTTTAGCTGGAATTACCTTTTTTTCTAGCTGCAGAAATGATGATGATTGTTAGTTTTTAATTGTATTAAGTAGTCAGTAAATTGTACTTTAATTCTCTCCTTGGCTTCTAATTGTTCAAATTCAGACAGAACACTTTTTTCAAAAGTGATAGTTTGTGTAAGTGTTGTGTGTAGATGGCTTTCATTGATAAAGTTGTTGTGTCTACTGTTGTACGTGGATATAAAGTTCTGACTTCAAGTACAGATACGTTAAGTCAAGCAAAAAATCCCTTTGGGACACCTTATTAAAATGACAAAAGGTTCCACAAACAGTTAGAACAGAAACAAATAAACTAACAAAATACTGTACTCATGAGGCAAAACACAAACGATATTATGAAAAATCCTGAACAGTTTATTACACAATGCAATGTTAAAACATAATGATTCAACAATAATTAAGAAGACTGGGGAGAGCATTAAAAGAAAGGAAACAATGAATTGCTATTTGTAAAAAAGGAGGTATAGACAGAAAATTAAATTCAGCAGGAACGTCAGAATTATTTTCTAATCAATATAAAGCACAATCCTCCTTTAGTTATGCGACGCGTTTCGGTGGATCATATGGTCAGACCACCTTCATCAGGGTTATATATAATTTCTTCCCCAAAAATTCTCAAAAATTTCAAAACATATCAGCTTACGGTAGATAGTTCCTATGTTTTATAAAACCTTCTCTCATCCAGTGAGTTAAAAAACTTCTCAGGACCCATAATCTTTATCAGTGCTTAAATACACAATAAGGTGGGACAGTCTCAATCGGTGCTGTGATAGGACGCCAATGCAGATACAAGATTAATATGTAATTAATGTTTAAAAATCTCCAATGACACACGGTAGATATGAGAAGCTTTATAAACGACAGTCCTTGATCGGACACATACGCAGGAATATGCTACTGTACTAGGATGGTTCCACAATTCATTAATGTTTGATACCACCGGAGTTCGTTGAAATAACGGCGTCCCGTTTGTCGATCACCTTCACCATGCATGAAACATGTACAGATACACCATATCCAGTTTGAAAATGGGTTTGTCTCTTTCAAACTTTACATTTTTAGTTCTGCATGGCCTTTTGAGTGAATGAATGTTTTTCTATCCCTTTGAATAGCTCCCTACTGTCTTAAATGGCATTATTATTGATATACTTCAACTGGGTAATTTCTTACTCCTTTTTTTGTAATACTGAGTCTTAGTGCAGTTTTAGCTGAGAGTTTTAACTCCTGCAAAAACCCCATGTTAGAGGTGTATTTTTCAGTTGCAAGCCCCACCGGATGGGACCTGCTAGGTGTTCTAGAAGTATTTGTCCATTTAATTCAGTTTGATTTCTTTTTGAGGCTGTTTAACAGCTGTGTTGCCTGTAATTGTAGATGAAAAGATAGTGAGATTCCAACAATATTTGATTTTTGCAAATGGTAAGTTCAAGTATATAATTGCAGTTGAACGCAATTTCTTGCCCTAATTCTAGTGCACATTGGAGACTTGGTGCCCATGTAAACACTTTATGTATATGGTGAAGGGTGTTTGGCCATTACAAAGGACTACTTGTGTATGGCAAGGGCTAATTTTTAGAGGTAAGGAACATTTCCCCACTCATCAATCATAATGCTTGAGAAGAAATCTTTGCCACGTTTTTAAATGACTCATTTCACTGTCATTTTTAACTATTATTTTCCTTGTTTATTCTTTGGCCAATGCAGCCTATGCAGTAGTTCAAACTTCACTGTTTTGCACAAGTCAGTATGTGCTACAAGAAAAGCATTCAATTTTCTTTGTATCTTTTCATGAAAAAGAATAGATGAATCATTTGCTTCAGGACTAGGAGTTAAGGCATACAAGAACATAGAACAGAAATTATTTGATACATTAAATATGGGGCAGAATCAAATATAATTCCCAGGTTTTTCAAAACGGTTATTGCCACACATTTATCTTCATAACAGGATGGCCAGAGAGGAGGCTACTTTAATGGAGATGAACTGTATGGAATGAGTATCTGTCTCGTCACCATTTATCTTGACAGGTATATCTCCACCTTCTCTAAACAATTGTTTAAGTCGGATTACATGGTCTCGCATCACCCGTGAGCATAAGGAACATTTGTGGGTTGTTAGCATACATGAGAATGGAGAAAACAAAATGTGTTATTTTGATGAACTGTATTAGATTATAAAGCAAAGGACAGGACTGAGTGCTAAGGGACTCAAGTCAGCTTCGCTTCAGAAATGAGGTAGAAACACTGGCTAAATTATTTGGTAAACAATCTTGGAGACAGGAAAGAGATGTGCCTTTGACACACGTTTTTCAGAGGACATAATGTCTGGTGTTGTACCCTGCCATTAATATCAAAGTAGATGGGACATCTTGAGCAGCACAAAGATACAGTGCAGATTTTGTTTTGTCTGCCAAATGCATCTATTATCTGTCTCTAACGAGGATTTCATTTGATAGCCATATTAGGTCTGTCAACTTGAACACTTGAAGCTTTGCTGGAAGTTCATTTGTCAGTCCTGAAGTTTTGCTATTTTCTATGTAGATAAATCAACAACTTTGAGTGTGCTAAATCCTTAAGACAGGGAAGCCTTCTGGGGGAGGGTCGGACAAACTAGAGGTAGGAGTTTTCCTTTACGCTAATAGTCTGGTGTTGATAGCAAGTGGGGATCCTGAATTTACTCATAGTTCTGTGAGACAGTATACACAAGGCAATATGCATAAGAAAGAGCCCCCCTCAATATGACCTGCATTTCTTCTGTATTCATTCATAAAATCTTTATTTCGGCGTAAGCCATAAAAGAATAGCGAGGAAGAATACACTTTACATCAATATCCATTTAAAACCCCAAAAGAATTACAAATAGTGCGTATATTTACAAGGGTTTGTCCACTTAACATTTTTAAAAATTACTCCATTTATAAGAGTTTTGCCCTTACCCACCACATTTGACTTAAGAACCTGGAGACTGCATAGACAATGTGCAAATCTGTGCTTGTTTTTAAGAGTCTATACACTTCACTATAGTGTCTTGATCCCAAGTTTCTACACAGTTTTACCAGCTCTCTGCCGTATTTTGCTATATCCTTGGCAGAAAAAGAGTACATGCAGATCATTCTCCTCTTTGGCCGGACATGCTGGACAACCCCGATCCTTCCCAATTCCCCACTGGTTAATAAATGCATTCAGCGGGAGACATCCATATCGAAATTGTAGGTATAGTTTCCTTGCCAGGGTTGGATAGATCAGATCCAATACAGGCTACAACATATAAATAAATTTCACATCTAAGAATTTATACAACATAGAGCCAGCCCTACAATTGGAGTACAACTTTTCCATTTGAACTTCCCAGTATCTCCCCAGCAGAGCCTTTCCGAGAAATATTTACACAAGCAGTACTGGGGTTAGCCCACATATCACTAAGGCCTAGATCTATCAGACCATTTTTAACATACGCTAGCCATGGAAGGTTCCCACTCCCCAAAATGGCTAAAATTTCCTCCAGCTTCTTTTTGTACACAACTAGTTCCGGAGTGGCCCATATCCTTCTCCAAAAGAGAAGTGGCCTGCAGCCCACTACCTGTGTAATTAATCTTACACCTAGATCCACCCGAAGTGGATCTAAAGGAGTACTGATCGGAAGTCTCACTATTTGTCTGAGAAATTTATTTTCAGTGATCAACATTGGATTGATGTTCAGGGGGCCCCAAATCTCTGCACCATACAGAGTAGCATTTCTCACCTGCGTTTTATAAATTTCTAAGACGGGGCTCAGGGGTTTGTGATGGATATTCCTAAAGGCTTTAGCCAAACCGCCCGAGGTCTGGGTTAATTTAAAATTTGCCTTTATCTGTGGTCTCCAGGTCATCTTCATTTAAAATAACCCCCAAATACTCAAATTTGCTGACCCGCTCTAAAGGTAAGCCATTCAAATGATGAACAGGAAATCAATTCAATTCAATTCAATTCAAATGATCTTTATTCGGATTTAGTACATCCATAAAAGTACATACAGAGTGAAAGTGCATTAGAAAAACATTAAAAAGATTCATACAAAATTTAAAAACCATTGATCCAATTAGGTTAAGCAGCAAGATGACTTAAAGTGCAAAATATAATGTACAAAGTACATGATACATAATACTAAGGAATATTAATCGGTCAAAGTCCACAGTTACCCACTTATAGAAGTATCTCCTACACATGTTCAATATGATCACAGTTTAGTAGCTGGTACACAAATTCATAAACTGGCATAGTGATATTATCCATTATCCGAGTTCCATACTTGCCCTCGATTTCACACAGGCCTTTATGAAACAACTAACAGAATAAATAACATCATCAGTATGCAGCATTTGCAAAAATTGCAAAGCAGGAATAGTCACGTAGATTATATTTACGTAAGATTGGTCTTAAATATTGACAGGTATACAATTTATAATGGCCGCAAAAGAAGAAATAGTGTAGTAAATTTTGTCGCCCACCTTGAGAACAGGGGCAGTCTAGTTCTTCTAAGTTTTTATTGTAGCCAATAGGAAAGCTAAGCAAATAAACTAAGCTTCCCTCCCGGAACCTGAATAAAAGACTCCGATTCCATCTACCTATCGGCATTGTCAGATATCTAATAAAATTATTAAGGTTGTCAGTATCTAAATCACAAATGCGTAAATATTTACAGACCACTGGTTTACTAGATTCTGATCTCATCCTTTCCTCAGTATATAGCTCCAAAAGTGCCCGTTTAACACTGTTTTTGTGAGCGGGTACAATTGAGTCAGGGGAACTAAATAAAGATCCTAGTCCCACCTGCTGTAGACTATTTTTAACTGCATTTAGCCAAGGTATGTGGTGAGATCTATCACTAGACAAACAGTCAGATATAATACTTCGAGTCAATGTTGCTGCTGGATTTAACCAGATTTTAATCCAAAATAGGGCAGGCCTTGACTTAATAAAATCAACAATATATGGCAGCCTCAATTCATTATGACAGATCAAGGTGGGAGCACAAGGAACTCCCCCTAACACCCTCCTGCAGAATCTATTTTCCTCCACCTGGAGGGCCGAACTGTTGCAATATCCCCATACTTTTGCACCGTAAGTCCCAGTTGGTCGACATTGGGTACGGTAAATGGTGAGAAGAGGGGTAACAACATCAGCCATTTTTGGTTGGCGAAGGGATAGGATCGAGTTAATTGATTTGCCAATTTTGTTGCTTGCAAAGGCAGCATGTTGCTGCCATGAGCCTGAGTTAGAGAATAACAACCCTAAATAGGTAAAAGTACTGGTGCATTTTAAAATGTTATTACCCGATTTAATGGATGCAATGTTATACTTCTTTGGTCCGCAATTCATTATAAAAGATTTTTTAAAATTAGTATTTAACCCAAGGTCGGACATGAAGGTAACAAAACCAGAAATTAAAGTGCGTAATGCATTCGGTGTACGCCCCATCAATACAGCGTCATCCGCATAAAGTAGAGTAGTGATGGGGGAACCGTTTATTATGGGGACATCCTTAATAATCTCACTCAAAGTGTTGCTTAACCTGTTAATATATAAAATAAAAAGCAGCGGGGCGAGTACGCAGCCCTGTCTGGCTCCTCTACTGATAGGAATATCGTCAGACAGATCACCTTCATTATTAATTCGTACTCGTGCTTTTAAAACCCTGTGTAAATAGGAAAGAAAGTATACCAGTGAATCGTCTAAACCATAATCGAGCAAAAGTGACCACAACCTAGAACGGTTAACAAAATCAAACGCAGAACTCAAATCCATAAAACCTAAATAAAGAGGGGATTTTTTAACAGTGATATATTTGGCCATAATCAGGTTTAGATTTAAGCATTGTTCAATAGTGCCCACCTTACTTCTAAAACCCAATTGACTAAAATGGAGAATGTTGTTATCTTCTGCCCAATCCCTTATCCGTCTGAAAATTACTCTTCCCAAAACTTTTAACGTATTGTCGATCAGTGAGATAGGTCGGATCCCGCCTGCTATCGCCCGATCGCCTTTTTTGAAAATGGGCACAATGACACTGTTCGACCAGGATTCGGGAATTGAGCTGTCATTTAGGTTATTAAATAGGTTGCATAAAAGAGGGGCCCAGAAGTTAATTTCTGATTTTATCTGGTCGATAGAAAGACCATCAGGTCCTGGGGCTTTATTGCTAGCACTGTCAATGATGGCATCCTCGACCTCAAGTAGTGAGAAGGTCAGGGGTTCATCACGAAGGGTTGGGGAGACAGTAGCTGGAGGGGTGGCTGATATGGCATATATTTGGGAGAAATGCTCTACCCAAGCCTCGCCAGTTATATTACTATTAATTTGGTTCAAATTGGAACCAAAAGATCTTAACGACTTAACTTCTTTCCAGAAACCCATTGAGTCCTTCAGTTTGGCGGTGCGCGTAAGTGATTCCCAGTGATTGATTACTAGGGCTTCAGATCTAATTCGTAAAACCCTTTTATATTGTGATCTTAATGCTCTTACAAGTTGGGGGTCCCTCGGGCTGGTATTAAGTGCGGCCCTCAAATCCCTGTTGGCCCTAGAGCAGGAAGTATCGAACCAACGGGGTCCCTGGGAGATGTTCTGCCTGGCAGGTTTGGAAGATTCAATTTTGATTGCCCTGCAAAGATCACCAAATGCGCCAACCACCTCATTACTGGGACTTATTTAAGACAGGCAGATCTCAACTGTCTCGGGGTATTTTTTGATTACACTGGAAAGTATGCCTTTATTATCAGCTCCCTTCCATACTAGTCTCAATTTATCAGTTGACAATGCTAGATTTTGAGGACCTACATCTGGTTTCTCTGCAACTCTTGAGGTCTGGGGGTTGTATATGTTAATTCTAAGCGGATAGTGATCACTATACGCGGAACAGACGACTTCAGCTTTTAAAATTATTTCACTTAACTCAGGGCATGTGAAAATATAATCAATCGTGGAAGCACAGCCCTGGCCTATGAAAGTAGGGGTTGTTACATTATTTGTACTTGTACCTGCAATTTCCATAGCATTGACTAAGTCATGGGAAGCTATAAAATCTTTCAATTCTACCCCATTCTTACATGTAGGGCTATGGCGATACATGTGCGCATTAAAATCCCCTCCGATGCAGATACCATCGAAGGATCCATACTTTTGTCCCCCCATAATTTCATCTATAAAATTAAACAATAATGTGAAATTGCCATTAGGGCGGCTAACAAAATCATTATTATAAAAATTGATAATACATAATTTCAGTCTGTTAATGTACTTAATGGCCATAAAACAGCAGATACCCGGTGTTGGGATCAATTTAGTATGCACCCCACGTTTTATTTTGGACCAAATGGATAGTCCCCCACTAGGTCGGCCCATGGGAGACGGCAAGGCCTTGAGATTGTGACAACAGAAGCCCTCAATTGTTGGTGACGTTGTACTCCATGTTTCTTGTAACAACAATATATCACAATTATTATCAACCCACTATAACCACTCTGAGATTTTCAGTTTAGAATTTAAGCCTGCTATATTCCAGCTAACAAGAGATAATGCTGAGTCCATAATCAAATGAGCAGAAGTCTGAGGTGGTTTACTCGGGGTGCTTTGAGGTGGGTTTTCTGAGACAGTTGGGGGTTCGGATATCGGAGAAGGGTCGACAAAGGTAGTCGAAGATGGTCAGTCTTGCATGTCCAGATCCGAAAGAGGTGCATATCTATTGTACATTTGTAATGGGAAATAAGGTTGGTGAAATTGCATAGGTGGTTGGCGAAAGTGCATGGGTGGTGGTTGAAAGTGCATAAATGATGGTGGTTGCGGATGCATTAATGGCACTGGGAATTGCATAGGAGGTGGGCGAGGTTGTATGGCAGGTTGTCTGTAGAAATAACTCAAGGGTAACATAGTTGCAACAGTTGGGATGGTTGAATAGTTGCAATTTCTGTTAAGGAGGTTTCTTACTGTCCCTGGATTATTAAAGTTGAGAACTATACAGTCACCATCCTTGTCCTTGAGTAAAGGGCCAACCCACGATACCCTACGTGCAGATATGATGTCTCTTGTGATATCAAAACCAACACCTTTGTGTTTTGTTAGCCAGTCTATGCTCTTATTCCGCAATTGCACCCACGATTCCCCCTGATCCTCCCTCAATGGCGGAACACCTGCTAGCACCAACACAAAAGGACAAGCATCCGGTGGCAGGTGTAAAGCTGGTCCTTGGTGTTTAAAAGATTTAGTAGACCCTTGGGGGCCATTTCCCACGTTGTTATTTGCAGCGGTCGGTTTTGGAGGTGCGCTTGCATTAGTTAAACCATTATTGTTGCTTGGAACAGAGGTGTTGGAAGTGGATGGAATGACAACTTTCCTAGGAGCAGGTATAGGGGTTGGTTTTATAGATGTGTTAGCCTTACTCATAGTTGGCCCCTTTTTGGTGGTTGTGGGTTTAGCTATTGATGGTTCCGTGGATGGAGAAGCAGAAACGAAATTGCTCGGTGCCCCACCCAAGGTACTGGTGTTGACCTGTTTCTTTGATGACAATATATTGTTTGCAGTTTCCAATTCCTTCAAAAGGCGATCTGCTCTAACTTGGTCCAAAATGATTGACCCTTTCCTTTTTGTTTCACCCGTTTTAACCAGGTTATCCAATCTATCAAGTCTTTTAAAAACATTATTAAACTGACTGATCATTTGTTTTTCAATCCGGTTAAAAATAGTATCAACTATGGTTTCTATCATATTGCCGTTCTGTCTAGATAGATTATAGTTATCACCCATTAATGTAGTTTGGGTCCATGTAGTTTTAGAGTTACCACATGGGTTAGTAATGGATACATCAGAAGTACTATCCATATCTGCGGGGTCTTTATCCTCTTTATCCTCTGTCAGGACAATTTGTGCCCCCGGAAGTTTATTTTTATTCCACAGGCTCTGAGGTGTTGGTTGGTTTTTGTGGAATACAGGCTGTTTTCTTTTGTTTGCACTTTGCTTGGACGTGCCTCTTTTGCGTTTCTCCCTGCCCGGCTTGTTACTACTAGAGTCAATGATGTCCACATTAATGACATCATCCTGCGAGGCAGTTACAATTGTGGAAACGCTCTCTGTCTGAAGGGATACCGGGGGTGTCACTGTCGATGTTGAATTTGGCGTTACTGCCACTAATGTTGTAGAGGCGGAAACTTGTGCTGTGTAAGTGACAGTGTGTTCATCCTCCAGAATAGTAGGTACGTCAACAAAGGGGTGTGATGGTTTTACCACAATTATTTCTGGATTTATATGAACATCTCCATTGGTACAGCTAGAGCTATTTGTAAGAGTCATTTTGTTACTAGTTGAAAAAGAACCCATAGAAAACCTTCTCTCAGTCTCCACTATTTCGTTAAAAGGAGAGTCTATCATTGATTCAAAGGAAGTAATAAGGGAGACAGAAGTGTCGGCAACCTTGTTTTCTACATCAATGATCTCACTGTCGCCCATTTTAGGGTCCGAAATAGGTGCTCACCTTTGGGGAGGAAGTTAGAGGGGTGGCCTGCCCGTCCACTGCAGTCCACTGACGGCCACAGACGGTCCCGCCCTTGTCCCGGGCTTCTCCCGGGACGCTCCCGCACGCTCCCGCTTAGCGGGTACTGTTCTTCCCTTAAATAGGTGGTACGTAAGATTGTAGGCGGGGCGTGTTGGCCAGGGAGAGCGGCCAGGTGACTAGAGGCGCGGTGTGCAGGGGCTTCTGGGATTCGAAGTCCTGCCCCGCACGCTCGCAGCCCTGGACCAACCACGCAGCAGCAATCAGCCTCCCCTGTGGCTCAGGTGCGCAGCGGGACCCGCAAAGCGGGTTCCGCAAGTTGCGAAGGTTGAAGAAGGGGTCCAAACGAAGTCCTCGACCCTCAGCAGCGGTCGGCAACAGCTACAAGGCGAAATAGTAACAGGAAATCATGATTTCGAGGGATTGAAGACCATGTCCTTTGTTTTCTGTACATTAATCTCCAATCCCCTATCTTTACAGAACAGTGAGAATCCCTCAATTATTCTTTGTAACCCAATAGGGGATTTAGATAAAAGTAGAGTATCGTCAGCAAACATCAACACTGGCACAGAACCCCGAGCCAGCCTGGGGGCATTAATGTTCTTACAGTGACTTAGGGCATGTACCAGTCCGTTGATGTAAATACAAAATAAAGTCTGAGCCAAAACGCATCCCTGCCTCACTCCCTTATCAACTGGAATGTGAGGGGTGAGCTCTCCTTTTTTCCCAAACCTGATTTTTTGGCATAATTTCCTGTATGAAGCAGCTTAGTTATCTCTAAGAGGTAGGAGGGAAGCCCCAATTCCCATAGCACCCTCCACAGGGTCTCCCGAGGGACTAAATCAAAAGCACTTCGCAGATCAACGTATACCAGATATAGGCTCCCCCCCTCCACTATTACTGATTTCCAGTAGAGGAGTTGGAGCCTAAATATCTGGTCGGTGGTCGATTTTAGATATAAACCCAGCCTGTAAATGTGACATGATTTTATTTTCAGCTAGCCAGGTTTGGACACGGCCTAGGATAATCCTTGCGAAAGCCTTTTGGGAGACATCTATCAAACTGATAGTTCTATAATTGGAGGGCTGTAGGGGACAGCCTTTCTTAAAAACCGGAATTACCTTGGCCCCCAGCCAAGAATCAGATAGGTCCATTCCTTTCAAGATGGCATTATATATGGCCCACAAATATGGGCCCCAGATTTTAGGCTTTTTTATATAGCTCTCATGG
This sequence comes from Lissotriton vulgaris, assembly GCF_964263255.1. Lineage (NCBI taxonomy): Eukaryota > Metazoa > Chordata > Amphibia > Caudata > Salamandridae > Lissotriton > Lissotriton vulgaris. The sequence continues at coordinate 111,401,023 of NC_141691.1, read as the reverse complement.
TACATTATCAAGACCTGCCGCTTTTTCTGTGGCAATGTTTTTAATGGCAGTCTCAACTTCGTCTATGGAGATAGGTCGAAAGGCCATATCTAAGCTCGATAGGTTATATGAAGGTGGTAGTTCCATTGCTCCACTATCTAACAAGGGAGTGTAAAGGACTTGATAATGAAAGACCCAGCTTTCTGCCGCTATGTTTGGCTCCAATGTGGTCCGACCTTGTCTACAGCCAGTTGCAACAATATTCCAAAAGAATCTAATATCTTTGGATTCCAGGGCTTTTTTTAAATTGTCCCACTGGTTTACTCCCCAAGCAACCTAAGCAGAAACAATACTGCGCTTATAAGAGGACCTTGCAGTTTTAATTGCGCTTTGAGATTTTTGTTTAAGCGCCTCTATAAGAGTTTGCTTGGTCTGTTTGCAGCTGTTATTAAACCATGTGGTTTTATGTGGGCTCCTTCCAGCCTGCGAGTTCGGTCTACAAAATCCTTCACTTAGTTAATGATAGATGGAATCGTTTATTGTCCCCAATCTACTATGGATTTCAAATGCACTCTCACAGTTCATTAGATCCAACAAACACATTAGGTCCGGGATAACACTGTCGTAAAGCACTGCCAGGTTCTCTTGTTGATTTTCCATCTTTGCCCATTTTATGTTCCTTTAATTATTTGATAGATATAGGCCATCTTTTTTACACTGGTCTGGATCAGTTGGTCCCAATTCTAAAGGGAGCTTAAGAGATACTATTAGGGCATTACGATCACTATCAAGCCTGGATAATATAAAACAAATCCACAACTAGGGACCACCCTCTAGATTCTATTATCGACTCGTGGCCAGCCCTTTTAAAAGTAGACATGCCAGGCGAGTCTGAACGGAAACGGCCATTACAGGCTCGTACAGAGTATTTTAAAGTAAGAGCCAAAGGGGACCAGGCCCTAATCGGAGTGGAGTTTATTTCAGGTATAGCCTTCATAGGTTCAAATTGGCAATTTAGGTCGCCATCCAGCAGCATCAATCCATCTTCTATTGTTCCCGTCATCACTGTCTAACTGGCCCATCGTTAACGACTCGTTTCCATTTTTTACGGGTCTGGAGTACACATTAATAAGCTTAAGTTTGTAATCATTATTAAAGGACAGGATAAGACTCAATATATCATGACCAGTGTCCTTCACTTGTGATATTTTACATCCTAGATGGGACCCAATCCATTTAATGAGCCCTCCCGACGGTCTAGCCTGGCCATTTAAATAGCTGGCTTGTGGACGGATACAAATCCTGGACGACTATGTTCCTCGACCGCCCAGGTTTCCTGGAACATACAGATATCACAGGAGTCAACAAGGATATCCCTGTCTGGGCTATTCAGTTTATTTTTGATGCCTGCTATGTTCCAAGAAACCATCTTTAATCCCAAAAAGGATTTGGATGCGACAGTAGTAATACAAAAAGATCCCTTCTGAGCTCTTGTATTTTCAGCCACCGGAAGAAGAGGAATAATATTATTGGGTGGATTTTCAACCATGTTATAAGGCCCAGATTCCCTACCATCCAAATGCCCTGTTACATTTTTTAACTTGTCCAGAACGGAGGGTTGAGTCAGGGAGTCAGAATGAGGATGCTCAACACAGTGATAAGGTACAGATAATATCACCTGCTTACTTGAGCTATCCAACCTCAGTTTTTCCCTGGCTACTCCCTCTGTTGAACCTTCTTTACAAGTCACCTTTAGTCAGTCTACATTGTTTAAGAGCCTAAATCTGTTTTGTAAGGGGAGTAATATTGTCGTGGGAATTCGGTCTCCTATGTGGGCCCACTAGACGCCAATCGTATGGCCCTACGTCCAGACCTACCTGCCCACTGTTGTCATTTCTAGGTACATAAAAGTATGATATGATACGGAGTTTGTATAGCGCACTATCACTCCAGGGAGCATCTTGGCGCTTTGACTCACCCAGCTGAAAAGATGTTGACAGCTATACTGTCCCCAGAGGGGTAGAGATTCACATCAGTGTTTTGCATGCTAAGTCCGACAGGCTGTATATCCAGGTTTTCAAGGCTTTCCTAAACCCTTGTTCGGGTATAATCTCACATAGCTGGTGGGGTAGTTTATTCCACGCCCTTGCGCCAATCACTGCCAGGGATTTACCTCCCTTTGTTGCCAATCTAAATTTAGGGACAATAAGCAAGTTAGCTGTAGCAGATCTGAGGTTACGACAGGGGTGGTATCGCGCAAAACTTTTGTGGAGATACATCGGGCCCTTCATGTGGAAGGCCCTATAAGTAATGGTCAGGACCTTAAACAGAACACGTTTATGGATCGGGAGCCTGTGAAGGGCATCCAATGCAGCAGAGGCCGAGGACTTTCTAGGCCATCTAAGTACCAGTCTTGCGGCCGCATGCTGGACTACCTGAAGTCTGTGCAGGGTAGATTTATTTGACCCTGCATACAAGCTATTGTAATAATCCTGTCTGGGTGTAATTATTGCTACTGCGACCGTGCGTCTGGCTGCAAGGGGGAGCAGATCAAAAAATTTCCTGAGGCACTTTATGATGTTAAAACATGCACCTGCTACCTCCCTTGCTTGATGTTTAAAAGATGGGGTATCATCAAATTTGATCTTTAAGTTTTGTGCTGCATTAATTGTGCTTGGGGGGGCTTTCGCCTCCTCTGGCCACCCCTTCTGAGGAGAGAAAGAGTCATTTAATCAGAACGGCAACATTTCCGTTTTGGCGGAATTGCATTTTAGATGGTTATTTGTCATCCAAGAGAAAGTTGCATATAGGCAGTCTCTCATAGTCTGTTCAGCATTGGCCATTTCCTTATCAAGGACTAGAACTAGCTGTGTGTCATCAGCGTAAGCAATTGTACTGATGTCAAATGAAGAGATGAGTTTAATCAGGGGGACCATATACAGATTAAAAAGTGTAGGGCTTAAGCTTGAGCCCTGCGGTACCCCTATCTTCAATGCCTTTTCCTCTGAACAAATCAGTCCCAACGTAATTACCGGACGCCTATGCGTCAGGAAATTTTTGAGCCACTCTAATACTGTGCCTGCTATGCCAGCATTAGCCAGGCGATCTAAAAGGATAACATGGGACACCGTATCAAACGCTGCAGATAGATCTAAGAGGATCAGGACAGCCTTCTTGCCCTGATCCAGCGCAGCTCCTATGGTCTCAGTTGTAAACAGCAGAGCGGACTCCGTTGAATGATGGGCTCTGAAGCCTGCTTGATTAGTATGAAGAATAATATTCTTTTCTAAGAATGCCGTAAGTTGCTTGTTAACGCAAGTTTCTGCCAATTGGCAAAGGGCTGGAAGGAGCGAAATGGGGCGCAAATTGGACAGAGTCGTGGGATATCTTCTTCTGAAGCGGTCTTACTGCTGCAACTTTCCATTGTGATGGGATCTCACCCGACTGAAGTGATGAGTTAATAATGGAGTTTATTGCAGGATTGGCCTCCTCTATTATAGCTTTTAACAGAATCGGGGGGCAAGGGTCAAAAGGTGATCCTGACTTAATTAGAGATATAGCCTGGTGAGTATCCTCCAGGCTAATCTGGGTGAAGGTTTTCAGACACGCCGTGTGAGAGTCATTTTTGCCCCCTAACTCTAAATCCACTGGCACAACCTGGGGGAAGTCTTTAGTAAGATTGTGCATTTTTTGTTCAAAATAATTTGCTATATCATCACATAAAGTCTGAGCCGGTGGATTATCCTGAGATAGGAATTTAGGGTTTCTAAAACTATTAACAATTTTGAAGATTTCCTTCTGTTTATTATTTGTGGCTTCTATCGCAGTCGTGTAAAAATTAACTTTCGCGAGTTTGATTAAAGAGTGATAGTGTCTCCTAGCTGTCTTATACGCCTCATGTTCTTTGCTGTCATATTGACGTCGCCATTTCCGTTCTGAAACTCTAACTTCCCCTAATGTTCGTTTTAGATTACTCGTAAACCAGGGCGCAGATTTCCTCCCTTGCCGGGGACCAGGCCTAGCCCCTAGGGGTTTCATCCTATTCCCTATAGCACTGATCCATCCTTCAAACCTATGATTATCTGTAACAGTATTCCCTGACAGGGTAGGTTTGCTCTCCTTCACCCAACTGCAGAAATCAGGGTGATCTATAATTATACCCCAACACGGAGTAGGTTTCCCATTTCTTTGTGCCCCTTCTTCACTGCCCCCTTGCTCTCTACCCTAAGATTGAAAGCAATAAATGTATGGTCTGACCAGGTTTGAGTCAGGGGGGGGCTCAACCAACATTGCGTCCAAGTTGGAACTAATACAGTCCAGAATATGCCCTGCTTTGTGGGTGGAGTCTGAAATTCGCATGGTTAGTCCAAGAACATGCATTATCTCTCTAAAGCAAGCAGCATTCGGATCATTAATGCTGTCCAAATGAAAATGTAAGTCTCCCAATAGTGTAAAGTTAGAGAACTTAAGGGTCAGGTTGCTCAGAACTTCCCCTACGCTTTCCAGAAACTGCGTAGGTTGGCCCGGTGGACGGTATACCAAAGCTCCAGCAAAAGTGAAAGAATCGTGAGCCTGGATACGGAAGCCTAGACTTTCAGCTCCTTTAATATCCGCTAGCTCCGTTGTTGTGCAGGTTAGAGATTCTCGGTGAATAATCGCCAAACCCCCACCCTACTGTCCTGGTCTATCCAGCCTCTGAATTAGGAAGCCTGGTGGAAGTAAGTGAGGGGGAGACATTAAATACAACGCCCTCTTGGTTGTGGGTCTGGTACAGAGTGTAGGAGATATTGCGTTGTGTGAGGCTTACTAAAATGTACTATTATGCACTCTCCTGCTCTGTCTTTGGGTCTGTTTCCCACCCAGCTTACTCTACGCGTAAATAAAATATCATTTGCACTAACAAATTGGCCTCTACTGGAGAAAAAAATGATTGATTCAGAAAAGGGGGTGGTGATGGACAGAGCATCTGAATTAAGCAGAATACTCGTACCCAGTCAACCGATCAGGGCTTGATCCATCACTGTTTTTTAGCTCACTGCACCATCCCAGCTCAGAACCTGGCTACATGCAAATTAGTCTGTCCCTGGCCCAGTCCATCATGGGAACAGGGCAGACCAAACTACCAAGCCAATTCTTTAACTGGAAAGGAAACAAGCTTCGGGGGACCGGTTTCTGGCATTACAGCCGTCTTCGGCCCGGCTTGCTTGAATCCTGATGGTGCAGTGAGCAAGGGACAGACATCTGAGTATACCCTTCCACGCTTATGGTGGACAAAACGATTCAGAAAAGGGGGTGGTGATGGACAGAGCATCTGAATTAAGCAGAGTACTTGTACCCAGTCAACAGATCAGGGCTTGATCCATCACCGTTTTTTAGCTCACAGCACCATCCCAGCTCAGAACCTGGCTACATGCAAATTGTGACATTTATTTTTTAGTCCTGAATGTGACTCCTTTGTCCCTACACAAAGTGGCGGAACACCTGTAAGAATTACTACGTACGGGATGGAGGCCAGGGGGAGATTCGGTTGTGCAGGTCTGGGCGAGATTTTTCATAACCCAAAAAACGTCCTGCAGGGGCAGATACCTTAGCACTTAAAACCTCTACCTCAAGACCCCCTGCCTTAGATCTTTTTTCCTCAAGATGGTTTGGTTCCTTCGCCATACGAGTAGGACTTTGTTTTCGACCTTGGCCATGTGTCGCCGCCCGTTCCTCTGGGGGCCCACAACCTACTTCGGCTTCTACAACTGACAGGTTATTTCGAACTGCAGGAATATCTAATCTCTCCTTGCTGACACTTTGTGGTTTGAATAGGTTATCTACATACTCCTTAATATGAGCAAGTTATTCTCTTACTAAGTCTCTAATCTGTTCTTTTAAACAGGTCAGCAAGGGAAGCCAGGAGGGTTCTTTATCATCGTTTATTTGCATGTCCTCGCTCTGGTTTGTGGGATCTTGCTCAGTCTTATCTTCTACTGCAGGGGTCTCCTGCATTGCCTTCCTCAATGCCCCAGCTCTGGTGTTCCTATTTTGGGGCTTATGAATATTATTCTTTTTTGGCCCTCTCGCCGGACCTCTTTTCCTTGACAGTGGTTTTGGAGAGGGACCCTTACCCAATGGAGGTAAGAGTCCTTATAACTTTCCAGCGGGGCAAAAGGGGAGTTTATAGAAATGATTAGGGGATTGGGCGAGGTGCAAATTGGCTGTGATCTGGGGTTTTAGATAACCTACGCTCTGTACGCTCAATCTCAGTTGCAACCACTCCAATCGCTCTTTGCAACATTTTATCAATGGATGTTTGAGGCAAGGGAGGGGGTACAACTTGCGGTGATGGATGGCAAAAAGCTTTTATAATGTGCATTCCCATGATAAAAGTTATATACCTTGCTAAATTTAAATATAAACAATTTATAAAACATTAACCCCTTAAGTGCTGCGTCGGGGCGTTGGCGGACGGCAGCATTACCTCCCCAGTGCTGCGTACGACCATTGGACGTCCATTCAGCACTAGTTCCAATGGACAGCGCAGCACTGAGGAGGGATATTTGTGCCGCATCTATGAGGTTAATCTAAAATAACTAAGTAAGACAATATACAATGTAGCATAAGGAAAACAAAAACGAAGGTAAGGATAGACTCTGAGTAGCCTTGTAGGGTGACAAAACCCACTTGAGTTCTTACTTTAGCTAAGGGTATTTCAAAACAATTGGATCAGAGGCCCAAGTCTGGGACAGCCCTTTAATTTAACCAGACATCTTCCTACTTAGCTTTCATGTAAATCAGACGCCAAAAAAGGTGGCCCGGCCCGGCCTCTTCCGGCCACTGTCGGGCAAGAACTGGCCAGCCCTTGGCCCTGGCTTCGCCCGCGCGTGTCCCGCGCTGCAGGAAGCAGGAGGGATTTCAATTTGCTGGAGGCGCCCGAATGATGTCAGCAGGGAGCGCCGAAGTAAAGGCAGATGGGAACTGTGGTCTCGATTTTGCTGTCTCACGCCGTTCCCCTCACGGCGGACCCGATGGTCAGGGACCCCAAGCCCCTCCCCTGGCCCATTCGATACAGAAGCAATTTTTTGGTCAAAAAACGTCTTAGCAGACTTTACTTCTAAATGGTATTACCTCACAGCTGCTCTATAGAGTTATTTATCCTACAAACAATAGTATTTCTCCCTTTTTACAAGCTTTTTTTCAATGGCCAGAGTCTGAGCGAACAAAGGAGCAGAGGGGCCACAGGAGTGAAGCAAATAGGGGGGGGGGAGAATAAAGCTGTCTACAGCGGTGAGAAGATAAATGATAACTACCTTTACATCCAGCTCAAGGCTGCCAGTTAGAGACAGCAGTATTACTCGTGTTAGATGTAGTGCCCAGCAGACAATGGACTTTATTATGACAGTGATCAGACCAGAGCATGTGGCTGATTTCACTGGTATATAGAGTAATGGGGAATATAAGATCAATAATATGACTAGTTTGTGTGGGATGGAAACTAATTGAGAAAGATTAAGAGAAGACATTTTGTCAATCAGATTAGGAGCATCATCCTCCAAATCAGTCACCATGATTATCAAAATAACTTACCCCAATAAAATGTGCATAATGCATAGGGAGATAGGCCAGGGTCTCCTCATGTGACTGGATGAAGTCACAGGATAAAGAGAAGGGTGACTGACCAGTACTCCTGGTAATGACTTCTGGGTAGTAAAGGCAAGACAAAAGCCCGAAACCTCAAACCCTCTAGCTCATTGACCATCACAGGGGAACACTGATAGACTGCTAAAATGCTAAGGCAACTCCTCCTCTCCTGTTGGTCCTGTCCAGGTGATGTAAATTCGAATCTGCAAGAATGATGGCCTCAATATATATCAGGAAGAAAGGTAGCCGTTTAAATCATAAAAATAATGTCCCACATATCAGATCAAAGATATGTGCAGCAAGCTTATGGAATGAGCAGACCTGGATTAGCAGCACAGAAACAAAAGGCGATTTAACCTGCAGGGTAATGTTATGATTACTTCCCAGTAATCCTCATTACTCTAAGTCCTACTCCTCCTCAACCAAGTCATACTATATGAAGTATATTCCACTGACAGGAAACTCTCTAAGGCTCCACCCACCCTCCTGCCAGGGGCTATAACACCATAAGCAGTAAAATACACTTCCTGACATACAAAGCACAACAAAGGCCTGATCCAGGGAGGGTGTTTGGGAAACATGACTTGGTCGAGAACAAAAGGAATAGGAGTAATGAGGATTACAGGTAAGTAATCAAAACATTACCTCTAAGTCTCTCGTCCTCGAGCAAGTCATAACATATGGGGTATACCAAAGCAACAAACCACTCAAAGGCCTTTGGAACACCACCAGAAGCAAGTCAGACATCGCACAAGAGTGAAGCACACTATAGTGAAATGTTTAAGTGCATAACAGAATCGCAAGGGAGCAATAGGTTCCACAGCATGCAAAACACCACAACCTAAATTCAAACAGTCCACCACAGCACAATCCAACCTGTAATGCTTAATAAAGGTAGAGTCATAAGCCCAAGTATCAGCAGGACAGATCTCATCCAAGGATACCCCATGAAAGGCAGCCCAGGAAGCCAAGACACCCCTCGTGGAATGAGCCTGCACTCCTAAAGAACAAGGCAACATGGAGCCCTGATAAGCCAAAGAAATAAGATTTGGTCCAACGACCCAGGTTAAGTTGAAAAGCAGCCTTCCCACGACCAGCCAGCCCAAATGTCACAAGCAGACTGTCAGAGGATCGAGAATCTGCCGACCAGTCCATATACGCTGTCAAAGCATACTTCACATCTAGAATGTGTAACCAGTGATCAGCAGGAGAAGGGCAGAAAAAAGTCAAAACCATCTCCCCAGAAGTATGAAACCTAGAACACACATTGGGCAGAAAACCAGGATCATAACGTAAGATCACAGCATCATCCACAAACCTCGAAAAGGGAGAGGTGGACATCGCAAAGCAGTAAGCTCACCCAATCTCTAAACCAAGGTAATGGCCACCAGAAAAGCCTTATAAAAAGACAAGAATTTGAGATCAACAGACAACAAAGGCTCAAAAGGAGAGGGCTGGAGAGCACGTAGGACCAAGGGTCCCACGGAGGCCCTGAAGGATGAACAACAGGAGAGGGAGAACCTCCAGAACAATCGCGACACCAACAGCTCGTCCGAAGAGCTCAAGGAATCTGGATCTCAGAAAGCCCAAATGGCAGCCCTTTGGCCTTACCGAGTAGACAAAGTAGAACTCTTGCAGAACCTATCCAAATTGACAGAATATCCGAGACCGTTCAAGAAGTAGAAGACAGACCAAGCCCTGAACACCGGGAGTCGAAAGAAGACCAAGGTTTTAAATGACGAACCCACCACCAGACTCTGCAACAACGGGAACCAAAACCTGCTGGGCCAGTGAAGTAAGACTGCTAACACCTGAGCCCTCACCCTCTGAACCTTCAACAGAAATGGAGGGATGAGAGGAAAAGAAGGGAAATATGTGAAACAAACAAGGACCCCCTGATACGGATTAATTTCCTGGGTCAGGGCAAAGAGCAAGTGTGAGTAAAATACCCAGGCACATTTTTGAACCAACTAGCACATGAAAAGTAGCTCAATACACATTAAAGAAATGATAATACACTATTGCATGTACATATAAAGATACAGATTTAATAACATGATATTCAGTAAAATTGGTACATAATTATGCACAAAGGATAAAAAGATTTATAACATTTTAACATATGCATATCTTCAATCATATAAGTAATTCATTAGTATAAAAGATTAGATGGTTTCCTGTTTTATGTCTACGCGTTTCGACACATGTGTGTGCCTTCCTCAGGACTGTACCATCACACTGTAAAAGATTTTAAAAAAGGATAATTTTACAATATTATATTGCTATGTGCATAACAACTAGTGCAATGACTTTTCTACCATGTGCTAAATATTGGTTATCTCTATAGATGATAATGCCGCTTTTAAACATCTTAATAAACAGAGCTGCCATAAGCTGCATATGATACAACATATTCAATTTACCTTATATCATCACTAACAATTATTGAATATATCCTGTTTTGTTTAAAATTAAATACTATTCATTTCATTCTCATGATTACATTATATGTGTATTTCAAACGCCTCACTATAATAGAATAAGGACAGATAAAAAGAAGAGACAAATATGTGGCCTAGTTGAGATGGAAAGTAACAGGAAGAATGTGAGTGTATTGCCCCTGTTCCATATACTAAGGAAAATAAACCTCAAGATTTTAACTACATCTTGACCACTCGTTGTTCTAAACTAATCCTCGTGATGCCACATAGAAAGTATCATTTATATATGATTTATATATGGCATAACGATACAAGACCATTCTATCTAGGTAAGATTTCAACATACTTTCCTTGCATTTATTGGCATTTTTAGTGTTGTCCTAATCCCTAATTAGTTTGAGAAGTTTCTTCTTTTCTATTAGCGTATCTATCTATCTAGTTTTTCTATATAATAGGAAGGTTGTTTCTTAATTTAGACATTTTTATTTCTAAATGTGAAGGGGAGCTTACCTATTATAAACAGAGAACCGGGTTGATGCGAGGGAGGTAGATATCAATGTGCCGTCTAGGTCAGTATGAGTATTGGTAGAAGCCGTGTCTACATGATAAAAACATTGTTTTTGATTAGCGTCTAAGACTAAGCAGAGTGAGGTGGATCACCGCATTTTAGTTAGTGTGCTTACCTGATTCTAGAACGACGCTCAGATTGACGGGATTTTCAGTTAAATAATTTGGATGGTCACCTAGATTCAGTAGGCTACTTCATATCGCAGCACAGGATTATTTTAATCGAGTTGAATAAAAATGTCACTGTGAATGGATAAAGTGGACCCAATTACTTAAACAGTAATGTTATTTTTCATAGTAAGTTGTTGGAGTGGACATTAAGAATTTTAATTTCCTCAGAAGAAACCTTCATTTACTTCAAATAGCAACCTTATTTGTATTTGATAAGTTACGCTAATTAGTTCTATGTTGTTGGTTTTCTTAAAAATGCAGAAGCGCTTATCTATTTACTTCAGGGTTACCTCATTAGTTCACAACTTTGTTAGCTATACCTCAAATTCTTTGCTACTGATGCATTGCCATTTTACTCTATTAGGTTCACGTTACTTGCATTGTATTTCTTACCGCGTGTTTCTGGATATTTCTAATTTTCGTTCGTTTGCAAGTTGTGTTCAATATATATCTTCTACAGATATAACTGGCTACGGTCGCCCATCTATAAGAAATATAAAGCATATATTGGCCAGTCGCCGAAAGATATGTAACATTTTTACTTCATGAGTTTGACTCTCTTATTTACCAAGTTAGACTTTCGCAGTCCAAGACCTGCTTCAGTAATAGCTACGGGTATTTTCAGCGGTTGAGCGGTTCTTGCAATCTAAAACGGCAAAGCAGCGCTAGCGTTACCTCTTAAACATTATTTGAAGCTTTGCGCATTTAGTCTATGGCTACATTTAATCTCACCTGTGTTCGTATTGTTCAGAGCGGACCGCACATAGCGGCGTTACAGCGGTATCTGATGTTTCGGCAAGGAGTTTGTCTAACAGTTTCCTACTGGTCTTTATATTAAGGCAGGTAATTGGTCCATTGAGAGAGTCAATGCTTCTTAAAGAGACATGGCTCTATGTGGCTAAATGTTCCGGTTTTTCACAGATAGCGGGAATATGGTCTTACAATACATTCTATAGAGGTGTCTCTAAGTTCTTTTTCGGAGTATTTATTCTGATTCTTATTTGAATCCAGTTATTAAATATATTAATGAAAAAAACGGATAATCGGAAATACATCAAAAAATAAGAATAAGAATAAAAATGAATGAGTGAATGCATAGTACTAGTATCAAAAATGCAGGAGTCATGATTTCAGAAGGGCTATATGTCTATTCCCTAATTTTATCATTTATCTCAATTTAAAAAATAGCAGACAGTGGTATCTATCGGTTCTATTTCATAATATGGCATTTATCCATGGAAAATCATTATTTAACCCATGGGTAAATGTATTCAAAGTGAAGATCCAGTACACCTCTCTTTTTTTCCTGATTTTATCTCCACCGTTTTTACTGGTCATATGGATCTTTTCTAGAATACGCCAGCGGATCTGGGACGGGGAATGATGGAAATCAGTAAAGTGGGACACTAGTGGCGCGGTCAGTTTTTTTGTTTTAATTGCAGATCTATGCTCTGTTAGGCGGAGTTTCATAGTCCTTGCAGTTTCTCCAACATAACCTAGGTTACATGGACATAGTAACAGATAAACTATGTTGGTGGTATTACACGTCCATAGTTCTTGGGCACGTATTGCTACTTTGTTGAACATAAATGTCTCACCTATTATTATGCCATCACAAGACTGACATGAACCACACCTGGAGGTGCCCTTAATGGCATTTTCTCCATTTAGTGATTTTTGTATAAAAGGGACATTATTAGTAGTTCCGCTGAAGCGTGATCTAACCACTAAATCCTTAAGATTTTTGTTGCGTCGATGCGCAAACATAGGTTTTGGTAATTTAGTTAGTGTTGGTTCCACATTTAATAAGTGCCAATTCGAATTGATGATCTGCCTACCTGTCTCATTTAAAGGGGAATGTTTTGTTATACAAACCAACTTTTGTTCTTTCTGTTGTTTGTTTGAATTGAGAAGAGCATCATGGTCAAAATATCGAGCTCGCTTATATGCTTCGCGTATCAAGCGATTAGGGTATCCGCGAGCAAGAAATTTCTCCTTCATTTTTTCAGCCTGAATATCATAGTCTTTAATACTCGTGCAGTTTCTCCGCACTCTAAGGAACTGCAAAAAAGGTATCCCATCCTTTTGATTTCTCGGATGGTAGCTACTGAAGTGTAGTAACCTGTTCCTTGCTGTTGTCTTGGTGTATAAGTCAACCGTTAGATTCTTGGATTCATTCTTGATGTATATGTCAAGGAATTCCACTTTAGTAGCGTCAAAATGTGCAGTAAAGCGTAGATTACTATCTGCTAGATTAATCCATTCCAGGAATTCTTTAAGAGTCTGTTCCCCATTGGTCCATATAAAGAATGTATCGTCAATGAACCGGTACCAATGGGAAACACTCATAGAAAGGTGCCATCTCATTATGTATATGGTGGTATTCAAACCTAGCCATGTAAATATTCGCTATGGACGGGGCCATTGCTGCCCCCATGCTTACGCCCTTTGTTTGTTGGTACATGTGTTCTCCAAATTGAAACACATTTTCCTCTAGTACCACTGATAGACAATTGAGAATGAAAGGTTTATGGCATGGGATCTTATGTGTGTCAATAAACCAGCTAGTGGCCTCTATAGCTCCTCTTTGGGGGATATTGCTATAGAGAGATTCGACATCCAGTGTGACTAGCAGATCTTTTCTATTATCAAAGGGTAAATGTTCAACCTTAGAAATAATTGCCCCAGTGTCTTTTATATAGGAGGGGGTGAACTGGATGTATGGCCTTAAGATATTATCTAGATATTTTGATAGTGCTTCAGTGGGGTACCAATAGTTGAAACAATTGGACGGTAGGGTGGATTTTCTTCATTTTTATGCATTTTGGGCGTCCCATAAATACAAGCTACCTTCCTTTCTGATTTATTCAAAAATTCATGCTCTTTTTTAGTGATGGTATTGTTATTCAAGGCTTGTGTTATTTTTTGAATAGATTTAATTACTCTCTCTGTAGGGTTTTTTGTGACTTTCTTATAGAAAATCGGATCATTCAACATCGTAAGCATATTTGCTTTATAATTGATGGAATCAATCAAGACAATTCCCCCTCCCTTATCACTGCTTTTGATTGTGATTGATTTGTTATTCTTTAAATTATGGAGAGCTGTATGCTCATCTTTCGAGATATTTTATATGGGCTTAGGTACATATTGAAGAGCTGATTTTAATTTGTTGATAACAACTTTTTCAAATATGGCCATCTCAGGACCGAGCTGGTCTAAGAAGGGGGTAAAGGTAGATGGTAAAGATACGATGTTATTCATGCCTATGTCTGGCTGTAATTCTTCCTTGTTTGCAAAAAACTTCTGTAATCTAACTTTTCTAAAGAAGGAGTGTATATCCTGATACAGTTCGAATAAGTTGACACTTGAGTGGGGTACAAATGAGAGACCTTTTGTTAAAATGGATACATCCGACTCAGAGAGGGCATAATTAAAAAGGTTAAAAATGGGTATTATAGCCATTGTCTTTGGTATTGTTTGTTGCGGGTCTCCAGATATTGTTGGGGCTCCGCAGGATATTGATGAGGTTGATGGGATTGATAATGGCCTCTCGATTGGGGCTGAAATCGTACTCGTTGTCGCCCTCGTTTCGCTCCGCGATACCCTAAAAAAGGTTGGCGCTGGTTCCTACGGCCATTATTAGGGTTATATGGACCATCTTCATGATAGTTGGAATCACCATCTGATTCTGGATCAGAAGAGTCTGAGAAGGTGTTGATCTTAGGTTGATTGTAGTTACTACCCCCTTGTTGATATTCTGTTTTATAGAAACCATCACCCAAATATGGATAGGTTCCTTCTATTGTATAGAATCTTTTATCTTTAGAAAACTTCTCCTGTTTTCTATTTGCAAGATATTCGGGAAAGATACAATATCCTTTTTTAGAGCCTTTAGTTGCTTTTCAGCTTCCTCTAAGGTAGTTGATTTCTTTATTTTGTCCTCCAGTTCCTCTATCTCTTTTTTTAAATCTGTAGCTAAATCTTTAGATGTTGCTATGATGAGGATCATGAGATCACGCGAGCATCTGCTCGCGATCATACTCCATTTGTGGAGGAATGTTTTAACATCCACAAACAATCCTGGGATATTTCTAATTTTGAGGCCTAATGGAATAATGCCTGCTTTTAAGTAATTCAACATGAACTCGCCATGTGCTTCTATTCTTACTAATTTCTTCCTTAGATTAGATCATTTTCCTATGTCACTGTTATTGTGAAAGACTGGAGCTGAACTCTGATTCTGTGGTGCTGTAATGCCAACTAATGTGGCAAAGTCCTCATCTGAGAACCCAAATGTTTCCATTTGGGCCATGATCTGATGTCAGTGTAAGATATGGAAAAAAGAGTGGAAATACAGAAAGATTAGGTTATATTGAAACAAAGAGAGGTACTACCTTACAAAACACAACAAATTAATACATAAGCTTTTGATACAGAGTAGACAAAGTAGAACTCTTGCAGAACCTATCCAAATTGACAGAATATCCGAGACCGTTCAAGAAGTAGAAGACAGACCAAGCCCTGAACACCGGGAGTCGAAAGAAGACCAAGGTTTTAAATGGAGAACCCACCACCAGACTCTGCCACAACGGGAACCAAAACCTGCTGGGCCAGTGAAGTAAGACTGCTAACACCTGAGCCCTCACCCTCTGAACCTTCAACAGAAATGGAGGGATGAGAGGAAAAGATGGGAAGGCATACAGCGACCAAAGTGGCCACGTTAGTGACCAGACCTCCACCCCCTATGCTCCCAGTTCTGGAATCTGGGAACAAAAGAGTGGAAGAAGAGCATTGGTCCTGAAAGCAAACAAATCCATCACAGGAGTCCCAAACCCTCGGCAAAACAACCGGAATAGCCTGGGAAAGAGGCATAAAGGTAGAGAGGATAGGAACCTGCAACTAAGTGCATTTGCTACTATTTTGTCCAAGCCAAAATGGCCTGGAGATGAAGCTCCGCTCGACCTGCAATAGCACAGGGCACCAGATTCAAGGACTGACTGCGAGTACTGCCATGATGATTTACATAAGCCACAGTCAGTGTTGTCAGACCACTCCACAACATTGCAAACCAGCAGAGGATCTTGGAAGAACCGAAGGGCCCACTCCACAGCAGATTGCTCATTTCAGTTAGAGGACCGATGAGCCTCCCCAACAAGCCTGCACAGTCCTCTGACCCAGAGTCGCACCCCAACCCGAAGCACTGGCATCTGTCGTCCACGTCACAGGTGGAGTGAGATGTAACTACATACCCCTTGAGAGATTAGAAGAGTCCATCCACTACTGGATTGGTAATCACTTCTGGACACACCGGAACTGGCACTGAGAAATCCTGAACAGGGAATGGAACAAATTTGGGGAAGATGCCACAACAAAGTGCTAAGATCCAACCTGGCCCATGGAACAGTGAACACTGAAGCTGCCATGTGACCCTATACCTCCAACCACTAAAGCAGGGGTGCCGAAGTCCGAGACTACAGCCTCCCCAATGACTGCAGCCACCGCATCCTGGAAGCGGGCAGGAACACCTTGCCCAGAACAGAATCCAAGTCCACCCCTGTAAGGACCTCCAGGTGGCAGGAAGAAGATGGCATTCAGGCAAAAACCATGGCTCTCTAGCGTATACATGGTCAAATCCAGATGCTGAGATATGACCAGGGCAGAAGGGGCCTGCGGAAGCCAGTCATTCAGGTAGGAAAACACAGAAACTCACTGGAGGTGAAGATGAACCACAAGAGGACCCACCATTTTGGTGAAAACCCTGGGAGATGAACACACGCCGAAAGGGAGCACACAAAGTGCCAATGACTACCTCTCAGGTAAAACCTCAAACCACCGGAACCCCAAGGCTACAGGAACCTGTATGTATGCATCCTGAAGATCCATGGTAGACCTCACCCAGCCAGCTTGAATCAATGGTATCAAATGCTGCAGGGTCTCCATTTTGAAGGCAACCTTCCAGACAAAGTTGTTCAGAGGCCTGAGTTTTAGCATGATCGAAAAGCCACCCATGACCTTCAGTACTAGGAATGATGGATTAAATGCCCTGACCCCACTGTGACCGGGATACAGGCACAATCACCACCTTTCAAAACAGGAGTTGAACCCCCATCCAACAGGGCCTGATGACGTGACACCTCCTTTGGAAGTGGGGTCCGTACCCTGCCCGATGCAGGGGGAGGGGAAATGAACTTGAGCCGGTAACCCTGCTCCAGGACATCCAGGACCCACTGGTCCATCGTCGAGATGCCAAGCCACCAGGAAATGGTGCAGCCTTCCACCAACCTCTGGCAGCACCCCAGCAGGAATGAGCCGAGCCGTGGCATAGTCAGGAACGCTGATTACCAGGACTTCTTCTGGAACCTCCATTTAAACCTTTCCCTGGGCCCTTCTGGTTTCTGAACAAGCTCCTCTGCAGGTGAGAAGGTTGCTGAAAAGACTTGGCATTCGAAAAGAACGACTCCTTAAGACGCTGCTGATGCTGGCAGGACAAGGAATATTTCCGTTCTTTGAACACCTTGTGCAACATCTCCTCAAGGTCCTTTCCAAAAAGACGAGGGCCAGTAAATAGCATGGAATGTTGAACTGCTTCAGTTTTCCAACCTTTCAGTAACAAATTCCATCTGGAAACAATGGACACACCACGTGCCAGGGCCGAAGCACAAACAAAGTAAAATGCAATATCCAAGAGGAACTCAGTCTGACTCCATGGACTCCAGCAAATCAGGGCACCCACCACCTTCCTGCATGGTGGCAAAATGGTGAACCACCTTCACCCCGCATCAGTGAGTCTGTATGCTGTCACAACACGGTTGTTAAAACGACCGCATTGTGACAAGGCATACTATTACTCCGCAAGTCGTTACGACTTGCGGAGGGGGGGAGAAGGTGTTGAATTTAAAAATCCAACACCTTCCCTAAAGTCCGCACAGACTGTAGTTGGAATAGGAAATGTTACTATTCCTACATCCAGCGCCCCCCCTCCGCAAGTCGTTGTAACAACTTGCAGCGTAATGGTATGCGTTGTCACAACGCGGTCATAACAATGACAGCTTTATGACAGCATGCGGATTTATTACATGCGGAGTGAAGAGGCATGATCTGGCAAAAAACGTTCTTAAAGCCAGACAATAAGGATTGTGCGACATAAGCCCCATACACCCCAGAACGGATGGCGAGATCCAACCCTGCATAGACTTTCTTCAAAGAATCCTCAATCTTCTTATCACACCATCCTATAGGACATTAACCTCAGCCATGGACATAGACCACACCAGACTGGCCACAATAGAGTCCACATGAAGCAACTCTGGCATAGTATCCTCCATGTCCCGCAAAGGGTGAAGCTTGGACATGAAGTGCAGCATCATAATGTTTTCCAGATCTTTCCATTCCTTCAAAATCATGTCCATCACAAAAGGATGAATTGTCTTTGTGGCCTGCTTCTGAAACTGCTGCAGCACCATATCCCTGGATGTGCTGGCAACCTCCTCATCAGGGAAACCCATGTTATCAATGACATGGGAAATAATGTCTGGCAACATATCCCTAGAGATGTACTTCCCCTCTGAGGTCCACAGCACCTAAGGAGGAACCATCAGAAGACTCAGAGCTGGAAATAACGGAGTAGGTGTCAGTCCCCCACAAGAGCACTCACCAGAAGCCTTCCTGGAGGATTTCATATTAGACCAAGCCTCAAAAATCCATTTTTAAATAAGTGTTGTCATCCAATTTACTCTGCTTCAAAGGGGCAGAATCCACATAGCCCTCTGAAGATGGAGAAGAAACAGGAAAAACAGACCTGCGATTCAGTTTTTTTTTCTCTTGCGTCCTCATTGCGTAATAAACAGGTAGGGTATTATGTCAAGATTTTCCTGAGTTACGGGGAGACCATATTCACCATCCTGTACCGCCCTGGCCCTTCCCCGTGACATGCCGTTCGATTGGGGGTCCACGTGTTTGGGGGGTATCCTATTGGAAAATGGTCACCCCCTACACACCTTGCCCACTCATCCCTTGTTACGAATCAATTCCGGTACCAGCAGCTTTCCTCTCCTTATTGCTGTTGTGCTTAATCATTAGACTTCTGCTATTCTTGGATACTCTCTTCCAACAAGTCAACCGTCCCAATATTCTTCCCATATAGCCCAGAACGCTTGCCTCTTACTCTGTGTTTCTGCCCTGTCTAGTTTATTTATCCTATGAACCGATCCCAGCCGTTCCGCTTTAGTAGGCGGATTGTGATTTACCCAATTAATGCAAATCTCCTGCCTGGCCAATAATACAAGCAGGAAGAGCAGGTTATTTTGCTTTCTATTTAATCTGCGTCCACCCCTACTGTCCGTATCACCTTCCACCACAAACATGACTAGCTGCAAGCTTGCCTCTTTTTCATGGTGTAATACTTCTGAGAGGATCAGACCCACCTCTTCTCAAAAGACCTGTAGTTTGGGTGACTGCTGGAACATGTGGATATCGTCCGCTCTCTCCTCACCACATTTGGGACATACTTTCATCCCTTCTCTTCTCAGTTTGAACAATTTCTTTGGTATCTAATGGGATCTATGCAGGGTAAATAAGTTGTTCTTTTTCAGAGGTGCAGATTTGATTATGTACCCACATGTAGCCATTGATACTTGCCATAAATGAGGTGCATCTATCATCGGCTGGTCTTTCCCCTAGGTCTCTGTGGGTAGAGTGAATTCCTCCTCTGCTTCGGAGATGAGTGACCAATTCCACTACGCTACCTCTTTCTTCAGGCCTTCCCCTTGAAATTTCATCTCCAAGTCCCTGTTTCCTGAGCCGGCTTTCCCCAGGGAGTTTGCCTTAGCCCGTCAGTTGGTAGAACCTATACTTAGACAAAGCCCCATTGGTCAGTGACACTAGGTGGTCCGATCCGATTATTACATTCTCCATTAATTGTCTGCACCTTGTTATCCCTCCTTCTCTTAGTGGAGCTGATAACCTGTCTTCTAGGCACTCCGGTGTTCCTGGCAAGTTCCATCACTGTAATAAGGAATTTTCCACAGGCTCCTGAATTGGGCCTATAGCCTGACTGCAGACCCTAGCACCTTTAATTTTACCTTTCAAAAAAGTGTTTTGGTGACCAAATTTTTACAGGAGGTTGCTTTCTTCTGAGACTGCCATGGCTTGCATGTATCGTGGATATAGCCTAAGTAAAAAAACGTGTAATATTGGAACAAGTCCGGGCTCGCAATTCCTTCATGTTCTTTCTTCCTCTTTAACTTCTTCCAGGTGATTCTAACTCCCCTTGAAGCCCAGATGAAACTGATGATATCCCACTGAATTCTAATGAACCACTCTTTTTTTAATTCTAGAGGTATGGAGTTAAAGATATACGTGAGTTTAGGGAATATCATAATCTTTATTATTTAGTTTTTTAGACTCCGCTAGAGTTCTATTGAAATTTACTTGTACAGTTTTCTTGATTTCTCCCACAATGTGAATGCCCAGATATCTAATCTGTTGCATGGGATTGTTGCACTGGCTATTCCACCACATGATCTCCATGTTTTGTTGGTTTATCCATTGATTTTCCACAACTGTTCAAGTGTCTCTATTATTTTTGGAAGGGAACCTGTACGATCATCCGTAAATAACATTACATCATCAGCATAAAGTGCGACCTTCTCCAGTACTTATACCGAAAGAGGGATATCCGAAGGTTTGACCTTAAGGTATTTGCTAGAGGCTCTATATAAAGATTAAACAGCAATGGGGAGAGAGCACCCCTGTCTAGTGCCCCTTCCGATGCTTATCTTCACCGTGAGGGACCCATTTACTATTACTCGCGGTAAGGGGGCTCTATATGTAGATCTCATCACCCCTGGGAAGATGTTTCCCAGGTTGAAAGCTTCTATTTTGTTCTGTAAAAAGGACCAGCTGGCCCTGTCAAACGCCTTTGCGATGTTTTAAAGATATTACGGACAGGGGGATCTTATCCCATGTGATCCCATCTATTGCTCCTACTTGTTCGTGTGTTTGCTCTTGGATCTGCCTAGCCATTATATAGCTTTTCTGGTCCGCATGGATTAGATTCCCAGCCATCTTGCTTAGTCTTTTTGCCAGCAGCTGAGTGTAGATTTTATAATCGCTGTTTAGCAAAGATATTGGCTTATATGATTCGCACCGCTTAGGGCCTTCCCTGGCTTTAATAAAATGCTTCTAGAGCCAAGGAGAACGCCTGCATTCTTGTTGGGACTGCAAGTCCCAGGGACCTTCGCAGCAACTGCCTGCACCTGTGCTTGCCTGTGCTGTGCGCTACTTAGCCACTCACAGCACCCGCTTTGCCGGAGCCTCTTCAAGAGCCAAGGAGGAGACCGCCTGCATTTTTGTTCAGACTGCAAGTCCCAGGGACCTTCGCAGCAACTGCCCGCACCTGTGATGGCCTGTGCTGGATGCTACTCAGCCACTCGCCGCACCCGCTTAGCGGGACCTTCGTGAAGCCCGGGCCCGTTTGAGCCCGGAGGAGGCCGGGCAGGGCCCCCCCTGTAAATCATGCGGCTGTCTAAGGTTAGTCCATACTTGTTCATTGTTGCCCCTTTATGGGTATTGACTTTTTGGTCCATTTGCTGATATTGTGCATAGTCTATGATGAATATTCGTAAGGGAAAGGGGAGGAACGCCCAAATGGGCGGAAGTGTGGCTGGGACCCTGGACCAATTTATAATTGGGGCCAGTTCAGTCCTAGCCCACGAAATTGCGGTGACTGAGCCTCGCTTATCGCTTGATCCCTTGCAATTAAAACGATCGTCACTGGGCGGTTTGATGACAGCACGTTCACCTGAACATTGTGTGGTCGTAGGCACAGATCCTCTCAACTGGGCAGGAGGTATTAGCCAGTCTCCATCGGCACCGCTGAACATTTCAACAATAATGGAGTCTCCAACTAGCCATATGCCTGTTGAGTTGGTGCAAGAGGGTATAGCATGCAGCACATTTCCATGTGTTGCGACAAGGTCAGTGCCCAAATCTAAATCTCAAGTTATGGAACTACTTCCGGAGCGGACCACAAAGAGGAAGCAGGGAGGGGGCCCCCAAAGGCAAAAATTGCAAATATGCTATAAATGAAGAGGAATGGTGGGTCTACGGCTCGAACACCGACAACAATGATCGAGCCTCAGTCTACCACTCCCATATTGGGTGCTTCAAATCTGGACTCAGTTGGTGTTCCCTCGCTTCAAACTGATAAGGGTTTATGGGCCAGAATGGAGGCCCTATTCTCGGTGTCTTTATACCCCATTCTTGAGAGATTGACACTAATTGAGGAAAAATGAACTAATCTTGAATTGTTTGTTGTCTAATCTTACTTCTATTAAGGCCTCACTGGGAGAATATAATCAGCCCTCTGAAACGATACCAAATGTGTTGTGTAACCCCGTAAATTCCAATCACCTTTCAGCCATCCCTTTATCATCTAATTCAATGCTCTTATTATCTAGTAGGAATGGCGGGGCGGGCATTGCTTCTGATGTTGGCGTAGTGGCTCTGGGAGGCTGTGCGGGCTAGATAGGAAATACATCTAGTGAATTTGCTCAGCTTATCCCGAGTACCCCTAGGGAAGAGGGAGGCAGACCGTGTGTTAGAACAGTAAGTAAGAGCCTACCAAACAACCTTATTTGTGGTCTAGATAACCAATCAATTACGGTTCCTGGGCGTTCTGGTCGCAATTTCTTAGCAGCACATTAAAGAATGGCCAATAGCTTGTCCGGAAGCGATCAAAAGATACTACATCTTCCACCCGCCGCTGCTCCACTGGTGATATTTGTGATATTTGTGATATTTGTGAGGGTATTTCTAGAGCGCAACGTTCGCTCCGGAGGGAGCATCTTGGCGCTGAAGATCCTGGATGACCAGTCCTAAGGGGGTTAGATGGCTGCTTTGGAGTAGTCGTCAGAGAGGTTAAAGATCCAGGTCTTTAGGAGCTTTCTTTAGGGTTTTTCAAGGGTCTGTTGTCTAAGAGTTTTTGGCAGGTTATTCCAAGCTTTCGTGGCAAGGAAACTTAGGGTTTTCCCACCCTTCGTTTTCAGATTGTATTTAGCAGGGAGGATGAGATTGTCATGGGACGAACGAAGGGTGCGACTGGGGGTGTAGTGGGGAAAACGCCTGGAGAGGTATTTAGGGCCTGTTTTATTGAAGGCACGGAAGGCTATGATCAAAATTTTAAAGAGAATTCTTTTGTGGAGGGGCAGCCAGTGTAGTGATCGAAGAGCTGCAGTAATGGAGGCTCTACGGGGCAGTCCTAGGACCAAACGAGCGGCTGTGTGGAGCACACTTTGTAATTTCGATAGCGTGGTGGTGTATTTGAGGAATGTACCGACCATACAAGCTGGGCAGACTGAATCCACTGACCAATTAATGACAAAAACAATGCATTGGCTTACTGTACATCTGACGGAAGCAGGGGTATGAGTCTGGGATATTTGGAATCAACTGATAATGGCCAGACATTCATGCTGGGTGGAATATTCCTCTAAGGATGGGGGTACTGTATTGTTGCCAATATCAACAATGAGAACGTAGTTAGACTCCCATTGGAGTGCTTAGGAAGTAGAAATGAAGGGCAATGTCTGGATAAATATATCTCTCCTGACCCTAGGGTTTTTCTACAGACCTATTTATTATTCCCCGCTAGGAGGGGGGCTTGCAGTGCCTACCATAGGGCCTTAGGCCGACCCCTTGACCTTAACCTTGTCAATAGATTTGCTCCTTTGTCTGGCTTAGATGCCTGTGATTGACTGTTACCTGTAGAGACACCAGGGACAGAGAACACCCTTAATAGTCAAGCCTTCAGTTAGTAACATCTAGTGGACATTGACCTAACAACTCTGTGAACTCACATTCAGCTGAAGAAGTTGTTGATGAGCTGTGTGCGGACGTCACCCTCATCATCATTACTGGCCTCTTGGCCCAGGCCAGGATCCTCCACAGGTGGGGAATGTTGGTTATCGTCATCCTGTCTGAGAGGCACCTTCTTGCGCACTGCCATGTTGTGTAGCATGCAGCATACTGATGATGATCTTGGACACCTTTGCAGGCTCATATGGGAGGGCCCCCCTGGTCTTGTCCAGGCAGCGGAAGCAGCTTTTCAGTAGACCAAAGGTATGCTCAATCACTCTCCTGGTTTGACCATATGCCTCATTGTAGCTCATCTCGGCTGCTGTCACAGGGTTCCTGAGGGGTGTCAGCAACCATGGCATCCAGAGTTGCCTACATACAAAGAATTGCACATTAGTTGAGAATTGTAAGGGGGTGGGAGACAACATTGTCAAACACACACAATGGTAAACCGTACACACCAACAAGCCAGGCATGCTGGTTTGGCATCTGTGACATCAACGCTATGTGACTCCTCCTCATGATGTAGGCATTGTGGCAGAACCAGGGAAACGTACACACACGTGATCACCATGTCCGCTAGACATACCACCAGAGCATTGATGGAGTGTAAATGCTTCCTGTTCCGGTATGTCTACTCATATGCCTTTGGTGGTATCAAGGCCACATGTGTTCCATCAATTGATCCAATGACGTTAGTCATCCTCCCCAATCTATAAAAAGCAGCCTTAATGTCAGTGAGTTCACCAGGGCTCGGAAACCTGATGTACAAGTCAAGGAAATGCAACATCCCCTCCAAGACATCACGAAGCACATGGCTGAACATAGTTCAGTACATCCCACCAGCAGCAGCCACAGTGTGTTGAAAGGTACCGGAGGCAAAGTAGTGCAGGGCTGCCATCACCTTCACCTTTGGGGTCAGTGCTGTAGGGTATGTCCGGCCAGGTAGCAGATGTTATGTTAAATGAGTTTTGTAGAGCGCTCAGCTACTCGAAAGTGTGTCCTGGCGCTATAGACCCAAAGGAAGCACAGTGCAGAAGAAAATGGCAAGTTTACTGAACAAAAAGCCATGTCTTGAGGTCTTTCCTGAAGGCTAAAAGATTATCATTCTTCCGCAAAGACAAAGGCAGGGAATTCCACAGTTGAGGTGCCAAAGGTTTGAAGGAGCGACCTCCAATACGGGCTCGTCGAATTGCCGGGACAGTTGCAAAGGCCAGAGAAGAAGACCTTAGTGATCGAAAAGATAGATAGAAGTTCAATCTTTTCCTGATATATTTGGCACCAATGCCATGAAGGGCCTTAAAAGCCAGAGTAAGCACTTTAAAAGTGATGCGTTTCCGAACTGGAAGCCAGTGGAGGGCCTTGAGAAGGTCTCTCGCGCTTGATCTCTGGTGAAGACCAAAAATTGCTCACGCAGCAGAATTTTGCACAGTTTGCAAATGCGACAAAAGTTTCAGGAAGGCCTAGATATAACACATTAGCATAGT
This sequence comes from Lissotriton vulgaris, assembly GCF_964263255.1. Lineage (NCBI taxonomy): Eukaryota > Metazoa > Chordata > Amphibia > Caudata > Salamandridae > Lissotriton > Lissotriton vulgaris. The sequence continues at coordinate 111,375,894 of NC_141691.1, read as the reverse complement.
CAGGTGCAAACCTATCAATGCTTGGACGATAGTTCTTCTGTGGGCTAGGGATAGTAGTGGCAAGAACTTCCTAAGCATTTTTAGGAGACCAAAACACTGTCCCACTAAGCCGAGGATCTGTGGCTTTAGAGTAAGACCGTTGTCTACCTTCAATCGCAGATTCTTGGCTAAAGAGGTGGCGGCAGAAGGAGAAAACATAGCCGCCGGCCATCAGGACTTCCAGACCGGATCGGGGGGGGGGAGGGGGCAGCTGAAAAAAAGCACCTCTGATTTATCGGAGTTGCACTTGAGGTTATTTAATTGAAACCAGTCAAAAACAGCTTCAGGCAACTCCTAATACTCTCTCCGTCAAAAACTGTGTTCTTATCATAGGAGAAGAGAAGCTGAGTGTCGTCCGCATACGAATCGATCCCGGCGCCGTAAGACTCAGTCAATGCCGGCAGAGGGGCCATATAGATATTAGAGAGTAGGGCTCAGGATCGAGCCTGAGGAACTCCTGCGTCCAAAGGCGGCACTAAGGCTGAGTATGGGGGGCCCAGACCGTTTGTTGGCGATCAGCCAAGAAGGACTCAAACCAGCTAAAGGCCATCCCCCTCAGACCAATCTCAGATGTGGCACCAACTGCTTCGCCAGCTCATCAATCAGTGTCCTGGTGAAGCGGTACCGTCGGATGCTGTCGCGTTTAACCATGGTTTCAAGGTCGGGGAACGGTCTATGTACAGCTGGTGCCCTGCAGTACGGAGATGGTTAAAGTAAGATTTGACATTCCTCTACCCATGTGGCACAGACCTTGCAAAAAAATCACATGATATATCATGGCAATAAACAATGAATTGGGGTGTGTGCTGTTGGGTTTGGACACATATGTCACCTTCATGCCCATCATCTCGCATATCAATGAGACATGTGTACAGGAGTTCCATGGAGTACAATGGCAAGTCATTGGGCTATGGCACAGTACCTATGTACTGCTGTCACGTTCAAAACACACAACACAGTGACAAGTGAGGACTGATGTTTCACAGGCATCTCAACTTCATGTCAGTGAGATAGCCATGGTCCCTGTATTGCCTCATGTGCACTGGAATGACATGGCATATCATGTACATCCCACAACTAATCAGGAGTCCCACTGGTAGTGGCCCCTATGGTCCCTGCAATCCATAGATGGACGTCCCTGAGACAGACCGGATAGACCGGACAGACACACCATAAATGTTGGAGCACAAAGCACATGTTGCACACAGTCTCCCATTGGGCACATGGAACCACAGACCTCAGACACAACATGCACACAGACTGTGGGTGTACATCAAGATTGTGGCCATGGGTCTCGCTGTGATGTACATACCATGCAACCCTGTTCTCAGGGTGTATGTGACCGGTCATGCACATCTCCAAACTGCTACTTTGTTCATTACTCATGCCCATAAGTGAACAGTTGCACATTACATTGATGAGGTGCACAACACAAAAAGTATTCTGTCCCCATGAACCTGTGCACAGCCTGTGAGTGGCTGCACCAAAGTGCCACACAAGAAAACATATGTTGCCACCTCATACACACAGGTGATGCAGCCTTACATGACATGGGATGTATTGTGGGACATGTTGTGGTGTTGAAGGTGTGGCCATTGCAATGAAATCTGTTTGGAATCCGTCTACAAGTCACCAATGTAAAGGTGCCTGTGTAAACCTAATGGTAGGTGAGTGGGAGAGGCTGGCCAGTGATTGAACGTTCTGTCATTTGCCGGCCGCTTGGTGTTAAGGACACCTGGTGTCAGAAGTCATGTGTACTACATTAGATTCCTCCTGTCTAATGCGTCAGTAAAATAATGCTAGTTATGGCCAGCACATTCGTAATTGCGCTTGAAGCAGTACTGGCCAGAGAGAATATTGGTCTTGATGTAGTTGTGATGTGTCAGAATACAAAAAGACTTCAAATTAGATAAATCAAACACCATTTGAGATTAAGACATAATAAAAGAGAAAGTAAAGTAACATTTAGTGAGTGTACATTCCTTGCAAGGCAAGGTGTTTCAGAGCAAAGTTTAGTATAATCTGACTGATCGAGGGGTCAGATCTCAGGTCTTGGTCAGAGTGGCCCTTTTCCATAAATTGTTCCATAAGAGGCGCGGTGGTGACTTGGCATCTGATTCTGCTCCTGTGTTGGCCGATCCTGGTCTTCACTTTTTGTGTTGTTTGGCCGACATAGATGAGGTCACAGGAACAGTTGATACAATAGATCACATTTGCAGAGTTGCAATTAGAGAAAAACCTTAAATTAGGAAGATTGGTGCCTTACTCAAAGGTTTTAGTGGTCATAGGACATGCAACGCAGTTTCCCCATTTAAAGTGACCTAGAATAGGTGGTAGACCAAAGCATGCTTTAGATAGTGTTTTCTTTTTTGGAGCCTTATTCGATATGTTGAGTGATGTGATTAAGGGCCAATGCTTTTTGATTATTTTGGTGGTTTGTTACTTGTGGGGCAGGAGGTGGTAACGCATGGGCCTGAACTCTAGGAGGAATTCCCTATGTGAGTACCAGGCTCGCTTCATTGCTCTTTTTACCAGTTTTCTCGGATCGCCCCTGTTGGTGAGTTTGTCGGAAAGGAGGTCAGCTTCCCTGAAGTAGTCCTCTTTCATTTGGCAGTTTCTTCAGATTCTAAGAAATTGTCCAATCGGAGGCCATCCCTGAGGGCACGGGGGTGTGCGCTTTTATCATGCAGCAGCATGTTGCATTCCGTGAGTTTTTTATAAAATGTACTGAAAAGGCCCCCTTCGTTGGGTTTGACAAACGTCCAGGTAATTGATTTTGGTGTTGCTTGAGTCAAAGGTAAACTCTAGGTCTGGTTGGCAGTTAAGCCAATTGCCAAACAGATCAAGATCAGTAGAGGACCCTTGCCAAATCATGAAGACATCAATGTACCAGTGCCAACTGCAAATTTTTTCGCGATTGGGGTTGGCTTGGTTAAGGATGAGTTTTTTCTATGTTGTCTACGAACAGTATTGAAAATTGCCTCCATGGAAGTTCCTTTGCGTTGTTTATAGAACTTGTCCTGGAACATGAAGTCTGATGGTCAGTGTGATGATTAATTCTGTTGGGAACCTTGTGGGGGTGTGGCCTATCATTAAGATGGGTAGCAATGACTTTGGTACCTCTGTCCTGCGGGATGTTTGTGTACAGGGATTCTATGTCGAGTATGACCAGAAGCTGTCATCGGATCAAACTGTTCACACTCAATGAGGTTGAGTAAAGTGGGTAGTATGTTTAACACAGGCCACTGTGTCCGTAACCAGGTCGAGGATAAAGAAGTTGATGTATTGACCTAGGGGTTCCAGAATGGAGTCACAGCCTGAAAGAATGGGCCTTCCTGGAGGGTTAGTTTGGTTTCTGTGCACCTTTGGCAATATATAGAACACCGGGGTGCAAGGGCTTTTATTATTGAGGAAGAGGAATTCTTTGACTGATATAGCCTATTTCTTCCGGCTCTTTTGTAACGTTAAGGATCAGATTCTTTATACCTGAGAGCGGGTTTTGTCTCAGTGGTTCATAGTGAATGGAGTTATCGATTTGTCGCAGGATCTCTTTGTCATAAGCGGATTTATCTTGAATGACAATTCCACCACCCTTGTCACAGGGTTTGATAATGATGTTGCCCATACCTTTAAGTTTAAGGAGACTGCTTCTTTCTTCCTGGTTAATGTTATAGGGAATGAAGTTGTTGTGGTCTTAGTTTTTGGAGGTCCTTGAGGACCAGGTTTTCAAAGCTGAGAACCTCAGGTGGAAGTGAGCCTGTAGGTGGTCTAAAGGTAGACTTTGGGTGTAGGTTGTCGTTTTTGGGAGTGAAATTTTTGTTGGGGAAAAAGGATTTGAGTCTACTTTGCAGAAGAATTGATAGATTTCCGTAGTTATTGTCAAACCAGTTGCGTTTCTCCATTAATACAAAGGAGAGTCCTTTGTTAAGAAGAGAGATCTCTGTGGAAGTCAATTGATGAGTCGAGAGATTGAATATGGGCATCATTTCAAGGGAGGGAGTGGGGACTGGTCCCCCTGATCTCTGGGTGTGTAATATTGGTAACCCCTTTGATAGAATTTCCTCCGTGTCTGGTGTTACCCTGGTGGGAAGTTGTACCGTGGTTTCCCCCTCCCTCTGTCTACATGGAATGGTTGGCCTCTCCCTAAAAAATTAGTGTTGTTGGAGGTGCTTGCTGTAACAGTGTCTGAGTCAGATTCTGCAGAGGACTCAGAAAAGGTGACCGGTTGTCGGTTCTTGAAACAGCTCCAGGTGCCGGTTTGCCGTCTGTATGTTGTCTGTATGTTATGGGGGTTGGTGAAATAGTCTTCCAAAAGATATGGGTATGTTTTCTCTTTCTTGTAATTTTTTATATATTTTCTCACTTTGATCGCCTTTTTGTGATGTTCAAACTTATGGAAATCTGCGATTGCCTGAAAAGTTTTTCTAGGATACTTTTGGCATCTGCCAGAGTGCCCAAAACTTGAATGGCTTTTTCAAGTTCTTAGATTTCGGCTAGTTTAATTTTACTTTGTTCTAGGGCTGTGTCAATTCCCAGTACCATCCAGTGGCACGAGCAAGTGGTTTCTATATGGGCGAAACCGTTTTAAAATTGGGGATTGTGTATAAAGATAGCTGGAGTGTTGCGGACCTGGAGATCTAGCGGTATTACGTCTGCTTTCAGGTATTCAGTAATCATCCGAGCATGTAGCTAGGTTCAGATATGCTTCTTTTTTAGATGTTCTAAAACTGACTGATTGGTGTTTGTGTAGGTGTGATGTACGTTTGTGTCACAGGACACCTGTCTGTGTATCCCAGTTTGCACGACATCTCCCTTTGGCATCACAGTGGACCCTTCATGCAGGCTTGTCACCCCAATTTATGGTCCCTGGGGGTAGTGCTTTTGTGGGTCTGTCTCATGCGTTTCAGTTGATGATCATTCCAGCTTGTCACATGTGTCTGTTGGTATCCCTTTCATCTCACGATGACCGACTGCCCAGTAAGGGGTGCACAATTGATGGCTTACTTGTGTGTGTCATTGTGGTTGAGCCACCCTCATGTGTTGTGTAGTTGCCTGTTGATACTGAGACACACACACATGCTGTATGAGATGTGCAGTGTGAGGTTGCCTGTTGGTGTTTGTGCATCTGGACCAGTGCATTGGAATTGCTGTTGTGGGCAATTGTCTGGATGTTTAGTTTAACTGCTGTCCCAATGAGTTATATCTTATCATTCTGCACATTGTTCCTAGCTGTCCTGTCCCATTGCTGCCATGGAATGGGATAGTGTGGACTGACACCTACAGTCTACACAGGATGTATTGCTTTGTGTGTGTCTTTTCGAGATGTGTGTATGCAGTATGATGGTCAGTTCTGCTTTTGTCATTGTACACTGTATGCAATGTCAGCCCCCATGGGTGTTTCTTGTCTGCACATGGCCGAGTGTATGTTGTGTTTTCACAGCAGTGTGCCTCACCACATCTCTGTGGGTATGTAACACAACCACTACTTTGCCACAAAATGTGTCCTGTTCTGTGACCAGGAATCATACATGCTGTTTGGCATTTGCTGCTATTTCCATGATGACACTTACCTTTGCCACAATGCTCAAGTTCTGCTGCAGTTTGTGTCCACACATTTTACATTGGATCTACACAGTGATGGGTGTTTTGAGCACATTGGCACAGTGCTATTGTGAAGCTTAACTTGTGTAGCCCACCCTCTGGTGTTGGTCACACATGTGATGGTAGTTACGTTGTGTGTTCTGACTCAATTCAATTCATAAGGCTTTATTCGGAGCATAGAAGAATGTCCATAAAAGCATACATAACTATTAAAAATAGGTCACAATTACAATACAGTTTACATAATTGGTTAACAATCATTAATAAAAAACAATAACATAATGTACAAGCAGCGGCAGAATAAATATTTAAAAACTCATGCTTTTCCTAATGCTAATAGCTTTAATCATAAAGGTAGAAATAAAGAAACAAACGACAGGATGGTGCAGGTTAAAAAGCAATTTCATAGAGTCCTGGATTGTCCTAACACCAAACTTGATGAGGATGGGTTTTAAAAAAGTTTTGCGATAATTCCCATATAATTGACACAACAGAAGAAAGTGCATAGTGCTTTGTGCAGAAGTGTTATCACATAAGCACGGGCCAACGGGGTGCTTGTTCATGGAGGGGAAGGCAACTAAATTATGCACAATCCCCATCCATAACCTAGTAAATACATATTGATGGGATGCTCTAGTCACTAGTGTCAGGTATTGCTGATAGCCCTCTGCGGCATTCATACTACGGTAGAAAACACAGTTGGACAACTTCCCCTCCTCCCTGAACCTCCTCTCTGCTTTACAACTCAGAAAGATGTTCTTCATTTCAGGTTTAGAAAAGACTGCTGTGGCATATCGGTCGTTAAAAATGTCAAGACCATAAAATTCCTGGAAATTTTCGATAACAAATTTAATCCAAGGGATCTTTAGATGGTAATCCATATTGAGGCAATCATTGATAATAGCCCTGGTTAATGATGTCTCCTCTTTTAACCATATAGAGCGCCACAGCAAGAGAGGTCTCAAAAAATCAGATCACTTAGATATTGGATGCCTACTTCTCTGTGTACTAAATCATTAGAGACAGATTTAGACAGACACAATAATCGTTTTAAAAAGGCATTCTCCTTTACCTGAAGACTCCCTGCTGGGGCCTGACCCCAAACACCAGCACCATAAAGAGCAACGGAAAGACATCTGGACTGGAAGATCTTAAGCATGTCTTTAGTCCGTTTACTTCCAATTTTGGTAGCAAAAGTGAATACCCCATTTGCACTCCTCAGTATCTTGGTCTTAACATTCTTATGTTCGCTGGCCCAGCTACAATTTTTGAACCTTTTGACCCTCAATATGATAAGATTGGGGCTTAGTTGGGTCTGGTCCACACTCCATAACATAGGTTTTACTTTTATTAATCACAAGTTTTCTGTCCTTAATAAATTGTGAAAACCTATTCATCAGGCGTTGAAGGCCAATGGGGGTCCTTGCCAGCAGTACGGCATCGTCCGCATAGAGTAATACAGGAACATTAAAATCATTAACTCTCGGGACGTCTGCTGCCACTGTCTGTAATACCGAGTCCACCTCGTTTATGAAGCGGGTAAAAAGCAAGGGGACCAAAACACACCCCTGCCTTATACCCCTTCCAATATTAAATTTGGTGGAGCACTCCCCGTTTTTTCCATATCTAACGCTGGTACGTAATTTGGCATAGAGGCGGGCTAAAAAGAAGATAATACCCTCCGGTGCCCTCAATTCTAACAGTTTAGCCCAGAGCGTAGCGTGGTTCACCATATCAAAAGCACTACTCAAATCTGCGAAGCAAAGATAGATAGTACCCTTCTTTGCCTGAGTGCATTTTCCAATCAAAAGTTTGAGATTCAAGCACTGCTCAATCGTTCCACGCCCCTTCCTGAATCCAAACTGGCAGTTAGCTGGGATCCTGTTGGTTTCAGCCCATTCTTCCAGTCTCACCAGAAGTACCCGGCTCATAATTTTCACCGAGGAGTCCAACAGAGAAATTGGACGATAATTTTTTATGTCCCCTTGGTCACCTTTCTTAAATATGGGGATGATAATTGATTCCTCCCAGGTGGCTGGTACCCCATGGCTTACGGCTGCATTCAAAACTTTAACCAGCACTGAGCCCCAAACCTCCGGGGCTGTCTTGTATACATCGATGGGGACTCCATCGGGGCCCTGAGCCTTTCCCCCTTTACTAGTTCTGATACTGTCCAGTACCTCTGTGACGGTGATGTCCAGTGGGACAACCCCGGTCCGGACAAATACCCGGTATCCTCTTAGTCGAAGATTTTAGAAAAATGGTCAATCCAAGATTCCATACCAATCATTGAAATTAATTCAGGAACCTTATCATCTTTGAGAAACGGGGAATTAACAGTAGCCCAAAATAATGTGCAGTTCTTTAACTCAGCGGCCATAGACAAGTTATCCCACGCTTCCAACTGGAGTTCAATCTTCCTTCTCTTTAGGATTAACTTGTAGCTATTTCTTAGCTGGGACACAATATTCCTATCTCTTGGCTGAACCGCCAATGCATCTTTGAGCTCTTTTAATGCAGAAGTGCAGGCGTGGCCAAACCACCCTCTAGGTGCATTGGGTTTAGCACCAGCCTTTCTTATGAACCTATTGTCAATGATGGAATTAATTTTATTAAAATGCCCAATCAGTTCTACAGTGGCATTTGATTGCTCCAAAATCACACTATTTTCTGGAAAGCAACTACTAATAATAAAATCAGACGTCATTTTAGCCTTCTCCCCCTTCCATAATAGCCTAGTGCCATTAGCTCTATGGAGTTCGATGTTAACAATGGCTCCTAAGTCATGTACAGATTTCTCTTTCCAGAGTGTGGACTCGATAGTTAAGCAGTTGTGATCGCTGAGCATAATATCTAAAACCCTGGGTGCCAGACTCCAGGGGATAAGGCTTGAAGACATACATACAAAATCAATAACAGTATTTGCCCCTCTACCTACAAAAGTGGGGATGCATTCACCTAAATCGTTCTTCCTATTCTCCAAAATTTCCATATCAAGTACTGCCAGCATATTGTTCAGAGATTCACCGTACAAGTTATGGGGAAAGTGGGTGTCTGCATCCCCGGCTCGGTTAGTAACCCCACATATACCGTGTCTATAGAGGGGACAAAGTGCAATGTTAAAATCCCCTACCAAAATAAATTCAAAAATAACATTTGAGCCGCTTATAATGTCATCCAGAGCACTCTCCAAGGCATTAATTACTGAGTGTCTGGTGCCATCAAAAATGTTGTTATGAAAATTAATTAAGAGGATATTTCTACCCTTGTCTTGTGACAACCATAAAATTTGAGAGAGCCCCCACCATTACATATTTTTTAACAACAATAGGCATTTTGACGGAAATCAAAACCAAAAGCCTGCCCTTGGCTCTAACAGACATTGACGCCATCACGGGCAGTTGGTAAGAAATAAAAGTTATAGCCGTTAAAATGTTTACACCATGGTTCCTGAAGGCAAATCACATCGAAAAGATCAACAAATTCCTTCCACCCCAGACAATTCTCTTTGGACCTCAAACCCGCAACATTCCAACTAGCAATGAAACAACTCGAAAGCCCAGGGGGTAAGAGCATGTTAACTCTAGGTAAAATAGTTGGAGAGACACATGGATTATCCTGTGCAGTGTTAGGTTCTGTAGAGGTTAACTTTAACCCATCCACTGTCGGAGAACCCATCAAATATCCATCTGGATCATCAAAAGCACTGTGGTTCATATCATCAACATATTGCTCATGTACAATAACGGGGGGCCCTATATCGTGATCTACCCCTTCCTCCCCCATAGAGTATAATTTTTATTACAGGGTTAAAGGGGGGTTGAACAAGATTCAGTCAATCATTGGAGTTAAGATCACTCAGAGGTTGGTAACGATTAGATGTTGCCAACTCAAAACCCCTAGGCATGCTAGAAGGACTTCCTCTTCCTCCCCCAAAATCGTTAATTGGCTGAGCAAATAAATGCCTGTAAAAGAACCCCAAGGGCTTTAATAAAATCCCCTGATCATTCAGTGGGCGGGAGGTAGCTCTAATCAAGGTGGTAGTTGCTGAATGTGGATTTTTGAAATTAACTATTACGCAGTCACCACTGATAGTTTTGTGTGATTTCCCTATCCAGTTAGTTCTGGTGGTTGTTAGAATCTGGTCGGACAAAGCTACAGGGAAGCCACACTCATGATTGAGCCAACCCACAGTTTTGTTCTTAAGGGATTCATGGGTTTCCACATTGCCAGCTAAACCAGACTCCCTAACTGGTGGGACATTAGTCAATACTACCACATAAGGGGCGCAATCTGGTGGTAAATCAGGTTGCGAATAGCCATACCGTTTTATCTTCTCTGTAACTTTTCCTGGCTTATCTGCTAAAGTTGCTATGCTAGGTGTCCTTATACACACCCTGGGTACGGGCTCAGGCATAGCCACATTACCGGGGCGTGACTCCGACTCCGATGACACCAACACCGGGCTCTCAGCCCCGGTACTGATATCATTAGAAGTATCCTTCGGCCCTGGGTGTTGGTTCAAGAGAGCTCCCAACCTAAATACCTCCCCCGAAATAGCATTGAGTTTATCCATTAGAGGTATCAGAATTTTATCAAGCTTTGCATCGAAGATGCTAATCAAAACCTCTAACTGTTCTGGGGCCAATTTGACCCCTGAGATATTAGTGATAGTTTCAAATTCACTAGTAACAATGTTGGGTATTGGATCTGGTCTCTTCTTATTACGCTTCCCAGCCCGTTTTTGCACATTGACTCTACCAATGTTCTTCCCAGACCTTAGTATCCTTTGAGATTTTGGTGCCGGTGAATCGGATACTGATAAATCGGGTAAAGACTCGTGCATAGACATTTCAGGCTCTAGTTCCAAGTGATTAACCATGGTAGTTAGCGTAGGGGACACCAAATTACCACTCACTTCGGTGCTGGTGGATGGTACGGATATGGGCGACTGTAATTGATTGGGTGGAGTAACAGAAGGGCTCCATCGTCCTAAAGAAAGTCTACGATCTTTGTTAATTTTGTCTACTACCTTGACGAGGTAATTGTCAAGAGTAGCTAGGGCAGGACGAGTATTTAAGCTATTACATTCAGACATGCTTTAACACTCTCAAAATACTTCAGAAAATGTAAAAACCGAAAGCCTTAACAGGGATAATACCAAAATATGATAATGATTAAAATAAACACAGTCCAAGGCATCAGCGTTCAAGGGGCAGCCTACAATAGGTAGTTACATGCTCTCGGACCGTGACGGGGCGGAATAGATTATGAATACCTAAGCTTTAAGTTCAGCCAAAATCCGTGGCCCTACCCTGCCCTCTCTGTCCCGGACTGTCGCAGACTGTCCGCCCTTAGTCCGGGCTTCGTCCGGCTTGTCCCGCGCGCGTCCCGCGGTTGCAGGAGGCGTTCCTTCCTTATCAAGCGCCTCCGGGCGCGGTGTTGCTGGCGTCAGGTGGGCGCCGCCGGGGCACCTGGGTAGTGTAGTCCTGCTGTTCCCCTCACAGCGTTGGCTGGACTCTCCCTGGTGCTGCCGTTCCCCTCACGGCAATGGCAGAGTGCTGGACGCCTGGTAAGTTCTGAAAGAATTTGAATGTAAAATATTTATAAAGCGCTGCGTTCACCATACGGTTTCTTGGCGCTATGAAGGCAAAATTAGCAGAAGAGAGACAATAGAAACTGGTACAGTGAAAGGGAGCAAATGAGTACAATTTACAGCGGGAAGGCCTGCTTGAATAAAAAGGTTTTGAGGCCTTTACGGAAGAGGGAATAGTGCTTGGCCGACCGAAGGTGGGCGGGGAGGGAATTCCAAAAAGTGGGTGCCAAGAATGAGAAGTTGGCCCCTCCCCACTTTTTGCGCTTGTAGCGGGGTACCTGCAGAAGAGATTGGGAGGATGAGCGAAGCTCTCTGGTAGGGACATAGTCCCTTATCAAAGAGGTAATGAAGGCGGGAGCTGAGCCCTGGCGTGCCTGGAAGACCATACAGCCAGTTTTGAAAAGGGATCGCTCCCTGACCGGTAGCCAGTGGAGCGCCTTCAATAACGGGGTTGAGTGATGGGAGCGGGAAAGGCCGTACACTAGTCGGGCCGCCTTGTTTTGAACCAGTTGGAGCTTTCGTAAGCTGTAAGCTGGAATGCCGTTGTACAGGGCATTGGTGTAGTCCAGCCGGGAGATCACTAGGGCGGACATAATCAGTTTAAGTGCCAGGGGAGAAAAGAAACGGGAAACAGTGCGAATAGTGCGAAGAGTGAGAAAGCAAGAAGAGACAACGGAGCTAATTTGTGAGTGTAGGGTAAGATGATTATTCATTTTGATGCCTAAGGTTTTAACTGTAGGAGAGGGAGTGGGAGGGGAACCCAAGGAAGAGGGCCAAAATAGACAGTTCCAGGGACTGGAAGAGCCACCAGTGAGAACCAACTCGGTTTTATCCGGGTTCAACTTCAAGTGGTTGTGGCTCATCCAGTCCTTGATAAAAATCATAATAGTCTGGAAATTGGAAATAGAATAGGAGGAAGAAGAGAGATTAAAAATGAGCTGGAGGTCATCCGCATAATTGTATATGGTGACCTCCAGCTGCTGAAGTGCAAAGATTAAGGGATAGATATAAAGATTGAACAAAAAAGGGGAGAGAAGAACCCTAGGGAACACCACAAGTGACCTTGAGTGGAGTAGCCGAGAAATCCCCCAGCCCGACCGCCTGGGTGCGGTCCCTCTGGAAGGACGATAGCCAGACCAGGGCTGAGCCCCCGATTCCCGCCGCTCGGATACGTGAAAGCAAGATGGAATGGTCCACCGTATCAAAAGCGGCGGAGAGATCGAGGAGCACCAGGGCCTGGTGTTTGTTTTGGTCCATGCCCTCCCTGAGGTTGTCCAGGACCGACACCACAACGGACTCAGTAGAGTGCCTAGGCCGGAAACCCGGCCAGAAACCGGAAAAGAAGCTGCCCCAATAAGCGCTCGGCGCTCCTTCCTTATCCAGCGCCTCCGGGCGCGGTGTTGCTTTCGTCAGGTGGGTGCCGCCGGGGCACCTGGGTAGTGTAGTCCTGCCGTTCCCCTCACGGCGTTGGCTGGACTCTCCCCCGTGCGGCCGTTCCCCTCACGGCAATGGCAGAGTGCTGGACGCCTGGTAAGTTCTGAAAGAAGCTGCCCCAATAAGCGCTCTGCGCTCCTTCCTTATCAAGCGCCTCCGGGTGCAGTGTTGCTGGCGTCAGGTGGGCGCCGCCGGGGCACTTGGGTAGTGTAGTCCTGCCGTTCCCCTCACGGCGTTGGCTGGACTCTCCCCGGTGCGGCCGTTCCCCTCACTGCAATGGCAGAGTGCTGGACGCCTGGTAGGTTCTGAAAGAAGCTGCCCCAATAAGCGCTCGGCACTCCTTCCTTATCAAGCGCCTCCAGGCGCGGTGTTGCTGGCGTCAGGTGGGCGCCGCCAGGGCACCTGGGTAGTGTAGTCCTGCCGTTCCCTTCACGGCGTTGGCTGGACTCTCCCCGGTGCGGCCGTTTCCCTCATGTCAATGGCAGAGTGCTGGACGCCTGGTAAGTTCTGAAAGAAGCTGCCCCCTGTTCGGACTCATATTCACTGTTGTGGGTATTTGTCAAACACTACACACTGTTGTCATGATGTTATGGGGAATGTATTTGGCTGACATAACTGAGGTTGATGTTTGATGGATGTGGGTGGGGGTGTCAATATTGTTAGACACACAGACCCCTAAGGGTGGGGGTGGCTGTAGTGGTGGGTAACATGCCCCTATGGGTGGGATGGCAGTAGTGGTGGGTAACATGCCCCTATGGGTTGGTTTTTTTTTGGAAAACAAGGGGGACCCTATTATTGGCTGTGGACCAAGGGTTATTGACAATTGTAAGCAGACAGTGGTCCAAAGCAGTGCATAGATAAGGAAAAAAAGATAATAAGCCAAGCCTTAATGAGCTGCTTATATTTGTCCAAGTCCAGCCGGACAAGGAATTTATTTTCACAATGTAGGAATATTTGTAAATCACGTTACAAAAAATGTAAAAGAGCACAGTCCTGTGCTTTACCACAAAACAGAAAAGAATAGGGAGAGGTAAGAAGAGGTTTTACAGGCAAGAAAAAGAGCAACCTGGACACTTTTTAGATCAATAGTGCAAGTGTTTTACCAGAGTAGTATATACAGTGAATGATACACATTGTTTTATACTGTACAACTACTATAAAAGGTCGACGTTTCGATCCCACGATCTAAAATACATGGGGATCTAAATCAGGACTGATTAATTTTGTGTTGCCTGTTGGGAAAAGTTTACACGCCTGTGGGAGAACAGAAGGAGAGAAAGAAACAGAAAAAGTTTTTCAGGTTTTCATATTTACAATTGAAAGATGAGTCAGCATTGCTCCACAATTTTTAGGAAGACTGTAATCGGATTCGCGGTGATTGGGCGAAGAGATGTGATGTGCACCGTAAAAACATTTGTGCAAGCAAGGTGACTTTTCAATCCTCGAACAAACGACTTAGCACACTTTAAAATTGCGGCGCAGTGTGGGCTAGATCATGCATGGCGGGATTTGGCGGGAAACAACGGAGTAAAGTGAGTGACTAGTGTTGCGGCGGCGGGGGGGTTCTTTGTGGGACTGCGTGGTGACAGTGAACAACAGTTTAAATAAAGCAAGTTTGTGATGTGACTGACTTAGCCTATTCATGCAAACATTAGTCAGTTACATCTTCAAAAGAGAGAGGTGCATATAACGAGACTTGGGTATCAATGTCTCGATCCTTGGGTTGATTGCCTGGAGTCCTGCACGGTTACAATGCATGGGTAGGCGAGGAGGGTCGGCAGAAGGTGCTAGTGGTCGAGGCCACGTTTCCCGCGTTGGGGAACGACTGATTGATTAATCCTTGTGGGGATCAAGAAAAAAGTTTTAAGAATTCTGGCATTGGAGTGAGTGACATCGGGGGTGGGGTAAGCAGGTAGTATACATACCAATTGTTTTGCCGAGTCTCAAAACTATGGCGGTGCCGGGTCGATGCACGGATCCGCTGCGGGGGAGAAGGGAGGGGGTGGTTTTATTGCAATGGTTATACTGCGCTGGGTGTTGGAAGGAAGCCGGCGGCGGCAGAACGCGGCTTACCTGGTAACGGGAGCGGTGTCCTCGTGTACCCCGGTGCGGCTGAAGGTGCAGTCAGTCCTTGAGTGGGCTGGTTGCTAGGAGTCCCTAATGTGGTAGGCTGGGGGTGGGTGGAGCCACGTCCTCATGGGGGCGAGGTCGCAGGTGATAGAAGGGAGTGATTCCGTGGCCGTGGAGAACACGGCGGCCATTTTGAAGGGGGGTCTGTGACTAAGGTTGGCCAGGGTTCTGTGAATAGGGTAACCAGGTGCTGGTGAAGTGATTTGCGAAGTGACATATAAATTGTACAATAAATTACTTCACATTTATGAATAGACACACGCTGGAAAATAGACATCAATAAGACTAATTAAATTATAATAAGGTTGTCCAATCTTCACTTCGGTTTAGACCAGTGCGGATAGTGTCAAATTGTAGGATACTTTTTAGTTCCTCTTTGTTCAATAACTGTGCCAGGTTGCCTCCACGTCGGGTCAATTTCACCACTTTCAGGATTGTCCATCTCAAATTATCCTCCGTGTGGTTTGCTTCGGAGAAATGTTCCACCAAAGGAGCATTGGGGGTCTTGCATCTGATCCGACTCCTGTGCTGGGAAATCCTGGTCTTCGCCTTTTGGGTGTTCTGGCCGATGTACATTTTGGGGCACGGGCAAAGGATCGCATAAATAACATTGCTGCTATTACAATTACTGAGGCATTTCATAGAGACAGTAGTGCCATTATGTGAAAAGTCGCGTGCTTCAATTGTGTATTCACATACGTTACAAGCCCCACATTTGACATGCCCAATCACAGGGGGGAGTCCCCATGCAGATTCTAGAGTTGATGTGAGTGGGGGATCTGGGAGAGCTGCTCTGACTAGATGGTCCCGGAGATTTTTACTTTTCCGGAAAGCAAACAGGGGTCTTTCTAGTTTGATCGTGCCAGCGTTTACAGTGGGCCAATGTCTGAGAATAGATTTTCTAATTCTATTAGATACTGGGGAGAAGGTGGTGACACAAGCTAGCCTTTCATTTGGTTCACGATTCTTGGGTGCTAACAGTGCCTCCCTTGGACAGTGCCATGCTCTTTAAGTAGCTGTTTTGACTAATCTTCAAGGATAGCCACGATGTTTGAGTTTGTTAGCCAGAACGGTAGCCTCTTTGAAATAATCTGTTTTTGAGGAACAATTCCGTCTAATCCTAAGAAATTGGGAGTATGGAAGCGAGTCTTTGAGTGCCTTTGGATGATTGCTCTGATAGCTAAGTAGTGTATTGCGTTCTGTTGGTTTTCTGTATAACCTGGTGAGGAGTTCTCCTTCGTTGTGATAGATGGTAAGGTCAAGGAAGGCAATTTGCTGTTTGTCCTGGGTAAGGGTAAAATTCAAGTCAGCGCAGTTATTGTTGAGCCAATGTAAAAATTGGTTTAGTGTGGTTATATCGAGAGTCCAGATGATAAAAATATCATTGATATAACAACGCCAGAGTTTGATACCTGTGCAGAAGGGATTTTCATCAGTTAGGATTGAGTCCATTTCAAGGGCATCCATGAAAAGGGTAGCCAGGTTGGGAGCAAAAATTGCCCCCATGGAAGTTCCTTTGATTTGTTGAAAACATGTATTGTCAAAAACAAAAAAGTTTCTTGAAAGGCATACTTCGAGTAACTGTAGGATGAATAATGTGGGTACCCTATGTGGGCGGGGACGGGTATCAAGGGTTTTCTGAATCACTAGAAGGGCCGCTGTTTGAGGGATATTGGTGTAGAGCGACTCTACGTCCATAGTGCAAAGCGTGTCTTTAGATGGGTCAAATGGAAAGTGCTCTACAAGATTTATCATGGCCATGCTATCCCTTACATAGCAGGCAGTATGGGGCACAAATTCTTTGATGAAAAAATCAACATATGCTCCCAGGGGTTCAAGGATAGATCCACAGGCAGATACAATAGGTCTACCAGGGGGGTTGGTGGAATTTTTGTGGACCTTGGGGAGAGTATAAATTACGGGTAAACGTGGAGTTTTGACATTCAAAAAAAGGAATTCCTTTTTACTCAAGTAACCATCCTTAAGTGCATCATTGGTAAGTCTCAATATTGTTTCCTGAATTTCTTGGGTTGGGTTCCTAGGTAGTCTCTGGTAGTGATCACTGTTGTTAAGCTGTCGTAAAATTTCAGCCTTGTAAGGTTCAATGTTTTGAAGGACAATTCCGCCCCCTTTATCTGCACTCTTGATTATAAGAGAGGGGTTGTTTTTCAGGGAGACTATAGCATCCTTTTCTTGTCGGGTAATGTTGTAAGGGATGAAACATTTTTTATTTTCTAGTTCTTGTAGATCTTTCAATACCAGTTTTTCGAAAGTGATGATCTCAGAAGGGATCATACCTGCAGATGGCAAAAAGGTTGAGGGAGGCCTGAAGGGTGTGAAAGACGTGGGGATGGGGGCAGGGTGCAGCTGGAAGAATGCTTTCAGACCTTTGAGTCTGAAGAACCTCAGCAGTTCGGTGTGTAACTCTATAAATTTGGTGCGTATAGTTTGGACAAATGAGAGGCTCTTTTTGAGGAGTTCAACCTCAGAGTGTTCTAAGGTATGCTGTGAGAGGTTAAAAATTGGGATCACATCTTGTGGTTGTTCTGAGCGGAGACACATTATTGTGGTGGGTGAGGGGGTATTCTCTACCACTGGTAGAAATTGTTCTGCGTTTTGCGCTCTCCCGGTGGGTTGACCGAACGTTGGGGTTTCTTGACCCGTCCTCTCTGAGGAGTATTTGTTTGGCCCCTGCCTAAAAAATGCGGTTGTGCTAGGCCTCCTCTCCTTGATGTGCTAGGTTCCTCACCTTGATCTGAGTTTTCAGAGGAATCTGCGGAGGTGTCGGAAAAACCTACTAGATTTTGGCGTCTGTTATAGCGTCCCTAGGGTCTTCTGTTTTGGGGGTTAGCGTAGGCTCTGTTGGTATAGAAATCTTTTTGTAAGTAAGGATAGGTGTTCTCGACATTGTAGGCTTTTATGTCTTTCTTCACTTTTTTGGATTTTTCATTTTGCTCGATGCACTGGAATTCAGCTACGGTTTTATCAACCTGTTCTAGCAGTTTTTTAATTTTGGTGGTGAGCTTCGAGTCATTAATTTGTTTGTGTAGATCAGATATCTCTATTTCAAGGGCTTTAAGGGTTTCACTGGCGATATCGATGCCAAGCACAAGCCAGTGCCTGGAGCATGTGGTGCCTATGTAACTGAAGTTGAAGATGTATTTCGAGTTATCTGTGAAAATCCCCAGTATGTTGCGTACCTGCAGACCAACTGGTATAATTTCTGCCTTCAGATAATCTGTGAGCATAAGTATCATTAATTCAAGGCGTACTTGTTTCTTCTTTAATTTTTCTAACTGGTCTGGTAAGGAAGTGTTGGTTGAAATGGGGGCATCTGCTGTGTCAGATAGTAGAGAGGAACGTGAGCAAAGTTGTTTTATATAGTCATCCCCCCCGCCGCCGCATCACTAGTCACTCACTTTACTCCGTTGTTCCCCGCCAAATGCCACCATGCACGATCTAGCCCACACTGCGCCGCAATTTTAAAGTGTTTTAAGTCGTTTGTTTGAGGATTGAAATGTCACCTTGCTTGCACAAATGCTTTTACGGTGCACATCACATCTCTTCGCCCAATCACCGCGAATCCGATTACATTCTTCCTAAAAATTGTGGAGCAATGCTGACTCATCTTTCAATTGTAAATATGAAAACCTGAAAAACTTTTTCTGTTTCTTTCTCTCCTCTTGTTCTCCCACAGGCGTATAAACTTTTCCCAACAGGCAACACAAAATTAATAAGTCCTGAGGATGATCCCCATGTATTTTAGAGCGTGGGATCGAAACGTCGACCTTTTATAGTAGTTGTACAGTATAAAACAATGTGTATCATTCACTGTATATACTACTCTGGTAAAACACTTGCACTATTGATCTAAAAAGTGTCCAGGTTGCTCTTTTTCTTGCCTGTAAAACCTCTTCTTACCTCTACCTCTCCCTAATCTTTTCTGTTTTGTGGTAAAGCACAGGACTGTGCTCTTTTACATTTTTTTGTAACGTGATTTACAAATATTCCTACATTGTGAAAATAAATTCCTTGTCCAGCTGGACTTGGACAAATATAAGCAGCTCATTAAGGCTTGGCTTATTATCTTGTTTTCCTTATCTATGCACTGCTTTGTACCTATGGGTGGGGTGGCAGTAGTGGTGGGCAACATGACACAAAAGGGTGTGGGTGGTTGTAGTGGAGGGCAACATGACACATATGGGTGGGGTGGCTGTAGTGATAGGCAACATGCCCCTATGGGTGGGGGTGGAAATAGTGGTGGGCAACATGACACGTCTGTTGGGGTGGCCGTAGTGATAGGCAACATGCCCCTATGGGTGGGGTGGCAGTAGTGGTGGCCAACATGCCCCTATGGGTGGTGTTGCAGTAGTGGTGGCCAACATTACACATATGGGTCACGCTTTTGGGACCTTATAAGTATTTAGTTATGCAGCTCAATATCCTTGGTGGTGGCGGGTTATCCAGGTCCAAGAATGTTTCAAATGAATGCTAACCTTAGGCCATCAGTATTAAGACGCTTGCATTTTACGTTATATCTACTCTAACCTACTGGGATGTTAAAACAGTGATTACAGACCAGGAGAGAAAATAAAGACAACATTTGGGAGCTAAGTTTTATTTTGCATTTTATGTGTGCCCTGTGTACTAGAGCATTAGCCATTTCTGACTTTTCAATAGCCTGTTGCATTGTGAGGCTTGTAGTTTTCTTTTTAACACTCATTATCTTCTCAAACCCTCAGTGTGCAAAGTTCTGCTAAAGTGCAAGAATTATCTCAAGGTGTTAAACATGACAGACTCCACTTGTCAGCTATGTTTTACAAAGCTGTCTACCTCATTTCAAAAACTGCTCATCACATAAAGCAAAAGTAAACTCTGCATACAAATTTTCTGAGGGCTCACTATCATTCATATAATGCATTAAAATGAGCATTGGCAATATGAATCGTTTTGCCTTGTATACAGAAAGTTTTTACTAGAGCTTCACAACAAAGGTTAAAGGTCTGAGGCGGTCGCAGTACAACATTCCTCAACAAAAACTAAGTATCTGAAAAATGGTAGAAGCAGAACGACCACCTCACCATCATTCTCGATGCTACAAACAGGAGTTCTTGTTCTTCGGTCATTCTGGACCTTCCGTCTGAACACAGAACTTTAAGGAAGATGCACAAATATTTAGTGGAAGAGGGGAATAAACAGCCCTGAAGTGTTTCTGCATGGAATCCCAAACTGAAGAGTTCAAAATGCCTAGTCTCTACTATTATGGAATAAATAAACCAGGTGGGTGCGATTCTGACAAATGGGAACGAGGCTGGTGCTAATTACAACACTGGTGCTAATTACTACACTTGCTCATATTACTACAAAGCCCTCGTTCACAGTGGGGCCCCCAGAGTCCGAAAACGTTAAATGTTTCATGTAATGAAATACATGCAAATGCAAAAATGCACTCTATTTTATGAGCTATGTGCATCACATGTGATAGAGCAATGTCCACACGGTTATTTCAGGGCAACATCTGAGTGCTAGGAAATTGCAGTGTGCTATTTAAAATGATAGAGGGCTTTTCATTGGTTATTTAATATTTGTATTTGTGTATATGCATCCCCGTCTGATAATGTTTGATTTTCTTCCAATGCCAGTGAGAGTTTAAAACACTTTTAGCTCTATTGCTGCTTCATGCAGCTGTAAGATGTTTAGCCAGCCCTGGCATTGTAGCTTACTCTGTTTTACATAGTGGTGCTTCTAGTCCTGCATGGATAATGGTGACTGTAAATAACAAGTACTTAGGAGAGAGAGGGGGGAGCAGGAGAGGAGCCTGCGAGTGGTTGCACGCCTGCACTTGGGAGAGCAGTCTGCTCATTTTCAAGCACTGCACTGGTGCTTGTGGGGTGCCCCTGCTCGCTCCCGCAAGGTGGATGCCGCCACAAGCATGAGTGTGTGCTTGAAAATGAGCAGAGCGATGGCTAAAGGCCCTCCTATGCAGCGCATGCGTAGGCGAGACCTAAAAACATAAAAACAATAAAGGCCTGGCTGTAATTTTTCTCTTAGGACCTGCTTCCGCTGTGGGGATACCTATCTCCACCCGCTCTCTGGCACCCTGTCCAATTTACTGTCGTCTCAGAACTCTCAAGTCAGAAGTCTTAAAAGGAGAACTGCTATCAGTCAATCCGCAACAAAGTACATCCTCCCCTGCAGCATGTGAGTGAAGGACACTTACTGAAAATAAATGAGTGAGAGGGTACCTTACGTATGCAACACCAGGGACGCTAATGGCAGGTTCTGGCCAGTATGCCCACGTATATCATTGGTTGCCCACTCACAGAAACAAAGAATATATTGTGTCCAATAGAGAGGCAAAAGAGCAGAAAGAACAAATTAACTGTCCCAAAACAAAAACCCTGTGATTTGCAGAGAACCGTGTATTTCATGCAATTTAAAATTAAGTCTCACTGTTAGGTTGCCCTCTTTATTCGCAATTGTGAGCTTGCTCAGATTAAAAACACTGCATGCTGCTAACCTTTTTTCAAGAAGGCTAACATCTTTCACAGCCATTTCCTTATGTTGTGGCACATTAGTCAGGGCGTGGTGTTTGATCACTCGCCTCAATGGACCATAACTTTTATGTTGCGGCTAGGCTGATAAAACAAGAAAAACAGCAGTTCTGTCTTAATTAAAACTGCCCAACCGGATACAGTAATAGTCAAACATCGTGTATATCATTCAATCATGAGTTTGGAGTGATATGTATTTACCAGGTGCAGGCTGAGAACACTCATACTAGCCTCCACCAAACCATGAGGGGTTGTGTTCGTCACTATTACCCCTAATTAAAAAGCACTTGCGTTGCTTATCGTTACACCTGTGGAAATAATGTTTCAACATTAGATCAAGACCCTTCATATAATGTGTACCCTTCCTCTTCCCAGAGTACACCATCTTTGTCTCAAAGTCAGAGTCTGTCTGACATGCACTTTCTCAGGCTGGCTGCTAACTGTTACTGAGCCCTCCGATCCAGCCCATTTCACTGTGTACACATCACTACTCAATACGTATCTATAGTCATGTGTTTTCACAAGCATGCCACTCTCATATACTATGTCATGCCAGCGATTCACAAAGCCTCAGATTACTTGTACCATCTCCATGCACTAACATGTATACTCCGCCCTTATTACACACTTGCATGGGATGCGCCATGCGATTTAACAATACTCATCCATGTAAGTTAGTGCCACTGTGAGAGCCTTGCTGGTAACTCAGTCCTCAGAGCCTGCACACACACTTACCGCAACCGCATCTGCAAGGAGCAGTGTCTCTTCCCTGCTTCAAACTATACCGGCGTCGGGTAGTATATCTACCCGCAGCACATCCGCGTGCTTCTTACGTCTGACCCATGTGATCAGCCGATATTTTGCAGATCAACTGGTTCTCCCCCATCAACACGGTGGCCATTTCAAAAAAGGCAAAGCTCCGTAAAGGTTCATTCATTTTATTTCCCTTATTACCAGCTGCACTATAATATTCTCACTCGACCACTCCTCATGCATGGATATTTTTCAGCGTTCATTATTTAAAATGCCATTGTAACCAGCTGCACTTTGATATTATCATCCTCCCACTTCCTGTGAATGGAAACTTGTCCTCAGTGTTGCTTGTGGAACGTTGGAGAAGGACTAAATCTATTACTTATTGTATGTTCTCAGTTTAATTTTCCGATATTGCGGCATTCTTCTCAAGGACACTGCTACTAGCTGCTCTCTATTATTTCAACTGCTCTTCCAGTCATGCTAGGATTATTTGCAATATTATAAAATCATTGTTGGAATAAAGGTTCTATGTATACTTCACGTATTATGTATTATGTCCTTGTTCCTCACACTAGTGCACACTACTCTGGGCTGTATAGCCCTAGTTCTTTCACCCTCCAAGGCATATTCTATCAAAAAGGGGTTTCTCTTTCCGATACATTTAAGTAAATGTTGTTGTTGTTCCTTACATTTGAAAGTACCTCTGTAGTTTAGCACCCAACTTACTACAAAAGACAGTCGTAGAGCCCTACTGTCTACTAACTTTATTCCACTCAATGTGGTAATTAAGTCCTGTTTGGTCCACCTTTTCAGAAGGCGCGTGGTAAGCAGATCTACTGTAGCCCACATTGATATGCGAGTCTACATATTACATTCACTGTGTTAGTTAGAGAACCTATTCAAATACCACGTTCCACCACTCTTCAACTGCACACTTTTGGTTTTCTCTGTCAGTTCAAACACAGAACTACTACAGCAAGGGTAGTGTCCAGCCGGCATCTTAGTTATCTTTGGTCTCTGTAAAGGTCATGTGTTTACTAATCTGTCTTTTAAATTATTCGCACGCCTAAATGCGAATCTGGGTTGTGGCATTTTCAAATCCCCAGTGGACTGCGACGGCCACTGTTTCTCATTGCTTGTCTTACCTTTGAGGCTAAAGGGTCGAATGTCATGACAACAGGCAAAAAGTCCCCTAATTCTCTTGTATTCCTTTCTAACAGTGCCTCCGCTGTGTATTGCAAGCTCTTTTATGTGCTTTTACTATTTTCTTGGGATCAGCTCTTTGTGTCAGTTTGCTTGCCGAATCCTCAGCTTGCTGCAAAAAAGTCTCTACAGTGGAGCAATTACATCAATACGGAAGAAACTGGCTTACGGGCAAGTTATCCCGCAGGGCTCTCAGAGGGTACTACTGATTATGTAACAATGAGTTCCTATCTGCCCCTTTCTAATGGACCATAGTACTCAATTTGTTCTACTGCACAATGATGTCAAGATCTAAATAGACTGCATGCTCATTGTTTTTCGTCCAGGTGAATCTCAAACAGGTATCAAGGCTGTTCAACCTGTTCAAGAATCCAAAAAGCATACTCTCTTCTCCAGTCCATATACACAGCACGTCGTCAATATACCTCTTCCAGAGACCAATGTGTCTCTGAAAGGGGTTTGACGAGTGGTACAGGGAGTGTTCCTTAAACTGGCCCAAATAAATGCAGGCCAGACTGGGCGCAAAAGTTGGGCCCATTGATGTACCGGACACTTGCAAGTACAGATCATTTTTGTAACAAAAGTAATTATGTGTAAGAGCGAGTTCAATGCACTGGAGCACGAACGATTGAGGAGTATTGTAAAACCAATCCTGCTCCCCCAGGGCTCTAGCTGCTGCCACCAGCTTAGCTACCCGAGGGATTCTAGTGTACTATGACTCGGTCTATTGTAACTAGAAATTGTTGTGTGGAGTCAAGCTCCAAATCTTTCAGAATATTTAGGATATCCGTAGTATCCTGTACATAGGATGGCTGCCTGAGGATACGCTCCCATAAAAAGAAGGTTGCAAATTAAAACAGCGGCTCAAGGATAGATGACACTATCGGGTGTCCGGGGGGAGGGGCACTGTGATTTATGCACCTTTGGTAATATATAAAAAGTCAGTGTTCTGGGCTTGGTGTTAACCAAAAAATCCGCGTCCTTGCTCATAATCCAATTCTTGCTCCTAGCCTCCGCCACCATCTTGGTGATCAAGTCTTGAAGTTCACACAGGGGATCTCTAGGAAGGGGGTGATAACTCTTACGTTCACCCAACAACCTCAAGGCTTCTGTGTCCTAGTCGGTGGTATTCATAACTAAAACTGCCGCCTTTGTCGGCGGACTTTATAGTTTTAGCATCATTGTTCTGTAGTGTCTTCACTGCCTCCCAATTGTCATGACTCATATTGTTAAACCTGCCCTGTTGGTCAAGTTGTTCCAGTTTCGAGATCTCTTCCAAAAACTTCTGTATAAAAGACCAGAACCTCTGGTCCAACAGAGCAACTCGCTGGACAGAACTGGGAGGGGCGTCGCGATTAGTTTAAAATACAGATTGCGATTCTGCTTCTTTATTAACAACAAATTTCTTAAGTATGATCTTTCTCATAGTTTAATAAAATTCGGTCCTACATTTGAAGGAATCATATCGTGGGGTGGGGACATACCCAACTCCTTTGTTGAGAACTCGTGTTTCAATAGATGCCAAATCATAGTCCGACAAATACATGACTATATTATTTACAAAGGGATTCTGCCCCGACTGCGTGTTATGCGTGGCGAGAACATTGGCCATTGCTGTCCCTGATTGTCGAGCACGGCCTCAGCCCCTCTGTCCACCTCGTCTGTTGCCCCTGTGAGAATGTCCTAAAAAAGAACGCAACAAGGCACCTAGATCTTCTTGGACTTGGACTGAGGGTCAAACCTTACTCTACCCAGGTTGGGTGGCTGTGCACCTTCTTCCTCCTCACTTGAGGTGTTATCAAAAGTCCAATTCTGGGGTGTTTTTCTCTGCTGTTGTCTACTACCCCTCTGATGATTAAATTGCGGTGCTTGCTCACTTCCCTGTTGATAATGTTTATCATCTACATAGGGAAAAGCCCATTTGTGAGTATACTTCTCAAGATTTATTTTTAGGCCCTTTATTTATTTAAGAGTTTACACAGCGCTAGAATAGACTCCCAAAGGAGTATCTCTGCGCCCAACGCAACATGAGAGGTAAGGATGGAAGAGCTAAGAATCTAGAGGAGGCACTGAGCCTGGAACAAAAAGGTTTTTAGCCATTTCCTAAAGGACGGATGGTCCGTACATTGCCTAATAGAATCTGGGAGTTTATTCCAAAGGCCAGGGCCGAGAAAGGATAAGGCTTTTCCACCCTGTCTTGCCTTTTTAACAATTGGGACTTGAAGAAAAGACTGGTTGCTAGAGCGGAGGGTATGTGCTGGGTTGTAGGGAATGAACTTTTCCGCCAGATACGTTGGGCTTAGGCCATGTATACCCTTGTGGACCACACAGCAGGTCTTGAATTTGATCCGTTGGCGAATCGGCATTCGGCAACCAGTGTAGTTTTTCTAGCAAGGGGCATGATGGACCAGCCTTGTAGCAGTGTTTTGCACCACCTGAAGCCTGCTAAGTGCACCATCGTTTGCCGATACCAACAGCCCGTTGCAATAGTCCAGGCAACTGAGCACCAAGGCCTAGACCAACGTTTTCCTGGTTGTATCTGGAAGTAAAGGAACACTTTGCGAAGTAGTCCAATTACATGAAAGCGGGACCCGACTGTCTGGTTTACATGGTCCTTTAAAGATAGATCTTGATCCGGCCGCACGCCCAGGTTCTTTACCACCTGTTTAGGGCTAGGGACGGGGTCTAGATCCGGGGGCCACCAGTCTGGAGTCCACAGCATTGTGGCTTCCCCAAAAAGCATAACCTCAGTTTTCCCCACATTGCACTGTGGTAAATTCAGGAACATCCACTGAGAGACCGCCTTCATGCCTTCTGAAAAGGACTGTTTGATCACGGAGCTTAGTGACTTGAATGGAAAAAGGAGCGGAGTGTCATCAGCATAGGACGCTGGGATAAATCCGTATTATCTCATAATACTGGCCAGGGGGACCACATAGATGTTAAAGAGAGTAGGGCTTGAACATGATCCCTGTGGCACCCCCTTTGTGAGCGCTAGAGAGGCAGATCGAAATGATCCCATATTAACCTACTGTGTACGGCCAGATAAAAAGCTCCTCATCCAGGCCAATGCCGAACCCTCAACCCCAACCTCTACCAAACGCCTGAGCAATATGTCATGGGATATAGTATCGAACGCTGCCGATAGATCCAATTCACCATTTAGTTCTTATATTCTGCTAGATCCTCTTGGATCCGCAGCTGTTGCTCTTTTTTTTCAGTCATAGTTGTCTTTCTTCAGGGTTTTCTCTAATTCATCAAACAGCCTTTTCACTGTGTTTATAATTAATAATAACCAGGCTCTTGTGCTTTTATTGGCAATATAACTCCAATCTAGTCTGAATTTCTTGTCTTCTAAAAAAATACG
This sequence comes from Lissotriton vulgaris, assembly GCF_964263255.1. NCBI lineage: Eukaryota > Metazoa > Chordata > Amphibia > Caudata > Salamandridae > Lissotriton > Lissotriton vulgaris. The sequence goes on along the minus strand of NC_141691.1, from coordinate 111,349,214 downwards.
TGGTTCAATTCTCACTAGCAAGCTAGCAGGGGCAGCTCTCGCACGGAGATACGGTCATCAGAGCTCCGTGCATTGCCACTCTGACCTGATGCTTCTTGATAATACTTAATCTCTCCCATTCATCCCTCGCCAAAATTGTGCTAGTCCGAGAGGAATCTGGGAACAATGATGGACCTGATAGAATAGCAGTAATCTGATCATCCGAGAACACCAAACAATTCCTGTCCATCACTTCTCTACAAAATCTTTTGTAAGAATATTCCACAGGTGAACCCTAAGCCAAACAGGACGTGCTACTGACTATATGGAAGCACATCTTGTTGGTCCAGTCTATTTATAAATTCTTTTAACACGCTCTCAGGGCCGAGCTGCAGGTAACAAACTCTTCACAACAGGGAGCTTTAGAGGGAATACACAAGGCCGCCCTCCTCTCATAAATCATCAAAACAATAAAGGCCTGGCTGTCAGAGTCAATTTATCTCTTAGGACCTGCTTCTGCCGTGGGGATACCGATCTCCACCTGCTCTCTGTCACCCTGTCCTGTTTACTGCAGTCCCAGAACTCTCAAGTCAGAAGTCTTAAAAGGAGAACTGTTATCAGTCAATCCGCCACAATGTACATCCTCCCCCTCAGCATGTGAGTGAAGGACACTTACTAAAAATAAATGAGTGAGAGGGCACCTCACGTATGCAACACCAGTATGCCCACGTATATCATCGGTTGGCCTCTCACAGATACAAAAAATATATTGTGTCCAATAGAGAGACAAAAGAGCAGAAAGAAAGAATTACCTGTCCCAAAACAAAAACCCTGTGATTTGCAGAGAACCGTGTGTTCCATGCAAATTAAAATTGAGTTAAGACTCACTGTTAGGTTGCCCTCTTTATTCGCAATTGTGAGCTTACTCAGATTAAAAGCAATGCATGTTGCTAGCCTTTTCCAATAAGGCCAACATGTTTCATTGCCATTTACTTATGTTGTGGCAAATTCGTCAGGACGTGGGGTTCGATCACACACTCTCAATGAACCATAACTTTTACTTTGCGAATAGGCTGGAAAAACAGCAGCTCTGTCTTAATCAAAACTGGCCAACCAGATACAGTAATAGTCAAACATTGTGTATATCATTCAATCATGAGTTTGGAGTGATATATATTTACCAGGGCACTAATACTAGCCTCCACCAAGCCATGAGGGGTGGTGTTTGTCACTATAAGCCCTAATTAAAAAGCACTTCCGTTGCTTATCGTTAAACCTGTGGAAATATTGTTTCAATATTGGATCAAGACCCTTCATATAATGTGTACCCTTCGTCTTCCTAGTGTACACCATCTTTATCTCAAAGTCGGAGTCTGTCCGATATCTTTCTCAGGCTGGCTGCTAACTGTTACTGAGCCCTCCGATCCAGCCCGTTTCACTGAGTACCCATCCTTACTCAATACGTATATATTGTCATGAGTTTTCAAAGCATGCTACTCTCATATACTATGTCCTGCCAACGATTCACGAAGCTTCTGATTACTTGTACCATCTCCGTGTGCTAACTTGTATACTCCACCCTCAAAACACACTTGCACGGGATGCACCATTCGATTTAACAATACTCACCCATACAAGTTAGTGCCAATACGATAGCCTAGCCGGTAACTCAGCCACTGGAGCCTGCACACACACTCTTGCTGCCACTGCTTCTGCAAGGAGCAGCGTTTCGTCCCTGCTTCAAACTATACCAGTGTCAGATAGTATATCTACCCGCAGTGCGTCCGCGCCCTTGTTACGTCTGAACCACGTATCGGCCGATATTGTGCAGATCAACTGGTTCTCCCCCATCAACACAGCAGCCATTTTAAAACCGGCAAAGCTCGGTAAAGGTTCATTCGTTTTATTGCCCTTATTACCAGCTGTACTATAATATTCTCACTCGACCAATCCTCATGCATGGATAATTTTCAGCGTTCATTATTTAAAATGCCATTGTACCCAGCTGCACTTTAATATCATCCGCCCACTCACTGCGAATGGAAACTTTTCTCAATGTTGCTCGTGAAATGTTGGAGGAGGACTAAATCTATTACTTATTGTGTTTTCTTAATTTAATTCTCAAGATATTCTTCTCAAGGACACTGCTACTAGTTGCTCTCTATTATTACAACTGCTCTTCCACTCATGCTAGATTTCTTTGCAATATTATTGAACCATTGTTGGAAAAAAGGTTCTATGTATACTTCATGTATTATGTCCTTGTTCCTCACACTAGTGCACACTACTCTGGGCTGTATAGTTCTCGTTCTTTCACCCACCAATGCATATTCTATCAAATAGTGGGTTCTCTTTCCCATATATTTAAGTAAATGGTGTATTTATCCCTTACATTTCAGAGTACCTCCGTAGTTTAGCACTGCACTTAGTACTGAAGTCATTCATAGAGCCCTACTGTCTACTGACTTTATTCCACTCAATGTAGTCATTCAATCCTGTTCGGTCCACCTTTTCAGAAAAGATCCAATAAGCCTCCTTTGTTGCCAGTACTCTTTCTATGCTGTCACTGGCGGCTATTACCCTCTCTAGGACAACCCATTTAAGTGCTCGGAGATCATGTTTATATTCATAGAAATGCAGTACCAGGCGCGTGGTAAGCTTGCCTGTTTTGATGGTGCTCAGGTGCTCTTTGGTCCGTACCTTTACTTTCCTGGTTGTGAAGCCAATTTACTGTAGCCCACACTAACATATGAGTCTGTATATTACATTCACTGTGTTGCAGTTAGAGAACATATTTAAATACCATGTTCTACCACTCTTCAACTGCACACTGTTGGTTTTATCTGTCTGTTCACATACAGAACTACAGCAAGGGCAATGTCCAGCCAGCATCATTTTTATATTTGGTTTCTGTAAAGGTCGTGTGTGCACTAATCTGTCTTTTAAATTATTCACACGCCTAAATGCAAATCTGGGTTGTGGCATTTTGAAATCCGCAGTGGACAGCAACGGCCAATGTTTCCTCATTGCTTGTCTTATCTTTGATGCTAAAGGGTCGAATGTCATGACAACAGGCAAGCAGTCACCTGTTTCTCTTGTATTCTTTTCTAATAGTGCCAGTACAGAGTAGTAGAATGTGCTGAATGCCAATGACTTATTTCCAAAGCCTCCAAAATATGCCAGAAAGTGCTGTTATTTAAATACAGCAAGTTACACAGTAAACAGTTACCTCATTTTTATATCTGATGCAAGTTGTTGTTGAAATACATTTTAACTATAAACCCAGGACCTGCTTAAGATGATGGCTTGACTCATCAGAATAGCACACCGGCTGTATGTGCATCAACCAGACAGGATGTAATGTTGACATTTTAGACCAGGACGTTGATCACGGTTTAACATTCTCGCACACAATGTCTGTTGCCTTGCAATGCATCTTTTCCTTCTGCCCCTCAAAAGACCTTGTTTTTGAAAAGGCATCTGTGTTAATTTACACTGCCATACCGCTCACAATGTCTGTGCTGGATACAAAAAATAGCCATCAAGAAGTGATAACAAAGTAGGACAGAATGCAGCTAGAAAGCATTACTTGAAACCGTGGCACTATAGTTCCTTGTAAGACTGAGTTGTCCTGTAAAAAGACCATGCATGCCTTTAAAAGGGATAAAGACTGCATGCCTTTCAGCAGAGGCGTTCTTGTATTTCCAGCAACATACCCTCTTAGTGGGCTGCTAGTGATGCCCTCCCCATTCAGAAAGTGTCAAGACTTCCTTTCATGCTACTTCCCAGGATCCCAACAAAACAATATAAAGCAAGTGCCACTTAGTTTAGTATTTGAATATCATTAAACAATTCCTCCAGTCCAGAGACCTCATTTGTTTCAAAGACCAATAAAAGAAATACCCCTAAATCAATCCTACAGCCTGAGACTTGATTAACAGAAGAATGCTGACCCGCATGGAAACAGTTAATAGCGTGGTGGCCAGCTCTAGAATTGACGCTGATAGTTAACAGGTTTTGTCACAGATGTAGCTGCAAAACAGCTCATGTCTGACATCAACTGGTGAAAAGTGTATAAATACTGAACAGAACTGGGTGTTTGTCTGATCAACATTTAAGGTCTGACCGCTTACGCAACTGGGCGATGAAAAGATGGAGTGAATGAAAAAATGAAAATTCTTGGTGTTGGTTTATCCAGTGTCCTCATGATCATCCAGGTCTTTAGCATGATACTGGAGTGGCGCACCAGTTTCCAGGGGGCTTTATTATCGGCCTGGCATCTGCCTGTTCAACTACTGAAGTCCAAGCACCACGTTGGTGCAAGCCAGTTTTCTGTGCCAGGTTTGAGAGGAATGCAGTATATGGGACACATGAAATCAGAGTTCTCAACAGCTCTGTCTGCTGCTGAATCCAGTTGGTTACTGCCACAGTCCAGGCCAGTTTAAGGTTCATTTCAGAGCTCAAAATTCGGACCCAAAGTAGTCTCTTGGCGCTGTTCACAGATAATGGATGTTTGCTGTCAACAGTTTCAGTGGTACTCCTTTTATCAATTTCAGGGATTAGAGCCTGTGTTCATGAATGTGAGACAGATCCCTACAGTGGCTGCATTAGTACACACTGAGCCACAAGGTGACAGGTAGGCCATCAGCCTGTTGAGCTATCCACATAAGATTGATGTGACCTGAAAGGTTTTTGTGCAGTTTTATATAGAGCAAACTCGACCTAAAGGCACTGGAGTTCTTTGTAGGTGTGGAGAGATTAAATGATTTGACCATAATCACAAGGTGTTTAGTTGGCACCCAAACTTTAACCTGATTCCCCAGTTGCCAACGTTGGCAGCTCCTCTACCTGTTTTATGGTGTGGCTTTGCAGGAGGCACATTAACCCTGTTCCCCACTTTAGGATGAGTTGCAGAGATAGGATGCCGGCAGGTAGACCAGCTGTTCTAGCAACTTAATTTGAGAGCTTCTTACACTCCAAGCACATCATTTTGTGTGCATAACAGCAGCAGAGTAAATTAATGCAGGACTGTCATGCAGGCACATGACTGGTTGGGAACCTCAAAGAAAGGAAGAGTTGGTGGAAAGATCAGCAACGGATTCACAGGATTAAACCCTCAACCCCTGTAGTGCCACCCACTCCCTGTCTGTAGTATGTTTTCCTGAGCAGACGCTTTCTGTATCATTATTACCTGCAGGAAATGCAATTTACTTTGCACTTTGGGCACCACTGATGCACAGGAGTGGGGGGGGGGGGGTTCTGTGACTCAGCAGTCTCTTCATTCTCTTGCTGATGTGAATCAGTGGTGTGAATGTTCAAAAGAAAAAAAGCTGCAATGATCCAACATAAACAAAGCTGAAGAAAATGCAGGGAAGCTGTGAATCCAATGGAAATGAGTGGGTTTACAGTACTTTGATCTGTTCAGTTACCCAACTGGTGTGCAGCCTTTTTGATTAGCAAGTGTTTTGAGAATCTTCGATTAGAGGAAGAAAAGTCTCTATTTTTGGAAAGAAAAACTGCATCCACATACAACATGCCTAGAAAAAGCAGAGTGATCTAATGGCTTAAACCTACTCATGGTGCAGTGGGCCATCCAAAAGGATGCCAGAGTGCTAGGTAGAGGAGTAACTACATCGTTTTACGACTCCAGCTATCTCATAGTGGACCCTCAGGGCCCTGGAGCACAGTAAATAAAATGCTGAATACCTGGTAAGCAGAGAGACCGGGAAGCATCCCTTGGTGAGGGGCAAGGGTGAAATACAAACATAAGGATAGTGATGCCATATAAATACCACCACAGCTGCTTAATCTCTCACAGGGTCAAGACTGATTTGCATATGGCTGTGTCCTAACTTGGGTGTCATTGTGGGCAAAAGAACGATGGATTTAACCCAGAACTTATGATTGGGTGAGGATGTTTGCATTGTCAGCATTCCGTCCATCTGTGTTTGCTGTAACACTATTTTTATATATAAATATTAAAAAACTACTGTAGAAACACCAAGCACAAGACCCTCATGACATATTCTCCCTGAGGCTTGCTGATGGGAGTGCTGCTATGGCACACACATGAACCGAGAAGCAAGCTTAAATGGGAAGAAAGCTACCGGACTCCTCCCCCAGGCCCTAGCCTACCCATCTGAAGATAATCAATAGATGTTGCTCGGTGAAGGTGGCAGAGATAACGGTCACACCCACTCCTACATTGTCCCAAATGGCCTCCCTCGCCCCAGGTCATTTAGAATAATGGAGATATTTAAACCCCACCATGAGCAATAAAAAAAAAAAACCCCAAAATAAAATATATTCTAGACAGTGACGGACACCACACCCACCAGTGTCTCGCTACTGCCCTGGCTTATGACTGCAGATCGAGGTTTTCTTCATCCAGCCAATGCATGCGCAGGGCCCGGGGCCCATTCTGCTCAACCCCCCGCCCCCCCCAACCCCCCACTCAAATACAGATTTGCACAACTGTTACTGAGCAGCAAGCACAATTTATAGCTAGCTGCTCAGTTCAGTTCAAAAGCTTTTATTCGATTTGTACATACAAATCATACAAGCAAAAACACAATTGATACATTAAAATCACAAAATAATCTTTCCTAAAAAAGGGAAAAAGGCTAAAGTGCAGCAAGTGGAAGGTTTACATGCCTCTAAAGGTCAAACATGTTCTTATAAAATATACGACGTTCTTACGTAGACTAACTAGGAATCAATAGAAATTAATTACTAGGCCTTTACTGGGAACTGTATTAAAATTATTAAATAATCATTCAATACTGTGTGGCACTACATAAATACCTTAATACAGACATTGATATAAACTCATAGAAGAATAAACATATGCATACAGACAGGGATAATAACATTAAATTCATCATGAATAGACCCTGGCAGCTGTATAGCACAAGTACAGACAGGTTTAGTAAACAACATTAAAGTACAATACTTTTCCTGGCAGCTGTACATTTTAAAATAAAGGTAGCCAAGAAGAAACAAATCTCCTCGTTCTCTAGTAAAAATAAAAATATCAGTGCTGTTTGTGCGGTACAGATGTTATATTTGATAAAAATTGGTTTAAGGTATTTAAGCCTAAAATGCTGATAAAATTTACAAAAAAGTAAAAAAAAAAATGGCAACTACTCTGACGAGAAGTACCGTCACACGGACAAGGTGTGTTTGAACTGGTCTTTGTGTTTGGGAAAGCAACCAAGTGATGTACAATACCCAATCTGACCCGTGTTAAAACATACTGATGGGAAGAGCGGGTCACGAATACAAGATAGGGTTGCAAACCAGAGTCTAAATTTAAATCTTTGTAAAATTTCAAAGTAGCAAGATTTCCATCAACTTTGTCTCTCTCAGCTTTACGGAAATTAAGGAATGTTATCTTAATCTCTTTTTTTGAAATAGATACAACCTTTTCCGGCTCACGAAACACATTAATGTTAAACAAAAGTAGATACCAATGATGGATGTATCTTAGCCATAATACCCGTGAGGAATAATCTAAACCTATACAGTCAAGGATAATATCCTGAGTAAATCGGGTCTCCGGTTTTGCCCAAATAGATCGCCACAGTAAAAGTGGCCGAACTGCTGCTAAATCGGAGATGTACTCGATCCCAACTTCATCATGGATCGACTGTATGGAGGCGGAGGGGGGAACACATAATAACCTCTAGCTGCTCATTATGTCTTCTAATCCTTTTGTTTCTCCCCCCGGGTGCTAGGGCAAAGCCCACTGCGCCAGTTTACACCAGACATCCCTGGTAAGCATTAAGAGGGAAAGTTCATCCAATGCAAATACTGTTAGATGTAATGTACCCTGATTATTAAAGACCGGTCTTTAACTGTGGCTGCTCTGTATTCCAGGTGGGTCACAAATGTGGCCATAGGGACTTGTGAATGAGGTTGCCCTGGAAGCCCAACCTTTTTTGGAGCATTCCCAGGTTATCCCTTTGTATGTACAGTTTGAAGTGCATAAAAAGTGTAAAACTGAGGTGTGAATCCTGAATTCTCTGGGGTTACAATCAATGAGTAGATTCTCTGGGGTTACAATCAATGAGTTGGATCGAGGAGTCCAAGATGTGGCTAAAAAGAATAAATAATTATTTGTTTCCACCACCCAGGTACTGAATATTAAACAAACACACATCATAAATGAAAAATAATGCAAGTTAAACTAATCAGTGGAAAATGTGCTTTTACATTATGAAACCAGACTATATTCATAGTGCTACGAGGTCCCAGTCGGTAACAAAAAGCACTGTACATATGTTAATTGTTATTTAGATCTCCATATTTTAATAATCAGACTGTTACGCAGCATTTTTACAAGTGTCTATTAAAAAGATGCACTTTAGAGCTCCACTGGGAACACGTTTACATTAAACCACAAGAAGAATACATTTTCGACACTCCAAGTGACTCCATTGGTTAAAACCTATATATACTGGCTCCCAGGCAGCCTTGTTTCTAATACTTGGAGATGTACCTGTCAATAGGGTTCTCCTGTATTGCGCCTTGGAGTCCTAATACGGTGTGGATTGTATATAGGAAGACTGAGTCCCTATACAGCTTTTTGAAGGGGCAAGTTTGCAGTTGGACCGGAAGGGGAAGCACTGGTGTATTAGCTGCAAACATGTTGGAGTAGTCGTAAATCTGCTTCTACTATAACTTTAGCTGTTGCAAAGAGGTTTAAGCAATATTCAAATTAACTTGCTGTAAGAGAATTGAACAATATATATAAAGTTAAGGTTACCAGAATAGGTGCATTTGAAGGGGCATGGGGCCGCTGCTTATCCAACTGTAAAGACGAGGAGTCCAAAATGCAATCTGTCAACTGTAGCCAGATTGGAAAGGTTCATGTGGACAGACAAATGCTGAAGTTAAAGATCAGTATTAACTTTTTAGGTGTTTATTACTGAAAATCATGTCCTGAATATATGACTACGTTGATTTTCGTGTTACAACCCAGGGTTAGTTGAATCTAGAAGTGGAGTGAAAATCTTATTGAGCCCATTATGAACTGATGTTCATATGCTGGACCAGTGAGTAGGTGGAACATTGAAAGTTATAAGTTCCATATCATAGTTTTTTAATCACATGAGCTGGTTCCATTTGCATAGAATAACATCCCTATATTCTTGCATACATAAATTGCAGACATTGAATATCCTAGCATGGAGTATTATTATTAGTTACAACTGTAGTACATTCTGCCATTGCTAAAGTGCATTGGTGAAAATAAACTTTCCATTACATCTACCACTCGAGCTTGTGATTGATCTATGAATTTATGGTATGTTGTCTGTTCAAATACAGAGATGCACATTCAAAAGTGACAGGACATCCATGAAGTCTAGAGACCAATAACATGTAATTAGTAAATTAATCAATAGACGAATTGTGACGTACGCTACTCACCTGTAAGGGTCTCAAGGCGCTGGGGAAAAGGGGGTGCAGCTCCGGTTAGTCAAAGCCAGGTCTTGAGGGTCTTCCTGAAGATATAAAGAGTGGGGGCGTCTGATGTTGATCGGGAGCTCGTTTCAGATCTTTGCCACGATGTAGGAGAAGGCTCTTCCACCTGTTCTGGCTCAGGAGATGCGCAGGGTTTCAGCGAGGGCGAGGTTGGCAGATTGGAGGTTTCTCTTGGGTATGTGGGAGGAGATTCTTTCATTGAGATTTTGGGGTTCGCTGTTGTGGAGGCATTTGAAGTTGTGGGGGTGTATCTTCAAGGTCACTCTTCTCGATGGGGAGCCAGTGGAGGTCTCTCAGGTGTTGGGTGATGTGTTTGTGTCGATAGATGCGGAGTACGAGTCTGGCTGCGGTGTTCTGTATGGTCTGGAGCTTGCGGAGCAGAGATTTGTTGATCTTGGCCTAGAGGTTGTTTCTGTAGGCTAGTCTGCTGGTTATGAGTGCATGGGTTACCGTCTTTCTTGATTCGGGGGGTTCCATTTGAAGGTCTTGCGAAGGATGCGGAGGGTGTTGAAGCAGGTGGAGGCAACGGCATTGATATGTTGTATTATAGTGAAGGAAGAGTAGAGTATGATGCTGGGGTTCTGGACTTTGCCCGTGGGGGTGGGGAAGGCTGCAGTGGGCAGTGGGATATCAGGTGTTGTCCCATACAGAAGGGGGAGGGGACGAGGACTTCTGACTTCGCTGAGCTAAGCTTCAGGCAGCTGCTGCTCATCCAGGATGCGACGTCCTTTATTCTAGGGGTCACTCATACACATTCTTAGATTTGTAAGGATCAGCCATGGCGGAATATAGTGGTGTGATTATCTGGTAGTGTCTTCAGCTTATAGGGGTATTAATGAAGGGATAGAGAGTCCTTGTCAGTCATTGTTATTTATTTCAGCCAGAGGTGTATACCAGAAACCTTGAGTCTCCATGTATCTGTGACAGGTTAAAGTATGAGTTCACTTTCCTGTTTTCTCATGTTCAGTTCCAGTTTTCCTCCAATTGCATGGATTTGTGAATTGTTCCGATCTATTAGGTAGGGATCTGTTGGGGGTCATCCCAGGTGCTAACCGTATGTTTCTATAGTGTTCTTGATACCTGGTATTCAGTGGTCTTATTGAGCTTCCAACATAGATCTTGAATCCTCTGCAAACCTCAATTTTAGCTGGAAGAAATCACTTTTTGCACAAATTTCTGTGTGGGACTGTTGTGTCATCACCGGGCTGACACAAATTTCCTACCATGTGATCGCAGTCTCTTGAACTAAGAGTGTCTCCCTCTTGCACTCTGTGTTGGATTCAATAGTTAATACTTCGGTAAAGATCACTCATTTTGTGGTGTGGTAAGTATCGATAATTCTTTTCTTTTCTTCGTAGGTTGTCAAATCGATTTATTTCGATTAAACTTTCCATATGCTTTGAATGGTCAATTCATTCAAAGTGCCCAATGCATTTCGGGCATACAAGCCCTTCGTCAGGGGCTGATCTACTTTGGATGAAAGGAAACAGGGTGTCAGCATAAAGTAGTTAATACAAACATGATGAAACAGTGCAATGGTACATACTGAGTGTGGTACGGTTGCCGTGGTGTTAACGGGTGGATTAAAAAAAAGACGGTGGAGGAGCATTTTGTGTACGGTAACAACGGAATACAGTGCAGAGGTGGTAAAGAGATGAGCAGGGCGCTACAAGTGACATGCTGGTACGTTGGCGTCTCTTGTGAACGTCTGTGTACAATCGGAGAGGCATTGTGAAAGTGCCGCGCTTGTCGGTGATCAAGTGATTTGATAAAGGTTTAACAATAAAAAGAAACAGTATGGTGCAATGAGTGATGTGGTGAGAACCGTGCCCTGCTGGTTGGTAGTAAAACTGGCATGGTGAAAAGTGGATGGCCGAGTGAAATAAATGGTGGTAAATAAGTACTCATGTTACATATACATTGTTGGGATGTCTCCAGTGCCTGTAAAGGAGATGGTGATATACGATATCACGTACGGCTAATCAAAAATTACGAATTAGAAATGATTGAGGAATGAGGGTACTTACTTAAAAGCTTTAGACAACGAGTTCAGCGCCTTTCTGCGAAAGTGCTGGAAAGAGGTGATGGCCGGTCTGTGTTTACGGAACAAATTTGAATGTCCCTGTGAACCGGAAGTGACGGGCGTAACCTGGGTGGGATTCCCGTGTGCAAAAGTGAAATGAACTACAAAGAAGATAGACTTGGAGTTCCGCAACGTGTGTGCTTGTGCCAGTCTAGGATGGGGGTGAACAGGAATGCAGCAGTTGTCCTAATAAAGGAGAGTTTCCTGGATTCTATGGCGGGCTTCCAAGAGCTTTTCTGATCTGATATTGATTTTGTGTTCATTGAGTCTTATGCGCATTTTATGTTCTGTCTTGCCAATATATGCCAAACCGCAAGGGCATTTTAACATGTAGATAACGTTCTGGATAGGTGGCTATTACCCTTAATTTAATATTGGTTCATTTGTTGGGATGTCAAAGGGTGTTGCTCTTTATGATGGAGTTGCAGTTGCCACAGTTGAAACATGGTGTAGTTCCTTTTAAAATGTGGTTCATTGAGATTCTTGGTGGTGCTGAGAATTTTTTTGAGATTTCTTGACCGTTGATACACAAATCTAGGAGGTGTATGAAAGATGTGTTTTAAATCAGTTTTGGTTCCGAGCACGGGCCAATATCTTAAAATGTTTTTCTTGATTGAATAGCTTTGGGTGGAATATTTTAATATAAACATGCTTCTGGATTCTACCGTGTCTTTAGGTTTGTTACTCAGTAAGGTTGACCGTGAAATGTTATCCACTTTCTTACTTGCGTTTTCCAGGATGTGTTCTGGATATTTCCTTTTCCTGAATTTCTCTATGCATGTATCTTAGCTTTCTTTGTATAACTGCTCAGTGCTGGATATTCTTTTACGTCTGAGTAGCTGGGAATATGGTAAGTGCTCCTTATGAGAAGGTTGATGAAAGCTATGAAAATGCAGTAAGTTGTTACGGTCTGTGGGTTTGATGTCTACTTGAGTGATAAGGGTTCCGTTGTTGGTTACTCTAGTGTCCAGAAAGGTAATTTGGTTCTCGCTGATGTGAACTTGCTACGATGATCAACATTGTTCAAATCCTCAATAAGTGCTTGAAAATTTGTGATGGATCCTTGCCACTGAATGAATATATAATCGATAGATCTCTTGTATAGAACCAGATTTTGTTTCCAATCACTTTGGTTCAGACTGGTCCAACTCAGATCGGTACATGTACAGATTGGTGTACTTTGGAGCGGCACATTTGCCCATGGATATCCAGGAGCATTGAATATAGTAATTCTCAGACCATTTAAAATAGCTATGATACAACGTGAAGATGATCCGTTCCATTAAAAGGATTTTGAGATCATCAGGTTTATCGCTGGTCAGGAGGAAAGATTCAGCGGCTTCCATGCCTTTGTCGTGTAGGATTGATGAATATAATGCTTTCACATCTATGGTGCAAAGGATGGTTTCAGAAGTGATTTTTATCTTGGATGATTTCTAAGATGTTAAGGAAGTCCGTGGTATCTCTTATGTATGTGCTCATGGATTGAACCAGAGGTTGTAGATGTTTATCCAGGTATCTGCCTATTGGTTCGTGCAGCGAGTTGATGGTTGAAACGATTGGTCTGAACGGGGGTATGGTTGCTTGTTTGTGAATCTTGGGAAACTAGTAAATTAAGGTATTGCAGGGTTGGTTTTGATGAGATATCTTTTGTCTTCTGCAGTGATTGTGCCCTTCTCAATGGCATTGTTTAGGATGTTTTGAAGAAATGTAATGAACTTTTTAGTCGGGTCAAACAATAAAGGCATATAGGTGTTGGTGTCTTGAAAGCGATCCTTGACGTTTTTTCATAGAAATCAGAATCCATGATGACCCTTGCCCCTCCTTTGTCAGCCTGGCGGATGGTAATTTTTGTTTTGGCAGCTATTTGTATGAGTGCCTGTTGTTCCTTTTGGGTAATGTTGGTATTTTTCGATTTCTTCTGACTTGATATATTCCTCCATTCTTTTAGCGTAATGGTTTCGAATGTGTCTAGCACTTTGTGGTTTATAGGGGCCATAAATGTGCTTTTATTGTGTAATCCCAACAGGGTGTTGTCTTGTGGTCTTTGTGTAGGCTCCATGATGTTGTGGAAAAAATATTTCAGCCTTAGTGTTTGCAAAAATTAGAAGAAACACACCTCTATGTCAAGAGGGTTGGAATGGTGCGTGGGAACGAGCAATGATCCTTTTTGTAAGCTTTTTATTTGAAACTCGCCTAAATTTGTGTTGGAGATATTGATCAGTAAGTTTTCTAACTGCGTGTTCCCTTCGCCACAGGTTTGGTTGATGTTTTTCCTCGTGCTTCGCCTTGTGGCCTTGGGCCAATGCCTAAAAAAGGTTGCCTGCCATTGGTGTGAGATATGGATGGGCCTTCCTTTGCTGGTTCTTGTGAAACACGTGTAAATTGTGGTGTGCTTCTTTATGGAGAACAGTCTTGACTGCGATGTGGTCTGTTCATGGTTTGTGTATCGTCAGAAGATGATGCGTCTGTGTCAGAAAAGCTGTCAGTGTTTGCTCATTGTGGTCTCCTGTTGGCATACACCTCTGCCCAGGTGTATACTTCACCCATCCTGTAATCCACTGTGTCACGTTTACAATTTCTGACTTTGCTCTTGTTAATTTCTTTGGTGTATTCATCTATTTTGTTGAGGACAGAAGTGTTGCATTCCAATATTCGTCCTCCAGTTTCATAGAAAGTTCTTGTTTGAGTTCCACAATTTCTTTATTCCGGTCATCCAGCAATTTTGATAATTCCTCGACTATAAGTAAAATCGGGTCCAGTGAGCACTTGTTGAAGATAGCCTCCCAGTTTTCTGTGAATCTGGTGTGATTTTTGCGTAGTGTAGACTTGAGAGCGATTCTCAGTCCTCTCGGTATCTGTTGTACTTTGTGATACTTGATTAGGGTGATAGCATGTAGCCTTTGGTTAATGGCTATTTTTGGAAACATACAGCAGTATTTTGATAGATTGCGTCGAAGTGGTACTTGCACTAGTCCCTTCTATTTCCTCAAAGAGCATATATACGTTGAGTTACATTGAGTGTGTAAACAAAAGTATCTGCTCTGTGATCAGTTGTTTTCGCGATGTCATCTAGTGACATGTTGTGTGCATGCTCTGTGTTACTCAGATTGGGGAACAGTGGGGGCCCGAGTACCTGCGACAGGCAAGGGCCCAAAACATTTTTTAATGTTGCCCCAAAACGTTTAGGGCCCTTGCCTGTCGTGGGTACTTGGGCCTCCCACACGAGTAAGGCACAATTTTTGAGAGACCCGGGGGAATGCTAGATGGTAGAAAATTTGTGTCGGCCCGGTGATGCCACAACTTTTCCACACAAAAATTTGTGAAAAAAGGGATTTTTTTCCAGCTAAAATTGAAGTTTGCATAGGATTCTGAGTAAAGAAACATTGGGGGATCCATGCAAGCCATACCTCCCTGTAATTCCCCGGGTGTCTAGTTTTTAGAAATGTGTGGGTTTGGTAGGTTACCCTAGATAGCTGCTGAGCACGGGGCCAAAAACCCATGTGACCCCACTTGCAAAACCAAGTTGTTTTGTGCTAGGCAATTTTGATGTTGCCTAACTACGTTTTGTGCCCTTGCTTGTCAAGGGAACTTGGGCCTCCCACGCGAATAAGGTATCATTTCTATTGGAATATTTGGAGAAAGGCGGGGGAATAGGACAGTAGTTTCTTTCTGCAGCATGAACATTTTGGCACAATAATGTAAGGAAAATGTGACTGACATTTTGAGGTTTGCAGGACATTATGGGTAAGATAACGTGCTGGTATCCACAAGAGAGAGATCACCATGTACTCCCATAGGTGTTTAGTTTACAGTTGGTAGGTTATTCTTAGATGAAATGTACACCTTGGCAGAGACACTACAAAAGACAGATTCCTGCTTAGCCATATATTCCTAAAGCATACACATATACTGGTTGGATCAATCAATCAATCAATCAATCAATCAAACCACTTGTATAGCGCGCTACTCACCCGTAAGGGTATCAAGGCACTTGGGGGAGGGGGGCCGCTACTGCTCGAACAGCCAGGTCTTGAGTTGTCTCCTGAAGGCGAGGTGGTCCTGGGTCAGCCGAAGTAAGGTGAAGAGGTGATTCCTTCGAAGCCATGCTGGTTGGACTACCTCCCACAGTGTCTTACAGGAGTTTAACCACAGGTGTTCAATATCTTGGTTAAAAAGGGAGCTACCCCAAAGCTTATCCGCCAGCTGAAATTTGCCATCCAACTCATCTAATATTGCTCGGTACCAAAAAGAAACTTCCTTTTTTACCAGAACTTTATTGAGAAGCTGGGACTCTAAATGGTTGCCACCTCCAACTTGGTATTTGCTCTGGGTGGCTATCTGTGACTGGGCCTAACTAGCCATCTGTAAGTATTTAAACCTAGAGCGGCCATAACCAACCCTGTCTCTGAGAGATTCCCATGGGATAAGGACCCCTTCCACAAACAGATCCCCCCCCCAAACCTCCACACCCGCTTCTCTCAAGGGTAAAACCAGTCTATCCTTAAGCCATCCCTGGCCCCCCGGTGTATCCCACAGAAGAGCCTTACTAGAAAAGTATCCTAGCGCTACCGAACGTCTCAACTTAGCCCATGTTCTGGCTAGGCCCTGTAAAACCTTTAACTGTATCTTTTTGAGGAATTTGGGATCACCATATTTGAACAGAAAACCCTTGCATGGTAGCATGGCCCCACTAAGCATGGCCCAGAACATACTACCCGCCTCTGTGTTATTAGGCGTTTTCAGTAGCATGCGAGAGTGGGAAAGCTGGAATGCCCATGCATACAACTGAAGGTCCGGAGCGGCTAGGCCTCCCTTTTCTCTGCGGCGTCTACGTTTTTTTCAGGCAATCCTAGGAGTATGGTAGGCCCAAGTAAATGAATTGATATCATTCTGCAACTTAAGTATGGAGGCGGCCTAAAAATAAAGGAATAGTATTAAAAAGAAAAGTAATTCTGGGTAGGATTGACATTTTTATTAAATTTACCCTTCCCCAAATAGACCAGGGTAATAACGACCATGCCCGCTTAAATTTCCGACACTCCTTCGCCACCACAGAGAGGTTGGTTTCGGCTATTTTGCAAACATCCTGAAGAATGCTAATTCCAAGATACATCATTTTTTTAACTAAGCTGCACCCCTGTCCGAGTCTCCCCCATATTCCAGGCCATAATCTCTGTTTTGGAGGCATTAATCTCATACCCAGAAATTGTTCCAAAATCTTTGGCTAGTTTAATAACCAAGGGAAGGGCTGTATGCAACTCAGAAGAAAAGATCACAATGTCATCCGCGTACAGGGCCACCTTTCTCTCCCACTCCCCATATCTGAAGGGCTTGATGTTCAGATCATCCCTCAGCCATTGGGCAAAAGGTTCAAAGTAAAAATCAAATCGGAGAGGGGAGAATGAGCAGCCCTGACGCGTCCCTCTTGTGATCTTAAAGGGGTCTGAAAGAGCTCCGTTCACCATAAGGGATGCTGAAGGATTCTGATATAACAACCTCACGGCTCGACAGAATATTTCCCAGATATTATACTTGCCCAAGACCCCCAACAGGTATAACCAATGAACCATGTCGAAGGCCTTAGTAGCGTCGAGTGTCAGGACAGCCAATGGAAGGGATTCAGTAGATGCAATGTCATAAGCCCCAATCAAATCATAGGTCAAATCAAAAAGCTGTTGAACCCTTACAAAACCCCTCTGGTCCTGATGCAAAATAGCACCTACAACCAGCCCCAGTCTTTTGGACATAACAGTGGTAAAGATTATTATATTCTGCATTAAGGATAGATATTGGCCTATAGGACCCATAATTAGATGCAGCTTTGCTGGATTTTAAGATCAAGGTTATGGATGCATTGTTCCAAGAAGCTGGGGGGGATACTCCTTCCTGAAGTATCTGATTAAAGAGGGTAGTACAGATAGGAACGATTTCTTTTCCAAAGACCCTATAAATTTCAGAGGGGAGGCCATCAGGGCCTGCCGCCTTCCCCTTTTTGCAGCTCATAATGGCTGCGTTAACCTCTTCCTGCGTGATCACTTGATCGAGGTGGCACCGTTGTTCTGTGGTCAAAGAAGGCAATGAAACCTCACTTAGCCAAGCCTCAATACAAGAAGGGTCAATACATTTATCTTCTTTGAGGATTTCTTGGGAAAAACAATTGAAAAACCCTCCGAATATCATCATCCTTTGTAAATATAACATTACCATGAGTGATTGATCCGATGTTGTTTCGTACTTGGTCAGTCTTGGGTTTCCAGGCAAGAAGCCTGCCTGCGCCTTCCCCATACTCAAAGTGGGCATTTTTGCGCGCTTCCCACTTGCGAAGCAAACGTGTATTCAATATTGTTTCCAGCTGTCCCTTTAGCCTGTTAGCTTATTTTGTAACTTCTGTTAGTTTCGACAGAGGTGCTAATATATTGGTCTATTTCTACTTGCAGCTTTTCAATTCCGGCCTCAATAGTAGAGACCTCCTCTCTATATATGTTTCTCCTATAGGAGACCCTGCTGGTTATTTGGCCCCTTAAGAAGGCTTTATAGGTGTCCCATACACACCCTATTGAGGCCGGACCTATGTTCATTTCCATGAACCACTCCGTCTCCGTAATCAAGGAAGAAGTCTCCTCATCTTCCAGGAGAAGTGAGCGATCAAATGACCACACTCTGTGGGAAACGGGGACAATGCATTCCAATTCCAACCACACAGCAGAGTGAGCAGACAGATGGGAAGGAAGATAGAAAATATTGTTAACTACACCCTTTAAAGCCTGACTGATGAAGATAAAATCAATCCTCGATTGATGCCGGTATGTATAGTTACGAAATGAAAAACCTAAATGTTACCCTGACCTTAACATCCAGATATCAAAGTAAGCGTATTGTTTCATGGCATCAAGCAAAAAAGTCCTTGTTTTAGACGGGACTGAGGCACGACCATTTGGTGACTTATCAAGATGAGGGTCTAAAACTATATTAAAATCACCTGCCAAAACAATTGGTTCTGGAAACAATAATAAATGAGAAAAAAATGGATTTAAGAACTGAGGGGTCATCATGATTCGGGCCATAATATCCAACAATAGATATTTTGGCCCCCGAAATATTGAGTTACAATGACCCATCTGCCACCTGGGTCTACTAACTTTGATATAAGGCGGGCCTTTGCTGATCTCTTAAAAAGTATCAAAATCCCCCTGATATTCGTAGTCTGAGTTGTGGATGCATGAAAATCTATCCATTTATTTTTCTGAACAAGTAGAAGCATCTCTGATTCCACTAAATGAGTCTCCTGAAGCACAATAACCTGCGCAACAGAATCCCGGAGATATTGCAGGATCTTGTCCCTTCTAGGTCTTGTGTGCAGGCCATTGACGTTCCAGGAGAGAATTTGTAGACTGTTTATAAATAAAATAGCCTCCCATGCCCTGTGCCCATTTTTGACTCAAGAACCCCCTAGGCCTATCTAATCCAGCTATATTTATACTGTAGATTGCTCCAAAAAAAAAAGAATTATAAAGGAGAGAATGAGGATTTTTTTTAATTTTTCACCTTGCAACACTCACCCCTGTACCCAGTGCCCAAACCTACCCCACTCCCCCCGCCCCCCCCCCCCCCGGGAAACCCTTGCCCTAACTAGCCGGACCAAGTCCAGAAAATTGCACCCCGCAGAGCTCCCACTGACCCCCTGCTCCCTAAAAGCAGAGAAAAAAGAAGATGCCGACTTTTACTATAAAGTCATGTAAAGTTGTAAGGTTATACAGTTCAGTTTTGCTAAATACCAATTTCTCATCTACACTTGAGCCCCAAGCTATATTGAAAATATTTAATGAATAAAAACCAGGGGAAAATCATTTAAGAGAACATTTAAAGATGTTTAGAATTATACCCTTATGCTAAGTATAAACTGAACATGAAAACAAAATGGACCCAAGTGGAGTATGCCCAAGGGAAGAAATAATAACGCTTCTAGGAGCTGGAACTAAATCCCAAATCTATCCTGACTGACCTTCCTCTCTACCTAAACCCAGCAACAATTCATCAGCTGCCTGTACAGATCTAACATTATACATTTTGTTGTTATGCATTATTTTTAAGGCAGCTGGAAACTTAAGTTGTGCAACTGCCCCAAGCTTCCTAAAAGCCTCCAACCTCATTCCCAATTCCCACTACCTGTCCAAAGTTTCCCTGGACAGGTCTGATCTTATTTGGAATGGGGAATCTTTAACGCTCCGAGTTTTCTCTTTTAAGGCTTGATTAAAAATCATTTCCTTGAGAGAGTAGGTATGGAAATTAACCAGGATCTTCTTGGGTTTGGATCCCTGTGGGCTCCTCCTAAAAGGGTCCTTGAATATCTGTTCCCAGATCTTCTGCTGACTGTTCTAGACCCAGAGTTTCCTTTAAGAGTGCGACTACATACTGCTTAATATCGGCTCCCTCGCTCCCCTCGGGAATATTAAGAATTCGGAGATTATTGCATCGTGCGTTATTCTCTAAAACTTCCATTCTCTTGGAGAGGACAAGATCCATTTTTTTTAAAGTTAATGATGTCTGATTCAGCTTTCCCAAGATGAACAGATAGACCCGCCACAGTATCTTCCAGGGCAACCGTTCTAGCATAAAGTACATCGATTTTGTTCTCCAATGACTCGCAGAAGCTTCTAATTGTGTCTGGTTTGCTGTGGAGACTTCAAACCCCCTTTTTATATCCAAAGCCGGGGCTGAAAACATGCTTTCTAGGGAGACCGCTGCAGATCCTGCCACAACCTGAGTTACTTGACACTGAAGCTATATTCTCCTTGAGCACAGCTATCACTTCTGTTACCTCTGTCACCTGTTGTGATACCGGAGCGGCCTCAGCAGACACCACTGTGTTGCCTATTTCCTCCAAAATAGCGTTGGAAACCCCTCTATTGGTACCTAAATTATCTGGGTTATCAGCCACTAATGAAGCCCCTGCCGATTCTTCCATTTCTGGGGCAGAGTGGAGGGAGGCCCCCCCCCCCCACCCCCACTCCAGGCGCTCCTCTACAAAGAAGCCCCCTCTTTTACCAGGTCTAAGACTTGTGGCAAGACTTTAAAATATGATCTTATTGAAGGTGTTACTTTTGTGCCAAGAACCAGAGCAGCCTTAACAGGTTTACGTGTATTTGCCCGCTTTGCCTTGACTTCGCCACACAAGAAAGTGGAAGTGTTGTTTTTATTAAAAATCTTTTCATATGAAATGTGTTTACTGTAGGAGACAAAATACAAAAACCTAATTAATTTCAGACATATGCTCAGTATTTCATAGGTTATTTATTACAAACTATTGACTAAATACCTCCACCATGTATCAAGAGATATATCAAGTAACCACCTAATTCTGGATGTAATAAAATCTTTATTTAGAAAAGCTATTGTATTACTCTTTTGGACAGGCAACAAGTGGCTCAATTAGACCCAACGTAGCCTCTCAGCCCCCCCCCCCTTTCTACAATTCATTATGGGAGTTTGGTTTAGCTACCTCATTTTCATTTAGATTAAGTTATGTTATAAAAGCAGCCATTTTCCATATGAGGAAGAGGAAACTAAAATTCAGCTCCATGGAGCTACAGGTCCTTGTGGAGGAGGTGGTGAAGGAACACCAGAATTTATTTGGCAAGCTGTCCCCGACTGTGCCTGAATCTGCCAAGAGAAAGATTTGCCTGCACATTCAAGCAATGGTTAATGCTGTTGGAGTGACTCCAAGGGACATCGAGGACCTGAAGAAAAGGTGATATGACCTCAGGAGCCTGACCAAGAAAAAACTCTCTGACATCCACAAACAGGTAAACAAAACTGGAGGAGGGAAGAACCGTGCACCCCCCTCCCCCCCCCTGACTGACCTGGAGGAGCTGGTGGGGTCCACCATTGAACCTGAGAGCGTCTGTGGACTGGGAGAGGCAGACAGCTTAGCCAGAGCTGCAAAAAAAAGTTAAGATACATGCACAGCAATCACCCCCAACCCATCAGCGTTCCCTTTTCCCTATGTGGCATAGTTAACCCCAGTCCAGTAGAGGTTGCACTATACAGGAGCACTGCATCATGGGACATGTAGTCAGTAAATGAAAGACCATGTCATTCAGCACAGGAAGCAAAAAGTCAGGCAAATTATGTCAGACATAATGAAGCGCAGGCAACATGTAAAGTGTCTGAGTGCGAAAAATTTAATTGTAGTGGTTGTGAGGCAGTAGCACTGAGCTAATGTTCATTTATATGACCACAGGCGAGACATCTCGCAAGCACCCCAGGGAGACGCAAGGCACGGCACCAGAGAGGGATGACAGCCAGGATTCAGGACCAAGTGCAGGGAATGTCAGAGGACACAGGTGCACCAACTACACAGCCACCATCCCAAGACACAGAAATGGCTCCACAACTGCATGCGTCATCTTGATACATTCGGCATTCTCGCCTCTTCCCCTTCTCACCCGATCCCGGTCTTTCACAGCCCTACCCTTCCCTCTCTTGACCCCCCTCCTGTCCCCCATCCCTCCCCTGTTCCTACTGTAGCCTCCGCCTACCTGCTCAACACCCGCTCTGCAGTCAAACACCAGACGGCACTTTTCAACCTTTTGACCACCGATTCCCCTGACTTTCTTTTCCTGACTGAAACTTGGTTCACCGCCGATTCCCTCCCCGATCTTCTACCCATTCTCCCCGATACCCATTACGCCCTCCGAGCAGACCGTCTAGACGGTAAGGTTGGGGGAGGTGTGGTGATGATCATTCGGTAGACCCTCAAATTTCAACTTCTTATTCACCCCCCCATTCCCAACGTGGACTACTTGGTGGCCCGCTACCTTAACCTTTCTGCCCCCTCACTGTTGTCCTCGTGTACCGTCCCCCTCAATCTATGCCTTCCTTTGTAGCCTTCCTTCAGGACCTCTTGGCCACTTTGGTGGTCAACAATTCCTCTGTCCTTCTGCTCGGCGACTTTAACTTTTGGCCGGGCGATCTTGGGGAAGATCTTCCCTCTAAAGATTGTCCTGCCACCCTCCAGTGCTTAAACCTCACATCTCATGTCACAGTCCCTACCCACGCCCAGGGTCACATCCTGGATCAAATCTGGTCCTCACGTCCTGTCGTCTCACCTCCCTCTATATCCCCTTGTGTCTGGTCGGATCACTTTATTATTTCCTTCTCTATTCACTTGGGCGCAGTCGACAAGCCCCCTCTTCTGAAAAACATTCTAGCCCGTAATTGGAATCAGACCCACCTTGATTCCCTCTCGCTTACCTTGGCTTCCTCTGCCCCAGACCTCACTGATCTTCCTCTCGAATCCCAGGTCTACGCCATTGGCACATGGCTATCCTCCTCGTGTGATCTAGTTGCCCCGCTTAGAAAGATCAAGGCGGTCCGCCCCTATGACGCGCACAAATGGTTTTCTCCAGAGCTTAAAACGCTTAAACTCAACCTTAGGTGGTCGGAACGCCACTGGAGACGGAATTACTGTCCCTCTTTGCGCGCCAAATATAAACTACTTCTCATCGAATATAAAAAAGCGATCCTAGTGGCTAAAACCGCATATTTCACTGAGAGAGTAGCTCTCTCTGCTAACAAATCTTGTGAAATCTTCTCTCTGGTTCACAATCTTGCCACCTCTGATCGCTCCACCCCTAGTCTGGTCACCTCACAGTCCCTCTGTTCCTCACTTAACGATTTCTTCATCGACAAGATTGTGAAGATTAAAGCCAACATCCCCACTGTGCCTTAACCCCGTTTCACTTGTCTCCTTCCTCCTCCGCCTTCCTCCTTCGCTCTCTTCCCCCCTATCTCCACTGATTTATTTCTAAAACTTCTGGTCAAAGTCAAGTCTGGCTCTCCCATGGACTGCGCGCCGGCACGCATTCTTAAAACTCTCTTCACCAACTGTCCCGCCCCCCCCTCTTGCTCTTCTTAATTCCTCTCTGGCTCTTGGTTCTGTCCCCTCTTCTTTTAAATCCGCTATAGTCCTCCCTATCCTAAAAAAAAACGGTCTGGATCCCTCTCTCCCTTCTAATTTTTGACCCATTTCCCTTCTTCCCTATCTTGGCAAGATTCTTGAAGCCCATGTTACCTCCTGCCTCTCCACTTACATCGAGGAGAACGGCCTCTTGGCATCCCATCAGGCGGGATTCCGCCCGGGCCACTCCACGGAGGCGGTGGTCCTTGCAGTCTTGGATGAACTCAAGGGGAAGGCCGACTCTAACCTCCCCCAAGCCCTGGTCCTTCTCGATCTGCCCGCTGCTTTTGACACGGTTGACCACTCCATCCTTCTCGACCATGTCAGCGCAGCGGGCATTTGGGGCGCAGCCTTTTCTTGGCTCGCGTCCTTCCTTCGGGACAGGTCCAAGGCGGTTCAGCTCTCCGGCTTTTCTGCCCCTCCCCGCCCGGTTACTTGTGGCGTTCCCCAAGGTTCCTCTCTTTCCCCCCTTC
The DNA here is from genome assembly GCF_964263255.1 of Lissotriton vulgaris. Taxonomy (NCBI): domain Eukaryota; kingdom Metazoa; phylum Chordata; class Amphibia; order Caudata; family Salamandridae; genus Lissotriton; species Lissotriton vulgaris. The sequence goes on along the minus strand of NC_141691.1, from coordinate 111,325,231 downwards.
TTTTCAATCTTTATATCCATCCCCCCATCACCTCCCTTCTTGAGCTGGGGGTCTCTGTGTACAATTACGCAGATGACCTCCAGCTAGTTTTTGACTTTTCTTCTACCCCTGATTCTCTCCATAAGTTTTGTTCCACCCTAGTTTTTATTTCTGAGTGGATGAGGGCTAACCGCTTGAAGCTCAATCCAGACAAGACAGAACTTGTCCTCACTGGTGGTCCTTCGAACCATTGGTCTCCTGCACACTGGCCCCTTTCTTTTGGTCCCCCCCCTTTGCCCGCTTCCTCTGTTCGTACCCTTGGTATTAAAGTCAGCCATGACTTATCCATGCATAGTCAGATCAGTTCCGTCGTGTCTTCTTGTTTCTTGTCCCTCCGTCTTATCCGGAAGATTTTGCGGTTCTTTTCCACCGACGCACTTAAAACCATAGTCATGGCCCTTGTCACCTCCCGCCTCGACTATGGGAATGGCCTGTACGTGGGCATACCCGCCTACGAAACCCGCTGACTCCACGCCATCCAAAACCAAGCTGCCCGCCTCATCCTCTCCCTCCATAAATCCTCTCGCATCCCCACTGCTCTCAAGTCCCTTCATTGGCTTCCTGTCCGTTTCAGATCTTTCTTTAAACTGGCCTGTCTAGCCTTTCGGGCTCATTCCCGCTCTGCTCCCCTGTTCATCACTTCTCTCATCTCCTCTCATGCCCCCAGCCGCACTCTTCGTTCCTCTTCCCTCTCTCTTCTGCATATCCCCCGCTTCCGTAAATATAGAACGGGGGGTACCCGGTTCTCAGTCCTGGCCCCCCAGTTCTGGAACAGTCTTCCACTCTCCATTCGTTCCATCCCCATCTACACTCACTTCCGCAAAGCCCTCAAAACCTTCCTTCTCTCTCAGGCTTTCACCTCCTAGTCTCCCTGGGTTTCCTCTGCGAGCTCTGATCAGGCCCCCAGCGCCAGGAAGCCGCTTGGCCGCAGTGCGCTTTACCAAATATTTTTTTCATTTCATTTCATTTCATGCGTCCCCAGAACGTTCAGGATCCCCTCTGCTACTGTCCTCACCTGAACTGCCTGCATCACTGCCTCTGACACAAAGGAGCAGGAGGCATGTAGTTGCCCCACTAGTTAAAATGGAGTCATCAGCAGGTGACATGGAGGGGGATGGCACACAAACCATGGCAGGTGAAGGTAGCCCTTCAACACCGCAGTCCACTGCAGAGGTTGCCCGTACAGGTACCAGACACCGCAGGCACAGAGAAAGCATTGTGCCAGCACATGTTGAGGGTCCCAGTGTCTTCCGTGGCCTTGAGGGCAGCATGGTCAAAATACAGAGGATGCAGGGGGAGGCCATCCAGTCTGTGCACGCCAGATGAGGAACCTAAACACATATATGGATGGAAAAGGGAAGGGCATTAGAGAACTGGTAGATGTGAACAAAGAGATGACACAATCGGTGCAGCTTCTGTGCACCAAACTGGACCAGGACATGGCAGCTAGGTGCAAGGAGAGGCAACGTGCGCAGCAGCAAAACAAAGCTATTAACCGCCTGGCCACAGCCACTTCCCTGCTATGCAGAAGATGCATTAACCTGCAGGATGGGCTCACACACAACAGCAATGAGGTGTCTAGGGGCATTGTTAGTTTGACAAGTGCTGTAGAGGTGCTGATTAATTCTCAGACAGCACAAACTGCTGCTCTGGATGCCCCAGAAGGTGAGGAAAGCACCAGTAGAAGCAGCATGACAAGCCCCCTTGTTGTGGAGACACGGAGGAGCAGCAGGCGCCATGGTGAGCCAGCAGCCCAAACGCACAGTGAAGAGAGCCAGCCACTTACATCTGGCACTGGTAGGCATGGGCGTAAATGACTGTTCAGTAAATGGGGAAGTGACCCAGGACTACCATTATTGCCTGGATGATGTTTGTGTTGCACATTTGGGCTTTTGACCACCTGCGTAGTGACAAATATTAAACTACTTTAGGTGCATACTCCACCTGTCTGTGTCTCTTTACTTACTTAAAAGTAGTTGCGTGTGATCTCTTCCCGTCTGTGTCTGCCATCTGTTGGTGTCACAACTCCAGCAATGTTGGGTTCAGGCAGTGCTTGCTCATCATCATGGTCCTCATAATCAGTTAATTCCGGTGAACAGCCTTTACGACGCGGCTGTTACACCGCCGTGCCGTTACAACGCAGTCTTTTCAACGCAAGTCGTTACCACGACTTGCGCTGGAGGGCGCTGCAGGACAAGGAATTTTTTAATTTACTATCCAAAAGCATCCCTACTGTACGTAGGCTGGTGTTGGAATAGTAAATAAAAAAATTCCTAAGTCCGCACCCCCTCCAACGCAAGTCGTGGTAACGGCTTGCGTTGAAAAAACCACGTTGTAATGGCACACGTTGTAAAAGTACGAGTCGTAAAGCCGTACATCCGATAATTCCACATTGGTGCCCTTCTTCATGGCAAGGTTGTGCAACATTGCACAGGTTGCAATCATCTTGCAGCAGGTGACTGGTGTATACTGGCGTGCCCCTCCACTTTTGTGGAGGCAGCGGAACCTGCTTTTCCACAGCCCAAAGGTGCGCTCCACAATGTTCCTGGTAGATTTGTGTGCCCTGTTGTATCTCCTCTGGCTGGGGGTTGAAGGGTTGAGGTAGGGAGTAAGGATGAAAGACCGGACCCCATATGCACTATCCCCTATTTGTAACAGAAGGACATTACTCATCCACACATACACATACATCTGAAATATGTATCAAGGGAGTGTCACACAGTGTTTTACCTAGCAGGTATCCTTCGCCAAAAATCCCCCTGTCAGGAGTGTGTAGATCCCACTGTTTTGAAAGATGTATGAGTCGTGGGTACTTCCAGGAAACTTGGCAACTATGTCTGTGATGATGTACTTTGCATCACAGATTACCTGTACATTTATGGTGTGGGTAGACTTCCTGTTCCTATAAATGTACTCTGTGGCAGCAGGTGGACATATTGGTATGTGGGTGCCATCAATACAGCCAATGACGTTGGGGAAATGTGCCATTTGATAAAACTCTGTCTTGGTCCTGAGCTCTGCTGCGTGCGTTGCAGGGAAGCTGATGTAATAATGCATTCTCTGCATCAAGTGCCTCTAGGACTTTCCTAAAAAAACGGGACAGGCAGCTCTGGGACACCCCACCTACTGCAGCAACCACACTCTGGTAACTCCCAGAGGCAAGCAGGTGTAGGCTACATAGCACCTGCACATATGGTGGGATGGCGTGCGCTCTTTGGGTTGGGTGCTCCAAAAGTGGGTGGAGGTTCCTGATCAGCTCCAGGATGGTTTGGGGGTGTAGCCTGTACCTTTGTATGATCTCTGGCTCAGTCAGTTGGAATAGGGTGGTTCTCTGCCTGTAGGCTTGCTCCTCCCTTCTCCAGACCCTCTCTCCTTCTGCCTGTAGCCGTAGCCGCCTCGCAATCATGTAGAATGCCGCCATTATGGTCAAACTGTTGTATTTTAGGCACTTTTTTATAGCCTGCACCTGCTTACCACCTGATTTGAATCCATGGTAAATACAGACTCTTAAATACCGAATTTTATGTAAATTCGTTATTTTAGAGGTTACCTACATCTCAAGTTTTTACCATTTCTTATTTACCTAATCGGTAAATTTACCGATTAGGTAACTTTACCGATTAGGTAAATTTACTGAATCGTACGTTTTTGTGGCCCCTACATCTTGAAAACCAAATACGGGTCGGTAACGGCCGAAATTCGGTATTTTCGGCCATTACCGACCGGTATTTGGTTACCTACATCGGGCCCATCATAATTACTAATAGCCCAAGACTGGTTGTCACAAAATCATAAATACTTTATTTTCCACTATGTTCTGTGTTTCATAATTGCGCGACATGTTCCAAAGACAGGGATATAATCACCTCCAGAGTAAGGTTATCCAAAAAAGATATGTATATATATATATCCAAAACTGCAGGTAACACTGAAATGAGGAAATCCAACTGGAAGCCAAAATCAAGTGTATAAATTTATTTCGAAATCTTGCCAGCAGTCACAACACAGGAAACCGGCATTCTCTCTTTATGCCAGACGCGTTTCAGGAGCAGATGTCCTTTCATCAGTGGCAGCGAAGGACTGAAAGTTCGCGCTGCACACGCACGTTTGAAATACATTTCTCACACCTTCCTCAGTGGGCGTGGCACTAATTGCCCTTCTGGTGCTTGTAGTCCGTGTGCATCAATCATCCCCAGTGGGTGCGTTCTTTCTTCAATTATGCTGGACAAAGCCAGTTTCGTAAGGTTTAACCTCTCCGGTAACCTTAGGCTTTTTTGTTGTTTTATTTTAGTCCAGGAATCTGTCAATCCCCAATGCTTCCCTAAGATGGCATATATTATGCCACTTTTTGCAGTGTATTGTGTGACAAAGGAGAGATGGTCATACGTCTCCTTTTTTCCTCTGCCACTGGCTCCAATGGTAAGTGTGTCCTGTTTAGTAACCCAACCTATTCTTTTCTCTGCCTTGGTCAAAGTACCCTCATTGTAGCCCCTATTTCTAAATCCCTGCTTCACATTTGAGATCTTGGTAAGAAAAGTAATATTTTGAGATGTAATTGCTTCTAATACGCACCATCTCACCAAATGAGATGTTCCTAATAACTGACACCAGATACGCATCCGTTGTGTGTAAGACGCTATTGCATGCAGTGGGTTTCCTGTACATGGTACTCTGTATGATGATGTTCTCCACATAAAGGTCAAGAATTTCAATCTGCTTTCTTCTGTGTCAGTCTGACATTATAGGGGTTGTCATTTAGGAAGGAATGAAAATCAGTAAGTTGATCCACAGTACCTTTCCAGAGTATGATGAGATCACCTATGTGTCTTCCCCCAAAAACTATGGCGTCTGTCCAGATCATGGCATATCGGCCCCAAGCACGCTCATGCAGTCATCACCCCATAAAGAGACCGGCATATGAGGGTGCAAACCTGGAACCCTCAGCTGTGCCCTGTATCTGGTGGTACCAGTTGCCGTCATGGAAAGAAGTTTTTAGAGACAATAATTTCAATCATTTCAATCAACATCTCTTCTCTGTGTGATGAAGATGATCCGCATTCCTGGTGCGAAGGAAAGATTCAACGGCCAAGAGCCCAAAATGTTTTTGAATGCTGGTATAAAGGCCTGTCATATCCATAGTCACAAACCTCAGGTCTTCTGACAATGTCACATATTCAAATTTATGCAATATGTCCTTGCTATCTTGCATGTAAGCAGTTAGGTTACAGACCTATGTTTGTGGAAAGATGTCAGCATATTCAGAAATTCATTCAGTGGTGAGACAAGGGCAGAAATTATAGGTCGTCGTAGAGGGAACATATCCCCTTGTGGATTTTAAGTAGAACATATACATGGGTGACGGGGATCCTTTACTGATGGGCATGTGTTTTCTTCCTCTGAAATGAGACCACTATCATGCGATTCAATAGGTTTCATATTTATAAGAATAAGTAAGTGCTTTCATGGGGTTTTTGATGACACGCTCCTAGCAGCTAGTATCTAATAGTTGTTTATCAATCCCCCGATGTAATCCTTTGTCCAAGATCACTACATTTCCTCCTTTATCAACCTCCCTGATGACAATTGTATCATCCACAAGCAGATTGTGGAGTGCTGTTCTCTCTATCCATGTGTGATTGTGACTCTTGTGTTTCTGTGTTGTTCCCCATCATTTCATATGTCTTTAGTCACCATTTCCCTAAAGAGGTCAATGTTGTTGTGTGTACCTGTGTAAGTGCTAATTTTGAATGAGATTTGTCTGTGTACATCGTCACTGCTGTCAAGGTTATCCCTCAGCGTATCAATGTTTACCATCGCATCATCTGATAATGACATTAGTAATTGCAGATGATGGAGGTCAGATATTGTAGGAGTTGATGGATAGTTTGGTTGAGAAATGGGCAGTGGCATCATAGGGCTTTCATTAAAGAAATCCTTTAATCTCAGTAACCGTGCAGATTTATACAAATCCACAAACAAAATTACATGGTCCCCCATCTTTGTGGGGTAAAAACATAGACCCTTGCTCAATACCTAACTTTTGGGTACAGTTAAAGTGCGACCAGATAAATTCACAATCACAATTTAATTTGTGTGGCCCATTTTAAGTGCCCTAGTTTCTGTCACTAAGTTGTATTTGAGTGTGTGGTCAATCCAGATAGATTTCCTTTTCTTTTCCATTTTTCCATCTCCTCCCTCCCCTTCTAGTCTTTGTTCTCTTTTTGACGTTATGTTTCCCGAACATTGTCTCTTCATCTCCACTAAAAAGTAGATGGATTTTGTGGGATGGAAGCTAATGTAGCTCAGTCAGTTAAAGTGCTGCACTCTATTAAGTCAGTGAGCAACTACTGGCTAGGATCGAGTCGTTTGTCTCTTCCCTGTTTATTTTCCTTCCCCTGATGTTCTTACATTGTCATATTTTCTGGCAAATGTATGTATTCTTCCTTTTCTGTAGTCTACGTCATCCTGTCTGATCGTCTTAAACTCTTTGTCACATTGATAAAATAATTGAAAACCATCAGATCTATCTAAGATCTTGTAGATTTTTTATCACCTCTTTGAGGTATGAGAGATCAATTCCCTTTCCAATTTGTTGATGTTCATTTGCAGCTTAACGTTTTTGTCTGCAGGTTTGATTAAAATTCGCATCATAATGGCTGATGCATTTTGAAAGTGTTCTCCCCATTCTTTTAAAGATTCCTAGTCTAAATCCTCAAATGTGGAGAATTTCAATATTCTGATACCACTGGTGATTTTATGATTATCTAGATATTTTTGGAGGGTGGTCCCATCCCACCAATGTGCCATCTCCAGTTCTTTAGTCTCTCTACGTTTTGGAATTAACTTTTTGTCCCTCATATCCTAAGCTTCTTTGTCCACTATCTATCTGTCCCATTTTGTTAAAAAAAAAGGCCTAGTTGTAGTTCTTCTTGTCTACCATTAAATGTGGACATGATCTCGTCATTGTTGTATACTGTTGGTCTAAAAAGCAGTTATGAGGCAACATTATTTATTGTTGGTGGGTTTTATAGGGTTAACACAAATCAAAGATTCAGTATACAAAGTAGTCGAGTGAATATTTTGCATGCTTTCAGTAAAAAGAAAAAATATGTACTGACTGCTAAAGTTTCTTTTCACTCACTTTGGCCAGATCCACTTATCTAACACATGTTCTATTTAATCATGGAGCAAAACAGATACGTTCAGTGTTATGGTTACAGAACTATTACTGAAGTCTGATAGACCTGTACGTATGAGACTAGCCCAAATGGGCATGAAGACCTTTATTTTGGTTCAGGCCACCTGGGCCTTCTGTGGAGACAAACTATATATTCTGACTCCAATCTTCGTAGGTCGCGTTCTCTGTTATTCTCTCTGGGATTCACTTGAATCCTCTCAATATAAAGAAATACAATGCCATTACAGTTTGGCTGATGTACCTGGTTGCAAAACCTTGCTACAGGATAGCTAGTGTCATGGTTCTTAATGGCCTGTAAAGTTCCAAGATAGGTTTCTTGACTGTGAAAAGAGTACTGCCCACATACTGTAAACTGCATATGCACACCAGAACATAAACCACATGATCGGTATTACAATTCATGAACACTTTGATGTTGACTTTCCTTCCTGTTGGTAGAAGATATTTCTTCACATTCGAACTGTGCGCACAGGCCTTACACCTTCCACATTTAAAGAAACCCAGTAATACTCTGAGCCATGATCCTGTCTGATTACATTGTTGTCTAGGTTACCTATGTACTAGCATTTTCTCTGAGAGGCCCTCTTGCTGTGGGTGATGTGAGCGGGAGCTAACCGATATTCCCATGATGAGGTCAGATTTAACTAAATACCGGTGTAGAGGCTATCTCTATTGATTTTAGCCACCCTCTCTCTCGCTGCTCTGTGCATCTCCTCTGTCTAAATTGCCCTACTATATTAGTCTCCCCTTCCTTATAGGATTTGTTAGTGCTTCACTTCCTTCTGGCTCTCAGGTTTTCCTTATAAGGGATACTAATTTCAAGTTCTTAGGGTGATGGCTATGCACATGAAGAATGCTAATACCCACTGTGTTCTGCCTGTAAAGACTGGTGTGGATTTTCTCACCCACCACCTCAACTTGTACATTCAGGAAATCTATACTCTGTCTCTGTTCTGCTGGTAAAACATAGATTTAGTTCATTCTCTTCTAAAATAGGCAGGAAAATGTCTAGGTTATTTCAGGCCATCCCTGATCAAGAATGTCATCGATCTATCTTGTCCATAGAATTAAATGGCTGGCCCACTCTTCACTGGTTTCTGCCCATACACATTCTAACTCCCACCAACCTGTGAACATGCCCACATAACTTGGAGAAAAGCAACTGCCCATGGCAGTCTCAGTCATTTGTTTATATCACTGTCCTTCAAATAATAATAACCTTTTTTCGTCATATTAAAATATGACCATAAAAGAGAAATCTTAAGCTACATATACATCAAATGTAAACCTTTTTAATAAAACAACCAAGTGTACATTAAGACAGCACAATATCCATAAAGTATTGTTGTCCCCCTTGGTCTCCTAAGTACATGGTACTTCCAGCAACCTTTACTACAAAATCAAATAAAAAGGTATGATCATTAAGTAGTAGTAGTAGAAAGCTTTATTCAATTTTAGTACAAATATAAAATCATAAAAGCGACAGTCAATATATACAATTTCATCTGCATCAAATATTACACAATAAAAAAAGTATTAAACAAAATGTGTAAACACACATACAATAAAGCTTTACATCCATACTATAATTCTAGCAGCTAAAAATACAAAGATGGGCATATCAGTCAACAACGATCTAGTTATTCTATAGAATTACCGTTAGATTCCAAAGTGGCTCGGATTTTCAGACAAGTTTTTAAGTACATGGCTATACATTTAGCACTTGATACTGAATCTAAGAATTGTAATGCCATAAAGGCAGGACGACATCTTCTCAGACCAAGGGACGATAGGATAGGAATGATCCATCGTTTGTGTGGTACTACATACTATTTACAGAACAACAGTACATGTATGTTTGACTGTTCAGAGGTACCATCACATGGACACTGAGTGATGGAATTGACCAATCCTGTCTCCCTGGAAATATAACCAAACGAAAAAACAAATGAAATCTGAACCGGGTCAACAGATACTTTTCATAAGTTGTCAAACAGAAATTAAGATACGGCTGAATGCCCATAGAGCTTTGAATGGTTAAAATATGATAATTTGTGATTTTTTGAGATTCTTGGGCCAAGCGGATTTCCCTCAGGTGGGATAAGCATAACAACCGTAAGGCCTTTCTAGTAATAATATTTAAGGAAGCCGGGTCATTAAAGAATATAGGGAGGTCCAAATCCTTTAGGAAGTTGTGGACATATAATAACCATGGGACATTCAACCAATTATCTAAAACCAAACAGTCTTTGATTAATGAACGGGTCAGGTGACACTGCTCCGTCGTCCAAATGCGATGCCACAATAGAATAGGCTGGATTTTTATGTGATCTTCGATATATTCCATGCCTAATTCCATGTGACATGCGTAAGTTGGAGGGGACTGGGGGATGGCCAAGAGGTAACTGATAAAGGTATTCTCAACCCTTTGTAAATTAGACACAGGTACATAGCCCCTCACCCCAGCGCCGTATATAGCTGCACTATGGCATTTGGCGTAGTATATTTGCAAAAGTTCTTTGGGGGACGGCTTACCTATTATTTGGGAAAAGGCAATCCGTGCGGAAGAGGCTCTTAGAAATAGGAGTTGTCTACTTTCAGTGGCCAATTTCCAGCAGGAGGTATTATCAAAAAGGATGCCTAAAGGATGCCTAAATAAGGATAAGTCTTAGTACAATCCAACTTTGCATTATCAATGTAGATCGACTTATGCTTAGATCTCTCTTTCCCGAAATGCATGGCCAATGTTTTCTTTATGTTGACCTTAAGGTCCAACGAGGCCATGAATTTGCAGTATGAATTTAATTGGATCTGAAGCTGGACTGGGGTTCGGGCCATAACTACTGCGTCGTCCACATAGAGTAACATTAAAATCCTAATTTGCCATCAATTTAACATATAAGAAACTAGGCCTGATCCTAAAGCGTGACCCACATTTCAAGACTTTTATAGCAACCTCTCACAGTGCAAAGTTGGCAGAAACTGTTGTGGCCTTCAAACACCTCTAGTGGTTCTTATCTTTAAAGCAGATCTTAAAAAGTTAGAAACACAAAAAAGTCTGAGTTGTAAGAACAATTGGCAACACGAGCCTGCCTAAATCTAAGCTTTCTTAACAGCCCCTTAAGACACTTCTCGGGTGTGAGTAGTGAGGACAGAGGAGAACAAAATGTAAGGTGTCCTGTGGTGACCTATTGTTGCATCAACAGGGGTCCTCTTTGTTCTGCGTATACCGTAAAGTCAAGGGGTATGGTCAGTAAGTGATGAAATAAGTTTAATCTAAAACGTGTAATTAAAAATCTCTCATGTTCGTTTGTTATAAGGAATAAATAGGGTTCCGTGCCCTGCACTGACTTTACTAAAATGTGTTCTCTGACCGTGGGTTTTTTGAGCTCCCTATCCCCACATTGTGTAGTGACTTGTTTAAAAACAGATCTTCAATTGGCGCTTTTTCCTGTGATCCTGCCCTATCGTGACTGGTGAATAAATCTTCTTGTCCCAGTGCGGTGAGGGTATCCTTTACATTTTTTAACCACAGGATTTTTAACGTGTAATCGAGGGGGAGACAGTCCTGGATTACCAGCCTATTAAAGCCTGCCTCCTCGTTTGACCAGATCTTCACCCAACACAGGAGGGGATTCACAGCCACCATATCATATTTGAACCCGAATTCCTCACGTACAGAGTAAGCAGGGGTACTATGACGGACTTTCAGCAAGCGCCTAAAATATTTTCTTCAGTTTGTAATTTGTTACCCACCTTATATCCCCACACTTCACTACCATATAAAACTTTGGAACTACAGAAGGAGTTGTATAACTTTAAAACTGTTCCAGGTGACAAGTTTCCTAATCTATGAGCAAAGTTTGCAATTGCACAGGTAGACAGTGTCAATCCAAGACACTTCTCCTCTAGTAGGTGTTTAAAACTCAATCTCTTGTCCACTAAAATACCCAAATATGAGAAGGTTGGTACTTTCTCTATACTGTGTGTGTCTACTGTGTATGCATTATGCTTACTGCACTTCTTCCCAACTTCCTTTATATAGAATTCAGTTAAATTCGGGGACAGGTACATTATACCCATAAAAGTTACAAACCGATCTAATAAAATCTGCAAGGCATTTTTCAATAAACTGTTATTGGCAGATATAAATCTTCATGTGCCACTCTGCCAGTATATTGTGAAATAGCTTTATTGGTGGATGCAACTGGGTTCAATATAAGTGTGTGTGTGTGTATATATATATATAGCACATATCACCAAGGACGCCACAGTCTTCTCGGGTGATTTAAACAAGGTTTATTTCAGCTCCAAATCTCTTCCTTCACCTATGCGTTTCGAACTAAACAGTTCTTGATCACTGTAGTAATAAGTCCCTTTTTAGTTTCGCTCATTTGTACTCAAACACCACTGTAGCTATTATGATGCATTGTGGGTTGGGTAGTTCATACTTGGCTTAGTCTAGCCTATCGATGTCCGTTTACAACCAGTTTGCTGAATTCAACAGTGGTTCTGTGTGTTTATTAATCAAGGCTCTAGCATTTAATTATTTAACATGTGATTCATTTAACGCGATATCGGGCTGGTGTTTTATGTACATCGTGGCTGAGTGCCATGTTATGTCTGTCCTTTATAGTTCTCTTAGGACTGACATTCTCAAGGAGAATTTATAAAGGGCAATTTTGGCTAAGTGCTTTGACCGATAGTATGAATTAAAGCTTACTGGTTTGCTCAGGACAAAGATACTAATACTAATTTCTCAAGATTCTTGATACATTAAGGGAAAAACCTGTTTCTATTCAATTTATCATACGTATATATACAGCTGATCATTAGTAACAACTCTCAAGCGGAAATTAACTCAGGATCATGATAAATTGGCTCCCAAGCCACATTGAGTCACCAGAAATTATCAATTGCATAATTAGGATGCCTTCCATGTTGTACATTGTTCTCATCGATATTGTTCTACTTTTCACCATAATACCAAGTAGTACTTTACAGTCAATTTATTCTACATATTATTGGTATTGTCCAAGAGAAGGAGTTTTTTATGTTCATTCCCATTTATTTGATGTCACGTTCTTTTCTCTTCCTTCCCAGTTTGTTGGTTTTGCAATTTGTCAATGTTTGTTTTTGCAAGTTTGTTTGTCACAAGTGTACATAAAGTTCTTCGTCCCCATTCAATCCATTGGGGATTTTTGTTTTAAACCTAATGATGAGTTTTGATTCTAAACGTCTTAGTTTTTGAAGACGATTCCCTCCTCTTTCGTGTTCTGGCACCATTGCAATTCCTGAGTATCTCATATTTTGCCATGTTTTATTATTATGAGTCATCATGTGTTGCGCAATTGCATATGTTGTGTCCTGATGTGCTCCAGCATTCGCTTCTTAAAAGCACTAATTGTTGAACCAATATAGCATTTGCCACATTCGCAAATAGACTACAAAATGTGATTCGCATGTGATTTTATTCTTTATTTCAAAAACTTGACCCTTTAGGTCCTTTAGAGATTTCAGGTTTTTTCCCACTTGGCAAGCTTTGCATGACATGCATTTTGTAAATCTTTTTGTTGCTTTTGTAGCCATGTTTCTGCCTTTTTGTCTGTGAAGTGGCTATTGACCAATGTATCTCCAAGAGAAGGTGCTTTTCTGTATGAGATTAGGGGTCCATCCCCAATTAGGTTGCCAATGTCCGGATCCTTTTTGAGCACATTCCAATATTTGGTGACAATTTTTCTGATTTGTGCACTTTCTTTGGAGTATGTCAGAATAAGACGTGGTTTATCTTCTTCCTTCTTTGATTTTACTTCTTTTTTATTATTTTCAATTAGGGTCTCAGCTCTTGTTTTTCTTCTAGCTCTTTGTTCCCCTCGATTTATAGTCTTTTGTTTATGCCTTCTTTTCGTGAAGCGTTAAGTCTCCTCAAATTTGCTCTCCATTTCTATTGCTTCGGAGCAATTACGCTTCATACGTAGAAATTCCCCATATGGAACGTTTTCTTTCAATGACACCGGATGGAAGCTAGTTCCATGAAGAATACTATTGGTCTGTCTTTTTCCGGAACAAAGTTTTTAGTATTTTGTCGTCTTTTATGTACACTTTGGTGTCCAAGAAGTCTATTTCTTTTTGTTGTATATTATATGTGAATTGAAGTCCCACATAGTTATTGTTGAGTATGGCAATGTATTGAAGTAGTTCTTGTTTTGTGCCTTTCCATAAAATGAACAGATCGTCAATAAATCTTAACCATAACACCACATTTGTGGTGTATGGATCATATGGCTGAGATACCCGCCACCCCCTCTCAACACAATCCCCAAAAAGGAGGGAAACCGGAAACAGTTCTTAAAGTTTTTGGATGTGGGAGGGAGTGACCCTCCCGGCCGTATTTATTAAAACAAAAAATTAAAACATTAAACGTTTCATGTTATGTACAATTTCATTATCACATTGCGATGTTTGGCTAACCTTAACATATTCTCTAATACAGAGGTTCTCCTAGCCGAACTAGCATCCTACAAAAACATTCTCTAGAAACACTGAAATTGTACATCCTAACGTTTAAGGGCCAACGGCAAGGTCATAACCGGTGTCAAGATCCCTAACCAGACTTACCCCTCCCACTTGGGAGGGGCGACAGCACAGAGGCTTACCTCAAGTGCAACTACTAACAATTTCCCTTGACTTGACGGGGGCACTTAAGACTCGACGCCATTTAAAGGTCGTTCGAAGACTTGTGTGTGGTATCTAGAAGGTATCGTGGACCTCCCCCCACCCCACACAACTTACCGCATCTGCCGTCGCAGATGACACTGGCCCCGGGAAATTCCCCCAGGAGGGGGCTGTAACCCCTCCTACAAAGGAAGGGGCCTTGACCGCCTTTCCTTTACTTCCGGCGACCCGCCCTTAGACGGGACCGCCTCCCCATTGAGGGGCCAATGGCCACCTCTCCCGAGCGCTCCCATCCGTGTTGGGTGACGCCCACTCATAGGGATCTACCAATTAGTGCTCACCGATCATGACCTTACCGCCACAGGTCCGGATAGTTGACCGGCTATCCGGACCCCCCACAAAACTCCTACCTAAAGGTCATGTTTTAACGATTTTAACCAAGCTAGGAAGTCACCTATGAGTAACTCATTCCCCACCCTCGACAAATGCACACCATCCCCCAGATACATACTGTCATCATTAATACAACTATGCGAGATCGAATGCAATGTCTTGGAACGGAACAACCTACTCACTTTGTTATTCAATTTTCTAACAGAATGATTCAAAGCAGGGATCGAGATAGCCCCCCGCCACACTTTTCGTGGGATCACATGAGACCACGCAATTATGCACCCCGGAACTCTCCTCGCTAACCAACTTACCGTGGAAAGCATAGCCTCCAGGAGAAGTCGTCTACCGGTGGTGACCAAATCATTGCCCCCCAAATGCACTATGACTATGGACGGCGGTGACCTCATCCGCTCTAACAAACCCTCAAAATATTCCTGAAACTGGTCAATACAGAGACCGCCCCTTCCGTAGAAGGACACTCTGTACCCGTATTCCCCAGGTACGTGAATCATGTCACCTGCTTTGAATACGTCTGCGGCCCGTCTCACGTATGAGTGGCCCACGACCCACACCTCCTTCCTCACAGCCGGTGACGTGCGACCGCTGGCCTGGTGTTGGGTCGACTGCACAGTCCGCCCTGCCGCGTAGGCTTGCGCAACTGAAAACAAACAAAAGACAAGAAGCGTGAGAACATGATTACAGCTTCACAACATGTGCAATCGCACGTACCTCTTATAACAATTGGAGGACCAACGCCCCACACGTTTCACTTGTTCCACATTAAGACCCCTGGCTGTAGCTTCAGTGGCAGCCCCTATTCGAAAGGAATGGGTCCCAAATTCGCCCGGGTCCAAGCCCGCTGCGGAAATGGCCATTGCAAGCACCCGCTGAAACTGAAACCTCGTCAGCGGGGTGGCGTCTGCATGCCTCAACAATGTCCCCCCCCATGATGCCACCCTTCGTGCTAGGTAATCTTCTAAGCACCGTACCGGACACATGGATGACTCGGGGTTCCTGCGAATGATCGTGCAGTCCCCTCTCCCATCTTGGTCAGTCTTGGACCTGAGAAAGGAGACAATCATCGCATCACCCCTGATCTGAACATGTTCCCTGCACAAGCCCCCCGACACATCCTGTTTGTTCCTTGCAACTAGCTCACTAACTCTCATAGCCCCGTGAAACGCCAGCGTAAATGCAGTCCGGAACAAACAGGTCTCGAAAGGGGACGAGCATGTGTTAGGGAGTGAGGCCAGTAACTGGGACAACCTGTCTAGACCTATCGGTCGTCTTACGTCTACTCTGCGACCCTCTAGGCGTTGCCACCCACGCAGCGCTTTCTGTACTGTAAAAGACGCTGTTGGGTCCAGGATGCCATGGGCCCTGGCAACAAAGGAAATGGCGGCACGATGCCTTTGGGCCGTAGCCACCGATTTCCCAGCCCTACGTAAGGACATCAGAAAAAGTACTACCCACTCTTCCTGACCCCAACGTCCCCCTCTCTCTGCCCCCTAAAAAGGCTAAATAGGCCTGGAACGCCCCTTCATATGCCTTCCTTGTCCTGGGTGCTAGACTCTCTCCCACGAGGTGACGAAGTTCGGGGCACCGAGAGACCAGAGAGCTTCGGGGAAGGGTGCCGGCTCCGGGTCCGCTGAAGGGAGGAAACCCGAGAAAGCCTGCATGTGAAAACGAGACAGTGCATCAGCAGCCTGATTCATCACCCCTGGGACATGTTTTGCTCTGAATAGCACGTTCAGTTGCATACACAGTAAGACAACTTCTTTGAGCAGCCTCAAAATCATTTTACAACGAGCTGCCTGACTATTGATGCATTCTACCACGGTCATATTGTCGGACCAAAACACAACAGAATGATCTCTGAACCCTTCTGGCCAGGTTCTCAGGGCCACCAGAATGGGAAATAGCTCAAGGAAAGCGATATTACTCGTCAGCCCCTTCTCGTGCCACCATAGGGGCCACTCTTTTGCCGACCATTTTGTGCCGAAGATGGCGCCAAAACCTACGCTTCCTGCTGAATCCGTCCATAGCCCAAGCTCTTCGGAGGACACGGCTGGCTTGTTCCAGACGACTCGGCCATTGAAATCCGCCAAGAAAGCTAACCAAATCCGCATGTCCTGGCGGACCTCAGCCGATAACCTTGTGCGATGATGACCCTCTTTTAGGCCTACCATTGCTTGGGCAATCGAGCGGGAAAAGGGGCGAGCCATTGGTATCACCCTCAAGGCAAAGTTCAACTTTCCCACTAATTGTTGCAACTGATGCAGTGTAACTTTGGATGTATTTAAACATACTTGGAGGGCTGTCCTGAATTTCGACACTTTACTAGCTGGTAAACGGAAGCACCCCTCCCTTGAGTCCAACTCGATCCCCAAAAACTCGAGGCAAGTCGTGGGACCCACAGTTTTACCCGGTGCCAATGGCACGCCAAGATGACCCATCAACACACAGAATTCAGCTAAGGCCTGGGCACATTCGAGATTACCGGCGGGGCCAAGGAACAAAAAGTCGTCAAGGTAGTGCATTACATTTCGGAAACCCGTTTTTCTTCTCTACAGAGTGACAGTTTTATAGGTAAGTGTGGCAATCTTCACTTTTATTGAGACCATTAGGCATCTTGCTGTCCAGCAAAATGATGTATCTGGTCTCAAGTTTGCGCAGTAGCCCTTCTCTGTCACCACCTCTTCGTTGAGGGGTGACACTGTCTATTACAAAATAAGTTAGACCTTTTGGATTTTTTTCGTGTGTTGCTTCGAAATGTCTAGCCACAGGGTATGTAGGGTCTGCGTTGGCGATAGCCCTCAGATGTTGCAGTATTCTCTTGTGTACTTGGGGCCTGGTGCTCCCCACATACCTAAGCCCGCATGGGCATTCTAAGACATAAACCGCAAACTCTGATTTGCAGTTGAGTTTCTCTCTTATTTTGATGGGAGTGGGAGAGAATGGTATCGTATATTCTGATTTACTGATACCATTTTTGCAAGCCTAGCATGTGGCGCATTTCAAAAATCCTTTGCTTCCTTCCAGCCACAAGCCAGTGACTAGTTCAGGGCTTCTAGAAACCAAGCTAGTTTGCATGGATCTAGCTTTTCTGTAAGTAATGTTGGGCGAGGTAGTTACAAGATTGCCTATAACTGGGTCACTTCTGATTAAAAACCAATTGTTTTTCACAATTTTCCGAATAGATTTGTGTTGGTTGCTGAAAGTCATGATTAGTCTGGTTTCATTGTTGGCATCGGTTTGAGAAGTTTTGGCAATTACATCAGAGGGGCATAACAATTGCTGTCTGTCTTGTATATTCGCTCTCCTCATCGCACTGTCAATGGTGTGCAAGTCATAACCTCTAGCCAAAAATCTGGATCTGCACTCATCTTGGGTGCTAAGGCAATCTGTGTCATTGCTACAAATTCACCTGATACGGAGCATCTCCCCGTAGGGGATGCTCTTTATCAGGTGTGTTGGGAGGTGGCTGTGGGCATGCAACACAGTGTTGCCGGCCGTCCGTTTTCTATGGAGCTTAGTTTGTAGCTTGCCTTGCTCTATATATATCTCTACCTCAAGAAACACAATGGACATAGTACTAACGGTGCTGGTAAAGTGTAAATTAAAGTTCTTCACATTTAATTGGTCAATGAATGAGGTAACATCATCAGTAGAACCATCCCATATAACAAAGAAGTCATCAATGTACCTCCACCAACATTTGACCTTTGTGTTCATGGTGGCTGCCTGTTGAGTCATGAGGACCTGCTCCTCCCAGAAGCCCATGTGGAGACAGGCATAACTGGGAGAGAAGCAGGCCCCCATGGCCACACCTCTAGTTTGCAAGAAGAATTGGTTTGAAAATAAAAATACATTATTTTCAAGCCAGCAGAAATCATATCTACCACCATTTTGGAATGTTCTACACAGTCAATGGTTCTTTTGTTGAGATAATGTTGTATCGCCTTAATTCCATCCCTGTGATGGATACATGTGTACAGGGATGTGACATCCAGAAACACTAGAAGAAAATTAGGTTGCCATTCAAAGTTGGAAAGTTTGTTCAGTAGGTCCCCTGTGTCAAGTATGAATGATGGTAGATTCTTGACAAAGCCTTGTAAGAAAAAGTCTATGTATTTACTGGAGTTTTCCAGGAGGCTGTTCCTGGCCGAAATTATCGGTCTTCCCGGTGGTTGCTGATGATTTTTATGAATTTTGGGGATAAAGTAAATCACAGGGGCTACGGGATGATCATTTTTTAGAATTTAAATTCATCCAGTGTGAGCAAGCCCTTACTCCTCCAGGCCATCAATTTGGAGTAGAAGTCGTTTTAGGCTGCTTGTACTTCCTGAACATTAGTTCTCCTGTAACATTCCCGAACATTCAGTTGTTTAAGGGCCTCCTCCAAGTACATCTTTCTGGGCCAGAGCACAACATTTCCGCCCTTGTCGGACTCTCTAATTACCAGCTGTTTGTGTCCTTTCAATTTTTTTATGAGTTTGTGATATTGGATATCACGATGGTTGTACTTTTTCTTTTTTTTGGCATTTGCATTCTTGATCTTTAGTTCTTTCAGTCCCAATGAAACCCTGTCATGAAATATATCTAAATTGTCTTTCAGCAAAACAGGGCAAAATTTAGATCTCGGTTTGAATGGAGTCGTAGGGGTGGTAAGCGCAGGCTCTCCACCTACAGATTGCTGCAAGATTGTCTCTTCCTCATGTTGCAGTTCAAATAGTTCTTGGGTGAATGATACCCCCAGTTGTGGTGGGTTGTTTGGAGGTGAGGCAGATGCACTTGTGGTGACGGTGGCATTTGGTCTGCGTGTACTGTGGTATTTTCTTAGTTTAAGCTTGGGAACATATTTAAAGAGGTCAATACATGTGCTGGCGTAATCAAAGTCACTTTTTGGACTGAAGGACAACCCCAGTGACAGAATAGCGGTTTCGCTCTTAGTTAACACTGTATCGCTCAAATTTACCACAGTTTTGGCATTGTTTAATTGGCTGTTTGATTGCGTTGCCATTTGGACCTTTGCCTCCTCTGTCTCCCTCCTGTGCTTCCTCCTTTTGAAGCATTTCCTCCTCTCTGCGTGTTTGATGTTGGCTTGTTTGCACCTGCTCCCTGTGTGCCAGAGCGTAGGGTTTGCTTTCGGTCTTGTTGGACCACTGCTAGTTCCTGGGCAAGACTAAACTTGCGAAACCCCGACCTCTTATTGCGTGCTGCTTCATTTTCCAATTCACTCTCCACCTGTGAACTATTTCCCGATGCAGATGAGACTTCTACTATGCTACTACTGTTCGACTGAGTAGGTATACCAGCCGTGGTGTTGTCATTGTCATTTCTTTGATGATGTTGTTTCAAGTTATCATACTTCCGGGCGAAGGTGAAAATCTGCCCGTGCTCGTAGTCGAGCCTGTGGCGTTGAAATTTGTATGCCTTGCGGCACTTGATGATTTCCTCCTCATGTTTTAAGCGCGCTTGCATTTCCTCCCGGTATTTGGCAGTGGCGGGGGTGCTGGGAATCTTTGCTATTTCAGCCTCCAGCCGTTCTATTTCCGCCAGTAATTTAACTCTGTCGCTTTCCGCGTATTGAATTAATATTTGCATGAGACGTTTTGAAGAGTCAAGATTGCATTGTGCCCAATCTGTGAGCATTTGGGGGTCAGGCTTTTCATACGAGGGCGCTAACATTATCCTCAGACCTCGAGGCACATGTATATGTATATATGTATATGTATATATATGTGTATGTATGTATATGTATGTATGTATGTATATGTATGTATGTATATATGTATATTTGTGTATGTATATGTATGTATATATGTGTATTTGTGTATGTATATGTATATATATGTGTATTTGTGTATGTATATGTATATATATGTATATTTGTGTATGTATATATATATATGTATATTTGTGTATGTATATGTATGTATATATATGTATATTTGTGTATGTATATATATGTATATTTGTGTATGTATATGTATGTATATATATGTATATTTGTGTATGTATATATATGTATATTTGTGTATGTATATATGTATATTTGTGTATGTATATGTATGTATATATATGTATATTTGTGTATGTATATGTATGTATATTTCTGTATGTATATGTATGTATATATATATGTATATTTGTGTATGTATATGTATGTATGTATGTATGTATGTATGTATATGTATGTATATGTATATCCCAACGTATTTTTCGGCAGAAAACCAAGCCACAATCACGGCGGGCGACACGGCAGGGAATGCCACTCCCTTAAATTCCAACGTAACCCAGTTTAGGAAAATAAATAAATCCACTGGTGCCGTGGCCACATTTCATAAACGGTCTTTATTTTAGGCTTTCGGGTAGACCCGACGCGTTTCGCAGTTACCTCACTGCTTTGTCAAGGGTGATTCAATAAAGTGCAATACACACATTTAAAGGTGCAGGGTTCAAACTTAATAAACATAGTAAAAATACTTCCGTTTTTAGTTTCAAGCAGAGTAAACATACTTAGTTTCCCTTGTTGCGCTTGAATACATTGTAGCCATTCATTAGCCGTGATTTTTCAAACATCTCTAGCCCAAGTGGGCTGGTATCATAACATTGTTGATAACCGATCAAAGAAAATTCGTAACATATAAATAATATATAAATAATACATTTCGACATTAAATCAGTCGTGGCTTTCAACATAGTCTCTTTGTAATGTAGCTCTAGTGAGCAAATAAACACCATTCTGGGCAAAACATCTTTGGAAGTTACGTCTTTTTGTCTGCAAAGAAACAAATGGAAAACTGATTTTAAAACTAGTTCGAACCCTTAGTGTCCAAAACATACAAAACTTCAAACTTTAAAATCAAACAAAGATATGCAGTAAGAACGAGGTAAGGATACAGAACATGAATCATCTCAGGTGTATAGAAATCTCATTATCCACATTCAGACCATAAGGAATCACGGTGTTATATTTTATAATTGTTTTTGACTCAAGTTTCCTTAATTCGAGTGTGCGATTCCCTCCTCTTTCTCTCAGGGGTATTGTGTCCAGCACACAGAACTTAAGCAAGTTAGGGTTTTTGTTGTGTTTTTCAAAAAAGTGTCGAGCAACCGGGTATTGCCTATCATTCTTAGTGATTGCCCGCAGGTGCTCTAAGATGCGCAATTTAGCCTTTTTGATCGTACTGCCTATATAAAATAGGTCGCATGGGCACCTCAGGGCATAAATAGCAAATTCTGTTTCACAGGATAGGTGTTTCAATATTTCAAATGCAGCAAGGTCTTTGTTCAGTTTTACAGTTTTACAGTTCTGGCTAAAACGACAAGCTTTACACGTAGAACATATAAAGAATCCTTGTACTGGGTTTCTTTTCTTAGTCTCTCTAATCTTACTTGTCATTAGTATATCCTTTAATGATTTATTGTGTCTGAACGTTATAGATGGCTGATCAGACAGATTTTCTTTCAAATCTTCATCGGTTCTAATCACCTCCCAGAACTTTTTCAAACTCCTACGTACCTCCCATGCCTGGTTATGGTATGTAGTAATGAATCTCATCTTATTGTCACTAGACAGTTCCTTCTCTTTATGAATGAGCAAGTCCTCTCTTTTCACTAAAGCAACTTTGTCAACAGCTGTTTGAATAGTTGAAGAGCTGTAACCCCTCTCTTTAAATCTGGATACCATCACTTGTTGTTCTGTTTTAAAGTCATCGGAAGAGCTGCAATTGCGTTTAGCACGCAGCAATTCCCCATAGGGGATGCTATTGATGAGGTTTCTCGGGTGGCAGCTCTGAGCTAACAGTAAACTGTTGCCAGCTGTCTTTTTTCCGTACAATTTACTACAGATCGTGCTGTTGACAATATTGAGTTCTAAATCAAGAAATTCTATTTTCTTTTTGCTCATTTCACAAGTAAATTGCAAATTACAATCGTTTTGATTCAGTTTGGTAACAAACTCTTCTGCCTGTTGTTGCTCACCATCCCAGATGCAGAATACATCGTCAATGTACCTTGCCCAGAGGACGACATGATCTTAGTACTGATCGATCTTCCGGGCAACCTGCTCCTCCCACCAGCCGAGGTAAAGACCTGCAAAGCTGGGGGCGAAGCATGTTCCCATTGCCGTCCCCTGGGTCTGTTTGTACAAAACTTTATTGAAAATGAAGAAGTTATTCTTCAAACACAGTGCAATCATTTCAAGTACCATGTCTGTATGTAACAAACGATAATGACCTTTCTCTTAAAAAATATCTACATGCATCTACCCCAGCCGCCTGAGGGATGCTGGTGTAGAGACTGCACACATCCAAACTCATAAGGAAATAACTGTCCTTCCATTCAATTCCGTTAATTTTTTTCAGAAAATCTCCCGTGTCTTTGACATATGCCGGTAGACCTTGTACGTAGGGTTGAAGAAAATAATCTACGTACTTCGATACATTCTCCAATACACTACCCCTTGAAGATACTATAGGTCTCCCTGGTGGTATAGTGGCATGTTTATGGATTTTCGGCAAGAGATAGAGAATTGGGATTTTGGGATCTTTGCATTGCAAAAACAGATATTCATTTTGTTCCAAAATACCATCATCCCTCCAACTCATCAATTTTTTAGACACTTCATCAATGGTGTTGTCATATTCTTTTCTAGTAGCTACATTGTATTTAGTACAATCTGATAGTTGTTTCAAACCTTCATGCAAATACATTTGTAATGGCCAGACAACCACGTTGCCCCCCTTGTCCGCCTTTTTAATTACTATGTCTCTGCGATCTTCCAATGATTTAATTGCATGTCTTTGATTCTTCAACAGATTTTGTTTGCTCTTACAGCCCTTCTTCTCAATATTTCTGAGGTCTTCAATCATGCCTCTCTCAAAACAATTGATCGCATCGTTATTAATCTGAGGGATAAAAGTGGATTTGGGTTTGAAACTAGTTCCACCACTCATCCTGATGTCAATGTCTGTGTTTATAAGGTTCAAAAAGGGATCATCAATGAAATTTTCTGTATTGCCCAATTCATGTATCACATGTAATGTTTCTATGTCAGATATATTCAAATTGATTGGAGTT